>NC_138967.1:75870000-77120000 GCF_055761805.1 Camellia sinensis
GAAAATTTGCACATGAAAGGCATACCCATTGTTTTGAAGGGTAAAATTGTCAACTCATTCATATTCGATCAAACCCTTTGAGTTAACTCGATAACTCAAGATGAACTCACTGAACTATCAAAAACACATGTAGAGAGAGAGAGAGAGAGAGAGAGAGAGAGAGAGAGAGGGACAGCTAAAGGGACAAAGGTTGCTGGGGTGGGGGGGAAGGAGACGGTTGAAGAAACCTGTCGGTGAGGGAAGGAGGTGGTGGAAGAAAACTGGCATTGAGGGAAGGGGGAAGAGGTGACCAGGGAATGGGGAAGAGGGTTGAGGGAGGGCAAGGCGGTGTAGAGGGAGGGGGTTGGTATCGTGTTTGGGGATGGGGCGACGTTGCCGCGGCTGGAAGAGAGCTGGTGCGATGGCGTCACAGCTGGGGAAGAAGAGTGGCTGCTGTTGGGGTTGGGTGGGGGGAGGGGTTTTGTGGCGACACAACCATTGACAGCGATGGCTCAACCAATGACGGCTCAACCACTCTCTTTCTGTCTCTCATTGGAGATTCTTGAGGCAGACATTATGGTAGATATAACGATCATGGGATATTGATGATTTCATCTGCTAAAGACAAGACTTCATGAAGAATTATCAAAAAGATTAATTATGATTAGAGGGAATAGTTCATTTATGGTTTCTCTCGCATCTTCTCCCTCTCTGTTCATGTTCCATTTCCTTTGTTTTATCATGGAGATTTGTACATCCAAGGTTTCAAATTTGGGAATGTGGATAGATCTAAACTTTGTACGTTAATTATGTGTTGTGATTTTTTATGTAGGGGTTGGAAATTGGATTTTGTGTTTAATTTTTCTTATTTTTTATCATCGTTATGATGATCTGTGGATCTACAATGGTGGATGTTGGGATTGGTTTGGCATTGGTTGGGTGGTGGAAGGAGGTGGAGTGGTGGCACAGTGGCTCTGTTTGTAAGTGAGGAGGGAGAGAGAGAAATATCTATTTTCCCCTGGGAAATCAATCACATGTTATTCACATGCAAATTTTCCATCCAATTTCTTAACCTTCGTTTCAGTTGCACTAAAATGACATAAACTTCAAAATCTAGGGTCAAAATTGAGTCAATTAAAACTTTAGGGACGAAAATGGAGGGTAAACTATAGGGACTACTACCGTAATTTACCCTTTTTCCTGCAGTGTCACTCGCTGTCACCCAAAATTTTGCAATCAAGTTCATCTAGAGTAGAAGCACCACTGAAAAGAAGCATATATTTCATGTTAGTAAAGAATCTCCTGAACCAAAAAAACCTTGATAACCTAACTGAAATGAGCAAGGTATAACACTGACATCATACTTGGAGATAAATTACTGGCTTACTAATTTACAATTTTTTCTTATTAAATTTCTTTCTGTAGGGCCTAGGTTTACAAGTAGTGGAGAATGTCGAAGAAGCTGAGTTTATTTTGGCCCATGGCACTGAAGCCTTGGGGCTTTCTTCTGGTACTACATTTCCTATGAAACTTGAAGATCTTGAGAAAATATTGGAGCAGTGTGCAGCTAAAAATATCCCCATGGTCGTAGCAAATCCAGATTTTGTGACAGTTGAGGCCAGAGCTCTACGTGTCATGCCTGGTAAAGTTGTTTATGTAGAGATCATTTACTTAATTTTCTTGAAATTTCAATGCAAATATTGAATAATAAGAAAAGGATTAAAATTATCCAGGACGGAATCCTTAATTTCTGTTTAAGAATTTGAAAGTCACGAAATATGATCTTACTTTAGTGATGTAGTCATAGGTTTTTAAAACATGAATTATGATAATTTAAATTAAATGAAGAACTTTATGTTAGAATAATATATTATTATTTGGGTTATTATTTTGTAATTATTCTATGCCTTAGGACTCCCTTGTAATTATTAATTTTCATTAATATAAATTGGGGATGATATCCTAATCATTCCCTAATCTTGTTATTCTCTAAAAACATTATGGTATCAGAGCCTAACCCTAAAACCTAAACCCATCTACCCATACTGTTCCTATTATTCACCGGAGCCACCAGCCACCATCGTAGACAGGTCCTCTCTGTCGGCTCAAGTTGACTCCACACTGAGGGGCTTTAGCTCAAGCCAAGGACCCAAGTGGTTTTGGGTGGGTTGATGACTGTCTAGGGTTTCGGTTCACCCTTGTTGGTCGAACTCAGCAACGAAGATCACCCTAGGGTTTGAAACTTACCTGGGTTGGTCGTTCGCTGGTGTCGTTTGCCCAGTCGGCCACTCTTGGTAGTCCCTCTGCCTCAGTCGACTTCCCGTATGCAATCGTCTCTTGATCACCTTCAGTCGTCTCTCGTCACTTCGTCTCTTGTATTCACTCTTGTCTGTATTCGTCTCAAATGTCGTGTAGTGCACTTATTTGTTCTTAAAACCAGAACTAGAACTCATACCAACCAAAAACCAAACCAAGCCTTAAGTCCCATCAAATGGGGTCGGCTATATGAATCCTTGGTCTTCACGTGGCTCTATCAAAGGCCATTTCGTTAGTCAAATTAAGTAGATCCATATCTCTATTTACAACGTTAGCCAACTTTAATCTAGGCCTAACCTGTCTCCTAATACTCCCCTCTACCGTTACAGCATCGCATCTCTTCACTGCTGCCTCTGTTGGTCTCCGTTGAATGTGACCAAACCATCTAAATCGATTCTCTCTCAACTTATCTTCTATCGGTGCTACTCCTACCCATTTCCGAATACACTCATTCCTAATTCTGTCTTGTCTAGTTTTGCCACACATCCACCTTAGCATCCTCATCTCAGCCACACTCATCTTATCTACAAGTTGTTTCTTGGTTGCCCAACACTCCGTCTCATACAACATCGTTGGTCTAATAGCCATTCTATAGAACTTACCTTTTAATCTAGTGGTATTCGTTTATCGCACAGTATCATAGACGCACTTCTCCACTTACACCATCCAGCCTTAATCCTATGGGCCACATCCGCATCAATCTCCCCCGCTGTTGTGATAATCGACCCTAAATAACGAAAATATTCACTCTTAGGCAATTCTTGGTTCTCAATCTTCACTTCTCCTTTGCTTTCATTGTTACTGTTAATAAATTTATACTCCATATACTCTGTCTTATTTCTGCTTATCCGGAAACCTTTAGATTCAAGAGCTTGTCTCATAAATAAAAAAATATATAAAAAAAAACTTATGCGTTCTTAATTTGTTATGCCTTTATAGTGGTCATTGTGTCTTTCCTTCTACCACCACCTTCCGGATTTGTGATTGCCACTAGTTTTGTCGAGGGTTCGGTAGTATAGTATCCATGGTAGATTCTACCAGTGTATCCACTACTTCTCAGACACCTAAGAGTGAGAGTTCCGCTATACCTACTACCATAACTGATAACCCCAACCCTAGTTTGAAAATCACTACCTTTCTATTTAATGGTTAGAACTATCTAGCATGGTCTCAGAGTTTGACTATTTTTTGAAGAGCAGAGGGAAGATGGGGTATGTTGATGGTAATATACAGGCACCCAGCACCTCTGACCCAGGTTATGACCAATGGGAGATTACCAACTCTTTGATTATGGTTGGCTTGTTCATTCGATAGTTCCAGAAATTAGTGAGGGCTACTTGTCTATGAAGACTGCCCGTGATTTTTAGGATATTGTGGCTGCCACCTATTTCCGCAAAGGGAGTTTTTCATTGGCATTTGAGTTGCGCTGCTCTATTGAAAGCTCTCAGGGGGAGCAGACTGTTCTTCAGTACTTCACCTTCCTCACCAACAGCTGGAAACGCCTTGATCACTTGCAGGACTATAAGCCGGTTTGCACTGTTGATTTAGTCGGGTACAGGAAGTCCATCGCACAAGAATGGGTCTTCAAGTTTATGGCGGGCCTCAATGTGGAGTGTAATCCGGTTAGGAGTCGAGTTCTAAGTATGGACACTCTTCCTTCACTTCAGGAAGCAGTTGCCTATGTACAGAATGAGAAGAGTCGCCGGTCTGCTATGATGCCACCTGTCTCTACTAACCACTCAAAATTACTGTCTACCCCTAAATATGGCCTCAGCTTGACTCCTATCTCTCTGTTTGTCACCAAGGAGTCTGTATTCTGTGATTTCTGTCGCAAGCCGCGGCATACTCGTGAGCCGTGTTGGATCCGGGGGTCAAGGTGACCGGTCTGGTTTTAGAGGAGGTCGGTTAGGCCAGTGTAGAGGACGGGGCTCTCGTCCACGGGCTCATCAGTCAAGTGCTGTTGATATACTTGATTCTACTTCCACTTCTGTTGGCCAGCCCTTTGATGGTATCTCTGGCATGACTACTCATGAGCTTGAGGATGTTCTGCGTCATTTGCTGGATCGCCAGTCTTCTATTGCTCTCAGTACATCTTCCTCGTCGTTTGCCCGCTCAGGTAACTTAGTCTCTTTTTCTATCTCATAAGTCTTTGCCTTGGATTATTAATTCTGGTGCCTCAGATCATATGTTTGGCTCCTCTGACATTTTCTCTGCCTATAAGCCCTCTTCTTGTCAAAACAAAGTTAGGATTGCAAATGGTACTGTTTCTTCTATTTCTGGGAAAGGTTTAGTCTATGTCTCTCCTATTTTACCTCTCTCTTCTGTTCTCTATGTTCCCAATTTTTCTTTTAACCTGTTATCCTGGAGTCATATTATAAAGAATTTGAATTGTAGTGTGACATTTTTTCCTGATCATTGTCTTTTTCAGGACCTTGTCATGAGGAGGACGATTGACAGTGGTAGTGCAAAAAATGGTCTCTACTTCCTAGATCAACTGGACAAGCTTGCTCATTCTTCCACCATGAGTCCTACTACCACAAATGATATATGACTGTGGTATCGGCGTCTTGGGCATCTTTCTTTTTATTTACTTAAGCATTTATTTCCCTTTATTTTTTCAAACAATAATGTGTTTGAAGTTCTTTGTGAGTCTTGTCAACTTGAAAAACAACACAAAACTTCTTTTGCTCCCAGTTTTAATAAAAGTTTAGTTCCTTTCTCATTAATACATTCTGATGTCTGGGATCCATCTCGTGTTATGTCTGTGAAAGGTCATCGCTGGTTTGTTACATTTATTGATGATTTTTCTCATACTACTTGGGTGTATCTCATGAAAGACAAGAGTGAGGTTTTCTCTGTGTTCCGCAATTTTCATAAGATGATTTGTACTCACTTTGGGGCCACTGTCAAAATATTCCGTTCTAATAATGGGGGTGAATACATAGATTCTGGGTTAGGGCAATATTTTTCTACTCATGGCATTATCCATCAGACCTCTTGCACCAATACCCCTCAACAAAATGGGTGGCAGAACGCAAGAATCGCCATCTTCTTAATATGGCTCAGTGCATGTGTTTTTCTATGAGTGTGCCTCGGCCCTACTGGGGCGACGCTGTTCTCACCACTACCCATCTTATTAATCGTTTTCCTACCCAAGTCTTGCAAAAACAAGCTCCTTTTCAAGTCTTCCTTGGTTTCCAGTCTTTGTTTTCTATTCCTCCCAAAATATTTGGCCGTGTCTGTTTTGTTCATAATTACTCTCCTACTCGTGGTAAGTTGGACCCTCGCTCCCTCAAATGTGTTTTCCTTGGGTACTCTTCTACTCAAGAAGGGTATAAGTGTTACCACCCTCCTCGTAAGTGGTTTGTGTCCATGGATGTCACATTCTTTAAGTCTCAGTCCTATTTTTTGTCCTATCTAGTGTCACAGTCCTCCCTTCAGGGGAGCCTTGGTATAAGGTGATTCCTGTGATTCCTATGGTGGAATCAGTTCTTGCACCACCACCTCCTATTGGGATTACAAAACTCAATGTCACCAAGGATAGGGAAGGGCAAGTTTATGTCAGGGACAAAGACAACAAAAAGTTAACTAGATACAAGAGATTACTTCTGCTCCTCTACTGCCATCTCCTACTTCTGATGAGAGTCCTAGTAGCTTTGAATCTCTTGAGTCCATTGATCTTGATGTTCCTATTGCCAAAAGAAAAGGTGTGAGATCTTGTACTCAACATCCTATCTCTAATTTTGTGTCCTACTCTCATTTGTCGTCCTCATATAGAGCGTTTGTGTCAAATATTTCCTTTGTTAGCATTCCTAACCATTTTCAGGTTGCTTTTGCTACCTCTGAGTGAAAACTTGCCATGGTTAAGGAAATGACAGCACTTAGGAAGAATGGTACTTGGGAATTGACTGAGTTACCTAAGGACAAACGACTCGTGGGGTGCAAATGGGTGTATACTGTGAAACACAAAGCAGATGGTGCTATTGAGCGTTACAAAGCTAGACTGGTGGCAAAATGGTTCACTTAAACATATGGCGTTGACTATCAAGAGACCTTTGCACCCGTGGCTAAGATCAATTCAGTTAGAGTACTTCTCTCTCTAGCAGCTAATCTAGATTAGCCACTTCATCAATTTGATGTAAAGAATGCTTTTCTCTATGGTGACCTCGAAGAAGATGTATATATGGACATTCCTCCTAGTTTTGAGGATCATCAGACAGAAAGTAAAGTATGCGGGCTTCGGAAGTCATTGTATGGTCTCAAACAGTCTCCAAGGGCTTGGTTTGAGAGATTCACTCAGACTATGCTTAAATATGGCTTCAAATAGAGTCAGGCAGATTACACTTTATTTGTGAAACATTCCTCATGTGATAAGACTATAACACTCATTGTTTTATGTAGATGACATAGTTCTTACGGGAGATGATAGTGAGGAAATATCTCTGTTGAAGAAGCATTTAGCCAGTGAGTTTGAAATCAAAGACTTGGGGAGCTTGAAGTATTTTTTGGGAATTGAAGTTGCTCGCTCCAATGATGGGATATTTATCTCATAGAGGAAGTATGTGCTCGACCTGTTGAAGGAAAACTGGGATGCTTGGCTACAAGGCCTGTGACACTCTACTGGAACCCAATCAGAAACTGGGGAATGATAAATGAGGAGCAGCTGTTGATATGGGGAGCTATCAGCGATTAGTGGATAAGCTCATTTACCTATCTCACTCCCGTCCTAATATTGTTGTTGCTGTCAGTGTGGTTAGCCAGTGTATGCATGCTTCTCATTAGATTCACTTCGAGGCTGTCATGAGAATTTTGAGATACTTGAAGTCTACTCCTGTCCTGGTAAGGGTCTTTATTTTTCAAAGTATGATCATCTTCGTGTGGTACAGATGCTGACTGGGCTAGATCAGTAATTGATAGGAGATCGATTTCAGGGTATTGTATATTTGTTGAAGGCAACCTAGTTACTTGGAAGAGTAAAAAAATAGAATGTGGTTGCTAGATCAAGTGTAGAAGCTGAGTTTAGAGTTATGACACAAGGGTTGTGTGAGCTCTTATGAATCAAGTTATTGTTGAGTGATCTAGGTATTGATTAGACGGACTCCATGCAATTATACTGTGATAATAAAGCCGCTATCAACATCGCTCACAATCCGGTTCAACATGACAGGATAAGGCATGTTAAGATTGATTGCCACTTCATTAAGGAGAAACTCACTAGTGGCACAATATGTTCTCCCTTTGTGCAGTCTGGTGAACAACTTGCTAACATCCTCACCAAGAGAGTTGGGAGTAAGCCATTTCATGACATCTTAGGCAAGCTGGGCATGAGAGATATCTTTACACCAGCTTGAGGGGGAGTGTTAGAATAATATATTATTATTTAGGTTATTATTTTGTAATTATTCTATACTTTAGGGTTCCCTTGTAATTATTAATCTTCATTAATGTAATTAGGGGATGATATTCTAATCATTCTCTAATCTTGTTATTCTCTAAAACATCTAGATTCAGCCCAAACTTCAGCAGGTATACCATCTCCAAATAGATAACAAATAAAGAGAATGCAAGCAAGATATCAAGGAATATACCAATTAGCAAAACTTAATTCAACCATTGCTGAAGTAGGAATCAACAATTACATGTAATCAGGTTTGAATTCAAACCTATGTGACTCAAAGAAAAGGGGAAATAAATGGCTGAAAGGGAAGGGATAGATGGAAGGAACAGTTGCAGGAGAGGAGATGGAAAAGGAGGATCAGCAGTGTGGTAAAGAGGCAGTAGTGGAGAAGGTGTCACAGAGAAGAGAAAGGGGGAAAGAGGCAGTAGTGGAGGAGAAAATAGAGGAGAGAAACACTAGTAGCAGAGGAGAAAGAGAGCATTGAAGGGAGATAAAAAAGCAACAACAGTAACTGCAGAGAAAACCAACTGTATGCTAAGGCAAGTACATGCGAGTTTTGGTTGAAGGAGGTAGAATTCTTAGGACACGTCGTTTTTGAGAATGGAATTTCAGTAGATCCATCTAAAATAGAAGCTGTGACTGAATGGAAGCAACCCGTGTCTGTCTTCGAAATTCGGAGCTTTCTAGGACTAGCTAGGTATTACAGGAGATTTATTCAGGATTTCTCTAAGCTAGCCAGACCGATGACATGGTTGACCTAGAAAGGAGAAAAATTTGAATGGAGTGAAGCCTGCGAGAAATCTTTCTAAGAACTTAAGAAAAGACTAACAAGTGCCCCAATCCTAGTTATCCCAGAGTGTGATGTCGGGTATAGTATGTACTGTGAGTCTGTGACGCATCAAAGGAAGGTTTGGGATGTATATTAATGCAAAATGGGAAAGTTGTGGTGTATGGATCGGGACAATTGAAAAACCATGAGAAGAACTACCCCACACACAATTTGGAGATAGCGGCTGTGGTCCATGCACTTAAGTCTTGGTGACATTACCGTTATGGTGAAAAGTTTGAGGTTTTCATGGACCACAAGAGCTTGAAGTACCTGTTCGCTCAAAGGGATTTGAACATGAGGCAAAGACGATGGATTGAATATTTGGAAGATTATTTACCCTATCTTACCACCCTGGCAAGGCCAATGTAGTGGTAGATGCATTAAGTCGTAAAACAAGGGAAGTTATGGTCTCCATTGCGGTCAAGGAATGGAAGATGATGGAAGTAGATAACGAGTTTGGGTTGCAATTGGAGAAGCCTTGCATGCTGTCACGACCCCAACCCGTCCCAAACAAGCTGGTGTAGTGATTGGCCAGTAGTCCTTGACTATCAAAGGCCTAACTAGATAGAAAGTAAGTTGGACTCCTAATATAATTGGGGAAAATCTTGTTTTAAGTTGCGGAAGCCATTAATTACTTTAATGGAGTCCATTAAATTCATTTGAATATCCATTCAGAGCAGTGTGTAATAAAACATACATTGTTCTTGATTACATACACATTTACAAAGGATACAACATATACAAGACTAATTACAATCCTCTTGTCTCTAGTTTATATGCATAAACTTCAAGGAACAAACTTCTTCATGATGCTTCTCTTGTATCTACATACATATAGGGGAGAGGGGTGAGCCATTGCCCAGTGAATAGTAATAAAATAAAGTGGTGAATGAATGAACACTGATAGTCTTTTAACAAACCATGGCATAATTCGTAATTAGAACATAATATAACTTGAGTATGAATAATTCAAAACTTGACTTGAAAACATTTACATAGCAATTACATTCCAAAGATATTGGCATGAGTCCACCGATAAGGACATTGGTATAATTCCCCCGACAAGGATGTATCCAGCTTTAACCCCTGGTAAGGTCATAGCCGGTTTAATCCCCGGTAAGGTCATACCCGGCTTAACCCCCGGTAGGGTCATACTCTGAGGATGCCATCTTAATACATAAAAAATAACGCCCAAATAGTACACTTTAATGTGTGTTTGCGAGGGAAACGATTGGGTACACACCTAACATTTGGCATAGTGTACAAAGTGGTTAACCTAAGACTTGAACCTATAATCTCAAGGTTATTAGGCCAAGATTTTACCATTGACCAATGGTCACCTCTGTCGTCTTAATACATGATACAAAAATGTAGGATGTTCATTCATAACGAATCATAGCATAGCTTTCATAAACATAAATAAGTTTTGCATTTAAAACATAGTTTATCAAACTTAGCGTTACTAAATTACCACTCACAAATAGTTCCCTGACAAGGTTATACTTCTTCCAAAGCTTAACCTTAGATTGATTAAAGGATGGGTTTTTGGTGAAATTCTTCAAGCCCTTCTTCTTTCCCTCTTCTTTCTCCTTCTCTCTCTCTTTTTCTTGTTCTCTCTAGTCTTCTTTTGTTGTTTCTAGCTTCTTGCAGAATTTCTCTTTTCTTGTTTGGTTTTGTCGAAGTCAAAACAAGACAAGACAAAGACCAAATTAGGACAAAATGAGAGGTGTATGTATCACCTATGTGTGTACTTCACTAAATTCCGTAATTTTAGGTTTGTACAAATTAATCAAAGCTTAGCTTAATCATATTTAGCTTAATTAATCCTAATTAATGTTCACTATTGTACTTAATTAACACTAATTTCGATTAGCAAAATGACATATAGTATTAAAATGACGAGTATGTTAGTCTAAGATGTTTAAGCTCCTCAATTAGTGCATAGGCATATCCTAGCATTCACAAACTCTAAACTGCAGGTGTCCCCTAACTCTTAATAATCTTCACGTATTTCTTTCTTCAAGTTCCATCTTCTAAAGTTTCTTCTTATCATTTCATATTTCTTTCTCTAAGATATTGTAAGGTAATTTAATTAGGGTAGGTATTTGGTCATGTCATATAACAATGCTTTTGATATGATACACTTTTATTCGCTGTGTTCAAGAGGTGACTAGTTTTTAAGTCTTAACAATTGATTGTGAGATCCTCATGTTCAAAGTTCCCTAACTACTCATTTCTAAGTTTCACTTTAAATATTTGTGTAATGAGACAGATAATTTGACTTAGGGTATTCAAGGATGGACAATAATATAGTTATAGTACGTAACGCTCTTTGGGGTGTGACACATGCCTTCTTATTGGAGGAAAGTCTTTCATGATGTCCATCACCTTGTCAATCTATGAGAAGTACTCAAGTTCATCAAGCTAGGTTCTTCAAGAAAGAAAAGAAGAAAATTATAAAATAAGCTATGGAAGTCTTGCATGTCCTCTAGTTGGAGGAATGTCTTACACTTATCCAATTTACTAGATATATTTTCCAAGAAATGAGACAACTTAGGGAAGAGAAGTTTTGCATGTAGTCTAATTGGGCACAATCTTTCAAGTATCTTTGTTAATCTTTTCTTTTTAGATTTTAGGATAAGAAATTTGTATTATCCTATAGGTGATTTGTCCATCACTCAGTCACCAAGAAAAACCTACATTTAAAATAAATAAACTAAGTTTAAGAAAATCAAGAAAGGTCTTCCTTGCATGCAAGATGATAGGGTGAGTGGCATTCCATCTATGACAAACCAACCTTCTAGGGCATGCTCAATTTTCTTCCTCCCCAAGTGATGGGACAACACCTAAAAGTGGTGGTTGTGGGCCCCACATGGCTGGCCACACCCTCTCCCTTTTTTTTTTTGAATGTATCTTTTTAATTGGTCATCTATCTCAACATGTAGATATGCAAGATTATCTAAAATCTAAGCTAAGTAGTATAACCTTTGTTTCAATTATCAAGGTAATAGGCCCACTATAATTTTGGTCATGGAAAATTAAAATAGTTAAAGTCTAATTTGCTAATCATCATGTATCTCTTGGAAAATTCCACTAGAAATAGATTTTAATTCAATGTGCATCACAATTATCTTACAAAAATAAAATTGGGATCTCACACTTTTCCCTCGCATTTGTCATCTTTACCTCGAATAATGCATACAAACACTTAGGTTTTACTTACACCTTCTTTCCCTTTCACCATATGGGAAATGTAGGCACATGGGCCATTTGACGACGTTGTTATATACATATATATACACCTGAATCTAATTTTTGAATCTGGGGTGAAGATTTGAGGGGTTTTCAAGATTCAATCTTAGCCATTAGTTACAACTTTGGTTAAGGGTTAACCCAGGGTTAGTTTAAGGTTGTTAGGGGTTGAGTTAGAGTGGAAGAAGCCTTCATTTCAGCCTCTTTATCCCCCAAAACGTGACACTCTCACTCTCTTCTTTCTCTAAATTTCTCCCTCCTCTCTCTAAAATTCTCACACAAAACCATTGGCTTGATCCTTGTTTTTCCAAGCGAGTGTTCTTGTGTTTTTAGGCTTAGAACCTTACTTTAAGGAGTGATTAGAAGACTTGAAAGTGGTTTCTATTGTGTTTCGAAGATCAAAGTCGAATGACAAAGCTTATTCTTCGAACATCTCTCCCTTTCAACCTCTTTCCTCCATTCTTTAATTGTTAAAGCTTCAAAGAGGTAGGGGTTTTCTCATCTCTTTCTTAGAAAGCATGCTAGGGTTTTATTTCCAAAATTTGTGGCATGGTTTTATCTATGGAAGCATGATTAGTGTAAACTATGAGTTATTTAGTTAATTCATGCCTTCCTGAGACACTTTTAAGTTAGAGTTAGATTTTTGTCTTGAAATCTTTGAAAATGTTCATGTTATGCGATTTCATGAACTTTGAATACAATATTGTCATACTTATCTTGAAATCATGAAAACCATTATTTCATTAAATTAGGGCTTTTTGTTCAAATCTCAAAAAGTGTAATTTATGGCATGGTTGGTGACTAATGGTATAAAGAACATGTGATTTGGACAACTTTGAATTTTAATAATTATGTGAAGTGTTGAGAAATTGGGGGAAATGATGTAGTTAGATGAATCATGGGTTGAAATGAGTTAGCCTAAAAGATGGTGTGATTTAGAGTTGATTTACTATTTTTCCCATAATTTTTACCCTAGTTTTGCTTACTAGTTTCTTAAAAATATATGTTTCCATGACGATTTTATTATTTTAGTTGTGTTTGTGAGTTATTTGGATTATTTAATGAATTTGAGACTGATAAGAGCAAAAAGGTAATTTTGACTCTTTAGGGGGTAAAATAGTTATTTGGGAATATTTTGGATTATTTTATTGAAATTTTCCACGTAGGAAATTACTCTGGGATTAATGAAGGGTAAAGTGGTAATTGCACGCTTTGAAGGCATTTTGGTAATTAATATTTTAGGGGTAATTTGGTAAAATTGTGTCTTAGGGCCATATTGGTCATTTCACACTAATAGTATTTATAGCCCTAGGGGCAAATTGGTAAGATTGGCTAGAAAGAGCATTGTTGACAGAAAAATGGCAGTGTTGGAATTTACTCTTAGTTCCTAGTCAAAGTACTTAGTATCTATTCATGATTCTTTGGAAGTTGTTTAGTATTTAATAGGAGTCTTGTTGAGTCATTTTGTAGTGCCTGTAAATATATGAAGAAAAGAAATGAGAAGGCAAGATTGAGTTGATTAAAATTTATTTGCAAGTGTCTTGCTTGGAGTGAGTGATTCCTAAGTATTGAAAAGTGGAAATCTAAGTATTATATAATTGGTGTTGGTATTTACTATATTTAGTTGTTTTTCGGGTGCATCCCGGTATTATTGATTTTACAGGCTTGGCCCAGGTTATAGGCTTATAGCCAATATTGTGGTCCAGTACACTTGAGGAGATAATGGATCCAACTATCTGCGGGTTAGAATCCCATACGCTACGCAATTTAGAGTGGTTGTAGCCTCTGATGGATGATAATGGAGTTTCTTTCTGACACACAGCTCAAAGGGAGCGTAGGGCGTGATCTTGGGGACTTATTATGTATTTATTTACGGCTTGGATAGGGTATGTGTTGGTGAGATTGGGTATTTGCCCTGTTGACAGGTTATTGACGCCCTGGTGGCGGTTATTGATTCCAAATTATTTATTTTATTTAATTATTTTAGTGAGTTGATTAAATAAGATGAACTTAATAAGATTAAGTTAATAAGGTAATTGGACATTTCATTGCATAATTTTTCTTGTCATGACACTAACATGTTTACTTAGTAAGAATGAGATTATTGTCGGGTGGGTGTCAAGACTCACGCCCCTCCATTGTGTAGGTACCGATGGACGCCAATCGGCGTGAGTGTCAGGACATGGTTTATTTTGTTAAGTATAGAGCCTAGGTTAATTTGGGCCTACGTGCCTTCACATCTTTTGTCAGATTACTGTATTAATTAATTTCAGGTCTATAACTTAAACATTTATTTATGTTATTATATGATATACTTTATTTTGTTGGTTTGAGTGAGAATGTGTTTAGTATGTGAGAGAGAACACTAGCATTTTTAGATTTAAAGGGTGAATTATTTCAAAAGCTATCAAACAGCATGTTTCCCAATGCAAACCTAATTTTGAGAATTTAATGAGAATTGGCTAAGGAAAATGATTTCGAATATGAACCACGTAATAAAGAGAGTTTTTACTTAAAAAGCTCACACTTAGGTTAATTAGTTTCCGCCTAATTGATCTTTGAAAATCGGGTGGCACTCTCTCTCTCTGTCTCTCTTGCACGTGCGCATTCCCCTTTTCACACTCTATCTCGCTCTCTAAATTCCTTTTGTTTCCACTACTTATTTGGAAATTGTGGTCCATGCTTCATGGAAAAAATTGTTGTCCGCATTTAAATATGTTCCACTTTGTATTAGCTTTCTGCAATTCCATCAGATTAATTTTTAATTTTCCATGCACTTAAGTGCTGAGTGCTGGCAGTTAGAAGAGTTGATTGCCTAGAATGCACATTTTAGTACACATGGACCCAAATCCTTAGATCAAGGGAATTTGCCCAAGTCATGAAATTGTACGAGGATGCTCATAATTTGCGCGTCTCTCCATTGACCTCCAAGTAAAAGTGAACCAGTTAGATCTCTCTAGCAATCACATTGCAGCTATTTCTATTTTTGCATTCACAGCTGTGTAATGTCCCCAAGTCTCCTTTCATGTGATTATTAATTGAAAAAGTACTAGATTCATGCAAACTACTTTTTCCTAATCTATGGTATGGATGGAAACAATATGACAATTGTGGAATTATGCATATTGACTTGCATGGATACAGATGCTGTGGCTACAAATGACCTCCTTTCTCAATCTTGTTGATCATCATGTTGTGTTGTGCATCTGGTTTACCCCTCTCTCCGATATGAATATGTGAAGCTTTCAGTTCAGAGTTTATCTTTCTTCAAGTAAACCCTCAACAAAAAACAAAAAAACTTTATAGATGCCTATTATGATGAGTTAAAACTGGTGTTCTTTTTTCTTCTTTGTTTTATAGCTCTTGCTTGTGTTGGTATCCCTCTCTCTCTCTTGGTTCTGATAAAAGAATAATCATCTTTGTCAGGTACATTGGCAGCCAAATATGAAAAACTTGGTGGGGAAGTAAAATGGATGGGCAAGCCTGATGAGGTGAGATAGTCAGAGGAAGTATTTTCCCTCTACCTTACCCTAATTAAAATCTTGGAACATATTTTCTATGCATGTATACATGGAGTTGGTCCATATTCATCCATTCACGCATGAATGATTAAAATAATTCATCTAGCAGTGCACATGCATGCACAAATGTATCATGGTTTTGTTGTTGTAGGAGTTTTCATATTTGAACATAATATGAATTGCCATGTGTCTAATAAAGCTTCACTTGTTTCCAGAACTATTGTGACATCCTTTTTTATGTATAATTTCATAGTTGTTTGCATCCCTGAGAGATTGCAATTCTTCTCTTTCGCTCAAAAGTTGATACAGTGACTAAAGTTGTAAATAACATTTAGTAATGCCCATTGTTTTTCAATGTTAGTAGCCCAAAATTTGTGTCTAGTGTTGGCATCTTGATTTGTTAGGTGATTTTGAATAATGCTTAAAGGATGTTTCTGCTAGCAAATTTCATTATGCCCTCTATTCCAAAATATTAGTCCCTGGAAATCCCAACTTTTTAAAGGACATGTAATTATTAAATTCAAATAAAAAGGAATTGATTTCACAAATTGCTCCTTTATTCCTACTTTAATTAGAGGTAGCAAACGGGCAGGTTTGGGTGGGTCAAATGGGTTGTATGTTAAAACAACCTGACCTAAACCCATTTACTTTATTGAAGTTGTGGGGTGGTGGAGGTTGTAGTGGTGGTAGTGGGTTAGGTTCGCAAGATGCAACCCATTCAAACCTGTTTATAGATTTGGACGGGTTTAAATTAAATGGTTCAAATTCTGCGGGTTCACGGTTTTAGGTTGAGTTTGAGGACCTATTTTGAGCCATTTATAGGAGAGAGTTTTGAAAAATCGTTAAGTTCTATGTTCTGAATTTTTTAAGAGGAGTGTATTTTGGGACATCCCAAATGGAACAGGACAAATGTCGTGGTATAGATGGAATATTAGCCTAGGTCTGCTCACCCATGTGGACTACACAGCAAATTGAAATGTTTGTAGAGCTATTTGTATAACTCAAGGCCAATCTTTCTATTAAATGCTTATATGCAAACTGAAAATGTACTATTGAATTTGTGGCCGTGACCATTTCTTTTTACTTCAAATTTCCTGAAATGATGTTAGAAGCTCCAAAATTATTGTATCGTATGTTCTAAATTAAATTTTGACCTTGGTTTAATGGTGAAATCAATGCAAACATCATATAATTAGAAATGGTGTTGGTTTCCTTTTACTAGAATATCTGCTATTGCTTGTCTTGTCGTCTCTTATTGGTTTTTGTGCCCTTTCAAATACGTTTATTATGATGGTTTTCAGAAAATCTATAAATCAGCTATGGCCATGGCTGGTGTGGATGTTGGTGATTGTATCGCTGTGGGTGACTCTCTCCACCATGATATAAAGGGTGCTAATATAGCTGGGATGCAATCAGCATTTATAACTGGTGGAATCCATGCAAGTGAACTTGGACTTGGTAATTATGGAGAACTGGCAGATTCATCTTCGGTGCAGGCTCTTGCATTGAAATACGATGCTCATCCATCGTTTGTATTACCTGCATTTATGTGGTAGTCTCTTGGTAAGTATTCTAATATTCTTCCCTATTTGTCCTAATCATATGGTTATTAGAATCTTACAATACATGAAACGATTCGATTCAAAAAATTCGATACGAGTGTCAACCAAAGCGATCCAAAACATGCTGCTGAATTTTAAATTGAGTGAATCTTATAATTCAATTGTGATTTAGAACGATTCATTGTGATTTACTGTGACTCGTTACAATCACTACAATTCAATTTTGTTTACATAATGAAAAAAAAAGGATTTCGCAAAATAAAAAAAGAGATTAATTAATTATATTGATATTTGTCATTTTATATGTATATATTATATAATTTAGTTATATTAATATTTTTATTTTAATTTTAAATACTACGTGTGTATTAGTATATGTATATATACTAAATAAAATTATATATTATGCTAAGGTTCATGATTCACTATTTTAGGAAAACAATTCACGATTTGATTTGCAATTTGACAAGAATGATCCTAAGTGTTTGGGTGTGCAAGGTGTATATCATATGCACTTGTGTAAATTCTCACAAATACACATAAATTACCTCACAAAATTGTGTAACTTCTCACAAATATACGTAAGTTATGATTTCTCAAATTTTTATGGGTTAACTTACATATATTTATGAAAATTTACTCGATTTTGTAAGGTAACTTATGTATATTTGTGAGAACTTATGCAAGTGCATATGGTATGCACTTGCACACTTAAGAATTGCCCAATTAAGGATTAGGACTCCCTAACTCACTTAAGTGGCATTAATATCAGCTTGAGAACGAAGAGATTGGTTAATTGGGACTGGCTTTTAAGTTTCTACTGCTGCAAAACATAATGAGAAAAACAGGGATCTGCGCTGAGGTTAGATATACACAAATAATTTGATGTCTGAAAACTGTAGTACTATGGAGCCAACAACATGTATAATTTGGCTTCTGAACTATTCTGACAGTAACTTTTGAGCAAAATTTTATGTTAAATTCGTATATTTTCACAATTTGGTTATTTGACTTATGAACTAGCCAATGACATGTATAATTTGATTTCTGAGCTATTCTGATAGTAACTCTTAAGTTTTTTTTTTTGGTAGATTCGTATATTTTCACAATTTGGTTACTATGTCAATTATTTGTACTCTGAAACCATTCCTGCATAATCAGTATGCTCTTTCTTCTAAAATGACCGTTTTTGGAGGTCGGGACCTTGTTTCATTATGGAAATGGTTGACTTCCATTTTAGTTTGAGGATAGCCGTTAGGTAGACCCGTCATCGCTACTATTAGGTTTCTTCTTCCTTGAAGTTGTTTCCAAACACATCGCGAAGTGGTTGAAGAAAAATGTTCATGAACAGCTCAAGTTCGGTTCATTTAATGAAAGGACTGGCTTAAGCTTGAACATTAAGTCCGTTTAATAATGGTGCCAAGTTCGAGTAGACCCAAGCTTGGCTTGACAAGGCCCATGAATATAAAGAATATGAATTAATATTATTTTTAAAGATATATCAAAATATATTTTTATTAATTTTTTTATTTGTGTATGGCATTTGTGTAAATTCACATATTTGTTAATAATATAAGCATTTTTTAATATTTTGCTCACAATTTTCTTTTTCCCCCCCTAAAATGAAATTAAAAGTTTGATTTTTCTTTTCAAGCTCAGGCTCAGCTTATTTATATAATCAAGTTGACTTGAGCCAAGCTCAAACATCCAAAAACTTGGCTCAGCTCTTTTGTAGGCGAACTATTGTTCTGAGATTTTTGCAATTTGTTTGAACATTGTAGGCTTTTCATGGTTTTTTTATTTTTTTTATGCACAATTTTGAGAGAAGGAATTTCTTCCTGAGAATAAGAAAATTTAAATTTTCGACTCAGGACTTAAAGTCTGGTGAGATGATGATGATCTTCATGAGGGAGGCTTGTGGTGAAAAGATCATTGATGGTATATGTGAACACTAGAAATGCTGTACCTTTCCTGAACTGTAATAATGATCAAATTGTAATTCTTGCACTCTAATTGATTTTCTAGAGGTAAAAAAGATTTTAATCTGTGTGGATATATATGTATATATGTATGTATTTTTTTGCATGGTGTTCTGTTCTCTTACGCTGTGTTTGGTTGGGGAATTTAGAGAGAGATTTGAAAAGGGAAAGGGAAAGAGAAAGGGAAAAGGTGTGTGAAATTGTGTGAAATGTAAGTATATTTTTTTCACATTTCACCTACCTTTTTCATTTTCCTTTCTAAATCCCTCCTCAAATCCCTCAACCAAACACAGTAGTAGTGCTTCCCTAACGTTATATTTGGTTCATAGATTTGGGAAATAATTCGAAAAGGAAAAAAATAATGAAATATATATATATATATATAAAATACAATTATATTTCATATATTTTTTTTCCTTTCTATATATATATATTTCATATATTTTTTTTCCTTTCCTTTCTAAATCTTTTTTCAAATTTCTGAATCACACACGGCCTAATTTAAGCTAAATCCATTCGGAGCATTCTAATATAGTACATAGGTGATGATATGAATCCTTCTAAGAATTAATGTAGAAAAATACATAAAATCATATCTTCAGACACCTAAATTGTCCTTTTGAATTGGTCGCTGAGAACAAAATAATTCCCATCTTTAGAAAACAAAAGTTTCAAATCAAGTGCTGGAATAAGATAAGGATAAATTACAAGTGTAGTCCTTAGCGTAGCACTTTTTTTGTTAAATTTTCTGAAGTTTTAATTTTGTCAATTAAGTTCTTAAAGTATTAAATTCGAATCAATTTAGTCTTGAAGACAATATCAAAATAAAACATAAGCTCAAAGGTTATATAAAATTGTTATAAGGCCCAAATTTTAATTTATTATTAACTTAATTACCATTTGCTTGTGATTTAGAATTGATATCAGAGTTTGGTTTTTTAATTTTTTTAATATTAATATATGAGCATTAGATACACTGGAGAAGTCGAATAAGACAATTTAAATAATAGCATTGCACTACAAATAATTATCAAACCAAATAATACTATAATCAAGTTATTAAAAGAACTTAAGGAAAATATTAAGAAAAATCAATTATAAATTATATATGAAGTTCGGCATTTATTATTAGATGAATGTAAATAGTTAGCTCTTGTAACAAATAATACAGATAATTATTCTTATCCTTATAGGGGAACTCTCCAAACGATAACACCAGGGGAAAAAAAAAAATCTAAGTAATTATTGTGTTGACAAATTATAAATAATGGCAGAACAAAAAATAAATAAAATGAAATGTAAAATAATATTAGAAGTGAAAAAGAGATAACATGGATAATTGCGAATTAGAAGAAATAAATAAGAGTAGAATAGGAATAGAAGATGACCTATATAAGCGATTAGAATTAATTAGTTAGAGAAAAATATAACAATTATAAGAGGATAATTAAGTTGATAATAAATTAAAATCAACATGATCACAATTTTATATAACCTTTAGGTTTATATACTATTCTTATATTATTTTCAGGACTAAATGGATTCGAATTTAATATTTTATGAATTTAATTGATAAAATTGAAACTTTAAGGACTTAAATGAAAAAGGTGTTAAATTTTAGAAACTATTATTGTAATTTATCCATAAAATAATAATCTTGAAATCCTTTTTGTCTGAAAAAAAAAAAAAAAAAATCCTTTTTGTCTCTTCCTAGTTTTGATTTTGCCAACAATAGAAAATGAGGCTTTGTCTCAAAAGTAAACAAGAAAGCATTTTGAACATTTGTTCAATTACGGAACCTTTTATTTTCGGATAAATCATAAATATACCAAAAATACATACTGCCCTTGTAGTTTGTGAAAATTTTAAATATTCTTGTCAAAGTTTGTGACATAGGAGCTTCTGTTCGTGAAATTTAACTCTCTACTCCTTTCTCATTTCACTAATTTAAAAAAATTAAAAATTTTCATTTCAACTCTCTACAATTTCCTTAATTTCACATAGACTGCACCCTTAACCTCAAACCTTCTCTCTATACCCCACCTTTGTTTTTCCTTTTGTTTGTCTTTCTCACCTCTTCCATCACCCCCTGATGAGGATGACGGCAAAGTGAAGGATGGAGCTGAGGGTGAGGGTGAGGGTGAGGGTGAGGGTGAGGGCATCAGGGTGGGGAAGGAGTTACAATCATGCTTTGCTTGGCCAACCAAGGCAAAACAAACTTGATACCTTCAACACAAAATGACCCAATAAACCCAACAAATTTGGTGTTTGTTGCGCAGACAACCCTTGAACAAATCAAATTTGTTTAGTGGATGACTCCAAGTTGGTTAAAATAGTTATGTTTTAGCCTAGGGTTGTTCAAGGGTTACATTGACTCAGTGCACTGTTGGCTTGTCATTGAACCGATTAGTTTGATTTAAATACGTCAATTGTTCATTTCACTTGATTTTTCGATTGGTTTCGATTTTACCAAAATACACATGAAGGGAATATGGAGGGGAGAGATGGAATCAACATAGCAAATCAGAAAACAATAATACAATACAAATCTCACAAATATCAACATGGAATCAACAAGCACAAATCTCATAAACTTTAGTGTGGGGACATATTTTTAGGGATATTCATGTGGCCGAGGTTGTTGGCCAAGGTGCCACATAGATGAGCTGAGATGCCGAGATATGGTGTGACCATATCAGAATCTGAGACATTCAATAGAGGATGAAAGTCCTAGATAATTTGAGGCTCTTTGTTTGGATAAAGATGAGGCTCTTGTGAGAGTTCATTCTTATTTTAATAGAGGAGTCTGGGATAAAGGTGATCCCTGTAAGGGATAGAGTCCTATAAAGTGATACTTCTAAGGGACGAGGGTGCTACTGATTATATAAAGAGGGCACCTCCATGGGTCTAAGGTAGGTTTATTATTGTGAGTTGCATACTTGAGTTGATATCTTGTGAGATTGTTGACTGACTTGATCGTCGAAGTGCTCCCGGGTGGACGAGGCATGGTGGTGTTACTTGTTTTCTTGTGTGCAGGTATTGGGCTTAATTTATTCTTCAGTGTGCTCTACAACTAAGTTCCTAGGATCTCAGCGGAGAGATATAGTTTGGTTGTGAGGTTAAAAATCAGCACTCACAATTTGGTATCGTCTGTGGGAACTTAGTAAGAATAGATGGCTAACATTGGACAAGAAGAGCGAGCAGGGAACAACCTAATTAGCGAGGAGGATGAGGACGTCGATCTCGACATCGGAGAAAGAGAGAAGGATTGCGACGAAGTGCACGAAGTGAATCCAGAGGCAAACAATGCAGCTAAGGGCCGCCCTAGCCCGAGGAGGGGCAACAGAGGGAGACGGGAACCTAATCCCGAGGAATACTATAACGAAAGTGATTTATAGGTGAGGAAAGATCGATGCTTATGAAGGGACAATGAGGTGAAAGAGTTGGCAGACAAGTTGATCGATTTACAGACAATGGTTAACTTTATGATGGCGAGTAAGGTGATATAGTTGGCATTACCAACACCGGCCACACCCCTGGTCGCTGCGGGTGCAAGTGCCTAACCTGCGGGACATGTCATAGCACAAAACAATATAAAAAGGGTTGTAAACTTGCCACGGCGATCTCAACAAGTCAGGAGGGCGGAGCCACTTAGAATGGAGCCTCCAAGAGCGGAGCCCAAGAGAGTGGAACCTCAGAGAGCTAGGGTGTCCCAAGTCAGATGATCACACCAAGTGAATGGGTAAGACCATCGGGTGGAGAGAACGTTGGACCATAGCAAGTCCAAGGGGACGCTGCCAAGCATGGGAAGCAACACACCGAAAAGATTGAAGTCGGTGAATAGTAAAGCAGCAGGGCGATCGAAGGAAGACCTACGTGATTACTTTTCAAAAAAAGAGGAATGTGGCCGAGATGATAGCCACAGTACAACCGAAGCCCCCATTCTTAGTGGAGTTGGATGCCTTTGAAGCGCCAAAGAGATTCAGCATGTCGAGGTTTCAGATATACAATGGCAAATCTGATCCCAACTTCTATGTCGTCTTGTACCTAAACGCCATGTCTTTATGAAGCGGAAACGACCCGTTATTGTGCAAGGTGTTCCTTTCGACTTTGGGAGAAATAACATCGAACTGGTTCCTAAAGCTACCACAAGGACTAGTCAAGAATTGGGAAGGTTTGGCCGAGATGTTTGTGGCCCGGTTTGTAATGAACAACATACAGGCATTGAGGGTGGATTCCTTGTTGGCTCTGAAGATTGACTATGACGAAAGCCTTAGGGCCTATACCAAGAGGTATTATGAGGTTTACAATAGGATCCTAGGCTATAACCAGGAACTGACAGTCGTTTCTTTCAAGAATGGCTTAGATGATGATTGCCCGCTTCGGCGAGGATCGAAAAGCATGCAAGAGCAGAGGAGGATAAGAGGTTGAAACGGGGAAGTATGACTAAGTAAGAGAAAATGAACAACTCCCTTAAACGAAGTCGGAATGGAGTTGGCAATGACAATGGGGAGTCGTGGTTAAAGGCGATGCATGCAGTCAGCATCATTTTCAAGAGCTCGATTTACAGGATTCTGGAGATGATCAAGAACCAACACTAGTTTAGACCGCCGTAAAAGGTCCCAGGGGAGTCAATGAGGAGGTTCCACATCAAGTCATGTTTATGCCATGATGAATTCGGGCATATGACCCAGGGATGTTGGGCTCTAAAACAGTACTTAAAAGACCTAGTAAGACAAGGACATCTGAGGGATTTGATCAATGAAGAAAAGACCAGAGAGGAGTACGCCAAGCTGGCACATGCACCACTTGGAGCGCCTCTCCTGTCGCCCGCTACACCTAGGGCTATGGAACCTTGGGTTATCAATGTAATCCATTCAAAGGTGAGCCCAAATGAGATCAGAGAGGAAACCTAGAGGGTGAAGCATCAGCAACATGTGTTTCAAGTTCAGCAGAAGAAACCCAGGACAGAGGGATGTCAGGAACCGATGATTTTCTTTATAGATGAGGACCTAAAAGTTGTCCAACATCCGCACAACAATGCATTGGTGGTGACCTTGATGATTAGAGGATATCAGGTGATAAGAATACTGATAGATCAGGGCAGTTCTTGTGATATCATGTACATCAGGTGTTACAAGGAACTCGGCCTTCATAGGGACGACTTAGAGCCATCCGACAGCCCGATGGTTGGATTCAACAGAATGCCAATGTGGCTGCTGGGGTCCACGAGTGTGGATGTACAAGTAGGAACCAAGACAATAATAACGAAGTTCACTGTGATAGATACTTCGTCGCCGTACAATATGATCTTGGGAAGGCCTTGGTTGTATGTGATGAAGGCCATCCCTTCAACCTTGCACTAGCTGTTGCGATTCCCGACTGGGTACGACGTAAAAGAGGTAAGAGGAGACCAAGTCCAAGCAAAAAATTACTCCATGGCAACAATGAAGGCCATCCCTTCAACCTTGCACTAGCTGTTGCGATTCCCGACTGAGTACGACGTAAAAGAGGTAAGAGGAGACCAAGTCCAGGCAAAAAATTACTCCATGCCAGCAATGAAGTACACCTATAACGTCCGAGATGTGAAGACTACAAAGATAAAAGATGAAGACCATGAGGTCTTGCAAGATGTTAGCAAAGAACTAGCCAATAAGAGTTAGGAACTCTTGAAGAAGATTCTAGTGATCGAAAGAGACGATGAAAGATTCTTCCTTCTTGGCTCTAGGTTAGCAGAGGAGGAGGAAAGGAAGTTGGAAGCTTTTCTAAGAGAGAACATGGAGGTTTTTGTGTAAACACCGTATGAGATATCGGGGGTAGACCCTGAAATCACTTGTCACAAGTTTAATGTGGACAGATCGGTGAAGCCAGTGATTTAGAGAGTAAGAAGACCCACCTTGGTCCATGTGGAAAGAGTAAAAGAAGAAGTCGAGAAGTTGTTGGAAGCCCAAGCCATCCAAGAGGTCCATTAACCGATGTGGCTATCCAACACGTGGTGGTCAAAAAGAAGAACAGGAAATGGAGGGTCTGCGTGGATTTTACAAGTGTAAACAAGGCTTGCCAAAAGACTGTTTTTCATTACCAAAGATAGACCAACTGGTGGACGCCACCTCGGGGCGTGGTAGGATGAGTTTCTTGGATGCATATCGAGGCTACCATCAAATAACGATGTACAGACTAGACGAGGATAAGACTGCCTTCATCACTCTAAAGGTGCTCTATTGCTACAGAGTCCTGCCCTTTCGATTAAAAAATGCAGGGGCAACATATCAAAGGCTGGTAACCAAGATGTTCAAGCATTTGATTGGAAAGACAGTGGAAGTCTATATCAACGACATGGTCGTGAAGAGCAAGGAACCACATGACCATCTAGCTGACCTCAAAGAGGTGTTCGACATCTTGAAGGCATTTCGGCTTCGACTAAATGTCTCTAAGTGTGCTTTCGGGGAAGGATCAGGTAAAATCCTGGGATATCTAGTGACGAGAAGAGGGATCGAAGCTAGCCTTGATCAGATCAAGGCTATATTTGACCTAAAGAGCCCAACGAAAGCAAATGAAGTCCAGATTTTGACTGGCAAAGCAGCAGCTCTGAATTGATTCATAAGTTGGAGTTGTAACAAGTGCAAACCGTTCTTCTAACTCTTAAAGAAAGCCAAAGACTTCATTTGGACAAAAGCTTGCAAGCTCGCCTTGGCGGACATAAAGAAGTACTTTAGCACCCCACATTTGTTATCAACCCCAGTTCTAGGAGATGATTTATTTTTGTATTTGGCAATTTCAGACCACATAGTTAGTGCAATGATAGTCTAGAAAGAAGAAGGTGAACAAAAGCTAGTGTATTATGTAAGTAAGACGCTAGCCAGTGCTGAAAACAAGTACCTACATCTGGAGAAGTTGACACTTGCCTTGGTAATGGTAGCAAAGAAATGGAACCATTACTTTAGTATTTCAAATTTTGTTAGGACTTAGAGAAAAATTTACTAACTCAAATTAAATTCAGTCAAAACTTGAGTAGGAATTGTCACAATCCAAACATTCTGATTTTTATTGTTAATAATATAACTCTCACATTGAACATGTACATACAACAAAACTTTAAAAAAAATGGCTTAGAAAAATTGATTTACGTTCATTTTAGATTTTCTTTTTTCTTTTTTCTTTTTTTTTATAAATTGTAAAGATCATAGCGCTAACTGAGCACCCACTGAAGTCCCTTTTGCAGTATGAGGATTCTATATCATATAGTCCCTTTTGCAGTATGGTCTATAGTTCTAGGTCAATATGATATATAGAATGCAGGTCAAGGATAGCAATCAAAGGTTAGGTCTTGGCCGACTTTGTTGCTAAGTTTACACCAAACACGATACCCAAGCCCAGGCTTGTGAACCTCGGCCTGGGGGCTGTGGAAAAACCAGAAAAGCCAGAAGGATCACAAATGGCAGTACAAGCCCTAAAACCAACTAAGGGGAAAGGAACCCAGAAGAAGGAAGTTGAGAAACTAAAACCATGCAGTATATACATCGGTGATTCCTTCCGCCTCTTTGTCAACTAAAGCTCAAATCAGTAAGAAGTGGGGGCAGGAGTGGTTTTGATTTCATCAGATGGACAAATGCTAGAACAATCAATCAAACTAGGGTTCAAGGCCTCAAAAAATGAAGCAGAATGTGAGGCGTTGATCACCGGTTTGTAGCTGCCAACAGCAGTCGAGGCCGATGAGGTGGTCATTTATTGAGACTCACAACTCATCGTCAACTAGGCAATGGGCAAGTATGCCACCCGAGATGAAATGATAATGGCCTACGTCAAAGAGGTCATCAAGTTGTTAGCCTAGTTCAGAAGTTGCCGTCTCTAGCAAGTTTGCCGAGAAGACAACAGTCATGTAGACGCACTGGCCAACCTAGCCCCACCTATCAAGTCAGATTCCCTTAGGACCATAATGGTAGATTACTTGTTGAGCTCAAGTGTTGAGCCCATGATCACAGAATGCGAGGCAATGTTTGTTGAATTGGGACCAAGTTGGATGGACCCTTTATTCAAGTTTATAAACGAGGGTAGATTACTAGAGGACAAGAAGGAAGCACACAAGATTAGACTCAGGTTGACAAGGTTTTGTTTGTCAGTTGAAGGTCATTTTTACAGAAGATCCTTCACTGGACCACTGTTGCAATGTGTGCACCTTTCCCAGGTAGAAGATTTCTTGTTCGAGATCCACGAAGGGGTTTGTGACAGTCACGTGGGGGGCAAGTCATTGGCCCATAAAGCTATATCACACAGGTACTGGTGACCCTATATATAGAAGGACACTGAAGCCTATGTCAAAAAGTGTGAGAAGTGTCAAAGGTTTTCACCTCTAATACATCAGCCTACCGAGGACTTAAACCCAATGTCAAGCTCTTGGCCATCTGTCTTGTGGGGCATGGATCTGATTGGGCAACTACCCTAAGCAATTGGCCAGAATAAATTTCTCTTGGTGGCCACTGATTACTTCACAAAGTGGGTGGAGGCCGAACCGTCGGCTAAGATTTGAGATATAAACGTGAAGAACTTCATCTGGCGAAACATCATTACAATGTTTAAAATACCAAGAGCCATTGTTGCTAACGACACCCAATTTGACAGTAAGTTGATCAAGAATATCTGTGCCAAATACAAGATAAAAAACTACTATTCAACGCCAAGCTTTCCGCAAAGTAATGGCCAAGTTAAGGCATTGAATAAGACTATCATTGATGGCATAAAGAAGAGACTTGAAGCTGCTAAGGGCAAATGGGTTTAAGAGTTGCCTAATGTTCTTTAGGCTTATTGCACAATGCCGAGAAAATCAACTAGAGAAACACTTTTTGCCATGACTTATGGCACGGAGACAGTCATACCACTAGAGATTGGCATTCTAGGGATCAGAACCCAGGCAATGGAAAACGGGAGAAATGACGCCCTCTTAGCCTGAGATCTGGGCTTGATAGAAGAGAAACGAGAATGAGCAGCACTTTGGCTGGGGGCATATTAGCAAAGTTTGGCTAGAACTTATAACAAGAAGGTTAATCTTAGAGAATTCAAAATTGAAGACCTCGTTTTAAGGAAAGTTGTTGGTAACAAGAAATATCTTAGAAAGGGCAAACTTCGCCCAAACTAGGAAGGACCATAAAAATTCATCTCAGTTGAAACGGAACATATCGGCTTGAAGATTGAGATGGCAAACAGTTGCTAAGACCATGGAACACTAGTAATCTGAAGTTTTTCTTCCATTAGTCTTTCTTTTGTTTTTATGTAACTTAGAAGATAATTAGCTTAAGTATAAATCAATAAAATATTAGCTCGAATTTGTTCTTTGCAAATTACTGTTGAAACTTGTATGTATGAAATTGGTTTTTTAAGTGTTAGGCCAACGAGACATTGGATGATTAACTTAGGCTTGTCAAAATGACAGAGCTGATCTAAGTTAAAGGTGATGTTTCGGTGAAAAACAGGGCAAAACCAACCACGACTTTGCTTGGGGGAAATAACTTCGAACAGTCAACCTGGTTAGTTTGTAAAGAAAAGCCGAGGTAGATAGTACTCTAAAATCGGTGCACTAAAGTCAAGCCTTAAGTGTTTTGTTTAGATGAGCTAAACATGATGACATCGGTTATGGATGTTGTAATAACCTGACCCTCGTACATGTTCTCTGTTATGTTTTCGGATCCACTTTTATGATTTCGAATGCTTATTGTGAAATCCTATGAGGAATTAAAGTTAAGTAAGTGAACCATATGTTTAAAGGAAGTCTATCTGTTCAACAAGAAAAGTATCTGTTATATTAGAAGGTTTGAATCGAAATTGGAGGCCTTAAGGGCTTAATTATCTGAAATTGATTTTATATATGTGGTCAGCATAATTTTTGGGTAATATTAGGCATTTTTGGGAAATTTCAATTTCGGATGTTTAAACGATTACTTTTTGTCCTTATTCAATCAATATATCTATATATATCTATAAGCTTCTCATAAAGCTAAAGACTTAAGACCTACTTCATAAAATGTTCTCTGGGAGTAAAGTGTTGAGAGGAAGAACAAGGAAGCCTTGAGAGGGATTGAAGCTAAGGTAAGTTCAATTTCCCCTAGTCCAATCCTCTTCCCCAAGGTGAAATAGGAAGTTTTGATATAGAGTGATCTAATTTGTGATGGAGGTCTTGTGTGTGTGTGTGGGTGTTGAAATTTTGGTATGTTAATCCTATCATCATGTGTTTCCTTCATTATCAAGTTGGTATTCATTATTATGAGCATGATTTTGTGTATCTATGTTATGTTATGTTATGTGCATGTGAAGCTAAGAACCTCAAGACATGGAAGTGTGTTTATGAGTTTCAACCTTTGGTCCATTGAATTGAGTTGTGTGCATGGATTTAATTCAAGCTAGAGTGTTGTATATTGTACCTTAAATTTCATGCTTTTTTGAACCATAATTTGGCAATGAAAAGATCTATTTTAGAGTCTTGCAAACACTCCCAAAAGAATGGGATTTTGATGCAAATTTCGGACCAAAATAGGGGAATCGCCGCATGTGCGGGAGTCACTGCCGCACGTGCGGCAAATGCTGAAAATTTTGGGTTTGGTTCTGCTTAAAAGGCACGTGCGGGGGCATTCTGCCGCACGCGTGGGGGAGTTTGCCGCACGTGCGGGGCTCACAGCCGCACGTGCGGCCCATGCTGAAAAACGTGGATCGCTCCGTTTTGTGTGTAGAACCCTCTAATGTTGTCGGAATATGTATTTAATGCCTTTTAATATGTATAAATTCCTTCGAAGTAAAATGAAACAGAAAGTAATTTGATATGAAAAGGAAACTAAATTGTAAAGGTTGAATGTGTGCAGGGCACACTCCGGGAGGAACAAGCACATCATCACAACACTGTGAGTAGTAGTATCATTATCCACTTTACATATGGCTAATGATTTTCATTAGCATTTCGTTTACGCAACTATGTTAATGTTTCAAGTATGCAACTATGTTAATGTTTCAAGTATGTATGTTAATGTTCAAGTATGTTTCAAGTATGTAAAGAAGGAAATGGGAAAGATAAAATACCTTCCTTCTATAAGACTCTAGGCTTACGGCCATTCAATATAAGTTGTTATGATATGAAACAAAGTGCTACACGGAACTAAGTGCTACGACGTGAGCCACCTCTAGAATCCGTGTGAGACACCTCTTGAGTTCGTATAAGTATATTCAAGGGCTTAGTGCCAAATTATCCAAGGGCGTAATGCCACTCTATTTAAGGGCTTTATGCCGCCATGTTTAAGGGCTTTGTGCCACCATGTTTAAGGGCATCATGCCACCATGTTCAAGGGCTTCAAGCCATTATGATTTAAGATGTGATATGTCAAGCTGTTATGTTCAAGACTGGGCCTAAGGCCGTTACAAGATGAACACAGAATCAAGCTAACTATGTGACCTCTGCATTTCCATATGTATTGATAATGCCATGTTTCAAGTTGAGCATTGTTTCATTTATGTATTACTATTCACTGAGCTCGGCTCACTCTCTGTTATGTCTGTTTCTGTAGGCAACCAACCAGGTGGTCAATCCTAACCCATGACGCTCGGTTTCTTTTGTCAACCTTCGTGTATCCAGGCACTTACGAGGCCACTTATTTTGTGAAGTTTATTAAGATAATTGGCTTACTTCTTGACTATCCTTCCAAGGTTGAATGTATATAACTTCAACAGTTTTATACATGCCCGATTATAGGGCTGGGTCTGTATATGTGTTTGTGTATAAGTACTGCTAAGGAATATTTTTGGACCTTATCGGCCTATTATGGTGCATGTGATGTATGAGATCCTGGCATATTAGAAATAGCTCAATGGAGTTTGTTTAGTTTATTATTCTTTTAATATTTTGTGCTTCCGATAAGGCCCCATATGCTATATATGCCAGGTTATATGTCTGTTTTTGAATGGGTCATGCCCGAACTTTTAGGGGCAAGTTAGGGACGTGACAGATGCCCAAGTTTGTAATACTTTGGCAAGGCTAGAATGCCAGCCCATTAATGTAAAAGTAAGTTGTAACTTACATTCACATTAAGGGGCAGAGGGCGTAGATGAGTTAATGATTTGAAAGCGACACTTGGGTGAAATTTTCAAGTATTTATGAAATTGCCAGGTACATTTTGTTATCCGAGGTAACAATTGTATCTAGAATAATGTTGTCCAAGATAAAATGCATGTTTGATCCAAGATGTTACACTTAAAAAAAAATTCAGTATTGAAGACATAAAAGAAAAGAAGATATGTAGAAGTAAAAGTGACATCCAACACTTAGAAAAAAAGAAGTGCATTCAACTAGTAGAAAGTTGTTCAGTTACATCGGATAAAAGGCACATCGGCCTTAAAGACAAAAGTTGTGCAACAAGAGGAAAGAAACTATAGGGAAAAAAATCCTAAGTACTAGCTTCGGGGTTGGTAGCAGGGGTCTCAGAATGCTCCACTTTGGCAATTGGCGATGTGTCGGCCTTGGTGGATGGCAATGTGGCATTGTCATCTTCGACTTCCTGATCAATTTCCTTCAAGATATCTTCGACAGACTTGTAGGCCACAGACTTGTCAGCCTCTTTGACTAAAGAAGTGCTCTTGGAAACTTCTTCATCATCCTCCCTAGTCAGGTCCAGCACCTGATCATTGAGGGTGGGGGACTTGACGCCAGAAATGACCTCCTTGGTGACCTCTTTTTCTTCTCCCTCCTTGGCGTTGTCGGTCTCCTCAAATTGGGTGGGGAAATGAGGGAAAGGCATGTCAAGTTGGCTAAGATCTCGAAGAGAAGAGTCCTCAGGGAATGACAGTTTCTTAGGGTGGTGATCTATCTGAGGTAGTAGCCTCTGTTACAGGCTAAGTTCACCTGCTTCTTATATCGGTCATGGACGTCAGCTTGACCCTTAGCATAGGCCTTTTCATCGGGCGGCCGCCTTGATCTTTTGGTCTTTGGTGGCCAAAGCTTCGGCCAACCTCTTTTCGGCCTTAACAGCTTTGGCTTCGGCTACCTTGGTTGCTGCCTCGACCTTTTGCTCGGCATTTCTGGCCACCTTCACTTTATCAAGCATCTTCATCCTTGTTGTCTCAACTTGAGCTGATGAAGGTAGTCTGCTGCATCTTGTGTTTTTTTGGTGAGGTCTTTCTTCATCAGCTCGGCTTTGTATACAAAGGCATGAGCATGTTGGATGTCCTGCAAGGAGAAGAAGATGAGTTAGTAAAACATAAAAATAAATCTATAGTGTAAAGTGCTAAATAAGAGACAAATTAGGAAGCTTACCACAACTGAGTTCCTTAGCATGAAGGCAAAATGTTAATACTCGTTGAAATCACTAATGGCCTCCATGTTGGCGGGGAGAAGTAAAGCGATTAATAGTACAACGGCAATCTCAGGCTGGCAAAAGGTGCCCTCACTAAGTTTGATCGGACGATCGTCGATGAGATGTCAGGGATAAAAGTGTCTGACGTGTCGTCGAAGATGGAGGACTTTGTGCGCTTTGATGGAGGGGTGTTGGCCGAATTAGTGGCCTACCTCTTCTTGGCTTCCGCCATATTTGAGATTAGGATGATGTCTTTTGGGTCCTTCTCCTCAGAGGGATGAGCGACCGTCACTTTGGCCTTTTCCTTAGCCCTTTTAACCCTCTTCTATTTCTGAACAAAGGGTGGAGATGGGGTTGATTGCACAGTTACAATGTCGGGGATACCGGTGAGGAGATCTTCGGCAATAGTTGTTTTCGGCCCATCTCTTCTGATGTGGCAGCGATTGTTACTTCGGTGCCAAGTTAGTATGCAGGAAGTGCGATTGCTGGGTTTGTAGGGTCGTACATCAGCAGGTCAGCACTTCGGCGCCTTTTGTTGCGAGTTCTTCCTATTGGTGCGTGGGAAGGTCGGTGACGGCGTTGGCGCTAGGACGATGGGATGTGCTGGGATGGAGCCGAAGTGGATAGCTGGTTGATTGGGTCAGAGGTGGAATCCTAATCTAGACGAGGGGATGATGTTGCTGTTAGTGTTAGTGTTGTTGCAGATGTTCAAGTTTTGCTTCTGGACGATACGTTAGGCAGAGGAGATTTGTAGGTTGGAATATAGTTGAGCAAGATAGGAGCCTTCTAATCCTTGATAGGAAGTTCAAGAAATCGAACAAGATCTTTCCCCCTGATGTGGGACTTACAGAAAGACTTGCTTGGCTGGAATAGATCTGCAAAGACAAGAAAGAACACATTAGAAATCAACAAAGTGTGAAAAGATTAATTTTGACAGTGTGTGATCTAGGGAACTAAGTGCTTACCCTCTTTATCCCCAAAAATACCTCTGCGTAAAGGAAAGAGATACAGGTCATCGTCTAGAGCAAATTCCCAGTAGCTCGAGACGATCAAATAGTCTTCCCCAACACCCTTGTTGGATTCTGGAAGGTTGGCTATCGTTTTGTAGGAAATGGTTATGGGTTTTATGTAATAGGAGATGCCATTGGTGGATTTGAGACTACACATGGTGTAGCAGTACTGGACATTGGACAATGTGAGCCTACTATTATGTCGGCGACACAACTCGGCTATACCGATGATAATCCTAAAGCAGTTTATGGCTAGCTGCATAGGGCTGAGGTGGTAATAGTGCATCATCTCTCAAAAAAGGATGTTAAAGGGGGACATGATTCCACCCTCAACAATTGATACCATAGGAAAGGGCATATAATTGTCCCCGAGTATGATAGAGTCATTCTCACCAGCGAGTCTGATATGGACGTCGACTGAGATTTTCGAACTCTTGGCAAAAGTTTTCTATTTTGGTTGAGGTATCTAACCTTCATTTGTGCATACCCATTGTGTCGAGGAGAGTGTTTTCTGTTTGCCTAATGTGGTTTTGGTTGCCAAGATGGCTGAGACCTAGGATTCAAGGGTGTTTTTTTTTTTTTGGGTGTTTTGGTTGAGGGTTTTTGGAAAATCCTATGGGTGTTCTAAGGTATTGTTTTCCTAATGTCTAAGCAAATCCCAATTCTTAATCTAGATTACGCAAGACAAATGTAGGTGTGCAAAGAATTTGGGAGCAATAAGAGCAAAAAACAAGATTCAGAAACTGAAGATTAAGGCCCAAGAACAAAACTCAGAGTTTGGGGATTATAACGATTTTCAAAGATAAAGGTTATGCACAGGATATGAAGAACATGCAAAGATAATATACAAGAACAAATATAGAAAACAAAGGAAATGCAGAACTTGAAGAGTGTGTGCGTAATCAATGAGAAAGCTTGAGAATTACATATCAAGATTGGGTAAAGTGTGTGAAATTAAACATGCAATGTGTTAAAGCAGAGAAAGCTATGTGTCAAACATGAAGAAAATCAAAGAAATAAACAATGCTCAAGTGCAGAGATTCAAGAGCATGAAGAACGAAGTAAAACTAAAATTGAAATCGAGAAGTTGAGAAACTTACTGGTTGGGGACAAAGAGATGGATGCCGGAGTTGAAATCATTGGAGTGAGGTGGTGCTTTTGATCGGAGCAGCATGTTTAAACAATCGTCAGAGATGGTGAACAAAATGAGTTATAGTCAAAGCTTGAATGAACGACAATGGTGGTTTGTGAATGAGGGTAAAGAGAGAGTGTCTAAAAGAGGAGAGAGAGATAATTGGGAAAAGTAAAGAGACGAAGAGAGAAGGAGGAAGTTTTATGAAATGCAAAAAGGCGGCAACATAAATGATTTCAAATGCCTAGGAAGACGTGCATTGGCTAACATTAGGCGGTGTGTGTCAGGGTTGAAACAATGCGCCTGTAGTGTGACGAGTACGATCCAATGAGGAAATAACACGTGGATGAAACGGTTGCGTTTGTTATGACTTGACAGCTTTCGAATCTTGAACCCATAGAGTTCTTGAACTAGCGAGTCATGATCTCGGCTAGTATCGTGATCTCAGTCAAGATGTTGATCCGGGATAGAGGTGAAATATCTGAATTGAGTCCTTGTTTCATTAAGTTGATGAGTCATGATCTTGGTTGGAGGAAGTCCTTTTAACATGTTGTTTAGCCGACATATTGAGAGGTCAAACGATGTAGGTTCCATCACCTCAGATTGCCAAGGTAATAGAACCTAGGAGGCAATTGTGGAGACATATTTTTAGGATTGTCCACATAGTCGAGGTTGTTGGCTGAGGTGCCACGTGGATGAACTGAGGTGCCAAGATATGGTGCGACCATATCAGAATTCGAGATATTTAGATAGAGAATGAGAGTCCTACATGATTTGAGGCTCTCTGTTTGGATAAATATGAGGCTCTTTTGAGAGTTCATTCTTATTTGAATAGAGGACTTCGAGATAGAGGTGATCCCTGTAAGAAATAGAGTCCTATGAAATGATGCTTCTAAAGGACGATGGCGTTGTTGATTATGGAAAGAGGGCACCTCCGTGGGTCTAAGGTAGGCTTATTATTGTGAGTTGCATACTTGAGTTGATATCTTGTGAGATTGTTGATTGACTTGATCGTCAGAATGCTCCCGGGTGGACGAGCCACCGTGGTGTTACTTGTTTTCTTGTGTGCAGATGTTGGGCTTAATCTATTCTTCTATGTGCTCTACAACTAAGTTCATTGGATCTCGACAAAGAGATCTAATTTGGTTATGAGGTCAAAAATCAACACCTATACTTAGTAGCCAAAAAAAACCCTTAGATCTATTGATAGTGTTGTTATTCCAAAGGTTGATAGTGGAGCTACTACACCACACAAAGCCCCCATTGTTGTGCCTCCCCAATCTCTCAGCAGCCACCATTAGAGAGGGGAGAGGCTTTTGTGTAGACCAAAAAGAGATCAAAAGAGAATCAGAGCCAAATTGTTCAACTTTAGGAGAGAGATGAAAGGGGAAAAAATGTTAAATTACACTTTTCTTTTATATATGGTCATTTTATCACTTTGGCCGTTTAAGGGTTTTGTTTTGTTTTGTTTTGTTTTTTTTTTTTAAATTTTAACTTTGACCTTTCATGTTTTTTGTTTTTTCATAATTTACACCAAAAGCTAACTTGTGTTCAAAATTAAACAATAATACATTTACAATTACGTGACATAAAAATATTTATTATAAATAATTTATACATTTTAAACAAACTTAAAGGTCAAATTATAAAACAACAAATTTTAAAGGTCAAAATAAAAAAGTGGACGCATATAGAAAAGACAAATTATAATTTACCCATAAATATAATTATGTGTCGGTTTGTCTTATTGGGGTGGGATGATTGCAAACTTGAAATTTGATTTTGTTCTAATTGTAAGCCTGTGTTTGGCAAGTGGGTTTGCAGGCTTTTTTGGCTATTTTAGTCACAAAAAACAAAATAGGCTATTTTAGCTATAACAAACAAAACATCACATCTAACCCATAATCATTACATTCTTCTCTCACAAAAAAACTCAAAAAAGTCAAAAAGCCAAAAAGCCCTTCCCAAACCAAGCTTTTAAGCCCAGGCTAAAATAACCAAAAAAACCAAAAAGCCAAAAAGTCAACCCACTTCCCAAACCAAGCCTTAGTCGGTTTGTCTTTTTTGTTTTTTTTAGGGCCAGTGATAGAGATGGCATTTATTTACTGCTCAGCGGAACAAATTTATAATTACAATTAGAACAAAATATTATTTAATAGAAATCAACATTTGTAATGAAGTTCAACTCAAACTTAAATACAATCAATACAAATCAAATCCAATAACACAACTTATAGAACAAAATCAACTATCATGAATTCCAACTCAAATTTCCAATGTTTCGATTGTTCACTTCCCATTGGCCAATATGAAATCATCTGAAAATCAAAATAAATATTGAGAAATTAATTATTAGGTACAATCAAGTTTATCATAATGGACCATTAGTTAAAACTATGTCAATATAAATAGAATCTTACATAGGTTCGATTTTCGAGTTGGATAAACCAAAAACTAACCCCATCCAATCAAGTTGAAGATATGAAGATCTATAACGAAACTAATGTATCTAAAAAAAATCAAACCAGCTCAATCCAAAGAGGTCGGGTTGGTTCGATTCTTCAATTCTTTTTATATTGTGTGCAATCCTAAACCAATATAAAGGAAAACAAACAGCGAGATATAACTACAAATTTTATGACAAGAATTAACGAGGCAGATGTGAAAGAAATGATAAGAGATTAAACTGTTCTTTTGTCTCTAGGAAAGGGTTTTCCAAAATTAAGAAATTTACCTAATGCTGATGGTAGTCACATGTCGCACTTTGTAAAAGTCTTCTCCTTCTTCACCATTGACCTTTAGAAGCTTGTTATTAAATTTTGTACTCATATCTCCAGTTGTAAATTGTTGAAAGGTAGCAATGAATCTCAATCCATCTGGAACCATTTCCAATCTTTTGCAACAAGTAATGTACAAAGAAGAAAGATTGAGCATGGCTCCTTTTTCCACCTCTCACTCTTTTAAGTGGTGCAACCTATAAAGATATAGAGTTTTGAGTTGGGGGAAACCATTAGCAGAGCAAACCATTTTTTCCCCCACAAAGGCATTAGCATTTAAATCAAGGAGTTGTAGGTTAGGTAGCCTCTCCAATGTTGGCATTGGGTCTTTTTTAAGGTTACATCCGAACAACTTTAACTTGATAAGACTAGGAGATAAACTCTGGTACTCTGGTAATTCAGGAATAAATCCATTTATAGTCAAGTTGTAAAGATGGTGACACCCTAACAGTTGTTTAAGAAGAGTCAACTCTCCTTCTTCAGAAGAAAAATTAACTGATAAGGATGTTTGTCGGAGGTGGCTTGCACTGATGTTTAGGTAGTTGATGAATGCTGCAAAGTCCTGATTGTCAGTCTTCCAAAAAGTTGCCTCTTCTAGTTGCTGAAGATTGATCAATTTGCATAGATCGTTGACGTCACAGTTCCTTGTGTTGAACCCTTCTAATGTCTCAAGGTTGCTCAAGCCATCCAATTTGAATTTGTGTCTTAAAATCAAGTTATAACTAATATACAAATGCCTCAATCGTTCCATCTGATGTAAGACTATTACTTCACCTGAGTTGAAGTAGCAATCGAGTAAATCCAAGGTTTGCAAGTATTTTAACTTGCAGATAGACGAATGCCACTTCGGTATGGAACAACTTCTTAAACTCAAGTACCTCAAACTAACTAGGTTACCTATTGATTCAAGTGACTTTTCATCAAACTCTAATCTTTCAAGATCCAAAACCCTAAGCAATTTTAAGTACTTGAAATGGGAGTTCAACTCTATTGAATGCCTGCCATAGCTTATTGGATTGTAGAATAATATCGATCTCAACTGTTTAGTTGTCTCCAAGTTAGGGAGGACAACTTTTTCGACATCCATATTCAAATGAATTGCAAGTTTGCGTATTTTAGTAGTAGTTGTCGGTGTGGTCGAAAAGCAATAAGCTAGATTAGTTTCACATTGGAGATAAATGATCCCAATAAAATCATTTATTTTTGCCTTTGATAAACATAGCTCTAGCATGAGATCATGAATGCGGCAATATTTGATCCTTTGAGTAAACTTCTCTACCTGTACTTGAACCATGCACCTTTGTGCTAACGCACCCAAGTAACGCTCTGCCACATCCATCATTGTTTCATCTTCCATTCTATCATCAGTTGCCAGTATGCCGTCAACCATCCACAAGTGATATAGTTTTTTGGCATCTATCACAGAATCCTCCAAAAAGTGGCTGAAATAAAGAAAATATGGCTTCAACTGATAAGGCAAGTCATGGTAGCTTAAAGCTAACACCTTTGATACTCCATCATCATGTTGTATGTGGTCGTTGCTCCATTTATGCGACCGAACATTTTGGTATACCATCTCCCATTCCCTTAATGTATGCTTTGCTGCCAAAAGTCCACCAAGCACAATGATTGCTAAAGGTAAACCACCACACAACTTTACCATTCTCCATCCTAATGCCTCCATATTTGTGTCAAGTAATCCAGAGTCTTAAAAAACAACAAAAATGCAAACTTAAATATATAAAAAAATTGATTATTGCTTAGAGTCTATAAAGCAACAAAAATGAACATTTTAATGAATACATACCGTGAATACGCAACAAAAAAGAAAATTTACATTCGAGGCTAGTTCTGACTTTTTTGAGATCCAAATCAATTTTTTAATATGGGCCATTTATATATATATAATTCCAAAGCAAGCTTGTACTATGGACTAATGTTAATTTAATTTAATTTTTTTTGCAAAGTCAAGCCGGTTTGTAATTTAAATTTCAACCATGCTGTAGACCCTCAGTGGGGGTCGCACCCCCAGTGAGGTGGCGAGCCCCCACTGGTTGAAACTCAAAAAAAATAAAATAAAAAATAAAACAGTTTTTCTTTTGTCCAATCATGGAACGCCACCTCACTGGGGGTCGACCCCCAGTGGGGGTCCGAAGCATTTTTCTTTAAATTTTATTAAATTTTTTTGAACTTTCATATTCTCTAGTATAAAACTCAAATTATTAGTTGTAAAATTACGAATCAAATTTGTATAATTCAATTTATTAATCAAATTCATTGAATCATTGTTTTGACATAATTGACCAAAGATAAGATTTAATCAATTTCAGTTTTAAAAAATTTATTTTTTCATAAACAATTGCAATAAGTATAGTCAATAACATTCTATACACAAATTTACATATTTGAAAAATAATCATTCATTAGTTTTAAATAATTCGTTACATTAATAATTTTTTTTTAATTTCTTTTTAGGATTTTTTTATATATTTTTTTATTTTTTTATGAGCAAACATAATAAGGGATAGTTTTTAAGAACCCTTTCTTTAACCAATTTACGAGAGTCAAAGCCGGGGTATTGTTTATATTGATATTTGCGTCTTTTCAATCAAAAGTTCTATATCAACAAAGAAGAAAGAAAAAGGATTTCTCAAATTCATGCATGGATTTGGTGAAGAGAGAAGGATGTTAAGGGGCAAGATGTGAACTGTATATACCCCATACCTTCGTTTTGGATTCCATTCTATTATAGATTTGTCTGGCATGCATGAATTCCTTAATACTGTATTTAGTTGGGAGATTTAGAGAGAGATTTGAAAATAAAAAGGGAAAAGGCCTGTGAAACTAGGTGAAATGTAGGTATATTTTATTCACATTTCACTTAACTTTTCCTTTTCCTTTTCAAATTTCTCCAAAAATTCTCCAACCAAACACAATGCATATTATTCAAATTTTAATGAATGATTAGTGAGTAGTCTTAGAGTATCGTGTGCCATTATATACATGGTGTTTCAAATTAACTGTATAGAAAAAAAATTTATAAATGAAATATGCTAACTCATCTTTGATTCACCCAGCTAAACAGAAGTATTTGTATGATTTTTTTTTAAAATTAAAGGACTTAACTGTACACTTTTCTAGTCTAAAAAGACACTGATATTAAGGCCTCGTTTGGGAACTCTTATTTTTAGTCAAAAAGTTAAAGTTACTAAATTAGTCAAAAAGTCAACAATTTATACAAAAAAAGTCAAAAATTCTTTTTTCTCTCTACTTTTGGCATATATTTTCGTAAAAAGCTAAAAAGTCATCCCAAACATACTAATTTTTTTTAGTTTATATTTTAACCAAATAGTCAAAAAATTACTAAATTAGCCTGTTTCCAAATGAGGCTTAAGTACCACTTCAAGAGATGTTATTATAATTATCAGTGAGACCCCATTTTGGGGAATCCCTACCACCCTCAAAGTGATTTAGACTATTTATGTGTATTGATTTTTTTTATTTTTTTTCCTATCTCCCTAAGATGAGACCACTTTGGGGATGGTGGGGTTGCCAAAAATGAGAATCTTAGGTAGTGTTTGGTAGGGTTTTAGAATTATGGTTTGAGAATAGAGTTGTATTTTGAGTTTGTGAGTTTTGAAATTATGTTTGAGTGTGAAAAATTTGTTTGGTTATGAGTTTTGAAAATAGTTTTGAATTGAGTTTAAAATTTTTGATATGACATATGATATTTGATTAAAAAACTTACAATTCATAACCAAACACACAACCCAAAATTCTATTCAAAGCTCATAAAAAAATTTAAAAAATTCTGAAAATATTTTTTATTTAAAATATAAAAATAACAGGTGTAAAAAAAAAAAAAAAAAAAAAACCACGTACACTGTTTCGATCAACTGGCCCGACGTTCGAGGGGATGTCTAAGAGGATGATTGGATAGACATGTTTTCAACAGTGATTGTGAAATCAATTTTTAAAAATTCTCACCACCACACTCAAACCAAGTGGTGAAACTAAAATTTCAGAATTCTACCAAACGGAGCCTTAATCATCGCTGCTAAATTTTTTAACATCCAATTATGTTGGGGTTTTTAAGAATAATTACATTAAAGAAGTTGCTTTTCTTTCCAAGTGAAATGCTTGGACAGCATTTTTTTTATTTTTTTATTTGGTGTGTGTGTGGGGGGGGGGGGGGGGGGGCGTTGGGAAGTGCTATTTTACCATTATTTTTTACAAAATATTTAATCGGAATAATATGGTGGTAGTATTTTTAAAATAAGGCCACTCCAAATAGAGAAAATTTTATGATACATATATCTTTTTTTGGAGTTTGTTTGTTTTGGTTATGGGATTGGACTAATAGTCTCATGGATCTTAGAAAAATTATGTTTGGTTGGAACAAAATTCTTAAAAGTGTGTTTGTTTTAAGGAATTATTTCATGGGATAGTCTATTGTTTGGTTTAATTTTTTTGCTTCGGATTAATAGTTCCTCTGGACTATTAGTCTCTCACATGAGGGATTATTTTATCCTAGGGGGAGATGTTGGATTATTTCCATAGGATTGGTATCCTATGGGAATAATATGTGAAATATCCATTTTACTCTCATGCTATTACTTAATAAATAATTGGAAAAGGACAAAATAGTCTTTCGAACATTCATAAATTATTTTTGTAGTGTTGTTAATTTAAAATTATATATTAAATAATAAATATAAATTATAAATTATAAAAAATATAAATTATAAATTAAATGAAATTTAATTAAAAATAATAAATTATAAATTATGGCCTTATAATTTTTTTAGTGTTGCTCAAAATTAAATTTATATATTAAATAATTTTTTTTTTGTGTTGTTAATTTAAAATTATATATTAAATAAAAAAAATAAATTATAAATTATAAATTTAATTTAATTAAAAATTATGGCCTTATAAATTATTTTTTTTTAGTATTGTTAAAAAATTAAATTTATATATTAAATAAAATTATTTTTTTAGTGTTGTTAATTTAAAATTATATATTAAATAAAAAATATAAATTATAAATTTAATTTAATTGAAAATAATAGATTAAAAATTATGGCCTTATAAATTAAAATTTTTTATTGTTGTTAAATTATAAATTATAGATTACAAATTTAAAATTTAAAATTACATATTAAATAAAAATTATAAACTACAAGGGTAAAATAGTCTTTTGAACATTTATCCTTATCCAGTCAGTTCAACCAAACATTAGATTCACTAAAAATAGTCCAAACCAGACATCTAATCCCATGACTAAACAAACATAGGATACAAATTCAGTCCAACCAAATAGTCCAAGGACAATGTATCCTAGGACTAACAATCTGATGGATTACAATCCTCCCTTATCCAGTCCATCCAAACAAACACGCCCTTAAAACTAACAGTCTCTTTGGCCTATTAATACCCTCCAAGGAGGGGACCAACATTCCCACGAGAGGGAGGTGAGTTTGGTATTCTAATCCTATGGGATTGGAAAATTGGAGGAGAAAAGACAATTTTACCCTTCATTTTACAAAGATAGCAAAGTTATATTTTGTGCGTGAATTTTTTTTTTTTTTGTTGCGTGTGTGTGATTATTATGTCATTATATATATATATATATATATATATATTAAAATAATATAGTATAAAAAATATTTATAAAATATAATTTTTAATATTAAAATATATCAAAAACACCAAAGGGTATTTATGGTATTTCATATAGTTAATTTCATCACTAAAATATATTACAAACAAGCACAATTTTTAGCCCTCTCGCTAACAATCCCCAGACTAGTAATCTCATCCATCTTACATCTGAAAACAAATGGGACCTTGAGTGTCTACCATATGTCCTAGTTATGATTTTTGTGATATTTAGTTATGATTTATTGTGTTGTTAGTTATGATTTGGTTATGATTCATTGTAATATTAATCATGACTCATTATGATGTTAATTATTACATTATTTTAGATATGATTCAAAAAGTCTTTAATTATATTTTGTATGATATTTGGTTATGACTTATTTATTTATTTATTTATTTTTTAAGTTGATTGAAAAGGATCTAGTTGACAATTGTGATAATCAAAATCACAAATTATCACGAATATCATAACTTGCATATAACATAATCCATCCAGAGGTTCTTTTGATTTAAAGACCTAAATATGTCACATCATGTCTGTATAAATTATTCATTTTTGAAAAATGCTTGAGATATTTAATTTATTATTCTTAAAAATCACTCCTAATGATGTGTTTGATAAGTGCCAAATTTTAATTTTGTCAAACATTCCATCATGTGAAGTTTAACTTCAATGTCACATTATTATGGGTCATTTAGGGGTGATAAATTAGGAAATGTAACATTTTTTTTTCTTCTTTTGTGTAATTTTTTTTTTTTTTTTTCTTCTATATGTTGGATGACCATTGAGTTATTGTTGGCAACTTGGGGATGCTGCTGGACCCTTGGCGTGGATTAATTTTGGGCCTATTTTAATTATTTGAATAATTTATACTGTAATATTTTGTGGAATAAATTAACCATTAAAAAAATCATATTGAATCATACACTTGTAACCACATGATAAGATCACATTTATTTTTAAAAAATATATAACAAACATGATTTTAATAATAGCCTATCTATTTTTTTTATAAACAATTAGTGATCATACGTGATTTATTTGATTTATTTGGATAAGTCATTCCCCATATTCCATCTATTGAAAGTTTTTAATTTTATGTAGTTCTCATAAATGAATATTCTAAGTACAATGTTTGATTTCCATTTTCAGAATTCATTTTTAAGAAAATTCACATTTGCATTTCCGTATTTTTTTTTTATTTTTACTGAATTTTTTTAATATTTTAAGCAAATTTTTTTTTAAAAAATTTTTTAGACACACCTAACATAAATACACTTAAAAAATATAATATTTTTGAAAAAAATCTTTAAAAAATTCATTAAATACCAAAAATACAAATATATATATATATATATATATGAAAATCCAATCTACTTTTTTTGTATTTTTGTTTATTTAGTTATTTTTTAAAAATATTTTTTCACAAATATTTTACTATTTAGATACATCTAAGTAAAGTGTATCTAAAAAACTTTTTAAAAAAATTAATTAAAATTTTAAAAACATTCACTAAATTTTTTTAAAAAAATACGAAAAAAAAAACTTAATTTAAAAAAAATTAAATTCAAAAAATTAAAACAAAGCACACTGATTGGTACTACCCTATGGCTCGTAAAGCTAAAGTATTTTCCATCTTTCCCAAATTTCAACCCATGGGTCATTAATCTTTCTGGATGGGGTTAATAGATCACTCAGATGATGTGAAAACTAACACTGAAACAATTTAATTAGTATCAAAATATATAGCAAAGTGGATTGATTGATATTACCTCTACCATCTCTTCTTAGTAATGCTTTCTTTAGAAAGAGATCCCAACTTTCCTCATCATTTAAACACTGGGGTTCATGGAGGAAATGACTTGGATCTATCTGTGAAGCTAGCACTTTATTTCGAGTCGTTAGCAATATTTTGCTGCCGGTGTTTCCATTCGGAAAGGCTGGTCTCAAGCTTTGCCATGCCTCCACTGACCAAATATCATCTAGTACAACTAAGCATTTTTTCCTCTGCTGGACTTCATACAGCTGCTCAAACAATTCTTCATCTCTCATTCTAACAACATCTTCCTTCCTCTCCGAAACAAGTTTGATAAAAATTCCTTGCAATATCTCTCTTGTTTGGTATTGTTGAGATATGCATATCCATGCCAAACCATCAAAGTGACCCTGGACATCTTTGTGATGATACACCTTTTTAGCCAAAGTGGTCTTTCCCAAACCACACCCATGCCGCAAATAGAAACGACTCGACAAGGAGTGTAGTCATTGATTTGTACCAATTGTTTCACCACTGTGTTCAAGTCTTCCTCAAACCCAACAAAATCCTCTTCAACAACATGTTGATATGATCGCTTCAATTCTTGTTGCTTCTCAACTGCCAAACTTCTTGTGCCTTCACCTATAGCAGTACTGGTTTAATCTTTCTAAATCTTCAATATTCAATGAGTAATGCATTTGCATATAAAGAACTCATATAAAATCATGTTTTTTATTTTTTTGGTTGTGATTCTTTCATTTTAAGGGAATGTCACAATTTTGGCCGTCAATTACCAAAAATAACAATCTCACATAATTCTGTGTGAATTTTGGCCATGTTTGTGTGGTTCTCTGGGAAGAGAAATTGGACTAATAATATGTGAGATTCACTTAAAGAGTGTTCAGTTGGAGATATGAGTACAGAGATTAACTATTAAGGTGGATTCTCTCCGGTCCAAAATTTTGGACTGGATGGGGTTGTTTGTGCTTATGGAGTCCACCACGAACCTCGTTTCAATTATTCAAACCGTTCATTTTGTCGGACGCTTTGTGTATTTCATCTATTAAAAAAAAATAAAATTAGGTCAATCCAATAACTGTAACTTGTTTAATTTATTGTTTTTATTATTAAAAAAAATGTATGGTTCATTTTTTAAAAACATAATTGTCGTCTATTTTTTTAATGAAAAATACAATAAATTGAACAAGTTATAATTATTGGATCAGCCTACTTTTTTTTTGTAAATAAAATACACGAAGTGCTCAACAAAATGAACGATTCAAATCATTGAAATAGACTCGTAATACTCCCCACAAGTCCAAACAGTCTCCTTCAGTCCAAATTTTGGACTGGGGAAATCCTCCTCCATTAATATCTCCTTGACTAGTAATACCCATGGGGGTTAGAAATTGAATAAGGGAATTACTGGTTGAAAGACCATTATACCCCATGTTCTACATCAAATAAAAGGGTATAAGAAGGGTATTATTGGAATTTCATATAATTTCTTTTCTTTTTTTTTCAAAAGTTGTATTGGTTAGTTTATTAAATAAGATGGATTAAAATATTTTTTTCCAAATAATTTATTTGTGAAAGAAATATTTAAATTTTTTTATAATTACTAAAAAAAAATAGAGGAATTTTTAAATGATTTTTACTCAAAATTTATATTTTTTTAAGTGTCACTGAATTAAGTGCATTTAAAAAGTATCAAAAGTTATAATATTAAAAAATATTAAAAATAAAAAATATTAATTTTTTTAAATACTATCCATAGTATTACTAATCTGCTAGCGTACAAACAAATCCTATTTATCCTATATATTCAACCTAATATCACCATTCTAATAATCTCTTCACTAAATCCAACCGCACTCTTAATCCCCTCTATCCTATGAAACCAAACAAACGTGTATAGAAATTTTTATTTACAAATTATTTTACCTGCTTTATAAAATATATATTAACAAATTGAAGTCAAAATTGTTGAAACATTATTTTTATATATTTTTATAAATTTATCTAATATAAAATATCTATAAAAAAAACTTATAACAATTTTAAAATTAAAATATAAAATATCATCCTTTCCTAAAATTGATTATGTCACAATAAAGATTAGATAGACTATAATCATGTAATCAAGTGAAATTGACATGTTAATAAAATTTAAAATTTAAATTTAAATTATTAATAATTTGGCATCTCAAAAGAGAGAAAAATATGGGAAATTATTCCATGCTGCCAGAGTATTCATATTTACCAATCACCCAACACAATATCTCACTTACTCACATTCTCCACCAATCACAATGCTATGAAATATCATTTGTCTATATTTCGAAATTACTGAATAATTATCTAAAAAATATAGTACTTTAAGTAAAAATATTTAACTATAATTAAAAAATTTAATAAATAAATAAAACCTCTTAATTTAAAATCATCATTTGAATTGACTCACCTATACTTTTCAAGCCGTAAGTATGTAAACTCGCGGTGAGATCGGTGATCTTGGTTTTAATGGTATCGATCTCACGTCCGACCCCGTGAACTTGTAACCATTTGTTGAAGATGCAAGCGAATCTTTTAAGGGTGTTTCGGACACCTCTTCTGTTCCTTTTGGATGAAACTTTGATGACAAAAGTTTCGAGGATGTCTTCGGTTTCGTAAGCAAGTTGTCTGATTTCCACAACCCAATTGCTGACCCTCGCATCTACATCATCTGATTGTATTGCGTCTTCCAAGAAACATTGCATTCGCTTTAACTCGACTCGGATTTGTTCAACTTGCTCGTTTACTCCGTATAAGAATTTTGCTTCTTCCACCAACAAAACTCCAAGTCTGTTTATAATAAAGGATACAACAGGCTTTTCCATTCTGATCTGAAGTCGGTTCAATTCAACTCAAACTAGTTCCCGACAAATCTGGGTCTAAAGGCTGGGTGGAGAAGAGGAGGGGTTGGGATGTGGTTTGTGGGTGTAGACTCTATACCGAACTGGCTGAGAAGGATGATAAAATGGTTGGGGCTTTTCTCAATATAAGCCATTTTTGTATTGTATTTCCAAAATTAGGCCAACTTCTGACGGAATTTCAAAACTAAGTTAAAGCGCTATTACTATTCGCGCTTTTACTGTTAGGAGCGCAAAAGTAGATGAACATGAAAATCGCTATTACAAATAGCGACTTTGATTAATAAGTCGCTGTTACGAATAGCGCTTATAGTGTTATTCTTTTCCCAATAAAAAACGCTGTTCTTAACAGCGCTTTTCACACAAAATTTTGTTGCCAAAAAACGCTATTGATAATAGCGATTTTAACAAAAAAAATTTTCCAAAAAAACGCTATTTATAATAGCGATTTTAACAAAAAATTTTTTGCAGAAAAAACGCTATTCAGAATAGCGATTTCAGTTCAAATTTTGTTCCAAAAAACGCTATTTCTAATAGCGATTTTAACAGAAATTTTTTTCCCACCCAGCGTTTTTAACATAAACTTTGTTAGAATAAAACGCTATTTTCAAGATAAAACAAAAGAAAAAAACATAAAGCAATTATCATGTTAAAATATGTTTTTTTTTTTTCTTTTGTTTTTGTTTAGAATGTGTAATTCATAAATTTTACATAATATGAAAAAAAACCTCTTTTCATATATTAATTTTACATACTATTTTTCATATATATAATTTCAAAATCATATTCATGTAGATATTATTAATCCAATCATGTTCATTTATTTGGCTTTACTGAAGCCGTTGTCATGTTACATTTTTCATTTTTTCTTTTGTCTTTGTTTTGTTTTAGAAAATGTAATTAAAAAAAAATTTTCGTCTTCACTAAAGTTGTTTTCATGTAAAATTTTTTTTTGCTTATTGTTTTGTGTAATTAATTATTTTTTTTTCGCTTTACTAAAGTCGTTTTCATGTAATTTTGTTTTTTTTCTTTTGTCTTTGTTTTGGGTTGGAAGGTGTTATTTAAAAAATTATTTTGGCTTTACGAAAGCCGTTTTCATTTAAACATAAATATATATTTATTCTTTTGTTTTGGGTTAGAAGGTGAGAATGTAATTCAGAAAATCAGTTTAGTAAACCAGTTTAGTAAAACCGTTTTGTACCCGTTTTCATTTATAAAATTTATTTTTTTGTATCGTCTTTGTTATGGGTTAGAATGTGATATGCATGCTGTACAGTTCGAAGCACACCCACACATTGTGCAACTCGACGAGCAACGACGAAGGGTGAGACGCGAAGACCACCGCGGAGTAGGCCAAGAAGACAAAGGCCACAGCGAGAGCTCCTAAAATAAATTTTCTCAACATTTTTGTAATAATACTTAATACATAATATACGAAGTCAGTACTTTACAAAATACTCTTACGGGTATGAAAACAACATAACTGAAGTTGCAAATGTAATAGTTTTCAGTTACGTAGGTAGTACAGACATAATTCTCCCACAAAAATACATTATGGACACCATGAACTGAACACACATTACATACATCCTGGACACTCTTAACTGAACACACAATACATAAACATAACAGTTAGATAGAGAAACACCTAATTCATGACCTAATATTGCATATTAATAGCCGTAACATTTGACGGACACAATACATAAACATAAACTTAAACATAAACATAACATAACATAACAGTTATACTTACTCTAACACAGACATTACATATTAATGGAAGTTGTTATATTGCCGAAGTGTAGACATTAACACCTAATTCGCGCTTAAATCGGCAGGTGGCTCAGAGTCTGAACAATCCGAAAGCTCAGCGTCAGAGACAAGTTCAGGATCCTCCATGATAGCCTTGATAGCCGCAACATTTGGTTCTGTTTTGTTCTTCTGGGCATCCTTCTTAAGTATGAGTAGCTGCATATCGCGGGCCAATCTACGACCCATTTGAGAAATCTCACGTTCTAGTGTTTGACATAGTCGATCAACATTATCAGGATCTTCCTTTTGGATCTCAACAGAACGTGCTTTTGGCACCTTCAGTCCTCTTTCCCGACATAATCTTTCGTTTTGCACTCGCTCTATAAATAGTGCGGGCCACTTAAGAAGTCTAGCCTTTGCATAACCATATCCTGTTTGATTTTCTGATGGATCCTCCACCAAACCACATGGATCTCGATAGTACTTGGGCATGACGAAATGTCGCTTCCCAAACCTATCATGATAAGCACAAGAGGCATCCAAGAAAGGAAATGGTGTTTTATCTTCAGCATCGCCACTTCCCCTTCCCCCTCCTCGTCGTGAACTTTCACCCCTTTGCAAGTTCCTACCACCTCTGCGACCCCCACTCCCTCCTATGAACCATGTAGCCATGCTAATTTTTTAAAACAAATGAATAATAATTTCGTAGGGCGAAATGAGTTGTAAGGTTGTGTCTTCACCTTGAGTTGTAAGGTTGTGTCTTCACCTTTACTCGTTTATATAGTTGATTATGAACGGATAAATGAGAATCCCACATATATGCATGCTGACTGTAAGGTAAATGCATGCTGACTGTAAGGTAAATCAGTAGATTCACTGTTGCCATGTGACTTTCTAAATTGAGAATCCCACATATATCAATACGAGATGAGTTGTCACTGTAACAAAAAAGTCGAGCAAAAAATGGAGAAAACCAAAGCATGTGCACGAAGTCACATCACTTCACAATCCATCTGCATATACGAACAAAATAAGGGCATGGTGACTGTAAGGTAATTCAGTGAATTCACTGTTGCCATGTGACTTTCTAAGTTGAGAATCCCACATATATCAATAACAGATGAGTTGTCACTGTAATAAAAAAAATCGAGCAACAAATCGAGGAAACCAAAGCCTGTGCACCAATTCACATGACAAAGACCATCCATCTGCATATAAGGACAAAATAAAGGCATGCTGTTGTTAAGGTAAATCAGTGAATTCACTGTTGCCATGTGACTTTCTGAGTTGAGAATCTCACATATATCAATAACAGATGAGTTGTAATAAAAAAAATCGAACAAAAAATCGAGAAAACCAAAGACTCTGCACCAAGTCACATGACTTCACAATCCATCTGCATATACAGACAAAATAAAGGCAGGCTGACAATAAGGTAAATCAATGAATTCACTGTTGCCATGTGACTTTCTGAGTTGAGAATCCCACATATGTAAATAAGAGATGAGTTGTGACTGTAATAAACAAATCAATAAAACCGAAGACTGTGCACCAGGTCACATGACTTCACAATCTATCTGCATATACTGACAAGTCTCTCCACGATTTGACTACTCAATGTGTGAAAAAATGAAGCTTATGAAGCTTACGACCCGCTATTTGTATTTCATTGAAAAGTATGACTATTTGAATTGTTCTTGTCATTTGGGAAGCTATTCACCGACCTACCTGTTATGTTTTATGTGTTGTTGAAGGCGGTAGTTCGATTCACCGAGTTTAGTTTTTTGTCAACCCCTCATTCATTACCGGAGTCATAATTTTTACTGGACTTTCAAGAATTGGAAGGTGACTCTTTCTTCTTTCCTGATGGAGATTGAAATTCGTTGTAATTTCATCCCTATTTCAGCAGCCCCAGTTAAGGGAACCTTTTCTCCGAGTTGCCTGATCTATTTTATGTGTTTTAAGTATTCACATAATTGAACATACATTAATCCATTAATTAATCCAGAACATTCATTAACAAATTGCAATTCAATAAAGAAAGTCATGAACTCATAAATGTGTACTTATAAATGTAGGTATTTCATAAACTTCAGGTTCATAACAAAAATACTTGAAATACATCCGTACGTTACACCAACAACAACGTTGTCTTACACTCCAGGAACGAACATATGAAAGATAACGGTGTTTGATTTCTTATTCGTCATCTGACATGTAGTAGTCAGAGAGATATTTTTCATTGTTGAAGACATTATTTCGCTCAACCATTGTCAAATCTCTGTTGCTTGCTTCTGCCATTTCAGTGGCTAGCTGAAGCATGAAATGTCGACATCTCTGCATCAACATCCTGTTGTTCTCCTTCTTAATTCTGCTAACTGCTTTTTCATAGTCACTCACATTTCGTCTAGCCATGGTCAATGAACGACGATGAGGTACCGGTGCCCCAAAGTTACGTAGATCATTATACAATCCTTCTTGCTCCGTTACCCTGAACGCCCATTCTGCTCGGATACCAGCATAATAATCCTTTGGACTTGAGTACTTTTCGCTCTTGTAGTCATACATAAATGGAGGTAGCAGCCACACTTTCGGATTTCTTTGCCGGCGTGAACTTCCTGCACCTCTTGAAGACATTGTTAATAAAATTTAAAAAAATAATAATAATAGTAATTGTATATCTATTACTATTGTTATGCCTTCAACAAACATCATACTGGGGTATTTATAGACATGATAGTGGTGCTAGGGCACTATGGAATAAGTGATACACGTGATATTATTTGATGTTATTCATTTCATGTAATTTTGATTACCCGTGACTTTGTGTACCTGTGATGTAGTCACGGACGTGGTTGTAAGATAAAATAATAATTGTAGGCTATAGAATCACAATGCTATCCCTTCATATTCGAGCAGTGCGTTGTCAAATAAAACAAAATGCAGTGAGTTGTCACATCGGCACATGAAACTATTTTGTCATGCTTACTTTTGTAATACAATAAGTACTCACTTGGAATTGACGATTTCAGTACGTATAAGTGTTTTCGAGAAATTATAAATGAAATCGAAAAATGAAATTTTCTTTGTATTCAAGTAATATTGTTCATAAACTATCATTGTTTTTCTCACCAACATAAGAAAATGGTCACCTGCTAGGTAAACACGATTGGAACGTTGGTGCCTATATTTTATCTTATTTTCAGTTAATGAACTTCACAGTCATCCAATTTTTATTGTCATTACACAATCGTCCATCATATTTTTTTACCAACATAATAGCATTTCTGCTTCTTTTCACAGTCATAATAATGTGACTTAGATGAATTCTGAAATGTGCGGAAAAAACAAAGCATGTAAGTTGCACTGCAGAAGTCACATGCATCACGTAATGTCAAGAAAAAAGTCACAACGTATACAAGCATGGCAAAGTAAGAAAGTCACATGCATTACTGCATCACTGCATAAAGTGACATGCAGCATTGCATCACTGCACAAAGTCACATGCAGTGATGCAGTGATGCACAAAGTCACACGCATCACTGTATCACTGCACAAAGTCAGATGCATCCCTGCATCGCTGCACAAAGTCACATACCTCCTACGTACTGTGCCCATTGCAATTATGCACAAAGTCACAGGCATCGCTGCATCTGCGGCACAATAGCCGATGCTACAGGCCGTTGATTCGTTCATGACTGCACAAAGTCGAGTCCTGACAGCCGTATGCACTGGATAAGGTCAGTAGCATGCATGTGATCGAACAGGAAATTGCATACACACAGCTACCATGTGTGTATATGGTATAAATATCGTAGCATACCACAACAAAAGTTTTACAGCTATTTCTACCGATATGATCATGACATATACGGTGGTTGATCTATATTCAGCAATGGGTCGCTATTGGGTTGCAGATGGAGATGAATTTCAATACCCATTAAATCCAAATTTGCGTTACTCACGTGCCACCGTCAATACCATGAGAGCTGAGTGGGAATTTCGCAAAACTCGAGCAAACGTTCTCGTTGAGCTATGCCGTGAAGTTAATCTTAAATTTCCTCGCCGGTTAGCCATGCGTATGCCAACTGACACTCCACAGTTGTTGCAAAGGGCATTGCATCGTATCCGCGACGAGGTTAATCGCATGACCCAACGTTTGCAGAGGTCCGAACTAATGAAGACCGCAAATGAGCGTGCCGAAGATGGGTTAATGGATGATGCACACCAGTACTACGCCTGGAGCATGGATGTTATGTATGAATCTGATATTGAGATGTCAGATGATGATGATAATGAATGAAATTGTTTGGATGAACGCCCAGGGCATTTCTGTAATGCATGCAATTTGTAATGCTTATCCATGACTTATCAATAAAGCGAGATATTTCAATTATTTTTAGCCTTGAACAAACATATTTTTTATAGCTTCTTTACACGTTTTGTTCAAACCAAACGGGGTTTTAATTTATGTTCTCCTAAATTACGGATAATGAGAGAGGGGTAGAGATGTGAAACAGATTTGTGTGATTCATCAATATAAATAAGAATAAAAAATTGTGAAATGATAATTGCGAATAAATAAGTATGACACTTACATCAGCTGTACAAGTTTGACACATACAAACAAAAAAAAGAAAAAAAAAACCTATATAGTCCATATCGCAACCGCTAATGCCCTAACCTGCCCCCAGTCCCACAACCCCGACCGTGGATCTCCCTCCTCGGTCTCCTACGGTAGACTCTCTGAATATCTGGCACTCTCTCCCCTGCATGCTGCCCTCCACTGACTGCCTGTGGAGCCTGTGAGTGTGAGTGTGACCCCCCCTCTCCTGCATCTGATGCCCCTGATCCTGCCTGTGCCTGTAGATCATATACTGCTGTGAGCTGTGAAACTCCCACTCCCTCGTCTGGTGCAACTGTATCACGATCTGCAGCTGGACCACGACCTCTGCCTCTGCCCGCACCCCGACCTCGGCCGCGACGTCCCCCACGACCATAACCTCTCCCTCACGCTCTGGGGGGGGGCTCAATATGGCCCTCATCATCAATGTGTGTGATGTCAGTGAGAACTGCATCATGTGTACTCCTGGGCGCGGTCGAAGTAGTCCCCATAAAAGCAGGTGGTAACTGGGTGGGTGGGGTAGCAACATCATGCATGAACCAAGGGGTGGTCGAAGTACTCCCCAGAAAAGTAGGATGTAACTGGGTGGGTGGGGTAATAACATCATGTATGAAGCGGGGCGGTGACCAATCAGGGTCAGGGTCAGCATGCTGGGTAAGATGTACGTGTGGGGAATATGGAGAAATGTATGGGGTATCATGTGGTGGGGTGACTGAAGTCGAAGGACCTGCTGTGGCTGGCGCTGAACTGGAAGGCACTGACGTGGACGGGACTGATGTGTCTGGAGCAGCTGCTGCAGTGTGTACACCGTAGTCCCCAAAATGCAGACGATCTACCCGATGGGCATGCTGGATCCCCTCGTACAATAACTCTCTGATCTCTACAAGGGCCTGCAGACCAAGCTGTCCATCACGTCTGAAAATAGCGTCCTCAGCCAAGTGATATGACCTCCCAGCTCGAACCACCTGTAAAAAAAATAGATATATTAGGCTATATTAGGCTATAGTTAACAATTATCGGAGATATAGTACGCTACTCACCAATGACTCGAGAGAAGGCCCAACTCCCTGATATCCGGCCTCGGACAGGTGGCTCGGATTACCGACAAGTAGGTGTGTATGTCGCCGATACCACAACATGTAAGGGTCGGGAGAGGGGAGGACCCCATCGCTCCAGTCAGCCTGTACAATAGTGTCGCGACGGGCATCCCACAACTGTATGTATCGCATATGATGCTGACTCCAGTCAGTACTGGCTCGGCCACGTCTATCCGTCGCATACAACCGCCACTCGGTGTCACACCGATCCGGCACGGCCTGGACCCGACCAAACTGTCGGAGGACACGATCAGGGAGATGCCACTCAACCACGCCATAACAAATGAGTGGTACTCTCGCCATCCATATATCCTCACCTAGGCGGCAGTAGTCTGGGAGCGTGTGGAGGACATCAGCATAAGGCTGCCAGATAAACTACAATAACGACAGTCTATTAAAAATCGGTCATAAACGTATACAGTCCATATGACAATTAAAATTTAGGTATTTAAATTTGATACCTCGCCGTCTATCATCCGGTCAAGCTGGTCTCTATACACGACCACTACGTGGGTCGATACGACCTCGTGGCTCATGTCAACCCTCCATCGGCTACCTCGAGGTCCGGCCGGCATCTGCATGTCTCCCTGCCCGATGGGAACCTCACCAGGAGCAACTAGTTGCCGCCTAGCCGGGGCAATGCGAATCAATCTCTCCCACGCCCAAATCTGCAATAGTTTGAACGCAATTACAATACTGATATATGCCATACAATATGAATTGACATGTAATAAAATTCTTACTAACCTGTAGCAAGACAAGGGGTCCTCCGATCTGAGTCACACCCACCTGAGTGGCTCGACATAACATCCTATACAAGCATGCCAAAGCCGCGGCGCCCCAGCTGTACTGGCCGATGACGTCAATGTCTCTCAACAGTGGCAAATACATCAGCTTGAGCAGGTTCTGTGACTTATCAGGGAGAAGTACCCCCCCAATAAGCCACAGAATATATGCTCGCGCATGCTGCTGTACTAACTCATCTGCAGCATCATCTGGAAAATCGCCCTGAAAATGCTCCGACAGCCACCTCACCCGCACTCTACCTGCCTGTAAGTCTGCAGGTGTAGGTGCTACTCCCAATAGCTCAGCACATAGCGCTATCCACTGCTCCGTCGTCAATGATGGGTCAAGTCCAGTAACTGCTCGCCCATCAATCCGTAGACCGTATAGGACAGATACGTCCTGCAATGTGACGGTGGCCTCACCGGTCGGGAAATGAAATGTATGAGTCTCTGTGCGCCATCTCTCGACGAGAGCAGTAATGAGTGGGTGGTCCAGTCTGATATGGCCTATACGATATACACCATAGAATCCCGCGCGTAGTAGACACTGCAAGACTCTATGGTCCAATGGACGATCCCACAGGCCGGAATCTCCCCGTCGGCATGCCACCACGGTGCGTGACTGGTCCTGCATAACAGAATGAGTATTTTAAATTATAGCATTATCAAGGAAATGAAAAACAAAATGCAGTGTATTTTCATTGTACGCGTAAAGTCCAACAAACGTTATTGCATACCGGGTCCTCCCATATACTGTCAGCCCGATGTGGATGACTCAAAAGGGGGACCTCATCAGGTAGATGTGCCATGAAGCCTGTACAGTTGAAAAACAAATACATTTTGAAAAACTGTATTGGTGAGCATGTAATTTAACTATATCAATTAAGCTGAAATTATTATGTACATGACGACTTGAAAAATAAATGTGGTCGATTATTTTAAAAGTATAAATTTGTGTGCCATTAACATGGAAGCAATTAACTAAAATCAAAATTTTGCATATTATGTGCCCATTAAATATGATAAGCAATTCAACATAACCTATCGTTATCTATGCTTCGGACTAATATAAAAATCTTTTACAAAGTCATTTTACGATATCAGTTACATAAGCTTAATAATGACCAATAACATGTGGATAGTTTTTGTATGTCAATATTTACAAACAAAATGGAATGATCATTTTTTTTTTCAAAACTTCATTATTGATTTTGGCATATTTGACATAACGTCATTATTGATTTTGACATATTTGACAAAATTCGTTACATTTATGGCATATTCGACAACTTCATTATTGATTTTGTAATTTTTGTTTTGCAATAAAGTAAAAAATTTGTAAATTACGTACATGTAAATTACGTACATGTAATTCACAAAATTCTGTAATAAACATTTTGAATGAAGTAGAGAATAAAAACTATGATAGTTGTAAATTTCGTCAAGCAAATAAAACAATTACAATATATAAAGAATTAAACAACAGAAATGATCTATTACAAATAAAAAATGTTCTATTACATGTATGACCCCGTTTACAAATAATGAATTACAAAAGAAAAGAAAATGATCTATTACAAATAAAGAATTACAAAAAGATCTATTACAATATGTAAGTATTACATAGTCTTCATCGACCAAGTCGCGCCGGACATGTTCGCCTGTCATGACCTGTCTGCTGGCACTCACTGCAACGAGCGGTCAAACGCCTATCTGATATGTCCATCTCATTCGGAATACGAGACATAGATGCACGACCCCGTTTCACTTGTCGCAGACGCAGTACATTAGGCATTAAAGTCCACTGCGGATCAGCCCAATAATCTTGATGCGGTATTGGATTGAATTTAGTTTCCCAAACCCTCATGTATACAGGAAGCCTATATACTGGATCAACGTACTCGAATGGATTGTCACCGCATTCAGACATTACAGCGAGCATATGAGAACATGGATAGTGTCGTATCTCATATTTCCCACAACTGCACGTGGGTTGATTCATCCGCACAATTTGTGTATTGCGACCTCGTCCATGGCGAAAAGATGTTTGCACCTCAAACACGCGGCGTGGCCTATAAAAAAATTATAGTAGAAACTAATGAAGTTCATGTTTTTAGGTGTAGTTAAATTGACAACATAATAACAATAATTTCATTTATATTACAAACTAACCTGTCATATGATATCAACTTGAAAGTATTTGCCCTTGCGATGCCATCCTCAATAGTTTTTTGCATCTGTCTAGGGTATTGGAACTCATTTCGTACATCTAGTTCAGCTTGGGCTCCCATCTCGTCAAAATATTTTACAAGCCGCCGAAATGTAAATTCTACCATAGCTGAGATAGGTAAGTTCCTTGCACCTTTCAAGACGCTATTGAAGCACTCTGCATCATTGCTAGTCAATACCCCCCAGCGATGTCCACCGTCATACGAAAGGGCCCACTCCTCAGGATTCATCTTGTAAACCCAAGTGATGGCTTCTTGGTCAATAGCCTGTATTTGTTGTAAGTAACCATTACACTTTCGTCGTTGATGAGCACTTCCTGCTTTCCATAGAAGTTGTTTCAGCTCCTTATTTCTGAATGTAGTGTTAAAGTTACTACAAACATGTCGAAGGCAGTGCCGATGATATCCAACAAATTGGAGAGAGGGATTCAACCAATGCCGCCTCACAGCAGCTAAAATACTCTCAGCTCAATCGGATATCAAAGTCACTCCCTGTCGGTCCATGACAATATGTTCCTTGATATTTGAAATGAAGAACGACCAAGACTCCAAACTCTCCTTGTCGACAACAGCAAATGCAAGCGGTAGTACTTTGCCATTGGCGGTGACAATCGTTGCTACAAGCAACACACCAGTGTATTTCCCGTATAAGAATGTACCATCTATGGTTATAACAGGCCTACAATGTCTGAATCCATCGATGACGGGTTTGAAAGACCAAAAAACAAAGTGGAAGACGGGCATAATGGTTGTATTTCCGGTATATCTATGCTTCCATTGCATGATGGTACCAGGATTAGATGTTTGTAATGCATACATGAATTTAGGCAACATCATATATGATTCATCCCAATCTCCGAATACCATTCGAATTGCCTTTGCCCTTGCATGCCACGCCTTCTTGTAATGTATAGTATAGTTCATGGATTTTTTTATGTCTTCGATGACATTCTTAATGGGCATATCAGGTTCGTTCTGCATACAACAATACCTATGAGTCAGATTATTTTGGTGTGAACACTTTAAAGACACAATTTTGGTGTGAACACTTTAAATAAACAATGTGTATATAAATGTAAACATTTATTTTGTATACTCACCGCAACTTGTCCCAAAAGATGAGAAGCAATGTAACTGGAGCTAATATTTGTGTGGTCCCTGTTCGTTCGTGGGTATAAACAATGGTGAGGACCCCTATACTGCTTTATTTCAAAAAGCCCATGTCTCTTACTAAGAGATGCACGCAACCACCATCTACAGTCGTGCTTGCAAGCACACACCCAAACGTCTCGCTTGGAGGTTACGACTTTGTACTCTCGATTATTTGTTGCATGGTACAATTTCACAGCATGTACGAGTTGCTTCTTATCAACGAAAACCATCCCTTTGTCCAACTCTGGATTTTCAGCATTCCAGATTCGGTTACGGGGAACGACATCGCGGTTACTAATGTCAAAATCACCACCCATGTGAATGTTTTCAAAGAAAGGGATTTCAGGTCTAGGTGGAATGGGGGCATTCTGAATATCAACGGGAGCGTCGACATCATCTTCTTCATCATCATCATCATCTGATCCGCCCAATAAATTTTCTTCATCACACATTTCATTCTCATCATTGTCTAGGGCGACATCAGGACCGTACATGTCACTGTCAGCAAACTGCACAAAATTAACCGTTTCAGCCATATTACCAGCAACTTCAACTGGAGTCGTATGATGGCTATAGGTGGGCACATCTTGGGTGTTATTGTGAAATTCAGTCTCGTATCCACCATGTGAACTTGATTCTCCACCATGGCCATGAAATGTTTGTTGTGTGTAGCCAGCTGCATAACATTCATTTGATTCATACATAGGAGACTGAAATGCTGTCGTGTCAACCCCATGTGTCAGCAATGTAGTGAACGGATGCGATTCCATCTGTGTTACATTCGGAAGATTCTGTACAACCTCTTTCTGAATGTACACTTCCAAACAATTTGGTGGTTCGAAATTTCCACCGATACTTAAAATGGTGTTCAACGCCTCATCGTCATTTATCGGTAATATTTTGTATTTGCTGGTTGCTTGCCACTGGCGATAAGGATATCTACATTTGAAGATCAATCGGACTGTTTCCCCGTAACTTGCGACCTTGGACATAAACATCTCCTCCAAATTGCCAAGTGTGGTGCCAAGTTGCACCATATATATCCCTTTCGGCTCAGCATCATATGACACACCTTCATCGGGATCCCGAATTATGTTTCCCCCCCAGTAAAAGATAATTGGAACAGTTGCCATATACTTGCTTCAATGAAACAATAAATATCAACAATATCAACAATATACATATATCGAATTGTACTTGTAAAATAAACATTAAAATTTGCAGAAGCCACAAATAAAAGCAACCCTCTAATTTTTTATCAATTTATATTTTCCAGGGTTGAAGGAACTGTAGAGGTGAAACATTAATTCAATTTGTATTTTGTCAACTATATATTTGTGTCTCAACTTGATTATTACTGTTTATTTTCTCATTTTGTTCACTTATTTTTATTCGTATAACAGAACAACTGAGATTTCATCTATACGTGGAGTTATATATTGTGTCTCATTTACTTCGTATGTGAAGACTCTTATCTTTTCAACGTGAATGTTCTTTGTTGTCATTGCTCTATTGTCTTCATCTAAAAAACACATAACAAGAAGTATAGTTGTTGTCTTAATTCTTTCGAATTAGTGGCGAAAAATAAAATAGGTTGAGAGATATTTAGTAGAGGGTGACGCGATTGATTTGGACAATATAAAATACAGGGTGCAAACATTGAGAGAGATTTTTTTAACCTGGTGATGTAATTGTTCAGATTTATGGAAAATATAAGTTAATTTGATTTGCTCCAACTTGTGCCATTACGGACCTTAATGACAAAGTTATTTCCTATGTGAACTAGTAACCCTCGTCCATTTTGTAGAGGGCATAGAGGCTTTCTTATAAAATTAAAACAACAAACTGATTTTGGATCATTTTGGATTGTTCTGAAAAGTAAAAAAAAAATTAAATTTATTTACTCCTTTTTTTTCTTACACATACAAAAACAAAAAAATTATTACACAGATAATTTATAATGGCCAAAAATTAGAGATAATTAAATTGAAGTTGGTGGTTAAATGTATGGACTACATTTTGGATAGTTATCCATGTGAATCTATCGGGCCATCCGTACCAATTATTTGGTATTACAAAATACATGCTTACCCATCAACGTGCCAATTTTTTTTTTCCCTCCTTACGTACGAAATTGCTATGGACTATTAATTAAAATAATTTATTACTCTTTTCATGCATATATGTCTGCACACCTCTATGGACAGAATAATTATGATATTTGCTTCCGCCAACCCCTAATTTTGTAAATCTATTTAAGTGGCCTTCGGTAATCTTAGGATTACTGGCCGGTCATACCTATAGTAGCGGGTTTGGGTCGTGATAGAGTGGTATCAGAGCACGAGTTATACCGTACACATGAGTCCATATAAGCTACTAGATGTCCTAGACAGAATTAGGGGCATTACATCAGCATGTGTTAGTGTATGTGAAATTATACGACATGTCTGAAACAATTAGACATGAAATGAAATTGAGCATTGTCAAAACTATAAACGAGCTATTTGCCTATGTTTATTAGTGCTCTATTTACCTATAGCAAATGGAGAGAACAAGAAGTGATGATGTGATTGAATCCTTTGATGGCAGAATGGAAAGAATGTTAGAAGCTTTAACCGAGTCCATGAGATAACAACAGAGACAACAACTACCTCTTTCGCCTTCTTCAGTGCAAGTGGAACTGATAATTAATGACATTATCGGGTTGACTCAGAAATTTAACAAGATGAAACCTCTGACTTTTCTAGGTGTTATTGAGCCACTGAAAGTTGAAACCTGGATACTAGAAACTGAAAAATTATTTGAAGTGTTTCCATGTTGGATCATTTTGGATCGTTCTGAAAAGTAAGAAAACTTGATTTTGGATCATTTTGGATCGTTCTGAAAAGTAAGAAAAAAATTAAATTTATTTACTCATTTTTTTTCTTACACATACAAAAACAAAAAAATAATTACAGAAATAATTTATAATGGCAAAAAATTACAGATAATTAAATTGAAGTTGGTGGTTAAATGTATGGACTACATTTTGGATAGTTATCCATGTGAATCTATCGGGCCATCCGTACCAATTATTTGGTATTACAAAACACATGCTTACCCATCAAAGTGCCAAATTTTTTTTTTCCCCTTCTTACGTACGAAATTGCTATGGACTATTAATTAAAATAATTTATTACTCTTGTCATGCATATATTGTAACTACTCTAAATTTATTACAAAGTAGATTTTCCTTTTCAATGGTAGTGGACAATCACAAAGTGAAAAAGACGATAAGTCAGTTCGTTCAATACCCATTTCAAAAACTTTCTCAAATTTTCTTCAGTTTTCTCATAAAATTTTAATTTGTACTAGAATACTATTATATGTATTACAAATTCAGCTCATTAAATGTTTTAATCATATTTTGGCTGCTTGACCCCAAATATAGTGAAATAAACCAAACGAAATTAAACCAAATTTTTTTTTTTAAAATCAAATACAGTCAAATTTAAATATTTTCAGAAACCAATAAAAATATTTCTTTTCAATAAAATAGAGTCAAAATTAAATATTTTGATAAACCAATAAAAATATTTCTTTTTAATAAAATAGAGTCAAAATTAAATATTTTGAGAAACCAATAAAAATATTTCTTTTTAATAAAATAGAGTCAAAATTAAATATATGAATTTCGGATTTTTTAATCGCAATTCTTAATTAAAAAAAATTAATTTTAAAACCCTAATTTCCTTTTAATTCCTCTTCACAAGCAAAAAAAAACAATTTCCAATTCAACAAATGTACGTTGGTTTATTCAATATTCAAAATATAGACATTTTCATTCACAAGCATAATTTCAAAATTCTAATTCCTGATTTCAAATTTAAAAATATAAACATTCAAAATATTCAAATTTATTCAATATTCAAAATATTTTTCTTTTGGGTCCAATGCCAGTGGTGCAATACATAGTAATTAATGGGTGGACATTGGAGATTCTTCTTTCTACTAATAAACCCACTTCGCAAAAGTATGAAACAAAGAACTAGCTTGTTGGTCAAGAGTCTTGCACTTTGTTTGGAGCTCAAGGATGGACTCTCCCAATTCATGCGTGTGTCTTTCATCCTTGCATTTGTTGGTTTTATTATTGTATGTTTGTCATTGTGTGTTAGACTTTTATAGTTGAATGTTTAATTTAAGAGTAATATTAGAGATCTTAAAAGATTTATCAAAATTTCTACTAAATGTCTCACGTAGGACCCATACCATGCAGGTCCCATGTAGATTCCACACCTACGTGAGACATTTAGTAGAAATTTTAATAAATTTTTTAGGGTCTTTAACATTTTGGTTAATTTAATTCAGTTTTTATGACAATTGGAATGAAAAAATTGGTGAAAAGTCTATTTTGATGGGCATATGCGGCATTAGGTCAATGATTAATTTATTTTATTGATAAGGACATAATAATAAAAGGTTTTGGTGGAAAAAAAAAAAACAAATTATTGTTTTGAAGATTTATTTATTTATTTTTATTTTCACTCTTGTGTAGTTATACCCTTACACACCACAATCACTCGACTGTCGCTAGATAGTCACAGGACCATCATCGGAAAAGTCATCGACAGTTGTGGTGATAATTTGGACAAATGAGTGACACGTGAACAGATAAATGACAATTAGATAAATAGAGATAACATGATCTTTTACGTTGTTGTTGTTCTTATAGTCCCTGTGCCTTGAAACATTCATTAATCAGATCCAACATATAATTACTTTGGATTTTTCTCATATTGAGATCTCAATAAGAGAGAACTTGAGGAGCCTATAGAGCCCATCACAAGTTCCGTTTCGATGATTCGAACCGTTTATTTTGTAAAATCCTACATTATCACATTTTAGTACCCTTTTGGGAACTTTATTTTTTTAGTAGCTTTTTAATGTTTTGGTCTTTTATGAGGTGAAAAAAATTAATGTGTTTGGAATTTTTTTTTAATTGAATAAATAGTTGTGAGGAAAAAAATGATTGATATATATGATGTGATCTTTTACTTAGACTTTGTTTGGGAAGTGGGTTGGTTTTTTTGACTTTTTTAACTATTTTAGCCTGGGCTAAAAAGTTTGGTTTGGGAAGGACTTTTTGACTTTTTGACTTTTTTGACTTTTTTTGTGAGAGAAGAGTGTAAAGATTATGGGTTGAATGTGATATTTTGTTTATTGTGACTAAAATAGCTTATTTTATCTTTTGTGGCTATTTTAGCCAAAAAAAGCCCAAAAAGTCTCTTCCCAAATAGAGGCTAATAGGGTTGAATTTGTTAACTTTTTGATTTTTGATTTTTGATTTTTTTTTAGTAGTCTTTTCAGCCAAATATTTTAGCCAATTCACCTCTGGTCAAACGGACCTTAATTAGCAAATCCCATGGGACTTCAAGGCTTAAGCACATTATGACAAGCGTCTTTTTAACATGTGCCCAATGTATTTAATTATTTTAACTATCTTCATTTGTATAGGAGAATGTAAAACATAAATAGAAATAAATATGATGAAACTCAGATATTTTTGTACATAGACAAAAATGTTCTCACATTTGAAATAATGAAATTAACTAATTTATAAAAAAAAACATAACAAAATAAAATGATAGTACCCTCTTGAATAAAAAAACAAAAAACATTAATATTTCATTATAAATAAAATATAAATTTATAAATCATATAAATAATATTACTTTCTTTATTTGGAAGCTCATTTAACTTGAAACAATTCTTTGAAATAGATTGTTGAATTTCACTTACAATTAGATTTTAATCTATTAATTTTATAATATTAGAACCAAAAAAATAAAATCCATTGATGCTATAATATTACAAAAAAAAAAAAAACATTTCAATTTATTCCAAAAAATAAAAAACCAAATAAATAAAAATACTTTATTTAAAATTATATAATGACAGTATATGTTTCAAATTAAAAATACTTTATTTTGATAAACCAATAAAAATATTTCTTTTTAATAAAATAGAGTCAAAATTAAATATATGAATTTCGGATTTTTTAATCGCAATTTTTAATTAAAAAAAATTACTTTTAAAACCCTAATTTCCTTTTAATTCCTCTTCACAAGCAAAAAAAAACAATTTCCAATTCAAAAAATGTACGTTGGTTTATTCAATATTCAAAATATAGACATTTTCATTCACAAGCATAATTTCAAAATTCTAATTCCTAATTTCAAATTTCAAAATATAAACATTTCGTCATTTCAATTCTCAATTCTCAATTCTCAATTCTCAATTATATGCATTTCATAATATCACATTAACAATTATCAATTATATGAATTGATGATTTACGAATTTCATCATTCCAAATTTCAATTCTCAATTCTCATATTTATGATTTATTTAACAAATTCAAAAAATTAAAAAAATTCCAAACCCGATTTATGATTCAAAAGCATAAAAATTCAAATGCATTACAACACTTAATAATGTGAACCCTAAAATGACATCCTAATTTGAACATTCCTAATAATGTGAACAATCTAATATCGAACCCTAATTTCATCACCACAACCACATGGACAAAGCATAAACATTCATAACCATATTCAATTTCATAACCACAATGATAAAAACCCTAACATTGACAGAAAAATACATTTAATAATTCCAAAAAATTCAAAAACTAACCCTGATTCCAAAAAATTCAAATTCATTTAAAAACCCTAACATTGACAGAAAAACCCTAACCCGTATGCCAAAAAATTCCAAACCCTAATTTCATAACCACAATGATAAAAACCCTAACACATTTAATAATTCACAAGTAAAACCCTAACATTGACAGAAAAATACAACACATTTACAAACACAAAAACTAAATACATAAAATTAGGGTTAATGTCATACCACGGAGAGAGAGAGAGAGCAGAGACAGAGAGCGAGAGCGAGCTGAGATGGAGGAGCGAGAGCAGAGAGAGAGAGAGCGAGCGAGAGCAGAGAGCAGAGAGTAGAGAGCGAGCGAGAGCCAAAAACCTAAGTCTGAAAATCTGCAAAACGTATGCAAATGAGGGGGGGTTTTGTTCGTATATATGAGGACTTTGAAAACGCTGATCCAAAAAGCGATTTCATTTAAATGAAATCGCTATTAGAAATAGCATTTTTTTGGCAACAAAATTTGAACTGAAATCGCTATTAGAGATAGCGTTTTTTTCGGGGAAATTTTTTTCTTAAAATCGCTATTACAAATAGCGTTTTTGGGCAATTTTGAAAAAAGCGCTGTTAGGAAAAGCGTTTTTATCCGCAGACAAACAAACACTAGAAGCGCTATTTGTAATAGCGACTTATTAATCAAAGTCGCTATTTGTAATAGCGATTTTCCTGTTCATCTACTTTTGCGCTCCTAACAGTAAAAGCGCGAATAGTAATGGCGCTTTAACTTAGTTTTGGAATTCCATCAGAAGTTGGCCTAGTTTTGGAAATACAATACAAAAATGACTTATTTTGGGAAAAGCCTCTAAAAAGGTTTGTTGGGTAATTGAGAGAGAGAGAGAGAGAGAGAAAAGAGATCACTTTTTGGAGTCAAAACGTTTGTTTCGGGCAACAAGCTTTGTGGGATTTTGATCCTCTCTCCCTTTTTTATGCATTTTTTTTTTAAATAATGTTTGATTCACTGAGGTGAAGTTTGGCATATTGTAAAAAAATTAAAAAATTAAAAAGTTATTTAAAAAGTTAAAAAGTTAACACTATTCACCAAAAATCAACAATTACGGTTGCACAACTCTCAATCCTAATTTTTTCCTACAAATCAATTTTTATAATTTTTTATTACACATTTTTCTTTAAAAAGTCGAAAAGTTAACCAAACATCCATATTTTCTTCCTCAATTTTTTAGTCCAAAAAGATAAAAAGTACACTTATTTAGGACACTCCAAACAACCCATAAATTTTGCTTCGTCTCAATTATTCTTCGTCTGAATTATTGAACGAATACATGAATAGAATATTCATTCAAATAATTCAGGCGGAACAAAATTTAATGGATATAACAATATTTTTTTTTATCTTATCATAACAAATTTGTTTTTTTGACATGAGTAATTCTATAATTTGGTGTGCAATTTGAACATTTGTATCTAAAAAGGAAATGACAAATATGATTTGAATTATAAAACTAAATATAAATATGATTTGATAAAAATATTATTGATATTTGATCAATTTTGTTTCTACAAAAAATATATTACTTATTATACTCTAAAAAATAAATAATTTAAATAATAGAAACAAGTGCCAAAATGAACTCCAATAACCACATGTGCCTCACCCACAACAACCACACCATATCCAAGAAGGAAAAAGGTTGGAATCCTTTTTTTTGAGAACCCCACCACCTGGCCTGTTTGTTTTGGGAGATAGAATGAGGGGATTATTAGTGAGGAGATTAATAATGAGGGGATTGATAATGGAGGGGATTGATAGTGAGGGAATTAATAATGAGAGGATTATTAGTGAGAAGATTGATAGTGAGGAGATTAGTAGTGAGGGGATTGATAGTGAGGGGATTAGTAGTGATGAATTGTTAAATTATTTTTATATAAAATAATAAAACAAATAAAAAAATATAAAAAATTAAAAATTATATTTTAAAAAAAATTTCCCATATATAAAAAATAAAAAAAATAAAAATTTCTAATCCCCTCACTATTTTTCTAATACCATCTCTACCTCTTCTTTACCAATCCTCTCTCTAATTACTAATATCTTTGTATTAGCAATCCCAATACCCTCTCTTTCACCCAAAACAAACGGAGCCCTAATGCATTGTGATTAGTCAATTTTTTACTTTTTTTTACTTTTTTTTTTCTCTCTCCTATCTCTATGTGCCTATGGAGGGATTGTGAGGATCAAAAAAGAAAAAAAAAAGAAAAAGAAAAAAAAAAGGGATGTATAATTTCTGATCCAAGAATGTCATAAAGTGAGTGGAGTCCTTTAAAAAAAAAAAAAAAAAAAAAGAAGAAGGATAAATTACGTTTTGTCCTCTTTATATTTGATTACCTTTCATTTTGATTCTTAATTATTTTTTTTTTAATTTGACCCTTTATATTTTAAGTCTTTTCAGTTTAGTCTTAAAGCTAATTTATGTTCAAAATTAGATAGAAAATATCATAATAACTAGAAACATAACATAAAAAAATATATTATTATATTAGGGTTTAATTTTATGTTAGAAATATAAATTAGGAAAATTTATCTATAAATCTCATCTTGAGGAATAGTGATCCGTTTAGTCCCAATAATTTTCTTATAGACCAATTAGTCACATTGATTTTGGAAAGGTAAATTTAATATATTATTTGAAAATTGGATTTACGATTATATCTTTATTTCTATTATGTTTAATTTTTTTTTGCCCTTTTGTGCTAGAAATATAAGATACACAATATATGGAAATCAAATTTTGGATGAATTTTTATATGAAAACCTTTTTTCATTTACAAAATTGACTTGAAATATGCGATTCTTCAAACATTCTAAAAGGATGAAAAATGCTTCGAACCCCCACTGGGGGTCGACCCCCAGTGAGGTGGCGCTCCGTGATTGGGCCAAAAAAAAACTTTTTTTTTTTTTTTTTTTTTTTTGCAAGTTTCAGCCAGTGGGGGCTCGCCACCTCACTGGGGGTGCGACCCCCGTCTGTAGCAGAATTGCTAAAAGGATATGAGTTTCTTCAAATATTTCAAAATGAGTACAAAAATTTGTTAGTAAATTTTGGACAAATGTATAATTTCAAACTGTAACATTCTAATGTAATACTCAAATGTAACACTCAAAATGTAACACTTTAAAAAAATGCCTTAGTGTATTTTTCCCAAACGTAACATTCCAATATAATACTCCAAAAAAATTCCTTAAATGTAACACACACAAAAATTCTTTGGTGTACTTTTTCCAAACGTAACACTCCAAAAAAATGATATGAAATTCTTCAAACCATTCTAAAATGATGTACGATTCTTCAAACCATTCCAAAAATATTATAAAAATTCCTTAGTAAGTTTTGAACAAATGTAAAATTTCAAACGATGAGTGTTACGTTTAAGAAAAGTACACTAAGGAGTTTTTTAGTATTTTTGTGTGTTAATTGGAGTGTGTTACGTTGGAATGCTATGTTTGGAATTATATGGATTGGAGTGTTACATTTGAGTACACTAGGAAGTTTTTTTTTTTTTTTTTTTGTGTGTGTGTGTGTGTGTTACATTGGAGGGTTACGTTTGAAAAAAGTACACTAAGAAATTTTTTTTATGTGTTACATTGGAGCGTTACATTTGAAAAAAGTACATGAATTTTTTTAGAGTGTTACGTTGTTAGATTTGTGAAAAGTACACTAAATTTTTTTTTAGTGTTTTTATATCTGTTACATTAGAGTGTTACGTTTAGAATTACATTGGAGTATTACGTTTAAAAAAAGAAAAATGAGTGAGAGCACTAATTAGTGCTACCACCAATGATGCGGCAGTAGACCCCACCATGAATGATTTGATGTTTTGGCCTTGGTGTTGTATTTTTTTTCTTTTTTTATTGAGTGCCATGTCATTAGTGATCTTTTTAGAGCTCCAAAATTAGCGATCTCTATCATTGTTGTTAGAAAAAATACACTAAGAATTTTTTGTGTCTTACATTGGAGTGTTATGTTTGAAAAAAATACACTAAGAATTTTTTTTTTGTGTTATGTTATTGGAATGCTACATTAGAGTGTTATGTTTTTGTTTCTAATGTCAGATTTATTCCAGAAGGAGAAAAAATTAAAAATCTCTATAGTATGGATTACCCAAATGTGTAATTTAATATTTTGAGAAATTCATTTTTATCCCTCAAAAATTAATCTCAAACATGTAAGTGACTATCCTTTTATGTAATTTTTATTTTAATGAGACTTGGATTCATAAGAAAAAGAGAGAACTAAATAGTTTACAAGATTATATTTTGGGATTTATTAGTGTTTCACCGTATAAATTACATATAATAAGATATTTTTATGCCAAGTAATTATTAATGTGTCATTTTGTCTAATTTTTTAGGAGTAAATTAAGAAAAATTTAAAATATATAAAAGTAAAGTGAGAAAAAATAAATTTTAAAAGTCAAAATAAAAAAGTGACCACACATAAAAAGAAAAACTGTAATTTATCCAAAAAGAAAAATGAGTGCAGTGCATGTGGAATGAAGGCGGCCCCAATGAGTCCAGATCCTCTCCTTGAGGAAGGTCCTTGAGTTCCTGCGGGCAACGGCTCAGATCAGCCGTTGGTCATCCAACAGTTGAGATTATTAAAAAAAAAAAATTAAATTTTTTCGAGTTCCCGCCCAAACAAAACAACAACACAGCTCAGAGACATATTCACTCTCACTCTCTCACTCTCTCAGTTTCACTCAGCCTTACAGTCGATCGTGGTCGTCCACCGAACCTACCCTCACCGGCGAACCGGCGACCAGTCCCAACGGCGACCCCACGACGACCACAGCTCCACCGCTTCAGCCTCTACGCTTCGTGAACTCCACCGCGACGACCACCATCAGTTGAGCATAGATCACGAACTAGGTTGGTCTTCAAACGTCTGAAATTAAGAAGTTAGGAGTCTGAAAAAATGTAGGGCTTTTAGAGTTGGAATTTCTGAAAAAATTTAGGGCTTTTCAGATTTGGAATTTCAAAATTAGGGCTTTGATTTGGGATTTTGAAACGTCTGAAAAAATTTAGGGCTTTTAGATTTGGAATTTCAAAATTAGGGCTGTCATTTGGGATTTCAACGGCTACAAATTTAGGGCTTTAATTTGGTTTCCTCTTCTTCTTCTTCTTCTTCTTCTTCTTCTTTTTTCCATCTCTGTCCATATGCATCACATTGGTCAACTAGTGGGCTGTTTATCAAGCAAGACAGATTCATGAAATCAATTCAGCATTGCTCTTTGATCTGAAAATGCGTAAAAGATCCAACTTATCAGATCTTTTAATGTCCTAAATCTGTTAGAATGAGGATTTGATTTTCACAGCTTGTATGAATCTTGATATTGTTTACAATCAGAAATAGGTATACCATGATTGGAGTGGGCTAACAAGAACACACAACTGGGTTTAATGCCAACCTTCCATTGTATGTTTTGTTAAGTAATAGAGCATCTCCAACCCTTCACCAGTTTTTTCGTCTAATTTGATTCCAAATTTGAGATCATTTTTAAGCTCTTTTTCATCAAATTTAAATTGTATGAAAGACAAGGTGAAGAATTGGAGATACTATGTGATTTATTTTGTGTTCCAAACATTGCTAGTTTTTCTTACTAACTGATATGACATCTATACCATATTATTGAAGTAGGTCTTATTCTAATTTTGGAAATTAGTAAGATTTATTAATTAGTATAACATTTGTTTATATACATTTTCTACATGTTTCACTACAAATATTTACAGGGGATAATGATTACCTTTTGATCAATCATTAGCATTATCAATTGTGAGAATCATAATAGTTAGCACAAATCTCTCTAAACAAGCAAAGGGATGGAGGGAATGAAAACATGGGGCTGATATTATTTGATCAAGTGCAACAAAAATAATGGTTCAAGCTGTATGTGCAGCAAGGGCACAAGAGGGAATGGAAAGAAACCATGTGTGCTAGGATATTTGAGTTTGCTTTGTACAATTCCTAAATTTATATGGGAACTTGGAAAAAATGTCCAATGACATGATTTCGAATTGTAGGTAAAAAGTAAAAAACGCAAATCAGGATGATATATGTTTTTCTTCTTCTTCTCCTTCTTCTTCTTCTTCTTCTTCTTCTTCTTCTTCTTCTTCTTCTTCTTCTTCTTCTTCTTCTTCTTCTTCTTCTTTATGATGCTTCTAGAATCATGAAGACCAACAAATTGACAAGCCAATATGAGGAAACTAGTAACACGTGAATTGTGATCTTCATGAACTCCAAATTTTTTTCATTAGAAGCTTTTTCCCATGTTGATTTAAACCTGTCATTCCCAGCAGTGCAATTTACAGATGAAGCTTGCTGAACATTATTCACCCAAAAAAAAAAAAGAAGCTTGCTGAACTCCAAGCTTTGTTGAACTTTGGGGCTACAGCTTTTATTTCCATTTTACAAATTGGACGCTTCATGTCCTCTCAAACTTTGTCATTTTATATTGCATTAGTCTTTTATTTAGTTAAAACTAAGTGTATTGAATAGAAAATAAGCAAGTTTTGACATGTGCGCGTAAGTTTGTTGGTTGTGTATATGGCAAGAAATCAAAGCAGGTGTTTTCACCATTTCACAAATTTGGGGCTTTGTTTTTTTGTGCTTATGGTTTCCTGAAAACTAAGATTTAAATATGCTTAATAGTAAATGAAAACTAGTGATACATGAAAGTTTCACTATATGTGCATGAGTTCATTATTAATGTATATGGTAAGAAATAAGACCAATCATGTCAGCATATGTGTTTATTGCAATACAAGAATTCTGTTGCTTTCTACTTAAAGTATAAAGATCATCCTCAATGTAATGATTTCCTAAATCATCATCTTCTTGACTGTGAAGGTCATATCCTAAAGTTCCTTTTTTATATGTTTGTAAATCTTAGATATATTGTAGTTTAATAGAATATCTGAAAGTTGATAGTGTAAACTTACTGATATCCCAAACTTTTTCCTATGACTTACTGTTGCTTGTTACTTTGTCATTGAAGCTTGTCCCTTAGGTTAAATATGCTTACTGATATCCCAAATCTCTCATTATCAATTGTTAGAATATAACAAGAACAAAACAAACTCATTATGGTAAAAATCAATTTCAGCTAGTATAACCAAAATGATTAACAAGTGTATTTGGGGGATTCAACTAACCTCCAATACAAATATAAGGTATTCTGTGATCACCACCAATATAAAGAGCATCAGACAATATAAAGCTGCAATGGAGTAGAAGATATGGCTAACACTTCATTGTCCACTATCAATGTTGAGAGCTGCAATCTGCAATCTGGATTTTTTACAATCCTTATGTCCATATTTTCTTTTATTATGTGTGGAACTAACAATCTCAAATAAGAGTATTAGAATTATGATTTTACAATCAAAAATAGGCACATGATTTTAAAATCATTATTTCCTAGCACATGCAAAAGAGCAAGCCTTCTGAGTGAAAATACAGCAAATAATGAGAAGGGCAGTAGCATTGTTTTCCTGAATTCAGTGCAACTAAACACTTTGAGACCTAATCAATTTGTATGTAGAACTACAATGCTGAATAACACATAGAATAGGTTTTTATGAGCCCACTACAATGTTGGTTTCAAAACTAAATTGGTTTCTCGAGGGCTGACTGTTTGTGTTGTATTGTGTATGTAGATTTAGAAATGGCTTCTTCTTCTAATGACAACAGCAACATAAGATTAAAACCGAGAATGTGCAATTGTGGAAGAACAACTGCCATACATATCGTAAAAACTAATGAGAATGGAAATAAAGGGCGTTTGTTCTTTGTTTGCCCATCAAAATATGTAAGTATTGTATTGGAAATATTAAATATGTAAGTAGTCACAATTTAATTTGTTTTAATAGACTAACTAATTGTTGGTTGCATTGTAGACTGAAAATTCCAATTGCAATTACTTCAAGTTCGTGGCTGAAGATGATGAAGATGTGACGTCCACAATCCGTTCCAACACTAGAGCTTCTGATGGTGTTACAGTAGAAGACTTTAACGAGCTGAGGAGGAGGCTGTATGACGTGGAAAATGAACATGGAGACTATGGTCGAAGGCTTCGAATGGTGGAAAATATTTTGAAGGCGATGGTGTATTTGATTGTATTTGCTTTACTTTTGTACTTTATGATGTAATGTTATTATGGATTTATGGATTTAAAGTTATTATGGATTTATGGATGTAATCTACTTTATGATGTAATGTTAGTATCCGAAAAATTTGACTAATGTTATTATGGATTTATGATGTTTGTACTTTATGATGTTTTTATGAATGGAATCTGGGAAGTTGGGAATGATTTGAGATGGTTTTTATATGGTTTATTGTCCTAGTGGATTTAATGAACTTGGGAATGATTTGAGATGGTTTTTATATGGTTCATTTAACTTAGTACATGCATACCAACAGAATTTAGTACATGCATAATATGAATTTACTAGATGAACCAGCATACCAAATGCATACCAGCAGAATTCATTTACCAGCATATGAACCAGCAGAATTCACCAGATATGAACCAGCATACCAGATGAACCAGCATATGAACCAGCAGAGCATACCAGCAGACTTGGTGAATTCTGCTACTGTTTATTTTGCATAGGCACATTTCACATCAAGTAGCCTTGGCTGTGGTGTGGTGCATGTTTATTTTGCATGTTCTTTTCACATCAAGTAGCATACCAACAGAATGCAGAATCAGCATACCAGAACCAGCATACATGTTCTTTTGCATGTTTATTTTGCATGTTATTTTGCTACTGTTTATAACTTTTCAGTGTTCAAACCAGCATACCAGAACCAGCATACAGTGTTCAAAACAGAATCTGCATAACAGGGTTAAAAAACCATTTTCTGCTAGTGTTAATAACCATTTCAGAATCTGAACATGAACCATATGAACCAGCAGAGTATACCAGCAGACCTGGTGAATTCTGCTACTGGTAATAACCATTTCAGAATCTGCATAACAGTGTTCAAGGGTCCTAAATGAACATCAACCAACATCAACCAAGTTAAATTAACATGTTCAATACAGCATGTTCAATACTAGTTTCCTGAATCTGAACATGAACATCAAGCAACCAACACATAAATTAAAAAAAAACATGCTGAATAACAGAATCGGTACAACTTTAACAATAACCAACATCAACCAAGCTAAATGAACATTAACAATAACCAGTTCACTTGGGTTTAACATATATTAAAATCAACTGTAAATGAACATCAACCAGTACAACTTTAACATCTAAATTAATTCATTGGTCCTTAAAAATTGACACATTAGTACTTTAACATCACTTTCCAGCAACAGTTTGCTTGACAATTTCAGAGGCCATGACTTCACGTTGCAGCCCAATTTTAGCATCAGTTTGGTTCTGTTCATGGTTGTCCATAGCCTACAAAAAAAAAGACATAATTTTTAAGCAACTATAAATACATGATATCACAGAATTTTCAGCAACTATAAACTAAAAATACATCAAGGACGAACCTGACTACACATTGGAGTAGTTGATTCTTGAGAATATCGAAACCCAATGTCATATCCACATGAACCTTGTAGTAGTGACTGGAATGTTGGTTGAGTTGGCAAATAATTTGGCACCACATACATCTCCCGCAAATTGTTCGCCTACAAGAATGTCATATATGCTTTCAGTTATGGTTTTAGTCACATATTATATCCACACAAAAAATACAATGTTAAAGTAAGACTTACATGATATGTGGGATACATCAATGGCGGAGGCATGTAATTACCACCCATGGGCAAAGATCGAGGAAGAGGATGCAGGGGAGGAAGAGGTTGAAACGGAGGAACATGTTCACGAACATATATATCTCCTCCAACATATAATGGAGAAGGTGCAACCGTTGAACTTGCAATAGATTGTGACGAAGCCAAGCTATTAGCACGGGATTTTTTTTTGGAGTTCGCTACCAACGCCGCTTCGAATCCACCTTTGACCCTCCTTTTGCCCTTACTAGTTGCCACCTTTTTCTTCAATCCTTTTGGTTGCACAACATGATTCACATCTTCGCATTCCACTTCAAAGCTTTGGGTATCATCATCATATTTATCAAGCATTTCCGCCCATTCTAATTTCCATTGATTTGTATCTTCAATGTGAAAGAAAAATTTATTTAGTACACCCTTCACCCCCTTATCTTGGAACAAATAGTTAACATGTTTTAATGCATTTTGCATCAAATGCCAAGTACACAATCGGTGACTTGTGTCAGGCATAACGATGGGTATGGCTTTAGCCATTGCAACATCTTGATCGGTGAACAAAGTTTTCGGTGCCTTCCTTGACATAGCCTCTAGAAAGTTTTCAAACAACCATACAAACGATTCAGCGGTCTCATCATACAACAATGCTGCACCAAATATAACTGTTTCCCTGTGATGGTTGAATCCCACAAAAGATGCGAACGGTCTATGTTCTTTGTTTAACTTGTAAGTCGTATCAAATGTGACAACATCACCAAATTGGGCATAATCCATGATCATTTGTGCATCGGCCCAAAACATATTGGTTATTTGCTCCTCATTATCTAATTGAACAGCATAGAAGAATGAAGGATTTTGCAAAGATTTTTCTTTAAAGTATTGCAACACATTGCCTACTTCCCCATATGCTAAACTTTGTTGTCTTTTGGTTCTCAAATAATTTTTAGAATCTAATTTCGTAAAACCAAGACATTGCCTTCCACCAGCTTCCCTACCCATGAGTTCAAAAGACTGGCCCAAACGAAGACCAGATTGTGCCGCTAAATCTAACTGAATTGCTTGGGTAGCGGATATCTTTCTTAGTGACGGCAACATGTGGGCACACTCGGGTGATACAAGATCATGGTTGTGTTTTTCTTTGAAATCAGTCACAACATATTTTCCAGTACCCTCATGTAATTTAATATAAAGTCGAGCCTCACACCCAGTCCTAGTTTCAGCTCTAGAGTTTTTTGACAAAGGGTCTCGCTTGTCAACCTTTCGAAATCCCTCCTTGTTGCAAACCAAAAGTCTATGAATAAGTTGATTAGTGAACTTGTCCTTCTTACAATAATCTCTTCTTATGCTAAACCCCATTCTTCCTCCATATGTATTATAAAATTCATACGCACATTGTTCAGAATCAAATATCATTCCCAATTTTGGCTTCCAATCACAGTCATTCTCAGGTTCCATATCGATATCAAAATGCAACTGAAAACCCATATAAATAAAATCTTAAGTTAATGATAGTTGAGCTTCTTAATAAGATTGCAGGATTGCTTAGGTTGTAATGCTATGAAAATGAATTGAAATTGGTTTTTAGATAACATTTATCTGGTTTATAGATAGGACCATATGTCATATAAGGAAAATTACTCGAATTAAGGAAATTGAATTATTCATAACTGGCCGTGTCCTGGCTTAGGCACATAGAATTCATAGTACTTGGAAAAACACACATTTGAATTGTCTCAATCCAACAGTTTCTCTTTGGGGCCTAGTCTACACGAAACATCACTCTTATCACAATTGTGCTTTTGATATCACTTGAAAAACTTTAGCTTCTCAAGTTCAAATAAATCTAATATGAAAATCAAGATATAAGATTTTCTCAAGTTGAGTTGAATTTTATTTTTCTTTTTATATTTTTCTCAGGAAAAGCTTTACAATGATGCCTTTCAAGTTCAATTCACTGACCCATTTGGGAGATTGGAAATGGGAAATGTAACTTTAAAAAAAAAAAGGCATGTTGCTTTGTGTTCTGTTTTCATATTTTAAAAAGAACATAATTTTGTTTGGAAATTTGTTTCTGGAAACTGTTTTTTTCTTGAAATTTTCTGAAAATCACCCACCAAAAACTTGTTTTCATATGTACAAAAACAATTTTCACAAGTGGGTGTTTCTGAACTTTTCATTGTTTTGTTTTGAAAAATCAACAAAAAAAGGAAAACAAAAATACAATCAAACAGAACTTAGAGATGGTACAAACACAAATAATAATAATATGACCAAGAATCTTACAGGGAAGTCTATGAGAAATGATTCACTTCAAACAGAATAGGTTTTCCCTAATTTGATTCTTAGGGAGTTTACATCATCAGCTTGGGAAACAATGTATATATGAAAAGTTAAAGAAATCATAAAGAGGTAAAACACACCAATTAATGAAAACTCCATTCGATTTCTTACCTTACTGTCGAGTGTAATTTGTAAAGAGCTTCAGTCGAAAGCTTTGGCGGCAGAAGAGTACTCTGTAGAGGCTGGAGCGGTGGAGTTTGCCGTCGGTGAGGATGGAGCTCGCCGTCGGTGAGGATGGGTTCGCCGGTGAGGATGAGGATGGGTTCGACGGAGGCGACTGCTGCGTGAGAGTGAGAGTGGTGTGTGAGATTGAAAGTGAATGCTGTGTTGTTGTTTGTTTGGGCGGGAAGTATAAAACACACTGTAATTTGATTTTTTTTTTTTTTAATAATATCAGCCGTTGGGTGACCAACGGCTGATCTGAGCCGTTGCCCGCAGGAACTCAAGGACCTTCCTCAAGGAGAGGATCCGAACTCGGCCCGAATGCGGCACAACGGATATAGTAATAGATTGATTTTAGAATAATTTTTTATATAATTAATTTTTTCTTAAATAATTATTAATATTATTGTACTCTAAACTTAATATTATTGTACTCTTAATTTTAATAAAATTAAATCTCAACTATCTAAAAAAGAATAATAATGTTATATTTATCATCTTTGATGTATCAATTCATGTGTAAATATTAGTGTGCAATATCTAATGTAATATTAGTGTGCAATATCTAGATGTCCAGCTGTCCCACTAATGATAATGTTTCTGCTTTTGGTGTTAGTTAGTTAGTATCCTATGTGTACCACCTTTTCTCTCTATAAATGAGAGTTGTAAATCACTAAATAATCAATCAATTGAATACATACAATTTATTCTCTCTGTATTTCTCTTTTTATACATTGAATTTCACATGGTATCAGAGCTATAGGTTAAGCTCTTGGTATTCTTCGCCTTCCGGCGGGCGGCAACCTTGCCTTGACCGCCCGCCGGACCTCAACCAATTTGAGACCTCCATCAACTCCAGCAAGACCTCTTTCACACTTTCTCTCTCTACTTTACAGTGATAATTGCAAAACTTCTCCATATAGCTAATTCTGATTCTCTTCTCGGTAACCAACCCAACACAACAAGTCTCTTGGGTTCAACTATTATGGATTTGGATATACTTAATCTTGATGTGGATAACCAACCCATCTCATTCTCCATGCAAACAAATGTTGGGTCCAACAGGTGGCTATGAATCAATCAATATGTCATCTCCAATACCAGATCAATCCTCCCGTCGGACCACTACAAGCTCTTGAAATCAAACGTCGACGCTTTGAATCTTATCCAGCTCAGTCTCACTCTCACCGACGCCGCCGGAAACTTCACACACCTCGGCTCCGGCGAGAGCGGTTTCATTTGGGAGTTCGATTTCTGTAACTTCGACGTCGCGCGTGACCCCCACGCACCGGACTCCGTCGAGCTCCTCCACAGCCAGGGCATTGAGCGACTACCTCAAGGCTACTAGTGGGTCCTTTGCTGCAACCGCAGGCACCACCGACGCATCTGTAGGCGGTGGATAACAACTACGTGTCCCTATCGCAACATGAATCTAACGCCGGAGCTCTGCCGCCCTTTTCCGGCATCATTGGCAACCTCCCGGCATCGTTGTTGGAGACAGCACCACCATCGCCGTCGATCTCCGTTGATATCGATCTCGAGCTTGGAATTATAGCTGAAAATGAGAAACAGACCGTTTGAAAGAACACACCATACAACACACCCACACCCATACAAAGGGAGATGAAAGACAGCATTTTTTGGAGCTAAACAACACACCCACACACCATACACAACACACCCAGATACACACCATACATTCACACACCGATACAGACAGCATGACACAGACCCACACCATTCACACTTGCATCGAAGCTCTCTCTCTCTCAATCCGGAAAACAGATTTTCTCTCTCTCACTTTACTTTTTTTCCCACGCACCAAAACCTAATCATCCTGCTGGCCATGTATCTTATTCCACCACTCTGACCAAACACCACTCGGTTCCCCATTACCCCCTTTAATTTTTAATTTATGTTATGTTTTTACTTTTCATCATCAGCATGTTCACACTCTCTTCAACTTTCTTTTCTTTTCTATATATACATACATATTTTTTTTATTATTATAATACCAACCCACATTCAACACCATCTCACTAATTTTTCTGCTCCAAACAACCTTGTGCCATTCTTGCCATCCGGCTTGCACAACACCCTTGTTTTCTTCATATCAGGGCACCCCGCTCACTGTTCTTCACACAAAAAAAAAAAAAACTTTTCTATCATTTTTTTTTCACATCTCCACTATGTGTTGACCCGTTCTGCTCCACTTTATCAATCCTTTTGTTTCAACCTCCAATAGGTTTCTATCTTCAAACCTATTTGAGTTTGAGGGGGGTATTATACATATATCATGGTGAGCATAGTTATACACCATGCGAACCACCCAAGCCACCCCATGGCGTACTCTCTAAGTCGCCCCCTTAATGTACCACCAAAGTTTTCTACAACCGTCCGGCATGACCCCGTAAACTGTCTCGACATTGATTCCGGTTAGCTTCTACATCGGTCCGGTATGACCCCATAAACTGTCCCGACATTGATTCCGGTTAGCTTCTATATCAGTCTGGCATGACCTCGTAAACTGTCCCGACATTGATTCCGGTTAGCCTCTACATTGGTTCGGCATGACCCCGTAAACTGTCCCGACATTGATTCCGGTTAGCTTCTACATCGGTCCGGCATGACCCCGTAAACTGTCCCGACATTGTCTGTTACAACGGTCTGACACGACCATACAGTGTCTCCTATCCTATTTTATTTTATTTATCAGTTTACTTTCCTGTTTTGTTACTCTCTCCAAACTCAAGTTGGTTAGTACCTATCCTCCTTGAGTTTGAGGGGGGCTGTTAGTGTAATATTAGTGTGCAATATCTAGTGTAATATTAGTGTGCAATATCTAGCTGTCCAGCTATCCCACTAATGATAATGTTTTTGCTTTTGGTGTTAATTAGTTAGTATCCTATGTGTACCACCTTTCCTCTCTATAAATGAGAGTGTTGTAAATCACTGAATAATCAATCAATTGAATACGTACAATTTATTCTCTTTGTATTTCTCTCTTTATACATTGAATTTCACAAATGTATCAATTCATGTGTAAATACTAGTAAAATGAGTTTCATCACTCATATTTATTTTTAATAATATATTAACATATAAAGTGATACATTAAAAATGATATAAATAATAATAATAATAATAATAATAATAATAATAAAATAAATAAATAAATAAAAAATAAGCGTAGTATCACTCCATAAATTTTTTTTTTGGATGGATTCCTGTTTAACTGCCGTCCGTTTGGCTTCAGTAATAAAATTTCTCTTTGGACAAAAAAAAAAAATAAAAAAAAAAATAAAAAAAAAATAATCATTCGACAAGATCCGGATTCAAAGGGCACGCAAGGATTCATTTATCCAAATGAAGGTTGACGCCGACGCGGGATTGTGGCTCACGCGTTATTGCGTTGAACATGTGGGACCCAACCCAACGCGGGACATCCAAACGATTAGTCAAATTCATATCTCTGTATAGTGTATATTAATTTGTCAATTTCCTATATATGTACGTTGTAAGTAAATCATTCTGTCAGTCTTTGATAATTGGTTCAAGATTTATAATTGAATGTATTAAATAATAATTAATTAAGTTTAAAAATTTTAATTGATATTATTTAAAAATTTAAGTGATCCTCAAAATGTAGATTAAAAATTAAAAAAATTTAAGTCATATGAAACTGAATTTATAAATACTATTATAAGCTTACTATGACCGACATTACCACTATTACCACAATCATTACCATCATGCTGTTGTCACCACCATCACTACCGCTGTTGTAGTACCATTATTGTACTACCGCCACCACACTACCATCACAACTACAACTACAACTACTCTAACTATTTACCTCCGCAACTATTGTCACTATTGTCATAACTAACACCACAACAACCACTATCATCATATTGCCACCATCACATCTTTTTTATCTGCACAGCATTGCCCCCTTTCATTATTGCCACAACCATTATCGATTTACTCCACAACCATTACAATCAATGCCATAGTTAATGTAGCCTCCTCCACGATCACCAACTTACTATCAAAATATAAAAATTGAAAATATAATTTGAAATTAATAAATTTTAAATTTGATCTTACATATCAAACAACTTGTTTAGTTTATCACTTAGGGTCTGTTTGGGAAGAACTAAGTGAGTTTTTTTTGGCAATTTTAGCCACAAAAGACAAAATAGGTTATTTTAGTCACAAAAAACAAAACATCACATCTAACTCATAATCATTACACTCTTCTCTCACAAAAAAAGTTAAAAAAGCCAAAAAGCCAAAAAATCCTTCCCAAACCAAGCTTTTTAGCCCATGCTAAAATAGCCAAAAAAGCCAAAAAGCCAACCCACTTCCCAAACGGAGGCTTAAATTTCTATCAAATTATTTTTCAGCTTAAAAAATTGTAATGTTTACGTTTTCAGTTTATATTTACAAAAATTTTATAAAATGGTTTTTGTTTAATTTTTGTTTATTTTTAAAAAAATATAAACTACAAATGCGTTTGGTAATAATTGACAAAATGTTTAAAAAAATTTAAAAATATAAAAAAGAGTGAGAAATGGCAAGTGGCGGCGGAAGACGGTGGTGGAAAGTGGTGACAGTGGGTGGTGGGTAGCTGGTGGTAGTAGGTGGTGGCGGGTGGGTGGGTGGTGGTGGTGGTGGGTGGGTGGGTGGGTGACGATGGCGGGTGGTGGGTAGTAGCGAGTGGGTAGTGGTGGTAGTGGTGGTGAGTGGTGGGTGGTGGCAGGTGGGTGGCGGATGGTGAGTGGTGGTGGCGGGTAAGTGGCGGGTGGTGGTAGTGGGTGGGTGGGTGACGGTGGCGGGTGGTGGGTGGTAGCGAGTGGGTGGTGGTGGTGATGGTGGCGAGTAGCCTGTGGTGGTGGCAGTGGCAGGTGGGTGGCGGATAGTGATTGGTGGTAGCGAGTAAGTGGCGGGTGGTGGTAGTGGGTGGGTGGGTGACAGTGGCGGGTGGTGGGTGGTAGCGAGTGGGTGGCGGTGGTGATGGTGGCGGGTAGTGGGTGGTTGTAGCAGTGGCAGGTGGGTGGCAGATGGTGGGTGGTGGTGGTTAAGTGGGTGACGGTGGCGGGTGGTAGGTGGTAGCGAGTGAGTGGTGGTGGATTGTTGGTGGTGGTGGGTGGTGGGTGGTGGATGGGTGGTGGGTGATGGTAGTGGTGGTGGTGGTGGTGGGTGGCTGGTAGTGGATGGTGGTGGTAGGTGAGTGGTGAGTGGTGGTGGCAAGTAGGTGGCGGAGATGGTAGTGGCGGGTGGTTAGTGGTGGCGGGTGGATGGCAGGTAGGTGGTGGTGGTGGTGGCGGCGGTGGCGGCGACGGCGAGGTGTGGGTAGTGGGTAGGTGGTGGGTGGTGGTGGCAGGTGGGTGGTGGTGGTAGTTGGGTGGTGAGTGGTGGTGCAGGTGGGTGGTGAGTGGTAGCGGCAGGTGGGGGGTAGGGGGTGGTGGCGGAAGACGGTGGTAGAAAATAGTGACGGGTGGTGGCTAGTGTTAGGTGGTAAAAAAAAAAAAAAACTCAAAATGGAAACACATTTTTTGTGTTTTTATTTTTTGGCCCAATTTATAAACTGAGACCACTGATTTATAAATCACAAATTTTATCAAACAAGTTTTTATTTGAGTTTTTAAAATTTTTGTAAATATAAACAGAAAACTGAAAACGTAAGTGTTACCAAACGACACCTAAATATTCAATTTCTAATTTTCAATTTTATCAAATGCCACCATAGATGTATATAATATCTTAATTTTCAGTTTCCAATCCCTTAGATTTTTTTTCCCCTTTTTTGTACTACTTATGTATTGCGACGCTTCCTTATCTTTTTTGCCCTATTATTTTTTTTGGATGTACTATTATTATAATCCTTTAACGTGTAGATCTTATTGAAAAATACATATTGAAATCATTCAATACCTTTTTTTGTTAATCCTAATATAGAAATTTCATCTTACAATTTGTAGAATGTAATGTATTCTCTCTATGTCTAATCAGGGTAATTATTTAGTAATTTTAAAATATAGACGCATCGTATTGTATAGTATTATGATTGATGAAAAATGTGAGTAGATAAGATATGGTATTAGATAATTAAAAAACATAAAAGAATATATTGAATGATTATTGATTAGAAAATACAAATACGTGATATTTTGAAAATATTAAATAATTTCCGTTTTATCATACCACTATCTTTTGACATAATTATCTTACGTGTTTATTATTTTTTCTCTATCTATATTTTAAGAAAAATGATTAAGACCCCCTTCTCCCCCACCCCCTTTGACCCCCTCTCTTTCCTAATTGGCCAATTTTATTTTTTTTTTCCTTTTTTTCCAATCATCACTCACCACATGTGTGTGTGGGAGTGGTGGAAATTGGTGATTAAGGGGGTCTCAATCACAACCGATATTTTAAATCAACTCTCCTTCAATGTCATTGCCTACATATGAGCTGCTACTCTTCATGATTGTCTACATGTTAGTTTTTACACTTCATCAATAGCACTATAAAGTATTTAATATTTAAATAGATATATATTTAAATATATGTATAATATCTATCTATTTTAGATTTGTAGACAAGCTTTTTTTTTCTTTCATAATTGGATTAATTTTTTAAAAGAGCAAGTAGTTTCTTTGTGTGTGTGTGTGTGTGTGTATGTGTGTGTGTGTGGGGATCTTGCAATATTAATTGGATTGATATTGCAATGAGCTTTGAAAGCTCGGCCATATATACATGGTACACCCGCCCCAGACACGCTGGGATATGTATTAATTATTGATTCTTTTTTTTGTTTATTTCTAATTCTACAATTAATTTATGAATAAGTGATAAAGTAATTTTTGATTGTTTAGAACTGGTTGTACCATTATACAGGTAGCCAAATGCTAACAAATGGCCTCATGATACTTGTTAATATTGAATATGTGAGAAAAAGTATATAAAAAAAATCATGTATTGAATTTAGTAATTAATGTCTTGGAATTGACGTATCTTTTGTTCTTTTCTTGTGCCCTAAGGACACTTGTTAGTAATGCCCAAATGACAATATATATATATATATATATGAACAGTATGGTTTGGTTTCAAATTGAAACCATAATTATAAAATTATGGATTGAACTGTGAAATGTAATTCACTTATTTTAAGAATCAGGACTGCACCATGTATTAAGAAAACCAAACCAAATAATACGATTTGATCTGAATTGGACCAATTTGTAATTTTTTTGGTTTGTTTGCTCAACCTACAAATATACATCAATTGTACAACAATAAATACAAATATATAAGATATATATCTCACATCTTTATCCAACAGTTGAGTGTCTAACATGAATATTTGATTTATTTTGAAAATCCATATAACAAATAGTTATGCAAACCAATTAGTAGTTTATGTTATAAAATAATGCACAAATTAATTTTAGTAGATCATCTGGAGAGTTATGTGGGTTGAGTAAAAGAATGGAAAAAAATTACAAATCAATTTGATCTAGATTAAATGGTATAATTTGGTTTGCTTTTCGCAATACACAGTTTATTTATAATTTTAAAATAGGTGTATCATACTTCATGATCCAGTCTACAAATTTGTAGTTACACTTCTCGTTTGAAATCGAATGGGATCATTTATATGTATAATTTGTTACTTGGTGTAAACACTGAAGTAGCTGATTAGTATCCAATTTGTACATAAGTTGTTATCATTTGTATTTGAAAGTTTGTTTTTGTATAATGATAGAATTAGTTCTAAAAGATAATCCAAACCAATTTTTTTATATATATTTATTTATTTATTTTTTTAATTTTAATGTTGGCATGATAGTTGAGCATGTTGAGAATCATATTTTAAGTTTACGCTGTGAATAATGAACAATATTTTTAAAATTGTAACTCCAACCGAATTGTAATCGAAGTTGTAATCTGTTACTTATTATTGGCTGTATAAATTGTATAAGCCAATCACGATTCAACACGTGGTATGAGAAGGGCAATTTGGGAAGGCAATATAAATCGCCAACCATAGTCAGACACATGTCAACCCATACTGACAATAATGGGCCTGCATAACACTAGAATGATCAAGAGATATAAGATGATGTGGTTTGATGGTTACTCACAAGATTCAAATTCAAAATCAAGAGGGAAGCCTAACTGCAGATATGGCGTAGTGGAGCTAACTGTGAGAAAGCATGATCAGCGGTTATGGAGGAATGCTTCGACAGTTACAAACTCATTTCGACAGTTATCATTGAGAAGTATAAATAGCAGAGAAGGCCCCAGAAAGAAGCCCCAGACTGAGATCCAGAAACCAGTTTTTATCTTTTTTATTCTCCTTCCAGTTTTTACATTTCTTGTTCTTTTTATTTCTACACTTCAAATTCTTATATTGCACTTTATTCATAGGAGTAGTTTCGAATAGCTTGTTGCTGTAAACCTCTACGAGGCTGGATCAAATTATTGTAACTTTTCATTTTTGCTTAATAAAATGCTACAATTGTTCTTCATTTAATTGTTGTTTACTAAATTCTCCTAAACAAGCCACCAGTAAAAGTCCTCTTCATTGAGGCTGAAAGAACTGAAACACAATCGCCTGATAATTAGTTGGCAATTAATCTTCTGTAATAACTAATTGATCTTTGCTGACATGCTCAAAATTACAAAACTAACATTCGAAAGCCAAAAAAGACAACATATATTTTTGGCACGCCCGGTGGGACTAATTGAAATGGCTAGACGTAGGAGACAAGGAGAAAATGAACGCCTGAAAAAAGGTGTAAAATGAGAGATTGAAATACCTGATCTAGAGGATAATGTGATAACACATCTTATGGAAGCACATATCTCATCAGAACCTATGGTTGAACAGACCAGTAATGCAGAACATGCACCACGTGTCCAGAATAGTGGTCGAGAGCATGGAATTGGACCATCCATTATTCCATCTACTCAGCCAATGAATCCATGGGGAGGCCTAGTGGATGCCATGGGATAGCAGTTAATGAACACAATGGAAAGGTGGGCAATATCCTTTATGGATCGGATGAATACCCATCAACCAACTAACACAAGGCATATCGAGGAAATTTCAAATGTCCCTTAGCAAAAATTGGCTAGAGATAAATAGCCTATGCAAAGTAATGGACATATTAATACTCAAACTAGTAATCAAAATTATGAAAGACCATCACCTTAGTCTTGGTATGAGCCTCTTTCAAGGCCTATAATAAATCAAAGTGCCTCATTACTTAACAGTGAAGCCATGTAAATTGGTGGATCTGGGCCAACACAATGAAATGGCATAAGGATGTTTCCAAATCCCATGTTTGAAGCTATACCTGGCACAAGAGGATTCACTAATCCTTTGCTCGAATTTGTACCCGGGGGGTTAGAAGGGTTTCCTGCGACTGAAAGAGACATAACACCTGTTCCAGCACCTTTCGCAGGTCCTTTCGCAGGTCCTTTCGCAGGTCCTTTCGCAGGACAGGCTCAGAGGGGTCAACCATACCCTCAACAGCAGCCAGTACCACAGGGATAGCCAGTCCCAAATATACCTCCCTATGGACCAAGAGGACTTCAGACACAAGGTTCTCCACCAAATCCTGTGTTTATTCCTCCAGTGGTGGTTCAACAAGCACAAAAAATTGCTGATATTGTTAAAGAAATGTGTGGACCTATGGCTCGGGGGGTTCAAACTCCTGTGTACAGGAAACCATATCCAGAATGGGTGGATAGGGTACATGAATACCCAAGAGGGTTTAGAATATCAGACTTTGCTCTTTTTTATGGGAATGGAAACCAGTCAACGGTAGAACATATTGCTAGGTTCACTCCCTAGTGTGGTGAATTTGCCAATAATGATTACATGAAGTTAAGACTTTTTCCAAATTCTCTAACTGGGGTAGCTTTTGTATGGTATATTAACCTTACACTTGGCTTTATCCAAACTTGGCAACAAATGAAGGAGGCATTTTATGCACAATTCTTCCAAACGGAACCAAAAGTTTCTATGGCAGATTTGGCAAAGTAGAGTCAAAGGTCTGATGAGAAGGCTATTCAATTTATTGTCAGATTCAAAAGAGCACGAAACAAGTGTAGGATCATTCTACCAGAGCCTGAATTTGTGAGATTGGCTCAAAATGGTTTAGAGTTAAGGTTTCGAAAGAAGTTTTGACTCTATTGAGTTTCGAGACTTAGTGGAATTAACCTATAAGGTGTCCAGATATGAATCATTACTTGATGAAGAACAAGATCGAAGTAATGCATCATACAAGACGTATTATAGAGATCCTAATTATGAGATTGATGCAGCAGAGATCATACGAAAAGAACTTGTGATCTGTGAGGCGTTAATTCATAAAGACATTACAATAGATCAGCAATTTAAAAAGAAAGACTTACATAGGAAATATTTTTTCGGTTTAACAAAGGTAGATGATATTTTTGATCATTTGCTCGCAGCCAATTTCCTAAAGTTACCAAAATGAGTTAAAATTTCGTCTCCAGAAGAACTTAAAGGAAAAATGTATTGTAAATGGCGCAATTCTTGGTCTCACTCAATTAAAAACTGTATTGTTTTTTGGGACAGGATCAAAGAACAGATTCGAAAAGGGGGTCTAAAATTCCTAGCTAAAGCAAACAAAGCTATGGGGATTGACACTAATCCATTCCCAAAAATTGGAGAAGTTATAGCCAATGTTATTGTGCCAGACTTCCAGAACTTACCCCTGAAGGAATTGGAAGAGGTTAATGTGCAGATACATGTTACCAGCCATACTGTTGTCAAGAAAGATGCTAGAAGTTCACCAGCGAATGGGCAGAGCTTTGCAGACCAAAGGAAAGATTCTGATGAGGAGGCACTGGATGATGACTCTTTAGAGGCAGTTGTCATGCAAAGAATGTATCTCAGATGCAGGGTAAGCTACAAATGGTTAAAAGGGCTCCCGATTAATGGGAAGCAGTATTACAAGGATGTGCAAAGACGTCCTAAACTAACCAGTGCCTACAACAAAAGGCCATACCCAACTGGTTCTAGACAACAGCCATTCTTGGCTGGACCAATAGCCACTAGAATGCACTCCAAGGGCAAGAGACCTTTATATGAGTTTAGACCACCCAACTATTACAGAATGGAGGGCAATCATTTTAAGAGGAGACCTGAAGTGGGCTCAAGTTATGGAATCAGAGCCAGAGATTGGCCTCCTAGACCAGCCTCACACGAGATGGAAAGTAGCCACCCTCATGGAAGGCCTGAATTAGGCCCAAGACAGGGAGTCAGGGCCAAGCAGTGGTCCTCACAGGCAACTTCGAAACTGGCTTCGAAGGCAGAAGGAGACAATTCAACAACTGAGCCAATGGGTTCATAGGTGCCTGGGGTTCTAGATTGATTTGTCATGTAGAACAAGCCTAAGGAAATTCTTACCCAGAGAAGTGTTGTTGGAGACCAGGGTAGGATGGTTAAACCTCCCTTGGTGACTCCAAATAATTGGGTGTTATTAAAACATCCAAAAATAAAGGAACCAAATATGGTCCCAGTGATTTCTAGGTCCTAAAGAAGGAAGATCCAACGAATGTACACTCAGTACCAAAAGGATCTGAAAGAAAGTGAGGAAAGTTCTTCATTGGCCCAGCCAAAAGGCCAGATAGAAGGAAGAAAAAGTTCAAAGTTGAATCATAGTCTAGAATCGACTCCTCAGGGCAGGAAGGGTTTCAGCAAAGAGTAGTTGGCTAAAGTTCACTCTGAACTGAAAGCTAAAGAAAGATCTAGTTTAGCAGGTCTTGAAAAGGCTTTGATGGAAAGCGACAGTGAGGCAGAGGGAGAAGTTGACCTAGACCAAAGGAAAGAGATGGTTGAGGAGGAAATGTTTGAAGCTTTCATAGCTGAACAGACATTTTTGGTCAAAAAACTAGCAGGAACAGGCCATTCGAAGGAAGTCACTACTACTAAAGTTCCAGAATGTAGCATGGAGGATGCTTTTGAGGTAACTGAACAAGTTACCCTAGAAAAGAAACAAGAGCAGCCGACAGTTTAGTTTGGCTCATTTCCTCCAGTGTCAGTGAACATGGTGCATATATTGCCACAAGAGTTCCAGGCTGAGGATGGAAACCAAGAAGGTCAGGAGATTGACCCTATTCTAGTTTCTAGTGAAGACTCACAAGTTAGCATGATTCAAGATGAGTCTGAGATAGCCACACCAATGGAAACTGAAGATGAGAGTGAGGAAGTAAGTATTAACCTCTCATACCCTTTTGAGTATCCTACAACATCCATGACACAGCATGTCAAACCCTTGTGTATCAAGGCCTTCTTCGATGGGATACAGATGAACCGGGTATTGGTGGATAATGGGGCAGCGGTAAACCTGCTTCCGAAATCTTCTTTGAAGAAACTAGGAAAAAAGAACCCCAAATTAATCCCAACCAGAACAACCATTGCTGGTTTTACTGGAGATAAACAGATGGCTCAGGGTATTTTGCCCATCAACCTGAGTGTAGGAACCAGGGATTGCATGACGGCATTCTTTGTTATTGACAGCAATGCTAAGTATAATGCTCTACTTGGTAGGGATTGGATTCACACCAACAAATGTGTGCCTTCCTCTCTACATCAGAAGATAATGATGGCCTTGTGCAATGGAGAGACAGAGGAGATCGATGCAGATGCTCAACCCTTTGTCGCTTGTGCTGATTTTGCGGAGGCCAAGTTGTATACTGAAGGAGTAACACCACTCAGTATATTGAGAAAACCTGATGGTTCAGCCGAAGTGACGGCTGATAAGGAAGTAGCACACCTGAAGCACTTGGTACAGGAGAGTGTTGATGAAGAATTCGTCGTCAAAGATGATAATGATGCCTGGTTGTAGGCAAGAAGGTGAAACCCAAGAAGCCAAACCTTTGGCTTTAGTTAAGTTCATAGCATTGGACTTAAAAGCAATAGTCCAAAAGGTTTAAGAACAAGAGAAGGAAACCATGATAGTTGGCTGTAAGGAGAAACAACAACAGGTTAGACCTTTGACATTTGATAAATACTATGCATTGGACATCAAAACAAAAGTCAGGAAATACAGGAGGAAAAAGCCTTATGAACAGACTTTGTCTATGAGGAGAAGGGCAAAGATATTAAATCAAAGAAGCTGGGAACAGAACAAAGCTATACATTGGACATTGAAACAAAAGTCCAGGAAATATAGGAGGAAAAAGCCTTATGAACAGACTTTGTTTATGAGGAGGAGGGCAAATATGTTGAATCAAAGAAGCTGGGAACAGAACAAAGCAAAGAAATTGCTTTGAAGACAGAAGAAATCAAAAAAGAAGTATTAGTGAGTTCTCAGATACAAGACCCTTTGGAAGAGGTTAACTTAGGGGAAGGTTCTATACAGCAACCCATCTACATTAGTGCTTGGTTAAGTGCTCTTGACAGGGACCAGTTGTTGGTGGTCTTGAAGAGATATAAAGATTATTTTGCATGGTCTTATAATGAACTACCAGGATTGGATAGGTTATTAGTAGAACATAGGCTCCCTATGAAGCCTAATTTCAAGCCATACAAACAAAAACCAAGAAGGCTGAGTCTTGAAGTGATTCAAAAGGTCAAGGAGGAAATTCTTAGGCTCCTTAAGGCAGGCTTTATTAGGACAGCCAGATATGTTGAATCCAATATTGTGCCTGTAGTTAAGAAGAATGGTAAAATGAGGGTATGCATCGATTTTAGAAACCTGAATTTAACAACTCCAAAAGATGAGTACCCCATGCCCATAGTAGATTTATTGGTGGATAGTTCAGCAGGGTACAAGATTTTATCAATGATGGATGGGCACTCTGGTTATAACCAAATCTGCATTGCAGAAGAGGATATCCATAAGACAGCATTCAGATATCTTGGGAACATTGGCACCTTCAAATGGGTTAAAATGCCATTTGGCTTGAAGAATGTTGGGGCTACATATCAAAGGGCTATGAACACTATCTTTCATGAGCTCATTGGAGAATATTTAGAGTGTTACATTGATGACATTATAGTGAAGTCCCAATCCATGGAGGAACATTTGTTTCACTTGGAAGCAGCTTTTGAAAGAATGAGAAAGTTCAAGTTGAAACTTAATCCTCTCAAATACGCTTTTGGCGTATTAGCTGGAAACTTCTTAAGCTATGTAGTACACAATAAGGAATACAGATTGATCAAAACAAAGCCAAAGCTATCATTGAAGCCAAACCTCCATCAAGTAAAAAAGAAGTAAAAAAATTCCTTAGACAGGTTAATTTTTTTCAAAGATTTATTTCTAATACTGCAGGGAAAACTAAAGTATTTTCTTCCTTATTAAGGTTGAAAGATGAAGAGGAATTTGTGTGGACAGCAGAGCATCAAACTGTTTTCGAAGGAATCAAAGCCTACTTGGCCAAGCCTCCAGTGCTGATGCCACCAAAGGGTGATAAGCCCTTGAAGTTGTATATTGCTGCAGCAGAAGATTCACTAGGAGTTTTCTTAGCCCAGCACAATGAAGAAGGCAAAGAGTAAGCAGTTTATTACCTTAATAGGTTTTTACATTCTTGTGAATGTAAATATTTAGTTGTAGAAAAGATGTGTCTTGCATTGTGTGGAAGCCAGACAATAATAGATATCCGCTTATTGAGGTTAACCCAAAGAAGGCCTACAATGGGTCCAGCCCAAACAAATATCACACCCTCCATTTATACAAAGGGGGAGCATCCTAGAAGAAAGGGTATGTGCTCTCTCCTTACACTACACACCAACACTCTTGATTTCTAGAGCTTCATTCTTTAAATCAAAGGACTAACTTTGGCATCAGAGTGTCTTTGGCCGACAACCCTGGTTGGGTGGTGCCGATCATGCTTATCTTTGCAGACACACAAGGACCAAATTCATCTCTTCGTTGGATCTCTACAACATCCTTGTGAGAGGATATTACCTTGGACTAAACGCAGACCGAGTAACTCGACAATTAAATAGTTGGCCCAATATCTACTTGACAATTCCTAACAAGCGGAGCAATATTATTTGTGATTAACACGTCTACCTCATTCGGTACAGACCACCACTGACACAGGATGCATTATTCAAAATCCTTGCAATATTAGCACTTGATTGCCACTTAAAATTAGCATAAGTCTCCGAGTACAGCGTAATCTTCGCACTCGGCATGGAGCGCCATCAGCAAAAGCCTACACCCATGCCCGGGGGTTAAAATACTGCAAGCCTACACCCATGTCTGGGGGTTAGAATACCGCAGGCCTACACCCATGCCCGGGGGTTAGAATACCGCAGGCCTACACCCATGCCCGGGGGTTAGAATACCGCGGCCTACAGCCTTTGCCCGGGAGTAACAATACCGTGGCCCATCATTGTGATTTGTTTGGAACTCATGTGATATAATTTCATCCTATGATAGACATATGTATATGTATACATACATTTAAGACATACGTACATTTATGCATACATTCAAGAATACATGCAGTCATTCATCCATACATTTTATTCATTTATCCAGAGTGTTCTTTATCAAAAAACCTAACAGCTATTTGAACAGCGTAACTCGACAAGAAAAACTCTCATTCTTTCTACCGTAGACAATGAAAGTTTTGGGGCAATTGTGGGAGCCATAAAATAATATATATCCGCTTATTGGGGTTAACCCAAAGAAGGCCTACAATGGGTCTGGCCCAAACAAATATCACACCCTCTCATCTATATAAAGGGGGGGCATCCCAAAAGAAAGGGTATGTGCTCTCTCCCTACACTACACACCAACACTCTTGATTTCCAGAGCTTTATTCTTTAAATCAAAGGACTAACTTTAGCATCGGAGTGTCTCCGGCCGATAACCCCGGTTGGGTGGCGCCGATCATACTCATCTTTGCAAACACACAGGGACCAAGCTCATCTCTTTGTTGGATCTCTACAACATCCTTGTGAGAGGATATTTCATGGTCTCACAATTGGCGCTGTCTGTGGAATCGTCTGAAAGAGGTCAACGAAGGAAATAGCAAACATGGTACTGTAAGTAACAATTCAACAACACTGTGATGATGATCTATTTTCTCTCTGCTTAAATAGGTTCTTGAATTGTATATACGTATGTGTCTCGTACAAACTTTGTGTAAACTTTTGTTCATATGAAATGTTGATGGAAAAGTTTTAAAATAGATTAGAATTCATGGGTCAACTTTTACATCTCTGTTTTCTCTCTCTAAAAATGGGTTTCGCACTTTTCTTGGTGCAAACATCTTTTCGGCAATTCAATAAGGTTGCTCGGCTCTAGGATTATTCCCATCAAGAGACATTGCCATAGAATGGACCATGAGTTATGATATATATAAAAAAAAAGAAGTTATTATTATTTAATTAATTGTGGTAGTCGGCATGCCATGTATATATATAGATGCATATAAATTCAAACAATCTGCTCTGGAGGCAACTTTCATTATCATGAATCATATTTCTCATTTTTTATATGCATACCCATGAATTATTTAAATGAATTAAAAGTTAATAAATATCAAAATTTAATAAATGAATTGTCGCTCCTAAACTCATGGTTGGCTCTCGACTCTCTTTAAAAACGTTGGTGGGAAAAGTGCAACCCAAAAGTTTCCACTCAAAAAATCTATGTATATGTTTTCTTTTCCATAATTACTTTCTTTCTGTAATGAATTGAGATTCACCAATTGTACAACTAAAGCTGGGGCAACAAAGTGCAACTAACTTGGCAAAAGGTGCAAGCCATTTGGTGTCCACCGAGAAAAAGTTTTGCCGAGCATGCATAAAATCGGATCTCATTCCGACCACACCAAGCTTGTTCGGCAAGATCACACATGTCACTCGACCATATCTCGCAAGAACTGTTTTCTAGCAATGGCTTTGGCTACCTTGGTCAAGCTCAGCAACGGACAATCGGACCGCAACACTCTTGTTCTCGGCAATCACAACCCGTTAGCAAAAATCATTAATCGTAGAAAGTTTGCCGAGTTACTAACATTGCGCAACCATGCTCTACTCTTACTCCGCAACATTGTTTATCAACTCGGCTTCGGAAACATTATTCGGCTTCGGCAACGTTATTTGGCAATGGTATTCGGAAAAACATTACACTGCAACATTGCATATTAGGCTAACACTTGAAATTATTATCACTTGCAAATCATTCGGCTGCTACCTCGAATTCGCACAACTGTGTTTTCCAAAATCTTGGCGCCATAACGCCGTCAAACTCAACGGCAATGATACTCACGGATGGCACGCGTATGTACAATCTAGCTCGGCACTACTATGTCGGCATAAAACTGGCAACTCGGCTTGCCAAAATTTACATCTGAACCTACCATAGGATTCACATCGGCTCAAAGAGTCCAAACCCACCAACCTGAGGAGTCAAGAAGTAACCAAAATCTGCCGAAAGTTGCGAAACGGGTCACATTTGTCGTAAATTGAAATTTTGGAAGCTGTCAAACTCAAGTTCTGACTATGGTAGTGTGAAGTACTCATTGAGACGAGTCCAATGCAACAAACCATATCGCAATCGGAGCTCAAACGAAACCGTACGAGCCAGTCGAACTTTGCCGAGCAATTTCACTTCGGCTGGAGAAGATGACCCAAAGTTGGCCATATATAAGAAATTATTGAATGCATTGCGACTAAGTTACATCCAACCCCAATCAAAGTCAAATATATATCTTGCCAAATACTAACAAAGGGATCTATGGTGGTCAAGGCATTAAATCTTATTTATTCATCACAAGGGTGCAAGTTCAAACCTTGTCGGCAGCAGCAGCATTTTCCTTTTATTTTTTGCCAACTCAACAATAAAAAAGCAATTATCCACCGCTTCGCGGAGCACAATTCTCAATTGATCTAAGCCATCAGCTCTATTTTTGCTAAAATTACGCCATCAGGAGTCTAATTACAGCGATCCAATAGTCCTTTCCAACTATTTGATGCATTATGGGTCCATTCGTACGGTCAGAATTTGCAAATTGAACTCACAAAAAAAAAAAAAGTTTTACAGATTTTATTCAAAGAATTGAGCGCAATGGCTCACTTCACATATCACCAAGCACCCTACTTTGTCTCGACTTCATTCCGATATAGCCACGGCACCGAACAAGGGCATGAAATCCGTTTCAAATTTTTATCGGCCTACTCGGCAATTTTGGCCCAAGTCAATTTTATTCCTTCCAAATAACAAATCTTATTCAAAAGCAATGGGGCAAGTATACGTTGGACAAGAAACTCAAGTTCAATAAATCGGCAACCATTGCTATCCAAGTTTAGTAAATCCAACTCCGAAGGGACGCTGACACACCACGAAGCTAAGAAAAATCGCCGACCAAAAGATCGGCTCGATCACCGACCCAAGTGCTGTTGACCAACTTCTCGGAAAAATCACATTATATATGAAACAGACACTAATGTTTTGGCACTAGTTACTCGACAGCGCATCAACTTTACTCGGCAAGATTATTCGGCACCATTATTAATTCAACGTTATGCATGATCATTCTTTGGTTGTGCATCAACTTTATTCAGCTAAACAACATTATTTGTCAACTTTATGCATTGTCAACTTCATGCAGCAACATTGGCCACAGTATTCGGCAACTTTATTTGCCTAACAACATTATTCGGCAAAACAATTAACCGCAACATTGCTCAACTCTGCAATTCGGCTTTTCATTCCGCATATTAAATCTGCCGGTAGTTGCGAAACGGACCAAATTTTTAGAAAACAAAAATTTTCAACATTGTCGAAACCAAGTTTTGACTATACCAGCGTGAAGTCCTCATCGAGACGAGTCCAACGCCATAAATCGCTTCAAAATTGGAGCTAAAACGAAGCCATATGGGCCGATCAAAGTTTGCGTATAAAGTAAACTGGTTCGCTGGAGAAAACGACCAGCCACCCAATAGAGGAATTATCCTGTGCTTCGCGGTTGAATTATACCTTGCTGATCTGAGCTCTCATTTTTATTTTGGCTACACCTACGCCATCAGGAGTCCAATTATCGCAATCCTAAAGTCATTTCAAACTATTTGGACCCTGCTAAACACATCCGTATGGTCCAATTCTGCAAATTCTGAGTCGCATATTAAGCTCAATACATCGGCCCATCGGGAACATTAAATGCAAAATCAACGGTCACATCATGCCCGATCAGTATGCATTTTCAGCGACAGGATCTTGGGGCTAGGAAATAATCCTCTATCTTCCCCGATCATTCATTTCGTTACTGTAACAACCCGACCCTCATATGTGCTTGTGATATATGCTAGTCCTTTATTCTGTGCTGTTAAATGCCTAAGATGAAACTGTACAAGAAAAATACGTTCAAGTAACTATGTTGTAATGCCTTGTGGAATGAATTGTATCTGTTACTACTAGAATGATAAAGTAGAAATTGAGGGCCTTAGCGGCTTAACAAGTCAAAATTGATCTTATATTTGGAACCAGCATAATTTTTAGGTAATATTAAGCACTTCTGTGAAATTTCAATTTTTGGATGTGTAAACGATTGATTTTCGTCTTATTCTCTCTTTATGGAAATATATATGTGTGTGTTCTTGGTCATTTGACAAACCAAGGAATTCATAACTCTAAACTTAAGAATTGAAGGGTAGAGAGAGAAGGTCCTCAAGAAGGTTGAGATTTGGGCTTAAGGTATGTAAATGTTTGTCTAATTTTCATCTACAACCCTTCTTATCATAATTTATGTGAAGATGTTTCTATAATCATGTACCTAAGAGTTGGGATTATGGTGTTGTGAGTATGAGAAGTAAATTAGCAAGATGACCTTACTTTGCATGTTTTGACTCAAATTGAAGTACCTATGAGAGGCTTTACTCTATTTCTCCAATTGACTTGTTTGAATTCAAGTATGTGGCATGATTTTATGTTTATGTATTGAGATGTGAGAACAAGTAGGAATCTTATGAATTGGAGTGAATTTAAGTTGTAGATTCATGATTTGATTTTTACTCAAATGAAATATGTAATTTGATCCTTGTTCACATGTATCCATATGCTTTGAGCTTATATATTAGTAATTTAAAGCTAGATTTTTGATGCCCTAAACATGTCTACAAGAGGAGGAATTGTGCAGAATTTTCGGACTTTTTGGTGTAGAATCGCCGCACGTGCGGGGCCTAAGGCCGCACGTGCGGGAACCTCAGCCGCACGTGCGGGAGTCACTGCCGCACGTGCGGGAAAATGGCAAATTTTGGAGTTCAACACTGCAAAAAAAGCACATGCGGGGCCTCACTGCCGCACGTGCGGGAGGTGTGCCGCACGTGTGGGAGATCCTAGCCGCACGCGCGGCTCAAGTCAAAAAAGTTGGGATGCTCCGTTTTGCGTGTTGGGTCCTCTAATGTTGTCAAAACGTGCAATGTATATTGTTTGAATGTTTGTTAATTCAATCAAAGTAAGTGAACCGAATGTTGATTTAACAAGGATAAAGGGACTAATGTGATTTTTCATGTGTGTAGGAAACACCTCAAGAGGAAGTGCACCGACACAACACAGTGAGTAATAGTACTTCAATGTACCTCTACTCAGTATTTATTATTATTGATGTTGTGACCCTTATTGAAAGTATTATCATATTACGTATTGACGATATATTTTGACGTTACGAACTTCACTATCGAACTTGTGTTGGCATGAAATGATATATTTGCTATAAGTGATTCAATACGAAATTGTGGAAACATTGAAAAAGGTTGTGAAGTTGTACACATCTTATGTGAAAGCTTGTGATTAATGGAATGTATGAAGGCAATTGTGAACTTGTGAACCAATGTGGCTTAGAGTCATTTGTGAATCAATGTGGCTTAGAGCCATTTGTGAGTCAATGTGGCTACGAGCCCTAATGTGAAACTACGTGACCAAGGGTCATTTGTGAATTGTGAATCAATGTGGCCAAGGGCCATTTGTGAACGATGAAATTATGAGGCCAAGGGCCGATGTGTGAAATACGAACTTATATTATTGTAAGCTTGTGAATCAAAAAGAACCAAAGGTCTATGTGATGAATTGTAAATTATGAACCCAAGGACTCTTTTCTGAATGTGTGAAGTTCTTAGGCCAGGGGCCACATTATGACGGTTATAAACCGATTACGTTGTCCCAACAAGCTGTACAGAGATAGACTGATTACATGATTTCAGCATTAATTATGTTTATAAGCATACCAGTACTATTGTTCACTGAGCTTGGCTCACCCTATGTTATGTCTGTTTCTGTAGGTAATCAACCAGGAGGTCGATCTTAACTTGGCATCGTCATACTTTTGTCAGCCTAGGCACAGCCAAGCTTGGGGTCGGGACCCTACTTTTGTGGAGTTGTTAGATGATGGCTTACACTTTTGCTATTGGCTTAAGTTATTATGTACTTAATACTTTTGTTATATACCCCACCTCGGGGTTGGATTTGTATACGCCTGTAAATAACTAACTCTCAAATGTATTTTGGCTTTTGATGTACTTGTCCTATGAAATGTTTATGATCCTGGCATGACTTAGTAGCTCAATGGATGTCATATTCTCTGGTTTATATCACTTATTATTACAGCTTCCGGTCAGGCCCCTCTATGGAACCAGGTTAAGTGTTCTTTTCTGCGTAGGTCATGCCCAAACTTTTAGGGTCAAGTCTGGGGCGTGACAAGTGGTATCAGAGCACGAGTTGCTATCTCACACACAGATCCATTGAGCCTTAGGATGTCTAGAAAAGACTTAAGCATCATGCATGGCATCCTAAAAATGTATGAAAGATCGATGGCAACGTAGAATGTACTCTGCTAACGTTAACAATTTGAATTTTGTTTGCCGGATATAATTGAATGTTATGTAGGTTATGGTGAGAACAAGGGTGGAAGATTCGGACGAGGCTACCTCGGCACGGCTGGACCGAATGGAAAGAATGATTATGGACATGGCGGAGACCCTAAGGCAACAACAACAACAACCTTCACCACCACCAGTACCTCCACCTGTAGTACAAGATGTTCATGCTGAAGACCGAACCATCACACTCACAAAGGAGTTTAAAAAGATGAAACCACTGTCATTTAAGGGGGGAATAGAACCTATGAAAGCTGAAGCATGGGTGCTGGGAATAGAGAAATTGTTTGAAGTATTTCCATGTACTGAAGCCCAGAAAGTGCAACTTTCCGCTTTTACTCTTGAAGATGAGGCGCGAAGATGGTGGATGCTTACAAGAACAGTGCATCGGGACTTAACATGGGGTAGGTTTTTGGAGCTGTTCTATGATAAGTATTTTCCTCAAAGCATGCGAGATAAGAAGGTGACGGAATTTGAGACTCTTAGACAAGGAAATAAGACTGTTGCAGAATATGAGGCACAATTTGCTGAATTAGCTCGGTTTGCACCTCATATTGTAGATACAGACTATAAGAAGGCACAGAAATTTGAAGGGGGATTGTGGGGTGCTATTTTAGACCGGGTCAATATGCTAAAATTACCTACATATGTTGAGGTGCTAGAAAGGGCTGTTATCGCAGAAGGAGACCTTGCGGCTCAGAATCGGATTTCCGAGTGGAAAGGGAAGAGACAAAACAACCAATGGTCAAAGAGATCCGTTACTCCACCCGCTAAGAAGCACAATTCAGAGAACTTCAGCACCACTACTTCTACTCAAAATTCCACTCCGGTGTGTCCAGACTGTGGAAGGCAACATCGAGGAACTTGTCACTGGAAGACTGGAGCTTGTTTTAAATGTGGAAAAACGGGACATTTGGTAAGGGATTGCCCACAATGGGCTCAACAAAAAGGCAATAGATCCGCTACAAGTTCCGCGGGGTCTACACTAACCCCCAATGCGAAGGCAGCTGCCAAACCGAGTAATAACAAAGACACTGCAAGACAAGGTAGGGTGTTCGCTTTGGTTCCAGGTGATGTACAAAACACAACAACAGTGGTGTTGGGTACATTTACTATTTATGGTCAATCTGCGCATGTATTGTTTGATTTTGGCTCCACTCACTCTTTTGTGTCGAAACTCTTCGCTCCTAATTTAGATAAAATTGAAGAAAACTTATCTTACATGTTGTGTGTGTCCTCCCCCTTGGGAGAGTCTATGATTTGTGCTACTATATACCTATCTTGTGAACTTCAACTTGGGGATATTCGGGTGTATGCTAATTTAGTGCCTCTCGACATGACCTATTTTGATGTTATTCTGGGGATGGATTGGCTAAGTGTTTATGGTGCAACTATAAACTGTGTGACTAAGCAAATTAATTTCCATCCTCCGGGGCAATCAGAGTCTATGGTTCAAGGGCAGGAAGTGATTTCGCCACCTTATCTGATATCTTCCGTGAAGGCTTGCAACTTAATACGAAAAGGCTGTCAGGGGGTATTTATGTAGTGTTTTGGAAGGGCAAGGGATGAATGGAAATATTGATGTGATCCCAGTGGTCCGTGAATTTCCGGATGTTTTTCCCGAAGAATTGCCGGGCCAACTAATAGACTGAGAAATCGAGTTTATAATTGAAGTGGCACCTGGAACCCAACCCATTTCGAAGACACCCTATAGGATGTGACCAGTTGAAATGAAAGAGTTAAAGATTCAATTACAGGATCTGCTTGACAAGGGATTTATCCGCCCGAGTGTATCTCTTTGGGGTGCGCCGGTATTGTTTGTGAAAAAGAAGGACGGAACACTTCGGTTATGTATCGACTATAGGGAACTGAATAAGGTGACAATTAAAAATAAGTACCCCTTACCACGGATAGATGACCTATTTGATCAGTTACAAGGGGCACAAGTTTTCTCAAAAATTGATTTACGATCTGGCTACCATCAATTGAAAGTTAAAGCTGATGATGTGGAGAAGACAGCTTTTCGAACCCGGTACGACCATTATGAATTTTTGGTTATGCCCTTCGGGGTTATAAACGCACCAGCAACATTTATGGATCTAATGAATCGCGTCTTCAAGCCCTACCTGGACGAGTTTGTGGTGGTTTTTATTGATGACATTCTTATATACTCGAAGAGTACAGAAGCTCATGAGGATCATCTTTGCTTAATTCTTCAAACACTCCGGGAGAAGAAACTGTATGCAAAGTTAAAGAAATGTGAATTCTGGCTACAAGAAGTGGCATTTTTGGGGCATGTGGTGACAAAGGAAGGAGTCTATGTTGATCCACACAAAGTTGAAGCAATTGTGAATTGGCCAACTCCCACTAATGTAATTGAGATGCGAAGTTTCATGGGGTTAGCTGGATATTACAGGAGGTTTGTTCAAAATTTCTCCAAAATCGCTGTGCCACTTACCCAACTGACACGAAAAGGAGTTGCATTCGAATGGCCAGAGGAGCGGGAATCTGCTTTCCAAGAATTAAAAACAAGATTGACGACAGCACCAGTCCTGGCTTTGCCATTTGGTACCGAAGGATTCGTAATTTACAGTGATGCTTCGCACAAGGGGCTTGGTGGTGTGCTAATGCAGAATGGAAGGGTTATTGCCTATGCTTCTCGACAACTGAAACCCCACGAGAAGAATTATCCCACACACGATCTCGAATTAGCGGCAGTAGTTTTTGCTTTAAAGATATGGCGGCACTATCTTTATGGTACAACCTGCGAAGTTTACACTGATCATAAAAGCCTTAAGTACCTGTTTACCCAGAAAGAGTTGAACATGCGACAACGGCGATGTCTTGAGTTGATTAAGGATTATGACTTGCAGATCCAATATCATCCTGGTAAAGCCAACGTGGTGGCAGATGCACTTAGTCGGAAGAATATGGGGGACTTGGCAAATCTGTTGGTAGAAAGAAAGGAGTTGAGGATCGAACTGGATAAAATGAATATGGACCTAGTGGTACGTAAACAGGAGGCCATACTAGCAGCAGTAAGAGCTCAACCCACCTTGCTGGAAGAGATTAAGTTACATCAACTGGAAGATGAGACTTTAAGGAAAATTTATGATGAGTTAGAGGTAAAACCAAAATCGGGGTTCAGTTACGTAGATTCGGTATTAAAGTTTCAAAGTCGAATATGTGTCCCCAATGTGTTGGAGCTTAAACAGAAGTTGCTAGGAGAAGCACATGCCTCGAGATTATCAATACACCCAGGAAGTACTAAAATGTACCGAGACTTAAAACAAAATTTTTGGTGGCCAAATATGAAAAAGGAGATCGCGGAATTTGTTTCTAAGTGTCTACAATGTCAACAAGTAAAAGCGGAACATCAAAGACCAGCAGGGTTATTACAACCCCTTCCAATCCCGGAATGGAAATGGGAGCATTTGACCATGGATTTCGTTGTGGGGTTACCGAGGACTCCGCGAGGTATGAATTCGATTTGGGTCATTGTGGACCGATTAACCAAGTCTGCTCACTTCTTGCCTGTAAAGACTCAATATAATGCGGATAAGCTGGCAGTACTGTATATAAATGAAATTGTAAGGCTTCATGGTGTTCCAGTGTCAATTGTGTCAGATAGGGATCCCAAATTTGTTTCAAGATTTTGGCAAAGTTTACAGGAGGCTATGGGTACCGAACTTACGTTCAGTACCGCTTTTCACCCTCAAACGGATGGTCAATCCGAGAGAACCATACAAACTTTGGAAGATATGCTCCGATTGTGTGTATTGGATTTTCAATAACAGTTACCATTCGAGCATTGAGATGGCACCTTACGAAGCTCTATATCGAAGACCGTGTCGTTCCCCTGTATGTTGGGCTGAAGTTGGGGATAGGGCATTGTTGGGTCCTGAAATTGTGCAATTAACAACTGAAAAGGTTAAAATTATCCGGGAGAGGTTAAAAACGGCACAAAGCAGGTAGAAGAGCTATGCAGATAACAGACGAAGGAATTTGGAATTTGAAGTGGGTAGTTATGTGTTCGTGAAAGTCACCCCGTTAAAGGGACATCCGAGATTTGGGAAAAAGGGTAAATTAACACCCCGGTATGTTGGCCCTTTCCAAATTCTAGAAAGAGTGGGTCTGGTAGCATACCGAGTGGCTCTTCCGCCGAGTATGAGTCAAGTACATAGTGTGTTCCATGTTTCCATGCTTCGAGGATACCTATCAGATCCATCTCATGTCATAGAATATCATCAACTTGTGCTAGATGATAAATTAAGCTATGAAGAAAGACCACTTCGAATTTTGGAGCGACAAGTAAAGCAATTGCGCAATCGGGAAATTCCAATGGTAAAGGTAGAGTGGCAAGAACATTATGGCACTGAAGCTACTTGGGAAAAAGAAGAGGATATGCAGCAACAGTATCCATATCTGTTTCCGTTTTGAGGTAAAAGCAAGTTTGAGGGACCAAACTTTTTTTAAGGGAGGGAGAGTGTAACAACCCGACCCTCATATGTGCTTGTGATATATGCTAGTCCTTTATTCTGTGCTGTTAAATGCCTAAGATGAAACTGTACAAGAAAAATACGTTCAAGTAACTATGTTGTAATGCCTTGTGGAATGAATTGTATCTGTTAGGAAAGATATGTAACTGTTACTACTAGAACGATAAAGTAGAAATTGAGGGCCTTAGCGGCTTAATAAGTCAAAATTGACCATATATTTGGAACCAACATAATTTTTAGGTAATATTAAGCACTTCTGTGAAATTTCAATTTTTGGATGTGTAAACGATTGATTTTCGTCTTATTCTCTCTTTATGGAAATATATATGTGTGTGTTCTTGGTCATTTGACAAACCAAGGAATTCATAACTCTAAACTTAAGAATTGAAGGGTAGAGAGAGAAGGTCCTCAAGAAGGTTGAGATTTGGGCTTAAGGTATGTAAATGTTTGTCTAATTTTCATCTACAACCCTTCTTATCATAATTTATGTGATGATGTTTCTATAATCATGTACCTAAGAGTTGGGATTGTGGTGTTGTGAGTATGAGAAGTAAATTAGTAAGATGACCTTACTTTGCATGTTTTGACTCAAATTGAAGTACCTATGAGAGGCTTTACTCTATTTCTCCAATTGACTTGTTTGAATTCAAGTATGTGGCATGATTTTATGTTTATGTATTGAGATGTGAGAACAAGTAGGAATCTTATGAATTGGAGTGAATTTAAGTTGTAGATTCATGATTTGATTTTTACTCAAATGAAATATGTAATTTGATCCTTGTTCACATGTATTCATATGCTTTGAGCTTATATATTAGTAATTTAAAGCTAGATTTTTGAGGCCCTAAACATGTCTACAAGAGGAGGAATTGTGCAGAATTTTCGGACTTTTTGGTGCAGAATCGCCGCACGTGCGGGGCCTAAGGCCGCACGTGCGGGAACCTCAGCCGCACGTGCGGGAGTCACTGCCGCACGTGCGGGAAAATGGCAAATTTTGGAGTTCAACACTGCAAAAAAAGCACGTGCGGGGCCTCACTGCCGCACGTGCGGGAGGTGTGCCGCACGTGCGGGAGATCTTAGCCGCACGCGCGGCTCAAGTCAGAAAAGTTGGGATGCTCCGTTTTACGTGTTGGGTCCTCTAATGTTGTCAAAACCTGCAATGTATATTGTTTGAATGTTCGTTAATTCAATCAAAGTAAGTGAACCGAATGTTGATTTAACAAGGATAAAGGGACTAATGTGATTTTTCGTGTGTGTAGGAAACACCTCAAGAGGAAGTGCACCGACACAACACAGTGAGTAATAGTACTTCAATGTACCTCTACTCAGTATTTATTATTATTGACGTTGTGACCCTTATTGAAAGTATTATCATATTACGTATTGACGATATATTTTGACGTTACGAACTTCACTATCGAACTTGTGTTGGCATGAAATGATATATTTGCTATAAGTGATTCAATACGAAATTGTGGAAACATTGAAAAAGGTTGTGAAGTTGTACACATCTTATGTGAAAGCTTGTGATTAATGGAATGTATCAAGGCAATTGTGAACTTGTGAACCAATGTGGCTTAGAGCCATTTGTGAATCAATGTGGCTTAGAGCCATTTGTGAGTCAATGTGGCTACGAGCCCTAATGTGAAACTACGTGACCAAGGGTCATTTGTGAATTGTGAATCAATGTGGCCAAGGGCCATTTGTGAACGATGAAATTATGAGGCCAAGGGCCGATGTGTGAAATACGAACTTATATTATTGTAAGCTTGTGAATCAAAAAGAACCAAAGGTCTATGTGATGAATTGTAAATTATGAACCCAAGGACTTTTTTCTGAATGTGTGAAGTTCTTAGGCCAGGGGCCACATTATGACGGTTATAAACCAATTACGTTGTCCCAACAAGCTGTACAGAGATAGACTGATTACATGATTTCAACATTAATTATGTTTATAAGCATACCAGTACTATTGTTCACTAAGCTTGGCTCACCCTATGTTATGTCTGTTTCTGTAGGTAATCAACCAGGAGGTCGATCTTAACTCGGCATCGTCATACTTTTGTCAGCCTAGGCACAGCCAAGCTTGGGGTCGGGACCCTACTTTTGTGGAGTTGTTAGATGAGGGCTTACACTTTTGCTATTGGCTTAAGTTATTATGTACTTAATACTTTTGTTATATACCCCACCTCGGGGTTGGATTTGTATACGCCTGTAAATAACTAACTCTCAAATGTATTTTGGCTTTTGATGTACTTGTCCTATAATGTTTATGATCCTGGCATGACTTAGTAGCTCAATGGATGTCATATTCTCTGGTTTATATCACTTATTATTACAGCTTCCGGTCAGGCCCCTCTATAGAACCAGGTTAAGTGTTCTTTTTTGCGTAGGTCATGCCCAAACTTTTAGGGGCAAGTCTGGGGCGTGACAGTTACCATGGCCATTTATTGGCCACTGGGACATCTTAGTCAATTTTCCGCTTTCCAATTGGGGCACATCAGTCGATCATCATCTCGGCACCTCTGATATGCATGCATACTCGGCCAACTTGGTACAAACATTACAACGACATTTACTTGAGTTACACACTCCCTCTCCTTTTCACACCATTCCAAACAAGCGCCAGTTTTGGGGCAATACAATACACACTTGGCAGTCGGCCCTTAGCACTTGGCAGTCGGCAATTCGTATTTGGCAGTCGGCAGTTCGCATATTTTTGTGCGCCGTCATTTTACCAAAGCCGAATCTTTCCTACAACATAGGGCAATGGGTAAGTCCAATCTACATTCCTTTCGACTAACACCTGTCATTCAAAAGTAATGGGGCAAGTCTACCTTGGACTAAACGCAAACCGAGCAACTCGGCAATTAAATGGTTGGCCTAATATCTACTTGGGAATTTCCTTACAAGCGGAGCTATATTATTTGTGATTAACACGTATACCTCATTCGGTACAGACCACCACTGACACAGGATGCATTATTCAAAATCCTTGCAATATTAGCACTTGATTGCCATTTAAAATTAGCATAAGTCTCCAAGTATAGCGTAATCTTCGCACTCGGCATGGAGCGACATCAGCAAAAGCCTACACCCATGCCCAGGGGTTAAAATACCACAGGCTTACACCCATGTCCGGGGGTTAGAATACCGCAGGCCTACACCCATGCCCGGGGGTTAGAATACCGCGGCCTACAGCCCTTGCCCGGGGGTAACAATATTATGGCCCATCATTGTGGTTTGTTTGGAACTCATGTGATATAATTTCATCCTATGATAGACATATGTATATGTATACATACATTCAAGACATGCGTACATTTATGCATACATTCAAGCATACATGCAGTCATTCATTCATACATTTTATTCATTTATCCAGAGTGTTCTTTATCAAAAAAACCTAACAGCTATTTGAACAGCGTAACTCGGCAAGAAAAACTCTCATTTCTTCTACTGCAGATACATTGTATTTTGCTGCAATGAAACTAAGATACTATCTTTTGTCTATAACTGTCTTGGTAATTACAACCACAGATTTGGTTAAATATATGTTGTCTAGACCTATCTTGAGAGGAATAATTGGCAAATGGATACTAGCTTTATCAGAATTTTATCTAGAATATGTCCCCAAAAGGCAGTAAAAGGACAAGTTTTAACTAATTTCTTGGTGGATCATCCATGTTAGACAGAAAGCCAAGAGATAATGAATCTTGGTATGATTAGTATTGAACCATGGCAAATGTGGTTCGATGGATCAAAAGCCAACAGTCTAACTGGAATTGGTGTGATAATTAAGTCACCACAGGGGGTAGAAACCACAAATGGTTTCAGAGTTGATGAAATTACTTGTTCCAATAATCAAGCTGAATATGAAGCTTTAATAATGGGGCTGGAAATACTTATTGGATTACAAGCTCATGCAGTTGATATATTTGGGGATTCTCAATTGGTGGTTAACCAAGTGAAAGAAATTTTCAAATGTCAAAGTGTAAGCATGTTGCCTTACTATGTTGTTGCATTACATTTACTTTCTCAATTCCAGATAGCAAATATGCCTTATGTCCTAAGATTCATGAATAACAAAGCTAATGATGTGGCTCAGAAAGCTTCGAATTTCAGGAGAAGGGATAACACTCAAATGAACATAAGCTAAATAACATATCAAAAATTAATACCACCCTTAACTAAAAGGAATGTGGTGTTAGAAATCAATCATAATGACTTACAAGAACAAGATTGGAGGCATACAATAATGCGGTATCTAGCTGGCCCATCTTCGAAAGCTAGTAGAAAAATCAAATTGTAATCTATGCAATACATAATGTATGGTAATGGTCTTTACAAAAGGGGGGCAGACGGATTATTATTGGAATGTTTAGGGCCAAAAGAGGCATTGACAGCCATGGCTGAGGTTCATGACGGCATCTGTGGTGCTCATTAGCCGGTTGTGAAGATGAGATGGTTGCTTCGAAGACATTCCTATTATTAGCCAACCATCCTTAAAGATTACATAGAATATGCTAGAGATTGCCAGGCATGTCAAAAGTATGGCATGATAAGACATGTACCCATAACTGATCTGCATGCGGTTGTGAAGCCTTGGCCGTTTAGAGGATGGGCTATGGATATGATAGGAAAAATACATCCACCCTCTTCGAAGCATCATTATTTCATCTTAGTGGCCACAAATTACTTCACTAAGTGGGTCGAAGCTAAACCATATAAGGCTGTAGACCAGACTGAAGTTATTGGATTCATTAAAGATCTGATCCACAGATTTGGCATCCCACAGACCATAATTGTTAATAATGGGACTATATTTGATGAGAAGATGGTAAAGTCTTTTGTGGCAGAATTTGGAATTAGCCTTGTTAATTCTATCCCTTATTATGCATAGGCAAATGGTCAGGCAGAATCATCCAATAAATCCTTAAAAAAATGAAAACAGAGAGTTGTGGAAGATAATCCCAGGGATTGACATAACTTACCGTTGGATGTATTATGGGCTTATAGGACTTCTCCAAGATCAAGTACAGGAGTTACCCCTTATGCCTTAGTATATGGGCATGATGCAGTGTTACCTGTAGAAATTAACATTAAGTCCTTGAGGGTGAGATGTCAGGATCAATTAGTTCCTGAGCAGTACCATTAGAGTATGTGCTTGGAGTTAGAGAATGTGGATGAAGCTAGAATTTTGGCATTAAATAGCATTCTTTTCCAAAAGAAGAAAGCAGCCAAAAACTATAATAAGAAAGTCAAGCACATTAGCTTTGATGAAGGTGATTTAGTATAGAAGACAATACTCTCAATAGGGATTAAAAGCCATAAGTTTGGCAAATGGTCACCTAATTGGGAAGGACCATATTAAGTTCATAGAGTTGTGCCTTGGGGAACATATCATTTGAGAAATTTGAATGGATATGTACACCCTAAGAAAATTAATGGCAAATATTTGAAACCTTATTATCAAACTGTGTGGGAAACACAAGAAATATAATAAATGCTAAACAAAAGAAACATGAAAACATTCAAATAACAAATAAAGATTTTATTTCATAAGGAGTTGAATACATGCAGCCATAGATTGGCCCAGAAGTCAGTATAATGTTTCAGTTGTTCCTTTACAATTGACTCTCTACTCTTCAGAGTTGGGAACAACTGAATGGCCGAGGCCATCTCCTGCTTTCAATCAGCCAGTCCCTCGTTAGTAATCTACAACATGGTGGCAGTTCGATTCAAAGCCTGGTTGACTACTGATAACTCTTCTTCTAGCTGAGCTTTCTTATCCAATAGTTGAGCTCAAAATTGGGAGATAAAGGAATGTTGTTTTTTCAATTCTGACACTTCAACATGTATCTGGGAAATAAACACTACAACAAAAAGTATAATTAATAACATTTGTTTATAGCATTTTTTTATGAATGTTATAAAATAAAAGGTATACATAACATTTTTTAATAAAATGCTGTAAAAGATTTTTGAATAATAACATTTAATTTTTTATAGCAATTTTTTATATTTTAATAGCAATTGAAAACCAATATTAAAGCTTTCCTTAGTACGGAACTTCATTCTACAGGATATAGCAAAGAAAGAATGCTATTAAAACCTGAAAGAAAAGGCGCTCTAAATTTGCTGCGTTTTTTCCATTCAGTTCCCATCTCTTGCACGACCCCTCTCTTGCGTTGTATTTCTTCCACATATAATCGCAAATCGAGCATACAAAAAAACCCTAGAAAACACTTGGAATTTGTTTCAAGTTTTTGCGTTTGATTTGGCAAGTTTGTGTCTCCGATTGGACGAGTTGGTTGATTTACTGGATCAGAGTTGTAAGGAGTTGAAGCTTTGTTATTCATCGTTGAAGTTTCATAGGTAATTTGATGTTTTATGTACTTCTTTCTCTTTGGGTCATTTTTTTTTTTTTTCCGAAAAATTGAACCAAAAAAAGAAGAAGAAGAATAAGAAGAAACACTCAGTGCTCTGCTATTTTGGATGATTTGGTTTTAATTTAGTAAGAAGTACATTCTCTGATATATTGCACTAGTATATATTATTATGCTTCTTAGGTGCTTGATAAAATGCCACAAAGAGTGGCTGAACTTGTATACTGTTTTCTTATGAGTTTTTTTAATATCTGTATTAGTATCTATATCTATATCTATATTTATATATATGTACACCTAAAGATAACCACTATATTTGAAATTTATCATGTTATTATGTTAGTAATGGGCGCCCATGTGGCATGACCATTAAAATTTGATTTTGAATCCTTATCCAAATAGGTTTTGATTTTGAAATCAAACCTATTTAGGATAACCACTCTTGAAACAGACGTTATCAGTTTGAACTGATATAGATAGATATAATATATTAGATATTATCTGTATCTTAACTGATATGGATAGATATTATAATATATTAAATATTTGTTATATGGTTATGGGTAATCCAAGAGAAACAACGTTGAGTCTGTTTTCTACCCATATACTGACTCTCTCCCAAGAAACAACGATCAAGTCAGTTGCACTGTGGTTTGTGTGGGTGATATTCACCATTGTAATATCACCCCACTGCTGGAGTTGATTGATCTGATTCTGGAAGCACGTGATTTATCCACGAGGTTCAATCATCAAAAGGTATGATCTGATGATTTTATTCCGCTGCATGTTTTGTGTTTTGATTTACATTGGTATCAGAGCCAATGATGGATATTTTCGTGCTTTCTTTTGTCATGTGTATATTTATAAAAAATGTGGAGATCCAAAATATTTTATTTTTATGATCATTAATGTCATTTTTAAGAACATAAATGATTTTATTTTGGAAAAAGGAGTCCGGCAGTACAAAAATCGGAACTGTCAGTACCCTGGAAGGCGGCGCGTGGCATTCACGCGCCACCACGCCGAAGCCACGCGTGCCCACGCGCTTCCACGCGCCTACACGCGCCGGATGCCCTTCTGACGCGCCTGCACGCGCCATCACGCGCGCGTCGGCGGTGCTGTCTACGCAGGCGCGCCGTCCGCGCCCGCACGCGCGCCGCGTGCTGGAGCCGCGCGCCGAGCCGAGGCTGAGCCGCGCGCCGAGCCGATCCTTGAGCCGACTTGCGCTGAGCGGCGCCGAGCCGAGCCGAGCCGTTTTTTCCGCGCTGGCTTGGCTCTAAGGCTCTGTTTGTTTGTTTTTTAATTCTGAATTGCGTTAATTGGCCATAATTTATTCGTTATAGCTTTGTTTTAAGCATGGTTGGTACCCTTAGACTCAGAATTAATTTTTCTACATTCTATAAAATTTTGAAAATTTTACGAAAATAAAAAATATTTTTTCTGTGTTAATAATTCATTTTTTTATGCTTTAAAATGATGCTGGTATTGCATAAATAATTTTCTGGGGTTGAAATTTTTATTATGGACTTCTGAAATGTTTTAATATCTACTGGTAATATTGTCTCATTTTATCAGTTTCTGGATTTTTTATTTCTAATTTTATGTGTATTTATTAGTCATTTAAAATTCCAGAATATTTCAGAAAAATTTCAGAATATTTCAGAACAATGTACATTTTAATTATGGCATAATCTGAATATTGTTTCTGTTTACTAGTTTCTGGATTTTTTATTTCTAATTTTATGTGTGTTTAATTAGTTATTTAAAATTCCAGAAAATACCAAAAAAAATCCAGAAAATTTCAGGATGATGTACTTTCTGTTATGGCATAATTTAAATATTGAATACAGCATATTTTTTTGGGTTTGTAATATGTTGTAATTAGAAGAGCATGATTATTTATTTATTTATTAGAATTCCATTATTAAATAAATATAGCATGAGTTATTTGTAGATTTACATTAAAATGCTATTGTATGGAATTTATCATGCTTTGTATATGCCATAGTCAGTGGGAGGTTATTCGGTTGAGAGAAATCTTTGTAGATTAACTCCCGAAAACCAATATTTTGCGCATAAATTAAACTAAATTTTGGATAATTGTCACTTGTGGCGCAAGAGATGATTACGAGCATAGCGGATTTTCGATCTTGCGACTTGTGTAATATTGTCACTATTTAATTTAGATTTTTGCGGCAAAATTATATTATGCTAATCAAATTAATCCCAATGCGAATTTCTCTCTAAATTGATTTAGCTTATGGAAGTTAATTTGGTTGACCTAGACTTAGTAGAGATGTTCAAATGTGAACAAACTAATCCCATTCTTTAGATGAGAAAAAGTCTTGGAGACTTTAGGTCAAACCTTAATTGAGCCAAAGTAAGGAAACATGACTCAAAGTCGCCGTGTTTTTGTTGCCTTGTTTGGCACAATAAAAACTAATGTGTGCGCTATAGTTAGCGGCACGCTACATAGTTTTAGTTGGCGAGTTTTGGAGTTATGAAATTAGTAAGCCCTCAATAGATCTGTATATGATCTTGACTAATGAGTTGCGCGGATTGACTTTGTAATTTGACTTGTAAATAATGTTACATCATTGGATGAAGTAACATTCAAGAGTCACGTCATCCAAGAAATGCGAGCTTAAATAAATTAGTCATTAAGTGTAAGACGAGTAGCCAGTACGAGCAGTGTTTTGCTCTCTACCCAATTATTGGGAGTGGATTGAGCGAAATTTCATGCACTATAATAGTGTGCGTTGAAATATCACGTGAAGTTAAAAGATTAGCGCTTAGAAGCTGCAAAATCTATTAACACTGAGTGAAAAGATTAGCGCTTAGTGGCTGCAAAATCTATTAGCATTGCCAACTTGTCTAAGTGTGGACACTTACTGTTTCCACACTTGAGTGTGAAACATGGATGAGGTGCTTCTTTGTGTGATTCCTTTACAAGGCTAACGTTTTGAATAACATTTACCACTAAGCGCAAACGTTGCAGCATAGTAATGAAAAGGTTAAGGCTGACAAGGTTGTTATGACTCTAAGAATTTAACGCATCGCTTGTAAGAGCATTGTGTTGAATTAGACTCTTTAGCCTAATTCGCGCTTAAGTTACTTCAGGAGCTATCATAGTTGATAGCTTATTCTCTCCTTCTTGTGGATAGTAGAATTAATTGCAAGTAACTATGAAGCGAGAAATAGAGATGGCAACAGGAGTATCGTCATCTTTCAACTAGATGTATTAAAGTGTATGGAGAATAAAATTGACTTGAAGGTGCAGGGGATTAGCACTTACTAGTTAAATTTGCGACTTAGGCACAGTTGATATCTCCATGACATCCTTTTTTATGATCTAGTGAATATGACTTAGTCGTGAGTCATTACCTAGTTGGGCCTAAACCTTTAAAACTTGTCTTCGAGAACTCACACATTAAGATGATTGGAATTAGTTTATGACATTGGTCATGAACCAGTGGCTTATTATACTTAATCACATTAATGAGATGATGACACGATGGTTTGAGTAGGCCTTCTCGGGCCCACTCGCTTATGACATCCTGCTCTCATGTGAATGTGTAACTTTGTTCGCAATGGGTGCGCACAAGTAAGTAGGAAAGCCGCAGAAGGTCATTTGTTTTGGCGCATTTAGTCCACTATGATATTTTGTGACTAGATATGTGTGAGGGTACAATAGCTAAGCCTCAATCTCGACACATTTATAGATTACGATACGCATCTGAGTCAAGACTATTTGATCTCCCATAAGTCAAAAGTTTTGAGATGATTTTTGACATTGCACATATGAGGTCGAGATCAATTAGATAAGAGTTTTTTGTGCTTTTTAGTTTTGACCAAGGTGGCGAGTATCTATTTGAGTTATTTTTCAGAAAAACTCTGTGAAGAGAGATGGATGCTTAGAAAATTGATTATTCCTAGTACTCAACAACACACTGGTGTAGTAGAGATAAGGAATTAAATATTGTTAATGTTAGGTAGATAATGGCGCAAAATGTTTCCCAATTGGGAATTGCACTAGTTTGTTGCCTATATCCCTAACTAAGTGCCCTCCATATCAGTTTTTACACTCCATTTTGAGTAATGGGTTAGCAGAGAGCCATCTATGGGCGATCTGTAACCATTAAGCAGCTTATCTTTATTCTACTTCTCATAAGATTGCGAAGTTAAGACCTAGGGTTCTATAGCGCATTATTGTATGCTGTCTTGTAAACACAAAGGGTCGTGTGGCGCATTATTGTATGCGGTCATGCAAACCCTCCGGGTCATGTGCATATAGGTAAGCAGCTTTGCGGTAGTGTAACTAAGTTACATAAAGTTTTATTAGTAAAGGTGACGTGAATAGAGTTTTCGGAACTCTATAAGATGGAGAATTCCAAGCATAGCGCTCTATGTAGCCTAGTTGAGAATGGAAAGAAATTTCCAATATCCTAGGGACAGTGGGAGCGATGTGTCTACTAATGGATTACTCCATTAGAGCAGAATACTCTACATTTTTAGTTGCGTGGTAGCAAATGTGAAAATTTTCCACGTCATCACTGGGTGATTGAGAGGGAAACATTCATGATTGCTCCGCAAGATGATAAAGAGCCTAGGATAATGCCTAAGGCTCTAGTCCCCTATTTTTTGAAAGTGGATCAATGCTGCGCAGTTTAAGACAAAGTCTTTGAGGATTAACCATTTTTTATAATTTGGTTGACTTTCCATTATGACGCAAAACTGTTATAAAGTTATGCGTAATTTGGATAGTCATTTTTGAGGCATAAGGCTCGCTAGATACCGAATGGTCGCACCATTGAGGAAAGTGTAGACCATGAGAAGACTTCCTCCTGGGGAGTGAGGTTATTTTGACTTAGGCTATAATTGACATAAGTTCGGAACATTGATTTGTGGACACTGTGACCCGATTTCTCATTAGAGAATTGGATAAGTAGATCCGTAGGGATTTACCTTCTGCTTTTATGGTGAAAAGTTAGGAGCGCAAAAAGGTTGCTAGTTCCAATAAATCTTTTACAGCCTAAAGCAGTTATCCAAACAGTGGTTCTTAGATTTCGTCAAGCCATGATAGGGCAACGATGATCGATGAAGACCACTGAGGCATGATCAATGGTCCAAAAGAAGTTTTTCCTTACTTAGTCATTATGAGCCAGGAATTTATAAGGTTGTCGCCACCTAGGGTGGGCAGTCCTCCATTTTAGATATGATGGACATGGGTGATGTAATTCATATGCTCGGATGTACGATCCTTAGGGACTGTTTTAGGAAAATTCTCGGTTTGTCTTCAATGACTTACATAAGGAATATCCTAGAACGATTCTAGATGCAAAATTGCAAACCCATTGACTTACCTATCGGTAAAAGCCAGAGCCTTAGCTATTGAGTGAATCCTCAGATTGTCTTTAGGAGAAACAGATGACCTATATTCCTTGATCTTTTCTTTGTTGTGGGAGCCTAAAGTACGCTATGTGGGCGTATTCGGCATGATAAGTGTTATCTTTGATAAATGGTTAACTGAGTTGTTCAGACTTTGACCTTGCTCATTAGACTGTGGATAAAATGCTTTATTAGAAGCATATTAATTTGCTCATTGTAAAATTCAATGCGCTGGTTGGGCGCATCTGCGCTAGTTGGGCGCATTAAGAATGAACGCAAATTGGTCACCAAAAATATCTTTAGAGAGGTTATTGCGCAAGAGGTAGTGATCTTAAATCATTTCATGTGAGGCGCACATGGTGGATTCCGTTGTATATACTTATCGCAAGAGGTGCTGATATGGCTTATGTTTGGAATCCATAATTGCGCAAGCTGTGGTCATTTTTTTTTAAATCGATCACTTATTTTGAGATGATGGGATGTTGACACTATTATGGTTTGTGTCATAATGATTAGCAGATGATGATGTCAGCAGGCAAGATTGGCTCACTCACACGAGCAATCGCCCTTGGCGCTTGGGAGCGAGCAAGGATGAGACTGGTGGTTTATTTTATTCGGAGCCAAGAGAGGCTTAAATCATCCACTATGTATGTCGCCTTGGTTATAACCAAGATGAGGTCGTGTTAAGGACCAAACATGGATGTTAGTACCCACTTTCCATGTTGTGCCTGTTATGATTAGCCAGATTCGAGATCTCATTTGACGCCTAGAAGGCGAGCAAATAGAGAATTCGGGTTAGGCGCTAGAAAGCGACTAGACTAATATCTGTACGGTGTATCGAGTATGACGTCACTCTTTATGGAAGAGTTACTCCACCGTAACATATATTCATACTATATGTGCTTAGCGACCGAGTAATGAGGTGAGAGAATGGATCCCTGCTTCCTCACCGTGTGAGTCTTACGAGTCATTATTGATATGACTTTCATTTATGTACCCTTTTGTGACTTTTGACTATGTCATAAGGTAAGGGGTTGATGTTCTGCTACTTTGGTATGTTGCCTGCGGTCATGCATGATTCGGCCTTAAGGGACATCACTGGGAAAGCGGTCAATCCTAAACTAAATGGCATGAGTGCAAAGGGAAGATCATCTAGTATTACACCACTGTTGTATATTCACTGCCGGCAACTCACATCGCTCTGTATGAGAGGCGAATTGAGTGTGAATATATTGCAAGAATTGAGAGGGTCAAACATGCTCTTTTTGAGGGATTAGAGATGTTTTTTGGACCGGTGTAATTAGATGGGTCTGGGGTATATGAGACACTATTTCTTTTCTTTTTGGGTTGATGTCTCTATGCTGGCTCATTTTGAGTTTCTAGTATAGAGCTCCCACATGCAGGTGTTCTCAGCAGTCGCACGGTGCAGTGGCTAGTATGAGATTGTTCGTTTTTGGGGAGATTGAGATAGAGATGTGGCAGTGTCATGCCAACTCATGTGCGAGTGGGAGATGTTAGTAATGGGCGCCCATGTGGCATGACCATTAAAATTTGATTTTGAATCCTTATCCAAATAGGTTTTGATTTTGAAATCAAACCTATTTAGGATAACCACTCTTGAAACAGACGTTATCAGTTTGAACTGATATAGATAGATATAATATATTAGATATTATCTGTATCTTAACTGATATGGATAGATATTATAATATATTAAATATTTGTTATATGGTTATGGGTAATCCAAGAGAAACAACGTTGAGTCTGTTTTCTACCCATATACTGACTCTCTCCCAAGAAACAACGATCAAGTCAGTTGCACTGTGGTTTGTGTGGGTGATATTCACCATTGTAATATCACCCCACTGCTGGAGTTGATTGATCTGATTCTGGAAGCACGTGATTTATCCACGAGGTTCAATCATCAAAAGGTATGATCTGATGATTTTATTCCGCTGCATGTTTTGTGTTTTGATTTACATATTATATATGAGAACTCACCAAGGAGATGAAAATTTTGGTGAAACAAAAATGTTATATATAGAAGCCATAAAAAAAAAAAAAAGGATTCTGGATTTTTATTTTTCTTCTGTTTTCAAACAAAAAAAATTATGGTTTATGGTAAAATGGCAATAACATTGGCTAAAAGTAGATACTATATTAGTGCATTATATTTTATGTCAACATTTCCAACCATTTGTGAAGTTATGTGTGAGTTTTTCTTCTATCCATGCCGTCATTAAAAACACGATGGGTAAAAGAAAATGGGTAGGTGAGTAAGGATTTTTGGCCTATTGATATAGCAATACTATGTAGTTTGAGGTTGTTGTTTAACTTTTATGGAGTATAGTTTGATCGGGTTACATGTAGTTCTTCATGTGATTGTTATTGAGTTTGAAAATTGTTGACTTTAAAGATATTGTTGGATTTTGAATCATTATTTGAAATTAATCTATGACTGATTGAACCCAAAAAAAAAAAGGGTATGTGATTTAACTCCAAATAAACTGTATTTGGATATGTAAATTTGGATTTGAAAATGAAATTAAAATTTATAGATTTAAATTGATCTCAAGGTATGGGAACTTAATTAATATTCAAAACTCTCTTTGTAAGAGTTAAACTGATTATACCTGAGCAATTATGGACCTTTTATTAGATATTAGTTAACAGCAGCAACAAACACTCGGATGGACACATCTACACCCAATCTGCCGCTGCAAACTGTCATAAACTGTAGAATTGAGAACTAGCAGCCAACTCTTATATACAAGCTCAACCAAGAAATGAGAAAATAGAACTGCAAACTGACCTCTCCCTCTTACAATATCCATTATTTAGAAAGTCAGTTTGTATGGTTTCTTAATATAGAAGGTCAAAAGGATACTTGACAATAGTTTAAGGGATCACTGTGTAAATACCCTTTTTTTTTGGGTCCAAAAGTTGAAAGAACTAGGGTTCAAAAACGTGCACTTAAACCAAGTAGAATGTTCTGAATTTTTCTTGGTACGATTTTTTCTTTTTAAACTGTATAGTGATCAAGTACTCCAACCATATAACCGTTAACTTCCCACCATGACTATCGTTGAACACTTGAGCCAAAAAGTTCACAATACCACTTATTATGCCACTACACCCTACTACTCGAAGAAACTCATTACCCCACACCAAAACAAATATACACATATACGAAAATTCTATACCATCTATACTATTATATATGTGAGCACCTAAATTGGTGTCTTGAAGCTTTGTCTCTCTTCATGCTAGGTGTCCAGTGATCTGTCAAAAACCAAAAAAAAAAAAAATACTAGAGAAGAGAATGGGCCAACACTTAGAACTGAAGACCACAAATTTAATAAGGAAGAATCTTATCACTTGAGATTACAACTAACATATTTTAAATATTTTATTTGTTTTTATCTACACTATTATATATGTGAGCACCTAAATTGGTGTCTTTTAAGCTTTGTCTCTCTTCATACCAAGTGTCTAGTGATCTATCAAAAACCCAAAAAAAAAAAAAAAAATGCTAGAGAAAAGAATAGGCCAAGACTTGAAGTTAAGAGCACAAATTTGATAAGGAATAATCTTAACACTTGAGATTACAGCCAATATATGTTAAATATTTTATTTATTGAACTTGCACATGCATCACGTGAGCCACCTACTATCTTTTATAAGTCCTACAACAAGATGTTAATTATTATTACCATTTGTTTTGAGAGATAGAGGAGTGATTGAAATTGAGATGGAGGTAAAATTTATTAATATTGTATTAGTGTTTTAATGCTATGGAATATATGTATCATATACACTGTTAGTTACACATTTTTAAAAATTTTAACATTATTAGAAAATATGTAATTTTATTTATGAAGTACAAATTATGTATCAAAAAACAATCCGTAATATTCGTCACAAATGATGCAAGAAAAAAATGCAATATATGCCTCAAAAAATAAGTAAAAAAAGTTATATATGATACACAACTACTTAATATTTATTATAAAAATACATAACATATATTACAAAAATATGTAAAAATTAGGATTGTACACGGATCGGATTGATCAAGTTTTAGAGTAAATTAGGAACCGAACAGTAGGAACTAGTATATATATATATATACTGCAAACTGATAAGGAACCAAACAGTAGGAACAATAGGAACACGAATCGGATTCTTCTATGTCTTGTTCTTCATCACAATTGGTCGATCAAGTAGTTTGACATATCTAATGCTTTCCTTCATGGAGTTCTTGAAGAAGAGGTGCATATGTTGCAGCCTCTTGGCTTTTTCATCCTACTCAATCCACTCATGTCTGCAAACTTCACAAGGCCTTATATGGGCTCAAACAAGCACCTAGAGCCTGGTATTGCACCTTCTCTGCATTTATTCTATCTCAGGCGTTTTAGAATAGTAAATGTGATTCATTTGTATTCATTCAGAAGTCTGATAGCACTATTACTGTGCTTTTAATCTATGTTGATGACATATTACTCACAGGAAATAATGATGCTCATATTACCTCTCTTATTGCTCATATGCATGAGGTTTTTTCTATGAAAGAATTGGGTCCTGTGTCCTATTTCTTGGGCATTTCAGTTCAAGCTATTGCTACTGGTTATACAGTTTGTTAACAAAAGTATGCTCTTGACATACTTGTGCGAGCTGGATTAGCTGAATGCAAGCCCTGTTCTTCACCTATGTCTGTCAAGGCTAGTCTCACTAGTTCTTTCACTGAATTGTTTGACAATCTGTCTCTTTATCGCAGTATAGTTGGGGCTTTGCAGTACTTAACTATCACCAGACCTACCATCTCATTTACTGTTAATCAGTTGTGTCAACATATGCATGCCCCCAACTTGGGTCATTTTTCTGCTGTTAATCAGTTGTGTCAGCTTCTGTTCCTATATATGTCTATTAGAGATATTAGATATTTGTTAGAGTTAGATATTAGTTAGAAGATTGGTTAGAAGTTTGTTAGACAAGTTGTTAGATAGTTAGACAGTCATTATACAAATGTCTATATAAACAATAATGTAGCTACAATACAAGTATTGAATAAAGAATTGAGGAGTTCATCTTTTTTTCATTGTGATGAAGAGCAAGACAAAGAAGAATCTGAATACAGTAGCAGTTGAAGTCACAGCTTATGTTGCTACGGTCTAAGACATTAGTACCACCACTATATTAGCAGCACTCACGCCCATCTCACAGCTGCAGCTTCAGATCTAGCTCAGTTTCTGTTGGTATATCTGTCTATTAGAGATATTAGATATTTGTTAGAGTTAGATATTAGTTAGATATTTCCAAACTAAAATCAATCAAGTTTCTGTCAATGATCCGGTTACATAACCTGCATCAGGTTCGAAGATGCCTGGATTAGTAGGCTTACAGCAACAGCTTCAGTGGTCTAGTACATAAATCTATTGGGATGGTCTGATTCTTATTCTGTTCTATTCTAGCTTTCTGGGTGAGCAGCTGCTGCTTTGTGTCATTAATCCTGGTTATTGCCTTGGTTCTGGCCCTGGCGAGCAGCAGCAGCAGTATTGGGTTTGGTTGGAGAGCTCCTGAGAAAGTTGTTACTCTTGTATAGTTGCCTACTGCTGTGTGTACAGAGGTGTCACACAGGGGAGGCTAACTGCTAGCTGCTGTGTTGTACTGCTATTGCTGCTGTTTTATTCTAGAAAGAACAGTTGTAGTTACAGAGAAGAAAGTTGGACTAGGAGGGTAGAAGATCTGTAAAGACCTGCATCTGGAATCTGCCATAGGCTGTAGAGTAGAGAAAAGTAGGATATTAGCCAACTTTTCGATGCAGGCCTCAACCTAGAACCAACCTGGATACACCTCAAAAAAGCACATAGCTAGCCAATGAGACTTCAATACCCTGGATATGGAGAAAATGAGACCATAACAAAGAGGGACAGATCAACCTGCAAGTATACATGAAACCTTTTTTTGGGTGAATAAGTCATAAATAAAAACAAAGAGCTCACATGACTAGAAGGGGCATAAGAGGCATACCGCAGGCCTTACACCACCACTATATATGAACAAAAACCAGCCAAAAGCCACACAAAGGCAAGAGAAAGCAAACAAAAAATAAAAATAACAACCAAAAATATACAGCCCCAATACACAAACACTAGGGACTAGAGTTTTCTCTAAGCTATGGAAAACATTCCAAACGAAACTGAGAAGACTTAGACCAAAACAAGCTGCACATCAGATTTGGATCCTTTTAATGTGTTCAGGGTCCCCATACCAGCTGTATGTGGACCATGAACTCACCCTATAATCCCAAACGCTGAATCAATGTCAGCACAAAGATACGAGCATTTTCCCTTGCACAGCCCGCAAGGGTAGGCCACAAAATATTCACCTGAACATCAATACTAGTATAGACTAAATAAGAATGACTTTTACAATCAAAATTAAAGGATTTCTTCACACTTGAGGCGCTTAGAGCAGCCATCATCCCTTGCTGCCAGATTCCTAATTCCAGAGGACAAACTGCCAGCAAGTGTTCCCAGTGGCAGAAGACATCCGACAGACATTTTATGTAACCCTTCTTTCCAGCAACAGACTTGAAACAAACACGCAACCCGATACATGAATTCCTATCACAGCTAAGAACCAATGCTCTATGCCATCGGCAAGAAAAAGCTTTACATACGAACCACAAACAGCCCACATTATATGAACTCACATCACTCAACCCATAATATGAGACCTCACTACACTCTAGAAATGTTGACAGCAAGCAACTTGCAAGATAGAACAACAATTCATAAACATGTAAACAAGTTAGCAACAAAACTCTCTCAATATGGGCAGTGAAAGGTATGTGATTTAATGTCCTCCCTACACTCAACCCTCTATGATATGGTCTAGCTCCCAGAACAGCACCTTTCAACCTGCACATTAACCAAACAATTAGATAACACTCTATTTATGCTCCCATTCACTCAACCCACTTGAAGTGATCTCACATCCCTAAAAACTCTTCTAATCGGATCCAGAGAGGTAACTCTATTCTTCAAAATTGAATCTGGCAACCTCCATGTCTCCAGAAACAACCTATCACTTTGATTACTATTTAGGTTAGTAACAGAAAACATTCGAAATCGAACCATATCAATTATTTACTTAATAACCACCTCCTCGGGGAGGAACTCCCCATTAAAAAATCTGTTATTTTTGGTCATCCACAATTGGTAAACTGTGCAATTAAAAACCAATCTGGAAATGACCGACCCGAGGGATTTACCCCAAATTTGTTGAGACAGAAGTTGAACTAGCTCAAACCATGGCAGATCTGGCCAAGAAACATTTAACTTTATTTTCATGACATTCCACACTCTATCAGAGAAAGGGCAGTGGAAAAACAGGTGGTTGTGATCTTCATAAGGGTTATAGCAAACATATTAGTTTAGTTATTTATTTATTATATGTATTTTTATTTGATTTGGATATTGCTTTGCTGTTTATTACAACTATATTTGTTTTATGAAAATTCATGTATATTATGATTCTCTTTCTTTATTGCATTCTTGTTTTTTTTTACTCTAATCATATGATCTTCTCATTATACATGACCATTTATAGGCAATTTTATATTTTTGCGTTCTTATGAAAGTTAAGACAATGGAATTGATGCCTATAAGACACTTTTAAAATATTCATTACAGTTATCACAAAATGTCTCAAACCTTAATATAGCCTTGGTGTAGCATTGCCTACGACTAAAATTCATAAAGGTCATGTTCGAACACCTGTATGTTTATGTATCATAGTTTATTAAGAAATCCCTATTTTCACTATTTAGATGCACTTCTATTTGTGTGAAATTTCCATGCACTTCTATTTGTGTGAAATTTCTCCACCTTTCTGATCTAAGCAACTATATGTATTACTTGGCCATATTAGGAAAACAATTACTTCGCGATTAGTGATGGAGAAAGATTGGGTACATCTTAATAGGTAATGAAAATTATATTTGGAACCTATTGTGCTTAAAATATTCATTCTCAAATGTTTTGATAAATTTGGACTTTGAATGGTAAAATAGAACTACAGATGAATACATGAAAGCAGCATGGAATTTTGTGGACATGGCTAAAAGGAATGCAGGGTATCCAGAGAAGATTATATGTCCTTGCAAAGATTGTCGAAACTTAAGTCACCATTGTATTGAGGTTGTGTATGAGCATTTGGTCATAAAGGGAATGGATGAAACTTATACAAATTGGTTTCATCATGGAGAACAACCACATGTCAGTGACAAACCTGATATTGAAATGTTAGGCTCATACAATTTATTTAAAGCTGCATGTGCGCGAGATGACAATTATGAAAAATCTGTTGACGAGAGTGGGGATGAGGATTTTTTCAAATTACTGGAAGATACAGAAACTCCATTATATTTAGGTTGTGAAAAATACACAAAGTTGTCAGCAATTGTAGCTCTTTAGAAGCTCAAAGCTGTAAATGAATGGTCTGATAACAGTCTTAATAAACTTCTGGAGATATTACATGATATGTTACCAATGGAAAATGTCATTCTGAAGTCTGTATACTCTGTGAAAAAATTTGTCAAAGCATTTGATTTAGGGTATGAGAAGATTCATGCTTGTATGAATGATTGCTGTTTGTTTAGAAAAGAGAATGCTGAAATGGAGAGTTGTCCAAAATGTGATTTTTCACGATGGAAGGTCGATCAACGCACCAATAAAATTAAAAAAGGTGTTCCTGCTAAAGTGCTAAGATATTTTCCTATAATCCCAAGGTTTAGGAGGATGTTTAGGTCATCACAAATGGCTGAAGATTTAAGGTGGCATTCTGCTCATAAAAGTGAAGATAGCAAGATGAGACACCCAGTTGATTCTTGCTCATGGGACTTGGTAAATAATAAGTGGCCACTCTTTTCATCAGATCCTCGCAATCTGAGACTAGGTCTAGCGGCTGATGGTTTCAATCCATTTCGTAATTTGAGTTCTACGTACAGTTGTTGGCCCGTGATGCTAGTTGCATATAACTTCCCACCATGGTTATGTATGAAAAGAGAAAATGTTATGTTGACATTATTGATCCAGGAAAAAAGCAACCAGGTAATGACGTTGATGTATATTTACAACCGCTTATAGAAGACCTGCAAGAGTTGTGGAATAATAGGGTGAATATTTATGATGCTTTCACAAAAACTGTTTTCAATTTGAGGGCAATTTTGTTATGGACAATAAATGACTTTCCAGCATATGGAAATCTCTCTGGGTGTACTACGAAGGGTAGAATAGCATGTCCTATATGTGGCAACAATACATATTCACAGTGGCTAACATTTAGTAGGAAGTTTGCATACATGGGCCACAGGTGCTTCCTTCCGCCATCTCATCCTTTTCGAAAGAAAAAAACTTGGTTTGATGGTAAGGAAGAAAAGAGAAGAAATCCAAAAATCATGACTGGCAACAACATTTGGGTTTCTATTAAAGACATGAAGAATGATTATGGAAAAAGTGGAAAGAAGAAGCGAAAGCGAGATAATGAACCTATTCAAACGTGGAAAAAGAGGTCAATTTTTTTTTGAATTACCTTATTGGAAGGTAATCGTTATTGACTATTTTGATATATCTTATTTATTTATTTATTTATTTATTTATTTTTTTGAGTTTTTGATAGTAGCAATTTTATAAGTGTTTTTATAATGAATTCTCAGGAACTTACATTACGTCATAACTTAGATGTAATGCATATAGAGAAAAATGTTTGTGAGAGCATCATTGGCACCTTGTTGGATATCAATGGAAAATCGAAGGATGGTCTCAATGCTCGTAAGGATTTACAAGAAATGGGAATACGACATGACTTGCATCCAGAAGACCATGGGAATAGAACATACCTCCCTGTAGCTGCACATACACTATCAAGGACTGAAAAGAAAATATTTTGCAAGAGGTTATTTGACCTGAAGTTACCTGATGGGTATAGCTCAAATATTGGGAATTGTATATCGATGGAGGAATGCAAGATTATAGGCCTCAAATCCCACGATTGTCATGTTCTGATGCAACAATTGTTGCCTGTAGCTTTGAAAGGATTAATGCCGAAAGGACCAAGAAATGCCATACTTCGGTTATGTTCATTCTTCAACAGAATATGTCAATGAGTCCTTGATAGAGAACAAATAGCGGCCCTCGAAGAACAAGTCATTGAAACCTTATGCATGTTTGAAAGGTTCTTTCCACCTTCATTCTTTGACATCATGATTCATTTAACAATTCACATAGGATGAGAAGCACGATTATGTGGACCAGCCCAATACCGTTGGATGTATCCCTTTGAAAGGTGAACACCTATTTCATGATTATTAAATATGACTATGTGTTAAGAAGTATCATTTTAATATGATGTTCATTTTTCTGAAGATATATGAAGATACTCAAAGGATATGTTAGGAATCCTGCACGACCTGAAGGCTGCATCGCAGAATGCTATCTTGCAGATGAGTGCATGTCATTTTGTAATAAAAATATGAAGACAACTATTGAAGTAGATTATCAAGTAGGCCGCAATCAAGATTTTGATAATGATGTGATTCTTGAAGGTCGTCTAATTTCTGGTGGAACATCAATCACATTGAGTGATGAATTGTTGGAAACTGCACATCGTTGCGTGTTGTTCAATACAGCTATAGTGGAACCCTATTTGGAGTAAGTATGATAGAATTTCCAATGCATAATTTACTACGTACCTGATATCAGTTATAAACCACTTACGTATTTTGGTTTCAATCAAGATGCATTTAGAGGACTTAAAGCAATCAAATAGGAGCCTTGGTCTTCAAAAAAATAAAAGCTTACTTTTGAAGCGACATGCTGAAAATTTCGCAGCATGGTTAAAGGAAAAGGTTACATGTCATTTCAAATCTGTTTGTCTAGAAGAATATAATAACATAACATATGAATTTATTTCCTTATTTTTTAACAGATTCAGTTTCATACCCCATCAACTAATGAGTTGGACAATGATGAGGTGGACAAACTAAAATGGCTTGCATATGGTCCTAGAAAGTATGCAATGTCCTATAATGGATATATAATTAATGGGCAGCGATTCCACACAAGGGAAGCAGAGAAGTCAACTCAAAATAGTGGTGTTTCTATTGAAGCTAGCACCATGTGCAGAGCAAGTGCAAAGGACACTTCACAAGTTGTTGATGTCGTTGCATATTATGGTGTGATCAGAGATATAATTTTATTAGATTACCATACATTTCAACTTCCAATATTCAAGTGTGATTGGGCAAATATTGGACATGGTGTTAGATTTGAAGATGGTTTTACACTTGTTAATCTACCCCAAGATGAGAACCAATATGAGAGGGAGCCTTTTATATTGGCCTCACAAGAAAAACAAGTGTTTTATTCGAGAGAAACTGATTCATCAAATTGGTATGTTTTACTAAAGGCACCGCCAAGAGGTTATTATGAGTTGGAAATGTATGATGAGAATGAGGATATGTCTTCCAGGCCACAACACGTTTCATCACTTGATTTGAACATTGATGATGATAATGACGAAGGCAGTTTTGTGAGAGAAGATTGTGAGGGCATATTGGTGTGATTTGTGTGCTACTCTTGAAAAGATTGTAGTTTTTATCTCAAGTCTTTTTTAGTTTATAATGTTATTTTGAAATTCCTTTGTAAAGCACTAGTTTACATTCTAAATTTGTTTCAGAATTATTTATGGTGGTTTGAAACAAGATAAAAGAGTTTTAACTTATGATGAATGTATAATATTGCACTTTAAAAGTTTTCATTTAAAATTTTTTGGGAAATGATGGTATGTACAGGGTTTTTTTGCTTGGTCATTTCTATCACTTTTGTAGCCTTTATGTATTTATAAGGTATACAACTCAATTCTTGTTTCAAAATACTTTCTTTATTTCAATTCATTTGTCTAACTAAGTTTGGAATTTGATGCTATGTTATTATTTTGTTGAATAGGTTGGCTACCATGGTTGCTAGTTGTAAGGGGAGGTTACGTCCAAGGCAGACATCAAGTGAAGTCTCTCTTGAAGGACCATCCAACCTCTTGCCTCAAGATTCCGTAGAAACAACTGTAGTTCCTACAGAGGGTTCACAAAGTGTTAAACGAAGAAGGGGCCCAACCAAATTGAAAACAATTGCAGTGGATGGCGGAAGTCGAATTGAAATATTGTACAATGACTTGGGTCAACCAATTGGTGATGGATCGGTCAAATTATCCTCCTTCTTAGGAGCTCTTGTTCGAGAGATTGTACCTGTAACACTTCCTGATTGGAGGAAACTTCCTTCGGGGATGGAAGAAGTCTTATGGAAATCTATTCAGGTGTAGTATACCAAACTTAAATATCTTTGATTTGAACATAAAATAATCATAACATTAATGGTAATACAACTTGCAGGTAAGATTTAAGGTAGATGAAGAGTGGCAAAAAGACATTCTATTGTTATCAACACTATTTTATAACATTAAGGTAGATTTAAGGTAGATGAAACTGTTGCTGAAACTATTGTAAGAACATTTCTCTATTTAATAATTTTTATTTTTTATTTTTTATAATATATCTTCATATTCATATTGGTCATCCTTATCTACTCAGACATAATAATAATATTATTTTTTTTTAAGGATAAATTGAAAGAAGTTGAACTTGACGATCCAGTATCATCATCTATTCTTAAGGTAAAACAAGATGCTCTTTCAAAAATACTTGGTCGTGAGAATCACGGGCGAATAAGAGGGCTTGGCAAAGGAGTTACTCTTACTAAATTATGTGTACTCTCGCAAAGGGATAGTTTTAAAACTCAGGAAAAAGAAGAAGCTACTCAATTGAAAGAAAGAGTGGCACATTTGGAGAGCGTAGTTAGTCATCTAATGAGAAATGAGGCAAGTAGTTTTACGCATTTATTAAATTTACTTATATAGGTTTCAAACTTTTTAACATAATTACATTATTGTCTTTCATTTTTTGGTGTCAGAAGCAAGCAAGCGAGGAAGGATCAACAAGACCTATAGTTTCTCCCTCGGTAAAAAATATTATTTACATTCCATTTTACATGAAAGTAGTGTGCGCACATGCACACACATACATTTCCATTCTATGAGTATATTTATATGTAGAGATCAACTTTAGAATACCACTTAAGGGGTTTGGGTCTTCACTATTCAGTGATACTACATGAATTAGAAATACTTAGCTAGAATGTGAGGGGTTCAAACACCCCAGATAAGATGATGGTCGTCATAGCTCCCCTTAATGATTGGAAGGTTGATCTTATTACAATTACTTTCATGTTTTGGAAAATGTAAGGGGACAGTTTCTATAATATAATTTAAACAGCTTGAGTAATGTTACTTCAATAAGTTGTTTACTAATACCAAGTAAAAATAAGAAGTTAGGGAAAAAAAAACATATAGGCAAATAAACACACTAGGATACGTACATGCACGAAGCAATTACTAACCTTGCGAAGACAAAATGAACTCATTTTCTTCTGATAAAGAAAAATGGTGGTCAACAGAATAGCAATCAAAGGAAAAAAATAATGCCTCCCCAAAAATCTACTTATATTGCCTCCCTTCATCTCTGCATAAACACTCAAACAACAGAACTCCTTCTCAGTCAAACCTCACAGCACTGGCATGTTTCTGCTAGGTGAGGACTTCAAAGTTCTTCAAGTGAAAGATTTTTCAAAAAGAAACCCTCATTGCTTTTAGTTGCAAATTGTTGAAAACTTCAGCTGAGGACATTGAAAAAGGAAAACAAATGATCAGCTTAATTAAGATTCCAAATAAAGTGCACACATGCAGTTTATCTTCAGTCATTATTATACAGACAGTAGTTTTTTCACCTTTTTTTAATGGAGAGGTGATAAAAGCTATGGCATTGGGTCATTCACTAGAATGTTAACTGTAATTAGTTCTCTGGTTGAGGAATACTCAAGGCAATGTTCACAGATGGATTTTACTCGCAATATTGAAATTTCGTGGTTGACTCATGAGCTATGTCACACAGACTCAGGTAAGTATCAGGTGCGGGTTCAAGTGTTAGATCTTCCTAAACCTAAATCTTAGGATATTGGATATGCATCCAAAAGTTGGGAATGGATAAGGGGATACATCTTAAACACACACACACACATATGTATTGCTTATTGTATAATCTTCTTAGATCAGATGTTATACATTGTTTAAAAATGTACTTCAAATAGAAAAGGATTTAGGAAAACATAGAATTTACATAATAGAAATGTTTTCTTTACTAGCAAATGCAAGTGTCTTCTTCTTCAAACATCATACAAAATTAGAGGATCCAAATGTCTATATTGGGTACAGGTGTTGGACACATATCCCCCATGTTTACCCTTGTCATATCCAGTGGACACAAGTACAATGGGAGAAGTAGAAAAGTCTGTGTAACACATCTTATGAGTATTGATTTAGACAATTAAAATTCTTGGTTCACTCATCATTATAGTGTATATATATAGAGAAAGAGGGGAGCTAACAACCATATATGAGTGACAGTTTCTCTTGTTCGTCATTGCCTTGTTACTAAAATGTCAGAACACTAACACCCCCAACAAGAAATGCAAGTTGCTGGATTGGATGGGGTCAGGGGAAGTAGTTGCTGAAGGGCGTTGGTCTTCAAGTGATCCGAAACAACTTGTCCATCACATTCCTATTGGACCTAATGCCATGAGAGTATGGGTAGATCTCGTAAGAGAAGCTGGACCATATTTATGGAGGCCTACTGCTGACATGACTTACATTGAAGACGCTGTGGGTACTACAGTTGCATGGCCAGCTGACAAAGTTGTTATGGGGCAGTGATCACTTCTACAGGTTGGTAATTTTTTAAAAGATTACAAATATTACTCTTCATGAACAATTTAAATCTTATTATATTTGTTTTTATTTATTCCACCTGCAGAAATGTATTTGTAGAGAATGTAGAAATGTTTTTTTTTTTTATGAATAGACAGGTCGGATCTAAATCGGAATCCTTATAATGCAATAGAAGTATATTTATTAAGAGATAAGACAATACAAAGAGAAGAGTAAGGAATGCTTGATATTACGAAAGAAATAACACTTTTTTAAGCGATAGGATATTACAACATACTTTATAGTTTTGCATATCACATTAGCTACCAGAATAAGATTTCTTGTACAGAGGCAGATGATGGAACACCCTCAGGCCACAAATAGCATACACCAGCAGATGAGCACTGTTAGACATATCAGGAAGTGGCTTCCTCAATTCCTCACTGAACCTTGCATATCAATTAGATTTCAAGCCAGAACCCACCAGCTCCACCCTAAACAATAGACAACATAACAGCAGCAGACAACATAACACCCTACCCACTCACCCTTGGAATTCCATGATTTTATCCACTCAATCCAGAACCAACCAGCAAACAACAGATAGCAAACCAGCCACCAAACCAGCCACACTCATTTTCCTAAAACCTTATACAGCAAAAGACCTCCAAAACCATAAAGCAGACCAGCAACCAACACTCCCAAAACAAATTAGCAGCATGCAGATTAGCTTCCAAATCAGCAAACAAATTACCAGCATGCAGATCAGCTTACAAAGTAGCAGCTTGCAGGTCAACATATTCTGAATCTGGAAGAGATCACCAGCTTGGGTGTATTTCTGCTGGTGTATGCTGTGTTGTTGATCTGTTATATGCTGGTGTATGCTATTGCCTGATTCTGGTATGCTGTGTTGAAGAAGTGGTGTTTTAGTAACTTTGGTATTTTGTTAACAATTTGTAATTTTATTTTCATCCAGCAAATCAAAGGATAACATTTTGTAATCATAAAATTTTGTAACTTTTAACAGATCAAAGGATAACATTTATCGAATGTGTTGTTAGATTAGGTATATAACAGATCAAAGGATAACATTTTGTTAACAATTTTTGTCTGCTGTGTTGAAGAAGTAGTCATGGTGCTCTGCCTTTGCTCCAGCAGAGGAGTGCTTTGTTGCTTTTTTGCTTTTGTTTTGATATAATTTTATTTTTATTTTTCCTTTTTAATGATATACAGTATTGTTAAACTGATTATACTTATTGTGACGTGTTGATTATTGTTTTACAGTTTTTAGGTTTGGAAAGAAGATGGAACCAATAGAAGTCAGCTTGGAAGTTTGTGGGTGCAGAAAAAGGAATTTGAATGTGTTATTGGCTTGTACATACCGACATTATGACTTTAAGTTTTTGTTTTTATTTTTATTTTTTTGAACATAGTGAGAGATTGTGTTTTGGTACTTTATTAAGACAATGTTATGACGATTTTATTATTTCTTGAAATTTGCGGTGATGAGTTATTTTTCAATGATAATATTGTTTTGTATGTGATGGATGAAAATGTGTTTGTTGCATTTACAGAATTTAGGTTTCCAATATTGGTGTTGGAATGGATTTTTATTATATTTATAAATGGAAAAAGCTTCGGACCCCCAGTGGGGGTATTGGGGGTCGCCTCTCATTGGTCCAAAAAAAAAACAGTTATTTATTTATTTTTATTTATTTTTATGTTTTTCACCAACCCCGTGCTACCACGTCACTGGGGGTGCGACTCCCACTGGGGGTCTGAAGCACGGCTCATTTATAAATACTATATGATAGCATTTAAAATTGCTATCATAATGAGGTATTTGTAGCATTTAAAAAATGTTATCATGCTTTATTATAACATTCTTAGTTAGTTATGATATGGTAAATTGTAACATTACTAGATTGCTATAAAAACAATTTTATAGCATTAACAAAATGTTATCCTTTGGTATTTTTAGTAACTTTTAACTATTTCATAGCATTCAAAAATTGTTATAATATATTTACGATAGCGTTCAACGATAACATTCAATAAATGTTATTAAAAATGATACACTTTTAATAACATGGGCAAACATAGCATTCTAACGAATGTTATTGCTTACTTTTGATAGCATTCCTCGAATGCTATAAAATGTGTTTTTTGTTGTAGTGAAATCTCTGCTCTCTCAACAATTTTTCCTCTGCAGCTTTGGCAACATGGCAGATGTTGATATAAAAGTCAATGGTAGCTGCTGCCTGAGATAAATGACTTGAAATAGTCATACTGGATTGCTCAACAACCTTGCAGAACTGGAGGAAACCATTCTTGATAATAGGCCTTTGTAAGGCTTCGAAAGGGATCCTTAAGAAGAGTGTTAGCAACTCCAAACAGCTGTCCAAATCTAATGAAGGCAAGGAAGTCCTACTGGTGGAGGAAGAGCTCTCAAAAATTTCTAAGAGAGAATCAGCTAGGACTAATGGCTCAGTTTCATTGCTAGCTATTGAAATGGTAGAAGGCATGTCAAAAGGCTAGCTAGTCTAGTTTCGAAAATGTCCACCTTTTCTGTTGACATGATTGGTGCAGAAAGGGCTCTGGTAGAAGGAAGAGATAGCTACATAGGGATAGGAGAGGAAAATGAAGTATTCCTAGCAGTTTCGATGGTCTTGGCTACCAGTAAGTCAAGAGAAGAGAGACTGGAGCTAGATAGGGATAGTGGACAAGGAGTTGGTGAGCTACCAGTGTTTGCTCTAAGGGAATCAGCTATCACTTGAGATGAAGTAATAACTGGAATTTCCTCAAGAGGGGAAGGAGCAGCAAGGTTTGAAGGGAGAGTAAATTGGGCAGAGCTAAAGGATAGAAGAGGAAGGTATGGAGTTAAGCCAAAGGATAGGGATGCAGGAATGCTTCGCCTCAAGAAAGGTATGAAAAATGTAGGACCAGGGAGTGGGAGTATTGCTTGAATGGGCTCCACATTTCGAGGTCTTTCAACTTCAGATGAAACTGAAGGAGTCCTTATTGAAGTAGAAGGCAGAGTAGTTATTGCTGCAAAAGAAGAAATACAAAGTAATGTTAAGTTTCAGTATCAAGAACTTGAGAAAGGAAATTAGAGACATGAAAGGAAATTACGGATTTCAAAAGTGGTGGTAATGGTTGGAGAGCTGCGAAGGGTATAATGTTCAGCAGTTTGTTGTTTCCTTGCAGTTTTTCTTTGAAGTTCATTAGCTGTGAGAACCCGAATATAAAAATTTAGTAAATAATTAAATAATAATAATATTACAATCTCAAATATTTTGATGGTGAACCCTAAAGTGCAAATTAAATATTTAGAGGGTCTTTTAATTAATTTTAAAGCCTAAAATAAATTTATGGTGAAAGTCTTCAATTTAAAGGAAAAATTTATTATTTTAAAAAAATAAAATAAATAAAATAAAATTAAGTGTCAAATTAGTAAGCATATTTTGATATAATAATAATTGTATTTTATTTAAATTATATAATGGAGAGATAAAATAAAATAAAACAAAGGATATTTATCTAGAGTCATTTATGTTATGTATAACAAAAAAAAAAGAAAAGAAAAACCCTTGCTCTTCCAACAATATAGCAGCAGCAGCCTAGCAACGTGAGAGTGAGGGAGAAAGAGAGAGCAAGAGATAGAAAAGAGAGCAGCAGCAACCTAGCAACATGAGAGTGAGGGAGAAAGAGAGAGCAAGAGATAGAAAAGAGGGAGAGAAAGGAACTTCTAGCATCTTGTGGTTTTACAACTTTAAGGTATTGTTCTTCTATAATATATTATATCTATGATTATTGTGTATAGATGTTTCGGTGTATTGATTGGAAGAAAAAGGAATGGATTGGCTGATTGGGTTAGTATTCTGTGTATATTATTATCATAAAATATTTTAAAGCAAATTAAGGAGCTAAGGTCGTTAGATAAGAATTCTATACAGAACCACAAACTTTAAAAATCAAGAAACCAAATCAAACGAATGAATTTTGAATTGAAATTTTTACAGTAGATTAATTACATATTGAGTTGCATATCTGAATTTTTTTTCATAATTTTTGGGAGTCAAAATCCATATAAACTAATGCGTTCAAATCTGTCCAAAAAATTGGTTTTAAACAGTAAATTCGGGAGTGTCATTCTCTTTGGGTATAAATCCAAAAATTATCAAATTAGCGTCATTAGAACCATTACGAGTCTAATTTCCTACGTTTTTGACCTTGCATTGATTGCTCATATATACTAAGAGAACCATCAATTTCTTTAAAGTGCTGCAGAAAACAACCTGTTAGATATAATTAATTATAGATAATTATTTTGATAAGAAAATCAAGTGAAACCATTTGGGTTTGAAACTTGGGATATATTAGTTGATATCTGGAGGGTTTTGGAATTTTTCGAACAGCATGGAGTGGGTTTTGTAATTTTCAAAGTTAGCAAATAGATTAGGAAAGCTTGTCTAAAATTCTGTTTTATCTTAAAGTTACTTTTAATTAAGTTTCGATTTGAACCCATGTCTTGGGTGATTTTAGACCTTGAAAAACATGAACCTAGGTAATATTTAAGAGAAACGGTGAGTTGGGTTGAGCTGTGTTAGTGCGCTTTAGTTTGGGATTACTTAGTTTATTATTCCTTTTAGTATGTTTGAATTAGTAGTGACGTGTAGTTTTAATACTTTGTTCAGAGCACTAGTTGGACTTTCATAATTTATTTGAGGATTATATTATTTCGTTTTCAGGTGAATATTTTCATGCTACATATTTTTATAAATGTTCCCCTACCCTGAACTTTGGAAAATTAAATTGTTGTTTCATGACTAAACGGTTTTGATAAATTATTATATTATCAATGGAATCAAATTATTTCTGAAACATATGTAAACTTGGCATACTGTAAACTATTTGTTTTGGTCTCATGTTTATAATGATGAACTACCATGTTTTTCGAAACTGATGTGTATTGATTGTTGAGACCATATGTGTATTTAGTCTAGGGAAATTATTCCACTATGTGTGGTGACTCTGGCCACTAGGGAACAGATTCGGGTTAGGCCGTGATGACTCTAGTGCTCAATGATTGTAAGGAAAAGACCTAGGTTAAGCTAGGTGATCTTCAATTGGATCGTCTTAGAGAAAAGGCCCAAGTTGCCACCCTGAGGATGACTCTTAGTTCGGTATTGGATCCAACGGGACTTATAGCCTTGAGAGCTGTGGCATATTACTTGTTATTTCTTGGTACCTAGAAAATTATTGGTGTTCATGCTATAATCTGTTTTAAGTGAAAAATGTCATTTATCATGTTCTCGAGAGACATGAGTATTTTAACTGTTGAACTGCAGAACCTTCTTTTTTAAACAGATTCTCTTTACCAAACTGTATGCCAATCTAGTTTCTATAATATATATCTTATTTTGAAATTGAACCCTATTTTCAAAACTGTATATACTATCCATGTTGCTACTCACTGAGCTATCAGCTGACTTAGTTGTTTGTCATTTCCAAGTATTAGAAGGACTTAGAGTGGACTCATGGTGTAGCGGAGACTCAATTGCATGGAACTCTAGGGCATTCATTTAATTTATTTTAGGTTGTTATGTTGGGTTTTGTGGATACATTGTGGTTGGGTTTTATTTAGAATTATTTTATTTTGTGGGCGGTTTGTGTCCCATTTAGCATATATATTTTTAGGAAGTTGGTTATGACTTTTTTTGCACTTGTGGCATGTCATTGGACTGAGTTTTGATTTATTTATTTCTGGGCTATCATCACATTTATTCTTTATGGTTTTGGGTTCATGTTTTGGCTTACGTGTGCCTTGGGCTAAGTCCCTGTGGGCCACGGCCGGTCATGCCTGGATTTGGGGTGTGACATTAGCAGCAGCAGCTTCATCCCTAAGCATTTGTTGTTGCCTCCTCTTCTCAGCCCTCTGAAATACAATAAGTTCTTTGGAGTGTTCTGCTTCCACTGCTTTAGCAGATACTTCGTGCATGGGGTCCCCAGTGAAATCAGAAAGAGAGACCGTCATTTTCTTCATTCTTTTTAATGGTGTATGTTGCTCTTTTTCTGTTTCTTCTTTTTCTGCTTCATTTTCTTCTACATGAACCTCAGGTACATCCTCTTAGGATCAAGCAAGAGCTTTCTTTTCCTTTGTTGTTGTTGTTTGCTCTTAAGAAGATTTAAAGCTTGAACTTTTTCGGGAGAATCTCCTTGTGAGGCACCGACACCACCTACACCAAAGAAAGAACTATAAGTAAGAGCAAGAGCATCATAAATGAGGAGAAAAGAAAAGAAGCAGGAGTACATACTTTTCGTCGAGGCAGCTGGAGTAACTCTAGGAGGAGGTGAGGCAGCAGGAGCAGACTTTATAGTAGCAGACACAAGAGCTGGAGTAACATGAGCAGTGGAGGAAATAACAACTCCAGTCCCTTTGGACTTGGCTTGAGGTATATCTGGTACCATTAATAGATCTTGAGGAGGAATGGCCAAGTGCACCTACATATTGGCCATCCACCAGTTCTGGCACCTTTTCAGTATGTTGCTTTGAGGTATGCAGGGTAGGTACTCAAAATCAATTAGATCTTGGATAAATTTGGAAGTTGCTTCTTTCAATCTGGATCTTCGAATCTTCAAATCTTTGCTAGTAAGGCTTAAATTGGACTGACTACAGAGAGGGATAGGCACTCCTTGTGAGAGTCCAAATTGCCTAGCAAATTGGCCAGGACAATAGGGCTCAGAGATGCACTTATAAGCTTTGGGGTTCATAGTCCCAATGAATAGTTCCCTAGGGATCAGAATAGAGGCCCACATGTTTTTGTGTTGGGGCGTAGAACAGGACCTATCACTCAAAAAGGTCCTTAGCCAGGTAGGGCCAATATTAGTAGTTTCGAAGGGGCGGAAGGTGTGAGAAGAATGGGAGGCTGGGAGTTGGTGAAAGAAAGAAAATTAAAAAGCAAAGTTGGAATGATAAAGTGAAACATTGGTTAACTTCATATCATGAGTGGTAGGGTTTGGCTCCAAAAACTTTAAGAATTTAGACTGCAAATCAGTGAAGTATGCAAAAAGCCAAAGTTGGAGTATCTAAAATGGGCCTCCTCGATTGGCATCCAAGGGTTTTTCACAAAAAAAGGGGAACAAGCTCTATAAACATGACCCAAAATGTATGGAGCTAAGGCCACATTTCTTTGTAAAACAAGGGCTTTGGTAAGAGGGGCGAACTCAGGCATGATTCTCTAAGAAGAAGTACAGAAAAGGAATGTGCAAAGGCAATACAATAAAAAAGAGAAAAATTCCCTATCAATCACAAGGCCTTCTCTTTTGTTCTCAACTTTGACAAAGTCACTATAGGATAAGTTCAAAGAGGGGAGAGAAAAAGGGATTTTGAGGTTAGGATAGTCTAGACCAATGGGGGTACCAGTAGGGGATAATCCTAACAGATGGCAGATGTCAAGGACAGTAAAAGCTATCATCCCACATTTAAATTGGAAGAAATTGAAAGCAGAATTCCAAAAACAAAGAGCAGCAGGTATTAAAAAAGGGTCCTTTGAAATGGTGAACCTGGACAATTGAAGGATGTCGAAGAGGTAGAGCTCCTGAAGATCCAGTGTCCTATCAGGGACGACCCGATCATACCATTCCTCCCACTCTGGTCTTACTGTGAGCCAGCAACGATGGGGTCGGCTCATCCTCCAGCTTCCCTAACCAAGAACGCTTTCATAAAGGAGGCAATGATCTTCCAGACATGGATACAGAGCTGGAAGCTCAGTGGGAATCTCCTTAAAAATGGGCCCAAACACGTATTCTTGTTGTTCGTGGCGATGAGGAATGAAGATGCGTCCATAGATAGCACTTTTCTCACCAGTCTTGTATTTCTCACACTCTTCATCAATGATCCTTTTTAAGGCTATGGATAGACTCACATGTTCCACAACCGGTATTTTCAAGGAGGAAGAAGCCATTGATAGGAGTTTTTTCAGAGGACGAAGTTAGGAAAGATGGTAAGGGAAAGAGAAAGTCAATAAAGATGAAAGATTTGTGTGTTAAGCAAACAAGTGAATTGAAAGCACATATAAAAGGGTTTTTAAACCTTTCTGTCTGAAAAAATACCCAATTGTTTTAAGTTGGTTGAATTCATAAAGAAGTGCTAGAGGTATGAATGCGAAAAGTTTCTCTCAATGTTGATAATTTGGGAGGGAAACGTATCTCAAATACTAATATTGGCTTCGAAATCAAATGTTTGGCTTCGAAGCCAAGCTTTGGTGTCAAAATCAAGTGACAAACAGCTTCGAAAGCAGGAAGTTGACTTCGAAGCACATTTCACACCTGAGAGTGCAAGAGTGTCTAGGTATTTGTTTACTTCAAAAGGATTAAAGACCTGCTTTTAGGTTTCTTGGTGAAAGTAAAATCCTTCGAAGCAAAGTTTGAAATACCTTGTGGTTAGAATTTGTTTGTTCTAGGCTTCGAAGTAACGTAAAACCAATAGTTGGATTAGTAGTATACAAAAGGAATCACTCTTTTAGAATAAAACAGTGCAGTCCTTAAAAGAAGTTTCCATACTTCGGAAAATGTAGACTGTTTGTTCAAAGCAAAAATAGTTGATTCGAAATTGTTGATTGTATTAACCATATGAAGCTCGGCTGTTTGCACCCCTTTTCGGAAGAATGAATAGCCCTTACAGTTCGGACTCTACTTGTGTTGGTTTTGAATCTGATTTCACAAGTGCAATGTGAAATAGTGGAAACACAAAAAGATTCCAAATCCGACAATTTCTTTTGGAAAATCGATATTTGAATCAAATGCCAAAAATGGACTGCTTTGCCAGATTTCAGAGTCGCCACCTAAATATTTATTTTGGAAAATTTAGGAATCCCGTGACTCGTGCCAAAAGGCCATTAGTCCATCATCACCAAAGTGTCTTGGTTTGGGAACTTAGGTATAAGAGGGGAAGGTCAATAATTGAACACCCCACTCACCCGATCAAAGATCGGCCTCTACTAATCATGATGTGATTTTTATGTACAATATATGCTCTTATTCTATATGTAACATACAAGTATAGACTAATTTCACGAAAAGTTAGAACGTTTGATTTCATGTTTGTTTTGAAAAAAAAAGTGTTTTGAATATGTATCACTTAAAATGGTGATCTCATATATACATGAATTCAAGTATCCCAATTCAAGTGATTAGTCTTCATCCACAAGCATTCAAATAGGTATATCAAATAAGCAGTTAGCCTTATGCTAGTATGTTTGATATGACAGCATTCATACTTATGCAATATGCTAAAGCAAAATGCTTACCTTAATGTCCGAAGGTGAGTCCAAAAAGAAAGCAAATAGTTAGAACAAAATGTATGATCCTAATTTAATGACTAATGCAACACATGCAATGTGCAATTTAAGGTTCGGCTACTAGTATGGCATGTGAGTCAATTCAAGGCATGTGATAGCGTATGTATGCAAGTAAGGAGTTTGAATTTGACATTTAAAAATATGATGAGCCAAACTTTTATGCATGTAAACGAATGGATGCAAATCATGGAAAATGCTAATTAAACATGATGTCCCTAATCTAACCATCGTAAGCTGGTAAATAAAAGGGAGAAAGAATGGGGGTTGGAAGACATACAACTTATTACATATTTGTCCTCGCGAAGAAGGGTCCGAATGTCTAAGTGTCCGAACAAATAATTATTACAAAGCCGAATGAATAATAAATGAGAGAGGCTGTCTAATTTATTACAATAATAATATGCAATGATTGCTCGATGCTCCTCATGAATTATTTTGTCTGCCTTGCTGAAATTTGTTCTGTTTCACCCCTAGTTACTGCTTTCGACCAAAAGTGTATTGTTTTGCAATTTATTAGAGCCTTGCCAACCCCAAAACGCAACTCAGTCGAGTCCCAAATAAATCCAATACTTTGTTTTCTTGTGGAAATCTATTTTTTGTACCTGAGGTGAAACAGTGCAGACAGGGTATTTTTAGCCATGTTTGTCTTTTTTCTTACCTTTCTCTATCATAAAAATACTCAATAGAGGTTTGGAATCATCTCCAAAACCATTAATTAGCAAATTGATTGCTTGATGATCTTGGATACAATTTGGACAATGATCAATAAATGTAATGAATAAACAACCACCCCTCCCTCCTATCATGAAGTGAATTGAAGAAGGGAAGTAGTGACACTTCAAGATTCATCAAATTATCATGAATTGATGTAAGACAAGCCTTGACACAATAAACTCGGTATAACGTCCGACCAAATTCAATTAATCATATTGGTTTTTTATGTCGATTGTAATCCAATTTTAACCAATTTTATTAGCCTTTTTTTTATTACATTTCCATTTCTTTATCTTTTCTCCTGTTTGTGCAAAAGTAATATTTACGTCCACTAAGTCCAAAACGCAATAAAGAGAAACAAGCATCAACTTAACCCGAGAAACAAATCTTATTTTCTTCGGGGGAAATTACAAAGGAAGAGTGAAACTTATTTACAAGCGATAAGGGATTTCAAGTCAAACTCAAGATATGCAACAAGGACTAGTCAAACTCAAAAGAGTGATAATAACTTAGAAAAACCCAAACTTGAATGATAATGGCTTGAAATCCAAACTTGATAATAAGTGATAATGACACTTGGTGATTTCCAAGGGTCAATTAGTCCCTTAAAAGTAAACACATTGATGAATAAAGAGAAATGAAAAATAAAAGATTGTGCTTTAGTATAAGAACATGTATACATTTGGGGTAGTGAACCTCGAAAGAATTTAAACCGTTAAGTATAGAGCGTTTTATGCCTTTGGTAGTAAATCTCCTAAAAGATTAAATCAGTAAGCATAGAACGTTGTATACTTTTGGTAATGAACCTCCTAAGCATAAAACGTTTTATGCCTTTGGTAGTGAATCTCCAAAGAGATTAAACCATTAAGCATAGAACGTTTTATACCTTTGGTAATGAACATCCTAAACATAAAACGTTTTATGCCTTTGGTAGTGAATTTCCAAAGAGATTAAACCATTAAGCATAGAGCGTTTTATACCTTTGGTAATGAACCTCCTAAGCATAAAACGTTTTATACCTGTGGTAGTGAATCTCCAAAGAGATTAAACCATTAAGCATAGAGCGTTTTATACCTTCGGTAATGAACCTCTGAAAAGATTAAACCATTAAGCATGGAAGAGTTCCTTCTTATACTTGAACCACAATCTTAATTTTTCACAACTTTTTAATCGAATTAAGCAAAGAATTGACAGAGGTTGCAGAGATGATTATGCGAAGTTGATTAATCGGTTAGTACAAACAAACTTGATATTTAAAACATAAATCATTGAAATAAATTAAACAGCCCCCTAAATAGCATACAATAGTGTTGAAATTAAGCTATAGAAAGTGAGCAAAATTAAATAGGATCAAGTTAGTAAACAAGTAAAAGGAAGGGTGGCTAACCCCTCCACTTTTACAACTTCAAATCACATACTTTAGATGTTGAAAAACAGCCCCAAAACAGTCCCAAATCAGCCCCAAAACAGTGGGAAAAATTAGCGAAAACAAGTGGGAAACACAAGGACTCAAGCTTGGAATAAGGTTCAAAGAAGGGTGATTAATCCCTCCACCTTTGGATAGCTTTTAATCACAAGTTTCAGCCCTCAAAACAGTCCCAAACAGTACCAAAATAATATGAAAACACAAGAAAAAGATGAACAAAGATTGAAATGAAAGTAAGGAAGCTTTACCTCCTGTGAAGAAGTGTTCTTATTGTAAATCAAACTTGATTCCAAAGCACCATTAAGTTTCAGTATGATTTTCAATTCTCAAATCATGATCCAAGTTCAAGTTCTTGTATGGTATGGATGGATGGAAGAACAAGGAAGAACAAAGATGGTGTCAACTCTTGGATATTGCATAACACCTTGATATTTCTCTTTGTTGATATTTCTAACTTGATATTTCTCTTTAATATATAATATTTCTAACTTGATATTGTTTTTTCTTAACTCTTGATAATGTTTTTTGTCTCTCTTAAAACATCACTTTGAGCCTTGTATTTATAGGCCTTGAGCTCTGCTCCTCAAAATATCAGTACATTTGGACAGCTTTGAAAAGTCAAAAGGGGCGGCATGACCTCGGTGAGGTCTGATCGGACTTCAGAATCTGTATTCAAACCTAACTTCAAACAGGCATATCTCCATCATCTGGACTTTGTTTCAGGTGCTTCTTGAGTCTGAAATGAAGCTTCGGAAGTTCTCTTTCCAATGGAGGTGGCCTCACATCTAAAGTTTAAGTGTGCTAAGAGATATGCCTATTTTAGTGAAGGTTGCTCAGTTTTGACCTTATCGGATTTATGCCTAACTTCAAACAGCCATATCTCCCTCATCCGGACTCGGTTTTAGGAGATTCTTGAGTCTAAAATGAAGCTCCGAAAGTCCTCTTTCCAATGGTGGTAGCCTCATAGCTAAAGTTTAAGTGTAGAAAAAGATAAGTCTAATTTAATGAAGGCTGCTCAATTTTGTCTTAACGGTTTTATACCCAACTTCTCACCAACTAGTTTTCTTCCATTTCCTCCAAATTTATTTAACTCCAAACCTTTAACCAAGATTTTTAAAGATTTTTTGTTTTCAAAGGGTTCACCTCCCTTTCATTTATTTCCACTTCGTCCTTACTCGGTTTACCGACAAGTGTAGTTTTAAATGAAATGTGAGCCTCAGAACATCGTAGAAGCATTTGGACAAATATTTTGAAAGAGGGTTTTGGTTTAAAATAGTTTGGCCAAAATAGGGAGCAAGGTTTGGGATTAAAGCTTGAATCCAAATTTCTTCGCTCAGAATTCAAAAGATTGCACAGTGTAACTTTCATCATCGGGTGTTTGGAATAAAGTGCCTAAGTCTTACGAGCGGTCAAAATTGGGGTGTCTACACCATATGATTGGGAAAAGAAGACTTGAAGAAGAGGTTGTCAATTACACTCCATACGTTGGGGAAGTTCAAATTAGGTCTCTAGTATTCCATTGGATATGTTTAAATCAAGTTTCGAAGGGCAAAATTGGTGAATTCGAAGCTCTGATTTTGTTCATTTTGGATAAATAGAATGAAATCAGACCATGCCGAATAAATAAAGAAAGCCTAGCTTTATTAAGGTGAAAGTAATTACATCAGAGGGCATTTTTGGCTATATATTCAATTTCATAAAAGTAAGGAATAGAGAAAATGACAAGGTCATGGAACTTGTTCCAACAGTGGTCGATGAATTTCTGTTCTTTTTTTATTCTGTCTTCTATCTTCTCCAAGCTAGGCTGCTGAAGCTGATATGCTCTTATTTGATGAAAAAGTTGTTTGGCTTTTATTTCGAACTCTGTTTCCTTCAATCCTTGTTCTATCTCGTCCATATCCAAGTCATCCCAGTATGCAGAGTCTTTATTCTTGAAGTCATTATATTCATCGATAAGGTTCTCTGCTTCATACTGGGTGTGAATTCGATGGGCTTAGATATTGTCCAAAGATTGAGTGGTGGCCACAGAAGTTTGGTGCCAATGAAGAAGTGGTGGGAGTTGATCCGAAAACATCTGAAGCTCTGCTTAGGCAATAGGATTGAGGACATGACTTTGAGTCATAATGTCACAAGCCCATCGAAGGTTCTTAAGAGGAACATCACCCTCAAGAACATTGAACGACAAGTGAGAAAAGGCTGCAAGCAGAAGCTGAGCTTGATATTGCCCAAATATAGTGGGGGAAGTTGGAGGTTAATAGGAAGGAAGAAACTGATTCTCAAAGAGAGTAAGTTTCAGTTCTTCCACCCAATAAGAGTTTTGCAGAAGAGGAGGTGCAAGAGGATCCATCTCGAAAGAAAGAGGGAACTAGGGGTTTTTTACGCAATCAAACTAGTCAGAAGAGCAAAATTTTTCCCTCTGGGCTAAGAATGATGGACTGTACCCTTGTGCTTCCTCTGGGCGATGAGCGGCTTGCACAATCTTCGTAGGCATGGAGGACGTATACCATGCTATGAGTAAGTTGTCTTCCAAACTGCGTCGGTGATTGATAGATACATATGGGTAAACCACCGAGCTTCGAACGAAAGGAGGGAAAGATAGAAGATCAACGAATTCGACAAAGTGATGATTAATGCGCTCCCTCAGCTTGAATTCCTCGAGTTTTGGCCAACCTCCCGAGCCGGAAGTCTTAGAAGAAGAAGAAGAAGTTACAGCCTCATCCCACGCAGAAAGTTTTGGGTTAGAAGAAGAGCTTCCAATATCCATGTTTGCAAAGCTTTGGGCTAGAGAATTATGGACAATAGGTTCGTAATCCAAAGGTTGATAGTTTGCAAAAGCTTCCATGACTTGAATATAGGAAGGTGGATAGGAGTGGCTAATAAATGCATGAAAATTCTTTTGAGGGAAAACATTATTATCTAGCAACTCCTCATATGCTCGATCTATGTCAAAGAAAGTTTGTTTGGCCATGCGAGCTGTATCAGTCCTTTCGAATGCTCAGATAATGGGAAATGTTCAAGGTGTGGAAAAGAATTTAATTCAGGCAGTTGCAGTTCTAAAAAGATGTGAAACCCATGCACGTCCTAGGACGTGGGTGAAGTGTTTTGATCCACTAATATCACCAAGTATTGGGCATATTAGTGCGGGGGGTAATGTCAGCGGGGGGTAATGTTGGCTGTATAAATTGTATAAGCCAATCATGATTCAACACGTGGTATGAGAAAGACAATTTGGGAAGGCAATATAAATTGCCAACCATAGTCAGACACGTGTCAACCCATACTGGCAATAATGGGTGTAGACACCCCATTTTTGACCGTCCTCAAGACTTGGACGTCACCGCTTGAACACCCGGTGATCATCCTTGTTTGTGTTTGTCTTGAGTTCCCCGGAGGTCTCGGCTACGCGCCTTGCCTCAGGATCTCTCGACTCGACTGTTTTGTGTCTGGTTTTGCACCAAACACTTGTGTTTTTCCTTGGAGGGGTAGGGAATGGCTTGTGGGCCATCCCCACACATCACCGACTAGGGCTTGAGGCCACCGGCTGTGTTTTGTTGCCACCGGCCAAATGTTTGGCCGACCGGCACTATAGATGGTCGACCGGCCATCTTTTTTGGCCAAATTGCATTTTTGGCTGGCCGACCACTGTTCATTTGCTTTTGCAGATATTTTCATGCCAACTGTGATAGCTGGCATACACTCTGCTCCCCTCCATACACGTGTATGGAGGGATTTCCCTCTTATCTAGCTTGTCTTGGAAGCTTGCAAGATTGAACCTTCTATAAGAGGAGACCTCTCCTCCCTCCTCTAGGTTAGACAAAAAATCTCCGGAGAGACCTCTGATATTAGGGTTAGGTTTTTGTATCCATTCTATCTTTATATCTCTCTCTTTCTTTGCCTTGTGTGTGTTTTAGTCTTACTATTGCACACAAACACCTAGTCTTACACCTTTTCTTGGTTGCTGAGGGGCTAGAGGTCTGTTCTTGGTGTTCTTGGGTGGTTTTGAGCTCAAAGAAGTAGCTGGTCCACCATTTGTGAAGAGGGTCTTCAAGGGTAACATTCTTGTTTTTTTTACCCCATTTGTGCATAGCTTTTTCGACTACCTTGAAACTATTTTTAGACTCAGTGTATAACATATGAAAGTCTTGTTTTTGTTTACTCTAAATAGTTGGTTAAGGGTGTTTTGAGCCTTGAGGTTGTTTGACCCCTCTTAGGGCTTATTTGACCCTTTTTTTGTGCCATTTTGGTGAGCTCCGGGACCATTGTGTTTGGGCCTCCTCACCACTAAAATATTGAGGGATTTCAGTGGTGAGGATGGTGCCTTGAGGTCCTAAGAAGGAGAGGGCCACCCCCTCTCCTTGTTGTCCTCGAAAAGGGCCATTTTTGCCTCTTGAGGGAGCACCTAGTTTAGGTTCATGTTGATCATGCCTTAATTGATTTTTGTGCTTATATTGCCATGATATAGCATTGTGTTAAGTTGGTTTAGACATACCTTGCATGCTTTGCATACATGTCTTGTAATGCCATGTTTTCGCCTTAACATGCTTTAGGTTTTGATCCTTGTTCTAGCATGATTTTGGCCAAGCTTTGTGAAGCTTTTGTGTTTGTTTTAGCATGCTTAAGTTGTGTTCTTGGTCGTTTTGGTCGACCATAGCATGCTTAGTATAGCCACCTTGCATTTTGGCTTGTTAGCCTTAGGTGTGTGAGTGTGTAGCATGCATTACTTGCATTATTACAGTGGTTTGGAACCACTTACCATGTTATTTCAGTCCTTATAACATGCTTGCAAACTTGCATTTGATACTCCATTGTTGCTTTAGAAGGTTGTTGCCTCATGCTCCATGAATGTGCTTCTTTGTATGCCTGCATGTTTAAGCCACTTAGATGCCATCTAGGTGTTCCCTTAGCATTGCCTAAGTCTGCCTTGAACCGATTTTAAGTCGTCTTAGCCTTGTGAGGCTTGGTTGACTTAGCCGTGGTTTAAGTCTCCTTGACTTGCCTCAAATACTTGGACCAATTACATGCCATGTTTGTCTTGTTTAAATTGGTTTGGCACCATTATTAACATGATTTCCAGAGTTTACATTGCATGCTAATTGTCCATGTTTAGGCTCTTTTAAGTATGCTTAAAGATTGCTTGTTTGATGCTTAAGTGTTAGCCCATCAACATGTACATGTGTGTGTGTGTGTAGGCCCTCATTTCCATAGCATTGGCCATTGTTTTAGGCTTGTTTGAGGGCTGCCTAAATTAGTTTAAGTCCACCCCTTTGCATGTTGTTGCATGCTCACCTTGTGTGTTGTTGCATACTAGTGTGTTGTTGCATGATTGAATGAAGTCACATGTTTGCTTGCATGCTTGAACATTCATATTGTGTCTTGCATACTTGTAGGTTGCATTGCTTCATGCCTTATATGCTTCTTTACTTAGGTTGTGTGCCTAATCTACATTACACATGGCATTGCCATGTTGCATACTAGCCTCCATACCTAGGATGCATTGCATTGGCATGCATGCTTCACCTCTTGAGTTGAGTATGATAGAGGTTGAGCCCCCTTTGCTTGATTATGTGCATTGCATTCCATATCAAAATGCATACTTGGTTCCTTGGGCCATCATGCATGGAAATGCGCGATTGGTGGTCCGAGAATCGAGAATCATATCCCTTTGAGTCATGAATATGATAAGGGGTGTGATTGGTGCATACATTGCTTGAAATGCATTGCCATGCTATGTTTTGCCCTCTGCTGCTGTCAAAAATAGATTCTGCAGGAAGATTTGGCCGGCCGGCCAGCCATCCATAAGTGGCTGATGGATTAATTTGTGGCCGGTGACCATTCTCCATGGCTGGTGACCAATTCCCTCAGCCGGTGGTGTTCCACAGCATTCAGGGAAGCAACCCGGAGATTTGTGCAGTCTTCAGAGAAGGATAACAGTCAAAGCAGAGGCAACTTGCGCATGGCAGTGGCTTTCCGAGCGGAGCCGAGCGCGCATTGCATTGGGTCCTCTTCCCGAGGCTGTTTACTGCTTTCATTAGATTAGTTAATTTGTTAATTAATTAATTGGTCTGAAATATTTAATTAGCTTGTAGGTTAATTAATTTGTATTATTCTCTCGGTCCCTCCGAGCGAGGGCAAATTTGTAATAAGTGTGGGTGCGTGTGTGCATGTCTTCCAACCCCCACTTCTTTCTCCCTTTTACTTACCTGGTTTTGATAGTTAGTATTAGGACATGTTTACTTTAGCATACCTTATGCTATGCATGCGTGCATCATTCGTTAGTCTTGCATGCACCAGGCTCGGCGCATCATGCTAACTGCATAAAGTATTTCAAATCTAACTTGAATACATGCTATTTGTGCATTTTCACATGTCATCCTTAGATTAGCCGAGCCTATTCTAGATTGCATTCTGTATGCATTGCATTAGCCACTTAACATGGACTTGGATCATGCATTGATTGCTAACATGTTCTTGTCTTGGCTCGGAGTACATTGTAAGTATTTTTATGCTTTAGCATCTCGCATGAGTGTGAATGTCAACATGACAGCATGCGTACCATGTGGCTCGATGCTTATGTGATATAAACTGCTTGAATGCCTGTGGGTGAAGGTCGGATTGATTGAGTTGGAACAATTCGTTGAAATCCGTGCTTTAGCCTACTTGCGGGTAGCAAATTTCAAACTGTTTTTCAAACAAACGGATATGCAATGCTTCGTTCCAAATTAGGCGATCTAGTCTATATTTTTGTGTTGTGCGCATCACCTAGTAATTCTAGCTAATTAACTGGAATAAGAACACATAAATTTTTCAAAATCGGATATCATGGTTAGTAGAGGCCGATCTTCGGATTGGGCGAGAGGGGGTGCTCATAGCTGACCTTCCCCAATCGTACCCAAGTTCCCGAGCCGAGGCAACTTTGGTGATGACGGACACGTGGCCTTTGGCACCGAGTCAGGGTTTCCTAAATTTCCCAAAATAAAATATTTAGATGGTGACTCTGTATCTGGCAAAGCAGTCCATGTTTGGCACTTCTTTTCTAAAAATCTGTTTTTCTCAAAACGATTTGCCGGATTTGGACTCTTTGGTTCAGATTAAGAACCGAGACAATTTGAGAGTCCTGAACTGTAGTGAGCCCAATGAACAAAATTGGGGGGAGGGAGATACCCTCCCAGGGCGTTCGGGGACGTCTACAGTTTCTGGCGCCTCTGCTGGGGACTTTAGAGAACTTGACTCGAACGCATGATATCTTGTTTTGACTACACTTATGTGTTTCTTTGCATTGCATGTGCATTGGTGCACCTAGGACACCGTGTTTGCCATCTACTATTCCTAAATGGTTTCCGGAGGCTTACTTTGTCAAAGCATGCCATAAGGCTAACCGGTTACGGGCTCTGCCAGTATGGGAGCACAAACCCCGGTTTTACCGGGGCACCATTTTTGACCATTCGACCTAGTGCATATTCGGAATCTATAGTGACCATTCCAAACTAGGACAGGTTGCTTACCCGATTATAGGTTGTTTGAAACCGCTGCGTGCGTAGTGAAACCCTAGCTCCTGACAAAATAGGACAGGGAAACCCTACCCCGACATAGGGGTGTTTTGCCTTTCACTTTATCTGCTATGTGCTTTAGAGTGTGTCTCTATAGGAATGCGTGTATCAGTTTGCAAGTTTGGGCACCAGGCCTGAGGGCATCGGTATCAGTGTTTTGGGGAACCAGTTATATCTGCGGGTATCAGATTCAGTTTTTTGGGACAGTGATTTTGGGGAACAGTGACCAGTAGTAGAGTACAGTTATTCAGCTATACTTGTGTTTGTTCTGATTGGGCCGAAATGCTGCGTGTTTTCTCTTTCAATTCAGAGATTTAGTACAGAATAGTCAGTATTCTCCATTGCTGAGGCAAGACAGATACCTAATCCATCAGTCACCGTTCAATTCAGCGGACTAATGATGACGCAGAATTCAGAGGAAATTGTGGTTATGGCAGCCGCGTTAGACCAAGGGATCATCTTGCAGGATGAGACCAATGTTGATGTGCCGCATCCGCCCAGGTCGCCTGCTGCGCGCCTGATCTGGGAACCCCAGATGTTTCAAGTTCGTGAACCTACCACATTTGAGTTAATGGGAATGATCGGCGATCTCCAGAGATCCGTGGCCGATCTGGCCTATGGAATGTCGGCTTCGTCACCAGCCATATCATATGCCGGGAATTTGGTACCACAAGAGCCCCCGCTACTGGGGCGGATTGTGATTGAGCTCAGCCAACCAGAGGTTGCCTCCAGCTACAGCAACGATGTGTCAACAACAACCGGGTTTCGCTCTGATGTAGTAACCCAAACCCTTGATCAGGCTGAGGCTAGAGGTAAAGATAAAGTGAGAGCAGATGCAGATCCTGTTAAGCAACTGCTGTGGGCAGTCGAGGCTTTGAAAGCTGGGGGGATGACTAAGCAGCAAGTATTCGCAGTTGTGGCTAAAGCTGTGGATGATGCTTTCCCTACTCCAACCGAAGGCAGTTCAAGCCAGGCGAAAAATCGGGATAGGCCCCGCCATGCCAAGACAGTTCCTTTCATTGCCAACCCTGCACCAGGAAAAGATCAGAAAGCCAAGGCAGTGCCTGCCGACCCTTTCGCTAGTGCGTCTAGCAAGAACCCTCAGACTTCAAAGTACCTGCCTCGAGGGCGCAGAGTCTTTCATGCCCTCTACATGCCTTTATCTAGGGCATTTCAAATATTGGCTAAAAATGGGCATCTTAAACCCCTCGAGCCTTGGCCCCTCCCGAAGAATCTCCCTCTCTCGCATGATGCTACCTTGTACTGCGCGTACCACCAACAGTCCGGTCACAGCACCGATGGTTGTTTTCGCCTTTGTCATGAAGTGCAAGATTTGATCGACAATGAGGTCATCCTCCCGCCTACCTCAGCAAAGTCTGTTACCACTGAGCTGTTGGACTTCGAGGATACTGCGACTTTGTGATCAGGGGTTGGACCACCTGCGGGCAGCGCTCGGTGCATTTTGGATGTGGCGTCTGGAACGCACTTTTGAGCATCTGCGAATGCCAATTTTTGTGGTTTCTGACTTAGGTATGGAGTCAGTTTGATGGTCTTGTTTTGAGTTTGTCTCTTTGTTTTGAGTCAGTCTTTTTGCTTAAGGGTCTGTCTTATCGTGTCAAGTCAGTCCCACTGTATAGAATATCAGGTGAATTCGGGGTTGTTGCCTTGAACACCCTTTTGTTTTGTAATTACCCTTTTGCTTTCTTTTATGTTTGTCTCTGCCGTGGAGCCAGTTGCAACCAGGGAATCTGAATGAAACAGCTGCGGCTATCATGTTTCCGTGTTTATTGCTATTTTGAGCTAGTTATGCCAGAGGATTTGAATGGAACAGCAGTACATTCTGCCTACTCTCTTGTACCCTGAAAATCATTGCATTGACCTAAGCTTTTCAAAACCTTTTTGAACACTGCGGTGAAAACAAAGAGAAAGGAATTCCTCGGGATTTGCAAAACTTTGATCAAATAAAGAGAAAGAGAGCCGTGCTAAGCCCTTAATGATTGAAATCATGCTTGTTAGCGTAAGTACTGAGAAGGACCCTGGCTTGATCCAGACTGGTTCCACACTATCTTCGGCGCGAGCGATTTGTCGCCTTCTTAAAAACTTTCAAAAACAAAATGTTTTGCGCGGTCCTGTGAAAACCTGTGTGGAATCGCTCTTGAGATTGTGCAGCTTAGGATCGCTCTCAGCCTCAAGACTTGAGCCCTTGCTTTAAAACCTTGAAACACAATTCGGAGTGTTCAACGATCGACCATCAAGGGAGGCCTGTGCGGCCAGATCGGAAGCAACCCTCGAACAAGAGGCACCAAAGTCAGATCAAGAAGATCAGACCTCATCAGAAGAAGCTTGTGAAGCTAGAACAAAAACACCCCTCCAACTAGGGGCAAAAATGTCCGATGTACTTGAAGAGCCGAAGAGGGATCCTTCAGCAAATCGATACAACAGCCACTCTCCTGGACACAGATGGCTTCGAAACCCTAAAACCATTTGGCATGGACTTGTTACACTTTTACCCTTTGAGAGGCTCGCTGGGCCGAAAACCCGAGAGGGCGACCCAGGCAAAAGTTAGAGCAAGAGAAAAATACAGAAAGAGAAAAAAAGAAAAAAAAAACAATAAAAAAAGAAAAAACAAAAAAAGAGGAAAAATGCAAAAGAAAAGAAAAGAAATGAAAAGATACAAAAAATATGTGAAAAGCGAAAGAAGAATGAAGCTCGCAAGGTCGAAAACCCGCAACGGGCGCCTTGGCAAAATTTAGAGCGTAAAAGTGAAGGTTAATACCCGAGTGTACCTTAATCGGAACTACGTAAGCCTTGATTCCCATGTTTGGGATACGTAGGCAACTTCACCCTGAAGTCCAGCCCCCAACGCTTTCATAGCGACTAAGTCCATGCAATGGTTTTTAATCATCCTTGATTCCCATGTTTGGAATACGAAGGCAGCTTCGTCCTGAAGTCCAACCCCACGCACTTTCAAAGTGACTGTGTCCATATATTGGTTTTGACTATCTTCGTCTTCTCCGTGTCCTAGAGTTTGGTCGTGATCGTCACTAATGAGGACTGTTTACAAAATGCTGCGGCACTATCCAGACAAGGGGCAACTTTCCATTGCCATGAGTCGCCGTTCAAACCAGGGGCAACTTTCCGTTGCCGTGCAGCGTCCTTCAAACAAGGGGCAATTTTCCATTGCCTCCGATCCGAGATTGCGCATCTCGAAAGTAAGTTCCGCGCTCGTTGAGCGGCGGCCGTTTGCGAAAATAGTTTTTGAAAATTTTTACTGAGGTTGACTATTTTCTCGAAAACTATTTCATTTTTCCAAAACTTAGACCATTTTGGACCCAAAAGGGAAAATTTTCAGTGCTCACAGCCCAACTTGCGTGATTTCAAATCAGAAAATTAAACAAGTATGTTAATCTGACTCTCATTTTGGTCAAAACTATTTTAGTAGAAAAACCAAAAATGAAAAATGGTCAAAATAATGAATCAGGGGTACAGTTGAGTCAGGTGTTCTGTCTTTCCCCCATCGCCAACATACTTGCCAAGAAGGGCACAACTGAAGCTATCATTAAAGGGATGAAAGCTCTCTCAACCTCCGAGCAACGAGGTATCAAACCAAGTGCGAAGCATGAATTTGAAGGGATCAAGGTACTCCATTCCCTTTACCTGGGGCATTGGCCAAACGCCACCAGAAGAAACAGCCGTGAGCTAACCATGTCGGGCGTGAACCCACAACTTCCTATTCATCCATTAAACACACAAGGAAGGGATAAAAATGAGAGAATAAAGAATAGAGAGGTGTAAGTTGAGGGAAAGAGTGAGCAAAAAGGGTTTTGAGAGAAAAACCGAGCCTGAGGGCCGAGTGATGTAAGAATCGCAAATTAGAAAGGGTGGGAAACAATAACCAAAGAAACTGGCTCCTCGTGATCTGAGGTCCCCCGTCTTCGTTAACGCGTCTGTATGTCGTGTCTTTTGTTTTGTTTACTTCAACCTTTGTTTTGAGTCTTTTCCGAGTGTGTCTCGTTGTGTTTAGGTTGTTTACCTTTTTGTCTCCGCTGTTGAGTCGTTCTCGCTATGTCCAGTTGTAGGCTCACTACCCGGTTTAAAAAAAAAAAACTTTATTCAAATTTCAAAAATGAATCGTTTTGTGCTCAGAATGCTGTGCCATTCTCCACATTTGTGCGAAAACATGATTCGGTTCTTTCATACAACTGCAGGGTCTACCCCAATAAGTGTGAATAGAAAAACATAGGCCTCTCTGAAGCTTCTGGGTTTCGGATCACATCTGAGTGTGCTTCAACTTCAGCAGGTTCAACCTTTATGGTCCGTCTTATCAGATTTTGGCTGTTTGTTCAGGATCCGCTGTGTGCAAAATGAACCAAGCGCTGTGTTATGGGCTGTATGCAGATTAATCCCCAGTAGAGTATGGGCCGAGTATTCGGACTGAGTAGTGGTTTATATGGGTTATTTCGCTGTTGGCTGGTTCGTTATCTGATTATTACAATACGAGTGTTCAATTTTTCAGACAAAAGATCAATCTCACTTACATTGAGGTGTAATATGATGCAATGTGATACAATGTATGAAATGTACAAATATAACACTTTTTCAGATAAAATTTTTTGTTTCATTACATCATCTTTTTCAAGTACAAAGTTTTGGAGAAAACAAAAGAAAACCTGCCTATGGCAGTACAAGGTACTCTAGCTGCCAGCAAAAAGTACAAAAAGAAAGAGAAAAAGAAAAACAGCAAAAATCTGGATCAATGTCAAAAGCCCTCAGGTCTAGGGGTCTGTCCTCGTTCTCTTCCTAGACGAAGGTCCAGGAGCATCATCATCGGCGCCGTCATCTGAAACCAAGTCAGTGCCGTCTCCGGTCTCCTCCTCAGATGACTCTGTCTCTGCCTCAGCCTCGGACTCATCATCATCATCAGGGACGGGTGCCAATGAGCTACTCCCAACATGGGTGTGCCCCGCCTTGGTACGGGGGTATACTCTGCCATCTCCTCCGGCAGGAACAGAAGGTCCAGCTGGAGCACCTCCCACGGTAGCGATCTGGAAGGGAGGCTGAAAAACACAAAAGGCAAACGCATCAAGTATACTGTGAGCAGTGTATCAGTGCAGAATGCAGTGTCCGGATACAGTGTGTGAATACTGTGAGCAGTGTGTCAGTGCAGAATGCAAGGTATGAGTACAGTGTAAATGTCGTAGATAGTGTTGTGAACAGTCTGTGGGCAACAGTATGTCAGATGTCGTGAGGGCAGTGTATCCAGTGTCGTGTTGTGCATCAGATATGTGAAACAGTTTATGTATGGTTTGAGACCGCGGTCAGAGAAACATACCGGAATGTTGTAAATCACCAGAAGGTTGAGGTTCTGCTGGAGCATCCTGTGGACGTCCCCCGAACGCCCCGGGAGGGTTAGTCCCGTTCTATTCATTTGGGGTTACCACAGTTTGGACTCGACTTGTGTCACGGTTCTTAATCTGAACCAAAGAGTCCAAATCTGGCAAATCGTTTTGAGAAACAGATTTTTGAAAAAGTAGTGCCAAACATGGACTGCTTTGCCAGATACAGAGTCGCCACCTAAATATTTTAAAATGGGGGAATTTAGGAAACCCTGACTCGGTGCCGAAGGCCACATGTCCGTCATCACCGGAGTTGTCTCGGCTCGGGAGCTTGGGTACGATCGGGGAAGGTCAGCTATGAGCACCCCCTTTCGCCCGGTCCGAAGACCGGCCTCTACTAACCGTGATATCCGTTTTTGAAAACTTTACGTGTTCTTATCCCGTTATTAGCCTAGAATTACTATGTTATGCGCACAGCAAACAAGTATAGACTAGATTGCCTAATTTGGAAATAAACATTGCATATCCGTTCGGTTTGAAAATGCTTTGGAATTTGCTACTCGCAAGTAGGCTAAAATACGGATTTCAACGAGTTTTTTCCAACTCAAACAATCCAACCTTCACCCACAGGCATTCAAAACAGTTTAACACATAAGCATCTAGCCACATGTTAAGCATGCTGTCATGGCAACATTCACACTCATGCGATATGCTAAAGCATTAAAATACTTACATAGTACTCCATGCCAAAACAAAGAACTTGTTAGCAAACATGCATGATCCAAGTCTATGTTAAGTGCCTAATGCATCGCATACAAAATGTTGCTAGAATAGGCTCGGCTATGCTAAACATGTCATGTGAAAATGCACAACTATCACATATTCAGTTTAGAATTTGAAGTACAAATGCAGTTAGCATGATGTACCGAGCCTAATGCATGTAGTACGAATGCATGAATACACACATGCGTAGCATAAGATATGCTAAATTAAACGTGCCCTAATCTACCATCGTAAGCAGGTAAATAAAAGGGAAGAAAGAAGTGAGGTTGGAAGACATACACACCACCCACACACACTTATTACAGATTTGCCCTCGCTTGGAGGGACCGAATAAATATTACTAATTAATTAACTACGCAAGTTAATTAATATTACAAATTAACTAATCTAGGAAAACAGTAAATCGCCTCGGAAAGCGTGCCACCATGCATGGGTTGCCTCTGTTTTCCTTCCTTCACTCCTCTGGAGGCTGTCAAAACCTCAAGACTGCTCCCTTGGACAGAGGGGATCACCACCGGCTGAATGAAATTGCCACCGGCAGTGTGGTATGGCCATCGGCACAAAATTAAGCTGTCGGCAGAGAAATTGTTGCCGGTCGGCACATTACACTGCCGGTCGGCAAAGTATTCCTGCAGAACCTGCAACTCACAGCAACAGAGGGCAAGGCAAAGCATGGCAGCACAATTCAAGACGTATATGCACCAACCATGTCCCTTATCATGATAATGACTCAAAGGGGCATGTGCCTCGATTCTCGGACCACCAATCACGCATTTCCATGCATGATGGCCCAAAGAACCAAGTATGCAACTTTGATTTCAAATGTATGCAAACCAATCAAACAAAACTCCCAATCCCTATCACCCAAGTCAAGGGACAAGGAATGCATGCAAGATGCAATGCAACCTAGGCATACAAGCTAAGGATGCAACATGGTATAGCAATGAACTTATGCAAGCATGCAAGCATACGTGTGGCAATGCAAATGGATGGAAAGGTGGTCTTATACATGAATTAGGTAGCTCTAATAAGGCCTAAAACAGTGGCCAAAGTGCTAAAAAGTGAGGGCTAAATGGCATACACACACACATGCACATAAGGACCAACACTTAAGCACAAATCAAACAACATCCAAGCACACTTGAAAGGGACAAACATGAACAATTAGTATGCAACATAAGCATTAAAATCATGCTAATACAACCCTCAAGGATCACTTAAATGGCATTCAAATGACTTAAAACAAAAGCATGAATAAGCACCAAAACATGGAGCATTGCTACACAAGCTTATGAGGCATTAAAGAGGCATGCAAGGCAATCAAACAAGCATGGAAATGGGACTGAAATGGCATATAGAATGATCCCAAATCACCAAAACAATGCAAAGATGCCATGCTACACATGCACATACTCAAGGCCAACAAGCCCAAATACAAAGGAGCTATATCAAGCATGCCAAGATCAACCCAAACGACTATGGACAGAGCTAAAACATGGCAAAATAAGCACATAATCTTCACAAGACTAAGCCTAAAACATGCTCCAACTAAGGCTAACAACCTAAGACATGTTAAGGCATAAACAAGGCATTACATGGCAACTATGCTAAGCATGCATGGAGTTCCAAAACCAACTTGAAATCATGTTATATTATGGATATATAAGCATGAAAAACAAACCAAACATGCTCAACACACACTCAAGCATAGGCTTCCTTAAGAGGCCAAAACATGCCCTTTTCAAGGACAACAAGGAGAGGGGGTGGCCCTCTCCTTCTTGGGACTTCAAGGCATCATCTTCACCACTGAAATCCCTCAAGATTTCAGTGGTGAAGAGACCCCAACACCAAAATCCCGGAGCTAACACAAAATGGCTTAAAATGAGGCCTTTTGAGGCCTAAGGGTGGTCAACAACCCTCAAACAACAAAACACTCTGAATAAACAATAAAGAGGGCCTAAAAAAAGAACTTTTTTATGTTATACAATAATCACAAAAACAGCTCTAAGATAGGTATAAAATCAATGCAAAAATGGGGGAAAAAGGGACTAGAATCTCACCCTTGAAGACCCCTTCACAAATGGTGCTCCAATGACCTCCTTTGGCTCCAAACCAGTCAAGAAACTCAAGAACAAGCCCTTAGAACCCTAGTTTCAAGAGGAAGGTGAAACACTAGGTGTTTGTGTGCAATAGTAAGACACAAAGCACCTAGTGAACAAAAGAGAGGGAAAGAGAGATAGAGTGTGTATCTAACTCTAACCCTAGAACTCAAACCCTAACAATGGCTGTTCTTGCTCTCAAAAATATCCTAAGTCTCTAACCAAGCCTCTCCTTTTTTGCCTTAGAGAGAGCTTCTCTCTATATTGTCTTGTAAAGCTTACAAGACAAGCTTTTCAAGAGGGGGATCCCTCCATACACGTGTATGGAGGGATGCAATAGCAAGACAGCTGTCTAAAAAATATCTGCAAAAGCAGATGAACAGCAATCGGCCGGCCAAAAATGCTATCTTGGCCAAAAGGAGTGCCGGTCGGCAACAAATAGTGCTGACTGGCAACAAAGAGTGCCGGCCGGCAAACTACATTGCCGGTGGCAGCAAAAACCAGCCGGTGGCATCTAGCCACTGCCGGTGGTGGGTAGGGATGCAAGTGTTTGGTGCAAGTGTTTGGTGCAAAACCAGACACTAAACGGTCAAGTTCGGAAATCCTGAGGCAAGGCGCGCGAGCCGAGGCCTCCGGGAACTCCAAACGAACACAAACATGGAAGATCACCATGTGTTCAAACAGTGACGTCCAAGTCTTGAGGACGGTCAAAAATGGGGTGTCTACACATCCCTATCACGGAGGCAGTCAGCTCTAGGGACTGGCGAGTGTACTCAGAAGAGGCCTGCAAAAGCGTTAGAAGCATCAGTATTCAGCGGAATGTCAAATGAATTGAAATGAACTAACTGTGCATAATGCAAAACGCAGAAGTACATACCAGAGGTAAGCTGTAGAACTCGACTAACTCATGATCAGCCGGAGGGGGAGCAATGGGAATCTGGTAAGTCGCCCGCCCCGTCCTCTGCATGTCATCATCGTGGGTAGTGCTGGCCAGCTAACCCCCCGATCCCTTCGAGCTCCGCTCCTGCCACGGACTCGAGTTGTCCTCGACGTCCCTGCCCCTGCTCCCGCTCCAACTACCGGCGCCATAGGCCTCTCCCTCTCAGCTCGATGGCCACCGCTCAGAAGCCGCATAATGTACGTCCGAACGTACTCTGAGTAGTCGCCCTCGCCCCTAAAGCCCTCCGCATCCCAGCCGATCGTGTAATCGGCCATCTCATCGACAGTGCACCTCTCGGTGTCCCTCATGTGGATAGGAGGCGGACCCAAAACTATCTGCTCTGGCAAACCCAGGGTCTGGCATAGGAAACGCTCACCCAGGTACCAAGCCTGACAGCCCGGGCCCTCTAGTAAAATCTTGAAACGTGCAGTCTCCTCTGCACCAGCAAATCGATCTCGAATCATCACAGGCAATGGAGCCCAAGGCTGCCAAGTGATCTGTAAATGACATGCAGTTTGTTATCTACTGATATTGAAAATACAGTGTAAAGCCAAGCCTAATAAAACTTTAAAAGTTGAACATACCTCTGCGGGGGTGATGGTGTCAAAGTAGCGGCGGAAAAAGATGAACGTCTCCCGGGGCCTCCGCACGCACTTCACGTCAAAGCGGCGCGAGAATGGAACGACGAGAGGGGTCTCCACGTCTGGCACTGGGCGAGTCTCGAAAAGTAGGCGTAGACCCACAACTACAGAGCAAATACCAGTAGGATTATCAAATAAAGCAAATACAGAATAAAGCAGAAATTGCAGAACCGTGTATTATGTAGTGTATTGTGCAGAGTGTACAGTGTGTGCAGTGTACAGTCACTGTAAAACAGAGTATGTGTGTGTCGTGTGTGCAGTATACAGTCAAACGTGAAGCAGACCGCAGTGTGTGCAGTGTACATAGTACAGAAAATGAAAGGCAGAAATGTAAAACAAAGAAAGAAGTGTACCTCCCAAGCTCACCAGTAACCCCCGAGTAACTGCTCGCTGCAACGGGAGGCTGACCTCATGTATCCATATAGAGTGGCTAGAGCAGCGCCACCCCAGTCGAAGCACAGAATCCGTGTGACGTCCACCAGTGCGCTCAACAAATAGAGGGGCACGGTGTTCGCCCGGTCGGCGAAGATAGTAGTCCCCAGCAGAAACATGAGGAAGCTGCGTGCGTATCGCTCCACCCCCTCCTAAGTCATCGGAGCCTCCTCGGTCAAGGCCGGCTGAACCCTGAACCGGACCTCGAACCACGAATATCTGACGAAGCTGGGACGCGCGAGAGGCGGCACCTCGCCGAGCAGGTAAATCTGAGCGGCCTCTCACTCGTCCATGTCGGTGTCGAAGGGGATCGGATCACCCCCTACCCCGATGCCGGTGAGCATCGAGAAATCATAGGGAGTCATTGTCATGTCTCCCGTGGCAGAGAAATGGAATGAGTCGGTGGTGTCCCACCACCTCTCCACCAGAGCGGCGAGAAGGGGCCTGCTCACGGTGAGTCGGGAAAGTCCTCTACAGAAGGCACCGAAGCCGGCCTGATCGACAATGTGACAGACTGCGTCCGGCAGCTCCAGATACCAATCTCGAGCGGCGGCATTCCCATACCCACGGCAGGTATGGGAATCTCCCTGTATTCAAAAAACAACAGTTGCGAAGCAATATTCAATGTACAGTTTTGAAGAACATTCAAGATTGGTGACAATACAGCGTGTGTGCACATTTTCAGATTCAAACAGATATCGGGTGTCGGTGTACTAGAAGTGAATTACGGCATATGACGTGTCAGTGTTTCCAAGTGGTTCAGTACAGATACAGCGTGAGTACACGTTTTCAAGTTCAAACCAACATCGGGTGCCAGTGTGCTTACAGTGAACTACAACATGTGATGTGCCAGTATGTTTGGGTGGTTCAGTGACAATGCAATGCGTGTGCACGTGTTCAGATTCAAACAGACATCAAGTGCGAGTGTGTTCATAGTCAACTACAACATTCAGTGTATCGATGTATCCGGGTTAAGCAGCTAAAGACAAAATCAACAATGGCAGTTAAGTGTTCTACATTGCGGAAAATGAAATGGGGAAGAATATACCTTGGAAGCACCGTATGATAGGTGTGACTCCGGCTCACGCAGGAGAAGCTCTGGTGGCACACCTCTCGCAAAACTCTGGAACTGACGAAGTCCGTCGGGAGGAAGCACGTGAACCGCCGGCCGGTAGGTCGCCGAGTCGAACGGGCATACGCTCAAGGGGAGGAGCTCGGCCTCTGGGTCCACCTCGTGATCCGAGGGAGTCTCGCCCCGTGGAATATCATCCGCCATGTCAAAGGTGGTGTGAAAATGACCAGGAAAGTGGAAACCGGATGAGAATGCGAAAGGTCAACTAAAAAGTCAACGCTGAGAGGGCGGAAAATGGCCGAAAAATGCGGGAAATGAAAGAGGCAAGGAAATCAAGAGAAACTCGAGGGGAACAAACCCTAAAAGGTGGAAATAGCAAAAGAAACACCGAAACGAAGAAATGTTCGGTTCAAAATGTTCGAAACGCGAAGAACTTCGCGAATCGAACGATGAAACGGGCGCGAAACGCAAGAAAATGGAGGAGCGAAGGGAAGAAAATATCCTAGAGAGAGAGAGGGTGAAATTTCGGCCAAGGAGAATGAAAAGAATAGGGTTTGAAACTCTATTTTAAAAGACCCAAGGCGAAAGGACAAAACTGTCCCGATTCAGCAAGATTTGTCCGGTCGGCCAAATTTTTGGCCAGTCGGCCAAAAATTTGGCCAGTGAGATGTTTTGATGGCCGGTGGATGGCCGGTGACCTCTCCTGATGGCTGGTGAGCCTCCTACAACCTTGTTTGGGTCAGATGTATAGTTTGGGGTATTTATTGCTCAAGATAGTGCAAGAAATGGCATTTCCGAAGCTCAACCGGCTTCCGTTTTGACCTCGGATCATGTCTTTTGTGCGTGGCACTCGAATATGTGCATGGTGTATCCTTTTTGTTTCCTTTTGTCTCTTTTAAGATTCGAGAGTTGCCCCACATGCGTTGTTTTGCAAACACGTGTTGAGTTATACGTCATTATGCTTGCATTGTTATGCATTTTCCATGGTCTGGCGAGACCTTAAATACGCTCGGTCTAGGAGACCTTAAATCCTCTGAAGGTGCAAGTCCTTCGGTGTTTGTCGTGCCCGAACGACTTTTGGCAAGTTCACATGCATTATCATGCATTTCAAGCGATGCACGTCGTCGCGCATTCGAGTTCATAAGCATTTCGCTCGATATGCGTGGTCGCGCATTCAAGATCATATGCATTGTCATGCATATCACAAGACGTGCGTTGTCGCGCATTTACATCAGCATGCATCAATATGCATCATTTGCATTTCAAAAAAAAAAAAAAACACAATCATGCATTATCATGCATTTTCAAAAGAAAAACGAAAAAAAAGAGCAACATGCATTGCCATGCATTTTCCCTTTCATGCACTTTTCATGCATTTCAAAAAACAAAACAAAAATATATAGTGCATATGTCATGCATTACATAATATATAGTGCATATGTCATGCATTACATTGTAAATAGTGCATATGTCCTACATTATATCGTATATAGTGCATATGTCATGCATTACATCGTATATAGTGCATATGTCATGCATTACATCATATATAGTGCATATGTCATGCATTACATTGTATATAGTGCATATGTCATGCATTTCCTTGTATTTAGTGCATATGTCATGCATTCCCTTGTATATAGTGCATATGTCCTGCATTTCGTTGTATCCTTCCCATCCACTGCATATTGTATAAATTGCATTGTAGCTTGCGTGCATCCACTGCATCACCTTCACTTATGGCTTGCTTCTTTCCATGTTGAGCTTGATCTGGTATGTGCCCATACTTTTCACGTTAAAGCACAGTTCTGCATGTGTACGTGCCTATTCCACGCTGGTATGTTGGTTTGAGGGTTGCGGCACCTTTTCTGTGTTAGGCGCGGTTTGTATGTGTACATGCCTTCCCTAGGAAAGATTTGGTTTGGCCCGCGTGCCTTATCCATTGTATATATTCCATTCCAGTGCATATTGCATTATAGCTTACATGTATCCACTGCATCACCTCCATTTATGGCTTGCACCTTTCCTTGATGAGCTTGGTCTGGTATGTGCCCATACTTTTCACATTAAAGCACAATTCTGCATGTGTACGCGCCTATTCCACGCTGGTATGTTGGTTTGAGGGTTGCGGCACCTTTTTTGTGTTAGACGCGGTTTGTATGTGTCCATGCCTTTCCTAGGAAAGATTTGGTTTGGCTGCATGCCATATCCATCGTACATATTACATTGTAGTGTAATTTTTGCATCCAGCATTAGGATTATTGGTCTTTCTTCAGCGGGTCATTTCCCCACTTATGTCATTCCACCCAATTACTTGTTCTTGCGTCCGTCTACATCACTTATAGTTTTGCATGTGTACGCGCTTTGAGGGTTGCGGCACCTTTTCTATGGTAGACGGACTTGTTACCTCCATCAACCTATTTGACATTTGTGTGGTTTTGAACCGCTCATGATTGGATCATGATTCAATTGCATTGCATTTTCTTTTGCATTATTATACATAGTTTTGTATATATTGCATATCATTTTGCATTCATTTTGCATGTTATGCATGTTGCTAATGATATCATACCTGTTGAGTTGCTTTCTTTTGCAGGCACGATATTGTATGTACGGTTCATTTGAGGCTGGTGCAACCAGACGAGCCGGACAGGTATTGTACTCTCCGCGTGAGACGTATCGAGAATTGCATAATTCTCTTATATCCTTTCTTCATTGTAGTGTAGTTGGATTTGCGTTTACTTGCTTAAAACTGTCGCATGTTATGCTTTGTTACAGCTTTTTTTGCATGATCATAAGTTATGCTCGGCTTCGTGCATTGTCGGTTGCATTTTGCCCCTGCCTTCGGGTGTATATCTTGTCTGTCTTGCATGTCTGTCTAAGTCTTCAGCCTTGTCAAAAATGGGTCGTCTCTAGGCTTTGACAGTCACTCCCGTTATTGTTATGACTTTCGAGTTCTGTCAAAGAGGGGCAACTGTAGACACCCCATTTTTGACCGTCCTCAAGACTTGGACGTCACTGCTTGAACACCCAGTGATCATCCTTGTTTGTGTTTGCCTTGAGTTTCCCGAAGGTCTCAGCTACGCGCCTTGCCTCAGGATCTCTCGACTCGACCGTTTTGTGTCTAGTTTTGCACCAAACACTTGTGTTTTGCCTTGGAGGGGCAGGGAATGGCTTGTGGGCCATCCCCACACATCACCGGCCATGGCTTGAGGCCACCGGCTATGTTTTGTTGCCACCGACCAAATGTTTGGCCAGCCGGGACTATAGATGGTCGATCGGCCATCTTTTTTGGTCAAATTACATTTTTGGCTGGCCGACCACTGTTCATCTGCTTTTGCAGATATTTTCATGCCAGCTGTGATAGCTGGCATACACTCTGCTCCCCTCCATACACATGTATGGAGGGATTTCCCTCTTATCTAGCTTGTCTTGTAAGCTTGCAAGATTGAACCTTCTATAAGAGGAGACCTCTCCTCCCTTCTCTAGGTTAGACAAAAAATCTCCAGAGAGACTTCTGATATTAGGGTTAGGTTTTGTATCCATTCTATCTTTATATCTCTCTCTTTCTTTGCCTTGTGTGTGTTTTAGTCTTACTATTGCACACAAACACCTAGTCTTACACCTTTTCTTGGTTGCTGAGGGGCCAGAGGTCTGTTCTTGGTGTTCTTGGGTGGTTTTGAGCTCAAAGAAGCAGCTGGTCCACCATTTGTGAAGAGGGTCTTCAAGGGTAACATTCTTGTTTTTTTTTTACCCCATTTTTTCATAGCTTTTTCGACTACCTTGCAACTATTTTTAGACTCAGTGTATAACATATAAAAGTCATTTTTTTTGTTTACTCTAAATAGTTGGTTAAGGGTGTTTTGAGCCTTGAGGTTGTTTGACCCCTCTTAGGGCTTATTTGACCCCTTTTTTTGTGCCATTTTGGTGAGCTCCGGGACCATTGTGTTTGGGCCTCCTCACCACTGAAATCTTGAGGGATTTCAGTGGTGAGGATGGTGCCTTAAGGTCCTAAGAAGGAGAGGGCCACCCCCTCTCCTTGTTGTCCTTGAAAAGGGCCATTTTTGCCTCTTGAGAGAGCACCTAGTTTAGGTTCATGTTGATCATGCCTTAACTGATTTTTGTGCTTATATTGCCATGATGTGGCATTGTGTTAAGTTGGTTTAGACATACCTTGCATGCTTTGCATACATGTCTTGTAATGCCATGTTTTCGCCTTAACATGCTTTAGGTTTTGATCCTTGTTCTAGCATGATTTTGGCCAAGCTTTGTGAAGATTTTGTGTTTGTTTTAGCATGCTTAAGTTCTGTTCTTGGTCATTTTGGTCGACCATAGCATGCTTAGTATAGCCACCTTGCATTTTGGCTTGTTAGCCTTAGGTGTGTGAGTGTGTAGCATGCATTACTTGCATTATTTCAGTGGTTTGGAACCACTTACCATGTTATTTCAGTCCTTATAACATGCTTGCATACTTGCATTTGATACTCTTTTGTTGCTTTAGAAGGTTGTTGCCTCATGCTCCATGAATGTGCTTCTTTGTATGCTTGCATGTTTAAGCCACTTAGATGCCATCTAGGTGTTCCCTTAGCATTGTCTAAGTCTGCCTTGAACCTGTTTTAAATCCTCTTGGCCTTGTGAGGCTTGGTTGACTTAGCCGTGGTTTAAGTCTCCTTGACTTGCCTCAAATACTTGGACCAATTGCATGCCATGTTTGTCTTGTTTAAATTGGTTTGGCACCATTATTAACATGATTTCCAGAGTTTACATTGCATGCTAATTGTCCATGTTTAGGCTCTTTTAAGTATTCTTAAAGATTGCTTGTTTGATGCTTAAGTGTTGGCCCATCAACATGTACATGTGTGTGTATATGTAGGCCCTCATTTCCATAGCATTGGCCACTGTTTTAGGCTTGTTTGAGGGCTGCCTAAATTAGTTTAAGTCCATCCCTTTACATGTTGTTGCATGCTCACCTTGTGTGTTGTTGCATACTAGTGTGTTGTTGCATGATTGAATGAAGTCGCATGCTTGCTTGTATGCTTGAACATCCATATTGTGTCTTGCATACTTGTAGGTTGCATTGCTTCATGCCTTATATGCTTCTTTACTTAGGTTGTGTGCCTAACCTACATTACACATTGCATTGCCATGTTGCATACTAGCCTCCATACCTAGGATGCATTGCATTGGCATGCATGCTTCACCTCTTGAGTTGAGTATGATAGAGGTTGAGCCCCCTTTGCTTGATTATGTGCATTGCATTCCATATCAAAATGCATACTTGGTTCCTTGGGCCATCATGCATGGAAATGCGCGATTGGTGGTTCGAGAATCGAGAATCATATCCCTTTGAGTCATGAATATGATAAGGGGTGTGATTGGTGCATACATTGCTTGAAATGCATTGCCATGCTATGTTTTGCCCTCTGCTACTGTCAAAAACAGATTCTGCAGGAAGATTTGGCTGGCCGGCCATCTGCAGTGCCGACCGGCCATCCATAAGTGGCCGATGGATTAATTTGTGGCCGGTGACCATTCTCCATGGCCGGTGACCAATTCCCTCAGCCGGTGGTGTTCCACAGCATTCAGGGAAGCAACTCGGAGATTTGTGCAGTCTTCAAAGAAGGATAACAGTCAAAGCAGAGGCAACTTGTGCATGGCAGTGGCATTCCGAGCGGAGCCGAGCGCGCATTGCATTGGGCTCTCTTCCCGAGGCTGTTTACTGCTTTCATTAGATTAGTTAATTTGTTAATTAATTAATTGGTTTGAAATATTTAATTAGCTTGTAGGTTAATTAATTTGTATTATTCTTTCGGTCCCTCCGAGCGAGGGCAAATTTGAAATAAGTGTGGGTGCGTGTGTGCATGTCTTCCAACCCCCACTTCTTTCTCCCTTTTACTTACCTGCTTTTGATGGCTAGTATTAGGACATGTTTACTTTAGCATACCTTATGCTATGCATGCGTGCATCATTCATTAGTCTTGCATGCACCAGGCTCGGTGCATCATGCTAACTGCATAAAGTATTTCAAATCTAACTTGAATACATGCTATCTGTGCATTTTCACATGTCATCCTTAGATTAGCCGAGCCTATTCTAGATTGCATTCTGTATGCGTTGCATTAGCCACTTAACATGGACTTGGATCATGCATTGATTGCTAACATGTTCTTGTTTTGGCTCGGAGTACATTGTAAGTATTTTTATACTTTAGCATCTCGCATGAATGTGAATGTCAACATGACAGCATGCTTACCATGTGGCTAGATGCTTATGTGATATAAACTGCTTGAATGCCTGTGGGTGAAGGTCAGATTGATTGAGTTGGAACAACTCGTTGAAATCCGTGCTTTAGCCTACTTGCGGGTAGCAAATTTCAAACTGTTTTTCAAACAAACGGATATGCAATGCTTCGTTCCAAATTAGGCGATCTAGTCTATATTTTTGTGTTGTGCGCATCACATAGTAATTCTAGCTAATTAACTGGAATAAGAACACATAACGTTTTTAAAATCGGATATCATGGTTGGTAGAGGCCGATCTTCGGATCGGGCGAAAGGGGGTGCTCATAGCTGACCTTCCCCAATCGTACCCAAGTTCCCGAGCCGAGGCAACTTTGGTGATGACGGACACGTGGCCTTTGGCACCGAGTCAGGGTTTCCTAAATTTCCCAAAATAAAATATTTAGGTGGCGACTATGTATCTGGTAAAATAGTCCATGTTTGGCACTTCTTTTCTAAAAATCTGTTTTTCTCAAAATGATTTGCCGAATTTGGACTCTTTGGTTCAGATTAAAAACCGAGACAATTTGAGAGTCCTGAACTGTAGTGAGCCCAATGAACAAAATCAGGGGGGGAGGGGATACCCTCTTGGGGTGTTCGGGGACGTCTACAATGGGTCTGCATAACATTGGAATGATCAAGGGATATAAGATGATGTGGCCTAACGGTTACTCACAAGATTCAAATTCAAAATCAGGAGGGAAGCCTAACTGCAGACATGGCGTAGTGGAGCTAACTGTGAGGAAGCATGCTCAGCGATTATGGAGGAATGCTTCGACGGTTAGAATCTCATTTCGACAGTTATCATTGAAAAGTATAAATAGCAAAGAAAGCCTCAGAAAGAAGCCCCAGACTCAGATCCAGAAACCAGCTTTTATCTACTTTATTCTCCTTCCAGTTTTTACATTTCTTGTTCTTTACATTTTTGCACTTCAAATTCTTGTATTGCACTTTATTTATAGGAGTAGTTTTGAATAGCTTGTTGCTGTAAACCTCTACGAGGTTGGATCAGATTATTGTAAGTGTTTCATTTTTGCTTAATAAAATGTTACAATTTTTCTTCATTTAATTGTTATTTACTAAATTCTCCTAAACAAGCCACCAGTAAAAGTCCTCTTCATTGAGGTTGAAAAAACTAAAACACAATCGTCTGATTATTGGTTGCCAATTAATCTTCTGTAAGGACTGATTGATCCTTACTGGCATACTAAAAATTACAAAACTAACCTTCGAAAGCCAAAAAAGCCAACTCTTAAATAAATAGAAAAATAATATTATCATTTCTTTTACATTAAATATATAAATAAAAACTAACTTTAAAGATAAATGTAATTTATCCTATGAGAAATTCTAGAGTACGCACCTCATTTAGGGTGCATATCGTATGCCCATTTGGTTACAACTTTTGAATCAATGGCTATGGTGCACAGTATTATTAGTTATTATGTATCGTGATATTAATTATGATAAAATTTTGGTAATGATTTAAGAATTATTTAATCATATTTTATGTCATATTTAGTTATAATTTAATTTTTTTTTAAATTATAACTCTAATAATATTCAATTATATCATTTATGATAATTAAACACACAAATTACATAATTTACTTATAATGCACGTTTAAAAAGGTGTGTACCATCATGTTTAGCTCATCCATTATTAATACACATTTAAAAAGGCGTGTACCATCATGTTTCGCTCATCCTATGTCAGATATGTCCAAATAAAGATTCCTACCCTTGTTTCATTTCCCAATGTCAACTAAGGCGCCTACTAAACTTGTCTTATAGTATCGGACCAGAGAGTCCAGTTCGGTCTAATAGACAGTTTTTAGTTTTTGATAATTTGAATTGTTCATATTTTAAAATTTATTGAGTATATTATTTTTATAAAAAAGTTAAATCGGTCGGATAATAAAAATCATGTATTTGGATTAATTTTGTATGAATTATTTATTTTTTCACTATTTTTTTTTTATATAAAACTGATCTGAACATATGATTTTTTTTTATCCGATCGACTTAATTTTTTACAGAGATAATATACTTGACAAATTTTAAAATATAAATAATTCGAATTATCAAAATGTGATTCAAAAGGGAACCAATAAACCCAACAATACTTCTCTAGTTCAATTTGGATTTGGAAAGAAGCTAATCCCACAATTTAATATTTTGTCAGTGTAGGTAGAAGTATAAACTTAATTTAATGTATAAAGTAGTGGCATATATATGCATGATTTGATATACCTTTAATAATGTTAATTTTGCTTTTATTTGATATTATTTTATGTTAGATAAGAATTTAGTAATGGGTACTGATATAATAGGGGAAATTACATGTAGGTGAAAGGAGGAGAAATAAATTACTAATATATGAGGGGTACAAGTGTGTCTATGGTAGGGTGCAAACGAAAGGTTGTGAATATGCAAGTGTCACTTGCACTTTCCCATATTTTGTTTTGTTTTGTTTTTTTTTTTTGTTTTTCCTCTCTTACTTGCCCGTAGTTCCCTCATATAGTAATAGAGTATATCTCATCACTTGTTTCATTGTTACCCAGGCAGGCAACATAAGATAAGAGAAATTTGGTCGATAAATATAACTTAGAATAAAATAATTCGATAAATATAACTTAGAATAAAATAATTCAATAAAATGAACTAGTACAACTCAACTGAAATAAAAGAATGAATATAAAATAAGAGTAATAATGTGTGTGAGCAAAGCAGAACAAAGAAGCGAGTATAAATATAAATGAGAGACAAAGAAAGAAACAAATACAAGATTTATAATGGATCAATTTTAACTCAAGCCTATGCCAATTCCTCAAGGCTTTCCCTCGAGTATTTCTACTATTCTCCGAATAGATTTACTCTAGCAAATTTACCGAGTAATTGGAAGACTTTTACAGTGAGGATTTTGTTCAAAAAAGGTTCTCAAAAATAAACCCACCAAAACGGTCCTTATTTTGGTGTTACAAAATTTCGCAAGTGTTTCTCTCTCAAACACTCCCAATAAAGCACACACCACAAGAAAATGGGGCTTAAAAGACGGGACTATTTGCGACGGTACACTTGCCGTCGCAAAAAGTCACTTTTTGCGACGGTAGAAAAATACCGTCTCAAAAAACAGAGTATTTGCGACGGTAAAAAATGCCGTCTCAAAAAACAGAGTATTTGCGACGGTAGAAAAATACCGTCGCAAAAAAGGAGAGTATTTGCGACGGTATTTTCTACCGTCGCAAATACTCTGTTTTTTGAGACGGTATTTTTCTACCGTCGCAAATACTCTGTTTTTTGAGACGGTATTTTTCTACCGTCGCAAATACTCTGATTTTTTGAGACGGTATTTTTTACCGTCGCAAAAAGTCACTTTTGTGGTTTTTTTTTTTAAGTGAATATTTTTAAATTTTTAAATTTTTTTTTAGATGCACTTTACTTAAATGTATCTAAAAAAAAAATTATGAAAAAATATTTTTAAAAATTAATAAATACATACAAATATATAAAAAAATGTATTGAATTATTGTATTTCTTTTGTATTTTTGGTATTTAATGAATTTTTAAAAGATTTTTTTACTTTTTAGGTGTATTTATGTTAGGTGTGTCTAAAAATTAAAAAAATTAAATATTAAAAAAATTCAGTAAAAATAATATAACACGGAAAACAAGAAAGTATAATTTTCTCAAAAGAGTTTTTGGAAAACTCTAACCTAACATAGTGATTGTGGTTTTGAGACAGCTTCATATATATACAGTCACAAAATAGTTTGAATAAATTCAATGGTATTTTTCTGTCACAAAAAAAATAAAAAAAACGATGTCGTCTTACTTTTTTAATATAACATCTCTTTTCATTCATTTTTTCATCTTCCTGTCTCTCTGTATTTATCTCTCTCTGTTCTCTTTATCTCTTTCACTCATCACTCTTCTTTCTCTGTCTGTCTGTGTATCTCTCTCATTTTCTCTCTGTGTCTCTCGCATATCTTTCTTCTCTCTATCTCTTATGTCTTCTCTCTTTATCTCTCTCGCTCATCTTTCTTCTCTCTATCTCTCTCATTTATTTTTTTTTCTCTCTCTCTTATTTATATCTCTCTCTATCTCTCTCGCCCATCTTTTTTTTTCTGTGTCTCTCTCTCGCTCATCTCTTTTCGCTCTATTTCTCTCTTTTTGTCTATCTTTCGCTCATCTCTTGTTTCTCTCTCTTTTTCTATCTCTCATTCTCTCTCTCTCTCTCTCTCTCTCTTTTTCTGTTTATCTCTCTCTCTCTGTCTCTCTCTCACTCTCACTCTCTCTCACTCATCACTCATCTCTCTCTCTGTATGCTTGTCCATTTGTGTATTTCTCCCTCATTATATTCGTCTTGTTCACTCTCTCCATCTCATATTCTCTATTTATCGAGCTTCTCCTCGATTTATCTATCTTTTCTCTCATCTCTTTTCTCTCTCTGTATCTTTCGTTCATCTCTCTTCTCTCTATCTCTCTCGTTCATCTCTTTTCTCTCTCTGTCTCTCACTCTCTATCTTTTTCTCTCTTTGTCTCTCTCTCTCTCTCTAACTCATCACTCTTCTCTGTTTGTCTGTCTGTCTGTCTCTGTCTCTCTCTTTCTCTCTTTCTCTCGTTGTCTCTCGCTCATTCTCTCTCATCTGTCTTCTCTCTCTGTCTCTCTCACTCATCTCTCTTCTCTTTATCTCTCTCGCTCATCTCTCTCTGTCTCTTTCTCATTTATCTCTTTTCGCTCTTTCTCTCTTTGTCTATATCTTTTCATCCATTTTTTCATCTTCCTTTCTCTCTTCTCTTTCTCTTACCGTCTCAACCTTACTAAATGTAAAAAAAAATAAAATTCATCAACTATAAAAAAAAAATTATTTTAATAAAAAATAATTTTTTTAACAATTCTTCTGTTGCAAAAAAAAAAAAATCTTCTCTCTCTATCGCTCATATCTCTTCTCTCTCTGTCTCTCTCTTTTTCTGTGTCTCTCTCTCTCGCTCATCTCTTTTCGCTCTATTTCTCTCTTTTTTTTGTCTATCTCTCGTTCATCTCTTGTTTCTCTCTTTTTTTCTATCTCTCCCTCTCTCCATCTCTCTCCCTATCTCTTTTTCTGTCTATCTCTCTCTTTCACTGTCTCTCTCTCACTCATCACTCTTCTCTTTCTCTCTCTCTCTGTCTACTTGTCTATTTGTCTATCTCTCCCTCACTATGTTCGCCTTACTCACTTTATTACTCTCATCTTCTCTATTTATCGAGCTCCTTCTCGATTTATCGATCCACTGCAAACGATGTCGTCTTACTCTTTTGAACATTTCTCTTTTCACCCATTTTTTCATCTTCCTATCTCTCTGTCTCTCTTCTCTTTCTCTCTCTTATTCATCACTATTCTCTGTTTGTCTCTCTCTCCCTTTCTCTATGTGTCTCTGTCTCTTTTCTCTCTCTCTCTCTCATCACTCTTCTCTTTCTGTCCATCTCTCTTTTTCTCTCTGTTTCTGTCTCTCTTCTTTTTCTCACTCTGACTCATCACTCTTCTCTATCTGTCTGTCTATCTCTCTCTTTTTCTCTATGTCTCTCGTCTATCTCTCTTCTCTCTATCTCTTTCATATATCTTCTCTCTCTGTCTCTCTTCTCTCTCTCTTATTTTTTTCTCTCTCACTCTCTTGCTCATCTCTTTCTGTCTCTCTCTCTCTCTCTTATTTATCTATTTTTGCTCTTTTTTTTCTCCCTCTCTCTGTCTCTCTCTTTGTCTATATCTTTTCACCCATTTTTTCATCTTCTTCTCTCTCTTTTCTTGCTCTCTCTTATTCATCACTCTTCTCTCTCTCTCTCTGTCTATTTGACTCTCTCTCTCTCTGTGTCTCTCATTCATTTATCTCTTCTCTCATCTATCTTCTCTCTTTTTCATTGACCACAAAAATTAACTTTATTTTAATGGAAAATATTATTCCTATTTTTACCAAATAAAAAAATAATAATTATTTTTTATTCATTAAAATAAATATAAAATAAATATAAAACAAATAAATTTTTAACTTTATCAAATGAAAAAAAAAATTTATCAACTATAAAAATTATTTTAATAATTTTTTATTTTAATAAAAAATTCATTAACTATAACATATTTGTGGGTGTGTGGGTGTGTGTAGGGTTTTGTTTGAGAACACACAACACAAACACAAACACAACCCAAACACAACAGAGCCGTCCCTCTCCTCCTGCTCGCTCTCTCTCTCTCTCTCTCCATCTAGGGTTTCGCCTTACTGCCGCTGCTGCCTCCCTCACTTTCTCTCTCTCTCTCTCTACTCTACTCTTTAATTCAATCAGTTATGACCGTTGAGGAAGTCCTCCAAGGCGGCGGCGATATGTGCAAAACCATCGAAGTCGCCGTCGTAGAACCACCACAACTCAACCCTCTCACGAAGCTCTCGCCGCCGAGCCTCGACGACTTCGACCCCACCGACGACGACGGGTTTTATATTCCTCCTCTGAACTTCGCGATGGTCGACAATGGCATTTTCAGGTCCGGTTTCCCCGACACCGCCAACTTCCCCTTCCTCCAATCCCTAGGCCTCCGTTCCATCATGTAAGTAAAAAAAAAAAAAAAAAATTCAACCTCATTGATTATATGGCAGTGATGTGTTGGAAAATTATTTCAATTCAGTGAATGATTTGAATTTGCTGATTATATACAGATTTGATGATTATAGGGCTTTGGTTTTGCAGATGCCTTTGTCCAGAACCGTACCCGGAGGCAAATGCCGAGTTTGTCAAGTCAAATGGGATTCAATTATTTCAATTCGGGATCGAAGGTTGCAAGGTAAAAAGCTAATAGTATAGATACTATAGATACTATAGATACTATAGTATAGATTATCAATTTTATTTTTTTATTTTTTTTTTTGATTTGGTATGGTAATTTGAGTGTGACATGGAATGCTTGTTCTTTGTGATGTGGAGGAACAGGGGATTGTAATAATGCAGTTCATTATGTGAAGTGGATTGAGTTCACTGTTTAAGACTGAACAACCATGTGAAATCTTTGAATTTTAGGTATATGAGTTTATTGCTGAAATGAGATGACAATGTTTGGACTATGAGATGACAATGTTTGGACTATGAGATGACAATGTTTGGACAATGTTTGGACAATGTTTGAATTTTAGGTATATGAGTTTATTGCTGTATGTGTGTGTGTGTGTAAGATAAAGTTCATGGCATTGAAAACAAAATAACAGAATAAATTTTTTTGGGAACTCACCTGAAATAACTTCAGTTAATGGCCTTTCTGGGGGAAAAAATGGGGAAGAAAACAATTAGAGAATGGTCACAAAGATTACTATTGGATTCTCTACGATCCGATGTCTGCTGAATATGACTATATATAGTGGTAACCCAGTCATAATGTGAATGATTTCAATTCTGGATTTCATATTGAGACTTAAAGTTGTCTTGGAGGCAAAAAGTGTGTATTTGTCTGCATATGTTCTATCACTAGGCTACAAAATAGACTCATCTTCTGCACAATTATTTTCAGCTTGACCGTTTTCTCCTTTTTTAGGATTTTGTGTGGCTAATATGTGTTATTTCACTCTGGTATTTGCTGCGATATCAACAGGTAAATATTGGGACAAGGTTGTTGACAAGAATGCACCAAATGAAGAAGTTTGGTTACGGGTAACTTACTTTTTAGTTGATTTATCATACTGGACTGCATGAATCCTTTCCAGTGCATTGTCGAGTCAAATGAGAGCTTGATAAGAAGTAAAGGGAACAGTGACACTCCTGCTTGGTTTGTAAACATATATGCATCTGACATTGGGAACAAGTGATTTGGGATAGATAAAGAGTTGAAACCCACAATTCTTAAGTCATGGCTGCACTATGATTGTATGCATGTCTAGAGAGCTAAGCATTTTGTACAAAGGTAGAAATATGGTAGCGTGATTTTGGTTGACTGACTTTGGGATAATAATAGGTATTATCATTCAAAAGTCTAAATAGGCATTCCATCTCGTGTCTTTTCCTAGGTAGTCTACCTCTTTCCCTTTTTAAGCTGTCATAATGTGAGATTATAAGCAGTTTGAAGCCTAAGCTTACTTTGTTCCCACTTGTAGTATATTTTTATCTCCTTCTCGTTCTCTGTTATCTATGACATATTTGTGGTAAGAAACCTTATCTCTGAGGTCATGTCAAGGAAACAAATATTTCCCGCTAGTTTGGCACTGGGAATTCTCAATTTTTTTGGTGGGTGGATGGATGTTGGAAATCCTTACTGTGGGGGATTGGTGTTGGGAAACATCAGTTCAAGACTGGTGATAATGCCCTGCTCACCACATTATTAATCCTTGTGCATCGATGTAGATTATGTGTCAACTTTTTCTTGCTTGGATGTGGAAGATTATGCCAGTGTATGTGGAATTATTTCTATTTTAATCGAGTGATAAACAGCAGGCCCATAATTTTTAAATTTCATGTTTCAATTAATCTTATTTACAGTCAATATAATACTAAATTTGACCAAAATAACTCACTGACCAACTTGTTTTTAATGCAATTTTAGACTATCTTGCCATGGATAGCCGTGCAATTGATCTAACTGAATGTGAATTGACTTAATAAGTCTGTTTATATTCACATATTTGCACACATCCACATATTTTTGTAGATAAAGACATAAAGCAAGAGTGCTTAGGCAAACTGAAATTCCAAAGTATTGCAGTGTAGGTATTCGACCCCAAAGTGAGAGCTGGGTAGAATTTCAATCTCAAAGCTGCTTATCAGAGACCTGTTCTAGATGAACCATAAATTTCTTATGTCCTTTTTTGAAATCAGATTTGCTTTATGTCATCTTTTTCTTATTTCTGCAGATTGAGGAAATGTGCAGAAGAATGAGAGCATCTGCTGTTCCTATTATGTCTGATTCTGAAGGTTATTATGTTTACTTGTTCCTTAATATATTTACTCCCTTAATTTTGCAATTCTATAGCTTTAACTAGTTTTTATCATTATTTTTTTAGGCTTCACCTTGCTAATTCAATTGGTACTTATGTTGGATGTATTGGTTATGACTTAGTGACTAATTCCGAATGCTCTATGTTCCACAAGGATGACATGAATGTTAGTTTGCACCTCAATTATATAAAAAATTCTCTTTAGTCTTGGCGATGTAATTCCAGCAGACCAAGAAAGTCAATAAGCTATCGACGTAAAGAGATAGCTTATTCATCATTCAATTTTCACGGATGGTGACAAGTCTTCGTGGAAGCTAGATTCTTCCTCAAACATTGATTCCACTGTTTATCCTCTTTTTACTCTTTTCAAATTGTTGAAAACTAAACCATTTCAGAAGGTACTTTATTTGTCTCTTTGAGCTCCTTTGAAATCCAACATCTGATGAGCACTTGAAATTTATGATTATGTTTATTTTCTGTAACATTCATAATGGTTGCCAATCAAAAACATTTATATTGCTTCTATCACTGCTTCAATCAGGTTGAATTCACCCCAGAGGAACTTGATTCTCGGAACAGGTCACTAAATCTACAAGTATGTGTTGTTATTTCCTCATCCATTTCTCTTATTATTTATGTCCTCACCATATCTCAAATCCTATTATACCTGTCAGAAGAGATGAAAGATTTTAACCACCCTCAGCAGAAATATACAGTACCTATATATTACCAATACCAAAACACACACTCCTTAGCAGGTTTTATATAATCGTTGCTCATGCATGAATTTACAACATATAGCATATATTTGATGAGATCACATTGTTAGTTTAGTGCCTTGGAGCTGAATGATACATGAAACTAAGTATACCTTAATCTATAATTGAATGATAATAATTGATGATGATGTGATAGTGAAATATTGGTGTTAACTTTGGTTTGTTCTTTGTGATGTTCAGGAGATAGTGATGTCACAGAAAAACCAGTAGACCTGATTAAAGTTTACTCTGAGAGATATGCAGTTGTTCCTGATGACAACGTAAGTGTTCTTTTCACAGTTTTCATTGTCTTCATTACTGGTGTTTAAATAGTTGGTTTCTCCAAAAGATTATAATTTGCAACTGTTATCTATTTATTTGTAGGTCAAAAGGATAAATTTTGCCGAGGGGAAGATCTGATTCTAGAAGTAGGAATTTGCAGCTTGATTTTTGAAATAGGCTCAAAATTGAGATCTTGTTGGAAATTTTTTATTTTTTTATTTTTTGTAAGAGCATTTAAATATCCAATGTGTTGATTGGTGAATTTTAGATTTTATTTTATTATTTTATTTTTTTTAGGATTTGGGTGAATTTTATAATTTAAATATGCTTTTATGAACGTGTACAGTTTAATTATTCTTTGTAAAATATTGAATTTGATGGTTTGATCAATTTTTATTTTTATTTTCTGTTATGATGTTTTTGTGAATGGAATGTAAATAATCAGCTCTTAGAGAGTGAGAGACGGCACCACCGTCGGAAAAAATAGAAATTTTTAATATTTTTATTAATTTTGTTATAGGTTTTACTTTTTGCGACGACATTATACTGTCGCAAAAAATAGAAATTTTATTATTTAAAATAAAAATTTTATTATTTTTTAATATTTTTTGCGACGGCATTACACTGTCGCAAAAAATAGAAAATTTTATATTTTTTTTACTTTTTGCGACGGCACCACACCGTCGCAAAAACAGTGTTTTTTTTAAGAAAAAGACTATTAGCGACGGTATTTTTTGCCGTCTCAAATAACATTTTTAGCGACGGTAAAATAAGGCCGTCGCAAAAAAGTCAAGAAATTTCAAACGTTATTAGCGACTGCACGGTGCCGTCGCAAAAGGTAAAAAATGCCGTCGCAAAACATTAGCGACGGCACTTACCGTCGCAAAAACTCTTTTGCAACCCCTGCAGTTGCGACCCCTCTCTTGCCGTCGCAAAAAGTCATTTTGCCGTCGCAAAAAGTATTAGCGACGGCATTAGGAGTATTAGCGACGGTATTTTACCGTCGCAAAAAGTCAATTTTTTTGTAGTGACACGGGTATAACAACCCTTTACAGATGGAGAAAAATACTTAAAGCATTTTGTACAATAAATTCCTAAAGAGTTGAATTTAAACAATTAAAACTCATATAGAAGATATGAAAGTTATCACAAAATTCTTGTATTTTATGTTCTCTTTTGGAGAGTATCCTTTCTCTCACTTGTAGGTGAGTGTAGATGATTCATAGCCCCTCATCTTCATTTGACTACTGGAGGTAGGTAGGGGTAGACAAATGTCGGGCCGGGCCCGTACTACGTAATAATGAAATTTGTGTCTATCTAAGCCCCGGCCCGACCTTAACATCGGAGCTCTATATCTATCCAAGCCCCAAGTCTGATTTAAAAAATAATTATAAATCTCAAACTCACCCATAAAGCTATATGTTAAAAATAAATTAAAACAATCCGTAATTAAATATAATCACACATTATATTTCTTAAATAAATATATTGACGTCATTCTAAATTGAAAGATTTTGTGTGTAAATTTAAAGATTTCTTAAATAAATTCAATCACGCATCACCACAAATGTGAGTTTCAATAAAATTAACAAAGACAAAGTCTAGATCCTAACAAAAAATATATATTGTAATGTATTATAAATAAATAATTAATTGATTAATTTAATAGCAGGCTAGGCCGGGTCAGACATGGGTTGGTAGTATAAATCTCAAATCCAACTCATTAATATTTTAGGTTAAAAATGTTAGCTCAGCCCGGCTCTATGGGCTAAAACAACCTTCCCAAGCACTAAAAAAATAGGATTGGGCTGTGCGGGCTGAACGGGTTAACAAGCCGATGTCCACCCCTAGAGTAGGTAGGAGAACATTTAATGCGAATATAGCTGTTTATAGTTGTTGGAATATGTTAGAACACACTTAGAATTTTGAATTTCTGAATCAGGGTGTCAACCCTTTATTTTTTGCTGTCGACCCTTGCTTGTCTTTTGTTTTTCACGTAAGCCTTCTGTCTAATGGTGTCATAGTACCGGAAAATCAGAGGACCGAGTCGGATATGGGCCGATATATCGGTGAGACTGAAATTCACGTCCGTAGCGTCCGATTCGCGGTTCGTATCGGCCTGAATCCGATACACGAAGCGATACATGCCGATACATGCTGGTACAGTGAAGATTGAAGCAGAGAATCAGATGAAGAAGATTGAAGCAGAGAACCAGATGAAGACGAAGAAAGAAAAGCAAAAGAACTTAGATTCGAGATAAAGAAGGTGAGATTTGAAGGTAATGAAAAGAGGAAGATTAAGACGAAGACAGAACCATTTCTGCCATTGAAGGATCTTCAAGCTTGTTGGAGTTCTTTGAAGCTCTGATACGACTCTGAAGTTCTAATCTCGAATTTCACAAATTAATTACTAAAAACACAATTTCAATAAACTAAAAATACAATTTTTTACACAAATTCTCACCTTGCTTTCATTTCCTCACAAAATCGAAGATAGAAATTCAAATCAATATATATATACGTAGTTTATATATATATATATATAGAGAGAGAGAGAGAGAGAGAGAGAGCTGGGCTATACAGAGGTGAGAGGTGAGCGTGAGTGAAAGGAATCCGGATCCTCGGCCGCCCTACCCGGCCGCCCTACCCGGCAGCCCCCCAAAACGACGTCGTTTTGGGGGTTTTTGATTTTTTTTTTTTTTCTTTTCTTCTTCTTCGTTCTGGCCGAAGAGAGAGAGAGGAAGAAGAGAGAGAGGAAGGGGAGGGGAGGGTCGCCGTCGCAGGTCCGACGATCGTCGCCATGCCTCGCCTCGCCTCGCCTCCGCCGTCGCGGGTCGTCCAGCGCCTCCGATCGTCGCCTCGCCTCCGCCTCCGGCCCGCCTCCGCCTCCTCCTCCTCCTCCCCCGGTGATTATGGCCCCCCTCCCCTCCCCTCCGGCCCACCGGCGGCTCCCCTCCCCTCCCCCTCTCTCTCTTCTTCCTCTCCCCTCCCCTCCCCTCCCCTCTGGTTCGGCCAGAACGAGGAAGAAGAAAGAAAAAAAAAAAAAAATCAAAAAACCCCCAAAACGACGTCGTTTTGGGGGGTTGTTGGGACGGCCGCCGAGAACGGCCGCCGAGAATCCGGACTCGAGTGAAAGGTATGAAGTCTGAGGAAAAAGAGAGGTGAGGGGAAGAGGTCAGTGGCCTCCTGACATTTTGGTCTAGTCAATATAGACCAGTTGTTTTAATCAATAGAGACTAGTTGTTTTATTATATTGATGAATCTAACTAGAATTAATTTTAAATTAGAGTTAATTCTAAATTGGTTACAACTGTTACTTAATTTTTTTTTCTTTTTTTTTGAACTCATGTTTTGTGCACCATACAATGTTCACGTTTTTATTTTTTCTATTTATTTGTTCACATTAATTTTTTTATTAAAAGTTTAATATATGTCAAAAAAAAAAAACTCAAGATTAAAATATATATCATTTAGTTGAAAAAATGGGTTAAAAGTGCTCTTATATATCAAAATTTTGATTAAAATGTGACAAATTAAGGTTAAAAGAGTCAAAAAATATATAAAATTGAGTTTCAGAGGGATTGCTAATGATTTTTAAAATTTCACAGTCGTGACACCCGATTCCCGATACGTACCGGCCGATACTACCGATACCGATACTCCACGATCGATACCGTTACACTACCCGATACCACGATTTAGAACCATGAATGGTGTTGACCCTTGGGCTCTGAAGTGTTGACACTTTGCAACACTTCACCCGTTCTCTCCCTTTCAAGCTTCCTTCAAAGTACAAGATTAACTTCAAATAACATTAAATAAAAATCATTTAAGCATAAAACAAATATCAAATGATTTGTTCATAGAATTTATCATGTGCGATATAAAATATTGTGTCAAATAATATCAAATAAATATAACAATGAAACACAATAAATAGAAATCATAAAAAAACCAAGATTTATGACTAACACATATATATCTCAAATTATTATATTATCAAAATCAATAATTAAAAAGTATCGATCATAGAATGGGACAAACAAAGAACAAGAAATTACAATAAAAATATGAAATCAGTCTAGGTGTTTAGTTTTTTGGTAACTTTTTTATTTACTTATTTTTGTTTTGGTGAACAGATTTTAAAATTTTTAAGAAGTTTTAGATTTTTAAATTTTACTCGATGAGACAAATAAAAAAAAAATTTAAAAGGGGTCCATAAAAGACAAAAATAAGTAAAAAAAAGTAGTATATATATTTTTTATAATTATTTTGGATTTTTATTTTTTGAATTTTTTAGATTCATCTACACGAGATGGATCAAAAAAAGTAAAATATTTTGGCATAATTTTTTTTTTAAATTACTAAAAATAAAAATTCGAAAACAAAGATGTGACTAAACAACAATAAATATATAAAATCTAAAAAATCTTATCATTAACTAAATCAAATGTAATGAGCTACCCCTAAATTATATGTTTGTTACACATATGCCTGGATTGTTACATCTTAACACATACTGTAAAATATATGTATATGTATATATATTATTATAAAACCCGTACTATGCAAGTCTTTAAATAAAGAATTAAAAATTTATTTAAAAATTAAAGAAGTAATTTTAAATTTTAATAGAAAAAAATAGTTAAAATTGTGTGAATAAGTTGTTTTCATTTAAATTGTAGTAAACTCGTATTTTAATTGTGTTATCATTAATATTTTATTTTAAGTATTAATTAATAGGTATGTATGTCATTCGTAGATCAGTAATACTTTAGAGCAAAAAAATTGAATGAATTATAAAAATTAAAGTTAGCATAAATGATAAATATATATGCTTTTAAATTAAATTTTCTTAAAGGATCTAACAATTAAAATTTCTAATTTACAATTACATAATAAAATTTATTTAAAATTTGTTAAATCGAAAACAAATTAGAGAACAAAATCATTTTTTTTAGAGTAAGTAGCATTAATCCCTTTTCCTGAGCCACCCAAATGAAGTTCTCTCTAACCCACATCAGGCTCCACTTTTAAATCATTTTACCCCTCTTGTTAATCACTTTCAACTCTCGTTTCGTGTTCCCATTTCCGGCTACACTTTTTTTTATTCCCTTTTCCCCAACTACCCTTATAATTTTCAACCCTATAATCAACCTCTAATTGAATTTTGTTAAAATCTATACCGACCATATTATATGATCTTTATCATCGTTAACTATACTAACATTGTAAATAATATCATCGAATTGTTTATCCTAAAAAGAGATTTATGTAATTTATAAAAGTATGAAATAGTTAGACATATGATGCACGATTAAAATTAGGTCAACTATTAAAAATATAAGGAAAAATCTCAAATCAATTAGAAAATGGGTAAAAAAAAATTCTCATTTTCTTGGGGTGCACGTTTGTTTTATATTTGGTGCAAATCATTTCTCGTGTTTAGTGCAAGCCTTTTTTTTTTTTCTGTGTCAGAATTATGTCTAAACGATTCAAATGTATGCTGCAATGTTTTTTTAATGGGTTTGGTTATGGTGTGCAACTTACACCTTATACCTTACACTTACACCTTACACTTACACCTTTTGTAAAAAATTAAACCTTACACTTACACCTTTTTTGAGGTTGCACACCATGTGCAATCCACTTACACCTTACACCTTACACTTACACCTTACACTTACACCTTACACTTACACCTTATACTTATACTTACACCTTACACTTACACTTTTTGTGTAAGTGGCACATGGTGTGCACTTGCACACTTAAGAAAACTCCTTTTTTAATTTGCCCACCAATACGGAATAACCACAAACTGAATAGTATAATATTGTGCCAACTTGTCTTGGCCCAAATTCATCTAATGCCATTTTCTTTATCCAATCCAACACTATAAACCAACATTTTTTACTTTATAGTTTGAAAATTAATTAATTAAAATATTCTAATTATAATTAAAAATAAAGAAAAATCAATCAATAAATATTGTCTTAACGTATATAAAAACTTTTTTGATATAAATAATTTTGCTATCCAATGTCTATCCCACGGATAAAATAGATAAATGCTCTAATTTGATATTAATATCTTTAGAATTGAACTGCTTAGACTAATCTTAGATTGGTTGAACAGTTTAATTTATAGTTAGCATTAGAAAATTACGTGTATTTATAATTTACCTAGATGGCAATTTTGTAATCTACTAAAAAATTTATTGATTTTGTATTTTCAATCAATTGTGCATAAATAAAAACTTTATTTGACAACTAACTGAAAATAGTAATTATTTTAAGTTATATATTTTGTTTACATATATTTAAGATAATTGCATAAGAAACTTGACATTAAATTTTTTGAATAATATTTATGCTACTTTTGGGTAATGATTATCGGGAAAACAAAATAAAATTAATCAAACAAAAATTGATTTGTTTTCTACAATTATCTAATTCATTGTTTTCATATTCCTAACCCAACCAAAATAAAAAATAATCAACTTGTTTGGTTTTGATTTTCAGAAAACAGTTTTCAAAAAATTATACTTTTTTTATTTTCCATATTTCAATGTTTTCAATGAAAATTTTTAATATTGTAACAATCCAGAATTTTTCCTTTCGCTTGAGCAGGGGAGTTGACGCTCGAGCAGACTTGTGAGGCTTCCAGTACTTTTGCAATCTGTTCGAGATTCTGAGAGTTGTGAATTCCCGCTGGAGCATAGGAGTGGTCGCTCGAGCGGCCGGTTTTATTGGTCTGCGCGCTCGAGTACAAGATTGGGTGCTCGAGCGGTCTGCCTAGTTGAGTTTGAATTTCTGAGACTAGTGGGATTGTTTTTGACCTTTTATTATTGTGTTTGGAGCCTTCCTATTTTATTTTGAGACATTGATCGAAGTGGTAACATGATGGCAAAGTAAGATTGGATCAAAAATTTTAATTCGGATAATCTTCCTATGAACAACCGTCACTCTTTTGCCCTTTTATTTTTCCACACTTTGTTTTTGGGTGTGAGGCTAGAACCATTGAAAAGATTGTTTTCGGGGCTTCGATTTGGACACAAGAACGATCTAAAACGGAGTCCGGATGGGAGAGTTATACCCGTTTGAAGTTTTAGTATCTGTGTTGGAAGCATGTACGCTCAAGTGGGAAAAGAGACGCTCGAGCGGAATGCGCGGATTCAGCAACTTAAAAAGTGATTTTCTAGATCATTCTCTCCACTTTTCTTTTCTCTCTTCCTCCCCCCTCATCCTAGGTCCGAAAAACCCTAGATTTTTGACCCAAATAGCTTCCATCCCCTAAAGTTTTGGCTAAGGTCTCTCACCAAAAAGTAAAGAATGCTTGAAGATCACACTTTTCAACCGATTGAAGTTTAGATTTGGGAAGGAATCACATCAAAGCTTTGCTCTTTTGCTTGATTCTTGAGGTAGGGATCCTAGTTCTTCTTCAATACTTGCATTAATAGATAGACTTGTGGTATTTTGATTATATAAATACAAAATCTACATTGTTGAGCATATAAGGTTACACATGAGATTTGGGGCTTAGGGTTTGAAGTGTTGGGTTTCAATTGTTGGCTTAAGATTGTGGATTATGAACCTTAGGTGTATAATCAAAGGAAAAATTGGAATAAAAAGTAGTGGTGTGAGAAGTTTTAATTTTTCTTGAAAGTCTTGATTTTCCTTGAAAATCCTAAGTTGATTCATGATGATAATTAATGATTTTGCCTAAATTGAAAGTAGAACCATGAAATTGAAGGGTTGAATTATATATATACAAGTTTAATTGAATTTTGAAAGTGTTTGAAAATTTTGTAAAAATTAGCGATTGAACCGTTATTATGGACATTGTAAATCATGTTATTATATGAAACTAAATTTGGGGTAAATGAATTGTTAATGGTAGGGATCTTTCTACACTTTTATATGATATTTTGCTTAGTTATTGTCCTTTGTGTAACAATGGTGGGATTTAGAAATGTTTTAAACAAACCTAGGGTTTGGAGCATATAGTACAAAGAGGGGTTTTGGGTGTAGATGAAATTGATGTTTGTGGGGTTTGAAAATGATGATGAACTATGTCTAATTTGATGATTTTGTCGCTTGAGTAATATTTGGGGAAAAATGGGGGAATTGCCCTAATTGGGTCAAATTACTATTTTGTACAAAAATTGGGATTGGCATTGGAAATGTAAAATTGAGGGGCTATTGATATGAATGATAGAATTGGTTATTGTAGACCGCCCCGAGAACTCCCCGCTCCGCGCGCGAGGGCGCGAATTTCGTTTTGTTCTTAGCTACTACAGTTCGGACTCATGTCACGGTTCTGAATCTAATCTCATAAAGTACAATGTGAGACCGATAAATCACCAAAGAGTCCAAATCTGGCAAATCGTTTTGGAAAACTGATTTTTATAAAGAAGTACCAAACATGGACTGCTTTGGTAAATACAGAGTCGCCACCTAAATATTTTATTCTGGGAGAATTTAGGAAATCCTAACTCGTGCCTAAGGCCACGTGTCCGTCATCACCAAAGTTGCCTTAGCTCGGGAACTTGGGTACGAGAGGGGAAGGTCATGCAATGTGCACCCCCGCTTGCCCGATCAAAAGATCGGCCTTTACTAAGTATGATATTTTATTTTTGAAAACACATGTGTTCTTATTTCGATTATTAACCTAGAATTATTATGTGATGCGCACAGCATACAAGTATAGACTAGATCATCTAAGTTGAAACAAAATATTGCATGTTCGTTTGTAAAAATGATTTTGAAGTTTGCTACTCGCAAGTAAGCTAAGACGAGGATTTTGATGAATTGTTCCAATTCAAGTAATCCAACCTTCACCCACAGGCATTCAGGTAGTTATATCAAATAAGCAGTTAGCCTCAAGGCAAGCATGCTTTCATGGCAACATTAACACACATGCAGTATGCTAAAGCGTAAACACTCGCAGTGTACTCCAAGCCAAAATAGAGAACTAGTCAGAAATCATGCATGATCCTAGTTCATGTTAAGATGGCTAATGCAACGCATGCGAGAATGTAATTAAAATAGGCTCGGCTATCTTAGAATGGCATGTGAATGCAACTTGATAACATGCTGTTGAACACGTATTCAATTAAATGTATTGAAAATACAATGTAGTTAGTATGATGCGCCAAGCCCGGTACATGAAAAACAGATGAATGAATGCATGCATGCAAAGCATAAGTATGCTAATTGAAACATGCCCTAAGACTAACCATCGTAAGCGGTTAAGTAAAAGGGAGAAAGAAATGGAGGTTGGAAGACATGCATCGCACACATGCACGCTTATTACAACAATGCGCGCTCTCACAGGAGGGTTCGAATAAGAAGCTAACTAGCTAATCTAAGCTAATTAAACTAATTATTACATCACAAAACTAATTAACTAATAAGTTAACTAATTAAGTACAAAACAAAGCTAATTAACTAATAAGTTAACTAACTAGTTATTACAACACAAATAAGCGGCTAAACGCATTAACTACTTAAATACAAAACCAAAGCATAAACTACCTAAGGAAAGCAGTAAAGAGAGGTCCTCGGGATGAGGAGTGCCTGCATGCTTGGTCGCCTCGTTCGGAAATCCATCGCAATGCCCCGATTTGCCTCTGTTTGCAACTGTTCTCGGAACCTTGCACAAAGCTCCACAAAGCTTCAACTCTACCATGGGAACCTGTAGGAACACGGCCGACCACTTTCTGGAGTTGCCAACCACCTGCCGACCAGTTACCATTGCTGCAAATTAGAAAAAAGTGGTTGGCCACCTAGTTGTTCTGGTCGGCCAACCAGTTGTTGCTGCATTCTTCCAACTTGCTGCAACAGAGAGCAAGAAAGGGCATGGCAATGTATTTGCAAGATATGTGTGCACAACCACTCTCCCTATCATTTCATAAGCTCAAGGGAGTGTGGTTCTCGACCCTCGGGCCACCAATCATGCATCTCGATGCATGATGGCCGAGAAGCCAAATTGCATAATTCAATATGAAATGAATGCACACATAAACACATAAAGCCTTAATCTCTATCATGTATGATCAAGAGGGTCGGCGATTGAGAATTGAGGCACATTTCATTACTTCAAGTATGAAACGTCCCTCGTTTCTCGTGTTTGGACTAACACCTAATCCAAACACAATGCAAGCAACAAGATGGCATACTCAATGCAATGTAACATGGCATACACAATGCTAAGAATAACATGACATACACAATGCAAAGAACAACATGGCATGCACAATGCAATGTAACATAAGCATGCAAACAACATGGCATACACAATGCTAAATGGACTTAAACCAAAATGGACAGACCTCAGTCATGCCTAAATCAGTGGCCATAATAATGAAACGAAGGCGCAAAAGCAAATACAAGCATGCAGATGCAATGGCCCATCAACTAGGCCTAAGAGCACAACCCTCAAGAGTTCTCAAAGAGTGACAAATGTGAAAGTGTAACAACACTAAGTGAACTGAAATAAGGTATGAAATGATGCCAAATCACTCAAACAATACAAGTATAGCATGCAAAGGTCCTTAAGCATTAAAGCTAGCAAAGAGGACTACAAAGGGGACATGCAATACATGACACAAATGCATGAACCAACCATGGACAGAGCTCAAGTAGGTCAAAACAAAGACCAAAATATGCTGAGATGGGGACTCAAATGTCTAGGCATGCAAGCATACACACTAGGCCATAAACAAGACCACAATGCATAACACTCAAAGGCACTTAAAGAGTGAATGAAGTGGGAACATGGAAAGTCTATATGCTCTAAAATGTCATGTTAAAGGATGCCAAATCATGTACACAACACAAATGAAGCATGCTATGGTACCCAAAGCTTGAAGCTAGCATAGGCATTTGTACTACAACTATGCAAAACATGAAGCATATGGTCAAGGCAACCCAAAACAGTCCTAGAACATGTCAAAATGATGCTAAAACATGTATGGAAGGAAGCCAAAACAAGCTAGCATAAAGGGCATAAAGCATGGACTAGGCAAGGCCAAAAGGGAGGGTTACACTACACCTACCAAGACCAAGCATGGGATGGCTTCGCCACCAAAAATCAGAGTTATATTATGGTAAAATAACCCCCAAAACATATTGAAATGATAGCTCGCAAGCTTAAGCATGAAGGCATACGCAATGACTCATGTTAAGGCATAAAGGACCAACCCTTCAAAGCATGAAATAAGTGAAAAATGCAAGTGTATGACCACACTACATGTACTAAAATCACATTTCAAATAATGCCAAATCATTCAAATAGACCAAGCAATGCATGCTAGTGGACTTGATACACAAAGCTAACAAGCTAGAATGCATTATAGCTATACAAAGCAAGGCATGCATGACCAAAACAACATAAATCAGAGAGCATGCTAAAACATGGACAAAAGCTTCTTGAAGTTAAGCCAAAATCATGCTAGAATGATGGTCTAAAGCATGGTACACATTAGGCTATTGAATGGAAATGCACTACAAGTGCAAGGAGCATGCATGGGCCAACCAAACCAAACCTTAACAAAGGTATCACATGGCAAAGCATCACAAAAAACATGCTGAAATGGAATCAAATCATGCTAGAAAGGCATGCTACTTCATGAAGCATACAAGACTAGTTTGCAACATTTACACTACAAGTGTATTAAGCATGCATGAGGTGAGAAAACCAAACCAAAACAGTGGTATGCCATGCTGAAATAAGGCTTAAAATAGGCTGAGATGTGGCCAATACAAGCTTAACAAACATGCTCAAACATGAGGCAAATGAAGCAAGCATTCAAGAACACAAGGAGAGGGGATAACCCTCACCTATTGGGACCTCAAAACATCATTTCCACCACTGAAATTCCTCTGAAATTTAGTGGTAGAAAGGTCATGCAAAGACTAAAACAAGAGCCTAAAGGGATGGCTCAAAACAAGGCCTAACAAGGCCTAAGAGGGGGTAGACCACCCCCAACAAAAAAGTGACCTTAAACAAACATTTTAAGCATGCAAAAGCAGAACTTTTTGTAGTTAAAAGTTAAGCTTAAATCAGCATGCAAATAGGCCTAAAAGCTTAAGCAAAAAGCAAGGTTTAAGAGGGTAGAAACTCACCCTTGATGAACACCTTCAAGGCTGCAACTCCAGCACTCTTTTTGAACCAAAACCAGTCCAAAAATTTCAAAAACAACTTCAAGAGACCTCAGCTCCAAGAGTATGGTGTTTGAGTGTTAAAGTGTGATAAAACTACACTTTTGAAGCACAAATATGAAGCAAAAGGCAAGATAGAGACAAATGTGTATCTATAACTCTTCAAGCATCAAATTCTGAACCTAAGGCATGAGGGAGGAGGTCCTCTCTGTAGACGTGCCTGAATGTCCCGGTTGCGCGTGCGAAGGCGCGAAATCCATTTTGTTCATTGGCTACTACAGTTCGGATTCAATGTCACAGTTTTGAATCTAATCTTGCAAAGTGCAATGCAAGACCGATAAATCACCAAAGAGTCCAAATCCGAAAAATCATTTTGGAAAATTGATTTTTATAAAGAAGTGCCAAACATGGAGTGCTTTGCCAGATACAGAGTCGCCACCTAAATATTTTGTTTTGGGGGATTTAGGAAACCCTGACTCGTGCCTAAGGCCACGTGTCCGTCATCACCAAAGTTACTTCGGCTCAGGAACTTGGGTACGAGAGGGGAAGGTCATGCAATGAGCACCCCCGCTCGCCCGATCAAAGATCGGCCTTTACTAACATGATATCTTGTTTTTGAATACACATGCGTTCTTATTCCGGTATATTAGCTAGCTTACTATGTGATGCGCACAGCATACAAGTATAAACTAGATCGCCTAAGTTAGAACAAAACATCTCATGTTTGTTTGTTTGAAAATGATTTGAAGGTGCTACTCGCAAGTAGGCTAAGACGTGGATTTTGCCACCCTCAAGTGGGCTTAGAACTCACATTTGATGAATTGTTCCAATTTAAGCAATCCAACCTTCATCCACAGGCATTCAAGCAGTTATATCATTTACGCAAATAGCCTCATAGCAAGCATGTTGTCATGGCAATCAATTACACACATGCAGGGATGCTAAAGCATAAACACTCACAGTGTAGTTCGAGCCAAAACAATAGCTAGTTAGTAATCAATGCATGATCCTAGTTCATGTTAAGATGGCTAATACAACACATGCAAAAATGCAGCTAAAATAGGCTCGACTATTCTAGAATGGCATATGAAATGCAACTTGATACATGTATTCAACTTGGAATTGAAATACAATGTAGTTAGTATGATGCGCCGAGCCCGGTGCATGCAATACAGATGAATGGATGCAAACATGCAAGCATAAGGATGCTAAACAAAACATGACCTATAACTAACCATCGTAAGTGGTTAAGTAAAAGGGAGAAAGACGTGGGGTTGGAAGACATTCACACACTCACGCACACTTATTACAAAAGTTCGCCCTCTCGACGGAGGGTCCAAATGAATCAAGTAGCTAGCTACGCTAGGCTATTTTAACTAATCTAATAATCTAATTAGACTAATTATTACAACACCGAAACTAATAAACTAACAAGCTAATTAATTATTACAATCCAAATTGAAACAAATAGCTACACTAAGCTAAATGAATATTACAAATCCAATTAAATGATTAAATTACACGAACTAATCATGAATACTGAAATGGCCTCGCAGGCGATGAAGAGATGCATGCTCGGTCCGCTTCACTCAGAAATCCGTTGCCATGCCTCATGTTGCCTCTGTTTGCACACTTATGCACCTCTGAAAATTATGCCAGCTTCTGTGATGTCTCTGAACCACCCCATGGACACTCTGAGAGGCCATCGGCCAAATGGTATGGTCATCGGCCAAGGGATAAGGGTCATCGACCAAATATGAGGATATCGGCCAAACATTATTAGCCGATCGGCACACCAGATAGTCGATCGGCCATGTCTTCCTACAAACTGCTCTTATTGCTGCAGCAGAGCACAAACAGAGGCATGGCGATACATTTGCAAGAAAATATTGTGCAACCACACCCCTTATCATGTTTGAAGCTCAAATGAGTGTAGTGCTCGACTCTCAAGCTATCAATCACGCATTTCGATGCATGATGGCCAAAGAGGCCGAGTCGCACAATTCAATGTGAATGAAATACACAAAAACACATAAGGGACCTCAACCTCTATCATGCTTGATCAAGAGGTAAGGCATGCACACACAATGCAACGTAACCTAAGCATGCAAGCAAAGCTAATGCAACATGAGTATGCCAACAACAATGTCATGCAATGCAACTAGCATATAACAACATGCAAAGACAAGTATATCAAACCAATGTAATGCATGCATGATTAACTTAACAAAGCAACACAAGCATGCAAATATGAGGCCATATAACAAGCATGGAACAACATGCAAACCACATATTCAATGGACTTAAACTAAAAATGGATAGACCTCAGCCATGCCCAAATCAGTGGCCAAAATGCTATGGAAATGAAGCATGAAAGCATATACAAACATGCATACACTTTGGTTCGTAAACAAGGCATAAAGATAACAACTATCAAGCATGAGCAAAGAGTGAAAAGCATGGATGTGTGACAACACTATAGGCCCTGAAATCATGTATGGAATGGTGCCAAACCACTCAAACAAGACAAGCATAGCATGCAAGAAAGCTCAAAGCTCAAGGCTAGCAAAGGGACTTACACCATGGCCATACAAAGCAAGCCCCAAAGGGCCAAGGGCAACCAAAACAATCCCAAGACAGGTCAAGATAAGGCCAAAAACAAGCTTGAACCTTGCCAACACAAGCTAGAACAAAAGTCCAAAAGGCATGAGGCATGCAAGGCTAACAAGGGGTATTACACTACACCTATTACAACCAAACATGGCATGACTTAACCAATAAAAATTAGAGTTATGGCATGTCAAAATAAGCCTAAAAATCCACTTAGATGGCATCCCAAAGGCCTAAGTATGGTGGCATACACAATGATCCACTCTTAAGGCATAAAACACCAATTCTTCAAAGCATTGAAAGAATGGCAAAGGCAAGTGTATGACCATGAAACATGCACTAAAATATCATTTCAAATGATGCCAAATCATGAGAATAGTCTAAGCAATGCATGCTAGTGGATTTGATACACAAAGCTAACAAGCTAGAATGCACTATGGCTATACAAAGCATGGTATGCATGACCAAGACAATACAAATCATAGTTTAAACATGGTAAAACAAGGCTAAAAGCTTCTTTGATTTGAGCCAAAACATGCAAGAATGATGGTCCAAACACAAGATGCATGTTAAGGCAATAGAGAGGATTGCACTACCAGTGCATGATGCATGCAAGAGGCTATTAAACCAACCTTAGACAGAGGTATAGCATGGAAAAATAGCACCACATACTTTCTGAAATGGAGCCAAAACATGCTAAGCAAACATGTTACTATTATGAGCCATTTACACTAGCATACAAGACAACAACGAGAGGGGATGGCCCTCTCCTATTTGGGACCTCAAAATGCTCTTCCCACCACTGAAATTCCTCTAAGTTTCAGTGGTGAGAAGGCCAAAACAAGATGGTCCCAAAGGCTTAAAAAGAAAGCACAAAAGCAAGGCCAAACAAGGCCTAAGAGGGGGTAAACAACCCCCAACACAAAAGTGACCTTAAACAAAGATCTCAAGCATGAAAAAAAAAACTTTTTACAGTAGGAAGTTAAGCTTAAATCAACATGAAAATAGGTCTAAATGCTTAAGCAAGAATGAGGGGTTAAAAGGTTAGTTGCTCACCTTTGAAGAACACCTTCAAGAACACAACTCCAGCACTCTTTTATGAGCTTAAACCAAACCAAAAACACTAAAATCAACTCCTCAGTACCTCAACAACAAAAGGATGGTGTTCTAGTAGGTGTTTGTGTGCAATATTATGAAGAAATCACACTTTTGAGCGCAAATAAGGGTTAATGGAGAGAGAGAGGTAAAATATAGAGATAGAGAGATATAGAACTTGTATATCAAATTCTCAGAATCTCTGGAAAGGGAGAGGGGCCTCCCTTCTTATAGAATTTCAATTCTCAAGCTTGTTTAACAAGCTTGAGTCATGAATGCAATCCCTCCATACACATGTATGGAGGATGAGAATTGTGCCCACCAGCTGTCATAGTTGGCACAAAATATCTGCAAAAAGCAGATGAAAAGGTCTCGACCAGAAAATATGGCCGATCGACCAAAAAAAGTGCCGATCGGCCAACATTTATGGCCGATGGCACAATGCCTTAGCCAATGGGTTGTAGGGATGGCCAACAAGCCACCCTCTTCTCTCAGAAGCAAAACCACAAGTCCTCGGTCCACAACCAAGCACAAAACAAACATGTTGAGAGATCCTAAGGCAAGACGCACAGCCGAGACCTTCGGGAACTCAAAACGAACATGAGCATGGATGATCATCGAGTGTTCAAACGATGACGTCCAAGTCTTGAGGACGGTCAAAAATGGGGTGTCTACAATTGCCCCTCTTTGACAGAACTCGAAAGTCATAAGATGATGGGAGTGAATGTCAAAGCCCAGAAACGACTCATTTTTGGCGAGGCCGAAGACTTAGACAAGCATACAAGATGACAAAGAGATGCACCTGCAGGTAGGGGCAATATGCAAATGACATGCACAATGTCGAACATAAATTATGATCATGCAAAGAGAGCTATAATGAAGCATTCATGCAAAACAAATACAACATTTTAAGCAAGTGAATAAGAAAGAGTAGTCCTACACATTCCAACAGAAAGGATGTAAGAAAATTATGCAATTCTCACTGCGTCTCACGCGGAGAAGGTTAAAAGCGATTACCGAGGACACCCAGAGTCTCGAACACAACATCTCTCAGCGTATCATATGCAGGAGAGGAAAAGACTGTGCAAGGAAGCGCAGTCATCCAGAGGCGTGTCAAACGCTAGAGGATAGATAGGTCCAAACTGAACCGGAACATCTTTTAAATAAACCGTACATACAATATCGTCTGGTTTCACCAGCTTCAAATGAACCGTACATACAATATCGTGCCTGCAAAAGGAAGAAATTCAACAGGTACAATATAGTAGAAACACATGTTCAAATGTTAGATCAAGATATCGTTTCAAAATGAGATAAACGCATGCGCATATACAATACGAGTGAGAAGGTGCATAGCAATGCAAGTGAAAAGACGCATGACAATGCAACTAGAACGAGCATAACAATGCAAGTAAAGCATGCGCGACAATGCAAGTGAGGGGTGCATGACAATGTAAGTAAAACATGCGCGACAACGTAAATCAAGGGGATGCATGACAATGCAACCTAAGTGTGTGTCAACGCGGGGGAGATGTGCATAACAATGCGAACAAAATGTGTGTGACAACGCAAGTAAGGTGTGCATGATAATGCGACAAGTGTGTGCGACCATGCAAGTCAAGGGGATGCATAACAATGTAACTGAAATAAGCATGACAATGCAAGTAAAATATGCACGACAACGCAAGTGAGGGGTGCATAACAATGCAATTGAAACAAGCATGACAAATGCAAGTAAAATATGCGCGACAACGCAAGTGAGGGGTGCATGACAATGCAATTGAAACAAGCATGACAATGCAAGTAAAACATGCGCGACAACGCAAGTGAGGGGTGCATGACAATGCAACCTAAGTGTATGTCATGCACCCTAAGTGTACGCATAACAATGTGAGAAAGGCATGTGCGACAACGCAAGCCAAGTGCATAACAACACATGTAAGTAAAGCATGCGCGACAACGCAAGCAATGTGTATAACAATGCGAGAGAGGCATGCGCGACAACGCAAGCCATGAGGTGCATAAACACATGTAAGTAAAGCATGCGCGACAACGCAAGCAATGTGTATAACAATGCAGGAGAGGCATGTGCGACAATGTAAGCCATGAGGTGCATAAACATATGTAAGTAAAGCATGCGCGACAACGCAAACAATGTGTGTAACAATGCGAGAACGGGTGCATAAACACATGTAAGTAAAGCATGCGCGACAACGCAAGCAATGTGTGTAACAATGCGAGAACAGGTGCATAAACACATGTAAGTAAAGAATGCGCGACAACGCAGGCAATGTGTGTAACAATGCGAGAACCGGTGCATAAACACATGTAAGTAAAGCATGCGTGACAACGAAGCAATGTGTGTAACAATGCAACAACAAAGAGAGGTATATATTCAACAGATGCATGGTAAAGGCATGTTATTCGCGATGTTGAGATGCAACTTCAAAGCAAGACGAGGCATGCTCAATGCAAGAGCGAAAAGACGTATAACCAATGCGCGCTTTACAAACGTGACAAAACATTCGTTAGGCATGATATTCAAAAGCAATTCTCGAGCAATTCTTGAATTTTGCCATATACAAAAGGATACGAAAAAAGGATACACCTCGTGCGTATCGAGTGCCGCATATGAAAGTCACGGTTCGAGGTCAACACGAAGGCCGCTTAAGCTTCAAAAGTGTATTTTCTTGCACATTCTTGAAAAATGAGGGTACCAATCAACATAACTGACCCAAACAAGGGTATTGGAGGTGCATCGACCACAAGGGGAGGCCATTGGCCATCCATCGGCCATGAAATGGGATTATCGGCCAACAATTTAGCCGATTGGCTAACAATTTGGCCGATCAGCCAAAAGTGATAGATTCGGGGGCAGTTCTGACATTTTGCCTCGGGTCTTTGAATATAGCGTTCCAAACCCTATATTCTCACTTCTCCCTTGCCGAAAATCCTTGCTCTCTCTCTCTAGGTGATCTTCCACCCTTAGATTCGAGCTTTTCCTTTGTTTTTGAGCCTCCCGTAACTTTCGATTCGCGAAAACCTCTTCGTTCCAAACACTTTGAACCGAACAAAACACGATTTCGGTGCCACATTCTTGATTTCCACCACTTGGGGTTTGTTTCCCTCGATTTTACCTTGATTTTCGTGTCCTCTTCCGAGCCTTGTCATTTTCCTTCGTTTTTCACCCCTCGGGGTTGACTTTCGGTTGACTTTTTGCACTTTTACCCATTTTCCATACCCTCGACCACTTTTGCACCTTCCTCGAGATGGCGGACGATATTCCACGGGGTGGGACTCCCCCAGAGATGGATACGGATCTTGAGGTTGAGCTTTTGCCTCTTAGCGCTCGACCGTTCAACCCGGCGACATACTGGCCGGCAATACACATACTGCCTCCCGATAGCATCCGCCAGTTCAGGAGCTACGCACGAGGCGCACCATTGGAGCTCCTACTACGTGAGCCGGAGTCACACCTTTCCTATGGCGCCGCTGAGGTATACTCTTTCCCGCTTTTACTTTCTGCAACGTAGGACATATAACTTCGATAGTCGATACTATTCTTTAACTGAATAACCCAAACACACCGATACATCACATGCTTAGTTCACCCTGAGCACAATCATATACGATATTTGTGTAAACTCGAACACATGCACACACACTACATTTTATCAATTCTGAACGCATTCAAACACTGTATTTCTGACACTGCTTCGCATCTGTTTGTCTTTGAACTTAGGGAGATTCCCATGCCTTCCGGGGGTATGGAAACATCATTGCCCAAGGGTGGTACATGGAGTTGCTCGACGCGATTCGCCATATCGTCGATCAGGCCGGCTTCGGTACTTTCTGCATGGGACTCTCGCGCCTCACTGCGAGTAGGCCCCTTCTTGGTGCACTGGTGGAGAGGTGGTGGGACACCACCAATTCCTTCCACCTTTCTGCTACAGGGGAGATGACGATGACTCCCTTTGACTTCTGTATGCTCAGGGGCATCGGAGTAGGGGGTGATCCGATTCCCTTCAACACCGACATGGGCGAGTGGGACACTGCCCAGATCTACTTGCTCGGCGCTCGGCCAGGGTTCGTGAGGTATTCTTGGTTCGAGGACCAATTTCGGATATAGGCGCCTATGACCCGTGAGGAGGTGGAGCAGTATGCTCGAGGCTTCATTATGTTCTTGCTGAGCACCACCCTTTTCGTCGACCGGGCAAACACTATTGCCATCTATTTGCTGAGCGCGCTAGTGGATGTGATGCGGATCCGGCGCTACAACTGGGGTGGCGCAGGCTTAGCCACGCTCTACGGATACATGAGTTCTTCATCCCGTCGTAGTGGACATCTGCTCGGAGGTTATTGGCGAGCCTGGGAGGTACACCTTCCCTTCTGCTTTTCAATTCTGCTTTACACTATTTGTACACCACACACACTGCATACACGCAATCTGCTTTACATTGGCTGTACACTGCACATCATTCTCTAATTTATACTTTATCTGCATACTGCCTTACTGATAAGCATACTCATTGTTGCCCTTTTACATTCTGTAGTTGTGGATGTATGCCTATTTTCCGAGGCTTGCTCCAGAGCCGGAGGTGGAGATGCCTCTTGCTGTCCCATTTTCTCATCGGTTCGATGTGAGGTGCGAGTGGAGGCCGCGAGAGTCTTTCTTGTTCTTCCACAGATACTTCGACACTGTTATCGCCGCAGAGGTATTTCAAACATTACAGTTTATTTAAGCTTCGCTTTGCATTGTACTTTCAGTAACAGATAGTAAACTGTATATCTTGTCATTTGCAGATCACTTGGCAACCCTGGGCTGCGTTGCTGGAGGCAGTTAGAGACCGGTACAGGGGTGCTTGGTAGACTGCCCGGTTCCGAGTCTTGTTGGAGGGTCCGGTCTGCCGGGTTTGGTATTTTGGAGAGCGCTTCCTACGACAGACCCTCGGCCTACCAGAGCAGATAATCCCGAGGCCACCTCCTACCCATACGAGGGCCACTGAGAGGTACACCCCGGAGGAGATGATGGATTACACGATTGGCTGGGACTCTGACTTCTTCAGAGATGAGGGCGACTACACTGTCTTCATCAAGACTTATTTCATGCGACCCTTGGCCAGTGCTCGCCGAGTCAAGAGGGAGAGACCCGCAGCGCCAGTAGCAGGAGCAGGAACACCGAGGGTAACTTAGGCCCGTGACAGGAGCGGGTCCCGAAGGAGACGCGGAGTGGAGTGGCCAGAGCTGCCCACCACCATGACATACCGAGGACAGGGTGGGGAGACTTATCAGATATCCATCGCTTCTCCTCCGGTTGATCATGAGCTCGTTAGAATTCGCGGCTCGACCTCGGTATGTACTATACTTTTCATTATGTACAGTGACTTTGTTTCATTTGATATCCCGCAGAATAATAAATACTTCAACACTTTTGCAGGCTTCGATCGAGTACACTGGATAGGTTCTGGAGCTGGCAGCCTCGGTGATGGGGATGTTGCAAAGGAGCATGGACCTGCTCAGCATTTACAGTATCCCGGTGAGTTCTTTCAACCTCAGTCTGAAGACTCTGCATAATCTGCTCCATACTGATCTGATACATCACATTATCAATACGGCACTTGATACACTGCACTCATATACCACTCACGGCACTGATACACTGTAACTCATATACTGCTCATGGCATTCATACACTGTACTCATACACTGTATTCGGCACCATATTCAACTTTGTGTAGCATTACTGATGTATCTACCAATTTTGTCTTTTCAGGCCCCATTCCAAATACCGGTCACAGGGGGTGCCTCAGCAGGACCTTCAACGCCTCCCAGAGCAGCAGGGGGAGCCAGACGGGGGATGACAATACACAGCCGAGGCAGACATAGGCGTACTCGTACCGAGAGCAGCTCACGGGAGCCTACCCCAGATGATGATGAGTCCGATGAGGAGGCAGTGTCGTCTCAGGATGAGGCTGGAGATGGCTCATATTCAAACTCTAACGGTGGAGATCCTGGACCTTCATCCAGGAAGAGGACAAGGGCGGACTCCCGCACTTGAGGCTACTGGCGCCGATCCAGACATTTTGCTGCTTTTCTTTTTTTTCTTTATTTTTCTTTTTACTGGTAGTTTAAGCACATTATACTGCCTCAGGCAGGTTTTATTTTTTTCAAAACTATGTACTTTTGCAAAAGAAAATATGATGGAATGAAACAGCTCTTTTGTTGAAAAAGTGTTACATTTGTACATTCTATGCATCGCATCGTATCGCATCGCATCGCATTATATTACATAACAATGTAAATGAGATTTGACTTTTGTTTAGAAAACTAAACACTCGAATTGCATTAATCAAGTAGTGAACCAACTAAAAACAAAACAACTCAATAAGCAAAACAAAGAACTTGACAAGCTAACCAAATGAAAATACAACTTGATAAGCAAGACAAGGACTAAAGAACACAAAGTACAACTCGACAAACAAATGTACAACAACTCGATAAACAAATTGCAGTAACACAGGCGTGACTTCGCAAAATCATCACCGAAAGGCATTTGAAGTGGAACCAGTCACAAGTTCTCAACATCTTCAACACATAGACAGCTCAGAGAACAAAGGGAGAGGCCATCGGCCAAGATTAGAAGCTATCGGCCACAAGAAATGACCATCGGCCAACATTACTAGCCGATCGGCCAAAACAGATGGACGGTCGGCACTCTTTTTGGCCGATCAACCAAAAATGGCAAGCACCTCCAAAATACTGACACCTGTCTTCCACTCAACACCTTATTTTCTACAAAAGCCTTAGCTTTGTAGTTTTCTCCATTTCAGCTTAGTTTTTGCACCAAATGGAAGCACTTCTTGTCTAAAATCTCACAAATTGGATTGCCAACTTGGATAGCTCAGAAAAGCTGAATTTCCGGGGCTTTGGCATAAATGCACTATTCACGTTGAGTTGCACCCCGCTGCGTTTTCCATTCCTTCATGTCGTGGCAAGGTTTTGGAATCCAGTAACACATGTCTTTAGCTTTGGCGGACAAGAGATGTGTCCCACTTTCAAGGATTTCCAAGCTTTAATGGAATCCGAGCGTGATGAAGAAATCTTGCCTCAGCTCCGCTTCGGCCATGTCCAAGCCTTAGGACGGATGTACGAGCTTACTTTGCATGACACTCGGTCATTGATTCACGACGGAGAGCTGGACATTCCGAGCTTGATTCGTCGATTTTCTGATGTCGGTGACCGCGACGATCATCATTGGCAGGGTTATCGACGACATGCGCTTGGCTTGTGCATGTTGTCTCATTTCTTGCTTGCCCCAAGCTCTGGTGGGTTTAGCGCCCGTTTGGTTGAGGTTGCAGAAGGCTTAAAAGAGGGCAAGAGCTGCATCGCCATGACATTAGCTGAGACATTGATGGGTTTAGATGCTTTTCATCGCCGGGAAACGACTAGATTCGCGGGGAATCCACTACTATTGCAGGTAATGTTTCCCACCCTATCTCACATATATTCCTCACATCACTCGGCCCTCAGGCTCGGTTTTTCTCTCAAAACCCTTTTCTCACTTTTTCTCTCAACGTACACCTCTCTATTCTTTAATCTCTCATTTTTCATCCCTTCCCAGGTATGGTTGATGGATAAGTTGAAGACTGTGGACTCATGCCTGGCATATTCAGCTCGCTGCTATTTCTTTCGATGACGGCTAGTCGATGCCCCGGATGAAGGATGGTGGTGCAACTGGATGTGCAGTTTGTCTGCTCTCGACATTGCCTGGCACTGCCCTTGGCTTAATTTACTGGCGATGAGCTATAGTATGACCCGCCAGCCTGGGATTCAGTTGATTGGCCTGACACACTGTGTCCTTTACTTCCCGTTCCAAATCCGGTGCCAATTCGGCCATGATCTGACTTGCCCAGTAGAGGGAATAGAGTACCATGCTGCATTCCGGTCCGACGCGCACAGCTAGCTCGGTATGCCACAACATGGAGGACGAGAGAGCTTCTAGCCCCCGCCCCTGCTTTCAGTTGCACCCTCTCTGATGAGTGCACAACTTGGCTTGATGAGGAGGCGCAGATCGGGTCCACTCTGGCATCAGAGGCTTCGACCAGTTCTGGGAGGGGACGCAGGAACACCTGACTATGCCCCGAATTTATTTGCCTTAATCAGTACTTTCAAGTTTTCTTTATGAATGTAATAAAAAACAACTTCAATTTGTATTTAAGAGTAGGAGAACTCTGTATTGAAATCAATGTAATTGAAGGTTGTGGGTACTGAAAATTTTTCGTTTGGTCCAAAAATGGTCAAAGTTGTAAAACGATTAATTTGAGCAAAATCAACTTTTATTAAAACTTTTCAAAACCATTTTTGATATGGATCAGAATTGGACACGCCTGAGATCTATCATTGAGATGTACAACCTCGGATCCCAAGCAACTGGAAAGTTGCCCCTAGTCTGAATAGCACTGCATTGGAGATCACAACTGAGCTCTTGAATGCAGAATAGACAAAAATGACCAAACATGATCATATGGACAAAGTTAATCGGGGAAGTGTTTATTGCTGGACTTCAGAACGAAGTTGCCTACGTATCCCAAAGATGGGAATCAAGCCTTACATAGTTCGGCTCGGGTTCACTCATGTATTAACTCTCTCCTTTTACCCTCTAACTTTTGCCAAGGCCGCCCTTTCTGGGGTTTCAACCTTGCGAGCTCAGTTTTTATAATTTCAAAATTTTCAAGCTCTAACTTTTTCCTAGGTCGCCCTTTCGGGTTTTCGGCCTAGCGAGCCACTCAGGGAAAGTATTTCTTCAACTTGTCCATGTTGATCGGTTGGGAGAACTCTAGGCCATCTAGGTCCATCAGAACGATAGCTCCACCCAGCCAGATAGACTTGATGATGTAAGGACCGGTCTAATTAGGTCTGAACTTGCCCCTAAGGTCGTGGATGGGAGCTCGGTTGTCTTTGAGCACCAAATCTCCTTCTTTCAAATTCTTGGACTTAACCTTCTTGTTAAAAGCCTTGGCAATTTTGCATTGGTAACCCTGAACATGGTACAGTGCTTTCAGCCTCCTCTCGTCAAAGAGCATGAGTTCTTCGAACCTGCTTTGCTGCCAATCTACCTCAGCTATCTGACACTCAGCCAATACCCGTAATGACGGAACCTCAATTTCGATAGGCAGAACAGCCTCCATTCCATAAACCAAGAAATATTGAGTTGCTCCAGTAAAAGTTCAAATTGAAGTCCGGTAGCCCCACAGAGCAAATGGCAACTTATCTGGCCAGTCCCGATAGGTTTCCACCATCTTCTGCAGTATATGCTTGTTGTTCTTGTTGGCGGCCTCAACTGCTCCATTGGTTTGCGGCCGATATGTAGATAACTTATGAAAAGCCATGTTGTATTTCTCCAACAAGTTGACCACCTCATTTTTGAAGTGGGAACCATTATTTGAAATAATCTCGTTCGGGACCCCGTAGTGACAGATGATGTTGTTCATGATGAACTTAGCATTATGCGATGCCTTTAACACCGCATAAGATTGGGCCTCAACCCACTTTGTAAAATAGTTTATCGTGGCCAGAATGAACTTATGCCCATTGGACCCCTTCGGAGTGACAGCCCCGACCACATCAATCCCCCAGACTGAAAACGGCCATGGTGAAGTCATGTTGTACAGCTTCAACGGCGGAATGTTCATGCTGTTTGCATGGATCTAACATTTGTGGCATCGCTGGACAAAGCCAATACAATCCTTCTCCATAGTGGACTAGCAGTAACCCTGTCTAAGGATCTTCTGGGCTAGCATCACCCCGTTCATGTGTGCTCCGCATTCTCCTCCATGGATGGCCTCCATCAGGCGCTTGGACTATTCGGCATCAACACACAGCTTATGCATCCTGAGATGACCTTTCTTATACAATTTTCCCCCGCAGACGATAAACTGAGCAGCCATTCTTCGAATTGCCCTTTTATCCTTGGCATTTGCCCTTGGTGAATACACCTCTTTTTCCAAGAAGTTCCAAACATCATAATACTTGGGGTTCTCATCGTGTACCTCATCTATGGTGGCAATCAGCTCGTAGGCCGGCACGAATTTCTGGTCAATGATGATCGGATGCATCCGGACTCCGAAAGGGATGTCTATCATGGAAGATAGAGTTGCTAATGAATCTGCGAACCTGTTGTTCTCTCTTAACAAATGAGTGAAATTCAATTTCTCAAACCGAGGAATCAGCACGTCCAAGGTCTGGTGATAGATTCTCATCTTTTCTTTTTAACTTTCCAATCTCCTTTAGCTTGAGAAACAACAAGGTTCGAGTCCCCGATGACGTCCAACTGTTTTGCCCCTAGTTCTAGGGTGGCTTCTAAACCAGCAATACACGCCTCATACTCTGCTTCATTGTTCAACACTTTGAACTAGAGTTTGAATGCTAGAGGTATGCGGGAATTGTCGGGTGCTATCAGCAACACCCCTATCCCATACCCGTATTGGTTTGACACTCTGTCAAAGTACATCGTCCAAGTTTCTTCCTCAATATGCAGGATGGCCTCGTCTGGGAACAGGTACTCAACTGCTTCATCCCCTTCAACTGGGTGGTCGGCTAGGAACTCCGCTACCGCTCTCCCTTTTACTGACTTGCACGTCATGTACTTCAAATCAAATTCGGAAAGTAGAAGCAACCAACGGGCTAGCCTACCCGTAAGTGCTGGTTTCTCAAAGAGATATTTGATGGGATCTAATCTCGAAACCAGTATTACAGAGTGAGCTAACAGGTAGTGCCTCAGCTTCCTGGTAGCCCATACCAAGGCCAAACAAGCCTTCTCCAGCAGAGTGTAGCGGGTCTCGTAATCTAGCATTTTCTTGCTCAGGTAGTAGATAGCTCTCTCCACTTTGTCCTCAGACTCCTGTGCAAGCATGCAGCCCATTGTAGTTTCAGTCACTGAAAGGTACAGAATAAACGGTTTCCCCGGCTCAGGTGGTGACAACACAGGTGGGTTCTGTAAATATTGCTTGATCTGTTCAAAAGCAGCTTGGCATCGGCCGTGCCATTGGAACTTCCTTCCTTTCTTCAGGAGACCAAAGAGTGGTTCACAAGTCAAGGTTAATTTTGCAATAAACAGTCTTATGAATTGCACTTTACCCAGAAAGCCTTGCACCTAGTTTTTAGTCCTTGGTGGTGGCATTTCTAAGATGGCCTTGATTTTGGAAGGGTCGACCTCGATACCTCTCTGTGTAATCAAGAACCTCAGCATTTTCCCTGCTGTAACACTGAACGTACACTTCTAAGGATTCAGTCGCAACCGATATTCTCTGATCCATTGAAATAATTTCTGCAAGGCAGTGTAGTGGCCCTTTCTTTCCTTGGACTTGACAATCATGTCGTCCACGTACACCTCAACCTCTTTATTGATCATATCATGCAAAATTGTGGTCGCAACCCGTTGATAGATAGCTCCAGCATTCTTCAGCCCAAATGGCATCACCCTATAACAATAGGTGCCCCACGGGGTGGTGAAAGTAGTCTTCTCCCGATCTTCGAGTGCCATCAGAATCTAATTGTAACTAGAAAACCCATCCATGAATAAGAGCAATGCATGCCCCGCAGTGAAGTCCACTAATTCGTCGAAATGTGGCAGAGGAAAGTTGTCCTTCGGACTGGCTTTGTTCAAATTCTTAAAATCCACACATACCCGAATTTTGTCGTCCTTTTTCGGCACCGGAACTATGTTGGCCAACCAAGTTGGGTATTCAGATACCAGCAAGAACCGTGCGTCAATTTTCTTGGTGACCTCTTCTTTGATCTTGAGGGCCCAGTCCGGGCAGATCCTTCTGAGTTTCTGCTTGACAGGTCAGGCTTTGGGTCAAGAGGGATCCGGTGCTGTACAATCTCAGGATCGATTCCAGGCATGTCTTCGTAGGACCATACGAAAACATCTTTGAAATCTTTTAATAAAGCGACTAAGTGCTCGCGTTCCTCCGAAGACAACGTGGACCCGATCTGGACCAGCCACGGGTCCTTCTCAGTACCAACATTAATTTGGGTGATTGCATCAACCAGTGGTTTTACAAACCTCTCCTGCTTTTGATCTAGCAAATATTTCAAAACCGGAGGAATTTCTTCCTCGTCGTTTTCATCGAAATTTTGAAAGTCCTGATTAATACAATAAATCAAAGGCACAAAAAAGTACTCGAAGGCTATAGCCATTCCATTCTCATTAATCACTTCAAAGTTGCTTGATTCCTCTGTTACAACAGACTCAAATGAAAAAGAAAAAGATGACCTAGACAGGACCTTGGCATCCGGGTTGTCACCCCCAGGAATACTGGACTCAGACTCAAACGAGCTGGAACCTGATTCCGACTCCACAGACTCGGTGGAATCAAATTCTGGCTCACTACCTGACCTGGTGCTGCTCGATAAGAATCCCTCCTCGTACTGCCAGACGAGGGAGGGTGCGATGGACGCATCCAGAATGTACGAAGATGGGCTCACAGCCGCTTCATTCCCAATCATGGACACCGAGAAGTTATCCCCCAAGCACTCTTATACGATCGGAGGATCTGAGAGTAGACAATCCAGCACTACCCCCATTTCAATCACGGTGCTCTCAGAATCCTCTTTCTTACACTACTCAACCTCAGCTGGTGGGTCTGTCTGCTCTTCGGCAATATTATCCCAGGACAACTGCAAGTTAAAGAATATCTCGAACCCCGGCAGGCGCCGCCTCTCTGCGTTTAACCATGGCTCTGGGAAGCCACAGAATGGAAAGTCCTCCCCCTCCCAGACAAAGCATCCGTTTAGGGTGCCCTGGATAGGCCGGTGTACCAACTCGTAAGGCTTCCCGATTTGCTTGGCTCTGGCTCTTCCAGCCATCTCTTTGCCTTTCCTCACCCAGTCCTTTTTGGTAGGCAGATAACCTAAACCAAAGGTATGCGGATTGTGCGGCACTTCGGCCGATGTTATAATGCCCTTCCGGCCACTTTTTCCTAGTCCCATCCCAGGGATATGCTGGAGCTTGTTCATGAGGTATACTGACTGTGTGCTGACATATAACCCCTCATCAACAGCCAAAATGTTCTGTAAGACCCGGGCCTCGGCTAGGGTAAATCCTGACAGGAACACATCCTCCGTGCCATGCTCGATTTCCAGAACCGGTGTAGACACCTCTGGCAGCGGATGGATTGAAGAATTCCCAAAAACTATAGCCACCCCCTTCCCGTGGGGGTATTTCAGCATTTGATGCAGGGTGGAAGAGACCGCCTTCACCTGGTGCAGCCACGGCCGCCCTAGGAGTAGATTAACGGTTGCAGGAACGTCCAAGACAAGAAAGTCGATATCCTGTTGTCCTGGACAAACCTGAGTTTGAATCTTCACGGTCCCCATCATTTCTCTGCTGGTATTGTCATAGGCCCTTATCACCTGGGCAGTTGGCACAAAATCTGCGGGCTTCAACCCGATTGCATATGCCGTCCTCGACGGGCACACGTTAATGGCGGATCCCGTGTTGACAAGAACCACCGGTACCCATTTGTCTCTACACTTGACAGAGATGTAGAGAGGTTTGTTATGATTTGCGCCCTCAGGCGGCAGCTCCTTGTCGGTGAAGGTCAACGTCGGGGAAGCTCCTCCCGGAAAGACCAGTCCTACCAGCTGCTCAGGCGTGGTATCTATTGAAAGTTTAGCTTTGTCCATTGCAGAAAAGACAACCTGTCTATGAACTCTTGAGGCCATAAGCAGTCTCCAGATGGAGATGTCTGCTTGTATCTTCTTCAGCTGTTTCAGCATAGCCTCCTCTTTGAGTAGCTTTTCTTTCTGCTTGTCTACCTCCTTGTCCTTTCCGGATGCCTTTGATTGATCTAAGTGCGGGGGCTTGAAATACCGCCCACTCCTAGTCATGTGGTCAACTTCACCAACTTACCAGGTATCATCTGACTGGCTTTGCCCCCAGTCTTCATCGATGTGGGCAAGACATAGATCGTCATCTTCCCACCACATGTCATCGGCAACTGACAGACACCTATCCGGCTCCGTTATAACTATTCCTATGCCCGCAGCACCCTGTGTTCCTGTGCTCGCAGCATGCTCTGTTCTTGTGCACACAGCTTGTTTTATCCCTGCAAGGGCTTTGGCCTTTCTAGCCCTCTCAGAATCCTCGATCCTTTCCTGCTCAAACTGCTTCAGTGCAGCCTGCTGTTCAATATCTCCTATATTCAAACTGCCCGAACCCTGAGTGAAATTCTTAACACCGGCGCTCTCCGGCGATGCACTCTGTTCCTCGGCCCTTCCGGGCACTATTGATGTCCCCGTCCCTGACGGACCCTGTTCTGGCTGTGGTTGCTCAACAATATCCGGCTCATCGCTGAGCCACCCAGTAGCTTCTGCTGACCCTTCCAGATCAAACCAGTTGACAGTCACGTCCCCTGAGTCTTGTTCGTTGAAAAACTGAAGGTTTGAAATGTTTTCTCCCAGGTCCACTAGGTCATCTAGCCCCTGATTAGGTCCATTCTCCCGGACTACACAAATCCTTGCCCCCCTAGCAATTCCAATCTCGGCCTAGACTGGCCTGCTGATGTAATGTAACCGCTCGAGTTGTACATGAAGCTCGCAGGGCCCTCAGGCTCTGTATCATCATTCCCATTTGCCCCCATAGTTGACCCAATTCTATCTTCGATAGCCACCACCACCTGTTCAGGTTGGATTTGGGAGATGTCCAACATGCACAAGTCAGTGCTGTCAGGAATGAACACCTCCGGCTTGGGTAGGTGGAAAGGGGTGATATCTATGCTAGGGTCGTATGACACAACCCCAATTTGGATCATATTGATGCGTTTGGGAGGTGGAGCTTGGTTATGTGGTGGGAGAGGGTTGGTTGTGACATTTGGTTTCTTCGGAGGCACGATCACCCTGTTGTCAACAAGATCCTGAATCTCGTGACGCAATCTATAGCATTGGTCAGTGTCATGACCATGCTGTTGGTGAAAGGCGCAATACTTCGCCAGGTTATGGGAGGGGGGATGTTTTTCTGGCAATGGCCGTGGCTCTAAGGGCTTCAAGTGCCCTTTCCTGATCAAAACCCCCAAAGCCTTGGACAAAGACATGTAGAGTGGGGTGAAGGTCCTTTGGCCTCGGGGTGGAAACTTAGTTGTTTGTGAGCTACTTCCAGATGCACCGATGCATGGTGTAGCTGCAAGGGTCCTTGGGGTGGTGGTGGTGACCATGCCCACGTCTGAAGATCTAGTAGCTGCAGCACTACTTGTGCTTGCATTCGTACTACGGTTGAATGCCCTCTTGGGCTGCTCTCTCTCATGATCAATGAGGCCCTGCTTTATCGCATCCTCAATTTTCATCCCTATCTCATGTAGATCTGCAAAGGTGGGGAGGGGGAGGACGATCATCTTCTGCATGAGCTTGGGTTAGAGGTTGCGCACAACCATCCGTATTTGGTCCTTGTCAACAGGCCTGATGGTCATCATCGAGGCCTTAGCTCTCCACCGGGTCACAAAGTCGGAGAAGCTCTCCTTCGGCTCTTACCTAGTTGTCTCGAGATCACGAGTTGTGACCTCGATCTGAGTATTATAGGAGTATTAAGCTATAAAGGCCTCAGCCATCTCCTCCCAGTTCCTCTTAACAGAGTCCTCCAGTTTTGCATACCAAATAGCCGCTACACCCGATAGGGTCCGGCCATACAGGGAAAACTTCTGCAATCTGGAGAGGCCCATCGGCCTTAGTATGTCCGAGAACAGCCTCAAATGCACCATAGAATCTCCAAACCCGTCAAAATGGTCTATGTGTGGCATTTTAAACGGGTCTGGCAGAGTCACGGCCGAGTCGGTATACCCATCCTCAATATCCGAGATGGATTTCACGCCCTGAGACTTCTTGAACAGCTTCTCTAGTTTGCTCACTTTTAGGTATGTCGGATCCACCTCGAACTCAAACGACGTATCCCCCACGTTGGTCTGTGCTTTGGATAGCTGGGGTAGGATCGGGGGCAGAGCTAGCCCTGTTGGAACGTCCATATTCTCCTGGACGTGTGCTGTCTCCCCGAGTATTGGAACTCTTGGTGGGGAGGTGCTGGGTGCGAAGTAGATGCTTCGGCTTGCTGTGGTGGTTGTTGTTACTGGAGTCTAGCAATCAACTCTGCTTGTTGGGCCATAACCTCGGCTCGGTGTGCGGCAAATTCTGCTTGACGGGCAGCATCCTGCTGCATGCCTTTGATACTCTCCTGGAGCTGACGCATCACCTCCTCCATAGAGGCCATAGGGTGTTGGTCTATCTGAACAATCGGTATATCTGTCCCTGTAGTAGAAACTGAGACCTCAGCCTGACTGTTCACTGGTGGGGTAGACCACTAATCTGGCGATTGCTGTACCGATACACTGCGCCTTACTGACCTCCATCTGGTAACCGGGGGTAAAAAAAGGAACACTGCTTGTCCGTCTGTTAGATCCTCGGATCGACGAAGTCTTCAACTTCTGACCCAGAGTGCTCGGGGAATATCTATCTGGTTGGATGCAATGGTGCTAAACTACCTTGCAAAAAGATAAATAAAGCATAATACGGAAACAAATAACTAGAAAAATGGACAGCATAACAGCTTAAATAAAGACAACACACAGTTGGCAAACACAAGCTGAAAGAACTGTTCTCAACCACTGATCACTGTTCCCAAATCACTGCCCCGAATCTGAATCTGATACCCACAGGTAAAACTGATTCCCAAATACTGACGCCCGCAGGCCTGATACCCAGACTTGCAAACTGATACATGCATTCCTGTAGAGGCCAACTCTAAAAGCACATAGCAAGCAAGTAAGAGCCAAAACACCCCTATGGAGGGGGTAGGGTTTCCCTGTCCTATTGTCAGGAGCTAGGGTGTCACTACGCATACAGCGGTTTCAAACAACCTATAATCAGGTAAGCAACTTATCCTAGTTTGGAATAGTCACTATGGATTCTGATATGCACTATATCGAATGGTCAAAAAGGGTGCCCTAGTAAAAACCGGGGTTTGTGTTCCCGTCGTGGCAGAGCCTGCAACCGGTCAGCCTTATGGCACGCTTCTCGAAGCGAGCCTCCGGTAAACCGTTCAGGAATAGCATACGGCAAACACGATGTCCTAGGCGCACCAATGCAAATGCAATGTAAAGAGACACATAAGTGTAGACAAAACAAGATATCAAGAGTTCGAGTCAAGTTCTCTAAATCCCCAGCAGAGTCGCCAGAAACTGTAGACCTGCCTGAACGTCCTAGCTCCCTTTTGTTCATTGGCTACTACAGTTTAGACTCAATGTCACGGTTCTGAATCTAATCTTGCAAAGTGCAATGCAATACCGATAAATCACTAAAGAGTCCAAATCCGACAAATCGTTTTGGAAAATTGATTTTTATAAAGAAGTGCCAAACATGGAGTGCTTTGCCAGATATAGAGTCGCCACCTAAATATTTTGTTTTGGGGGATTTAGGAAACCCTGACTCGTGTCTAAGGCCACTGTTCGTCATCACCAAAGTTGCCTCGACTCGGGAACTTGGGTATGAGAGTGGAAGGTCATGCAATGAGCACCCCTGCTCTCCCGATCAAAGATCGGCCTTTACTAACATGATATCTTGTTTTTGAAAACACATGCGTTCTTATTCCGGTTTATTAGCTAGCTTACTACGTGATGTGCACAGTATACAAGTATAGACTAGATCGCTTAAGTTGGAACAAAACATCTCATGTTTGTTTGTTTGAAAATGATTCGAAGGTGCTACTCGCAAGTAGGCTAAAACGTGGATTTTGCCACCCTCAAGTGGGCTTAGAACTCACATTTGATGAATTGTTCCAATTCAACCAATTCAACCTTTACCCACAGGCATTCAGGCAGTTATATCATTTAAGCAAATAGCCTCATAGCAAGCATGTTGTCATGGTAATCAATAACACCCATGCAGGGATGCTAAAGCACAAACACTCACAGTGTACTCCGAGCCAAAACAATAGCTAGTTAATACTCAATGCATGATCCTAGTTCATGTTAAAATGGTGTGGGGGCCGAATAAAAAGAAGAGTAAGAAGGTGCGGACCCCAGAAATAAGATATTATTCGGCTCCATATTGCGTGACTAGGATGCCGAATATGTTAGGAAGGCCGAATAGCCGGAGATTAGTAGCTCCGAATAAATGAAAGAAGAATGGGATAAAAGTAGGCTCAGGCCCCGAGGCCCAAAAAGCAAGTATAAATACAAGAACCACAGATTTAGAAAGGTATGTAAGAGTCACTTCACTTAACTTAGTAAAGAAGCTATCCTGAGTGTCTGAACTGACTTGTCCGTCAGAGTGCTAATTCTGGCACCCTCGATCGGAGTGTTTGTATCTTTTCAGGTGACTAGCTGAGGATCACCAGCGTCTCCCAGGATCTGAAGAGTATTTCCAAACCACTTCCCCACAACTGGCGCCGTTTGTAGGAATACTCAAATACATCCATGGCCGGCGTGACTGAAGATCCTCCGATAGCCACTAACGAGACCACACAGAGAGATGACCTCACTCCAGCAAACTCGCTTGGACCAAAAACCATCGTAACAAGACTCGCCTTAGACCTCTGCTCATCTTCAAACCCAACGCAAAAGACAATGCAAGCGACCATGGCACAAGCTAGGCAAACCAAACAGAGGTTGGACAACATCATTGCTGAGAACAAACGCCTTCGTCGCGATCTGGCCTCGGAAATAGCAAAATCCAAACAAATAGTGCGCCAGGCTTCTGAGCGACCCCCGAGGGAAGATGATCGACGATCTCGAGCCCGACAGCAAGAAACTGACAGCCGCTATGCCTCAACAGATCTTCTTGAGGAGTTGGCAAAGGACGAACGTCTCCAACAATGCGTCCGGAGGAGTGCGATCAACACACTTGCCCTTCCGAAGGATGCATTTTCGCTTGACACAGTCCACATGATATACAGCCTGCCAACAGCCCCGGCCGTACATGCGAACCAATCACATCCAGGCCCTCAACAGCAACTCACGCCAACAAAGCGGCCCCGAGAAATGCCAAGTATCACCTTTGACGACTCTGATTTGATCGGCTTAACACTCCCTCACATCGATCCATTAATTGTTGAGCTACGCGTAAGCCGGTTCACCATCGAACACGTTCTTATCGACCAGGGCAGTACTTTAGAGGTTATGTATTATAAAACCTTCATCAAACTTGGATTCAACGAGTCAGACCTGAGTCCGGCTCCTTATCCACTATTCGGCTTCAATGCCAATCCAGAGTACCCATTGGGAAAGATCAGCTTACCCGTCCGGGCAGGTTCAAGAACGGTGGATGTGGAATTCTTGGTCGTCGGGCTGCCATCGCCGTACAATCTCATCATGGGGTGATCGTGGTTGCATACCTTGCAGGCCGTCCCAAGCACCTATCATCAACTGCTACGTTTCCCAACAGAACACAGCATTGAGCAAATCTACGGCTCCTAGAAATCGGCACAAGCATGTTATCTCCTTGTTGCCAAAACGCCAAAAGAACTGCAAGTAAACTCCATTAAGGTGTCGAATTGGGAGATCCTTGATGACGTTAGGCGGTATCCAAATGAGAAGGCCACGGAAGGTTTAGACCGAGTTGACATCGATGGAAGCCCAGAAAAGTTCTTCATGATCGGCACTTCTCTAAATCAGGCCGACAGGCAGCAGCTGGTCTCTTTCTTGCTCAACAACCTTGACCTCTTTGCATGGACTTTGTACAAAATGTCGGGAATAGACCCGTCAGTTTCACAGCACCATCTGAACGTCGATCCCAAATGTAAGCCGATCATTCAGAAAGGCTGGCGGTCAGCCGCGGAGCACACTGCTGCCGTTGTTGAGGAGGTAGACAGACTGCTTGACGCCGTGGCAATTAGAGAAGTCACTTACGCTACGTGGCTCTCCAATATAGTGGTGGTGAAGAAGAAAAGTGGGACTTGGCGAATGTGCGTCGATTTCATGAATCTGAACAAAGCTTGCCCCAAAGACTGTTTTCCTCTACCTAGAATCGACCAGCTTGTCGATGCGACGGCACGCCATCAACGCATGAGCTTCCTCGATGCTTACAGAGGCTACCATCAAATCGGCATGCATCCAGATGACCAGTACAAAACTGCATTCCTCACCCCAAGAGGAACCTACTGCTACAAAGTTATGCCTTTGGGCTGAAGAATGCAGGGGCAACCTACCAAAGACTGGTCACCGCTATGTTCAAAGAGCAACTCGGGCACACTATGGAAGTATACATCGACGATATGGTGGTCAAGTCCAAAGAGGAACAGAATCATATAGCCGATCTAGAAAAGAAATTCAGCATCTTATGCAAATACAGAATGAAACTGAACGCTTCCAAGTGTGCGTTCGGAATCGGCTCTGGCAAATTCCTGGGCTACATCGTCAATCACCGAGGAATCAAAGCCAACCCCAGGCAAATCACAGCAATCTTGGAACTCGGCTCCCCCCGTTCAGTAAAAGAAGTCCAAAAGTTGATGGGGATGGCCACTGCACTCAACAGGTTCATCAGCCGGTCTACAGGTCGCTACCGACAATTCTTTCAAACACTACGGCAGGGTAAGGCTTTTGAATGGTCCGCCGAATGCGAAACAACTTTCAACGGACTCAAGACCTACCTCCGCTCAGTACCTCTCTTGACAACACCCGCCGCTGGTGACCCGCTCATTCTATATCTGGTAGTTTTCGATAGGGCCGTTAGCGCTATACTGCTAAAAGAGGAGGAAGGGGAGCAACGGCTAGTGTATTATGTGAGCAAGGCTATGGTTGACGCCGAAACACGCTACCTTCCGCTGGAAAAACTCATCTTAGCCCTAGTCATGGCGGCAAGAAAACTGATGCATTACTTCCAGGGACATAGCATTGGGGTGCTAACAGATTATCCCCTCCGATCAGCACTACGGAGTGCAGAAGCATCAGGACGTGTTTCAAAATGGGCTCTTGAACTCGGCCAATATGACATTAAGCTTTTACCTAAAATCGCAATCAAGGGGCAGGTGTTGGCCAACTTTGTTGCCGAATTCACCGGCGAGCTTGCCAACCTCAAACCTGACGAAGTTCGACCAAAGGCTGAAGTTCGACCAAAGCCGAACTGGAGAATTTATGTCGAGGATATTTGGCAATTATACTGTGATGGATTGTCTAACCAAAGGGGCAACAGCGCCGGAGTTGTAATCATGTCTCTTGACGGCACAGTAATTGAGCAGGCCGTCAAGCTTGGCTTCGAAGCATCAAATAACGAAGTCGAATACGAAGCCCTTCTAGCCGGTCTGCGAATGCGCACCTTTTCGGCGCCCGGCGTCTGCTTGTGTTTCGTGATTCAAAATTGGTAATCAGTCAGCTAAAGGGGGAGTACGCGGCAAGAAACGACCGTATGGTGGCCTACATGAAAACGGCCAATTCCTTGCTGGTAAAATTTGATCATCACGAACTGAACCAAATAACACGCGACCAGAACACACACGCGGATGCCTTGGCGTGCCTAGCCTCCGCCATCAATTCTGAGATCAAACGGACTATTGAAGTAGGCTTCATCCCGGAGCTGAGTATTGGCCCTTCGGAGGAAATCCATGTCAATGTTATAGAATCCAGATAGTATTTCCTCTCTTCAAAACAACTCCCAGAGGACAAAAAAGAAGCACACAAGCTGCGAAATAAAGCCCTGTGATACTATCTGGATCCACAAGGAGGGCTTTATAAAAAGTCCCTCTCTGGTCCATATTTGGAATACGTGCACCCCGACAAAGTGGAGGAGCTTCTGACAGAGATACATGAGGGCAGTTGTGGTGCCCATTCTGGCGGACGCTCCCTGGCCCATCGAGCTATAACACAGGGGTACTATTGGCCGACAATGAGAGCTGACGCGGAGAGTTATGTAAAAAAATGCGAACAATGCCAAAAGTTCTCCCCATTAACCTATCTGCCTGCCGAAGGGTTGAACTCTATCACCAGCCCCTGGCCGTTTGCTCAGTGGGGACTTGATATCGTCGGACCATTGCCGAGGGCCCCAGGGAACAAGCGATTCTTAATCGTCACGACAGATTACTTCACAAAATGGGTCGAAGCGGAGGCTTTAACACATATACGAGATGCCGACATTAAATGCTTTGTATGGAGAAACATCATAACACGATTCGGCATTCCGAGAGCTCTCATCTCAGGCAATGGCACCTAGTTCGATTGTGGTGTATATCGAGAGTTATGCAGTAAATATGGCATTCAGCCTTACTTCTCTACACCGGCCTACCCCGAAAGCAATGGTCAAGCCAAAGCCTCTAACAAATCCATCTTGGACGACATCAAAAAGAGGCTGAAAAAGCTAAAGGCAAATGGGTCGAAGAATTGCTGAGTGTATTGTGGGCTCATCGTACTATGCCAAGGAGATCCACTGGAGAAATGCCATTTTCTCTATGCTTTGGAACCCAGGCAATCTTACCCTTGGAAATCGGCCTCCCAACTCTGAAATCGCAAGTTTTTGATACGGGCCGAAATGACATGATGCTTGCCCTGGATCTGATTCTAATCGAAGAACGAAGAGACCGCGCCCTGGCATCCATGGCACGGTATCAGCAGTAGCTCGCCAAGTCGTATAATCAGCGAGTTCAGTTGCGCCGATACACGCTTGGAGAGTTGGTCCTAAAGAAGGTACTTCCAGCCGACCGGAGACCGGCCGATGGAAAATTTGCTCCAAACTGGGACGACCCCTATCAGATAGAATCCATCACAGGAACAGGGGCATACCGGCTCTCAGACACGTCAGGAAGAAGCCTGCACGACCTTGGAATTCAACACATTTACGTAAATTCTATCATTGACCCAGCTTGTGGGCTTGATACTTGTACATATTCCATCATTGCAATACAAAGCTTCTCGTTTTCTCAAGCTCGCTCCCAAGCCGAATGGGCCGATTAAGTCTCCGGATTCGGAGCCCCTTTTTGGTGCATGACACCTTAGGGCTGATTAAGTCTCCGAATTCGGAGCGTCCTTCATGGATATCACGATTGCCAAATTAAAGTCTCTGGGTTCGGAGCCCCTTTTGGTGCATGACACCTTAGGGCCGATTAACTCTCCGGATTTGGAGCGCCCTTCGTGGATATCCCGATTGGCCAAATTAAAGTCTCCGGATTCGGAGCCCCCTTTTGGTACATGACACCTTAGGGCAGATTAAGTCTCCGGATTCGGAGCGCCCTTCGTGGATATCACGATTGGCCAAACTAAAGTCTCCGAATTCGGAGCCCCTTTTTGGTGCATAACACCTTAGGGCTGATTAAGTCTCTGAATTCGGAGCGCCCTTCGTGGATATCACGATTGGCCAAACTAAAGTCTCCAGATTCGGAGCCCCTTTTTGGTGCTTGACACCTTAGGGCCAATTAAGTCTCCGGATTCGGAGCGCCCTTCGTGGATATCATGATTGGCCAAACTAAAGTCTTTGGATTCGGAGCCCCTTTTTGGTGCATGAGACCTTAGGGCTGATTAAGTCTCCGGATTCGGAGCGCCCTTCGTGGATATCACGATTGGCCAAACTAAAGTCTCCGGATTCGGCGCCCCTTTTTGGTGCATGACACCTTAGGGCCGATTAAGTCTCCGAATTTGGAGCCCCTTTTGGCAAATGACATCTTAGGGTCGATTAAGCCTCTTACGGCCGATTAAGACTCCGAATTCGGAGCCTTTGTGAGATGCATTCGGATCACTCCACTGGCCGAATAAATATTCACTGAGAATTGTTCTTAATTCGAGCCAGTCAATGCATGTTTAAACATTTGCACTACGCAACACAAAACTTGCCAGTAAGTTGAAATAATACATTTAATTAAACACATAACATTTTAAGACCAAATACGAACGTTGAAAATAAAAGAAATTCTATTTGTTCGGCGCGAAGTCTGTTCTCGCGTTCCAAAGTCTATTTATTCGGCACTCTCATCGTCGCTCTTCTCAATTTCGAAATTGGAATAGGGTAAGTAGCGATGATGATACAGTGACGAAGCCGAATCAATGCAAGGGCAGATTTACTAATCTAGTCGGCCATGTTTTCAAGCGCAAGCGCCGATCAATCTGTGCCTCAGCCAGCCCACGAGTTAGGCCTATTCGGCTTCCAAAGATTCAGCTTCCCAAGCTCGCGCCCTGGCTAAGGTAAGGGCAGATTTACTAATCTGGTCGGCCATGTTTTCAAGCGCAAGCACCGATCACTCTGTGCCTCAGCCAGCCCACGAGTTAGGCCTATTCAGCTTCGCAAGCTCACGCCCTGGCTAAGGCAAGGGCAGATTTACTAATTTGGTCGGCCATGTTTTCAAGCGCAAGCGCCGATCAATCTGTGCCTCAGCCAGCCCACGAGTTAGGCCCATTCGGCTTCGTAAGCTTACGCCCTGGCTAAGGCAAGGGCAGATTTACTAATCTGGTCGACCATGTTTTCAAGCGCAAGCGCCGGTCAATCTGTGCCTCAGCCAGCCCACGAGTTAGGCCCATTCGGCTTCGCAAGCTCGTGCCCTGGCTAAGGCAAGGGCAGATTTACTAATCTGGTCGGCCATGTTTTCAAGCGCAAGTGCCGATCAATCTATGCCTCAGCCAGCCCACGAGTTAGGCCCATTCGGCTTCCCAAGCTCACGCCCTGGCTAAGGCAAAGGCAGATTTACTAATTTGGTCGGCCACATACCTAAGCTAAGCAGCCAATCTAACCAAAATCGAAAGCAATATCATTCATCAACAACATTTTCCTTAGCAAGTTGAGCACAACTCATGAAATTTTACATAAGCAAATTACTAAACAAAAAGCTACAAGCCTGCATGAAAATGCCTAGCAAAAAACTATGACTGTAGCAACACATGAAAAATACCAAATTAAAAATCGTAAAAATACATTCGACATCCTAAAAACTATGTCAGTCGCCCAGATCAGTCATCGGAATCAGACTCCAATGGCTCAGCATCCACTTGCTCATATGGTATTGGCCTAATCAATGAAACTTTAGCAGCAGGAAGGGCTTTGTGCCAGCCATGTTTGAACCCCCGATTTTCAAACTTGGGGACTTGGTCCAAATACTCAGCGAGTCCAGCATTTTTCCCGACCTCGAATACTTTGGAAGCCTCCGAGTCGGCTGTTTCCTTCGCCGCCTTCATTTCAGCCAACTCAGCCTCCAGTTTGGAGACCGCCTTCTGGGCCAATTTGAGCCCATCTTCGCTCGCGTCTGCCACCTTCTTGGCATCCGATCTCAATTGATTCGCGCTACGAGCCCTCTCCACCTCGGCCTCGGCCCTTGAGGCTTCCTTGTTCGCCCTCAAAGTTTCGACCTCAGCCCTTCTCCTCTGGCCCTCAACTTTCTTTCGTAAACGACCAATCTGTTTGACGGCGTCGCGATGGAGACGGCCCATATCGGCTATCCTTCCGACGGTCTGCAAAACAAGAATTTAAAACCATAACTTCAACAATATTTGGATTAAGTGAAGCGAAGTCCAAATATGTACCAAAAGTGCCGATTGGGCGGCTAATGCTGTCGCATTCAGATTTGGTTCCACCCGGAAAGCGTCCCTGTCAGACGGCAACGACACGGACGTAGCCAAGCTGAATGCGACTTCTGGATTTTTAAGCGCCGAAGCATCAGAGGCAACTGGCATGTTTTTATCATCGGCTGAATGACAAAAGGAACGATCACATTCGATCCCTTTAATCGAGGACGTTTGCCGCCTTGTTCTTCTGAGCCGGGCTCAAATTCGGCAGGGTGTTTCTCTGCCTCTTCCTCAACTTCTTGGCCGTCTTGCACGATCGAAGTAGATTCGGCATTCTGATTTGTTGCCGTCTCCACCTTAATAACGTGCAAGGACTCTGATTCACTAACAGGTAGGGAAAGTTGAGATTCGGTGGCGGGTGGTACTTCAGACGGAAGGGCCTCCGCTCTTCGCCGCGCGGCCAACCTTTTCGCATTCACCTTCCTGGCAAGTTTTGCCAGGCATAACCCGGCCATGTCTTCGGGGCCTGCGGCGGGAAGATCCTCTAAGCCGTGAAAAACACCGTCAAGTGAAACATCCCCTCGGCCCAAAGTGGATGGAGGGTTGGCCGAATTCAATACCTCGTCAGACTCGGTTTCGTACTTATCTGATTCGATAACATTAGCTACATCCCGCTGCGAATCGGACCCTTCAAAACCAACTTGCCTCAAGTTTTTGAAGTCAGACAAAATAAGTGCGATAAGAGAATCTTCGCCCTCCGGAACGGGGATATTTTTCGCTGCCGAAAAGGTCATATATGTCGGATCATAACGAAGCAGAACGTGGGCCGCCTTCTCTTGTTTTTGAAGACTTCGACGGTCGAAATACTTGAGCGCGATTTTGATATCCGAAAGAATGGCGTCGTCGGTCGAAGACAGGACTTTCTTCAAATTGTTCCCTGCACAAGCCAAGCTGTAACATTTCAAAAAAGAGGCTTTACAACAAAAATGAACAAATAATAAAAGCGAGAAGGCAATCGGCCACCTGGCTCGCCCTTCCGTCTAGGAATAGGGTTGACGTGATCCTTCCCTTCGCCAAATTCCCAGTTACCCTGGACGACGATCATAACATCATCAACTCGTTTCCCAGAACTGGAAAGCATAGTAATTAACTGATGGTCGATATCCTTGGCCCTAAGGAAGAAACGCCCTTGCCGACCAGAAGACTTAGCCAAGGCATAGCAATGCTGGATGGCTGGAATGCCAAGGTTAATTCTGAGGCGACGGTTGAGCGCTATAACCCCCATTATAATTCTAAAGAAATTCACATTGAATTGGGAAGGGATTAAACCCCAATGGCGAAGCACAGCCCTAAGAAACGGGTGAAGGGGAAAACGGACTCCACCCACTGTGATTGACAAAAGAGGAAAGACGATTGAGGTTTTGTCCTCCCTCTCCATATCAAGAGTGCCGTCTGCCACAAACGACATACTGACATCATCGGGAATGGAGAAATGGCGTTTAAAGCCAGCAATTCGATCTGACAAGAGGAGGTCTTTTAAATGTTTCACCATACCCTACAGTTTATAAGAATATGCCAAGGAAGGAGTAAACCGGAAAGAGTCTTCGAAGCAAGGAAGGAGAGAACTTACAAAGGACGAAGGGGATATCGGGGAAGAGAGTTGCAGGGACGATTCAAAGGGCAATCCAGCGACGAGCGTCATAAAATACATACTCGAAAGGACGTCAAAATTTTAATTCGCAATAAATAGATACATACGAGAGGGTGGGAAGTCGACACGACAACCGAAAGGGGTGCGCTTAGATATCCGCATGAGGATGAGGCCAACCGCTGAATTTTGGCTTTGGCCTTTCTAAACTCGGAACCAAGCACTCTAGCCAACTGTCGTTGGTAAAGTGCTTGGGGGGCAATTGTGGGGGCCGAATAAATAGAAGAGTTGGAAGGTGCGGACCCCAGAAATCAGATATTATTTGGCTCCATATTGCGTGACTAGGATGCCGAATACGTTAGGAAGGCCGAATAGCCGGAGATCAGTAGCTCCGAATAAATGAAAGGGGAATGGGATAAAAGTAGGCTCAGGCCCCAAGGCCCAAAAAACCAGTATAAATACAAGAACCACAGATTTAGAAAGGTATGCAAGAATCACTTCACTTAACTTAGTAAAGAAGCTATCCTGAGTATCTGAACTGACTTGTCCGTCGGAGTGCTAATTCTGGCACCCCCGACCAGAGTGTTTGTATCTTTTCAGGTGACTAGCTGAGGATCACCAGCGTCTCCCAGGATCTAAAGACTATTTCCAAACCACTTCCCCACAGATGGCTAATATAACACATGTAAAAATGCAACTAAAATAGGGTCGGCTATTCTAGAATGGCATATGAAATGCAACTTGATACATGTGTTCAACTTGGAATTGAAATACAATGCAGTTAGTATGATGTGCCGAGCCGGGTCCATGCAATACAGATGAATGGATGCAAACATGCAAGCATAAGGTGCTAAACAAAACATGACCTATAACTAACCATCGTAAGTGGTTAAGTAAAAGAGAGAAAGACATGGGGTGAGAAAACAGGATCTATAACTAACCATCGTAAGCGGTTAAGTAAAAGGGAGAAAGACGTGGGGTGAGAAGACATTCACACACTCACGCACACTTATTACAAAAGTTTGCCCTCTCGACGGAGGGTCCGAATGAATCAACTAGCTAGCTACGCTAAGCTATTTTAACTAATCTAATAATCTAATTAGACTAATTATTACAACACCGAAACTAATTAACTAACAAGCTAATTAATTATTACAATCCAAATTGAAACAAATAGCTACACTAAGCTAAATGAATATTACAAAACCAATTAAATGATTAAATTACACGAACTAATCATAAATACTGAAATGGCCTCGTGGGCAATGAAGAGATGCATGCTCGATCCGCTTCGCTCGGAAATCCGTTGCCATGCCTCATGTTGCCTTTGTTTGCACACTTATGCACCTCTGAAAATTATGCCAGCTTCTGTGATGTCTCTGAACCACCCCATGGACACTCTAAGAGGCCATCAACCAAATGGTGGTATGGTCATCGGCCAAGGGACAAGGGTCATCGACCAAATATGAGGATATCGGCCAAACATTGTTAGATTGTTAGCCGATCGGCACACCAGATAGGGGATCGGCCATCTCTTCCTGCAAACTGCTCCTTTTGCTGCAGCAGAGCACAAACAGAGGCATAGCGATACATTTGCAAGAAAATGTTGTGCAACCACACCCCTTATCATGTTTGAAGCTCAAAGGAGTGTAGTGCTCGACTCTTGAGCCATTAATCACACATCTTGATGCATTATGGCCAAAGAGGCCGAGTTGCACAATTCAATGTGAATCAAATGCACAAAAACACATAAGGGACCTCAACCTTTATCATGCTTGATCAAGAGGCAAGGCATGCACACACAATGCAATGCAACCTAAGCATGCAAGTAAAGCTAATGCAACATGAGTTTGCCAACAACAATGTCATGCAATGCAACTATCATATAACAACATGCAAAGACAAGTATATCAAACCAATGTAATGAATGCATGATTAACTTAACAAAGCAACACAAGCATGCAAATATGAGGCCATATAACAAGAATGCAACAACATGCAATGCAATAGGCATGCAACAACATGCAAACCACATATTCAATGGACTTAAACTAAAAATGGACAGACCTCAGCCATGCCCAAATCAGTGGCCAAAATGCTATGGAAATGAAGCATGAAAGCATATACAAACATGCATACACTTTGGTTCGTAAACAAGGCATAAAGATAACAACTCTCAAGCATGAGAAAAGAGTGAAAAGCATGGATGTGTGACAACACTATAGGCCCTGAAATCATGTATGGAATGGTGCCAAACCACTCAAACAAGACAAGCATACCATGCAAGAAAGCTCAAAGCTCAAGGCTAGCAAAGGGACTTACACCATGGCCATACAAAGCAAGCCCCAATGGGCCAAGGGTAACCAAAACAGTCCCAAGGCAGGTCAAGATAAGGCCAAAAACAAGCTTGAACCTAGCTGTGGGAGCCGAATAATGGCAAAATCAGAAGGTGCGTACCTTAGAAGACTGATATTAATCGGCTGTATCCTACAAGAATGTGAAGCCGAATATAATATATGTGCTGAGTAAGTGTAGATCCTTAGAGCCGAATAAGAGAAAGGACAATGTTTAAAAAGTAGGCCCTGGCCCTGAGGATCAAAAGCAACAGGTATAAATACAGGAACAATGGATTGAGAAAGGTATGTAAGAATCACTTCACTTAACTTAGTAAACAAGCTATCCTGAGTGTTTGAACTGACTTGTCCGTCGGAGTGCTAATTCTGGCACCCCCGATCGGAGTGTTTTTATCTTTTCAGGTGACTAGCTGAGGATCACTAGCGTCTCCCAGGATCTGAAGAGTATTTCCAAACCACTTCTCCACAATTGGCGCCGTTTGTGGGAATAGTCAAATACATTCATGGCAGGCATGACTGAAGATCCTCCGATAGCCACTGACGAGACCGCACAGAGAGATGACCTCACTCTAGCAAATATGCTCGGAAAGGAAACCATCGCTGCAAGACGCGCCTTGAACTTCGACTCACCAACGACTTCAGCGCAAGAGACAATGCAAGCGATCATGGAACAAGCAAAGCAGAATGAACAAAGGCTGGAGAACATGATCGCTGAAAATGAACGTCTCCGTCAAGATTTGGCCCTGGAAGTAGCAAAATCCAGAGAAGCCGTGCGCTAAGATCTCGAATGACCTCCGAGGGTAGGTGGACAACAACCTCGAGCTCGACCAAAGGATACGGATAGCGACTCCAACTCATTACCCACGGAGCTCAACAAGAAGGGACGATCCGAAACTTCTAGCTCCTCCGAAAAGAGTCTATATACAAGGAACAAGCGCAGAAGAAGCAGTTCAAACGAAGAGGACCATCACGATCCTTTTGTCCGACGGATTGCAAGGGCGGCCCTGCCCAAGAAGTTCAAAGCTCCGTCATTCACTCTTTACAACTGAAAATTAGACCCCACTGATCATATCCGTCACTACAAGCAGGCCATGACATTGCATGCAAACAACGAAGCCCTCATGTGCCGAATATTCCCCAGCAGCCTAGGGCCATTACCTGTCATGTGGTATTACAAGCTAGAGCCGGCTTCGATCAAAAGCTTCCATCAATTACAGAAATCCTTCAGGGCCAGGTTCATCACCAATGACGTACAGCCGAAACAGGCCGACTCTCTCTGGGCTATGCAGATCCAGTCAGGAGAAACGCTCAGAGCGTATTCGGCGCGCTATTGGGAGTGCTTCAACCTCGTCGATGATGCTTGCAACGACTCCATGGCCATCACCGCCTTCAAAATGGGACTACATCCTGACAGTGCTCTTCGCAGTTTCCTAACCAGAAGACCCCCCAAAACAGTCTGGGCATTGATGAAGAAAGTTGAAAAGTATTGCAAAGTGAAAGATGATGCCTTGAGAATAAAAGTCGGACAAATGTCCAACAAAATGGCCCCCCTTGAAATTGCTCAACCAATAAGTTCCGTGCCACCTCCAAGCCCTGAGCCACGGCAACGCGCTAAACGAGACAAAAGGCGGGACTCTCGCCGATCAAGCGATCAATGCTTCCACCAGACGAATGAACAACTGCAAGTCGATAGCAGGCGCTCGAGGCGTGCCGACAAGAAGTGCATAGAGTTGTCAGAACCAATCACTGCAATAATGACCAAATTTCAACACCTTCCATTCTTCAAATGGCCGTCAAAGATGGTGGGGTCGCTCGACACGCGAAGAAGGGATTGGCGGTGCGAGTATCACAAAGATCACGGCCACGAAACCGAGAGTTATTACGCATTAAAGGATCAACTGGAAGAACTGGTGCAAGACGGCCGACTGCAATAGTACGTGAGAAAGGGAAAGCCAATCAAGGCATTAGCCTTGATGCAGGACTCACCTCCACTTGGCGTGATCCATATAATCTACAGCCTGCTTGCATCCCCAACCGTGCACACAATTCAATCGTATCCAATCCCCCAAAAGCAACGTATTCTGACCGAATGGCCCAGAGAAGCTCCGACAATTACTTTCAATGACTCCAATCTTAGCGGCACAACAGCCTCCCACATCAATCCGTTGGTCATCGAATTACGCATAAATTGGTTCACCATCGAATGCATTCTCATAGACGCAGGGAGTACTTCAGAGGTTATGTATTACAAAACTTTCATCAAACTCGGCTTCAACGTGTCAAATCTGTCTCCGGTGCCTCACCCATTGTTCGGCTTTAATACAAATCCTGAATACCCGTTAGGGAAGATCATACTACTTGTTCGAGCGGGCTCCAGAACAGTCGAAGTAGAATTCCTGGTCGTAAAGCTCCCTTCGCCGTATAATGTCATCATAGGGCGAACCTGGTTACATATTATGAAGGCTGTTCCAAGCACTTATCATCAGCTTGTGCGCTTCCCGACAGCCCATGGCATTGAAGAAATCCGTGGCTCCTCGCAATTGACACAAGCAGAGATTTTATGAAAATCCTATCACTGACCCGACCTGTGGGCTTTGATACTTGTATATATATCACTTTTGCAATGCAAACCATTTTTCTTCATCGCTCAATTCATTTCTCAAACCCCATTGTACCGCTCGTCATGTCAATGATTCAAAGCCCCTCTTTGGTGCATGACACCTTAGGACCCATTAAATCTCTGGATTCGGAGCCCCCTTTGGTGCATGACACCTTAGGGCCGATTAAGTCTCCGAATTCGGAGCCCCCTTTGGTGCATGGCACCTTAGGGCCGATTAAGTCTCCGAATTCGGAGCCCCCTTTGGTGCATGGCACCTTAGGGCCGATTAAGTGTCTGGATTCGGAGCCCCCTTTGGTGCATGACACCTTAGGGCCGATTAAGACTCCAGATTCGGAGCGCCCTTCGTGGCTATTACGATTGGCCACATTAAGTCTCCGGATTCGGAGCCCCCTTTGGTGCATGACACCTTAGGGCCGATTAAGACTCCGGATTCGGAGCGCCATTCATGGACATCACGATTGCCCACATTAAGTTTTCGGATTCGGAACCCGCTTTGGTGCATGACACCTTAGGGCCGATTAAGACTCCGGATTTGGAGCGCCCTTTGTGGATATCACGATTGGCCACATTAAGTCTCAGGATTTGGAGCCCCCTTTGGTGCATGACACCTTAGGGCCGATTAAGACTCCGAATTCGGAGCGCCCTTCGTGGATATCAGATTGGCCACATTAAGTCTCCGGATTCGGAGCCCCCTTTGGTGCATGACATCTTAGGGCCGATTAAGTCTCCCGATTTGGAGCCTCCTTTGGTGCATAACACCTTAGGGCCGATGAAGACTTCGGATTCGGAGCCCCCTTTTGGTGCATGACACCTTAGGGCCGATTAAGACTCCGGATTCGGAGCCCTTTTTTGGTGCATGACACCTTAGGGCCGATTAAGACTCCGGATTCGGAGCGCCCTTCGTGGATATCACGATTGGCCACATTAGGTCTCCGGATTCGGAGCCTCCTTTGGTGCATGACACCTTAGGGCCGATTAAGTCTCCCGATTTGGAGCCCCCTTTGGTGAATGACACTTTAGGGCCGATTAAGACTCCGGATTCGGAGCCCCCTTTGGTGCATGACACCTTAGGGCTGATTAAGACTCCGGATTCGGAGCGCGCTTCGTGGATATCATGATTGGCCACATTAAGTCTCTGGATTTGGAGCCCCCTTTGGTGCATGACACCTTAGGGCCGATTAAGTCTCCGGATTCGGAGCCCCTTTTTGGTGCATGACACCTTAGGGCTGATTAAGACTCCGGATTTGTAGCGCCCTTCGTGGATATCACGATTGGCCACATTAAGTCTCCGGATTTGGAGGCCCCTTTGGTGGTTGACACTTTAGGGCCGATTAAGTCTCCCGATTTGGAGCCCCCTTCACTGCAAGACACCTTAGGGCCGATTAAGACTCCGGATTCGGATTTGGTGCACGACACCTTAGGGCTGATTAAGACTCCGAATTCGGAGCGCCCTTCGTGGATATCACGATTGGCCACATTAAGTCTCTGGATTTGGAGCCCCCTTTGGTGCATGACACCTTAGGGCCTGTAGACGCGCCCGTGGACCTCATGCTACAGTTCGGACTCGATTTGTGTCACGGTTCTTAATCTGAACCAAAGAGTCCAAATCTGGCAAATCGTTTTGAGAAACAGATTTTTGAAAAAGTAGTGCCAAACATGGACTGCTTTGCCAGATACAGAGTCGCCACCTAAATATTTTATTTTGGGGGAATTTAGGAAACCCTGACTCGGTGCCAAAGGCCACGTGTCCGTCATCACCAAAGTTGCCTCGGCTCGGGAACTTGGGTACGATCGGGGAAGGTCAGCTATGAGCACCCCCTTTCGCCCGGTCCGAAGACCGGCCTCTACTAACCATGATATCCGTATTTGAAAACTTTATATGTTCTTAAACCAATTATTAGCCTAGAATTACTATGTTATGCGCGCAGCAAACAAGTATAGACTAGATTGCCTAATTTGGAAATAAACATTGCATATCCGTTTTGAAAATGCTTTGGAATTTGCTACTCGCAAGTAGGCTAAAATACGGATTTCAACGAGTTTTTCCAACTCAAACAATCCAACCTTCACCCACAGGCATTCAAAACAGTTTAACACATAAGCATCTAGCCACATGTTAAGCATGCTGTCATGGCAATATTCACACTCATGTGATATGCTAAAGCGGAAATACTTACATAGTACTCCGTGCCAAAACAAAGAACTTGTTAGCAAACATGCATGATCCATGTCCATGTGAAGTGCCTAATGCATCGCATACAAAATGTTACTAGAATAGGCTCGGCTACCCTAAACATGTCATGTGAAAATGCACAATTATCACGTATTCAGTTTGGGAATTGAAGTATTGATGCAATTAGCGTGATGTACCGAGCCTAATGCATGCAATACAAATGCATGGATGCACACATGCATAGCATGAGGTATGCTAAATTAAACGTGCCCTAATACTAACCATTAAAGCGGGTAAGTAAAAGGGAAGAAAGAAGTGGGGTTGGAAGACATACACACCACCCACACACACTTATTACAGATTTACCCTCACTCGGAGGGACCGAATAAATATTACAAATTAATTAACTACGCAAGCTAATTAATATTACAAATTAACTAATTTAATTAACAAATTAAATAAATTAATTAAAGCAGGAAAACGCCTCGGGAAGCGCGCCACCATGCATGGGCTGCCTCTGTTTTCCTTCCTTTCCTCCTCTGGAGGCTGTCAAAGCCTCAGGATTGATCCCTTGGACAGAGAGGATCACCACCGGCTGATTGAAATTGCCACCGGCAGTGTGGTATGGCCATCAGCACAAAATTGAATCTGTCGGCAGAGAAAATGGTGCCGGTCGGCACATTACACTGCCGGTCGGCAGAGTATTCCTGCAGAACCTGCAACTCACAGCAACAGAGGGCAAAACAAAGCATGGCAACACAATTCAAGGCATGTATGCATCAACCATGTCCCTTATCATGTTTGCGACTCAAAGGGGCATGTGCCTCGATTCTCGGACCACCAATCACGTATTTCCATGCATGATGGCCCGAAGAACCAAGCATGCAATTTTCATGTCAAATGCATGCAAACCAATCAAACAAAACTCCCAATCCCTATCACCCAAATCAAGGGACAAGGAATGCATGTTGATGCAATGCAACCTAGGCATGTTATCTAGGGATGCAACATGAACAATGCAATGCACTTATGCAAGCATACAAGCATACATATGGCAATGCAAACTAATGCTAAGATGGTCTTATACATGAATTACGCAGCTCTAATAAGGCCTAAAACAGTGGCCAAAGTGCTAAAAAGTGAGGGCTAAATGGCATACATACACATATGCACATAAGGACCAACACTTAAGCACAAATCAATCAACATTCAAGCACACTTGAAAGGGACAAACATGAACAATTAGCATGCATTATAAGCTTTGAAATCATGCTAATACATGGTGCCAAACCAAGCAACAAATCAAGCTAAACATGCAACAAATAGTCCAAGTGTTCAAAGCAAATCAAAGGAGCATTGAACTACACTTAACATGACCAAACATGGCATGAAATCATCAACCAAAAACAAAGTTTTGGGGCATTAATACAAGGCCCAAGGACCACTTAGATGGCATCTAAATGACTCCAAAACAAAGGCATGCACAAACACCAAAACATGGAGCATTGCTACACAAGCTTTCAAAGCATTAAAGAGGCATGCAAGGCAATCAAACAAGCATGGAAATGGGACTGAAATGGCATATAGAATGATCCCAAATCACAAAAACAATGCAAAGATGGCATGCTACACATGCACATACTCAAGGCCAACAAGCCTAAATACAAAGGAGCTATATAATGCATGTTAAAATCAACCCAAACGACTATGGACAGAGCTAAAACATGGCAAGATATGCACAAAATCTTCACAAGACTAAGCCTAAAACATGCTCCAACAAAGGCTAACAACCTAAGGCACATTAATGCATAAACAAGGCATTACATGGCAACTATGCTAAACATGCATGGAGTTCCAAAACCAACCTAAGATCATGTTATATTATGGATATATAAGCATGAAAAACAAACCAAACATGCTCAACACACACTCAAGCATAGGTTCTCTTTAAGAGGCCAAAACATGCCCTTTTCAAGGACAACAAGGAGAGGGGGTAGCCCTCTCCTTCTTGGGACTTCAAAGCATCATCTTCACCACTGAAATCTCTCAAGATTTCAGTGGTGAAGACACCTCAACACCAAAATCCCGGAGCTAATACAAAATGGCTCAAAATGAGGCCTTTTGAGGCCTAAGGGTGGTCAACAACCCTCAAACAACAAAACACTCTTAATAAACAATAAAGATGGCTTAAAAACAGAACTTTTTTATGTTATACAATAATCACAAAAACAGTTCTAAGATAGGTATAAAATCAATGCAAAAATGGGGGAAAAAGGGACTAGTTTCTTACCCTTGTAGTCCTCTTCAACAATGGTGCTCCAATGGCCTCCTTTGGCTTGAATCCAACACCAAAACCTCAAAACAAACTCTTTAGAACCTCAGCTCCAAGAGGAAGGAGAAACACTAGGTGTTTGTGTGCAATAGTGAGACACAAAACACCTAGTGTGCAAATAAAAGGGAAAGAGAGATAGAGGGTGTATATCTAACCCTAACCCTAGAAAAACCAGAGCTTGGTCTGTATTTTCCTCTCTCAAAAATGTCTAAAGCTCCTTTTTTTGCCTTAGAGAGAGCTTCTCTCTATATGCCTCTTGTAAAGCTTACAAGACAAGCTTTGCAAGAGGGAGATCCCTCCATACACGTGTATGGAGGGGAGCAAAAGTAATACAGCTGTCTAAAAATATCTGCAAAAGCAGATGAACAGCAATCGGCCGGCCAAAAATGCCATCTTGGCCAAAAAGAGTGCCGGTCGGCAACAAATAGTGCTGACCGGCAACAAATAGTGTCGGCCGGCAAACTATATTGCCGGTGGCAGCAAAAACCAGCCGATGGCATCTAGCCACTGCCGGTGGTGGGTGGGGATGGTCTATAAGCCCCACCCTGCCTCTCAAAGGCAAGATGCAAGTGTTTGGTGCAAAACCAGACACTAAACGGTCGAGTTCGGGGATCCTGAGGCAAGGCGCGCGAGCCGAGACCTCCGGGAACTCCAAACGAACACAAACATGGAAGATCACCGTGTGTTCAAACAGTGACGTCCAAGTCTTGAGGACGGTCAAAAATGGGGTGTCTACAGTTGCCCCTCTTTGACAGAACTCGAAAGTCATAACAATGACGGGAGTGAATGTCAAAGCCCAGAGACGACCCATTTTTGACAAGGCCGAAGACTTAGACAAACATACAAGACAAATAAGATATACGCCCGGAGGCAGGGGCAAAATGCAAGACAATGCACGAAGCCGAGCATAACTTATGATCATGCAAAGAAAGCTGTAATGAAGCAAACATGCGACAATTTTAAGCTAGCATACCAAACTACACTACAATGCAGAAAGGATGTAAGAGAATTATGGAATTCTCAATACGTCTCACTCGGGAGATACAATACCTGTGCGGCTCGTCTGGTTGCACTAGCTTCAAATGAACCGTACATACAATATCGTGCCTGCAAAGAAAACAAACTTAACAGGTACAATGTCGTTAGAAACATGTGTAATGGCATACTCGAAATGCGTGACAGCGCAAAGCAAGTGGGGGGTATAACAATGCTGTGAAAATACAAACATGTAAGTGGAGCATGCGGTCTACGCAGGCAACAAAATTGATCATGAATATGCGGTCTACGCAGGTGATGATATTTAGCAAATATGCGGTCTACGCAGTCAAAGCATGCGGTCTACGCAGGTAATGCAATTGATAATGCGGTCTACGCAATCAAAACATGCGGTCTACGCAGGTAATGAGATTTGAATAAGCATGCGGTCTACGCAGTCAAAACATGCGGTCTACGCAGATAATGAAATTAAACATGCGGTCTACGCAATCAAAAACATGCGGTCTACGCAGGTAATGGAATTAAGCATGCGGTCTACGCAATCAAAAACATGCGGTCTACGCAGGTAATGAAATTAAACATGCGGTCTACGCAATCAAAACATGCGGTCTACGCAGGTAATGAAATTGAACATGCGGTCTACGCAATCAAAACATGTGGTCTACGCAGGTATTGAAATTGAACATGCGGTCTACGCAATCAAAACATGCGGTCTACGCAGGTAATGGAATTAAGCATGCGGTCTACGCAATCAAAACATGCGGTCTACGCAAGTATTGAAATTGAACATGCGGTCTACGCAATCAAAACATGCGGTCTACGCAAGTAATGAAATTAAGCATGCGGTCTACGCAATCAAAACATGCGGTCTACGCAGGTAATGAAATTGAACATGCGGTCTACGCAATCAAAACATGCGGTCTACGCAGGTATTGAAATTAAACATGCGGTCTACGCAATCAAAACATGCGGTCTACGCAAGTAATGAAATTAAGCATGCGGTCTACGCAATCAAAACATGCGGTCTACGCAAGTAATGAAATTGAACATGCGGTCTACGCAATCAAAACATGCGGTCTACGCAGGTATTGAAATTGAACATGCGGTCTACGCAATCAAAACATGCGGTCTACGCAGGTATTGGAATTAAACATGCGGTCTACGCAATCAAAACATGCGGTCTACGCAATCAAAACATGCGGTCTACGCAGGTAATGAAATTGAACATGCGGTCTACGCAATCAAAACATGCGGTCTACGCAAGTATTGAAATTGAACATGCGGTCTACGCAATTAAAACATGCGGTCTACGCAGGTAATGGAATTAAACATGCGGTCTACGCAATCAAAACATGTGGTCTACGCAGGTAATGAAATTAATAAATCATGCGGTCTACGCAAGCAAAACATGCGGTCTACGCAGGTATTGAAATTGAACATGCGGTCTATGCAATCAAAACATGCGGTCTACGCAGGTAATGGAATTGAACATGCGGTCCACGCAATCAAAACATGCGGTCTACGCAGGTAATGGAATTAAGCATGCGGTCTACGCAATCAAAACATGCGGTCTACGCAGGTATTGAAATTGAACATGCGGTCTACGCAATCAAAACATGCGGTCTACGCAGGTAATGAAATTAAGCATGCATGACAATGCAAAATGCAATGAGATGCACAAAACAACGTGACGATTTGAAATGCACAAAACAGTGCGCCGGTTTGAAATGCACAAAACAGTGCGCAAGTTTGAAATGCACAAAACAGTGCGATGCGCAGAATAGCGCGAGGTTTGAAGTGCACAAAACAGTGCGATGCGCAGAACAGCGCGAACAATTTCGAAATGCACAAAACAATGCGATGCGCAGGACAGCGCGAGCAATTTTGAAATGCACAAAATAGTGCGATGCGCAGAACAACGTGAGGTTTGAAATGCACAAAACAGTGCGATGCGCAGAACAACGCGAGGTTTGAAATGCACAAAACAGTGCAACGCTAAGTGCGACACGCAGGCCACACGGAGTGTTAATGGGTTTGAATGCGCAACAACGCACGTATTCCAGAATGCATGACAATGCATGGAATGGAAATGCAATGATGATGCATGAGAAATGTGCACGATAATGCAAAGGGGTGCGTGTTGCAACGCATGTAACACGTGCATAACAATGCAACTATGTGGCGCATGACAGCGCGATGCAATGCACAGAAGTAGTGTGATGAACTCGTGCAACACACACATGGGGCAATTTTGAATTTAAAAGGATACAAAAAGGATACACCTTGCACGAATTTGAGCGCCACGCACTGGAGACACGGTCTGCGGTCAAAACGGAGGCCGGTTGAGCGTCGGAGATGCACTTTCTTGCACTTTCTTGAGCTATAAAGACCACGAACTTCTCATATGGCCTAAACAAGGCTGTGGGAACCCCACCGGCCGAAAGATGAGGCCACCGGCTGGCCATCGGCACAAAAACAATTCCATCGGCACAAAAAAGTGCCGGCCGGCACAAAACATTGCCGACCGGCAAACAGTTGCTGGTGCAGGGCAGTTTTGACTTTTCACCTTGGGTGTTATAAAATAGGGCTTCAAGCCCTATTTCTTCACTTCTCCACCGCCGAAAAATCTTGCTCTCTCTCTCTAGAGCTTTTTCTCTTCCCCGTTTCTCCGTTTCTTCGCATTCTACGCCCGTTTCGTCGTCGGATTCGCGTTTCTCTTCGCGTTTCGGATGTTTTCGACCGATCACATTCTCGTTTCGGTGCCTCATTTGGCGTTCTTGCCTTTTCGGGGTTCGTTCCCCTCACTTTCCTCTTCATTTCCGTGCCCTTTCACATTCCGGCCTTCCCGGCCATTTCCGACCCTCTCAGGAGTTGACTTTTCAGTTGACTCTTCGCATTCCGGCTCGGTTTTCCTTTTCCAGCCATTTTCACACCACTCTCTTCATGGCGGACGACTTTCCACGTGGCGGGACTCCCCCGGACCACGAGATGGATCCCGGGGTCGAGCTCTTACCACTGAGCGAGCGCCCGTTCGACCCGGCGACCTACCGGCCGGCGATCCATGTTCTGTCCCCAGACGGCCTGCGTCAGTTCCGGAGCTTTGAGAGGTACGCGGCGCCTGAGCTACTGCTGCGTGAGCCTACCTCCCATCTTTCATTCGGCACTTCCGAGGTAACTCTCTTCTTTCTGCTTTACTTTCTGCAATGTAGGATACAAAACTGCCATAGTTAGTTGTACTCTTTAACTGCTGAAATCTGATATGCCGTAGATCGTAGTTGACTGTAAACACACATACAACTGATATCTGCTTGAGACTGACACATGCACACACACTACACTAGCCCCGAATCATTCAAACACACTGCACTCACTGTATTCTACTGCACACACACTGGTACCCAGTATTTGTCTAAATCTGACAAACTTGCATACATGCCATATCTGTCCTTTCCAAACTGCATTTTGAATGTTGTCTTGCAATTGTCATTTTCTGTTTGCAGGAGGGTTCCCATACCATTCGCGGGTATGGGAATACTGGTGCACGGGAGTGGTATGATGAGCTCCCTGATGCGGTCCAGCGCATCGTGGACCGAGCGGGCTTTGGCACCTTCTGCCGAGGGCTCTCTAGGTTGTCCACATGCAGATCTCTCCTTGCCGCTCTGGCGGAGAGATGGTGGGACACCACCGATTCTTTCCACTTTTCTGCTGCAGGGGACATGATGATGACCCCTTATGACTTCTCGATGCTCATAGGCATCGGGGTAGGGGGTGATCCGATCCCCTTCGACACCGACATGGATGAGTGGACCGCCGCTCAGGTCCATTTACTGGGGGAGGCCCCACCACTAGCTCGTCCAGGCTTCGTGCGGTACTCCTGGTTCGAGACACAGTTCAGGGTTCAGCCCGTCTTGGAGGAGGTGCAGATGACCCCAGAGGACGAGGAGAGGTACGCTCGCGGCTTCCTCATGTTCCTGTTCGGGACTACCATCTTCGCCGACCGGGCGAACACCGTGCCTCTCTGCCTTCTCAGCGCACTGGTGGACGTCTGGGATATCCTGCACTACGACTGGGGCGATGCTGCTCTGGCCACCCTTTATGGATATATGAGCTCGGCTTCTCGTGGCAGCGGCCAGCTGCTTGGAGGTTACTGGCGGGCTTGGGAGGTACATTTCTTCTCCGCTTTTTCACTTCTGTCTCGTACTTTCTGTACTCTGTACACTGCACACACTGTGGTCTGCTCTATACTTGCTGTATACTGTACACACGGCACACACATACATTCTGCTTTACACTAACTGTACACTGTTCACACTGTACACTGCACACAATACACTACACAACACACGGCTCTGCCATTTCTGCTTTATTCTGTGTATCCTGCTTTATCTGATGGTCATACTGACATCTGTTTTGCAGCTGTGGGTTTACGCCTACTTTCCTAGGCTTGCACCCGTACCAGTCGCGGAGCCTCCTCCGGCTGTCCCGTTCTCGAGTCGTTTTGACGGGAGATGCACTCGGCGACCACGGGAGACATTTGGCTTCTTCCGCCGATATTTTGACACCATCACCCCGGCCGAGGTATGTTTTACTTTCAGTTCATTTAGCTTCGCTTTCCCACTGCATGTTTCAATAACAGTAGATAACAAACTGTCCGTCACTTTCAGATCACATGGCGGCCATGGGCCTCCTTGCCGTCGGCGATGCGGGGTCGGTTCCCTGGTGCTGAGGAGACCTCGCGTTTCCGGATCTTGCTAGAGGGCCCGGTCTGTCGGGCTTGGTACCTGGGGGAGCGTTTTCTACGCCAGACCCGCGGGTTACCTGAGCAGATAGTCCCGGTTCCCCCTCCTGCAGAGATGAGGGAGACCGAGGGGCTGACCACTGAGCAGCTGGATGATTACTCCATCGGCTGGGAGGAGGCCGGCTTCCGAGGCACCGGCGACTATCAGGAGTACGTGCGGACGTACCTGATGCGTCCCCTGAGCGGTCGTCGAGCAGAGGGGGCCAGGCCTGTGGCATCGGCGGCTGGGGCCGGAGCGGGAGCAGGGGCTGGATCTTCGAGGAGGGCCCGGGTCCGTGGTAGGGGTAGAGTGCAGGGAGGACGAGGAGTTGGCTGGCCTGCCCTGCCCGCTGTACTGACTTTCCAGGGCAAGGTGGGTCGACCTATCAGATCCCCTTCGCCCCTCCACCGGCTGGTCATGAGTTCATTGATGTCCCCGACTTGCCGCCGGTATGTTCTACTGCATTTTGTACAGTTATTCATTTCAGTTTACTTGATATTCCACAGAATATTGATGCATCTGATACTTTTGCAGGCTTCTTCTGGGTACACCCGTCAGTCGTTGGCGATGAATGCCTCGATGATGGGGATGCTTCAGCGGACATTTGATCTCCTAGCCCTCTACAGCATACCGGTATGTCCTTCTGACACTGGCCTCAAACCATTCATACACTGCTTTACATAATCTGATGCATGGCACAACACCTGATACACTGATCTCACAGTATCTGAACACTGCATACACTGCATTCTGCATCGTACTCTGTACTGATAAACTGCTCACGGCATTCTCACACTGTACTCATATACTGCATTCTACACTGTTAAACTGCTCACGACATTCATACACTATACTCGGCATTGCATTCTGCACTGATAAACTGCTCACGGCATACTGATGCATTTCCCTTTTGTGTACTCTTTCAGCCTCCTTTCCAGATTCCCATGGCAGGAGGTGCTCCAGCTAGACCTGCTGTCCCTGCTCGGGGGAGAGATGAGGAGGGCAGGATATTTCCCCGTACCAGGGGAGGGCGTACTCACGTCGGGAGTAGCTCGCGAGCTCCAGTCCCGGATGATGACGACGACGAGGAGTCAGAGGCGGAGGGAGGGTCATCGGAGGAGGAGACCGGAGGCGATTCTAGCTCGGGCTCTGACGACGATGCTGATGATGCTCCTGGACCCTCGTCCAGGAAGAGGACCAGGACAGACTGACGGCCCTTCGGAGTGCTTGACACAGATGCAGATTTTTGCTATCTTTTCTTTCTTTCTTGTACTTTTCTTTTTGGTTGGTAGATAGATTACCTTGTACTGCCGCAGGCAGATTTTGTTTCCAAAACTGGTACATTTGAAAAGATAGTGAAATGAAACAGACTTTTTATCTGAAAAAAGTGTTCACATTCATACATCTCATGCATTGCATCACATCTCATCATGTTACACCTCAATGTAAATGGAATTGATTGGTTGTCTGAAAATTGAACGCTTGCACTGTAATAATCAGATAACTTAAACAGCCAACAGCAAAATAACCCAAGCAATCCACTGCCTGATTCTTGGACACACAGCTCTCGCTCTACTGGGGATTAATCTGCATACAGCCCATAACACAACATTCGATTCATTCTGCACACGGCAATTCTCAAACAAACAGCCCAATTTGACAGGACGGACCTCAAAGATGGAACCGGTTGGAGTCGAAACACGTTCAAATGTAGAGAATGGCACAGCATTCTGAGCATAGATGATTTTTGAAATCGAATGAGGGTTTTTCAAACCGAGATATCGAGCCTACAACTGAACACAGCGGGGAGGACTCAAACAAAGAGGTACACGACCTAAACATAACGAGACACGCTCGGAAAAGACCTAAAACAAAGGTTGAGATAAACAAAACTAAAGACACGACATACAGACGCGTTAGCGAAGATGGGGGACCTCAGACCACGAGGAGCCAGTTTCTCTAGGCAGTGTTTCCCACCCTGTCTGATTTGTGATTCTCACATCACTCGGCTCTCGAGCTCGGATTTTTTTCTCAAAACCCTTTTCCTCACTTTTCTCTCAACTTACACCTCTCTATTCTTCATTCTCTCATTTTTCATCCCTCCCCGGGGTGATTGATGGATAAATAGAAAGGTGTGGGTTCATGCTCAACACCGTTAGCTCACGGCTATTTCTTCTGGCGGGTCGAGTGCTCTTCTGGCAAGTACGTCGATGACGGGGGAAAGACAGAACGCCTGGCTCAACTGTGCCTCTAGTTCATCATTTTAACCATTTTTTCGTTTTTTGCTTTCTACTAAAACGGTTTTGATCAAAACGAGAGTCGGATTAACATCCTTGTTCAATTTTTGATTTGAAAAGCGTGCAAGTCAGGCTGCAAGCACTGAAAATTTTCCTTTTTTGGGTCCAAGACAATGGTCCGATTTTGGAAAATGGAATAGTTTTCGAGAAAATAGTCAACCTCAGTAAAAATTTTCAAAAACTATTTTTCAAACAGCTGATGCTCGACGAGCATGGAGCTTACTCTTCGAGATGCGCAACCTCGGATCGGAGGCAATGGAAAATTGCCCCTGGTTCGAAGGGGGGGTGGGAGGCAACGGAAAGTTGCCCCTAGTTTGAATGGCGGCTCACGGCGGCTTGTGGCAACGGAAAGTTGCCCCTTGTTTGGGATGGTGCCGCAGCAATTCGCAGACAGTCTTCATTGGCGGTGGTCGAGCTCTTAGACACAGAGATGACGAAGACGGTCACAACACATATATGGACACAATCACCTTGAAGGGTGTTGGCCACTGGACTTTGGAATGAAATTGAAACCATTGCATGGACTGAGACGCTTATGAAAGCGTTGGGGGCTGGACTTCATGATGAAGTTGCCTACGTATCCCAAACATGGGAATCAAGCCTTACGTAGTTCCGGTTAAGGTCCACTCGAGTATTTTAACCTTCACTTTTTTTAGGCTCTCACTTTTGCCAAGGCGCCCAATGCGGGTTTTCGACCTTGCGAGCTTCTTTTCATTTTCTTTTGTTCGTTTCTTTTTCTTTTCTTTTTTTTGCTTTTTTTTCTTTTTTTTTTCTTTTCTTTTCTTCTTTCTTTTTTGTATTTTTCTCTTGCTCTAACTTTTGCCTGGGCCGCCCTTCCGGGTTTTCGGCCCAACGAGCCTCTCAAAGGGTAAAAGTGTAGCAAGTCCATGCCAAATGGTTTTTTGAAATTGAAGCCTCTCTGTGTCTAGGAGAACGGCTGTTGCACTGATTTGCGGAAGTATCCATCCCGGTTGCTCCACGAGCTTCTTTCGGCGAGATCCACTCCTTCTGATTCGGCTTGGGTGCTTCTTGATCGAAGGCTACTTCAAAAATGGCCACACGGGCCTTTCATGACGTTTGTCCGTTGAACTTTCTGAATGTTCTGAACGGGTTCAAAGTCGGAGAACAAGTAGATTGAATCTCGAGGCTGAGAGCGATCCTAGGCTGCGCAATCTCAAGAGCGATTCCACACAGGTCTTCGCAGGGCCGCGTAAAACATTTGTTTTTGAAAGTTTTTAAGAAAGCGACAAATCACTCGCGCCGAAGATAGTGTGGAACCAATCTGGATCAGGCCAGGATCCTTCTCAGTACTCGCGCCGACAAGCATGGCTTTATTCATAAAAAGGCTTAGCACGCCTCTCTTTCTCTCAAAATGATCAAAATTTTACAAAACCCGAGGAATTCCTTCCTCTTCGTTTTTTTATTACCGCAGTGTTCAAAAGGTTTGTTTTTTGAAAATTTTAGGTTAATGCAATGAGTTTGGCGCGTAGGAGAGCAGGCGAGATGTACTGTCAGCCCAATCAAATTCTCTGGCACTTATGCTGAAAGCAAGCATGAAGTTTGAGATAGCAACAGCTGTTTCAATCGACTTTGTTGGTGCAACTGGCCCCTCGGCAGAAACAGACTCAAAATAAAAACAAATAATAACAAAACAAAACGGTGTTCGGGACAACAACCCCAGAATCACCTGGTATTATATACAACGGGGACTGACTCGATACAACCAGACAGACCCTTAAGCAAAAAAAAAAGACTGACTCAAGTCAAAGAGACAGACTCAAAAACAAAAGACTGACTCGACATCCGAGCCAGGATTTACAAAACTCGGTTTCACCGATGCTCAAAAATGCGTGCCAGACGCTTCATTCATCCCAAAATGTACCAAATGTTGCCCGCAGGCGGTTCACTTTACATACTCGCAGTATCTGAGCCCTCGAAATCCAACAACTGAGTGGTGACGGGCTTGCCTGAGGTAGGTGGTAGGATAACCTTGTTATCAATCAAATCTTGCACTTCATGACGAAGGCGGGAACATCCATCGGTGCTGTGACCGGACTGTTGATGGTACGCGCAGTACAAAGTAGCATCATGAGTGGTGGGGAGATTCTTCGGGAGTGGCCGGGGCTCCAAAGGCTTAAGGTGCCCATTCTTCGCCAGTATTAGCAATGCCCTAGACAAAGGCATGTGGAGGTCGTGAAAGACCCTGCGCCCTCGGGGCAGGTACTTTGCAGTTTGAGGATTCTTGCCAGATGCGCTGGCGAAAGGATCGGCTGGCGCTGCCTTGGCTTTTTGAACCTTTCCCGGTGCAGGGTTGGGAACTACAGGAGCTGTCTGGGCGTGACGGGGCCCATCCCGGTTTTCTGCCTGGCTTGAACTGCCTTTGATCGGAGCGGGGAAAGCATCATCTACAGCTTTGGTCACTATTGCAGATGTTTGTTGCTTGCTCATTCCTCTGACTTTCAGAGCCTCGACTGCCCACAGCAGTTGCTCAATGGGGTCGGCATCTATCTTTGCCTTGTCTTTCCCTTTGGCCTCAGCCTGATCAAGGGTCAGGGTTGGTGCTGGCATGTCGTGGCTATAGCCGGAAGCCACCTCTGGCTGGCTGAGCTCTATCACAATCCGCCCCAGTAGCGGGGGCTCCTGTGGTACAAAATTCCCGGCATACGGCGCCGCTGGCGGTGAAGCCGACATTCCGTAGGCGAGGTCTGCCACAGACCTTTGGAGATCGCCTATCATCCCCATCAATTCAAAGGTGGTAGGCTCACGAGCCTGGTATAACTGGGGAGCCCAAACCGGGTGCACAACGGGCGACCTGGGCGGGTATGACATGCTGATGTTGGCCTCACTCTGCGGAGCGGTCCCCTGCTCCAATGCAGCCGTCATAACCACAATTTCTTCTAAACTTTGTGTCGCCATAAATCTTGCCTCAGCAAAGGGGAGACACTGGCTGTTCTGTATCAACTCTGCAACTCCCTGAACTGAAAGAAAAACAGACAGCGTTTCAGCCCAAACTGATCGAATACGGGTGTAGCCAAACAACTGTACCCTACTGCTGATCACTGTTCCCAGATTTCTGTTCCCAAAAACTGAACCCGATACCTGCAGGTAACTGATTCTCAACAATACTGATTATGGTGCCCTCGGGCCTGATACTCAAACTCGCAAACTGGCATGTGCGTTTCCTGTAGAAACAAATTCTAGAAGCACATAGCAAGTAAGGAGAGCTCAATCACCCCTATGTTGGGGTAGGGTTTCCCTGTCCTATTTTGTTAGGAGCTAGGGTTTCACTACGCACACAGCGGTTTCAAACAACTTAGCATCGGGTAAGCAACCTGTCCTAGCTTGGAATGGTCACTATGGATCCGAATATGCACTAGGTCGAATGGTCAAAAGGGTGCCCCGGGTAAACCGGGGTTTGTGTTCCCATACTGTCAGAGCCCATAGCCGGTCAGCCTTATGGACATGCCTTGACAAGACAAGCCTCCGGCAAACCGTTCAGGAATGGCAGATAGCAAACACCGTGTTCCTAGGCGCACCAATGCACATGCAATGCAAAGAAACACATAAATGAGATCAAAACAGGATATCACGAGTTCGAGTTAAGCTCTCAAAAATTCCCCAACAGAGTCGCCAGAAACTGTAGACGCGCCCGTGGGCCTCATGCTACAGTTCGGACTCGATTTGTGTCACGGTTCTTAATCTGAACCAAAGAGTCCAAATCTGGCAAATCGTTTTGAGAAACAGATTTTTGAAAAAGTAGTACCAAACATGGACTGCTTTGCCAGATACAGAGTCGCCACCTAAATATTTTATTTTGGGGGAATTTAGGAAACCCTGACTCGGTGCCAAAGGCCACGTGTCCGTCATCACCAAAGTTGCCTCGGCTCGGGAACTTGGGTACGATCGGGGAAGGTCAGCTATGAGCACCCCCTTTCGCCCGGTCCGAAGACCGGCCTCTACTAACCATGATATCCGTATTTGAAAACTTTATATGTTCTTAAACCAATTATTAGCCTAGAATTACTATGTTATGCGCGCAGCAAACAAGTATAGACTAGATTGCCTAATTTGGAAATAAACATTGCATATCCGTTTTGAAAATGCTTTGGAATTTGCTACTCGCAAGTAGGCTAAAATACGGATTTCAACGAGTTTTTCCAACTCAAACAATCCAACCTTCACCCACAGGCATTCAAAACAGTTTAACACATAAGCATCTAGCCACATGTTAAGCATGCTGTCATGGCAATATTCACACTCATGTGATATGCTAAAGCGGAAATACTTACATAGTACTCCGTGCCAAAACAAAGAACTTGTTAGCAAACATGCATGATCCAAGTCCATGTGAAGTGCCTAATGCATCGCATACAAAATGTTACTAGAATAGGCTCGGCTATCCTAAACATGTCATGTGAAAATGCACAATTATCACGTATTCAGTTTGGGAATTGAAGTATTGATGCAATTAGCGTGATGTACCGAGCCCAATGCATGCAATACAAATGCATGGATGCACACATGCATAGCATGAGGTATGTTAAATTAAACGTGCCCTAATACTAACCATTAAAGCGGGTAAGTAAAAGGGAAGAAAGAAGTGGGGTTGGAAGACATACACACCACCCACACACACTTATTACAGATTTACCCTCACTCGGAGGGACCGAATAAATATTACAAATTAATTAACTACGCAAGCTAATTAATATTACAAATTAACTAATTTAATTAACAAATTAAATAAATTAATTAAAGCAGGAAAACGCCTCGGGAAGCGCGCCACCATGCATGGGCTGCCTCTGTTTTCCTTCCTTTCCTCCTCTGGAGGCTGTCAAAGCCTCAGGATTGATCCCTTGGACAGAGAGGATCACCACCGGCTGATTGAAATTGCCACTGGCAGTGTGGTATGGCCATCGGCACAAAATTGAATCTGTCGGCAGAGAAAATGGTGCCGGTCGGCACATTACACTGCCGGTCGGCAGAGTATTCCTGCAGAACCTGCAACTCACAGCAATAGAGGGCAAAACAAAGCATGGCAACACAATTCAAGGCATGTATGCATCAACCATGTCCCTTATCATGTTTGCGACTCAAAGGGGCATGTGCCTCGATTCTCGGACCACCAATCACGCATTTCCATGCATGATGGCCCGAAGAACCAAGCATGCAATTTTCATGTCAAATGCATGCAAACCAATCAAACAAAACTCCCAATCCCTATCACCCAAATCAAGGGACAAGGAATGCATGTTGATGCAATGCAACCTAGGCATGTTATCTAGGGATGCAACATGAACAATGCAATGCACTTATGCAAGCATACAAGCATACATATGGCAATGCAAACTAATGCTAAGATGGTCTTATACATGAATTAGGCAGCTCTAATAAGGCCTAAAACAGTGGCCAAAGTGCTAAAAAGTGAGGGCTAAATGGCAGTATACATATGCACATAAGGACCAACACTTAAGCACAAATCAATCAACATTCAAGCACACTTGAAAGGGACAAACATGAACAATTAGCATGCATTATAAGCTTTGAAATCATGCTAATACATGGTGCCAAACCAAGCAACAAATCAAGCTAAACATGCAACAAATAGTCCAAGTGTTCAAAGCAAATCAAAGGAGCATTGAACTACACTTAACATGACCAAACATGGCATGAAATCATCAACCAAAAACAAAGTTTTGGGGCATCAATACAAGGCCCAAGGACCACTTAGATGGCATCTAAATGACTCCAAAACAAAGGCATGCACAAACACCAAAACATGGAGCATTGCTACACAAGCTTTCAAAGCATTAAAGAGGCATGCAAGGCAATCAAACAAGCATGGAAATGGGACTGAAATGGCATATAGAATGATCCCAAATCACCAAAACAATGCAAAGATGGCATGCTACACATGCACATACTCAAGGCCAACAAGCCTAAATACAAAGGAGCTATATAATGCATGTTAAAATCAACCCAAACGACTATGGACAGAGCTAAAACATGGCAAGATATGCACAAAATCTTCACAAGACTAAGCCTAAAACATGCTCCAACAAAGGCTAACAACCTAAGGCACATTAAGGCATAAACAAGGCATTACATGGCAACTATGCTAAACATGCATGGAGTTCCAAAACCAACCTAAGATCATGTTATATTATGGATATATAAGCATGAAAAACAAACCAAACATGCTCAACACACACTCAAGCATAGGCTCTCTTTAAGAGGCCAAAACATGCCCTTTTCAAGGACAACAAGGAGAGGGGGTAGCCCTCTCCTTCTTGGGACTTCAAAGCATCATCTTCACCACTGTGGTGAAGAGACCTCAACACCAAAATCCCGGAGCTAATACAAAATGGCTCAAAATGAGGCCTTTTGAGGCCTAAGGGTGGTCAACAACCCTCAAACAACAAAACATTCTTAATAAACAATAAAGAGGGCTTAAAAACAGAACTTTTTTATGTTATACAATAATCACAAAAACAGTTCTAAGATAGGTATAAAATCAATGCAAAAATGGGGGAAAAAGGGACTAGTTTCTTACCCTTGTAGTCCTCTTCAACAATGGTGCTCCAATGGCCTCCTTTGGCTTGAATCCAACACCAAAACCTCAAAACAAACTCTTTAGAACCTCAGCTCCAAGAGGAAGGAGAAACACTAGGTGTTTGTGTGCAATAGTGAGACACAAAACACCTAGTGTGCAAATAAGAGGGAAAGAGAGATAGAGGGTGTATATCTAACCCTAACCCTAGAAAAACCAGAGCTTGGTCTGTATTTTCCTCTCTCAAAAATGTCTAAAGCTCCTTTTTTTGCCTTAGAGAGAGCTTCTCTCTATATGCCTCTTGTAAAGCTTACAAGACAAGCTTTGCAAGAGGGAGATCCCTCCATACACGTGTATGGAGGGGAGCAAAAGCAATACAACTGTCTAAAAATATCTGCAAAAGCAGATGAACAGCAATCGGCCGGCCAAAAATGCCATCTTGGCCAAAAAGAGTGCCGGTCGGCAACAAATAGTGCTGACCGGCAACAAAGAGTGCCGGCCGGCAAACTATATTGCCGGTGGCAGCAAAAACCAGCCGGTGGCATCTAGCCACTGCCGGTGGTGGGTGGGGATGGTCTACAAGCCCCACCCTGCCTCTCAAAGGCAAGATGCAAGTGTTTGGTGCAAAACCAGACACTAAACGGTCGAGTTCGGGGATCCTGAGGCAAGGCGCGCGAGCCGAGACCTCCGGGAACTCCAAACGAACACAAACATGGAAGATCACCGTGTGTTCAAACAGTGACGTCCAAGTCTTGAGGACGGTCAAAAATGGGGTGTCTACAGGGCCGATTAAGTCTCCCGATTTGGAGCCCCCTTTGCTGCATGACACCTTAGGGCCGATTAAGACTTCGGATTCGGAGCCCCTTTTGGTGCACGACACCTTGGGGCTGATTAACACTCCGAATTCAGAGCGCCCGTCGTGGATATCACGATTGGCCACATTAAGTCTCCAGATTCAGAGCCCCCTTTGGTGCATGACACCTTAGGGCCGATTAAGTCTCCGGATTCGGAGCCCCCTTTGGTGCATGACACCTTAGGGCTGATTAAGTCTCCAGATTCGGAGCCCCCTTTGGTGCATGGCACCTTAGGGCAGATCATACCTCCGTATTCAGAGTACCCTTCGGCACGAACAAAACAAAACAAAACAAAACACGCCAATATCCGAAATAAGGTGTTTAACCAAGCATATAAAAAATTCAGAATAAGACGCAAATGTTTGAAATAAAACTTTTTATTTCATCAAACAGTTGTTACATAAACGCAACCCGCATTTGAGCATTACAATACCCATTTTCAACCTCAAAAGCTAAAAAAGGGATAAGATGCATTGGTAAAGCAGCAGCGCTGAATCAACTCCCGTCACCCGAAAGTCCTCCACGGTTTGCAATGCCTTGAGCCAACTGTGCCCAAGCCCCTAACTTGCACATTGCCAAACTTCCCTGATACCATTGACAAAGTCAAGGCAAAGATCTAGGACAAGGAAGGATAAACCCAACGGTCGTTGCCTTTCCTTTCGGGGTGATCTGCTTCGATGACTTGAAGACTCATGCCAACTTTTGGACGCCCTACCTCCCATACGGATGGGTCCTCTGCCGCACTCCATTGCAACACCAAGCTCGGCTGAACTCCGAGCCTCTCTAACTAACATCCCCACTTATCTCACCTCACATAATAAGTGATTGTTTATCTGCGCGAAGCGCCCACTCCTTTTATTTTCAATACTGGCAGCGATCTCGAGGCCACAATCCCTAGGAAATTTCATTAACGCTAAACTCCATGAGACAAACGTCGGTTGACATTCGCCACGGCCTAGTTATCCAAACGAATTTTTGAAGCACATGCACTGGCCAAAAATCTAGGCCCCGAGCCGAGTCAAATTTGCCGCAGCCACTCTACTCACTAGTTTTCGACTTCCTCAAGTTACAATGGCCTCATTCAGGAATAAACGGCTATCACGTATGGGTTGACCCTGCCTATAAACCGGCGTATCACTGGACACTTAACAGATACTCAGACCGATCAACGTTTATACATTCATTCAAACATGTATACAATAAAACGAAACACGTACATGCCGAATACGAACTGCAACGAAATATTCATAATAGAACGTTTCTATTCAATCAGACAAACAATAAATTACATAGTTTTGAACGTGATCTGCATTTCAACCTTACAATAGGTATATTTATATGGCGTCACCCTCATCCTCACTCTTCTCGACTTCAAAAGCAAAAAACGGAAAATGTTTACTATGGTAGAGTGGCGATGCCGAATCAATGCCCGACACTCGAAGAGCTTCCACGGCTTGAGATGCCTTGATCCAACTGTGCCCAAATCCACGATTTTCACATCGGCAAACTTCTTCGGCAAGTTTCTCCTTGGTCTTTTCGATTCCAACTTTTCGGCCTTCATGAAAACCTTTTTCATAGGCCCTTCCCTTTGCGGTCTCCATTGCGAATATACTCGACGTCTCACGATCGGCGAGCGCAGTACTGACGAGCCGACTGGTAACCCTTTCTTCTACGATTGGGTTTCCCTGCTCGGTGGGTTGTGCCTGAGCCGTCTTGGTCTTCCTTAACTCGCCCTCAGCCGCCCCTGCGCGAGCCTCCAAACTTCGAATACGTTCCTCATTCTTCTCCATTTCTTGGCGGGCAGCGCGCAGCCGCATGCCGATTTCATAGGCAGTGTAAGGCCCCTTCACCGCCCCGTGAATGCCTTCACGAAATACTTTGTAGTCCTGTCGACCTAGCATCGATTGCTGAACCTCAGGAGGAAAAATTTGTCGAGCAAACTCGACCGCTACATTTGGGTCTCGAACGATCGAGTTCGCCTATTCCCCACAAATACCGCAAAGCTTAATGGGCATGGATTCGCGTCAGATCCCCTCTCGACTCAAGGTTGAGGAGATCTGCCCTGCGACTGCTTATCCTGCCTAGGCGACCTGCTTCGATGTCGGGGAGACTGACGCCTCTCTCGATCCCTAGAACTTCTACTCCCTGTGCGCGAAGGGTCACCACCTCTATTCATGTCTCCACCCAGCACAGCTAGCGTCCTCGCTTCCCCTCTGTTGTTAAAGAAGAGTCTGTTCGACATTCACACGATACCTTCAAAAGTTGGAGTCAGTTGCTTACTGTGCTCATAAAAGTTGTACCTTTAATCATTTATCCTTTACAGAGGCAGCACCCTTGAGGCAATCTCATTAATTGTGAAAACCTCAATCGCCCGGCACCGACTGGATCGACCCGCCTGGGGCAAGAGCAGATAGATTTATCAATATATTCGGCTCAAGCGCTCCAGCCGGCCCATGAATCGGCTTCAAAACTCCTGAGTGATCATGTACCGCCTGGGGCAAGGGCAGATAGATTTATCAAATATATTCGGCTTAAGTGCTCCAGTCGGCCCGTGAATCGACTTCAAAACTCCTGAGTGATCATGCACCGCCTGGAGCAAGGGCAGATAGATTTATCAAATATATTCGGCTCAAGCACTCCAGCCGGCCCATGAATCAACTTCAAAACTCCTGAGTGGTCATGCACCGCCTGGGGCAAGGGCAGATAGATTTATCAATATATTCGGCTTAAGTGATCGAATATATTCAGCTTAAATGATCCAGCCGGCCCATGAATCGACTTCAAAACTCCTGAGTTAATCTCATTCGGCGCCCGAATGATCATGCACCACCTGGGGCAAGAGCAGATTAATCAATCTATTCAGATTAAGTGCCCTAGCCGGCCCATGAATCGGTTCACCAGCGTAATACCCACGAACTATTCGGCATACAGATGATAAGTCAATATTGCCAAGATATTCAATCGTAGAAAGCTCAACAGAGTAATCATTTTATCTAAAGTAGTGAAAGGCAAAAATTCTTCACCAACATAACATCACAAACTGCGCATAAGTAGTAGTGAAACGACAAGGTAATTTTCATTAATAAATTGAACGCAGACAGTAACCAATTTATACATGAAAACTACTCGGAACCAACAAAAGTCCTTAAAACAAAAACATACATCAAAAGGGAAAGCATTTCATAAAATTTGAATGACTCCCAGATCAATCCTCGGGGTCAGACTCAAGTGGCTCAACGTCCACCTACTCATAAAGAATTGGCAAGGCCAATGTAACGCCAACGGCATCACGGGCCTTAAGCCACCCATGTTTGAATCCCCGATTCTCAAACTTGGGGACTTCATCTACGTATTCCTCGAAAGCGGCGCCTTTTCTTGCTTCGAATGTGGCAGAAGCCTCACATTCTGCCTTTTCCTTGGCTGCCTTCAACTCTGCTAACTCAGTCTCCACCTTGTTAAGTGCTTCCTTGGCTAGCCTAAGCGATTCTTTGCTCGCGTTCTCCCTATCTTCAGCATCAGAACAGAGATGATCGGCAGTCCGAGCCCTTTCTACTTTGGCTTCGGCTCCCGCAGTCTCCATTGCGGCTCTCATCATCTCAAACTCGGCCCTGCTCTTTTGATCGGCCACTTCTAACTGCAAACGGTCAATCCTCTCAAGGGCATCGTGTAGGTGACGGCCCAAGTAGGCGATCCTGCCGACCGTCTGCAAAACGAGTTGGGATCGTTAGATGCCATAGGCAACCAAAATCAAAACAAGTCAAGTTCACCTACCAAAAGGGCCAACTGCGCAGATAAGGCTACGACCACCAAATTCGGCACGACATGAAATGATGCCTTATCAGCTGGTAGGGAGACTGAAGCCGCCAGGTTCAAAGCTACCGCTAGGTCAGTAACGATGGATGCGTCAGAGGAAATCGGCGTGTCTCTGATCTTTGGCTAAACAATGAAAGGAACAACCACGTCTGACTCTTCTAAGCGAGGCCTTTTGTCAGCAGGACTATCTTCCGAACCGGCTCATCCCTCGGTGCTATGATTCTGGCCCCGCTCTTCCGAAATCAACCATTCTTCAATGACCGGTTGTTCAACCTCTTTCGCTGTTTCGGCCGCAACAATCTGAGCCAGCTCTTCAATAACGAGTTTGAAAGACTCAATCAAGGCAGGTCCAGAACGGGCGGCCTTGGCCTTTTTTCAGGTGGCCATTCGCTCGGCATTTTTCTTTTGAGCCATCTGTGTGAGGTTTTCCCCAGCCATACCTTCAAAAAAATCGCCGGGTAGGTCTCCCAAACTTCCAAAAATTTCTCCAGAAGAAAACTCCGCCCGACCCGAAGTGGACGGCGAGGTAGGCTAACTAAGTCTGGCTGCCTCAAATGCCGAGTTTAGGGCCTCGTTAACCTCTTCGGCCTCCTCAGCGAACTCTCTGGCTGGTTCGGCGACTACCTCTACCACCAGCTCCACGTCTTGCCCCGAATCAGAAGCTTCGAGACCAACTTGCCTAAGGCTCCTGAAGCTAGGGAAGATAAGAGCCGCAAGGTGTTGATCACTGGATGGAATCAGAATGTTGTCAGCTGCCGAAAAATCAGTATAAGTAGGCTCATATCAAAGAAGTATGTGGGCCGCTCTCCCTTGCTTCTGTACGTTTGGACGGCCGAAGTATCCGAGTGTAGTCGCAATCTGCGTAAGGACTGCGTCGTCAGTAGAAACTAGAATCTTTTTCAATTTACTGCCTGCAAAGACAAAGGGTTAAACATGGACAGAAGGTCGAGTGAAAGAAAAGTTCAATAAACACAAGGAGACACACGGCAACCTGGTTCACCCCTCCGTCTGGGAATAGGGTCTAGGCGACCCTCGCCTTCGCCAAATTCCCAGTTCCCTCGGACAATGACCATTACGTCGTCCACACGCTTACCAGAATTGGCAAGCATGGTTACCAAATGATGGTCAATATCCTTGGCCTTAAGAAAGTACCGCCCAAGCCGACCGGAAGATTTGGCTAAAGCATAGCAGTGCCGAATGGCCGAAATGCCAAGATCGATCCTGAGGCGCCGGTTCAACTCTACAATCCCCATTACGATTCTTAAAAAGTTCACATTGGGCTGAGAAGGAATCAGACCCCAATGGCGGAGGACGGACCTAAGGAATGGATGTAGGGGAAAACGGACCCCGCCCTATGCAATGGATAGGAGAGGAAAGACGATTGAATTTCGATCCTCTCTCTTCATATCCAGAGTATTGTCCGTCACTAGAGATAGATGAACATCGTCGGGGATGGAAAAGTGTCGCCGGAATCCGAAAACATGACCCTCATAAAGGAGGTCTTTCAAATGTTTAGCCATTTTTGCGGGGAATCAAGGGTTCGCCAAAATTAAAATAACAAACAGAAAGTAGGATTGCAAAGAAAAGAGAAGAAGACTTACGAGGAGCAAAGGGGACGAGGGAAGACGGAGAAGAGTTGTAGAAAATGCGAGTCAGAGAAAGGATACCCGTTGGCGGTCCAAGAGTCTCGAATACTCGATGAAATGTGCACTCGAAAGGACTGAAATTTCAAATTGCAATAAATGCGAGACGCACGAATGAGGCGGGAAAGTGTAATGATGACCAAAAAGGTGAGCGCATTCTGACATCTGTATTGGGGTACGCGAAACTGCCTGACCTATTTTGACTTTTCCAATTCAATACCAAACACGCTGATTAACTACCGTCAATGGGGAGTTCGGGGGGCAATTGTGGGAGCCGAATAATGGCAAAATCAGAAGGTGCGTACCTTAGAAGACAGATATTAATTGGCTGTATCCTACGGGAATGGGAAGCTGAATATAATATATGTGCCGAATAAGTGTAGATCCTTAGAGCCGAATAAGAGAAAGGACAATGATTAAAAAGTAGGCCCTGGCCCCGAGGATCAAAAGGAACAGGTATAAATACAGGAACAATGGATTGAGAAAGGTATGTAAGAATCACTTCACTTAACTTAGTAAACAGGCTATCCTAAGTGTCTGAACTGACTTGTCCGTCGGAGTGCTAATTCTGGCACCCCCGACCGGAGTGTTTGTATCTTTTCAGGTGACTAGCTGAGGATCACTAGTGTCTCCCAGGATCTGAAGAGTATTTCCAAACCATTTCTCCACACTAGCCAACACAAGCTAGAACAAAAGTCCAAAAGGCATGAGGCATGCAAGGCTAACAAGGGGTATTACACTACACCTATTACAACCAAACATGGCACAACTTAACCAATAAAAATCAGAGTTATGGCATGTCAAAATAAGCCCAAAAACCCACTTAGATGGCATCCCAAAGACCTAAGCATGGTGGCATACACAATGATCCACTCTTTAGGCATAAAACACCAACTCTTCAAAGCATTGAAAGAATGGCAAAGGCACGTGTATGACCATGAAACATGCACTGAAATATCATTTCAAATGATGCCAAATCATGAGAATAGTCTAAGCAATGCATGCTAGTGGATTTGATACGCAAAGCTAACAAGCTAGAATGCACTATGGCTATACAAAGCATGGTATGCATGACCAAGACAATACAAATCATAGTTTAAGCATGATAAAACAAGGCTAAAAGCTTCTTTGATTTAAGCCAAAACATGCAAGAATGATGGTCCAAACACAAGATGCATGTTAAGGCAATAGAGAGGATTGCACTACAAGTGCATAGTGCATGCAAGAGGCTATTAAACCAACCTTAGACAGAGGTATAGCATGGCACAATAGCACCAAATACTTGCTAAAATGCAGCCAAAACATGCTAAGCAAACATACTACTATTATGAGTCATTTATACTAGCATACAAGACAACAACGAAAGGGGATGGCCCTCTCCTATTTGGGACCTCAAAACACCCTTGCCACTACTGAAATTCCTCTGAGTTTCAATGGTGAGAAGGCCAAAACAAGATGGTCCCAGAGGCTTAAAATGAAGGCACAAAAGCAAGGCCAAACAAGGCCTAAGAGTGGGTAAACAACCCCCAACACAAAAGTGACCTTAAACAAAGATCTCAAGCATGAAAAAATAGAACTTTTTATAGTAGAAAGTTAAGCTTAAATCATCATGCAAATAGGTTTAAAAGCCTAAGCAAGAATGAGGGATTAAAAGGTTAGTTGCTCACCTTTGAAGAACACCTTCAAGAACACAACTCCAGCACTCTTTTCTGAGCTTAAACCAAGCCAAAAACACTAAAATCAACTCCTCAGTACCTCAGCAACAAAAGGATGGTGTTCTAGTAGGTGTTTGTGTGCAATAGTATGAAGAAATCACACTTTTGAGCACAAACAAGAGTAAATGGACAGAGAGAGAGAGAGGTAAAATATAGAGAGAGATATAGAACTTGTATATCAAATTCTCAGAACCTCTAGAAAGGGAGAGGGGCCTCCCTTCTTATAGAATTTCAATTCTCAAGCTTGTTAAACAAACTTGAGTCTTGAATGCAATCCCTCCATACACGTGCATGGAGGATGAGAATTGTGCCCACCAGCTATCATAGCTAGCACAAAATATCTGCAAAAAGCAGATGAAAAGGTCTCGGCCAAAAAATATGGCCGATCGAACAAAAAGAGTGTCGATCGACCAAAAAAAGTGCCTATCGGCCAACACTTATGGCCGATGGCACAATGCCTTAGCCGATGGGTTGTAGGGATGGCCAACAAGCCACCCTCTTCCCTCAGAAGCAAAACCACAAGTCCTTGGTCCACAACCAAGCACAAAACAAACAAGTTGAGAGATCCTAAGGCAAGGCGCGCAGCCGAGACCTTCAGAAACTCAAAACGAACATGAGTATGGATGATCATCGAGTGTTCAAACGATGGCGTCCCAAGTCTTGAGGATGGTCAAAAATGGGGTGTCTACACTCCCTTATAGAGAACAAGCAACAAGCTTGTTGGACAAGCTTTAGGCTTAATGCCATCCCTCCATACATGTGTATGGAGGATGGCTTCTGTGCCTTCCAGCTGGCACAGCTGGCTCTAAAATATCTCCAAAAAGGTGATGAAAAGCAGCCGACCACTTGAAGTGGTCGACCAGCTACTTGATGTGGTCGGCCGACCACCACAAGTGGTCTTCCAAGCAGAAAACGGGTCGGCCATGGGTAGGAGAAGTCTACACACTGAAAGTAAGCCAATGGTGTGGTGGCCGACCAGAAAAGGTGGTCCAAAGAGCAAGAACATCGGTTGGCCGACCAGAAAACTGGCTAGCGGGAAGAAAAGTGGTCTCCAAGGGGAAGAACTGGTCTCCCATCCTTGCACCACCTTCCAAACAAGGAAAACAAGGTTTGTACCAAAAATAAACCAAAAAGGATGCAAGACGAAAGTTCGGGAGGCAAAGCGCGCGGCTGAAAGCCTCAAAAACTAGTCTACCGGCATCAAAAGTGGTCTAAGACCACAAAAGTGGTCTCCCAGACCACAGTGGCCCTCCAAGCCAAGGTAACAAGGTGTGGTTCAAAAATCACGCCAAACGGAGAACGTTAAGCGGTCCCGAGACAAGGTGCGCGACCGAAGGCTCCGAAAACCAAAAAACTAGTCTCTAAGCAGGAAAAGTGGTCTACGACCACGAAAAGTGGTCTACGACCACAAGAAGGTGGTCCACAGACCACTCCCTCCCTCCAGGGAAGGGAAACAAGGCTTGGTCTGCAAACTGAGCCAAAACACAAAACGTTCAGAGGCCCGGAGGCAAGGCACTCAGCCGAAACTCTGAAAACTCGAAACGAGCACAACATGCACCATCACCGAGCGCTCAATCGATGACGTCTGAGTCTTAAGGTCGGTCAAAAATGGGGTGTCTACAGTTATGTATTAACTTATTCTTTTGGAAGTTTTGAATAAACTATATGTTGAGATTGAATATCTGATTAGAGGTAATTGTGTTGCGCTATCGGTGGATAATAACTTTGATTGTTGTAAAAATTGCATGTGGATTAGGCAAATTGAAACTAAATCTTTGATGGTTGTCATTGAATATGACCGTGGTTGTATACATTATATATGTATGTTTGTTTGGAAGTGGAAAGGGGGATGTGCTTCATATTTGATTATCTTTTAAATACATTGTATATGTATGTTTGTTTGGGAGGAGAAAGCGGATGGACTCCACTGTTTGGGAGGAAAAAGAGGATGGACTCCATTATAACTAAGTTGGCCGAAGTGTCTTGGGTGAAAGTCCCGAAATTTATACATGGGTGCCGATCCCGCGGATGAAATATCCGTAAAATGGCAATTGTAGTGCTTGTATAGCTTACGTTTACAAGGGTCCCGTTTGACAGTTTGTAACGCCCCAAATTTCGCCCAAATGATAAGACAACAATCATGACTCTTTCAAGGAAAACCGAATATAAATCTCCAAACTTACATTACATGATACAATAGTTCTTCATGCAACAATACATTAATCCAACAACAAGTAAATATACAAATAAATACCCCCAAAGGTGTACAAGTTTCCAAGGCTTGAGCTTGGTTACACAAAACGGTTATTCAAACCCACACAAACACAGCCCTTGGCTAACACACAGAGTCACAACAAAATGAGAGCATTGTACTCCCAAACACACACACTTCCACACCCTTAGTTGGGTGGGATCACCACATCTTTTCCTGCACAAAAATCCCATAGGGTGAGCATAAAGCCCAGTAGGAAATTCTTAACAAAGTATATACATTTTATACAAGTCTCAAGAGAAATGCACATGCCATACTATGCCCTTTTTGAAGATAAATCACATTTTCATCTTTTGAAAACCATCATGCTCAATGATATCATGCAATTTCAATTGTTCAAAACTTAACAATTTATTTCAAGGGCGGTAAATACGACTTTAGTAATTCCTAGGTTGGTGTCTGCAAGTAGACTATACGAGTACTACCAAATTGTCATTTTTACCGATATTAACCGGAAGGCTCGACACCTATCCGCGCGGATTTTCAGTTTTTTACCCTAGACACTCAAGCCAACTTATTCAATATCATCTACACCACCTAACAAGACTTACCAACGTATTTACCCCAAAACCATTCCATGAAAACTTGTTTCTCGACATTCTTTTCTCAATGCAAGTTTTCAAATCAACTTTCAAAGTTTAATGTAATCATATGCCAATAACACAAGATGGATATAAATACTTTCATTTCAATTCATCATCCAAGGAATAACACAATTCCCTCTTTTCAAGTATCCTCAACAATTAGTCATTTCAAGACTATTTCAATGTTTTGAACAATAATTTCCAAAATGAACAATAATTCTCATATTCCCTGAAATTCATCATTTATATAAATATAAATAAAAAATTTTCCAAACATCCATTTATTTTAACACACAAAATAAATATAACAATATCATTCATGGATTTTCAATCTCTAAAAAAAAATTCCCAAATTCTAGGTTTTCTCACCAAAACTATACAACTCAAATCTTTTGGAAGAAAACTTTCCAAAATCATATTTTCTCCAATCAACAAAGATCAAAACCCATAAGATCATTTTAAAAGAACAAGAAACAAACCCACTTTCAAAATCGCTCAACTTCTTGAATCAACAATCAATTTTCAAAGCTATCGAAAGATAATTTCAAAAATCATATAGATCTTGCAAAAACATATATATAATTCTAAGAAAGTCCCTACCTCAAGTTTTAAAGAGGAAATGTGGTGAAACCCCCAAAATCAACGGTGTCAAAGCTCGATCTTCACCGCACACAACGCAACCCTCAAGAAGTTAACCAACTTTGATGAAGAACCTATGGCAGAACTCTAATGGATCTTAAGAAATCAAGGTTTTGATCCAATTTGGCGTAGGGAAATGTAGAGAGAATAGAGAGGAAAGGGTTTTTAGAGAGAGAGATATACAAAAGTGATCTGAAATATCAGATTCACGAACTGATATAACATAGTTCGCTCGAGAGTGGAAAGCCCCGCTCGAGCATCAAATACACTTTCTCAGTACTTTTGCAGACAGGTCAAACTTCTGAAACCAAGCATTCTCTGCTCAAGAGCATAAACGGCCACTCGAGCGGACAAGCAACTTCGAATGCATTTTGTATTTTTTCTTTGGGGGAGCTGCCCCTCAACCCCGCCAGGGCGCTGCCCTAGGACCCACCAAGGGACGCTGTCCCCCTGGACCCCCGCGAGCTGACCGGGCAGCTCGATCCTTGCCATACTTAGAGAAGTGGCAAAACTAGGATCGCTACACGGTTGCCCGTGGACGAAATATCCGTGAAATGGAAGTTTGAAGTGTTTATGCATATATGTTGTATAAATTGAAAATAATTGAGTTGTAGTCTCGGTTCAGTTGTTGTGAAATAATGAAATTGACTCATGAATTGAGGAGAATAAATGAACTGAAGGAAATTGGATTAAGGATTGAAATTGTGGGTAACTGGATTAGGAGCTAGTGATGATGAACTCAATGGATTGCTTTTGACAAAATGGAAGATTGTGAGCTTCGTTTTGTAAGTAATTGGAAAATTGGATTAAAAAGGGTTTGTGATTCTTGTGTTATGTTTGAACTCTAATCTTTTGGATTTGGATGTTATGGAGTATGGTAATTGGAAATGAAAATGAAATGTGTAATATTAGAATGGAAATGAAATGTGGAATATTAAAATGGAAACGAAATGAGGAATAATTTGGAATCGGATTAATAAATTTAAGATGATGTTCTTCCTTAAGTGTACTTGTTTTCAAAGAGAATTTATAGCTTCCTAATGATGAGAGACTACATTTGTGGCAGGGAGTTTTCTTAAAGGTTCAAATGAAATTTTAAGAAAAGATACTTTTCGTATTATATTTTGAACTTACAAAATGTCACCATACTATATGATATCACTCTGCATACATGATCATTTCTATCTATGTGTTAGCTCTTATTGTAGAACTATGAGATTCCTATGGGGCATTAGTGCTCACCCCTCATTGTTTTATTCTTTTTCAGGAAGAGAATTTCAGATTCATTAGTTGAAAAGTATGGATTCCAAGTACCTTTTATGTATAATTTTATCATAGATGTTAAAAGAATGAAAAATGTATCTTGTGATTTGTAATTATTTATTTGTAGCTTCAAAGCAGAAGCTTGGCATGTATTGTTACATTGTTGTTTTCAATGAGAGAGAACATGTATTATTATGTTTCTATCACCCAAGGGTAATAGATATTTAAAAAAAAATGGACCTAAATTACAGACTTTGGTAATGTTTCCGATTAATTAAAATGTTGGGGCAACAAAAATATTTTAAGCAATTTTTTTTAAAAAAAATTTTTAGGTAAACCTAACATAAATACACTTAAAAAGTATAATATTCGTGAAAAAAATCTTTAAAAAATTCACTAAATACCCCAAAAAAAATTTAGTACATTTTTTTTTATAATTTTGTGTATTTATTAATTTTTTAAAATATTATTTCACAAATATTTTACTATTTAGATACATCTAAGTAAGGTGCATATAAAAAAGCAAAACAATTTCTTAAAATTTTAAAAATATTCTGTAACGCCCCACTTTTTATTACTCAGAACTATTACCAGATTCATTAATTTAATTCAATTTCAGAGATAACATGCGGAAAACTCTTTACATCAATGAGTAAGAATAAATAAAGATTCTCTCATCCAAATGCAAATTAAATGCAACATGAGCATAACTAAATAACTTGCCCGTAGGCTTACATCTTTAAAAGTAAAAGAAAGAGTTTAACCCTTTTTCATTAATGGCATTTCGCCCACAAATAATAGGCCCCGTGGCCAACAGGTAAAGAAGATCCATGACCTTGAAACACTTCTCGATGTTCACCTGAAAAAGGATTAGCAACGTGGGAAGAACATAAAGTCCAGTAGGGATCTCAACATGCTCCTAAACAATAGCAACTTACAGATAGCTATGATCATGAATGCTTAGTCTCCTATTGTATAAATAATATGACAGTTTATACAGAAATATATATATATATATATAAATTTTTCTCTAAGTCATTCATTTCATTCAATAACATAAGCAATTCACTTTTCTTTCCCCTTGTTACCTTTTTCCAAAATTCATATAACTATAACAAATTTCTGAAGAAAAACAATTTCACCAAGCCCATTACGTTTTTTCTCACTTTCTAGACTTATACCTGATTTGCCTTTTCAAAACATGTTCACAATGTATTTAAAGTCTTTAACATTTTTCACAATCTCAACACAATACTTACATCCGTTTCCAACACATTCACAACTATACAAGTATGCCTTTAATACAAAAGGAAAACAACAAGCAATCAATAACTATCTGCTTCAACAATTGAGGCAACACGGCCTTCCGGAACAATAACCATAATAACCCATGATATACCCAGATACACTGAGACAATAATGATAAATAAATTTTGTTCTACCTGCCTTAAGCATGGTAAGCCAAGGATACACCTTTCCACAATGAAATGCCAATTTACCAGACACCGGCTGGAAGATAATGGTACCTCTATCAAGTTCTCCAGGCGCTGGCTGGAAGGTTCTGATACCTTTCATTCTAAGTGCAGCCAATTCCCCAGGTGCTAGCTGGAAGGTAATGGTACCTCTCATTCTTAGCGCAGTATACGTTACCAATCATCACAACATGACAAAGTACAACCAACAAGTGTAATGCATACACATAAACTATTCAACAAATTACAACCAACACAAGTGTAATGCATACATAACAATTCAACACAACAATGTCATCCTCCACCAATGACCAAGGACAAAACCTCTAAATGTATGTATTCAACACACGTATTATAATAATTCAACTTGCATGAGATTTTAAATCTAATAACAACAATAGTAAAATAAAATATTGATAATCCAACCTCAAGCTAATTCTTGAAATTCGCATATGATTTCATTTTTTTATTTTTAAAAATAAATCCTCTTATTTTCCAAGTTAACATACTCCACTCTTTATCTCAATCTATTCTTGTCATTTCACAAAACTAAATCCATGGACATCAAAGTCATAACCCAACTCAATTTAATATGTTCTATCCAAAATAATTCCAATGCCATAGTTAATTCTCCCTTTTAGCTATTAACACATTTACACAACCCATAATAATAATTTACAAACATTATTCAACTTTACCTATTTTTAATTCACTAAGTCAAAACATTAAATTAGGACTTTTTCTTCTTTCAACATAAACATGCTAGATTACTCCCCAATTAACCCAAACAACAATCAATTTAATAATCTCATTCCCAAATAACAAACCCTAGGTTCCTTTCATGACTTTCAAAGAAATCCATAATGGATATGATTTTCATGCAATACAAATCTACCACATATCTATCTATAGATGAGGTATTGAAAAGGAATAAGGAAATCCCTACCTCAAGATTCGAAACTCAAGATTTGAAGCTAAAGATGAAGACCCAACTTGAAATTCTAATGAAATCGCAAAACAATTGTTAGAAGTCTTGATCTATGCTTGCTCTTCAACATTCTTGAAAGATTTGGAGTAAATAGAAGAGAAATCAAGAGTTTGGAAGGTTAGGTTTCGTTTTGGAGCATGGGAGGAGAAGAAAGGGAGAAAAATAGAGTTTTAGGGCCAAAAAATCACTTTATAATGTCTGTTAGTGATGTCGTCGCTCGAGCGAAGGAAGCTTGGCTCGAGCGAACAAAAGAAGTTCTCAGAATTTCTAAAGCTCGCATAGTTCGTTCGAGCGAAGAAACTCTCGCTCGAGCGAGCATGCTTCCAGCACAGAAACGCAAAATTCAAACAAGTATAACTCTCTCATCTGGACTCCATTTAGGGTCGTTCTTGTGTCCGAATTGAAGCCCCGGAAGTAAGATTTCCAATGGCTCTAGCCTCACATCAAGATTTGAAGTGTGGAGAGATAAAATGATGAAAGAGTGAAAACTACTCAATAACAATTGTTCGAATTTGAAGTTTCTGATTCAATCGCACCCAACCACTATGGTAACACCTTAACCAATGCTCAAATAACAACTAAGAATGTTCTTAATCAAGGTAATCAAAGGGTCAAATATAGTTCCATTATAATAGGAAGCACAGAGTGCTACATATTCACTAAAGACAAAAAAAAATATGAAAAACAAAAAAACTCAATTTTCAGATGACTGAATTCAAAAAAACTAAAACCAAACACACTGAATAATTTTTTTCACTTCATTTTCATTTTTTTAAATGTTTTTTTCTTTTAATTAGTGGTTGGACATTTGCGTTACACGTGGCACGTGATTTTTTTTTATCAACTTTTAGTGTTGTAGTTATACATGTCTCTTAAATTAGTATGTGATATGTATACAAAGTATGGAGACTTGTATGGGTAAATTGATCTGTATTGAAAATACAACTAAGTAAAAAATGAATACATACTCGACTGAAAAATTTAAATGATAAATGAAAATTTTTATAAAAATAAACATTAATTTATAATTAGATTGTTGAGATCATAATCTTATCTTAAACAATAAACACGTCCTTTAAATATATAGTTGTAGACACCTCATTTTTGACCATCCTCAAGACTTGGACGTCATCGTCTGAACACTCGATGATCATCCATGCTCGTGTTCGTTTTGAGTTCTCAGAGGTCTTGGCTACGCGCCTTGCCTTAAGATTTCTCAACTTATCTATTTTGTGCTTGGTCATGGACCAAACACTTGTGGTTTTGCTTCTAAGGGAAGAGGGTGGCTTGTTTGCCATCCCCTCAACCCACCGGCCATGGCATGAGGCCATCGGCCCCTTTTTCTTGCCACCGGCCAAGAGTGTTGGCCGGTCGGCACTATATTTGGTCGACCGGCCATTGTGTTGGTCGATCGGCCATTTTTGCTGGCTGAACCCTGTTCATCTGGTTTATGCAGATATTTTGTGCCAGCTGGCACCGATTATTCCCCCCCTCCATACACGTGTATGGAGAGATTTGCCCCTTGCTTGGCTTCTCTTGGAAGCCTTAGAATTCGAACCTCTATAAAGAGGGAGTCCCTCATCTCTCCTCCAAGGTTCAGAAAAATTGATTCTTGAGAGGATAGATATAGTGTTGTATCTATTTTTCTTGACATGAGGCCATCGGCCCCTTTTTCTTGCCACCGGCCAAGAGTGTTGGCCGATCGGCACTATATTTGGTCGACCGGCCATTGTGTTGGTCGATCGGCCATTTTTGCTAGCCGAACCCTATTCATCTACTTTACGAAGATATTTTGTGTACGAAAGGATTTGCTCCTTGCTTGGCTTCTCTTGGAAGCCTTAGAATTTGAACCTCTATAAAAAGGGAGCCCCTCCTCCCTCCTCCAAGGTTCAGAAAAATTGGTTCTTGAGAGGATAGATATAGTGTTGTATCTTTTTTTCTTGGTTTGGTCTTGTTTTGTGACCTAAAGTGAGTTTTGTCTAACATTTCCACTAGAACACCTAGCATTACACCATCCTTGGGTTGTTGAGGCCTTAGAAGGTTGTTGTTAGGGTTCTTGCACTAGTTTTGACCAAAGAAAGGTGCTAGAGTTTTGTTCCTAAAGAAGGTCTACAAGGGTGAGCATCCTTACTTTAGTTACCCCTTTCTTGCTTAGGCTTTTAGCCATTCTTGCTTATTGTTTTAAGCTTCGACTATAATTGATAAACGTTCTGATTTTGTGTTCTTTAGAACTTTGTTTAAGGTCACTTTGAGGATTGGGGTTGTCTCCCCCCTCCAAGGCCTTGTTAGGCCTTGTTTTAGGCCATACCTTTTGGCCATTGTTTTGGTCTTTGCATGACCTCTCTACCACTAAAATCTAGAGGATTTTCAGTGGTAGAGAGGTGATTTTGAGGTCCTAAAAAGGAGAGGGGCATCCCCTCTCCTTGTTGTCTTTAATGCTTGCATAAATGGCTTATGTGGTAGCATGTGTGTTTAGTTTGTTTTAGCTCCATTTCAGTATGTATTAGGCTTTGTTTTGCCATGATACACCTCTGTTTTGAGTTGGTTTAGACATGCCATGTATGCTTCATACACTTGCCTTGTAATCCCATGATTTGGCCTTAACATGCATCATGTTGTAACATGTGTTTTTAGCATGATTTTAGCCCAACTCCTTGAAGCTTTTAGCCTTGTTATAGCATGCTTAAGCTCTATTTTCCATTGTTTTGGTTATTCTTGACATGCTTTGTATAGCCCCCATGCATTCTAGCTTGTTAGCTTCGGGTGTGTGAGTCACTAGCATGCTTTATTTGGGCCATTTCAGTGATTTGGCATCACTTGTCATGATATTTCAGTCCATATTCCATGCCTGTATGCTTTCATTTGCCATCCTTTTAATGCTTTGAAGAGTTGTTGTTTTGTGTTCCATGTTTGGACCATTGCGTATGCCACCATGTTTAGGCCTTTGGGGTGCCATCTAAGCTGGTTTTTGGGCTCATTTTGACATGCCATGACTCTGTTTTTGGTTTCTTAAACCATGCCATGTTTGGTTGTATTAGGTGTAGTGTAACACCTCTTTGGTGGCCTTGCATGCCTCATGATTTTCCCCCTTTGTCTTAGCTCGTTTTGGCTTTGGTCATTGCATGTTTTAGGCTCACTTTAGCATGACTTAGGACTGTTTTGGGTCATACTTGCCATATGCTCTTTGTTTTGTGTAGCTTTGGTTCAAGTCCCTCGACTAGTCTTAGACTTCAGTCTTGAGCATGCCATGCTTCACTTGTTTATGTGGTTTGGCATCACTCCTAGCCTCATTTCAGGGCATGTAATGTTGTCACATTTACATGCTTTCCATTCCTTTTAAGTGTTCTTAAAAGTTGCCCTTTTATGCTTAAGTATTGGACCATTTAGCATGCATGTTTGTATGTGCATTGGCCCTCATGTCCTTAGCATTTTGGCCACTAATTTGGACCTATTTGAGAGCCGTCCATTTTGGTTTAAGTCCATCCTTTGCATGTTGTTGCATGCTTGCCTTGCATGTTGTTGCATGCTTGATGCGTATTTAGTACCTTGCATATTGTTGCATGCTAGTATGTTGCATGCTTGTTACATACTTGCCCCTTTATATGTTGTCACATGTTTGCCTTACATGTTGTTGCATATTTGTCATTGGCGTTGTTGTTACATGCCTTACATGTTTATTCGTCTAGGTTGTATGCCTATTGCACATTGCTTGTTTGCATGCTCATGTTGCATTAGCTTGCTTGCATGCCTAGGTTGCATAGCATTAAGCATGCATCCTTTGCCTCTTGATCAACCATGATGGAGGTTGGGGTCCCCTTTACGTGTTTGTGTGCATTTCAATTGATATTGAAGTTGTACACTTGGCTTCTTTAACCATCATGCATTGAAATGCGTGATTGACGGTCCGAGGGTCGAGGACTATACTCCCTTGAGCTCATGACATGATAGGGAGAGTGGTCGTGCACACATTGCCTTGAAAATGCATTGTCGTGCTCTGTTTGTCCTCTGCTGCAACAAAACAGGATTCTGCTGAAAGAGATGGTCGGTCGGCCATCTTCAGTGTCGACCGGCTATGAATTATTGGCCGAGATCCCCACAAATGGTCGATGACCAGTTACTCTTGGTCGGTGGCCTTGACTTTCGTCCGGTGACCTCCCACAGTGATCAAGGAGTGGTTCAAGAGCATCCTTGAGACTTGTGTAGTGTTCAGAGGTGCAGTGTAAACAGAGGCAACATGAGCATGGCGATGGATTTTCGAGCAAAGCCGTCCAAGCATGCATGCATCCCTCCTCTCGAGGCCTCTTTACTACTTTTGTAACTTAATTAATTTGTTTAATTAGTTAAGTATTTTGTAATAATTAATTAGTTAGTTAATTAGTTAATTTGTATTATTCTTTCGGTCTCTCCTTCGAGAGAGCCAATTGTTGTAATAAGGGTGCGTGTGTGTGATGCATGTCTTCCAAACCTCCATTTCTCTCTCCCTTTTATTTAACCGCTTACGATGGTTAGATTTAGGGCATATTTCGGTTAGCATCCTTATGCTATGCATGTTTGCATCATTTGTCTGTATTGCATGCACCGGACTCGGCGCATCATACTAACTGCATCGTATTTTGATTCCAACTTGAATACACGTATCAATTGTTGCATCTCATATGCCATCTTAGAATAGCCGAGCCTATTTCTAGTTGCATTTTGTATGTGTTGCATTAGCCATCTTAACATGGACTTGGATCATACATTGATTACTAACATGTTCTTTGTTTTGGCTCGGAGTACACTGTGAGTGTTTATGCTTTAGCATCTTGCATGTATGTGAGTGTTAACATGACAGCATGCTTGCCATGAGGCTAATTGCTTTTGTGATATAACTGTCCAAATGCCTGTGGGTGAAGGTTAGATTGCTTGAATTGGAACAATTCATTGAAATCCGTGTTTTAGCCTACTTGCGAGTAGCAAACTTCAAACCATTTTCCAAACAAACGGATATGCGATGCTTTGTTCCAAATTAGGCGATCTAGTCTATACTTGTGTGTTATGCGCATCACATAGTAATTCTAGCTAATTAACCGGAATAAGAACACATGTCTTCAAAACAAAATATCATGCTTAGTATAAGCCGATCTTCGGATCGGGCGAGCGGGGCTGCTCATAGCTGACCTTCCCCAATCGTACCCAAGTTCCTGAGCCGAGACAACTTTGGTGATGACGGACACGTGGCCTTAGGCAATGAGTCAGGGTTTCCTAAATTCCCCCAAAATAAATATTTTGGTGGCGACTCTGTATCTGGCAAAGCAGTCCATGTTTGGCACTTCTTTCTAAACATCTGTTTTTCAAAACGATTTGCCGGATTTGGACTCTTTGGTGATTTATTGATCTTGCATTGCACTTTGTGAGATTAGATTCAGAACCATGACATCGAGTCCGAACTGTGGTAGCATAAAGACTGAGGGCGCGTCCACAGTTTCTGGCGACTCCGCTGGGGATTTAGAGAACTTGACTCGAACTCATGATATCTTGTTTTGATTACACTTATGTGTCTCTTTGCATTGCATTTGCATTGGTGCGCCTAGGACACTGTGTTTGCCATCTGCTATTCCTGAATGGTTTGCCAGAGGCTTGGTTTGAGAAGCGTGCCATAAGGCTGACCGGTTACAGGCTCAGCCACGATGGGAACACAAACCCCGGTTTTAACCGGGGCACCCTCTTTGCCCATTCGACCTAGTGCATATTCCGAATCCATAGTGACTATTCGAAACTACGATGGGTTGCTTACCCGATTGTAGGTTGTTTGAAACCGCTGTTGTAGACACCCCATTTTTGACTGTCCTCAAGACTTAGACGTCACCGTTTGAACACTCGGTGATCACCCACGTTCGTGTTCGTCTTGAGTTCTCGGAGGTCTCAGCCACGCGCCTTGCCTCAGGATCTCTTGACTCGACCGTTTTGTGTTTGGTTTCGCACCAAACACTTGTGTTTGGTTTCGCACCAAACACTTGTGTTTTTGCTTTGGAGGGCAAGGAATGGCTTGTGGGCCATCCCCACTTATCACCGGCCATGGCTTGAGGCCACCGGCCAGTGTTTTGTTGCCATCGGCCATATGTTTGGTCGGTCGGCACTCTTTGTGGTCGGTCGACCATGTATTTGACCAATTTGGCATTTTTGGCTGGCCAATCACTGTGCATTTGCTTTTGTAGATATTTTTATGCCAGTTGTGCTAGCTGGCACACACTTTGCACCCCCTCCATACACGTGTATGGAGGTATTTCACCCTTACTTAGCTTGTTTTGTAAGCTTTGCAAGAGTGAAACTCTATAAAGAGGAGGCTTCTCCCCCCTCCTCTAGGGTTACAAAAAAGTTCCAGAGAGCTCTGGTTCTAGGGTTAGTATAGTGTATCTATTCTATCTCTATTTCTCCCTCTCTTTTGCTCTAAGTGTGTGTTTGTCCTTAGTTTTGCACTAGGACACCTACCATTACACCTTACCTTGATTACTGAGGCATTAGGGGCCTGTCCTTGAAGTTCTTGAGCTGTTTTGGAGCTAAGAAAGCTGCTGGAGTGATCCTTGCGAAGAAGGTCTTCAAGGGTAAGATTCTTGCCCTTTTTACCCCATTTTTGCATAGTCTTTTTTCCTACCTTGCTTGCTTCTTCAAGCTTAGTGTATAATATATAAAAGTCTTGTTTTTACTTGCTTAAAATAGTTGTTTAAGGTTTCTTTGAGCTTTGGGGTTGTTTGACCCCTCTTAGGCCTTGTTAGGCCCTATTTTTGTGCTATTTTGGTGAGCTCCGGGACCACCTTGTTTGGGCCTCCTCACCACTGAAATCTTGAGGGATTTCAGTGGTGAGGATGGTGTCTTACGGTCCTAAGAAGGAGAGGGCCACCCCCCTCCTTGTTGTCTTCAATATGTGCCATTTTAGCCTCATGTGTGAGCACCATTTTTAAGTACATGGTGGCCATGTCTTAAGTGTTATTTGTGCTTATTATGTCATGATATAGCACTATTTTTACTTGGTTTAGACACACCATGCTTGCCTTGCATACATGTCTTATAATGCCATGATTTGCCTTAATATGTACATAGCATTTAGACTACCATGCTCATGTGTTTTGGCCTAGCTTTGTGAATCTTTTATGCTTGTTTTAGTGTGCTTGAGGTCTATTTTTAGTCATTCAGGTCGTCCATGCTTCGCTTTGTATAGCTACCATGTAATCCTTCTTGTATGCCTTGAGCATTGACCCCTCTAGCATGCCATCCTTGCTTTGTTTTAGTGGTTTGGGGCCACTTGCCATGCCATTTCAGTTCTACTGGTGTGCTTGTATGCTTACATTTGATGCTTCTTTAATGTGTTAAAAGGTTTTGTCTTGCACCCCATGTTTGGACCTTTTTGTATGCTTGCATGTTTAGACCATTTAGATGCCATCTAGGTGTGTCTTTGGTCTTGTTTAGACCTGCATTGGGGCTCTTTGGAGTCCCCTTGGCCCTTTGAGGCTTGGTTGGCATGGCCATGGTTTGAGCCCTTTGGTTGGTCTCAAGCTTTGGGCTTGTTAGCATGCTTTGATTGCTTGGTTTAGGTTGGTTTGGCACCATCCTCATGTATTTTTCAGAGCTTAATATGCATGCCATGTGCCCATGATGTTCCTCTTTTAAGTGTGCTTAAAAGTTGTCTCTATATGCTTAAATGTTGGACCTTGTATGCATGCATGCTTGTATGTGCATTTGGCCCCATTTCCTTAGCATTGGCCACTGTTTTGGGCTTGTTTGAGGGCTGCCTAAATTAGTTTAAGACCATCCTTCGCATGTATTGCATGCTTGCCTTATGTGTTGTTGCATATTTGGCCTTGTTCCATGCTTATTACATTACACATTTGCATGCTTAGGTTGTAATGCATTTGGCATGCATTGTACTTAACATGTTGTCCATGTTGCATCTTGCATACTTGCATGGTTACGATTATACTTTGCATGTTTGCTAGCTTGTATACTTGCCCACATGCTCATGTTGCATGTTTAGTCTCCATGCCTAGGTTGCATCGCATTGAGCATGCATGCTTCGCCTCTTGAATTGAGCATGATAGAGGTTGGGCTTTATGTGCTTATTTGGTTTGCATTGCATTTGAAATCAAAATGCACAACTCGGCCTCTTTGGACATTACGCATTGAAATGCGCGATTGGTGGTCCGAGGGTTGAGTACCAAACTCCTTTGAGTCATGAACATGATAAGGAGTGTGGTTGGTGCAAACATTGCTTGAAATGCATTGCCATGCCATGTTTTGCCCTCTATTGTTGTCAAAATAGGTTCTGCAGGAAACTTTGGCCGGTCGACTACATTAAGTGCCGATCGACCAATTATGGATGGCCGATAGCTCCATAGATGGTCGATGACCACTTCCCTTTGGTCGGTGACCATTTCTCATGGCCGGTGTCATTACCCAGTGTTCATGAGGTGTACCTTGGGAATTGTGCCATTTTCAGAGGAGCAGAGTAGGGAAAACAGAGGCAGCTTGCGCATGGCATTGGATTTCCGGGCGAAGCCAATCCGAGCACATGTGCATTCCTCTTCCCGAGGCCTTTTAATGCTTTCCTTAGCCTAATTGATTTGTTAATTAATTAGGTGGTCTGTAAATTATTTAATTAGCTTGTAGGTTAATTAAATTGTATTATTCTTTTGGTCCCTCCGAGTGAGGGCGAATTTGTAATAAGTGTGCGTGCGTGTGTGCATATCTTCCAACCCCCACTTCTTTCTCCCTTTTACTTACCTTCTTTGATGGTTAGTATTAGGGCATATTTAATTTAGCATACCTTATGCTATGCATGCGTGCATCATTCATCAGTCTTGCATGCACCGGGCTCGGCACATCATGCTAACCGCATAGTATTTTAATTCCAAACTTGAATACGTGCATCGAGTTGTCACATTTCACATGTCATCCTTAGATTAGCCGAGCCTGTTCTAATGACATTCAGTATGCAATGCATTAGCCATTTGTTAAACATTGAACTAGGATCATGCATGATTACTAACGAGTTCATTGCTTTGGCACGGAGTACGATGTAAATATTTATGCTTTAGCATCTCGCATGAGTGTGAATGTTAACATGACAGCATGCTTACCATGAGGCTATGTGCTTATGTGATATAACTCCCTGAATGCCTGTGGGTGAAGGTTGGGTTACTTAAATTGGAACAATGCATTGAATGCGAGTCTTAAGCCTCCCCTCGAGAGTGGCAAAACCATGTTTTCTAAGCCCACTTGAAGGTGGCAAAATCTGCATTTTAAGCCTACTTGCAGGTAGCAAACAATTTTCAAAACAAACATGAAATGTTTTGTTCCAATTCAGGCGACCCAGTCTATACTTGTTTTGCTGCGCGCATCACATAATAAATCTAGGCTAATAACCGGAATAAGAACGCATAATATTTTCAAAACTAGATATCATGGTTAGTAGAGGCCGATCTTCAGATCAGGCGAGCGGGGGTGCTCATAGCTGACCTTCCCCAATCATACCCAAGTTCCCGAGCCGAGGCAACTTTGGTGGTGACGGACACGTGGCCTTATGCAAACGAGTCAGGGTTTCCAAAATTTCCCCCATAAAAAAATATTTAGGTGGCGACTCTGTATCTGGCAAAGCAGTCCATGTTTGGCACTTCTTTCTAAAAATCTGTTTTCTCAAAACGATTTGCTGGATTTGGACTCTTTGGTTCAGATTTAGAACCGTGACAATTTGAGAGTCCAAACTGTAGTGAGCTCAAATGAACAGAACGGGACTCATCCTCCCGGGGCGTTCGGGGACGTCCACAGTTTCTGGCAACTCTGCTGGGGAGTTTAGAGAGCTTGACTCGAACTCATGATATATTTTTTTGATTACACTTATGTGTTTCTTTGCATTGCATGTGCATTGGTACACCTAGGACACCGTGTTTGCCATCTGCTATTCCTGAGCGGTTAGCCTGAGGCTACGAGCCATAAGGTTAACCGGTTAAGGGTCTGCCAATATGGGAACACAAACCCCGGTTTTACCGGGGCACCCTTTCGACCATTCGACCATTCGACCTAGTGCATATTCAGAATCCATAGTGACCATTCCAAACTAGGACAGGTTGCTTACCCGATTATAGGTTGTTTGAAACCGCTGTGTGCGTAGTGAAACCCTAGCTCCTGACAAAATAGGCAAGGAAACCCTACCCCAATATAGGGGTGTTTTGGCTCTACTTTACTTGCTATGTGCTTTTAGAGTGTATTTCTGCAGGAACGCACATATCAGTTTGCAAGTTTAGTACCAGGCCTGACGGCATCAGTATCAGTGTTTTGGGGAATCGGTTATATCTGCGAGTATCAGATTCAGTTTTTTGGCAGTAATTTCTGGGGAACAGTGATCAGTGGTAGAGTACAGTTATTCAGCTACACCTGTGTCTGTTCCGTTTAGGGCTGAAATGCTGCCTGTTTTTCCTTTCAGTTCAGAGATTTGGGGTCAGAGATTTGGTGTTCTTCTTTGCTGAGGCAAGACAGACGTCTGATCCGTCAGTCACCATTCAGTTCAGCGAACTTATGATGACGCAAAGTTCAGAGGAAATTATGGGTATGACAGCTGCATTAGACCAAGGGATCATCTTGCAGGATGAGACCAATGTTGATGTACCGTATCCACCCAGGTCGCCTGTCGCACACCCGATCTGGACACCCCAGTTATTTCAAGCTCGTGAGCCCACCACGTTTGAGTTGATGGGAATGATTGGTGACCTCCAGAGGTCCGCGGCTGATCTTGCCTGTGGAATGTCGGTTTCGCCACCAGCTGCACCATATGCCGAGAATTTCATACCACAAGAGCCCTGCTACTGGGACGAATTGTGATCGAGCTCAGCCAACTTAAGGTTGTCTCCAGCTATGGCAATGATGTGTCAACAACAACCGGGTTCCGCTCTGATATAGCAACCCAAAACCTCGATCAGGCTAAGGCTAGAGGTAAGAACAAAGTAGGGACATATGTTGATCCCGTTGAACAACTGTTGTGGGCAGTCGAGGCTTTGAAAGCCGGGGGGATGAATAAGCAACAAGTATTCGCAATCATGACTAAAGCTGCGGATGATGCTTTCCCCACTCCAGCCGAGGGCAGTTCAAGCTAGGCGGAACGTCGGGATAGGCCCCGTCATGCCAAAACAGTTCCTTCCGCTCCCAACCCTGCACTAGGGAAAGATCAGAAAGCCAAGGCAGTGCCTGCTGACCCTTTTGTTAGTGCGTCTAGAAAGAACCCTCAGACTTCGAAGTACCTGCCTCAAGGGCGCAGAGTCTTTCATGCCCTCTACTTTGTCTAGGGCATTTCAAATTTTGGCTAAAAAGGGACATCTTAAACCCCACGAACCTCGACCTCTCCCGAAGAATCTCCCTCTTACACATGATGCTGCCTTGTACTGCGCATACCACCAGCAAACCGGTCACAACACCGACGGTTGTTTCCGCCTTCACCACGAAGTGCAAGATTTGATCGACAATGAGGCCATCCTCCCACCTACCTCAGCAAAGTCTGTCACCACTGAGTTGTTGGACTTCGAGGATACTGCAAGTATGTGATCAGGGGTTGGACCACCTGCGGGCGGCGCTCAGTGTATTTCAGATGTGGCGTTTGGCACGCACTGTTGGGGGCATTTGCGAATGCAATTTTGTAATTTCTAGCTTGGGTTTTGAGTCAGTTCTTTGTTTTTGTTTTGAATCTGTCTCATTGTCTTGAGTCAGTCTTTTTGCTCAAAGGTCTGTCTTGTATCGAGTCAGTCCCATTATATAGAATGTCAGGTGATTCCGAGGTTGTTGCCTCGAACACCATTTTGTTTTGTAATTATCTTTTTGCTTTCTTTTTTAGTCTGTATCTGTTGTGGAGCCAGTTGCAACTAAGGAAATCTAAATGAAACAGCTGCGGCTATCATGTTTTTCGTGTTTACTACTACCTTGAGCTAGTTGTGCCAGAGAATTTGAATGAAACGGTGGGGCATCTCACTTACTCTTCTGTACCCTGAATTCATTACATTGACCTAAGTTTTTCAAAACTTTTTGAACACTGCGGTGATGAAAACAAAGAGGAAGGAATTCCTCGGGTTTTGCAAAACTTTGATCAAACTGAGAGAAAGAGAGGCATGCTAAGCCCTTAATGATTGAAATCATGTTTGTTAACGTGAGTACTGAGAAAGACCCTGGCTTGATCCAGATTGGTTCCGCACTATCTTCAGCGCGAGCGATTTGTCGCTTTCTTAAAAACTTTCAAAAACAAAATGTTTTGCGCAGTCCTACGAAGACCTGTGTGGAATCACTCTTGAGATTGTGCAGCTTAGGATCGCTCTCAGCCTCGAGACTTGAGCCCTTGCTTTCAAACCTTGGACCTTGGTTTCGGACAGTTCAACGATCAACTGCAATGCAAGGCCTGTCTGGCCGGATTTGAAGCAGCCCTCGAACAAGAGGCATCAAAGTCAGATCAAAAAGATCAGACCTCATCAGAAGAAGCTTGCGAAGCTAGAACAGAAGCACCCCTCGAACTAGGGGCAAAAATGTCTGATGTGCTCGAAGAGTCGAAGATGGATCTTTCTGTAAATCAATACGACAGCCACTCTCCTGAATACGGATGGCTTGAAAACCCTAAAACCATTTGGCATGAACTTGTTACACTTTTACCCTTTGAGAGGCTCGTTGGGCCGAAAATCTGGAAGGGCGACCCAGGCAAAAGTTAAAGCAAGAGAAAAATACAAAAAAAGAAGGAAGAGAAAAAAAATGCAAAAGAAAAGAGAAAAAAAAAGGGAAAAGAAGAAAAAGATACAAAAAAAGAGAAGAATTGAAAAGAAAAAGAAAAACAAAGCTCGCAAGGTTGAAAACCTAGAAGGGTGGCCTTGGCAAAAGTTAGAGCGTAGAAGGTAAGGATCAATACACGAATGAACCCAAACCGGAACTACGTAAGGCTTGATTCCCATGTTTGGGATATGTAGGCAACTTCATCCTGAAGTCCAGCCCCACGCACTTTCAAAGTGACTGTGTCCATATATTGGCTTTGACCATCTTCGTCTTCTCTGTATCCGAGAGTTCGGTTACGATCATCACTAATGAAGACTGCCTACAGTATGCTGTGGCGTTATCCAGACAAGGGGCAACTTTCCGTTGTCATGAGTCGCCATCCAAACCAGGGGCAACTTTCCGTTGCCGTGCTGTGCCCTTCAAGCAAGGGACAATTTTCCTTCGGATCCGAAGTTGCGCGTCTTGAGAGTAGGTTCCGTGCTCGTTGAGCACTGGCTGTTTGCCAAAACAGTTTTTGAGAATTTTTACTGAGGTTGATTAATTTTCGCGAAAATTATTCCATCTTTTCCAAAATTAGACCATTTTCTTGGACCCAAAAAATGGAAAATTTTCAGTGCTCATAGCCTAACTTGCATGATTTTAAATAAAAAATCGAACAAGTATGTTAATCTAACTCTCATTTTGGTTAAAATTTGTTTTAGTAGAAAATCAAAACAAAAAAATGGTCAAAATGATGAACTAGGGGCACAATTGAGTCAGGCTTCTTGTCTTTCCCCGGTCGTCAGCATACTTGTCGAAAGGGCACAGCTGAAGCTGTCATTAAAGGGCTGGAAGCTCTCTCAACCTCCGAGCGACGAGGTATCGAGCCAAGTGCGAAGCACGAACCAGAATGGATCAAGACACTCCACTCCCTCATCCAAGGCATCGACTAAATGTCACCAAAGGAAATAGCTGTGAGCTACCAATGTTGGGCATGAGCCCACAACCTCTTGTTTATTCACCGACCATATCTGGGGAGGGATAAAAAAAATGAGAGAGTAAAGAATAGAGAGATGTGCGCGGAGAAAAAAAGTGAGCAAAAAGGGTTTTGAGAGAAAAACTGAGCCTGAGGGCCGAGTTATGCGAGAATCACAAATGGGAAAAGGGTGGGAAATAATACTCGAAGAAACTGGCTCCTCGTGATCTGAGGTCTCTCACCTTTGTAACACGTCTGTGTCTCGTGTCTTTTGTTTTGTTTACCTCAACTCTTGTTTTGAGTTGGTTCCGGGCGTGTCTCGTTGTGTTTAGGTTGTTTACCTTTTGTTTTCGTTATTGAGTCTTTTTCACTATGTTCAGTCGTAAGCTCAATACCCGATTGAAAACCCTTTTCCCAAATCGTTTTGTGCTCAGAGTGCTGTGTCATTCTCCATATTTCTGCAAAACAGGTTTGGTTCTTTTGTAACACCACAGGGGTTCAACCTGGGTCAATTGGAAACAGTGAACATATGGATTTCGGATTGCATCTGAGTGTGTTTCAGCTTCAGCAGCTTCCACCTTTGTATTCCGTCTTTTCAGATTGGACTGTTTGTTCAGGATCCGCCATGTGCAAATGAACAGAATACTGTGTTATGGGCTATGAGTTCAGAATGAGCAGTGTTCAGAACAAGCAGTGCGTTGTATGTGCTGTGTGGATCCGCTGTGTGCAGAATAAACCAAGCGCTGTGTTATGGGCTGTATGTTTAGAATGAGCAGTGGGTTGTGCAAGTTGTTTTATCGATAGCTGGTTCGTTACCTAGTTATTGCAGTACAAGTGTTTGATTTTCAGATAAGAGATCAATCTCATTTACATTGAGGTGTAACATGATGCAATGCAATGCGATGTACAAAATTTACAAATGTAACACTTTTTTAGACAAAAAGTTTGTTTCATTTCATCATCTTTTCAAGTACACAGTCTTGGAGAAAATAAAAAAATAAAAAAACCTGGTCGCGGCAGTACAAGGTACTCAAGCTATCAACAAAAAGTAAAGCAAAACAAAAAAGAAAAGTAGTAAAAATCTGGATCAGCGTCAAATGGTCTCAGGCCTGAAGGTCTGTCCTCCTCCTCTTCCTGGATGAAGGTCCAGGAGCATCGTCATCAGCACCACCATCTGAGCCCGAGCTCGAGCCCGAGCCATCGCCAGTCTCCTCCTCGGACGACTCTGCCTCCGCCTCCTCCTAGGACTCATCATCATCTGGGACTAGAGCTCGAGAGTTGCTCCCAACATGAGTGCGCCCCCCTTTGGTGCGGAGATGTACTGAGCCACCTCGCCCTCCTCCTCGGGTAGGAACAGAAGGCCCAGCTGGAGCACCTCCTGCAGCCGACATCTAGAATGGAGGCTGAAAAGCACAAATGGCAAACGCATCAATATGCTACACAAAACAGAGTATCAGTACAGAATACAGTGTGTGAGTACAGTGTATGAATACTGTGAGCAGTGTATCAATACATAATGCATTGTATGAGTATAGTGTGTGAATGCTGTGAACAGTGTGTCGGTACAAAATGTAGTGACTGAGTGCAGTGTATGGATGTCGTGAGTAATGCTGTGAACAGTTTGTGGGCTACAGTGTATCAGATGCCATGAGGGCCGTGTATCGAGTGTTGTGTTGACAGTGCGATGCATCAGATTATGTGAAACAGTTTATGTATGGTTTGAGACTGTGGTCAGAAGAACATACCGGAATACTGTAAATGGCCAGCAGGTCGCGGCTCCATTAGAGCATCCCCATCATAGAGGCGGTCAACTCCAAGGACTGGTGAGTATACTCGGAGGAAGCCTGCAAAAGTGTTAGAAACATCAGTATTCTGCGAAACATCAAATGAAATGGAATGACAATGCAAGATGCAAAATGCAATAGTACATACCGGGGGTAAGTCGTATAACCAAACTAACTCGTGATCAGCCGGAGGGGGAGCGAAGGGGATCTGATAGGTCTCCCCACCCTGCCCTCTGCATGCCATCGTCATGGGCAGTGCTGGCCAACTAGCCCCCCGTCCTCTTCGGGCCCCACTCCTGTCACAGGCCCAAGCCACCCTCGGTACTCCTGCTACTGTTCCTGCCCTAGCCACCGGTGCCCCTGGCCTCTCTCTCTCAGCTCAATGGCGATTGCTCAAAGGCCGCATGATGTAGGTCTGGACGTACTCTGTGTAGTCGCCCTCGCCCCTGAAGCCCTCAGCATCCCAGCCGATCGTGTAATCGGCCATCTCCTCCAGGGTGTACCTCTCTGTGTCCTTCATATGGACAGGAGGCGGACCTGGAACTATCTGCTCTGGTAAACCCAAGGTCTGGCGCAGGAAGCGCTTGCCTAGGTACCAAACCTGACAGACCGGGCCCTCTAACAGAAGCCTAAACCGGGCGGACTCCTCAGCACCGGCAAACCGCTCTCGAATCGCAGCTAGCAATGAAGCCCAGGGCTGCCAGGTGATCTAATGGTAATAGTCAGTTATCTACTGTTATTGAAAATACAATGCAACGCGAAGTTTGAAATAAACTCTAAAGTTGAAAATACCTCTGCGGCGGTAATGGTGTCGAAGTAGCGGCGGAAGAATATGAACATCTCCCGGGGTCTCCGCACGTATCTCACATCGAAGCGTCGAGAGAATGGAACGTCGAGGGAAGTCTCCTCATCAGGCACTGGTGCAAGCCTCGGAAAGTAGGCGTAGACCCACAACTACAGAGCAAATACCAATATGCTTATCAGATAAAGCAGAATGTAGAATGAAGCAGAAATCGCAGAACCATGTATTGTGCAGTGTATTGTGCAGAATGTACAGTGTGTGCAGTGTGCAGTCAGTGTAAAGCAGATTATATGTGTACCGTGTGTACAGTATATGGTCAGTGTGAAGCAGATCGCAGTATGTGCAATGTACAGAGTACAGGTAATGTAAAGTAGAAATGTAAAAGCGGAAGAAGGTGTACCTCCCAAGCTCGCCAGTTGCCGCCAAGCAACTGCCCGCTGCACTGGGAGGATGAGCTCATGTATCCATAGAGTGTGGCCAAGGCTACCCCACCCCAGTCGTAGCGCAGAATCCACGTGACGTCCACAAGCGCGCTCAGCAGACAGAGAGGCACGGTGTTCGCCCGATCGGCAAAGATGGTCGTCCCCAATAAGAACATGAGGAAGCCGCGTGCATACTGCTCCGCCTCCTCCTGAGCCATCAGCGCCTCCTCATCTAAAGCTGGCTGAATCTGGAAGTGGTCCTCAAACCACGAGTATCTGACGAAGCCTGGACGAGCAAGAGGTGGTAGGTCGCCAAGCAAGTACATCTGAGCGGCCTCCCACTCGTCCATGTCTGTGTCAAAGGGGATCGGATCACCCCCTACCCCAATGCCGGTGAGCATCGAGAAGTCATAGGGAGTCATCGTCATGTCTCCCGTGGCAGAGAAGTGGAAGGAGTTGGTGGTGTCCCACCACCACTCCACCAGAGCGGCAAGAAAAGGCCTGCTCGCGGTAAGGCGTGAGAGTCCCCTGCAGAAGGTGCCGAAGTCGGCCTGGTCAACAATATGACGGACTGCGTCCGGTAGCTCCATGTACCAATCTCGGGTGGCGACGTTGCCATACCCACGAAAGGCATTTGAATCCCCCTGTATTCAAAAGCAAACAGTTGCGAAGCAATACTTAATATACAGTTTTGAAGAACAGTCAAAATTGATGTAGATATAGCGTGTATGCACGTGTTCAGATTCAAGCAGACATTGGGTGCCGGTGTGCTCACAGTGAACTACAGCATATGATATGTCAGTGTGTTTGACTGGTTCAGTACAGATACAGCGTGTGTGTACGTGTTCAGATTCAAACAGACATTGGGTGCCGGTGTGCTCGCAGTGAACTACAGTGTATGATATGTCAGTGTGTTTGACTGGTTCAGGACAAATACAGTGTGTGTGCGTGTGTTCCAATTCAAATAGATACCGAATGCACGTGTGTTCACAATCAACTACAGCATATAGTATGTCGGTGTATCCGGATCAAACAGTTAAAGGCAGGGTCAACCATGGCAGTTAGGTATTCTACTTTGTAGAAAATGAAACGGGGAAGAATATACCTCGGGAGTGCCGTATGAAAGGTGCGTCTCTGGCTCGCACAGAAGTAGCTCTAGTGGCACCCTCCTATTAAAACTCCTGAACTGGCGAAGTCCGTCTGGAGGCAACACATGAATCGCCGGTCTGTAGGCCGCCGGATCGAACGACCGAACGGAAGCGGCAGGAGCTCGGCCTCTGGGTCCATATATATCTCCGGGGGAGCCCCACCACCTGGAATGTCATCTGCCATCTCGAGAATGGTGCGAAAGTGGCCGAAAAAGTGAAAATCGGGTGAGAATGCGAAGAGTCAACCGAAAAGTCAACCCCATGAGGGTGAAAAATGGCCGGAAAGGCTGAGGTGAGGAAAAGGCACGGAGATCGAGGAAAACTCGAGGGAAACAAGCCTCGAGTGGCGAAAATCAAGAAAAATGCACCGAAACGAAGTTTCGTTCGGTTCAAAACATGCGAAACAATGAGGTGTTCGCGAATCGAACGTCGAAATGAGCCCTAAAACCGAGGAAAAAGGGGGAATGAAGGAAGAAAAGTGATCTAGAGGGACAGGGGAAGAGATTTCGAGCAAGAGGAATTGAAAAGAATAGGGCTAGAGGCCCTATTTTAAAAGACCCGTGGCCAAATGTCCAAACTGCCCCGATTCAGGCAGATTTGGCCGGTCGGCCAAATAGATGGCCGGTGATCTGTTTTGATGGTCGGTGGATGGCCGGTGACCTCCTCCAGTGGCCGGTGAGCCTCCTACACCCTTGTTTGGGTCAGATGTGTGGTTTGGGGCCTTCGTTGCTCAAGACAGTGCAAGAAAGTGCATTTCTGAAGCTCAACCGGTCTCCGTTTTGACCTCAGACCGTGTCTTCTACGCATAGCACTTGAATACGGGTGCGGTGTATCCTTTTTGTATCCTTTTGTCTCTTTCAAGATTCGAAAGTTGCCTCACACGCATTGCTTTACAATGCTTTGACGTGAACGCGCATTGAGTTATACGTCATTTTGCTCGCATTGTTAAATACTCTCGGTCTAGGAGACCTTAAATCCTCTGAGGGTGCAAAACCTTTGGTGCTTGCATGTCCGCATGTGTTGTAGCACACATCATCCGTTGCATGCACACACGTTGTAACACGCACGACTTGTACCTCCCCACGGTCTGGCGAGACCTTAAATACTCTCGGTCTAGGAGACCTTAAATCCTCTAAAGGTGCAAGTCCTTCAGTGTTTGTCGTGCCCGAATGAATTTCGGTAGGTTTCATCTTATCATGCACTTCGAGCGACACGCGTTGTCGTGCATTCTAGTTCACATGCATTGTCATACATTTCAAGCGACGCGCATCGTCGCGCATTCAAATTCATTGTGCATTGACATGTATATCAAAAGGCGTGCGTTGTCACGCATTCGCGTCATCATGCATTATCATACACTTGTCATGCATTTTCCCCCCATTTGCATTGTCATGCATTCAAAAAAAAAATCAAACATGCAAAACATGCACTTTTCATGCATTTCAAAAAACAAACAAAAAAAAAAAAACAAACATGCATCATCATGCACTTTTCATGCATTTTCAAAGAAAAACAAAAAAAAAAAAACAACGTGCATATTGTCATGCATTTCACTGTAAGTAGTGCATATGTCATGCATTGCACTGTAAATATTGCATTTACATCCATCCATTGCATATTGTATATATTGCATTGTAGCTTGCATGCATTCACTACATCACCCCCATCTACGGCTTGCGCATTTCCATGTTAAGCTTGGACTGGTATGTGCCCGAACTCTTCGCGTTGAAGCACGGTTATGAGATTTTGTGTACGCACCTATTCCACTGCTGGTATTGTGGTTTGAGGGTGACGGCACCATTTCCGTGTTAAACATGGTTTGTACGTATCCATGCCTTTCCTAGGCATGACACGATTTGGCCGCAAGGCCTTATCCACTACATCCATCGCATGTTAGTATGTAGGTTGCATTGTAAATAGTGCATATGTCATGCATTCATTGTAAATAGCGCATTGTCATGCATTCGTTGTATTGTACATAGTTTGTATTGCATTCATTCACTGCATCACATCCATCTATGGTTTGCGCCTTTCCTTGTTGAGCTTGGTCTGGTATGTGCCCATACTTTTTCATGTCGAAGCACAGTTATGATATTATGCGTACGCGCCTATTCCACTGCTGGTATTGTGGTTTGAGGATGACGACACCGTTTCTGTGTTAGACGCGATTTGTATGTGTCCATGCCTTTCCTAGGCAAGATACGGTTTGGCCGTAGGCCTTATCCATTGTATATATTACATTGTAGTGTAATTTGTTGCGTCCTGCATTTAGGATCATGTTCTTTCGTTAGCGGGTCATTCCCCACTTCTGTTATTCCACCCAATTACTTGTTCTTGTGTCCGTCTACATTACTCATAGTTCTACATGTGTACGTGCCTGTTCCACTACTGGTATTGTGGTTTGAAGGTTGCGGCACCTTTTCTATGGTAGGCGGATTTTGCATCTCCATCATCCTTATGACATTTGTGTGGTTTTGAACTGTTCATGATTTGATCATGATTCAATTGCATATCATTTGCATTGATTTTACATTGTTTCGTAATTTTGCATATCATTTGCATTGATTTTACATTGTTTTGTAATTTTGCATATCATTTGCATATCATCGCACTATTTTGTGCACCTTGCTCGCATTTTGCATGCATCTCAATCGCACTATTTTGGCGCATCGTAGGTTGTTTGAAACTAGGACAGGTTGATTACCCGATTGTAGGTTGTTTGAAACCGCTGTTGTAGACATCCCATTTTTGACCGTCCTCAAGACTTAGACGTCACCGTTTGAACACTCGGTGATCACCCACGATTGTGTTCGTCTTGAGTTCCTGGGGGTCTCGGCCACGCGCCTTGCCTCAGGATCTCTCGACTCGACCGTTTTGTGTTTGGTTTCGCACCAAACACTTGTGTTTTTGCTTTGGAGGGCAGGGAATGGCTTGTGGGCCATCCCCACTCATCACCGGCCATGGCTTGAGGCCACCGGCCAATGTTTTGTTGCCATCGGCCATATGTTTGGTCGGTCGGCACTCTTTGTGGTCGGTCAACCATGTATTTGGCCAATTTGGCATTTTTGGCTAGCCGATCACTGTGCATCTGCTTTTGCAGATATTTTTATGCCAGTTGTGCTAGCTGGCATACACTTTGCACCCCCTCCATACACGTGTATGAAGGGATTTCACTCTTGCTTAGCTTGTTTTGTAAGCTTTGCAAGAGTGAAACTCTATAAAGAGGAGGCTTCTCCCCCCTCCTCTAGGGTTACAAAAAAGTTCCAGAGAGCTTTGGTTCTAGGGTTAGCATAGTGTATCTATTCTATCTCTATTTCTCCCTTTCTTTTGCTCTAAGTGTGTGTTTGTCCTTAGTTTTGCACTAGGACACCTACCATTACACCTTACCTTGATTGCTGAGGCATTAGGGGCCTGTCCTTGAAGTTCTTAAGTTGTTTTGGAGCTAAGAAAGCTGCTGGAGTGATCCTTGCGAAGAAGGTCTTCAAGGGTAAGATTCTTGCCCTTTTTACCCCATTTTTGCATAGTCTTTTTTCCTACCTTGCTTGCTGTTTCAAGCTTAGTGTATAACATATAAAAGTCTTGTTTTTACTTGCTTAAAATAGTTGTTTAAGGTTGCTTTGAGCTTTGGGGTTGTTTGACCCCTCTTAGGCCTTGTTAGGCCCTATTTTTGTGCTATTTTGGTGAGCTCCGGGACCACCTTGTTTAGGCCTCCTCACCACTGTCTTACGGTCCTAAGAAGGAGAGGGCCACCCCCCTCTCCTTGTTGTCTTCAATATGTGCCATTTTAGCCTCATGTGTGAGCACCATTTTTAAGTGCATGGTGGCCATGTCTTAAGTGTTATTTGTGTTTATTGTGTCATGATATAGCACTATTTTTACTTAGTTTAGACACACCATGCTTGCCTTGCATACATGTCTTGTAATGCCACGATTTGCCTTAACATGTACATAGCATTTAGACTACCATGCTCATGTGTTTTGGCCTAGCTTTGTGAAGCATTTATGCTTGTTTTAGTGTGCTTGAGGTCTATTTTTAGTCATTCAGGCCATCCATGCTTCGCTTTGTATAGCTACCATGTAATCCTTCTTGTATGCCTTGAGCATTGACCCCTCTAGCATGCCATCCTTGCTTTGTTTCAGTGATTTGGGACCACTTTCCATGCCATTTCAGTCCTACTGGTGTGCTTGTATGCTTACATTTGATGCTCCTTTAATGTCTTAAAAGGTTGTTGTCTTGCACCCCATGTTTGGACCCTTTTGTATGCTTGCATGTTTAGACCATTTAGATGCCATCTAGGTGTGTCTTTGGTCTTGTTTAGACCTGCATTGGGGCTCTTTGGAGTCCCCTTGGCCCTTTGAGGCTTGGTTGGCATGGCCATGGTTTGAGCCCTTTGGTTGGTCTCAAGCTTTGGGCTTGTTAGCATGCTTTGATTGCTTGGTTTAGGTTGGTTTGGCACCATCCTCATGTGTTTTTCAGAGCTTAATATGCATGCCATGTGCCCATGATGTTCCTCTTTTAAGTGTGCTTAAAAGTTGTCTCTATATGCTTAAGTGTTGGACCTTGTATGCATGCATGCTTGTATGTGCATTTGACCCCATTTCCTTAGCATTGGCCACTGTTTTGGGCTTGTTTGAGGGCTTCCTAAATTAGTTTAAGACCATCCTTCGCATGTGTTGCATGCTTGCCTGTAGACGCACCCGTGTGGGCCTTCGCTACAGTTCGGACTCGATTTGTGTCACGGTTCTTAATCTGAACCAAAGAGTCCAAATCCGGCAAATCGTTTTGAAAAACAGATTTTTGAAAAGAAGTGCCAAACATGGACTGTTTTGCCAAATACAGAGTCGCCACCTAAATTTTTTTTTAAGGGGGAATTTAGGAAACCCTGACTCGATGCCAAAGGCCACGTGTCCGTCATCACCAAAGTTGCCTCGGCTCGGGAGCTTGGGTACGATTGGGGAAGGTCAGCTATGAGCACCCCCTCTTGCCCAATCCGAAGATCGGCCTCTACTAACCATGATACCCGATTTTGAAAACGTTATGTGTTCTTATTCCAGTTATTAGCCTAGAGTTACTATGTTATGCGCACAGCAAACAAGTATAGACCAAATCGCCTAAATTGGAACAAAACATTTCATGTTTGTTTTAAAAATGGTTTGCTACTCACAAGTAGGCTAAAATGCAGGTTTTGCCACCCTCAAGTGGGCTTTTAGAAAAAATGGTTTTTCCACTATCTAGTAGGCTTAAAACTCACAGTTTTAATGCAATATTCCAAGTTAGGTAATTCAACCTCCATCCACAGGCATTCAAGCAGTTATATCACATAAGCAGCTAGCCTCATGGTAATCATGCTATCATGGCAACACTCACACGCATGCAAGGATGCTAAAGCAAAAGAACTTACAGAGTACTCCAAGCCAAAACAGAAACTAGTTAGTAATCATATGCATGGTCCTAGTTCATGTTAAGATGGCTAATGCAGCACATGCAAAATGCAACTATAATAGGCTCGGCTATCCTAAAGAATGGCATGTGAAATACTGCAACTAACAAGTACTCAACTTGGATTTGAAATACAAGTGTAGTTAGCATGATGTGCCGAGCCCGATGCATGTAAGACAAATGTATGGAAGCACGCATGCATAGCATAAGGTATGCTAATTTAGATATGCCCTAATACTAACCATTGAAAGCAGGTAAATAAAAGGGAAGAAAGGCGTGGGGTTGGAAGACATACACACAAGTACCCACACTTATTACAAATTCGCCCTCGCCCGGAGGGACCAAAAGAATATACAATTTAATTAACCTACAAGCTAATTAAATATTACAAGCCCTTAATTAATTAATAAATTAACTAAGCTATGGAAAGCAGTAAAAGGCCTCGGGAAGAGGAATGAATGCATGCATGCTCGGCTTTGCTCGGAAATCCAACGCCATGCACAAGTTTGCCTCTGTTTTCCTTGCTCTGCTCCTCTGAAAATTGCACAACTCCCAAGGTATGCTTCATGGACACTGTGGAGCACCACCGGCAAGAAGGAATGACCACCGGCCATGGGAAATGATCATCGGCTACTGGTTAAGCCATCGGCCACAGATGGATGGCCGGTCGGCACTGGAGATGGCCGGCCGGCCAAATCTTCTTGCAGAAACCTGTTTTGGCAGCAGCAGAGGGCGAAACATGGCATGGCAATGCATTTCAAGCAAATGTGTGCACCAACGCATCCCTTATCATGTTGGTGACTCAAAGGGACATGGTTCTCGATTCTCGGACCACCAATCGCACATTTCAATGCGTGATGGCCCAAGAAACCAAGTATGCACTTTGATTTCAAATGAGATGCACATCAAACAAACAAGTGAAACCCAACATCTATCATACTCAATTCAAGAGGCATGGCATGTATGCTCATGCAATGCGACCTAGGCATGTTAACTAAGTATGCAACATGGGCATGCAAGCAAGTAATGCACAATGCATGTTAGGCGCACAACCTAAATGAGCAAGCATGCAAGATATGGAATAATAATGGGAGTGACAAGCATACAAGATGTGATCTAAGCATGCGAGTGTGCAAGGCATGCGTCATATTAAGCAACCTAAACATGAAACAACACACAAGTATGCCACAACACACAAGGTGAGCATGCATCAACATGCAAAGGATGGTCTTATACTAACTTGCACAGCTCTCTACTAGGTCCAAAACAGTGGCCAAAATGATGCAACAAAGGCATGAAAACACACACAAGCATGCATGCACAAGGCCTTAAACATGGAGCATAAGCCATCAACTCTTCAAAGCATGAAAGGGATGGAAAATGCAAGTATGCAAGCATGGAACATGGACTGAAATATGGTCTCCAATGACGCCAAATCATGAGAACAAGCCAAGTAAAGCATACTAGTGACCTACACACCCAAGGCTAGTAAGCTAGAATGCAAAGAAGCTATACAAAGCATGGAAAACATGAATCCAAAGACCCAAGACAGACCTTAAGCATGTTAAAACATGACCAAAAACTTCACAAAGCTAAGCCAAAATATGCAAGCATGGTGGTCCAAAGGCAAGATGCATTTCTAGGCAAAACAGAGGAATACAAAGCAAGTGTATGATGCATGCCAAGGGTCAACAAACCAACATGGGACAGAGGTAAAACATGCTAAATAAACACCAAATACCCACTGAAATAGAGCCAACACATGTTAGAATGAGGTGCTCCTTTGGAAGGCCATGCAAGGGGTTGTTATACACATCCAAGAGGGACACTCAATACGACCAAAACAACTCTAGAAATGGCTTGTGGGGGTCCTAAAACCCACTGAAAAATGCCTGAACTGAGCACAAGAAGTGTGCAAATATAGGCCCCTTTGTAAGGCCAAAAAGGGCATCAAACAAGACAACAAGGAGAGGGGATGGCCCTCTCCTTCTTAGGACCTTAAACCACCATCCTCACCACTGAAATCCCTCAAGATTTCAGTGGTGAGGAGGCCCAAGCAAGGTGGTCCCGGAGCTCACTAAAAATGCACAAAAATGAGGCCAAATGAGGCCAAACAAGGCCTAAGAGGGGTCAAACAACCCCAAACACCAAAGTGGTCTTAATGAAGTATCTTAAACACAAACAAAAAAAAAAAAAAAAAAAACTTTTTTATGTTATACACCAAGCTCAAATCAGCAAGCAAGACAGGCTAAAATGAGGTACAAGAAAGTGCTAAAAAGGGGAAGAAACTTACCCTTGAAGACCAAATTCGAGACCAGAAGCTTCAGGGGCCAAAAACCAGCTTTTGGAGCTCAATAAACCCTCCCAAGAACCTCAGTCCAATGGTAGTGGTGTATGGCTATGAGGTGTGGTGCAATAGGCCAAGAACAAGGGTCTTTGAACACTCTAACACACCCAAATGTAGAGAGAGAGGGAGATATAGAGAGAGAGGGTGATATATATGTTATATGTATGTATTAGGTCTGATTTTGCTGAACCAAAACAATGGAGGAGGATGGGTTTCTTTTATAGAGCAAGGAAATGGCATAAAGCTTCTCAAAGAAGCTATACAAAAGGGTCAAAGGGACCAAGCTTCTAAGAGAAGCTAATGCAAAGGTGCAAGCTTCTTGAGGAAGCCAAGACAAGGGGTCGAAGCTTCCTCAAGAAGCTTTGAGCAAAGGGTGCAAAAAAGAGGGTCAAAAGGGGTGCAAAGGGTGCAAAACAGCCACACACGTGCATGGGGAGGAGAGTCTGTGCATTCCAGCTGGCACAGCTGGCATCCATTCAATCTGTAGAATAATCCGGAAGGTCATCGGCTAGTAAACTTGGTCGGTCAACCATCTTTTCTGGCCGGTCGGCCATCTATTTGGTCAGTCGGCCATTTGTTTTGGCCGGTCGGCAGGAAAAATCTGCTCTGCAGGTCCAACTTCAAACGGGCATAGCTTCTTCATATGTACTCATTTTCAGGTCATTCTTGTGTCAAAATTGAAGCCCTGGAAGTAATCTTTCCAATGGAACCATCCTTGCATCAAAATTCCAACTGTACAAAAAGTTATGCTTGTTTTAGTGAAGGCTGCTCAGTTTCGGTCCAACCGGGATGATGCCCAACTTCAACCAATCATATCTCCGCCCTCCGGTCTCGGATTTAAGAGATTGTTGAATGAAAAATGAAGCCCCGGAAGTCTTCTTTCCAACGGTGGCAGTCTCATAGCTCAAATCAAAGTGTATAGAAAAATAAGCTTGATTTAGCGAGGACTGCTTGTCCCTCTCTTAGCAATTCTTGCCTATCTTCTTCTCCAACTTGGCTTCTCCCCTCTTCTCCTCTTTTCTTCAACTTCAAACCCCTAAGCAAGGTGTTTTGAAAGATTTTTCAAATATTTCATCTCTTTTTCATTCATTTCCACTTTGTCCTTGCTCGGTTTATCGAAAAGCGCATTTTTTGACAAAATGTGAGCCTCGGAACATCGTAGAAACTTTATTTCAAAAATGTTTTGAAAGAGAGGGTTTTAAGGTCTAAAAACCATTCAAAATAGCTTTGGTCCAAAATGGGGTGTGAAGTTGGGATTTGACCCTCTCATTGCCGAAGAAATTGAACCTTTGCTCTGCACACCTTTCATCATCGAGCAAACCATCAGTAGCGCCCAAGTCTTAAGGGCGGTCAAAAATAGGGTGTCTATAGTTGCCCCTCTTTGACAGAACTCGAAAGTCATAACAATGACGGGAGTGAATGTCAAAGCCCAGAGACGACCCATTTTTGACAAGGCCGAAGACTTGGACAAACAAACAAAATACCGATAAATAAATTGTTGTGCCCACAGGCTGCCTACATATCCCTTTGCAAGGAATCAAACCAGCGTAGTTCAGGGGCAGGATGCAAATGATATGCAGGAAGACTTTGATAATTGGACTTATACGCCACGTGAAGCCGGTTTGAAAATTGGACTTATACGCTGCGTGAAGGCGGTTTGAAAATTGGACTAATACGCTGCGCGAAGCCGGTTTGAAAGTTGGACTTATACACTGCGCGAAGCCGGTTTGAAAATTGGACTTATACGCTGCGCGAAGCCAGTTTGAAAGTTGGACTTATACGCTGCGCGAAGCCGGTTTTGACAAGTAAAGTGCACAAAACAGTGCGATGCGCAAAATAGCGCGAATGAGATGTAATGCAAAATGCAATGAGACGCGCAAAATAGCGCGATGCGCAAAATAGCGCGAATGAAATGTAATGCACAAGACAATGCGATGCGCAAAATAGCGCGATGAAATGTAATGTACAAGACAGTGCGATGTGCAAAATAGTGCGATTGAATGCATGCAAAACGCAAGTAAGGTGCACAAAACAGTGCGATGCGCAAAATAGCGCGAATGATGAATTGCACAAAACAGTGCGATGCGCAAAATAGTGTGAGTGTAAATTGCACAAAACAGTGCGATGCGCAAGAAAGTGCGAGTGATTCGAAATGCGAAAGTGCACAAGGCAATGCAATGTGCAAAATAGCGCGAACCTGAACCTGCACAGAACAGTGCGATACGCAAAACAGCGCGAATGATAATCTGCACAAAACAGCGCGATACGCTAAACAGCGCGAATGATAATGCAATGCACAAAATAGTGCGATGCGCTAAACAGCGCGATTGATTTTGAAATGCACAAGACAGTGTGATACGCTAAACAGCGCAAGTGATATGCAATGCACAAGATAGTGCGATACGCTAAACAACGTGAGTGATTTGAAATGCAATGCACAAAATAGTGCGATACGCTAAACAGCGCGATTGATTTTGAAATGCACAAGACAATGCGATACGCTAAACAGCGCGAGTGATATGCAATGCACAAGACAGTGCGATATGCTAAACAGCGCGATTGATTTTGAAATGCACAAGACAGTGCGATACGCTAAACAGCGCGAGTGATATGCAATGCACAAAATAGTGCGAGTGAGATACAACCACAAGATGCACAAGACAGTGCTAGTGAGATACAAAGTGTAAGTGCACACGACAGTGCGAGTGAATGCATGTTCTATGCAAATGAGGTGCATTTTTTATGCAAGTATGGAAGAGTGCATTTTCTATGCAAAAGATACGAGCATTTTCTATGCAAGAAACAGGAGCATATTCTATGTAATATTGAAAGCATATTTTATGCAGAATCGAAAGCAAGCATATTCTATGCATAAATCATAACGATGCGCGGCACACATGTAACAAAAGTGTATATGAAAGTGCACATTCTATGCAATGGAAGGGCATCAAACATGTACTCTGGTGCCTCCGATTTACCTTTCGGAGGACTTTGTAACACACTCAGCTCAAAAAGGGCGCACCCTGTTTATGTTGGCAAGAGATAACATCTGCTGCTGCTTTAATTGCCATTCTGACTCGAAGCAGGCTTACACTTGGGGTCGAGATACACTCATACTCCAGAGAAATGGCGAGGTCTGGGAAGGTGCACCTGAAATGCAGTCTCGGATCTTGCCAAAGCTGGAACACCCTAAGATGCTCCAAATTTTCCTTTTTTCTTTTGCTTTGCAGTCTGGAATCTACATAGCTTCAGATAGGTCCTTGTTCTACTGTTCACACTTATCGGGGGTGGACCCTGCAGTTTTATGAAAGAACAAATACTGTTTTGCACAAATGTGGAGAATGGCACAGCACTCTGAGCACAAGATGATTTTTTGGAAATTGAGAAATGAGTTCATAACCGGGTATTGAGCCGACGACTGGCCACAGCCAAAACGACTCGACAAGGGAAAAACGAAGGTAAACAACCTAAACACATCGAGTAACACTCGAAGCGACTCAAAACAAGAATCGAGACAGACAAAATAAAACACAAGACTCAAATGTGCACATGGAGCCTGTTTCCCCGGGTATTGTTTCCCACCCTTTCTCATTTGTGATTCTCACATTGCTCGGCCCTCAGGCTCCGTTTTTTCTGAAAAATCCCTTTTCTCACTTTTTCTCTCAGCGCACATCTCTCTATTCTTCAATCTCTCATTTTAAATCCCTTCCCTGTGTGGTTGATGGATAAACAGAAAGTTGTGGGCTCTCACCCCTAGCATTTCGCTAGATTCTTCTTCTTGTTCACAACAGTGAGTTTCTCCCAGAGAGGCGCTATGCTACAACTGGACGAGTAGCAGATCTGCAGCTGACATCGGTTGACGATGCTCTACTGGGGAGTTTGGACGTGATCAGATATGTCCAGATAAAGGAGTGGAATATCCTAATCCATTCCAATTTGTGCTTCGCACTTGGTTTGATACCTCGTTGCTTGGAGGATGTGAGAGTTTTCTGCCCTTTTGCAGTTAGCTTCAGTGGTGCCTTTTTCCGGCAAGTATGGTGCCTTTCTTGGCAAGCATGTTAATAATGGGGAAAAGACAGAACAACTGACTCAACTGTGCCCCTAGTTCATCATTTTGACCATTTTTTGTTTTGGTTTTCTACTAAAACAATTTTGACCAATATGAGAGTTAGATTAACATACTTGTTCAATTTTTGATTTGAAAATCATACAAGTCAGGCTATGAGCACTGAAAATTTTCCTTTTTGGGGTCCAAGAAATGGTCCAGTTTTTGGGGAAAATGGAATAATTTTCGAGAGAATAGTCAACCTCAGTAAAAATTCTCAAAAACTATTTTTGCAAACGGCCAATGCTCAACAAGCACGGAACCTACTCTTGAGATGCGCAACTTCAGATCTGAAGGAAAATTGCCCCTTGCTTGAAAAGAGCTGGACGGCAACGGAAAGTTGCCCCTTGTTTGAATGGCACCACGGCACACTGTATGGCAGCGGAAAGTTGCCCCTTGTTTGGATAGCATCGCAGCGCATTGCAATCAGTCCTCAGAGTGACGATGACAATCGAACTCTCGGATACAGAGAAGGCAAAGATGATCAAAACCATTACATGGACACGGTTGATTTTGAAGTGTTTTACGGCTGGACTTCGGAATGAAGTTGCCTACGTATCCCAAAGATGAGAATCAAGCCTTATGTAGTTCGGGGTTAAGGTACACTCGGGTATTTAACCTCTCCTTCTGCGCTCTAACTTTTGTCAAGGCCGCCCTTCCGGGTTTTTAACCTTGCGAGCTCTGTTTTTCTTTTCTTTTCAATTCTTTTCATTTTTTTTCATCTTTTCTTTTCTTTCTTTTTTTTTTCATCTTTTGTTCATTTCTTTTTTGTTCTTTGCATTTTTCTTCTTCTTCTTTTTTGTTCTTTTCCTTTTTTCCTTGCTCTAACTTTTGCCTGGGTCGCCCTTCCGGGTTTTCGACCCAGCGAGCCTCTCAAGGGTAAAAGTGTAGCTTTGTCCATGTCAAATGGTTTTGAAATCTCGAAGTCATCTGAATCCAGGAGAATGGCTACTGTTCGCTGATGATATAAGAGTCCATCCAATGGAGGGTGAATTTACCCCTAGTGTTGTGGATCGGAACTCAGTTGTTCGTCAGCAAAAACCTTCTTCTTTCCTTGTTTCTGAGATTTGGCATTCTTGCCAATCTTTGTTAGATTGAGAATCATCCCAATTTTTTTTGACTCTTCGAGCACATCTGACATCTTTGCCCCTAGTTCGAGGGGTGCTCATGATCTAACTTTGCAAGCTTCTTGATCTGACTTTGTTGCCGCTAATTCACGGGCTGCTTTTGACCTGGCCACACAAGCCTTACATTGTGGTTGACCGTTGAACGTTCTGAATGGGTTCAAGGTTCGAGAACAAATGGATTGAATCTTGAGGCTAAGAGTGATCCTAGGCTGCACAATCTCAAGAGCGATTCCACACAAGTCTTCACAGGACCGCGCAAAACAGTTTTTGAGATCTTTTAAGAAAACGACAAATCGCTCGCGCTGAAGACAGTGTAGGACCAATCTAGATCAAGCCATGATCCTTCTCAGTACTCATACTAACAAGCATGATCTCAATCATTAAGGGCTTAACATGCCTCTCTTTCTCTCAATTGATCAAGTTTTGCAAAACCCGAGCAATTCCTTCCTCTTTCTTTTTCTCACAATGTTTCGAAAAAAGTTTTGGAAAACTTAGGTCGATGCAATGAATTCAAGGCACAGAAAAGACACAGCTTCTAGTCAAATACTGCCATCTCATTTAGAATTTCTGGCACAGCTGGCATACGGCAGAAGCAAACACAAGAGTGTGAAAATCACCGTTGTTCCATTCAGATCTTTTGGTGTAACTGGCTCCAGGCAGAAACAGACTCAAAAAGAAAATGAAAAGACAAACACAAAATGAGCAAGTGATGTCCGAGGTAACACCCCCGAAATCACCCGACTCCAACAAAACAGGACTAACTCGATACAACAAGACAGACCCAACTGACTTAGTACAAAAAGACTAACTCTACACAACACAACAAGACTGACCCAATACCCAAGTCAGAAACTAGCATTCGCAAATGCTTAAAACAGTGCATGCCATACGCCATATCTAAAGTAAATCGAGCGCCATCCACAGGTGGTTCATCCCCCGATCACATCACATTATTCTCCACAAGTTCACTGATCAAGTGCCGATAGACTTTGCTGAGTTGGTGCGACGATGACCTTATTGTCAATCAGATCTTGTATTTCGTGGTGAAGACGGAGACAACCATCAGTGACATGGCCGACTTGCTGATGAAAGGCACAGTACTTGGTCGGATCATGGGAGTGAGGAAGTCTATCTGGCAGTGGTTGCGGCTCCAAGGGTTTCAATCCCCCTCTCTAATCAAGATCCTAAAGGCCGCTGATAGAGACATGTACAGTGGTGCGAACACCCTCTAGCCTCGAGGTGGGTGTTTTGAGGTTTGTGGAGTTTTGCTGGATGCACCAGCAAAGGGATTGGCAGGCGTTGACTGGGTTTGCTGATCGTTTCCGAGCACGGGATTAGGGCTGAAAGGAACATTCCTCGTACAAAGGCCCTTCTCCTGGCTTGCCCCTTGATTCAGACTACTCTCATTCTGAGTGGCGAAAGTGTCATCCACAGTTTTTGTAACAACTGCGAGGACTTGCTCTTTGTTCAGTCCCTCAGCTTTCAAAGCCTCAATATCCCACCGAAGGTGTTCATGGGGACCATTGTCTGCCCCTATCTTGTTCTTACCAGTCGCTTCCACTTTGTCAAGAGATTGGCCTTCTTCTAATGCAACTCGTCCCGAAGTTGGAGAGCCTTTAGATATGAACTCCCTGGTACGTGATGTGGTTGATGATGGGGCCAAAACCCCAAAGGCCAGATCTGCCACAGTTATCTAAAGATCTTCGATCATTCTCATCAGCTCAGAAGTAGTGGGTTCATGGGTTTGAGATGATTGGGGTTCAAATGCACCCATCATGCATAAGTTCAGGCTCTCTGGGATAAACACGTTAGGTTTGGGTAGATGGACTGGGGTGATGTATACGCTGGGGTCATAAGGGACGGCCAGTGTGTGGATTAGGTTAAGATATAGATGAGGTACTTGATCATTGGGGGCTGAAAGTGGAGCTATCGTCTGGTTGTCAATGAGATTTTGGATCTCATGACGAAGGTGGTAGCAACGGTCGGTGCCATGACCACGCTGCTGATGGTACACACAGTACTTGGAGGGGTTATGTCTGGCTGGGAGTGGGTCAGGCAGAGGTTGAGGATCAAACCCTCTTTCCATCAAGGCTTTTAGTGCGCTAGTCAAGCTCATATACAGGGGGGTGAAAGTTCTTCCCTGAGCTCGGGCCGAGCCAGCTGTTTGTAGGCTTGGATTGGCAAAAGGGTTGGCTGTGGCTATTGTATTGATTTCGGTGGGTTTGGGAATAGTGTTACTACCAGCATTGGTACTCCCGGAAATCACCCTTCTTGTCGGTTCACTTGTTCTGGGAATGATCCCTGTGTTGAACGCATTCTCGACCTGAACCCCCAGTTCATGCAAACTCTTGAAAGTGAATAGCGGAGCGACTATCAACTTTTGCAACATATCATGCTCAAGGTTTCGCACCATCATCTGCACTTGATCCCTCTCGGAAGGCCGATCTGTCATCTGTGCTGCCTTTGCCCTCCATCTCACAACAAATTCCACAAAAGGCTCTGTTGGGTTCTGGCGGGTTGCTTCAAGTTCTTGGATGGTTATTTCAACTTGGGTATTGTAGGAATACTGATCGACAAAGGCCTCAGCCAATTCTTTCCAGTTTTGCTTCACTGTATCCTCCAACTTGGCATACCAAGTGGCTGCTACACCCGACAGGGTTCTTCCATACAGAGAGAGTTTATGTGGCTTAGTCAGACCCATCGGCTTTAGGACATCCAAGAAAAGTCAGATATGTACCGTTGGATCTCCAGACCCGTCAAAACGGTCGATATATGGCATTTTGAATCTGTCTGGGAGCCGTATGGCAGACTCAGTGTGCCCATCCTCAATGTCGGGAATGGAATTAAGGCCCTGTGCCTTCTTGAATTGCTTCTCAAGGTTCGCAATTTTCATTGCAGTCGGATTGAGCTCATTAACATCAAGGGAATAAAGCCTCTCATTAGGTTGTACCAGGGGTCTGAGCACCTGAGCTTGAGTCAACCTTTCTCGAGGATTCAGACACTGCAAATCTTCAACTGGCGGAAGTGGGTCAAAGTTTGGCTGGGGTCCCAAAGCTGGATGTGAGGCAGATGCCCCAGATGGACGCTACATTTCAATACTGGTCTCAGCTTGCATGGCAGTTCCCTGATTTAACGCTGCTATCACGACCACAAATTCTTCCGAACCCTGGGCCATCATGGTCTGCTGAGTCTGAACAAAGGTGATGTGACTGGCGACTAACGGATCAGATGAACCGGTGAGCCCTGACTGGCCTTTCTTTACCTTGCCTTGGCGAAAGAACACTGGTTGCCCTTGAATTGAATTTCTGACCTAACAAAGTCTATCAACACTAGTCCAATGTACCCCGGGGATATCGGAGCCTTCTGAAGCTATGGTTCCAGGACTACCTGGCAAAAGAGAAAACAGACAGCATCTCAGCTCAATTTTACTGGGACAGATATGAGCATAGCGGAATGATTGTGCTCAATACTGATCACTGTTCCCCAAATATCTGTCCCAAAACTGATTCCCTTACGTAAAACTGATTCCCCAAATACTGATGCTGATGCCCACAGGCCTAATACCCAGACTTGCAAACTGGTATGTACGTTCCTGTAGAGATACACTCTAAAGCACATAGCAAGTAAAGAGATCCAAAACACCCCTATAGAGGGGTAGGGTTTCCCTGTCCTATTTTGTCAGAAGCTAGGGTTTCACTATCCACACAGCAGTTTCAAACAACCTATAATCGGGTAAGCAACCTGTCCTAGCTTGGAATGGTCACTATGGTTTCCGAATATGCACTAGGTCGAATGGTCAAAAAGGGTGCCCCGGTAAAACCAGGGTTTGTGTTCCCATACTGTCAGAGCCCATAACCGGTCAGCCTTATGGTCATGTCTTGACAAGACAAGCCTCCGGCACACCGTTCAGGAATGGCAGATGGCAAACACTGTATTCCTAGGCGCATCAATGCACATGCAATGCAAAGAAACACATAAATGAAATCAAAACAGGATATCACGAGTTCGAGTCAAGCTCTCTAACATCCCCAGCGGAGTCGCCAGAAACTGTAAACGCGCCCGCGTGGGCCTTCGCTACAGTTTGGACTCGATTTGTGTCACGGTTCTTAATCTGAACCAAAGAGTCCAAATCCGGCAAATCGTTTTGAGAAACAGATTTTTGAAAAGAAGTGCCAAACATGGACTGCTTTGCCAAATACAGAGTTGCCACCTAAATATTTTTTTTAAGGGGGAATTTAGGAAACCCTGACTCGATGCCAAAGGCCACGTGTCCGTCATCACCAAAGTTGCCTCGGCTCGGGAGCTTGGGTACGATTGGGGAAGGTCAGCTATGAGCACCCCCTCTTGCCCAATCCGAAGATCGGCCTCTACTAACCATGATACCCGATTTTGAAAACGTTATGTGTTCTTATTCCAGTTATTAGCCTAGAGTTACTATGTTATGCGCACAGCAAACAAGCATAGACCAAATCGCCTAAATTGGAACAAAACATTTCATGTTTGTTTTAAAAATGGTTTGCTACTCGCAAGTAGGCTAAAATGCAGGTTTTGCCACCCTTAAGTGGGCTTTTAGAAAAAATGGTTTTGCCACTATCTAGTGGGCTTAAAACTCACAATTTTAATGCATTATTCCAAGTTAGGTAATTCAACCTCCATCCACAGGCATTCAAGCAGTTATATCACATAAGCAGCTAGCCTCATGGTAATCATGCTGTCATGGCAACACTCACACGCATGCAAGGATGCTAAAGCAGAAGAACTTACAGAGTACTCCAAGCCAAAACAAAAACTAGTTAGTAATCATATGCAGGATCCTAGTTCATGTTAAGATGGCTAATGCAGCATATGCAAAATGCAACTATAATAGGCTTGGCTATCCTAAAGAATGGCATGTGAAATGCTGCAACTAACAAGTACTCAACTTGGATTTGAAATACAAGTGCAGTTAGCATGATGTGCCGAGCCCGATGCATGTAAGACAAATGTATGGATGCACGCATGCATAGTATAAGGTATGCTAATTTAGATATGCCCTAATACTAACCATTGAAAGCTGGTAAATAAAAGGGAAGAAAAACGTGGGGTTGGAAGACATACACACATGTACCCAAACTTATTACAAATTCGCCCTCGCCCGGAGGGACCAAAAGAATATACAATTTAATTAACCTACAAACTAATTAAATATTACAAGCCCTTAATTAATTAATAAATTAACTAAGCTATGGAAAGCAGTAAAAGGCCTCGGGAAGAGGAATGAATGCATGCATGCTCGGCTTTGCTCGGAAATCCAACGCCATGCACAAGTTTGCCTCTGTTTTCCCTGCTCTGCTCCTCTGGAAATTGCACAACTCCCAAGGTATGCTTCATGGACACTGTGGAGCACCACCGGCCATGGGGAATGATCAACGGCTACTGGTTAAGCCATCAGCCACTGATGGATGGCCGGTCGGCACTGGAGATGGCCGGCCGGCCAAATCTTCTTGTAGAAACCTGTTTTGGCAGCAGCAGAGGGCGAAACATGGCATGGCAATGCATTTCAAGCAAATGTGTGCACCAACGCATCCCTTATCATGTTGGTGACTCAAAGGGACATGGTTCTCGATTCTCGGACCACCAATCGCGCATTTCAATGCGTGATGGCGCAAGAAACCAAGTATGCACTTTGATTTCAAATGAGATGCACATCAAACAAACAAGTGAAACCCAGCCTCTATCATACTCAATTCAAGAGGCAAGGCATGTATGCTCATGCAATGCGACCTAGGCATGTTAACTAAGTATGCAACATGGGCATGCAAGCAAGTAATGCACAATGCATGTTAGGCGCACAACCTAAATGAGCAAGCATGCAAGATATGGAATAATAATGGGAGTGACAAGCATACAAGATGTGATCTAAGCATGCGAGTGTGCAAGGCATGCGTCATATTAAGCAACCTAAACATGCAACAACACACAAGTATGCCACAACACACAAGGTGAGCATGCATCAACATGCAAAGGATCGTCTTACACTAACTTGGACAGCTCTCTACTACGTCCAAAACAGTGGCCAAAATGATGCAACAAATGGATGAAAACACACACAAGCATGCATGCACAAGGCCTTAAACATGGAGCATAAGCCATCAACTCTTCAAAGCATGAAAGGGATGGAAAATGCAAGTATGCAAGCATGGAACATGGACTGAAATGTGGTCTCCAATGATGCCAAATCATGAGAACAAGCCAAGTAAAGCATACTAGTGACCTACACACCCAAGGCTAGTAAGCTAGAATGCAAAGAAGCTATACAAAGCATGGAAAACATGAATCCAAAGACCCAAGACAGACCTTAAGCATGTTAAAACATGACCAAAAACTTCACAAAGCTAAGCCAAAATATGCAAGCATGGTGGTCCAAAGGCAAGATGCATTTCTAGGCAAAACAGAGGAATACAAAGCAAGTGTATGATGCATGCCAAGGGTCAACAAACCAACATGGGACAGAGGTAAAACATGCTAAATAAACACCAAATACCCACTGAAATAGAGCCAACACATGTTAGAAGGAGGTGCTCCTTTAGAAGGCCATGCAAGGGGTTGTTATACACATGCAAGAGGGACACTCAATATGACCAAAACAACTCTGGAAATGGCTTATGGGGGTCCTAAAACCCACTGAAAAATGCCTGAACCGAGCACAAGAAGTGTGCAAATATAGGCCCCTTTGTAAGGCCAAAAAGGGCATCAAACAAGACAACAAGGAGAGGGGATGGCCCTCTCCTTCTTAGGACCTTAAACCACCATCCTCACCACTGAAATCCCTCAAGATTTCAGTGGTGAGGAGGCCCAAACAAGGTGGTCCCGGAGTTCACTAAAAATGCACAAAAATGAGGCCAAACAAGGCCTAAGAGGGGTCAAACAACCCCAAACACCAAAGTGGTCTTAATGAAGTATCTTAAACACACACAAAAAAAAAAAAAAAAAAAAAAAAAAAAAAAAAAATTATGTTATACACCAAGCTCAAATCAGCAAGCAAGACAGGCTAAAATGAGGTGCAAGAAAGTGCTAAAAAGGGGAAAAAAAACTTACCCTTGAAGACCAAATTCGAGACCAGCAACTTCAGGGGCCAAAAACCAGCTTTTGGAGCTCAATAAACCCTCCCAAGAACCTCAGTCCAATGGTAGTGGTGTATGGCTATGAGGTGTGGTGCAATTGGCCAAGAACAAGAGTCTTTGAATACTCTAACACACCTAAATGTAGAGAGAGAGGGAGATATAGAGAGAGAGGGTGATATATATGTTATATGTATGTATTAGGTCTGATTTTGCTGAACCAAAACAATGGAGGAGGATGGGTTTCTTTTATAGAGCAAGGAAATGGCATAAAGCTTCTCAAAGAAGCTATACAAAAGGGTCAAAGGGACCAAGCTTCTAAGAGAAGCTAATGCAAAGGTGCAAGCTTCTTGAGGAAGCCAAGACAAGGGATCAAAGCTTCCTCAAGAAGCTTTGAGCAAAGGGTGCAAAAAAGAGGGTCAAAAGGGGTGCAAAGGGTGCAAAACAGCCACACACGTGCATGGGGAGCAGAGTATGTGCATTCCAGCTGGCACAGCTGGCATCCATTCAATCTGTAGAATACTCCGGAAGGTCGTCGGCTAGCAAACTTGGTCGGTCAACCATCTTTTCTGGCCGGTCGGCCATCTATTTGGCCGGTCGGCCATTTGTTTTGGCCGGTCGGCAGGAAAAATCTGCTCTGTAGGTCCAACTTCAAACGGGCATAGCTTCTTCATATGTACTCATTTTCAGGTCATTCTTGTGTCAAAATTGAAGCCCCGGAAGTAATCTTTCCAATGGAACCATCCGTGCATCAAAATTCCAACTGTACAAAAAGTTATTCTTGTTTTAGTGAAGGCTGCTCAGTTTCGGTCCAACCGGGATGATGCCCAACTTCAACCAATCATATCTCCGCCCTCCGGTCTCGGATTTAAGAGATTGTTGAATGAAAAATGAAGCCCCGGAAGTCTTCTTTCGAACGGTGGTGGTCTCATAGCTCAAATCAAAGTGTATAGACAAATAAGCTTGATTTAGCGAGGACTGCTCGTCCCTCTCTTAACAATTCTTGCATATCTTCTTCTCCAACTTGGCTTCTCCCCTCTTCTCCTCTTTTCTTCAACTTCAAACCCCTAAGCAAGGTGTTTTGAAAGATTTTTCAAAGATTTCATCTTTTTTTCATTCATTTCCACTTTGTCCTTGCTCAGTTTATCGAAAAGCGCATTTTTTGACAAAATGTGAGCCTCGGAACATCGTAGAAACTTTATTTCAAAAATGTTTTGAAAGAGAGGGTTTTAATGTCTAAAAACCATTCAAAATAGCTTTGGTCCAAAATGGGGTGTGAATTTGGGATTTGACCCTCTCATTGCCGAAGAAATTGAACCTTTGCCCTGCACACCTTTCATCATCGAGCAAACCATCAGTAGCGCCCAAGTCTTAAGGGCGGTCAAAATGGTCTTAAATTAGTTTAAGACCATCCTTCGCATGTGTTGCATGCTTGCCTTATGTGTTGTTGCATATTTGCCCTTGTTCCATGCTTATTACATTACACATTTGCATGCTTAGGTTGTAATGCATTTGGCATGCATTGTACTTAACATGTTGTCCATGTTGCATCTTGCATGCTTGCATGGTTAAGATTATACTTTGCATGTTTGCTAGCTTGTATACTTGCCCACATGCTCATGTTGCATGTTTAGTCTCCATGCCTAGGTTGCATCGCATTGAGCATGCATGCTTCGCCTCTTGAATTAAGCATGATAGAGGTTGGGCTTTATGTGTTTATTTGGTTTGCATTGCATTTGAAATCAAAATGCACAACTCGGCCTCTTTGGACATTACGCATTGAAATGCACGATTGGTGGTCCGAGGGTCGAGTACCAAACTCCTTTGAGTCATGAACATGATAAGGAGTGTGGTTGGTGCAAACATTGCTTGAAATGCATTGCCATGCCATGTTTTGCCCTCTGCTGCTGTCAAAACAGGTTCTGCGGGAAGCTTTGGCCGATCGACTACATTAAGTGTCGATCGACCAATATGGATGGCCAATAGGTCCATAGATGGTCGATGACCACTTCCCTTTGGCCGGTGACCATTCCTCATGGCCGGTGTCATTACCCAGTGTTCATAAGGTGTACCTTGGGAATTGTGCCATTTTCAGAGGAGCAGAGTAGGGAAAACAGAGGTAGCTTGCGCATGGCATTGGATTTCCGGGCGAAGCCAATCCGAGCACGTGTGCATCCCTCTTCCCGAGGCCTTTTAATGCTTTCCTTAGCCTAATTGATTTGTTAATTAATTAGGTGGTCTGTAAATTATTTAATTAGCTTGTAGGTTAATTAAATTGTATTATTCTTTTGGTCCCTCCGAGCGAGGGCGAATTTGTAATAAGTGTGCGTGCGTGTGTGCATGTCTTCCAACCCCCACTTCTTTCTCCCTTTTACTTACCTGCTTTGATGGTTAGTATTAGGGCATATTTAATTTAGCATACCTTATGCTATGCATGCGTGCATCATTCATCAGTCTTGCATGCACTGGGCTCGGCACATCATGCTAACCGCATAGTATTTTAATTCCAAACTTGAATACGTGCATCGAGTTGTTGCATTTCATATGTCATCCTTAGATTAGCCGAGCCTGTTCTAATGACATTCAGTATGCAATGCATTAGCCATTTGTTAAACATTGAACTAGGATCATGCATGATTACTAACGAGTTCATTGCTTTGGCATGGAGTACGATGTAAGTATTTATGCTTTAGCATCTCGCATGAGTGTGAATGTTAACATGACAGCATGCTTACCATGAGGCTATGTGCTTATGTGATATAACTCCCTGAATGCCTGTGGGTGAAGGTTGGGTACTTAAATTAGAACAATGCATTGAATGCGAGTCTTAAGCCTCCCCTCGAGAGTGGCAAAACCATGTTTTCTAAGCCCACCTGAAGGTAGCAAAATCTGCATTTTAAGCCTACTTGTGAGTAGCAAATAATTTTCAAAACAAACATGAAATGTTTTGTTCCAATTCAGGCGACCCAGTCTATACTTGTTTTGCTGCGCGCATCACATAGTAAATCTAGGCTAATAACCGGAATAAGAACGCATAATGTTTTCAAAACTAGATATCATGGTTAGTAGAGGCCGATCTTCGGATCGGGCGATCGGGGGTGCTCATAGCTGACCTTCCCCAATCGTACCCAAGTTCCCGAGCCGAGGCAACTTTGGTGATGACGGACACGTGGCCTTAGGCAAACGAGTCAGGGTTTCCTAAATTTCCCCCATAAAAAAATATTTAGGTGGCAACTCTGTATCTGGCAAAGCAGTCATGTTTGGCACTTCTTTCTAAAAATCAGTTTTCTCAAAACGATTTGCCGGATTTGGACTCTTTAATTCAGATTTAGAACCGTGACAATTTGAGAGTCCTAACTGTAGTGAGCCCAAATGAACAGAACGGGACTTATCCTCCCAGGGCGTTCGGGGACGTCCACAGCTGTGTGCGTAGTGAAACCCTAGCTCCTGATAATAGGACAGGGAAACCCTATCAGTTTGCAAGTCTGGGTATCAGGCCTGCGGGCATCAGTATGTGGAGAATGAGTTTTACCTGAGGGTATCATTTTACTGGCTGAATTTTCGGGTAGAATTCAGTAAAGAGTGCAAACATTCGGCTATGCTCATATCTGTTCTGGTGAAATCGGGTTGAGATGCTGCTTGTTTTCTCTTTTGCAGGGGGGTAGTCTTGGAACCATAGCTTCAGAAGGCTTCAATATCCCCCGAGTACATCGGACTTGTGTTGATAGACTTTGTCAGGTCAGAGATTCAATTCAAGGGCAACCAGTGTTCCTTCGCTGAGGCAAGGCAAAGAAAGGCCAGTCAGGGCTCACCGATTTATCTGATCCGACAGTCACCAGTCACATCATCAGCAGACCCGTGATGGCACAGGGTTTGGAAGAATTTGTGGTCGTGATAGCAGCGTTAAATCAGAGAACTACCATGCAGGATGAGACTAGGCCTGAAACACAATGCCCATCTGGGGCATCTGCCTCACATCCAGCTTCGGGACCCCAACCGAACTTTGACCCACTTCCACCAGGTGAAGATTTGCAGGGTCCAGATCCTCGAGAAGGGTAGGCTCAAGCCCGAGTTTTCAGACCCCTGGTGCAGCCTAATGAGAGGCTTTATCCCTTTGATGCTAATGACCTCGATCCGACCGCAATGAAAATTGTGAACCTTGAGAAGCAATTCAAAAAGGCACAGGGCCTTAAATCCATTCCTGACATTGAGGATGGGTACACCGAGGCTGCCGTACGGCTCCCAGACAGATTCAAAATGCCACATATTGACCGTTTCGATGGGTCTGGAGATCCTATGGTACATAGCCGGCTTTTCTTGGATGTCCTGAAGCCGATGGGTCTGACTAAGCCACAGAAACTCTCTCTGTATGGAAGAACCCTGTCGAGTGTAGCAGCTGCTTGGTATGCCAAATTGGAGAATACAGTGAAACAGAATTGGGAAGAATTGGCTGAGGCCTTTGTTGATCAGTATTCTTACAATACCCAAGTTGAAATGACCACTCAAGAGCTAGAAGCTACGCACCAGAATCCTACAGAGCCGTTTGCGAAATTTGTTGCAAGGTGGAGAGCAAAGGCAGCACAAATGACAGATCGCCCTTCTGAGAGGGATCAAGTGCGGATAATGGTGCAAAACCTCGAGCATGATATGTTGCAAAAGTTGATAGTCGCTCCACTATTCACTTTCAAAAGTTTGCATGAACTGGGGGTTCAGGTTGAGAATGCGTTCAACAGTGGGATCATTCCCAGAACAAGTGAACCGACAAAGAGGGCGATTTCAGGGAGTACCAATGCTGGTAGTAGCGTTATTCCCAAACCCACCGAAATCAATACAGTTGCTACAGCCGACCCTTTTGCTAATCCAAGCCTACAAACCGCCGGCCCAGCTCGAGCTCAGGGTAGAACTTTCACCCCCTCTATATTAGCCTGACTAGCGCACTAAAAGTCTTGATGGAAAGATGGTATCTCAAAGCCCTCGATCCTCAACCTCTGCCTGACCCACTCCCAGCCAGACATAACCCCTCCAAGTACTGTGTGTACCATCAGCAGCGCGGTCATGGCACCGACCATTGCTACCGCCTTCGTCATGAGGTCCAAAATCTCATCGACAACTAGACGATAGCTCCACCTTCAAACCCCAATGACCAAGTACCTCATCCACATCTCACTCTAATCCACAAACTGGTCGTCCCTTACGACTCAGCGTATACATCACCCCAGTCCATTTACCCAAGCCTAAAGTGTTTATCCCAGAAAGCGTGGACTTATGCATGATGGATGCACCTGGACCCGAATCATCTCAAATCCGTGAGCTGACTACTTCTGAGCTGATGAGAATGATCGAAGATCTCAGAGAACTGTGGCAGATTTAGCCTTCGGGATATTGGCTCCATCATCGACCACACCACATACTAGGAATTTCATGTCAAAAGGCTCCCCAATCTTGGGACGGGCTGCATTTGAAGAAGGCCAATCCCTTGGCAAAGTGGAAGCCAGTGGAAAGAACAAGGTAGGGTAGACATTGATCCTCATGAACACCTTTTGTGGGCTGTTGAGGCTTTGAAAGCCAAGGGACTAAACAAAGAGCAAGTGCTCGCAGTTGTTGCAAAAACTGTGGATGACACTTTCGCTACTCAAGTTGGGGATAGTTTGAATCAAGGGGCAAGCCGGGAGAAGGGCGATTGTACCAAGAATGTTCCTTTCAGCTCTAATCCTGTGCTCGGAAGAGATCAGCAAACCCAATCAGCGACTGTCAATCCCTTTGCTGGTGCATCCAGCAAAACTCCACAAACCTCAAAACACCCACCTCGGGGCTAGAGGGTATTCACCCCACTGTACATGTCTCTATCAGTGGCCTTGAGGGTCCGGATTAGAAAGGGGGATCTGAAACCCCTGGAGCCGTGGCCACTGCCAGATAAACTTCCTCTCTCCCATGATCTGGCCAAGTACTGCGCCTTCCATCAACAAACCGGTCATGGCACTGATAGTTGTTACCGTCTTCGCCATGAAATACAAGATCTGATTGATAACAAAGTCATCGTGGCACCAGGCTCTGCAAAGTCTATCGGCACTGGATCAGTGCACTTGGGGGGATAATGTGATGTGATCGGGGGGATGAACTACCTGCGGATGGCACCCAATTTACTCTGGATGTGGCGTTTGGCACGCACTGTTTTGAGCAATGTACAAATGCTGTTAATTTTGCTTTCTGACTTGGGTATTGGGTCAGTCTTGTTGTGTTGTATAGAGTTAGTCTTTTTGTGCTGAGTCAGTTGGGTCTGTCTTGTTGTATCGAGTCAGTCCTGTTTTGTTAGAGTCGGGTGATTTCGGGGGTGTTACCTCAGACATCACTTGCTTGTTTTGTGTTTTTCTTTTCATTTTCTTTTCAGTCTGTTTCTGCCTTGGAGCCGGTTGTGCCAGCAGATTTTGAATGAAACAGTAGTGATTTTCACCCTCTTGTGTTTGCTTCTGCCTTGTGGCAGTTGTGCCAGAAGTTTTGAATGAGATGGCAATATTTGACTAGAAACTGTGTCTTTTCTGTGCCTTGAAATCATTGCATTGACCTAAGCTTTTTCAAAACTTTTTGAACACTGCGGTGAAAACAAAGAGGAAGGAATTCCTCGGGTTTTGTAAAATTTGATCAACTGAGAGAAAGAGAGGCATGCTAAGCCCTTAATGAATGAAATTAGGTTTGTTAATGTGAGTACTGAGAAGGATCCGGGCTTGATCTAGATTGGTTCTACATTGTCTTCAGCGCGAGCAATTTGTCGCTTTCTTAAAAGATTTCAAAAAAATGTTTTGTGTGATCTTGCGATGACCTGTGTGGAATCACTCTTGAGATTGTGCAGCGTAAGATCGCTCTTGAGATTGTGCAGCGTAAGGTCGCTCTCAACCTCGAGACTCAACCCTTTTGCTTCCAAACCTTGAACCTTAATTCATAATGTTCAAAGGTCAATCATGATGTGAGGCTTGTATGGCCAGATTAAAAGTAACCCTTGGACTAGGGGCAAGAAGGTCAGATATGATCAAAAGGAAGTTTGCAAAGCTAGATCAGAAGCACCCCTCGAACTAGGGGCACAAAAATGCCAGATGTGCTCGAAGAGTCAAACATTGGGACATTTCTCAAGCTAATGAAGATCGGCAAGAATGCCAAATCCCAGAAGGGAGGAAAGAAGAAAGTATTGTTGAAGAACAACCGAGTTCCTGTCCGCAACACTAGGGGAAAATTCAGCCTGCATTGGATGGGCTCCTACATTATCAGCGAATAACACCCATTCTCCTGGATTCAGATGGCTTCGAGATCTTAAAACCATTTGACATGGACAAAGCTACACTTTTACCCTTGAAAGGCTCGTTGGGCCGAAAACCCGGAAGGGCGACCCAGGCAAAAGTTAGAGCAAGGAAAAAAGAGAAGAAGAAATGCAAAGAAAAGATGAAAAGGAAAAAAGAAAAAGAGAAATGAAAAGAATTGAAAAGAAAAAAAGAATAAAGCTCACAAGGTTGAAAACCCAGAAAGGGCAGCCTTGGCAAAAGTTAGAGCGCAAAAGGAGAGGTTAATACCCGAGTGTACCTTAAACCCGAACTACGTCAGGCTTGATTCCCATGTTTGGGATACGTAGGCAACTTCGTTTTGAAGTCCGGCCATAAACACTTCAAATTCAACTGTCCTGTCTATGAGATTGAACGGGTCATCTTTGTCATTTATGTATCCAAGAGTTCGGTTATAATCTTCACTATGAGAACTGGTTACAGTGTGCTACGGTGCTATTCAAACAAGGGGCAACTTTCCATTGCCTTACAGTGTGCTGCGGTGCTATTCAAACAAGGGGCAATTTTCCATTGTTTTGGATCTGAGGTTGTGCATCTCAAGGGTAGGTTCCGTGCTCGTTGAGCGGTGGCCATTTGCAAAAATAATTTTTGAGAATTTTTACTAAAGTTGACTGATTCTCTCGAAAATTATTCCATTATTTTCCAAAACTGGACCATTTCTTGGACCCAAAAAAGGAAAATTTTCAGTGCTCATAGCCTGACTTGCATGATTTCAAATCAGAAAATCGAACAATTGTGTTAATCTAACTCTCATGTTGGTCAAAATTGTTTTAATAGAAAACTAAAGCAAAAAACGGTCAAAATGATGAATTAGGGGCACAGTTCAGTCAGGCTTCCTGTCTTTACCCAATCGTCAGCATACTCGCCAGAAAGGACGCTCTACCTACTAGAAAGGGCACAGCTGAAGCTGTCAGTAAACGGTCTGAAAACTCTCTCACCCTCTGAGCAGTGAGGTATCAAGCCGAGTGCGAAGCACGACCGGGAATGGATCAAGATATTCCACTCCTTAGTTTGGACAAATCTAATCACATCCAAACTCCCCAGCAAAACATCGTCAACCGATGTCAGCTGCAGATTTGCTACACACCCAGTTGTAGCGCAACCCCTCTGTGGAAAAGTTCACTGTTGTGAGCAGAAGAAAGAGAATCTGGTAGAATACCAGGGGCAAGAGCCCACAACTTCTTGTTTATCCATCAACCGCCCAGGGGAGGGATAAAAATGAGAGATTAAAGAATAGAGAGATGTGCGCTGAGAGAAAAAAGTGAGAAAAGGGCTTTTTCAGAAAAACAGAGCCTGAGTGCCGAACGATGTGAGAATCACAGATGAGAAAGGGTGGGAAACAATACCCGAAGAAACTGGCTCCTTGCTTACTGAGAGGTCTCTCGCCTTTGTAACACGTCTGTGTGTCGTGTCTTTTGTTTTGTTTGTCTCGATTCTTGTCTTGAGTCGTTTTGAGTGTCAATAGATGTGTTTAGGTTGTTTACCTTTGTTTTCCGTTGTTGAGTCATAGTGCGCTGTATTCAGTCGTAGGCTCAATACCCCGGTCAAGAACTCATATATCAATTTTAAAAATAAATTGTTTTGTGCTCAGAGTGCTGTGTCATTCTCCACGATTGTGCAAAACAAGATCCTTTCCTTCATAAGCCACAAGGTTCAACCCAGGTCATGTGAGAACAGCCAAACAAGGACCTATCTGAAGCTATATGGGTTCTAAACTGCGAAGCAAAAGAAAAGAGGGAAAATTTGGAGTATCTTAGCATGTTTCAACTTCGGCAATTCCGAGACTACATTCCAGGTGCACCTTCTCAGGCCTCTCCGTTTCTCTGGTGTATGAGTATATCTCGACCGCAAACTTAAGCTTGCTTCAAGTCAGAATGATAGTCCAAGCAGCACCTGTGGTTTTCGCATGCAGATGTTACCCCTCGCCAGTACGAACGAGGTGTACCCTTTTCGAGCTGAGTGTGTCGCAAAGTCCTCTGAGAGGTAAATCGGAAGCACCAGAGTACATGTTTGATGCCCCTCTATTGCATAGGGTGTGCACTTTCATATACACTTCTGTTGCATGCGTGTCGCGCATCGTTATGACGCATGCATAGAATATGCTTGCTTTCGATTCCGCATAGAGTATGCTTTGCTTTCAGTCATGCATAGAATATGCTTTCAATGTTGCATAGAATATACCTGTCTCATGCATAGAATGTGCTTTTAATATTGCATAGAATATGCTTTCAATATTGCATAGAATATGCTTTCCATGTTGCATAGAAAATGCTCCTCATTTGCATAGAAAATGCATTTTATCGCACTTCTTTTGTGCACCTTCCTCACACTTTCTTGTGCATTGTATCTCACTCGCACTGTCTTGTGCATCTTGTGGTTGTGTTTCACTCGCACTATCTTGTGCATTGCATTACACTCGCGTTGTTTAGTGCATCGCACTGTTTAGTGCATTTCAAATCACTCGCGCTATTTAGCGTATCGCACTGTGTAGCGCATTTCAAAATCACTCGCGCTCTCTTGCGCATCGCACTGTTTTGTGCAATCTTCACTCGCGCTCTCTTGCGCATCGCACTGTTTTGTGCAATTTACACTCGCGCTCTCTTGCGCATCACACTGTTTTGTGCAGTATACACTCGTGCTTTCTTGCGCATCGCACTGTTTTGTGCAGTTTACACTCGCGCTTTCTTGCGCATCGCATTGTCATGTGCATTCTTTGGTCTAGGAGACCTTAAAATCCTGCATTTATCACTCGCGCTTTCTTGCGCATTGCACTGTTTTGTGCAGTTCATCACTCGCGCTTTTTTTGCGCATCGCACTGTTTTGTGTAGTTTACACTCGCGCTCTCTTGCGCATCGCACTATTTTGTGCATTTCATTACGTGCTCTCATCTTGTATAGAAAATGCTTGTATCTTTTGCATTGAACTTGCATCACGCTATTTTGCGCACCTTACCTGTACTTGTTAGTGCATTGCATCGCACTGTTTTGTGCATCTTCTTATCACTGTTTTGTGCATTCACTCTGCATCGCACTGTTTTCTGCATCTTCTTAGCACTGTTTTGTGCATTCACTCTGCTTCGCACTGTCTTGTGCACTCTCTGGTCTAGGAGACCTTAAATCCTCTAAAGGTGCAATTCCTTTGGTATTTGTCATGCTCGAACGACTCCCGGTGGTCCGGTATAGCCACCTGCCTGTGTTTACGGTGAGTTCCTAGGAGACCAACTGAGACGGTGGAAACTAGAGTTCGAATGGCTCATGCCTAGAACGCAAAGGTTCGGGATTTCCGAGACTAAAGTCTAGTTTAAATACCCAGGGGTATATCCTCGGCTTGAAATCTGTATGGCAGACCCATAGATTGAGATAGCGTGTGTATGCGCCTCAATTTTGGATACTGAACCAACCTAGTCTGTCACCCTGTTGGAGAATAGGGAAAGTTGCGACCATAGTCAGGGAGAAAAGTAGTACATGTGGTTCAACCAAGATGAAGGGGAAGATTCCCACATCAGCATGAGGTAGGACATTGCCGAGGTAAGTCATTGCCAATTGCCCCTGTAAGGTACCTCCCCTTCCTAGCTATTACATTGCATTTTAGCTACTACATTGCATTGTATATAGTATCTATCGCATGCATCTACTGCATATCCATTGCATCGCCTGCATCCTTTCCATGTTAAGCTTAGTCCGGCATGTGCTCATACCATTTCCTTTGTTGAAACATGGTTCTGTGATTATGTGTACGCGCCTATTCCACTAAGAGAATTGTGGTCTGAGGGTATCGGCACCTTTTTTGTGTTAGACGTGGTCTGTTTTGTGTCTATGCCTTTTCTAGGCAAAATGTGGTTTGGCCGCGCACCTTATTCACTTCATCCATTGCATCCATTGCATCGCATTTTGTTTCGTTGCATTCAGCATGTAGGATCACGATCTTTCCTCAGCAGATCATTCCTCACTTATATCATGCCACCCAATTACTTGTAATCTTTCTGCGAAACACGTAGTTCTGTCTGTGCATGCACCTATTCCACTAAGAGAATTGTGGTTAGAGCGCTCCGGCACCTTTTCTATGTTACATGTAGTTTGATTTTGCATCTCCGTCCCTTTATGATATTTGTGTGGTTTTGCAGTGCTTGTGGTTTGATTATTCAAATACATTGCATATTATTACATTGTTTCATAATATTGCATATCATTTTGCATCCTGCCCCTGAACTACGCTGGTTTGATTCATTGCAAAGGGATACGTAGGCAGCCTGCGGGCGCAACCATTTATTTATCTATATTTTGTATGTTTGTCCAAGTCTTCGGCCTTGTCAAAAATGGGTCATCTCTGGGCTTTGACATTCACTCCCGTCACTTCGAGACTTTCGAGTTCTGTCAAAGAGGGGCAACTGTAGACATCTCATTTTTGACCATCCTCAAGACTTGGACGTTATCGTCTGAACACTCGATGATCATCCATGCTCGTGTTCGTTTTGAGTTCTCGGAGGTCTCAGCTACACGCCTTGCCTCAAGACCTCTCAACTTATCTGTTTTGTGCTTGGTCATGGACCAAACACTTGTGGTTTTGCTTCTAAGGGAAGACGGTGGCTTGTTTTCCATCCCCTCAACCCACCGGCCATGGCATGAGGCCATCGGCCCCTTTTTCTTGCCACCGGCCAAGAGTGTTGGCCGGTCGGCACTATATTTGGTCGACCGGCCATTGTGTTGGTCGATCGGCCATTTTTGCTGGCCGAACCCTGTTCATCTGCTATATGCAGATATTTTGTACCATCTGGCACAGCTGGCACCGATTATTCCCCCCTCCATACACGTGTATGGAGAGATTTTCCCCTTGCTTGGCTTCTCTTGGAAGCCTTAGAATTCGAACCTCTATAAAGAGGGAGTCCCTCCTCTCTCCTGCAAGATTCAGAAAAATTGATTCTTGAGAGGATAGATATAATGTTGTATCTATTTTTCTTGGTTTGGTCCTGTTTTGTAACCTAAAGTGAGTTTTGTCTTACTTTTGCACTAGAACACCTAGCATTACACCATCCTTGGGTTGTTGAGGCCTTAGAAGGTTGTTGTTAGGGTTCTTGGACTGGTTTTTACCGAAGAAAGATGCTGGAGCTTTGTTCTTAAAGAAGGTCTACAAGGGTGAGCATCCTTACTTTAGTTACCCCTTTCTTGCTTAGGCTTTTAGCCATTTTTGCTTATTGTTTTAAGCTTCGACTATAACTGATAAAAGTTCTGATTTTGTGTGCTTTAGAACTTTGTTTAAGGTCACTTTGAGGATTGGGGTTGTCTCCCCCCTCCAAGGCCTTGTTAGGCCTTGTTTTAGGCCATACCTTTTGGCCATTGTTTTGGTCTTTGCATGACCTCTCTACCACTAAAATCCAGAGGATTTTCAGTGGTGGAGAGGTGGTTTTGAGGTCCTAAAAAGGAGAGGGTCATCCCCTCTCCTTGTTGTCTTTAATGCTTGCATAAATGGCTTATGTGGTAGCATGTGTGTTTAGTTTGTTTTAGCTCTATTTCAATATGTATTAGGCTTTGTTTTTCCATGATACACCTCCGTTTTGAGTTGGTTTAGACATGCCATGTATGCTTCATACACTTGCCTTGTAATACCATGATTTGGCCTTAACATGCATCATGTTGTAACATGTGTTTTTAGCATGATTTTAGCCCAACTCCTTGAAGCTTTTAGCCTTGTTATAGCATTCTTAAGCTCTGTTTTCCATTGTTTTGGTTATGCTTGACATGCTTTGTATAGCCCCCATGCATTCTAGCTTGTTAGCTTCGGGTGTGTGAGTCACTAGCATGCTTTATTTGGGCCATTTCAGTGATTTGGCATCACTTTTCATGATATTTCAGTCCATATTCCATGCTTGTATGCTTCCATTTGCCATCCTTTTAATGCTTTGAAGAGTTGTTGTTTTGTGCTCCATGTTTGGACCATTGCATATGCCACCATGTTTAGGCCTTTGGGGTACCATCTAAGCGGGTTTTTGGGCTCATTTTGACATGCCATGACTCTGTTTTTGGTTGCTTAAACCATGCCATGTTTGGTTGTATTAGGTGTAGTGTAACACCTCTTTGGTGGCCTTGCATGCCTCATGATTTTTCCCCTTTGTCTTAGCTCGTTTTGGCTTTGGTCGTTGCATGTTTTAGGCTCACTTTAGCATGACTTAGGACTGTTTTGGGTCATACTTGCCATATGCTCTTTGTTTTGTGTAGCTTTGGTTCAAGTCCCTAGACTAGTCTTAGACTTCAGTCTTTAGCATGTCATGCTTGACTTGTTTATGTGGTTTGGCATCACTCCTAGCCTCATTTCAGGGCATGTAATGTTGTCACATTTACATGCTTTCCATTCCTTTTAAGTGTTCTTAAAAGTTGCCCTTTTATGCTTAAGTATTGGACCATTTAGCATGCATGTTTGTATGTGCATTGGCCCTCATGTCCTTAGCATTTTGGCCACTAATTTGGACCTATTTGAGAGCCATCCATTTTGGTTTAAGTCCATCCTTTGCATGTTGTTGCATGCTTTCCTTGCATGTTGTTGCATGCTTGTTGCATATTTAGTACCTTGCATATTGTTGCATGCTAGTATGTTGCATGCTTGTTGCATACTTGCCCCTTTATATGTTTTCACATGTTTGCCTTACATGTTGTTGCATATTTGTCATTAGCGTTGTTGTTACATGCCTTGCATGTTTATTCGTCTAGGTTGTATGCCTATTGCACATTGCTTGTTTGCATGCTCATGTTGCATTAGCTTGCTTGCATGCCTAGGTTGCATAGCATTAAGCATGCATCCTTTGCCTCTTGATCAACCATGATGGAGGTTGGGGTCCCCTTTACGTGTTTGTGTGCATTTCAATTGATATTGAAGTTGCACACTTGGCTTATTTAACCATCATGCATTGAAATGCGTGATTGATGGTCTGAGGGTCGAGGACTATACTCCCTTGAGCTCATGACATGATAGGGAGAGTAGTCGTGCACACATTGCCTTGAAAATGCATCGTTGTCCTCTGTTTGTCCTCTGCTGCAACAAAACAGGATTCTGCAGGAAGAGATGGTCGGTCGGCCATCTTCAGTGCCGAGCGGTTATGAATTGTTGGCCGAGATCCCCACAAATGGTCGATGACCAGTTACTCTTGGCTGGTGGCCTTGACTTTCGGCCGGTGACCTCCCACAGTAATCAGGAAGTGGTTCAGGAGCATCCTTGAGACTTGTGCAGTGTTCAGAGGTGCAGAACAGTGTAAACAGAGGCAGCATGAGCATGGCGATGGATTTTCGAGCAAAGCCATCCGAGCATGCATGCATCCCTCCTCTCGAGGCCTCTTTACTGCTTTTGTAACTTAATTAATTTGTTTAATTAGTTAAGTGTTTTGTAATAATTAATTAGTTAGTTAATTAGTTAATTTGTATTATTCTTTCGGTCTCTCCTTCGAGAGAGCCAACTGTTGTAATAAGCGTACGTGTGTGTGATACATGTCTTCCAAACCTCCATTTCTCTCTCCCTTTTATTTAATCGTTTACGATGGTTAGATTTAGGGCATATTTCAATTAGCATCCTTATGCTATGCATGTTTGCATCATTTATCATACTAACTGCATCGTATTTCAATTCCAACTTGAATACATGTATCAATTGTTGCATCTCATATGCCATCTTAGAATAGCCGAGCCTATTTCTAGTTGCATTTTGTATGTGTTGCATTAGCCATTTTAACATGGACTTGGATCATACATTGATTACTAACATGTTCTTTGTTTTGGCTCGGAGTACACTGCGAGTGTTTATGCTTTAGCATCTTGCATGTATGTAAGTGTTAACTTGACAGCATGCTTGCCATGAGGCTAATTGCTTATGTGATATAACTGTCCGAATGCTTGTGGGTGAAGGTTGGATTGGTTGAATTGGAACAATTCATTGAAATCCGTGTTTTAGCCTACTTGCGAGTAGCAAACTTCAAACCATTTTCCAAACAAACGGATATGCGATGCTTTGTTCCAAATTAGGCGATGTAGTCTATACTTGTGTGTTGTGCGCACCACATAGTAATTCTAGCTAATTAACCAGAATAAGAACACATATGTCTTCAAAACAAAATATCATGCTTAGTACAGGCCGATCTTCGGATCGGGCGAGCGGGGGTGCTCATAGCTGACCTTCCCCAATCGTACCCAAGTTCCCGAGCCGAGGCAACTTTGGTGATGACGGACACGTGGCCTTAGGCAACGAGTCAAGGTTTCCTAAATTTCCTCAAAATAAAATATTTAGGTGGCAACTCTGTATCTGGCAAAGCAGTCCATGTTTGGCACTTCTTTCTAAAAATCTATTTTTCAAAACGATTTGCCGGATTTGGACTCTTTGGTGATTTATCGATCTTGCATTGCACTTTGTGAGATTAGATTCAAAACCGTGACATCGAGTCCGAACTGTGGTAGCATAAAGCCCGAGGGCGCGTCCACAATAGTATTACAAAATCTTTTTTCTATCAGCTTCCCACTTCAGTTTTTCATAATCCATACCCGTAATACAATTGAAGGTATGAAATTAATTGTACAATTACACAATTTTGTTTAATAGATCATCTCATAATACAAATTCATTAAACCACTATGGCATGTTATGTATATACTATTGGTGTAAGAATGCATTAATATCAATATGTAATATATTTTTATACATCAAGAGTTGTTGAGTCTCATTTCTTGTTCCACGAATATCTTGCATGATGAAAAATATAACATTAGTCATTAGTATACAATTGCTATACAATTGTTGTGAAAAAAATTAATATAAAAAGTACAATTATTGTCGTGATATAAATGTTTTGTAAACTCTTAATTTATTATTGAAAGTGTTTGTTGTAGACATTTCTTTGTATAACATATTTGCATATATGTATTGAACATAAGTTGATAGGATAACAGCACATAATTTTACAGTTTTTTCCTAGCAATATAACTATATTAAAGCGATACATGTTAGAAAATTAAAGTATCCAACAATAATATAACATTACAGATTGACAATGCATAAATACAGTAACATTTATAAATTTACATTTATATGATTTTTTTTTTTTTATATTTCTATATATAGACGTTGACATATATAAGATATCACAAAAATAATCTATGAAATCTTTTGCAATAATATAATATATGTACCAATGATAAGTTAATTATTCATAATTAAATAGCTTGTCATAATGTAGATGTTTAATGTTACATTTATAGGCGTATGCACCATTTTTTAATTAGATTATTAAGTTCACATAAAAATTTAAAGGAATTTGTGAATAATTTATGTAAAATTAGAGATTAGTAAAACGGATTAAAAAAAAAAAAAGTTTATAGTGTTTGGTTTAGTTTGGTTTGTTTTTTCAAACTTTTGTTTTCAATTATTTGATTTTCATGTTTTTTTTTTTTAATCTTTGACACTATTTTTATTAATAATCATATTATTTTCTTTTTAGATTCACTTAATTTAATACTTTTTTATTTTTTAATTTTATTTTTAGATTTAAATTCACTAATCTAAATACACTTAGAAAATAATTTGTTATATATTCTTTTTGGGAAAAAATATTAAATAATAATAATAACAATAATAATAATAATAACAAAAAAATATAATAAAAAATAGTACATGTTTGAATTTATAAATTTTTTTACCAATATTTTACTTTTAAATTCTATTTAGTTTATTAGATATTAGATTTTTATGTAAAAGTATAATTTAAATATAAAATATAAAGAAATTTCAATATCTTTTAGGGTGAAGCACCAATAAATTCCAAAAAGTGATCTTGTGAACTGTTTAGTCCTTCATTTTTTTCTTATAAATTCAAAGGTCCCATTAAAGTGGAAATTACACAAAAAGATAGTCACTTACACGTTTGGGTTTAATTTTTGAGGGATAAAAGTGTGTTTCTCCAAATATAAAACTACACATTTGGGTAATCCGCATTATAGAGGTTTTGGATTTTCCCTCATTTTAGAACAAATCTCACATTATGAACACGAATGTAACATTCAAATGTAGCACTCCAATAACGTAACATTCCAATGTAACACTAAAAAACTCATTTCCCAATGTAATACACAAAAAAAACTCCTTAGTATATTTTTTTCCAAATATAACACTCCAATGTAAACACAAAAATACTAAAAAACTTCTTAGTGTACTTTTTCCAAACATAACACTCATAAATTGAAATTATATATTTGTCCAAAACTTACTAAAGAATTTTTGTACTCATTTTGGAATGGTTTGAAGAACCTCACACCCTTTTGCAATGATTTGAAGAATCCCATATACATTAAGGAGTTTTTTTTATGTGTTATATTAGAGTGTTACCCTAAGGATTTTTTTTTTTAGTATTACATTATAGTATTATGTTTGGAAAAAATACACTAAAGAGTTTTTTTTTTTTTTTTTTGTGTTTATTGGAGTGTTACATTTGAAAAAAGTATCCTAAGAAGTTTTTTTGGTGTGTTACATTGGAGTGCTACGTTTGAGTTTTAGACTAGAGTGTTACAGTTTAAAATTATAAATTTGTCCAAAACTTATTAAGAAGTTTTTGTAATCATTTTAAAATATTTGAAGAATCCCACATCTTTTTGGAATGTTTGAAGAATTTCATATTTCAAGTCATTTTTGTATTGCTTTTGGAATGTTTAAAAAATCACACATTTCAAGTTATTTCAAATAAAAAAGATTCGTATATAAGATTTATTCCAAATTTGATTCCCATAAGTTGTGTATTTTACCTTTCTAGTACAAAAGAAGAAGAAGAAGAAGAAGAAAACATAATAAAAATAAAGGTAAAACCGTAAACCCAATTTTCAAATAATATATTAAATCTACTTTTCCAAAATCAATGAGACTAATTGGTTTATAAAAAAAACTCTTGGGACTAAATGGATTACCATTCCTCAACATGGGATTTATAGGTAAATTTTCCTATCTTTTTAATCACCAACAGAGAAAATATGAAAAATAAAAAACTAAAAAACAAATTTAAAAAATAAAACTAACAAAAGTGGTTCTTGTTTAAAATTTTGGCATCATACCTTGGTTATTAAGTACCATGTAAAATATTATAGTTCATAAAATATAATTTAAACAAAAAAAAAAAGTGTTTGAAGATTGTAACAACCCGAAAATTTATGTTGTTCCTTAAATTTTATAATAGTATTATTTAATTATAAATGAGTTCAAAAAAATAATTTTAACTTTATATTATTATTCAAAATTATTTTCTGAGTATTATGATATTTTTATAATTTTTTTTATATTTTTCCTACACCAAAATATACTAATATATATCATTTTTTGTACAACGACTGACTTGCGCCCCAAGTTGTCTCGCTTACTCCTCACGCCACTTGCCTATATATATAAAGTCATCCATCATCAAATGAAAAGGCATCCTTATCACCAATTCTCTCTCTCTCTCTCTCTCTCTCTCTCTCTCTCTCTCTCTCTCTCTCTCTCTCTCTCTCTCTCTCTCTCTTCTTTGGCCTTTTTTATATATAAAACTTTGAGTTTAGTTTGGAGTATTTAATGGGTCGCAGTGAACGAACGGTAAAAGTTAGAAATAATATTAAGGTATTATACCTTGAGTCCATACGTCTGTTCTATTCTATACCGTGGTTATGATTTCTGGTATGGAGCAAAGTATTGTACGGAGCTAAGTACTACACTATAGTGGGAGCCACCTCTAGAGTTCGTACGAGCCACCTCTTGAGTCCATACTTCTGTTCTATTCTGTTCCATTCTGTACCGTGGTTATGATTATTTTGTTTATATGATTTCTGTATTATATGTCAAATGATTTCCGTATTATATATTCTGTATTTTAATATCAAGCTCCGTTTAGCTCCATAATTATCCATGGTGCATTTTATGCCCTTATACTCTTAGTATAATATTCCTCACTCTACCATGTGCTTATAGTTGTTTATCACTTTCAAGTGTCATGTCAGGGCCAGCGCGTGGGGTAGGCACAAAGTATTTTGTAGACATATATAACGCCCCGCCTTTTTATTACTCGGATTCCATTACCAAACTATTGTTATAGATTCAATTTCAGAGATAACATACAAAAACTCTTTATATTTACAAGAGCACATGAATAGAGATTCTCTCATTCGAATATAATATGAATGCAACAAGAGTTGTATTTAAATATATTGCCCACGGGCTTACATCTTTTAAACAAAGAGGAAGGGTTTAACCCTTTTACATCAACGGCATTCCGCCCACAAATAAAAGGCCTTGTGGCCAACAAGTAAAGAAGATCCATGATCTTGAAACACTGCTCGACGTTCACCCGAAAAAGGATTAGCAACGTGGGATGAACATAAAGTCCAATAGGGATCTCAACATGATCCTAAACAATAACAACATACAGATAGCTATGATCGAGAATGCTTAGTCTCATACTATAATAATAATGTGACGATTTATACAGAAATATACGTATATAAGAACTTTTCTCAAAATCATTTATTTCATTCAATAATGTAAGCAATTCAAATTTTTTTTTTCTTCTTGTTGCCTTTTTCCAAAATTCATATGACAATAACAAATTCTAAAAAACAATTTCACCAAGCCCATTACATTTTCTCTCACTTTCCGGACTTGCACTTGATTTGCCTTTTCAAAATATGTTTACAAGTATCCAATATCCTTTACATTTTTCACAATCTCAATATAATATTTACCCCCGTTTCCAACACATTCATATCTCTACATGCATACTTTTAGTACAAAAGGAAATAACAAGCAACCAACAAGTATCTAATCAACAAATGAGGGAACTCGGCTTCCAAAACTATAGCCATCATAACCCATAACATACCCAGATACACTGAGACAATAATGATAAATAAGTTTTGCTCTACCTACCTCAACCACGGTAAGCCAATGATACACCTTTCCACACATACACCTTTCCACAATGAAATGTCAATTTACTAGACACCGGCTGGAAGGTAATGGTACCTCTGCCAAGTTCTCCAGGTGCTAGTTGGAAGGTACTGGTACCTCTCATTCTAAGCGCGGCCAATTCTCCAGGCGCTAGCTGAAAGGTAATGGTACCTTTCATTCTAAGCACGGTATACGTTACCAATCATTACAACATGACAAAGTACAACCAACAAGTGTAATGCATACACATAATCTATTCAACAAATTATAACCAACAATGTCATCCTCCACCGATGACCAAGGACAAAACCTCTATATGTATGATTCAACACACGTATTATAATAATTCAACTCTCATGAGATTTTAAATTCAACCTCAAGTTAATTTCTAAAATTCACATAGTGTTATCATTTCATTCTTCTATTTCAAAAATCAATTCTCTTATTTTCCAAGTTAACATACTCCACCCTTTATCCCAATCCATCATTTTCATTTCACAAAACTAATTCCATGGATATCAAAGCCATAACCCAACTCAATTTAATATGTTCAATCCAAAATAATTCCAATGCCATAGTTAATTCTCCATTTTAGCTATTAACACATTTACACAACCCATAATAACAATTTACAAACATTATTCAACTTTACCCATTTTTAATTCACCAAGTCAAAACATTAAATAAGGGATTTTTCTTCTTTCAACATAAGCATGCTAGATTACTCCTCAATTAACTCAAACAACAATCAATTTAACAAGCTCATTCCCAAACAACAAACCCTAGGTTCCCTTTCATGACTTTCAAAGAAATCCATAATGGATATGAATTTTGTGCAATACAAATCTACAACATATCTATCTATAGATGAGGTATTGAAAAGGAACAAGGAAATCCTAACCTCAAGATTCGAAACTCAAGATTTGAAGCTAAAGATGAAGACCCAACTTGAAATTCCAATGAAATCGCAAAACAATCGATAGAAGTCTTGATCTATGCTTGCTCTTCAGCATTCTTGAAAGATTTGGGGTGAATCTTGGGTAAATAGAAGATAAATCAAGAGTTTGGAAGGTTAGGGTTTTGTTTTAGAGGATGGGAGGAGAAGAGAAGGAGAAAAAAATAGAGTTTTAAGGTCAAAAAGTCACTTTATAATGTCTGTTAGCAATGTGGTCGCTCGAGCGAAGAAAGCTTGGCTCGAACGTACAAAAGAAGCTCTCAGAATTTCTGAAACTCGCACAGTTCGCTCGAGCGAAGAAAATCTCACTCGAGCGAGCCAGCTTCCAGCACAGAAATGCAAAATTCAAACAGGTATAACTCTCTTGTTCGGACTCCGTTTAGGGTCATTCTTGTGTCGAAATTGAAGCCCCGGAAGTAAGCTTTCCAATGGTTCTATCCTCACATCAAGATTCAAAGTATGGAGAGAGAAAATGACACAAGAGTGAAAACTACTCAATAACAATTATTCAAATTTGGAGTTTTTGATTCAATCTCACCCAACTGCGATGGTAACACCTTAACCACGGCTCAAATAACAACTAAGAAGGTTCTCAATCAAGGTAATCAAATAGTCAAATATATTTCCATTATAATAGGAAGCACGGAGTGCTACAACATAGTTCAGCTCTGACAATTTAATTAAATAGAAGCTCCAATTATTATTTTGATACCCTTACTTAAATATTTTTTCACTCGCGTTTAGTAATTTGTTTAAGAATTGGCCGAAGGTAACTTTAGTAACTGGCCATCACGATACTTAATCCTTGGGTACGGAAAGCGGGTTGTGACAAGTGGTATCAAAGCCTAGGTTTTAAAATTATTTTTATCAAAGCATTGGAGCATAAGACACATGCACAAATAGGATGGGGGAAACGTTGCGCTAGATTACAGGTTGTATTTAAATTAAATATTTGTGTAACAACAATTGTGATATATAATTATGGTATTTCATTAAATTTTGTAATTAAGATGAGTTATTGTTACTTTCTATATAATTGCATACAATTACAACAACAAAAAAAAATAAAAAAATTATGTATTATATGTTCCGTAACATTTGAAAAAAAAAATTAATTTTGACTTTTTAGAAATGGGTTCAAATCTATACTCTTTCAAAATTTATTATAATTTTTTTTTTATAAAGATACTAATTTTGAAACTATTTCCCATCAATGGAAGTTCACGAATAAACGAAATGGAAGTTCATCTCAAATTCCTTCAATTCTTGCAGATGGTTCTGTCATTTCATTTCAGTCACTTGTTGAATTGTGTTCTCATTTTTTTTTTCAGAAACAAAACCAATGAAAAGTTTTTAAAGTCACCCATTGTTTCTCATTTTATCCCAAAACCGTTTTTGACAAAGAAAGAGTGAGTTGTTTTTGGTACATTTTTTTTTTTTTTTTTTGAGGTAATGATTTAGCAATATTTTATAACAAATTAATCATCAAATTTATTCTTGATATATATATATATATATATTTATTCGAGTGCGCAGCGGATAGCTTACATATATGACAAATTTCGAGGACGAAATTTTTAAAAGGAAGAAAAATTGTAATAATCTGAAAATTTAAGTTGTTCCTTAAATTTTATAATAGTATTATTTAATTATAAATGAGTTCAAAAAAATAATTTTAACTTTATATTATTATTCAAAATTATTTTTTGAGTATTATGATATTTTTATTATATTTTTTTATATTTTTCCTACACCAAAATACACTAATATATATCATTTTTTGTACAACGACTGACTTGCGCCCCAAGTTGTCTCGCTTGCTCCGTGCGCCACTTGCCTATATGTATAAGAAAAATTCTTGGGAGCACTAATTAGTGCTCCCACTAATTAGGTGGCAGTGGGTCCCGCTATTAATGATGTGATGTTTTGGTCTTGGAGTTGTATTTTTTTTTTTTTTTTTACTTTTTTAATGCATTAGTGCTATTAGTGGTGATGTTTTTAGTGGGATGAATCATTGTTGTATATATAAAGTCACCCATCATCAAATGAAAAGTCATCCTTATCACCAATTCACTTATTCTCTCTCTCTCTCTCTCTCTCTCTCTCTCTCTCTCTCTCTCTCTCTCTCTCTCTCTCTCTCTCTCTCCTTTGACTTTTTTTATATATAAAATTTTGAATTTAGTTTGAAGTATTTAGTGGATCGCAGTGAACGAATGGTAAAAGTTAGAAATAATATTAAGGTAAAAGTTGACTTACTTTTTTATATATTATACCTTAAATCCATACATCTGTTCTATTTTGTACCGTGGTTATGATTTCTGGTGTGGAGCAATGTGTTGTACAGAACTAAGTACTACACTATGGTGGGAGCCACCTCTAGAGTTTGTACGAGTCATCTCTTAAGTCCATACATCTATTCTGTTCTATTCCGTTCCGTTCTGTACCGGGGTTGTGATTATTTTGTTTATATGATTTTTGTATAATATGTCAAATGATTTCCGTATTATATATTCTGTATTTTAATATCAAGCTCTGCTTAGCCTCATAATTATCTATGGTGAATTTTATACCTTTATGTTCTTAGTATAATATTTTTCACTCTGCCATGTGCTTATAGTTGTTTATCACTTTCAAGTGACATGTCAGGGCCAGCATGTGGGGTAGGCACAAAGCACTTTGTAGACATAGTTCAGCTTTGACAATTTAATTAAATAGAAGCTCCAATAATTATTTTAGTACTTTTACTTAAATATTTTTCCACTTGCGTTTAGTAATTTGTTTAAGAATTGGTTAGAGGTAACTTCAGTTACTTGCCATCACGATATTTAACCCTTGGGGCACGGGGAGTGGGTTGTGACAAAGATAACCTGCAAATTTTTTAGATGCAACACAAATCTCTATTTTAAAAATGCATGTGCTTTCCTTTTGTCTAGATTCGAACGCATGCATACAACTTTAAGATTCAACCAAAATTATTCATAGTGATTTGATCAATGATGGACAATTGTAAATATTATGTATATCAATATAAAAGCAGATACAAGAAATAAAAAAGAGTAATTGTTTTTTTGTTCTTCAATCATCATCAATATAAAAAATATAGAAATAGTTTTTATTTTTTTATTTTTTTAAGAAGAGAGAAGATTTTTCTATATTTATATAGGACTCTTGAAAGCAGATATATTATTTTTGAGTGTTCAACTCCAAAAATAAAAAGATAATTGGTTTATATAGGACTATTCAAGACTTTTAAAAAATTTAATAGATTTGAGAGGGTAAAATTGGAATTTAAAAAAAAAGTAGAAAACATAACAGGCTCTTCACACTTTTATAATAGTAGTAGGTGGATAGTAGATTTAACAAAGCATATGGCATATAACATTTTATGTTTTTTCATATTTCATTTTTATTTTTATTTTACTTTTTAAAAAATTTTGTAAACTTTTCTTTGAACGTGATGTATAAATATTGAATAACAATATCCATGTGTTCTAATAAGTATGAAAAAAATTAAAGATCTTGAAAAGTAATTCGAAAAATTATTCAAGAATAAAATGTGCGGAGTAGATTCAAAATTTGTGTGATGTATGGTCACAATCAGAATGCATTTAGTCCACACATTTTATTTTTGAAAATTTTATAGATATAATTTTTAAATGGTATTTTTAGAAAATTGATAAATAAGTATTGAATAACAATATCAACGATGATTAATAAGAAAATCGAAAAAAAATTAGGGAGCTCAAAAAAGTAACCAAAAAAATTATCAAAAAAATATAAATGCCATGTAGATTTAAATTCAAGTAATGTAAGTTACAACAACAATAAATTTGGTAATAGAAAAATAATTAACAAAAGAATGATAAAAATTCAAAAATTTGAGAAAAATATATTAAGATTTTCATCATCAATATAAGAAATAGAAAGTTTCCATATTGATGAAAATTTCAATGATTTTCTAATTAATGGAGAAAATTTGAAAGGTATTGCCATATTGATCATTAAAATTAAAAAGATGAAAAAGAAAATTGAAGAGAACTAATAATGTGATGACACATATTAACATTTGATCCTAGGCAGAGAATTACAAGTGAGTTTCTTAAGCCCCCACCAAATGCTCTAAGTCTAAATCCCCCACATGCTACCACGGGATGTGTAATATATGGGGATTTAGCTAGGCGCAATGGCCATCTTCATATTTGGGGCTTCTTTTAGGGTCCACCTTCAAGGCCATGACTATATGGGATTCAATTATTGAGAGATTCCAAAAGTTGTTAGTGGGATAGAAGAAACATTATTTTGCCCACCTATTTTATGTTGTTATCCATTCTAGCTTTAATTGCCAAAAAATTGGAGAAGTTGCAACTTGATTTTCTTTATACTGTGTTTAATTAGGAGATTTGATGAGAGATTTGGAAAGGGAAATGGAGAAGATAGGTGAAATGTGAATAAAATATATCTACATTTCATCTAGTTTCACACACCTTTTATTTTTCTTTTTCCAAATCCCTCAACTAAGCACAGCATTAGGGGTGGTATAAGGATGAGTACAAATACCAAAAGTAGATTGGGATATTATGTGATGTCCTCTAAGAGAAGGTTGCATGGAGATTAAAAGGCTAATTATCTTCAAACAAAACTTTGTCGAGGAGGTGATTGTGGAGGTTTTCTTTTAACAATGTTGAGTGTAAATATGGATGAATGTTGTGAAGCACCCAAATCTTCCTCAATACCCTTTCCTTAAGAACCCCAAGTTTTCAGACTTCAAATGTATTTTAGTTCTTTAAGTCCTCCAACAATTTCAAACTTGAAAGTCTTCTCCGTGGAGGCACGTGTTTTCAAGTTTGGAACTTGAAAGTCTTCTCCATGGAGACATATGGTTTCAAGTTTGAACGACATCTCCTCCCCCTTCCCCCTTCCCAATACCACCACAATTCAACATAATAACCAATGATCTGACACCGATCTCAGAAAGCGTTGATTGCATTACATCATGTACCAAAAATCTATCATTGCGAGACATGGAGGTGGCATCCTAGTTCTTAGACCAAGTAAATGGGCATCCTTGAAGAGGAAGAACCATCAATCCCAACACATCAATGGATATCATAGTAAAATGCATACACCTGAACCTTTTTGGAAGGAAAATGCACAATGTTAAACTCACCCCTAGACACCATGGGCCTTCCATCTAAAGTCAACATGCCAACATTACCTAACTCCTACATGTTGCACCTACTACTAAAATCATCCTCTACACCCCTACATATAAACAAGAAATGGGAAACCCACCCTCTCACATTCTACCCTCTCCAGGACCCTAGTATGTCGCCTAAACAACCTACTACTCTTGGAAAGTCCATTTTACAAATCTTTTACCCCAAATGCTCCTCACAACCTCAACCTCAACTTTCATCTACCTTTTAATAGAAATAATCATCCAATAGAGCATACACCGCTGTCTATTTCTCAAGGGAATTTAACCTTGCACATTCCAACTAATAATCTTAAGCTTCATTAAGACATGACCAATACTCGTTGATATTCTCTCCATTACATGGTTGTAATGGATAATCTCCCTTACATCATCTAAGAGTTGTGCAATAAGCATAAGAATTTATCACTATTATAAATTTAGAAACAAACTCTTAGGGTGTGTTTGGTAACGTTTATGTTTTCAGTTTATATTTACAAAAATTTTATAAACTGGTTTTTGTTTATTTTCTGTTTATTTTTAGAAAAACATAAACTACAAACGCGTTTGGTAATTGACAAAATGTTTAAAAAATTTTAAAAATATAAAAAAGAGTGAAAAATGGCAAATGGTGGCAAGTGGCGGCAAAAGACGGTGGTGGAAAGTGGTGACAGTGGGTGGTGGGTAGCTGGTGGTGGGTGACAGGGGCAGGTGGGTGGGTGACGGTGGTGGGTGGTGGATGGTGGATGGTAGCGAGTGGGTGGTGGTAGTGGCGGTGGTGGTGGTGGTGGCGAGTGATGGTGGCAGGTGGGTGGCGGATGGCGGGTGGTGGTGGGTGGTAGCGGGTAGGTGGCAGGTGGTGGTAGTAGGTGAATGGGTGACGGTGGTGAGTGGTGGGTGGTGGGTGGTGGGTGGTGGCGAGTAGGTGGTGGTGGTGGTGATGGTGGCAGGTAGGTGGCGGATGGCAGGCGGTGACGGGTGGGTGGTGGGTGGTGGGTGGTGATGGTGGTTGGGTGGGTGACGGTGGCGGGTGGTGGGTGGTAGCAAGTGGGTAGTGGTGGTGGTGGTGGTGGTGGCGGTGGTGGTGGTGGCGGTGGCGGTGGCGGGTGGTGGTGGCAAGTGGGTGGCGGGTAGGTGGTGGGTGGTGGTGGTAGTGGGTGGGTGGGTGGGTGACGGTGACGGTGACGGTGACGGTGGCGGGTGGTAGGTGGTAGCGAGTGGGTGGTGGTGAGTAGTGGTGATAGGTAGGTGGCGGGTGGGTGATGGTGGTGGTGGTGGGTGGCGAGTGGTGGTGGTGGTGGCGGCTGGGTGGGTGACAGGTGGCTGGTGGTGGTGGGTGGCTGGTGGTGGCAGGTGGTGGATGGTGGTGGCAGGTGGGTGGTGAGTGGTGATGGCAAGTAGGTGGCGGGTGGTGGCGGCAGGCAGTGGATGGTAGTGGCGAGTGGTGGGTGGTGGATGGCAGGTGGGTGGTGGGTGGTAGGTGGTGGGTAGTGGTGGTGGTAGTAGTGGCAGGGGTGGGTGGAGGTAGCGAGTGGATGGCAGATGGCAGATGGCTGGTGGTAGCGGGTGGTGGGTGATGGTGACGGGTGGTGGGTGGTGGGTGGTGAGTGTTGGTGGCAGGTGGTGGTGGAAAATGGTGGCGGGTGATGGCTAGTGTTGGGTGGTAAAAAAAAAAATTGAAAACTCAAAATGGAAACACATTTTTTGTATTTTCATTTTTTGGCCAAATTTATAAACTGAGACCACTGATTTATAAATCAAAAATTTTATCAAACAAGTTTTTATTTGAGTTTTTTAAATTTTTGTAAATATAAACAGAAAATTAAAAACGTAAGTGTTACCAAACAGCACCTTAGATAATGCAATGGAAATCCTCCATTACAATTTTGAAATGGAGAGGATCACAATCCTCCTTTCTCTTCACACTTCATTCACCCTCTTTATTTCACCTTCCTAGTTCACAAGCCACTCAAATTTCTTTAATTCACTGCCCTATTTTTCTTTTTGACCCCCACCTGATAAGCTTCTAGCAAATAATCTCAGAAGTTGGAAAAGCAAATTTAGCTTTTGTTATTCAATTCTCATCAAACGAAAGGAAGAACTCTTCCATGGAGTTTTACAACAAGAAAGAAAAAGAAAAAGAAGCAACAGAAGACATACAATCACCACCCTCTATCTATAACTCCCCCCCTCTTATAATCCCCTTTTCTCATAACAAATCCCGTAATAGAATAACTGCCCCACAACTGCCTAATAGAACAAATCCTATCATTTCCCGCCCCTTAAAAGGAAGCTTGACCTCAAGGTTGAAAATGAGGAAAACACTGCTGCAAGGAGTACCAAGTCTCCCAGGTGGCATCCTCAAGAATAGAATGAGGCCAGTGGACCAAAACCATGGTAAGAGGCCTGCCATGCTTCTTGATTAGCTTTCTATCCAAAATCACAATGGGATCCAATTGTAGCTGCCCATCAGGACTGGTAGGTGGAAGGGAAAGTTGCACAGCAATACCGTGACCCTGTTTAGTCTTTAATAAGGAAACATGGAAAACTGGATGCAGCTTAGAGGAAGATAGCAAATCTAATTTGTAGGCAACAGGTCTCAGTTTCTGCAGAATTTGGAAGGGACCAAAGTACTTGGGAGCGAGTTTAGCAATCTTCCGTAAGGCCAGAGAAACTTACTTGAAAGGCTGAAGTTTAAGGAAAGCCCAATCCCTAACCGAAAAAATTCGCTCAGACCTGTGCTTATCTGCTTGTTGTTTCATTCGATGCTGGGACTGAACCAGATGCTCCTTCAACAACGTCAAAATAACATCTCTAACCTGCAACAGAGTATAAACAGCTGCCATATCAATATTTCCTGGAATATAGTGGTTCAAACTGGGAAAGGGTTGACTATATAAGGCCTCATATGGTATGAGTCCCATAGTGACATGGTAGGTAGTGTTATACCACTATTCAGCCAGAAATAGCCATTTGGTCCAAACAGTAGGTCTGTCTCCCGCTAAGCACTGCAAGTATCCCTCATAGCATCTATTAACTACTTCACTTTGGCCATCTGTTTGGGGGTGATAAGAAAATCCTATACATAAGCTAGTGCCCTGCAATCAAAATAATTCCTTCCAGAGTTTACTAATAAACACAGGGTCCCGGTCTGAAACAATAGAAAAAGGCATCCCATGAAGTTTAAACACATTATCCAAGAATACTTGAGCTACTGCAGTAACTGTATATGAGTGAGCATATTTACTAAGCCTGTCCACAACCACGTAGATCACAATTTTATGGGAAGAGCTAGGTAACCCTTCAATGAAATCCATTGAAATATCACTCCAAAGCCTAGTAGGACTGGGAAGGGGCTATAACAACCTAGGTGCTACCATTGTTTCATATTTATTCCACTGACATACGTCACATTCAGCCACAAACTTAAGATCAGACTTGAGGCCTTTCCAGTAAAAGCCTTGTTTGATTCTTTTATAAGTTCTCTCCCCTCCTGAATGCCCACCTGTGGGAGTTGCATGATGTTCCTTGATCAGTGTGGTCTTTAGTTGAGGTGAATTGCCCACCACCAATCTGGTTTTGTAATAAAGCATGTGATGCTACCAAAGAAAATGAGGATGACTGGTTGGATTCTGAGTCAAATTTGTGATAAGTTGTTGGATAGAAGGGTCTTGTTCCCAACTGGTTTGAAGATCCTTACCCCTATGGCAGAGGACAACGGAGAGGTGAGATACTGCTCATTTGGTCATGCAGCAATAAGGTATCTTCCTCTCCTTTTCTGGACAAGGCATCTACAGCGTGATTAGATTTACCATTCCGGTATGCAATTTCGTAATCAAACCCCATGAGTTTGGAAAGCCATTTTTGTTGTATGAGAGTGGTAATTCTCTGCTCCAGCAAGAATTTGAGGCTTTGGTGATTTGTCCGAATGTGGAAAGGCCTACCCAAAAGGTAATGCGTCTATTTGGTAACAGTTAGAACTACAACCAAGAATTCCTTTTCATATGTAGATAACCCAAAGCTTCTAGCAGCCAATGACTTACTAAAATAGGCTATAGGTTGTCCCTTCTGCATCAATACAGCTCCCAACCCCTTATCAGAAGCATCACATTCCATCACAAAGATTTTATCACAATTGGGTAAAGCCAATACAGGAGCAGTAGTCATAGTTCTTTTCAATAGGACGAAAGCTTGTTCAGCATCCTTAGACCATTTAAAGGCATCCTTTTTGAGTAATGTAGTAAGGGGTTGGCTAATCTTGCCATAGTCTTTTATGAACCTTCGGTAATAGCCAGTCAAACCCAAAAACCCTCGAAGAGCTTTCAAAGATTGAGGTCTAGGCCAAGTGGACAAAGCATCTATTTTAACAGGGTCTGCAGCCACACCAGAACCAGAAATAATATGCCTCAAATACTTCACTTGCCGCTTCCCAAAAGCACACTTGGACATCTTGGCATACAGTTGATGAATTCTCAATTTTTCCAAGGTCAAGGTCACATAAGACATATGTTCAGCCCAGCTCTTACTGTATACGAGGATATCATCGAAAAATACTAACACAAACTTCCTCAAAAATGGCCTAAACACATCATTCATCAGACTTTGAAAGTTGGATGGAGCATTGGTCAAGCCAAATGGCATGACCAAAACTCATAGTGGCCTTCATGCGTTCGAAAAGCTGTTTTTTCAATGTCAGGAGCATGCATCTGTATTTGATGGTACCCAGATCTTAAATCCAGCTTAGAGTAGAATTGAGCTCCATGCAACTCATCAAGGAATTCATCAATCATGGGAATAGGGTATTTGTCCTTGATAGTGTCATTATTTAAAGCTCTGTAGTCAATACACGTTTGCCAAGTGTTGTCCTTTTTCTTGACCAAAGGGACTGGTGAAGAAAAAGAAGACACACTATGCCGAATAACCCCTAAATTCAGCATCTCTTTTACTATTTTCTCAATCTCATTCTTCTTAATATAACAGTATCTATAAGGCCTTATATTTGGGGGATGGCTACCATCCTTGAGAGGTATTTTGTGATCATGTGATCTCATTGGAGGTAAGTCATTGGGTTCTTGAAACACATCAGCATAATCATGTAAGATTCTATCAAGATCCGAATGAACCTCGTGGTCAACTTCAGCATAATTGGAATGTAGGCTGCAAAAGTGAGCTATGATTCCCTGTGGTTTTTTCTGCATCAATTTCTTCATTTCCTTAACTTCAATTTGTTGTATCTCCACTATTGCACCACCTCGCAACACATGTTTTTTGCCAAATGCGGTGAATTCCATCTTCAAATTCTGGAAATCCCATAACACCGGTCCCAACGTAGATAACCACTGGACTCCAAATACCATGTCACAATCCCCAAAGGTAATAATCTGATGTCAGCTGTAAAAGTTGTACCCTGCATAACCCATTGGAAATCCTTCACCATAGCATTGCTTTGTAACTTGGTACTATCAGCTACTACCACTGTTAAAGGATTGGTGAATTGGATTGATGCTCCAGTTCGTTTTGCCATTACTGGGTCCAAAAAATTGTGGGTACTACCAGAATCAATTAATATAGTGACCATATTCTTCTTAACCTTTCCCTTAATTCTCATAGTCTTATAAGAGAAAGAACCTGATAGGGCATGAACTAAGATTTGCAATTCTTTTTGCACATTTTCTTTGTCCATGTCCTGTGCCACATCCTCAAAGATATCTTCCTCATCCTCAACTTCGAGTATAAAGAGTTGCTTCTTCTTGCAAACATGGCCTCTAAAATATCTCTCGTCACATTCATAACATAATCCTTTCATTCTTCTCTGCTCCAATTCCTTCTGTGTCATTTTCTTTACAGCAATTACTGACTCCATAGGTTTTGGAGCTGGCTCCATTGATTTACTACTTGTAAGGAAACTGGTATTATAAATTTTTGTTCTTGGCTAAGGCCTCAATTTTGTCTTCCTGTAACCTTGCTAAACCCATGGCTTGTGACACATTTCTTGGTCTAAACATCTGTACTTCTGCCTTGATTTCATCTTTCAAGCCACTCACAAAACAACTAACAAAGAATTCTTTTGATAACCCATTTGTTTTATTAGCCAATTCTTCGAATTTCCCCTGGTAGATTTGGAGCGTTGATATCTATCTCAATTTTGATAGTTGTCCCATAGCATCATCAATTAGGTTATCTCCAAATCTATCAACCAAGGCCCCAACAAATTCCCTCCAAGATTTGAGAACATGCGTCTTTTAATACCATCGAAACCAATGCATAGCCCTATCCTCCATGTGTATTGAAGCCAATCGCATTTTTTGCGTTTCATCGATCGAATTAAATTTGAAAAACTTCTCACATCTATATACCCAGGCCTCAAGGTCTTCATCGAAAAATTTTGGGAAATCCAATTTGGCAAATCTAGTGTGCCACTGATGTGGATTATTGATGGGTTCTTGTATAGGAATGATCGGAGGAACCGAAGAAGAAGAACTCACATTTTTTGCAATTTGCTCATACTTCAGGTTTAAAGCTAAAACCAAATCCTTGATTCCAGCCATGGCTTTGGCCTGTTTATCCGAGCTTTCTTTAAGATGCCGAATAGCATCCTCAATTTGTCTGATATCTTGAGATCGTGTACCGTTCACCATTACTGAAGTGGTTTGCCCCAAGTCCGAAGAACGGTGGCTCTAATACCACTGATAAACTTCTAGTTAGAAACGAAAACTCAGCTTTTGTTATTCAATTCTCATCAAACGAAAGGAAAAACTCTTCCATGGAGTTTTACAACAAGAGAGAAAAAGAAAAATAAGCGAAAGAAGACATACAACCACCACCCTCTATCTGTAACTCCCTCTCCTCTTATAATCCCTTTTTCCCGTAACAAATCCTATAACAGAATAACTGCTTAACAGAACAAATCCTATCACCACCCCTATTATATTCTTTGCTCTTAGTAGCATTCTGCCACCTAGCTTCAATAGACTCAAGCAAATGCATAACTTTCTTCCTCCATCCCCTCATAAGGCACCTCCATAAACCTATTAAAGCTTTTTCATGCCCATTCTAAAAATTTTAGTTGTTTACACTTCACTAAGAGAATCCAAGGCCCTAGAGTAAGGACTCTCTAGACCCCTAGCCCCTGTTTCATGATCAACACTTATCCCCAACCACTGTCATCGGTGATGATATCAAAAGTCTTGAGCCCTAGTTGGAACAATCATTTTTCTCTTACTATCCTCTCTTCTGTTTCTCTACATTTTGTGTCTGGGTCCTCTAGAGTTGCTTTCTCTAGAGTGATCCTGCAATAGATCAAAATGCCACTATTTTGATATGAAATGACATTGTTTTGAAGTTTAAAAAAAAATGTGTTTGCAAGAAAAGACTGAGAAAGAGAGAGCGATAGAAAGTGGAGCGCCCCACTCTACCGCTGGCTGATGCACTCCCATCACCATCGCTATCACCATAACCTTCATCGCCACCACAGATAAGACTGCTAGCACCAGAAAAGAGGAACACTACCGCTCTCCTATCTCTCTCTCTCTCTCTCTCTCTCTCTTCCTTCTTTTTCACCTCACTTTGTCTCTCTACCCTCTCATGACTCTCTCTCTCTCTATCTCTCTCTCTCTTCTTTAACTCATTCACTAGATTGATCAATGCTGGGGACAATGACGGCAGAGAAAGGGGCTGGGAAGGTAGATGGGGTTTGGCATTGCAAAAGTGGTGGTGGTGGGTTGGGGATGGAGGCGATGGAGGTGGTGGCATAGAGGAAAGGGTAGGCGAGTATTAGGCTTGCGATTATCGCAATGAGTGTTGCGGGTGAACTCCACCTTCTTCTCTCTCTTTGTGTTCTTTTCTTTTTCTTTTCTTTTTTAACTTAATCAAAACGGCATCATTTTGATCTATTGCAAAATCACTCTAGACAAAACAACTCTATAAAGGATTTGAACACCTACATTTTCTTCCCCTTGGATTTTCATATGGTAATTGATTCTTGAATACGCGCTCTCCTGCATCATTTAGTTATATTCTTCTTCTTCTTCTTCTTCCTTTTTTTTTTTTTTTTTTTTTTTTTAAGCTTCATTTTGTTATATCTTCAAAGATATGGAAAATGCAAGCCCATTCCCAAGTTCAAAAGGACCATTTTTTAGTTGTTCATGACATCCTAATTCAAGACTTAACTTTATTCTTTACTCTTTATTTTAATTTATGTTTTTTGGGACAAGTCTCCCTAAATCAATAATCAATATTATAAAGTTGTTGATTTCTTGCGTTTTCATTATACTGTCATATCCAGTTTTCATTTCTGAACATTTTTAATTATTCAGTTTATGTTTTGGATCTGTTAAAGCCTTTTCAATTAATCCCTTGTATGTATGTATGTATATTGGGTTACAGTGGAGGATGCACTAGCAACATCCCTACTTCATTCCATGCCTTGTCTGAGAAACAGATGAAAGAACCCAATTTACAATAAGTCACTTGCATTTAAGCCAGAGTATCGGCAAATGTGAATATGTTCGCTTTCTTATTTTTTTTTCTTTTTGTTTTTTGTTTTTTGTTTTTTTAATTTTAATCACAAATTGATGTCCATAATGTTTTATGTGATTCTATGATTTATTTCTACGTGTACATATGCTCCATCCAGAACACGGGCGGGTCACCTCTAATATTGAATTTTTTTTTGTTTTGTTATGGGCATGATATCAATGCCGAAACAATTAAACTGCTGTTTGTGTTGTATCCGATTACCAATGACCATAAGTTTGGCTAGGGAATCATCCAATTAACCAGAGCAGAACAGGGTGCTAAGTATCAGAACAAGACTCCTTGGCACTACAATCTCAGTGTAAGAGGCTTTTCACAGCTGGTGTTCTTGCTCTTCCTACTTTCAACAACCATTTTTTGGTCCCCAACCGTCACCGCCAGCACCATTCAATTCAAATACCTTGATACACATTCAGTTTGAAAATTTAAAGACATAATTGCCACAATTGAAAAAGGGAAACTAAAAGTGCAACTTCTTCCAACAATTCCACAACAAAACTAGATGGTGTGCACTCAAATTTGGGATCAAAACAACGATTGTGTACGATTAAACTAAAATTGCAACCTCATCCAACAATCAATTTTATACTCTTAACCACGATCTTATTGGATTTGCGGCAGAGCAGAGGGCAAAAATATCAAAACTAAATTATCTGAACAGAAGGGTTAGCAGAGGTAAGAGAATCTGTAAAATTTGTAAGATAAAAGATTTTAAGTGTTTTATAAAAAATAGAGAGAGTAATGAGCAGCCAGTATCGGACTCCCCTTGCGTATCGGAAGTCAAGGACACGGGCAGCCAGTGAATATAAGCAGAATTACCGCGGTCGTGCACCTTTTAAAGCCGTATGTAATTCCACAACAAAACCAGATGGGATGCACTCAAATTTGTGGTCACAACACCAATTGTCTCCAAAAGTGTACGAGAAAAAGGCATTCTCTCTCAACACAATTCCTTGTTTCCAGTGTCACGCACTCGTAATCCAGTCCAACCATCCATGCATTTAGCCATTTTCCTAGTCAAAGGAACTAAATGAGCTAAAAGAAGCTAAATTTTTACCTTTCTTCTGGAGGGGGTTAGGAAAATAACAAAATGAATATATATACATGTTTATTAGGCACCCCAAAAAATAAAAAAGAAAAGAAAAATCGATTAATTACTCATAATTTTTTTTAAAAAAAAATATGCAACTAACTTTTTCAAAAAATATGTAACTTTTTTCTTTTTGACAAATTCAAAATCCAAACACAACCTAATAGTTCAAGCTTCAAAGGCTGAACTCAACTCTCTTCCACATTATCATCCATCTTACCTCACCTCAATAAGCTTGAATTCAGTAGTGATAGCATATAAATATATATATATATAGAGAGAGAGAGAGAGAGAGAGAGCACTCCCATTAGATAAGAAGCTTTCTTCCAATTAAATTGCATTTTAAGGAAAAAAAATATATAAATCAGAACATCATCACATATGTTATCCACCTTGGAAGGAAGAAAGAGAGAACAATTGCCAGAGTGAATTGAGAATAATCCAGACCTCATATACATTTTAGGGAGAGGACGAACTGAAGACTACAAGGCCTACCATCAGGAAAACATCAGCTCTTCACGCTCCCGAAGAATCTAGAAAGTGGCAAAGGCCCACCAGCCTTTTCATCATCACTGCTGCTAGAGTGCTTAGATCTTGACCTGTGCTTCTTTTCCTTCTTCCTTTTCTTGGACCTTGATTTCGATGTTCTTGATTCTCTCTCTTCATTGTCACTACTTGAAGATTCTGAGGAACTCGATTCAAAAGACCGCCTCGAATGCTGCAAACAGTAATTATAATCTTTAAAACATGTTTCCTAGACCACCCCAGAAATATGGTCCAAATGCTAGTGTTGTTGGCTGAGGTTTAATAAAATCATCAAACTGATAACTTCCTTCCCTTCCAAAATAAGGACAATCCCGAAACAATAATAACAGCTTTATCATACCTGATCAAAATTATACAGTTCACAGAATCCAATTTTGTTTCACAATAATCGAAATAAAAATAATACTAAAATCACAATTTTCCTAATCCAGTTGCAAGCTTTAAAATCGTAATGAAAATAGAAGGAACCAAAACCATTTTATTTCATATCCAAGCACCCTTTCCACTGCTGGCACCCATTCAGATGTATCAATTTCCACACCATAATTAATCTGAGAGGGGACATCCTAACTAGGAAGTGTAGATGCCAAAAAAAAAAGAGAGAGATTTTATAATTTATATATACTGATGACAATGAAGTGTAATTCGGGCTGAAGATCTTCCTGTAAGAGAAACCCTTTTCCCATTGGACTCATGATGGGGACCAAAGAGGAGTCAATCTTCGCACATTTTTTAGTCAGAGGACAAGATTTAGTTAGATTTTAGTTTACTTGTGAATTTTAATTTCACTAGGATTTAATTCTATATTTTGTTTTCATATTGGATCATGCTTATACATCTGTCTAGCAACTAAGAAGAAATATATGATACACTATGAAGAAAAAGCCGATATGACACCTAAAATAATCCAAACATAACATGGCAGAGATGCAACAAAAATTAAATATATGTTTTCTATGTAAATAGTAAGAAGTAATTTATAAACAAATTGTGAACAAAAAGTCCTAATATCTATTTTAAAAAGCTCTATTTATAAACAAAATAGAAGTTTCGGGATTTAGAACTCCTAAAATTAAAAAGTTTAAAGGAGGAATTAATAGGCATAAACCCACACTGTTTTATTACTTTCTTTTTCAAACTTGCAATGTGTTTCATGTGCTATTTTAACCAAGTGTCCATAGCGTGTACCATATGAAAATTAATTGGACACGTTTGAACAAATCTGACGTGCTGGGGAGTATTTGCCGAAACAAAGTGTTCGTGCTTCTTAGTCTATACTGTGTGTCTGTCTGTGTATTGAACCATTACAGTTATTTTGGCATAATTAATTACAAGAAAGAGTTCAAATATTCTCCCCCTCTCTGGATTTTTCTCTCCTCTCCTTTTTCTCTTCTATGGTTCTACACCAACTCATTACGTCTGGGCAAGTTACCAGGTGTTTACTGATCAGGGCATATCAGATCTTAAGGCAACTCTTTCCAGTTTCAAAAGGTAGAAATAAAAACTAATTGCACGACCCGAGTCCACAAGGTAAACTTCGACATTCTCATTATTGCCTATATAAAGCTATAGAAGGAACAATATAAGTATGAACAGCTTCCACCAAATATTTCTCAGGTAATCAATGTGAGAAACAAAAGTTCCTTTCTACTGACCATAAGATTAATTAGTTTCAACTGGAGGTTCAAAAAACCATTCTTCCCAACAAAAATGCTAATAAACAAATTAAATATGGTTCTGGATTAGCATTCCTCAAGTTACTTGTGTGCCTTATTTTTCTTTTATTTGTTTCTCTAGAAAGGACAAGAAAACAAATGTAAATAACATAAGGAATTTAGGCACCTTTCTCTTTTTGCTGCTGCGTTTCTTCAAATCCTTATACTTGTCTGCGAGAACGCATTTACTTTCATAAGAGAGCTACATACAACATTAAGAAGGGAAAAAGAGAGAAGAAAAAAAACAAAAAAATCTTAAAACTTTTTTCTCCCAATATTTTTCTATAATTACCCTTTTTATGATTAGATTTACTGCTCGAGTGATTTCGTCCTCTGGCCAGCTTGATAGCCCTTTCAGCATCTAGCTGAGCCCTGTACTCTCTCATCATTTTATCTTTATCTGCTTCCAATTCCCCCTTTCTCATTTCATCTTCCTAGCAAATGAAGTCCATAATAGAATTTAACAAAAATATCATAAGACTGAAGCTTAAGTTAAAATGAGCATTGAATTTAAACCAAAAAACTAGCATGTAGACAAAGTGGTGTGTTAACACTTGCTAAAAATATAAATATGACAAAGTTGTTATTGAAGAATATAAGCCAAAGTAAAATCTAAAACAAGGAAAAAGAAATAGCATGAGAAAAAATTGAAGATATCACCATGTTTGGATGAAGTTGGAAGTTGGAACACTAATGTTTAATTATCCTCAGGAAATAAAAAAGAAAATAATTTTAACAACTCACAATAAGTACAGCTCAAGTGTTCATAGGGTTTCTCAATCACAAGAATATTTAATTAGGTAGACATAAGATCCAAGTATTGGCTGAAAATCAAAATTTTCAAAAGGTGAATGCAACTCAAATTTGTTCAAGCAGTACACACCATGCATTTTTTAATGCAAAAATAGGCACTTACCAAAAAAAAAAAAAGAGCAAAAATATGCAAGTATGAATACACAAGCAATAGGAAGAAAGAATGAACGGTTGAGAGATCAATCCCTAACTATGAAGAACGGAATCTTCTAGAAAGGAGTTGTATTCATATTGTATACCAACACTTATCAGATACTAGCAGAAAAATATCCGATACTTCCTAAATGTATTTATAATTTAAAATTTGATTAATTACATGGACCTCCCTTGTGATTCCTCATATTACATTGACCTTCCCTGTCAGAATTGTTGGCTAACAAGGATTAACTGCAAATATGTAATTATCCTTTTGCCCTTTTACAAAACCAAATTTCCATTAAATAATATATAATGTTTTTAATACCTATAACCAAAAACTCATATACCCTATGAAGCACGACCGCTCCAAACAGGTGTTGTAGCATTGTTGGGTGCAGGGAACACGGGACATGCCAACTAGTGTCTCTGTTTATTTAAATTAAATTTGTTTACTGGGAACATGTTGGGGACTTTCCCCCTCTTCATTAGTACTTCTGATAGATATTGGGTGTTGAATGTTTATTACTTTATGCTTAGACTGTAGTAAACTAATGATGCATTGGATGATAAATTTTGTCTTAAGTTAACTATTATCATATTTTACGGATGATCTATTAATTAATTAAATCTGGTATTTTTTTTTTTCTTGACATTGAATTAGTGTTAGATTTTGTTAATTTTAATTGTTTGCGTACGTAATATTAATTTACATAGCAAATAAAAATACATATAAAAATATTTCTTTTTTCTCATTGTTTGTATCTTCATTTTTTTGAAATCACCGTGTTTGTGTTTGTGTCTATGTCTGTGTTCGTGTTCATGTTCATGCTTCTTAACATATACCTATAACCAAACATCCCTCCTCTCCACCCATCTCCATCTCATACACTCTTCTCTCTATTATAACTTTTCTTCAAGCCCCTTATAAGGCAACACTCGTGTAATGGGGTTATACATATGATCTGAGAGGACAGACACGAACAAGGTGATTTAAAAAAATGGGGACACAAACACAAGAAGGACATGGCAATAAAAAATATTTTCTTTTTATATATTTTTAGTTGCTATGTAGATTAATTACATCCACAATCAAAATAAACAAAAACAAACACTAATTCAATATAAAAAAGAACTCGACTCTTAAGTTAACTCCTTATTGTTTATATCTTTTTTATGGATGATCTATTAATTTTTTAAATTTAAGCAAACAAGTAATAAACATTTAACATCCAACATCCGTCAAAAGCACTATAAAGAAGAGAAGACAAAAGACTAGTTGGTAGCAAGTGTTTGAATGTAGTTAACTTCGTGGGGAAAGAGAGAGATAGGGTTCTGTTTGATCCTGCTAGGGGCAATATGGAGGTTGTAGAGAGTAAGGATCTTGAGGAGTTGACAGCGCCATTATGCTGTTCTCCACTAGCTGTGGCAGGTCTTGGAGAAGAAGAGGTAGGAGCTTGATGTCTGCAGACTAAGATGCTCTGGAAGGAGGCTTAGAGAGGAGGAAGTATCAGACTGGGTGCTCTGTAGTATCAAGGATGGCAGTACATTTTTAGGGATCTCTTTTGAAGCATAGGAGGTGGCCGATTAGCTTTGTGGGGACAGAGTAAGATTAGACTTCATCTGATCATGCTTGGAGCAACAGGCGAGCTTGGTGTCTACAAACCAAGATACTCTGGAAAAGAGGGTTAGGGAAGAGGAAGTATTAGACTAGGCTCTTACAAGTATCAAGAATGGTAAAAGATTTTTAGGGGTCTCCTTTGAAGTGTAGAAGAAGGTAGCTATGAAATTGTTCACTGGCTGTTAAAATACAATTTTTTATAATCATTGAAAATTAAAAGTTCAAGTTTATTAAATTTAATATGACCCTAAGATGCCATAAGGCTATTTAATATGACGACCTCAAATTAATTCACTAATGACCATAGCCACCCAATATAAATTGTGACAATAAAATGGCCTCAATTATTTTTAGTTTGGTCAAGTAAAATCCAGTAATCCAGACATGTCAATTGGGTTTATGATGACAAAAGTGCTCGCTGGAAAGTAACTAGTGAAATAAATAAAATAAAATCTGAAGTTGTAGGAGGTGGTCCCAAAGTTATTCCATGGTAGTTACTGGACAAGCCACATTTTGGAAAGAAAACCATTTTCAAATTAATATGTGCGTATATATATAAATCAGAAAGGGGGTTTCTTTGGAACAACCCAGAAACAAAAAATACCAAGTGAGGTTATGTACTACAACTACCCATGATTGGGTACCAGCTATTCAACTTTGAAAGATGAAGCAACTTTTAAAAACTAGCCACAGACGTGGGAGAGGTTTTCTTCAACCACCATGTACTAGCAACATGGGAAACCACCTCACTTTCTCTGTTTATACGAACAACCCATGCACACAAGGAAGGGGGGGATCAGTTCATAAAGAGGTAAAGAGGATACACAGTGCAGAGAAAGAAGGAGAAGAATACAGAAAACAAACAGAGTCGGAGGGATATTGCAGCAGAAGAGAAAGGTGAGAGGTACAGAGAGCAGTTCGACAATCGAACTGAAGAACAAAATACAGAATTGAGGGAAGGTATAACAGTTCTACTCTCTCTCTCTCTCTCTCTTTCTCTCACACACACACACACAAAATCGTTGTTCACTGTTCACAGTAAAAAAAATCTGTTTGGAACAGATTTTCTCTTCCCATCTCTTTCTTTCGCTCTCACATTTAAAATTTTTAATTCTCTTCGCGCAACTTTTCGCAAGATAAATCGGTTTTGAAAGAAAATTAAGAAAATTCAGTTTTATCATATTTATTTTTTGTTTCCCACAAACCTCTCATTCACTGTTTAGAGCATAGTTTTGCTATTCTATCTTCCTTTCATTATCACTATCACACTCGTGTAAAAAATCAGTGTTATCATAATGGATTACAAAAATTCTGTTGCTATGTAAAATCAGATTTTCAGTTGGTTTCATTCTAACAAAAAATTTCCTATTTTGTTCAAGTATATCACTATAACATCTGTATCAAATCACATTTATGAGTGTATCTAAATAAAACAGAATTGCAAAATTAAACTTGGTCTTAAAAAAAAAAATTTGTTTAAGCATGTCACATCACACCCGTGTCGAAAACTGGTGTGAATGATTTTACATGAATAAAAAATAAACTTTCAATCGATGAAGCACAGATACGGGTACGAGTACTGGTACTGGTACGATATAAGTACGTTGATACGGTAAAATCCAAAAGAAGTAGGGTACAAGTACAACTTGGTACGTTTGCAAAAAATATTTATTTAAATTTTGAGTAATGCAAAAATTGATTAAGTAGTTTAATTTGTTAGATCTAACCTACAATTAACATTTAATGTCAAAAGTAAAGGTATAAACCAAAATTAAATGTCATTATTGTAAATAACTTACAAACCATAGCTTAATTTTAAAATCTTGCTAAGCATAAAACTAAAAATAAAAAAGAATAGTCAAATGAATTTTATCTCTGTAGTAGAAGAAAATATTGTTTTGACTGAGGTACAATACGGCTTGGATATATACTAGATACCCCTGAGTAAGCCAAAAACTAAGAAGAAAAAATTTGAGAATGTGTTTCGTATACCTAGTACATATGTAGAAATACCATACGAAGTATCATACGTCGGTAAGTATCCAATATGAGTATAACAAGTTTTTCAAAGTACCTATGCTTCATAGCTTTCAATTGAATCACTTCACACCCGTGCCAAAAACTAGTGTAAGTGATGTTACACTGTTTTAGATAGAACTCACCCCAAAAGCTAGCTCAAAAGGTGAGGATGCCCTCAAGCTTATATGCTTAATATTTGTGGGACTTCGCTTCACACCCTCCCTCATGCCCAGTGTGCTCACTCGGCAACACCTGTAGTGTGCAAGCCAGGGACACGCACCCTACCCATCCCCATGTACTTCGGCTTTGATACCATGTTACACAGTCTAGGGTAGCATTAAAATGGCAGGTCAAGTGGCCTAAAAATGCTTTGCCTTCCACGGCATAAAAATGGCATGTCCAACGGCCCAAATTTTCTTCACCATTCATGGCATTTAAAATGGCCCAGCAAGCGGTCCAAAAATAAAATGTAATTGATGGCGTTAAAATGGGCCCACTCAGTGCTCCAAATTACATTGTCTTTTATGCATAGAAAAAGGCCCACCAAGTAGCTCAAAAGTACGTCTTTTATGGCATAAAATTCAAGTTTCGTAAGGCCCAAGTTAAATCTTTTCAAGACCATAAAAAATAACTAAGGGCCTAAAATTTATTATCAAGGTAATCTTTTTTTTTTTTTTTTTGATAACTGGTGTTTGGACCAACATGCATGCACCTCAACTAATCTCAGGGCCTTGAAGTTAATGACCAAATAAACCTCCACTAGCCCCTTGGGTGACTCAAATCGAGACCTCGGATTTGATCTTCAAGTCTTTACTGCTCGGCCAACTCCTTGGGGTTTATTATGAATGTAATCTTGCCATCTTAAATATAGCTTCACTTAAAAGTTACGGACAGAATTAAATTGATTAAAAATAACTTCGGCAACCTTTTGCCTTGTCAAAATAAAATCAAATATTGGATCATTCATCCTTTCAATTTCAAACCCAAATTCTTTTTATGAACTGCATTGACTTGATAATGATCCAAACTTGTTCGTGATTCAGCTACATAGGCAACCCACAATCACAACAATTTGTGAACCTCTAAAGTTCACCAAAATCAAATTCAAAATCAAAACCTAAATTCCATTCTATGAATTATGGTTGACTAGATTCCAATTCAGACTTGTTCCTTGATTCGGATATATAGGCAACCCATTCAATTGGGTACAATCACAAACTCTTTGAACCCAAACGTTCACTAAAAATCAAATTTTCTCAAAATCAAAATCAAACCTCAAATTCATTCTTGAATTGCAGTTGACTTGATTCCGATTCGAACTTGTTCCCTAATTTGGATGTGCATAGGCCACCCATTCCGATGGGTGCATTCATAATCTAATCTTTATGAACCCAAATATTCACTCAAATTAAATTCGGGTCATTCACCATTCAAATTGAAATCCAAATTTCTTTTTATAAACTGCATTGACTTGATTGTGTATCGAATTAGTTCCCTGATTCAAATACGTAGACAACCCATTCCATTGGATGCAATCACAACAATTTATGAGCCTCAAAAGTTCACCAAAAATCCTCTAAACAAATTTCATTTTAAGAACCATGGCCAACTTGATTTTGATTCAGACTCATTACCTAACTCGGATACATAGGCAACCCATTCCATTGGGAGCAGTTACAAAACTCCATAATCCCGAACGTTCATTAAAAATCAAAATTTCCAAAAAGTAAAATGCCAAATTCCTTCTCGAACTATGTTTGATTTGATTCCTATTTGAACTTGTTTCCCGACACAAATATGTAGGCAACCTAGATGATTAATTTGGACCACTCACTAAAATAAAATAAATAAATAATTTCACTAGTTCTTTGACAAGGAACTTGTGATATTCAAAAGTTGGAATCAAAGGGTATTCCCTTGAAACAAGGGATTGTAATTAAGGGATGTGTTATATCTTGAATGGATCCAACCTACATAATAAGAACTTATGTGATATATTGTCACGTGAGTGAAATTGTGTTAAAATAAACATCAAATTTTTGCTTCACACTAGCATTGAAAAAAACAAATATGGAGAAGAATGAATCAATCAGTGGTAAAGGAGAGGTGCAAACTTCAATTCTAGAAAATAAAGGGAACTTAAGAACGTGTCGTGCACTATAAATTATGTCAAATGTAAGCGGTTGTGTCTAGCAGAAGTCATTTTACATGGACTCTTCTAAATGCATGAAATACCTATGTCAAGGGCTCGACACTTGGGGTGAGGTTATGGATGTGTTTGATGTGTAGTTGGACAATGGGCATTTGCCTAGCAAGCATATTTAGTAATTGGAGTTTACCTTAAAATAATACATAAAACTCTCATATTATACACAAAATGTTATATGCCACCTTGTGAATAACCCTAAAAAAATTAAATTACTAAATGTGAATATTTTGTTGTTTTTCAGTGCCCTTGGATATTGGAATTAGATGAATTGGACACTTAGACACATACTCGTAACCAATGCTCGTGCTCGAGTCAATGTAACATAGCGGGAAAGAAGTGGGTGGGCAAAATAAGGGAGTATCATTATGCCATAATGCAACTAAAAATTGTCTCCATGAATATAAGGAGCTTGAATGACCCTAAGAAAAGAGCAGGTATTAGTAATTTAATTTTTAGTCTTTAAGAAGGTGGAGGAAATCATGTGAAAGCCCTCCGCCGCCTAGCCCCCATGGAAATTCTCCACCATATCCCCCTTCCCACTCTTTTCTAACATCCAACAAGAAGCCTCAGTCACTGTAATAAAACTGAAGAAATGCACAGCTTAATCCACTAGACAAAAAACATTTATGTCCCATGATACTCTCCGATTTTAACAGGCAGCCAACTCATTGCTTGAGGAACATGGTCTTGCACTTGATGTTCAACTTCCAAAAAGATAATGCAAACTGTGTTACATGGACTCTTCTATTTCTCCCACTGTACCCGTGTCCACCAGATATGACATGGGTAAGGGTGTGGAATATGAGTGACACTTGCACTCAATTTTGACACCCAGATCCTATAATTTGTGACAATACATGAAGAAAAAGAAACTCACATTTATTAGTAAAGCAATATTTTTAGCTTCTCACATGAATTATAATGTTCCTGAATCTTATTTAATTTCTTGTATATTTCGACATAATTTACAACATCTCATCCGAGAATATTATCTAATACACAATATATATGTGCATATGATGTGTCGCCGTACCCATATCCAAATTTGGATATGTATCCCAAGATCCAAGATTTAAATTTATGAAGGTCTAACGTTTGGATACACACCTACACCCGCACCCAATACTCGTACCCGAGCCCATGTAACATAGAATGCAAAAACAATACAGTTCACTTTTTTGTTGTTTTGATGTCCCATCAATGAATTGAAATGATATTACAGTATCCTCAAAGGCATCATGTAATTCTACTGAACAGAATTTTGAGATTTTCTTTCATTCTTTTCCAAATAATACATGTTACAATGCAACATGGACAAATTTAATAGCTCTGAAAACATTAAAAATCCAACAAACCAGATCCTAACAAGTTGCAATTGGCAAAGTAAGATATGAAATATTCATTTTAAAATAAAATATTAATCATGTTCATTGCAACTTTTCCACAAATAGTTCAGAGTTTGGGAAACAATATTCATGTTGAAGAATACGAAGAGGGATTTGTAGCATACACATCAGTAATTGTGTACAACAGATTACCTTTTGCTTCCTTTTGAATTCTTCCCAAGTAACTGTGTGAGAAGTTTCGAGGCTGGCCAAACGAGCAGCATGCCACTCTGGTGAATGAAAAGAACCATCCACCTGCGACAATCCTAATCAGAAAAAGTACAGCAGAGAAAGCACCTACGCTATGACTATATTAGTTATCCAATTAAACTCCCTCATCAAGCGGAACCAGCAACAAAAGCCAGCAATTAGAGAAGCTGGCAAACAAAATAGGTGAGTCAAACATAGTTTAAATGCTAGACCAAATAAGATATTGCTCTAAAACATCACAAACAGACAGTATTTAGGAGAACAAAGCTTGCTCCAATCACAAAGGGCAAAATATTGGAAGCAATAATTAACCAAAAAAGGAAGTCACTAGTATAATACCTATATTTATTTTGTTGAGGATCATCCAAAAATAAATCAATAAAATGAAAGAGAAAGAAACTATTGAGGTTTGTGATTATGTTACTCTCCATATATTGTCTCGAATTAAAAAAATAAGCAAGCATCTAACCGCACTTAACTAGTTTTTTCTCACTACAACAAGTACCAATATCCATAATAATATAGGTATAACACTGATTTGTGTGTCAATTTGAGGTGCACTATTAGGGAATGCTCTATGTGAGCTCCTATCTTCAATTAATTAAAATAGAGAAAGAATGGGTTCCTTGCCAAGTAAATTTGATATGTGAATACAAAATTTAAAGTGACAATTTCTTGTGGATTTCTAGTCAACCTCCTGGTCGTACTAGCCCGAGGTCTATGTAAATTAGAACCTCCTTGTCAATTAGCTTTGTCTATGAACTAAAACAATAATGGTTCAGCTATAGCAGCCCGGGGGAGCCAAGCCCCTCACCCAGCAGCTCCACTAAGTGTTCATCCAATCACAATTCGCTCATCATGCCCTTTTTGTACATGTAAGTGAAGTGAGAAGGAGAACCTAGGAATTGTCTAACACGAGAAATTGACAAGATATTTTGTTGATTCTTGCATCTGTCCAATCAAAAATCATTATAACTTCTTTGTAGGTTGAAGGAAAGAAGTCGAGGTATGTCAAATCCGTTGTGGAGGTGGCTTTTCTTGTATGTCATTGACTTCTATAGGGTTGACTACTTCACCTTTTGATTAACGATAAGCCAACAGTTTCCCTTTTGTCGCAAATTATTGGAAAATTGTTGAAATGTGTTAAAATTCACCTACTACACACCTACCACTACCACCTACTACACACTCACCTACTTCACCTACTCTCCACCTACTCCTCACCTACTCCATACCTACTACACACTCACCTATTCTCTTCCCACATCCTCTCTTCTATATATAGGAATCATTGTAATATATCAATAAATCAATCAATAATACATTAATTTTAACATGGTATCAGAGCAAGGTTGAGAACCTAATAATTCCGCTTCACCGGTGGGTGGCAGCCTCACTTTGGCCGCCCGCCGGACCTCAACCTATTCCGCTTATTTTCTACACATACCTTCCCATCATTGCCCAAATCCTCTCTCTCTGGTTTCTGACCAACAATGACAAAGCCATATTTTCATCTCTCTCTCTCCTCCATCTGTTGAATTCGAAGCACTAGCGGAGAGAGACATAGAGATCAACACGTCGCCGTCGATGTCAGAGGCTCCGATGCCCTCTCCCTCTGTTCTCCTCTGCGGCTATCGTAGATGTTGGCATCGCCGCTTATCGTTCATCAGCAACGACGATGCCGTCGCTCCCGCTTCCGCTGCTCCTCGCTTTACCGCAACAAAAGGAGGCAGAGGCAAGCCCAAGTCCTCCAAATCGGTCTCCAGATCTCAGAAAGCCGGCCTCCAGTCCCCACTTCTCTTAATTATTTTAATCTGAGTTGTGGGTGGTTTCGTAGTAAACCGTGGGCTGGTTTTGAGGTTTGGTTGAGTGTACCATTCAAGTCTTTGTAGAGCTGGCTACTGCAGGAGGGGTTGTTTGGTACTTGTGCAGTTTTTTTTTGGGTTCGGCACATGCTAGTAGCATGGAGGGAAACTCAAAATTTGGGTTAAGTTTTGATATGATTGACAGCGTGGTTCAAAGTTTATGCACATGGGCTGGTTTGTTTTATATATATATATATATATGAGTTTCTTATATTTATATATTATGTATGTATTTTCAAACACATGGGCCCACAGTTGCTAGTGCCTCCAAGAGGTTATTTATTGTTTTGGTTTTAAACTTGAGCCGATTAGCACGTGGGGTAAATCAATATGGTGGCTGGTTTTCTAAATTGGTGGACTGAATTTCAGTTTTGTCTCTAAAAAAAAAAGAAGAACTGCCATACACACACAGCTGTATGATTCTTTTCTTTATTCTCCACCCACATAACCCAACACTCTCTCTCCTCACTTTGCATCCACCGCCCAAACTTTTTTTTTTATTATTATAAAGCTTATTGGTGCACTCCTTGTTCCCCACTTTCGTTATTTTATATATATATATATATATCTCTTTTTATTATATTATATTAAAAAAAAAAAAAACAAAACATCATCATCTCTCCTCCGTTTGATTTCCAACTCCATTATTTTTATTTATTTTCTCCAAACCACTTTCCTTATTTTTCCCATCTTTCTTTTTTGCTTTCAAATATATTTTTATTATTTCTTTCTTTATTTTTCTTTCACATTATTTTTCATCTTTTTCCAATTTCATTCATACCCATATAGCTTTGCACACCAAACCATCTTTTATTCATCTCAACGATCAACCCCGATCACAATTTTACATCATAAATAAAAAAAAAAAAAAAAACAAACAAAAAAAAAAAACAAACAAAAAAAAAAAAAAACAAAAACAAAAAAACCCACGCCCACAGTGGGATTTTTCTCTACTCTGCCGCCGGTCTTTTCTTCTTGCCTCCGTCCTGGGCGGCCCTTGCCGGTTTTGCCTCCGTGTTTCCCACTCCACTGGACACGATCACTACTCCCTGCTCCTCCACTGCAGCATATGGCGGCCTTCCAAATCGGAACATCACGGTAGCCTTCCGCTTCAGCTCCTTATTTTCCGCCTTTAGCACACTTATCTCTGCTCGCGCATCCTTATACATGCGTTGGAGCAGAGCCAGCTGGGCGTTTAACTGCTGTACCTCATTTGTCCTACTCTGCAGCCGGTGCGACAAGTTTGTGACCGCCGTCATGGTTTCCACACATGACTTCAAAGTATACTGATTGGCCTCAATATCAGTTTGCACCGCCATTTTTTGCTCCACCGACCGCATCGGAAAGTTGAACGGAGCAAAACCAGAGGCGCTTGGTTGAGGTTCACTGGCCACCGCACCAGTTATCTCTCTTGTTGACTCGTTGAGATCGGGAAAGAGAGTGAGCAGACCACGGGACGAAAAGACCATATTCTGGGTAGCTGAACGGGAAGACGAGACCATTTTCTGGGCAACAGAGTGTTCCAGAATCTCTTTCTCAGAAACGGAAGAGGTTTTTTCAAAGGATTTTCGCAGGTTTTTTTGTCTCAGCCTCTGCCTTCGCCTCAGCCTCCGTCTTGGTTAAATAGCCAAGGCAGACACGCGCATCGCGCGCCACTTGACGCCAGACGACAAAACGGGCGCGCAAGCCAATGTGGTGACGCGCCTCGCCATCATGTCCGGCACATCTTTTTATGACTTGGGCTCGCTTTTGATGGCACGCCTTTTTATGGATTGGGCACGCCTTTTGATGGCACGCCTTTTGAAAGATTGGGCACACCTTTTGAGGGTGCGACTTTTTAGGGATCCGACAAGACTCTGTAAACTGTCCCGGCATTAATTCCGGTTAGCTCCTTCATGGGTCCGACAAGACTCTGTAAACTGTCCCGACATTGATTCCGGTTAGTTTCTACAAGGGTCCAGCAAGACTCCGTAAACTGTCACAACAACTGTCACAACATTGTCTGCTACATCGGTCCGACATGACCCCATAAACTGTCTTCTACATCAGTCTGACACCGCCATCCAGTGTCCTCTACACCGTTATGACACCACCATACAGTGTCCTCTACAACGTTATGACACCCCCATACAGTGTCCTCTACAACGTTATGACACCACCATCCAGTGTCTTCACCAATGGTCTGACACGATCATACAGTGTCTCCTATCCTCTTTTATTTTTATGTATTTTCTTATTTTGTTACTCTCTCCAAACTCAAGTTGGTTAGTTCCTATCCCCCTTGAGCTTGCGGGGGGCTGTTAAAATTCACCTACTACACACCTACCACTACCACCTACTACACACTCACCTACTTCACCTACTCTCCACCTACTCCTCACCTACTCCATACCTACTACACACTCACCTATTCTCTTCCCACATCCTCTCTTCTATATATAGGAATCATTGTAATATATCAATAAATCAATCAATAATACATTAATTTTAACAAAATGGAATAGATGGAACCTATGAAAAACAAATACTTCAAAAAGGAATCGTATCCGTATCAAATATCCGTGCTCCTTGGATACTCGTAGATATATATCATTAGATACTTTACTTCCTAAACTTAACCATAATTTGAAATTAATTTTCTCCAATTTTGAGAATTATTGGATATAATCAAAGGTATGACTGCATATTCTTGTGAACCAAAACTAAAAGGAGATACTTTAATTTTTGTTCTATCAATCCCAACAGAATAGGGAAATCTGCAATGGTAACTTCAAGACAACTGGTCTGCTCAGGAATTAACATATGATTATGGTTGCATTGTCAGTGAGTAGACCAATGGTGGTTTCCACTCTTGTCATTTCAAATTGTAAATGTGAATAAATTTGGGAAGCAAGGATCTTAAACCATGCCTAGTTTCAGGCATGCAACGGAAATGGTGCACAAGATGCATTGTGCAAAGTGGATAATGGTTTATGGTTTCGAGTATCACTCGATCCCAAAAGAAGAGGTGCCACTCAAGATATACAGTGCTTCTTTTAAAATTCTTTGGCCCAATGAACTTATATTAAACTAAAGACTATGATTACTTTTTGTTGACACTCATCATCAATTAGCAATACAAGAAATATACTAAACCTAAATTCCATTGCATTTATCTGAGAGAGCACTGCTTTCTTTAAAAGGAAAATTGGACATTTAAGTAAAGATATTTGAGTCAACAAACTCAAGACTTGATGAGATTCTTGATAGTTTAGAAGATCTGGGGATCATGAATAGGTCAACATGCTTTGCCATTTACTCATTAAAAAACTGCATACATAAGGGCTGCTCCTTTCAAGATTTTCAGTGCTATATATATATAACTTGAGATAAAAACAATGGTGTGGTTCCTGTTTTGCGGTGCCGCTCTCCGTTTCATCAACACTTATCAGTGTTCCTCAATAACTTCAGATGACACAACTTTAGACCAATTGAAAACTGTCATTTGGGCATTATATCAAGATATTTGAGCCAACAAAGTCAAGATTTGTAAAGAAGGTCACCAACCATCAGGGTTAATAAATCTGGAGTTTTGATTAGGTCATGCAAAGACCATTTCAATATGGTCACCAACCACCAGCAATATTACATGACTAGATCAAAATTTAAGCTTGGCCATTAACATCACGATTGTCACTAAACACCAAACAGATAAGAAAACTTAAAAATTAAAGAGAACAGATAATATTTTAGCAAACAATCAAAAAAAAAAAATCAAATAGTGGATGATATCAAGATTAAAGAGATCATAAATTGAATTAGGAAGAGGTGGTAGTATGAAAGGGTACAAACCATGCCGTCTTCGATCTCATCGTGGCCCGTTGAGCTCGCACCGAGCCTTGCTCTCTGCATAGCTTTGTATTGTTGATTTTTCCCCATGTTTTGGAGGAAACCCAGATAAGAAAATTGCCGAGAAAGTTCAAGAAAAGCAGAGGGAAAAATGGAAGACAATTTTTAAAATTGGGTTATCAAATTAGTGGGCGAGAAAACCCATTGAAAATAGTTGAGAGAGAGAGAGAGAGGATTTATGGGGTGGTTGGGAATGGATTTTGTGACTAAAACAACATCCACAGAGAGAAGCATTAGGGCAAAGGAGTGGAAGAAAATGACATGAAAGCCGACGCTTTAACCCGATTTGTAAAGCCGAGTGAGCTGTAATTAAGAAAGGTGAAATTTCAAAACAATGGGACATCCAAAATAAAATATATACAAAGTATAAGTAGTTCTGTAATGAGCATGTGTGTGTGAAAAAAAAAATTCGTTCACTGGCATGTAATTCCCCCATTAAGAAAACAGTATGTCAAAGTCTAAAAATTTGAACTAATTATGTGGCACTCTATGTTAATTATTTTTGATTTATTATCTAATTATCAACCAATCAATAGTTACTTTATTTTTTTGAAATTACATTGTCCTTCCTTGTGACTAATAGCATTAATGGGAAGGTTAGTCACAGGTCAGTGTAATTTTAGAAAAATAAGGGAAGACCAATGTAATTATTAGAAATCTCAAAGCTACAAATGTTATAACTCGTATATGGTATACATAAAATGGTGTGTATTTCAGAATAAACTATTATTATGACAAATGTAACGCTCAAAAATAATAAGAACAACCCACTTCATGATATTCAATGGAAAATCATAAACTTACATAATATTAACCTTTTATTTATTTTGTTTTACTATACAAAAAATGACATATACATGTATACATTCATTAATCTTAAATTGTAAATATATAGCATATGACATGTAGTAATTACATGAAACAAAAGAAAGTTTAAATAAATTAATGTCTTAATAGCTACATCTGTTCAAGTTGGTACTTGGAAATAACAAAATGAGTTAAACTCCATACATATAAAACCCAAGACTTGTACAACAAATATTTACGCAAAAGAACATAGAGAATCTCTCGGCTTTAAGGTTTTCCCAAGCTACTTTATTAGTTGAGGCATATCATTAGCACCTGAAAGTTGTTTTTCCACATAGGGTGAGCTAAAAACCCAGTAGAGATACTTGAACACAATGTATAAAATTTAACGAAGTCATATAGAGAATGCATATGCATGTCGTTTAACAAAATGTTAAACTTTCCCTTTCAAAATAATGTTATGCCATAGTTAATAACCAATTCATAAAACAATACTTTTTAAATAAGAAAACAAGGCAGTGGATACAAAGTACTAGAAATCTCTAGGAACGTGTCTGCCAGTAGGCTATACAAGCACTACCAAAGCCATTTTACCAGTACTAACCGGAAAGATCGACACTTAACCGCGTTGGTTTCTAGACTTTACCACGGTATTCACCCCTTTTTTTCTCAAAAACAATACATTTTCAATGTAAGGATATAAAACAATATTCAATGCAAAATATATGAGTAAATGGTTTTCATTTAACCTATTCCTCATGCATTTTGTACAACAATCAAAGTTATCCTCCACCGATAGCCCAAACAAATATCTCTATACAAAAAATAAACCTCCAACAACAATTAAAATTTTAAAATATCAAAATGGGAGTGATAATATATCTAGTTCCACTCTCATCATCAATAGATACATCATTTTATCTTTTCAAAACCCAACATTCATAAGTCAAATACTAATCACCATGTTTGTTTCCAATTTTTTGAAAACACTTTTCATAAAATTCTACTTTCTTGTTTTCCATATTTTTATATTTTTACTGAATTTTTTTAATATTTTAAGTAATTTTTTAAATTTTTAGACACACATAACATAAATACACTTAAACAGGATAATTTTCATGAAAAAAATCTTTAAAAAATTCATTAAACACCAAAAATACAAAAAAAAAAAAAAAAAAAAAAACGAAAGTTCGGTATATTTTTCATATTTTTGTGTATTTATACCTTTTTAAAATATTTTTTTTTCACAAATATTTTACTTTTCAGATACATCTAAGTAAGGTGCATTTAAAAAAGTAAAAATAATGTTTAAAATTTTAAAAATATTTACTAAAAACAAAAAAAAAAAGCACGAAAAACAAAAACTCAGTTTTCAAAAAACTAAAACCAAACACACTAAATGATTTCTAATAAAACATCATTTACTTTCAAAAACCCAATTTAAGGAGAATTTTCTAATATTTCAATACAATTCAACAATATTCCCACAACCTTTCTCAAGAACCCACTCGAAAATCCCTTTTTTACATTTTAAAAACCAAACCCTAAATCAAATCCCGAACTCCCAAATCACAATACTTTACAAGGAGCACATAACGAAGCTAAGAATCATATAAAGAGGTTGAAAAAGTACCTACCTTAAGAGTAGAAGAAGGAGAGAGTAAGCCCAACTCTAGACGAAGTCAAAAATAGAAGTTTCACTGATTAAAATGTTTACCTTTACGAGCTCTACACTTTACTCCAAAGCACTTGGGTGCCAAGATCAATGGATTTGGGTGTATTTGAGGTATTTAGACAATAACTAGGGAGAGAGAATGAAGAAATTAGGTTTGGAGGTGTTTTAGAGAGAGAGAGAGAGAGAGAGGGTAAAAAGTGACAAAAAATGGTTTTTCCCCGATCTGATATACGCACAAACCACTCAAGCGACCAAAACATGGCTTGAGTGCACAATAACCCCCTCTCAAAAGTTCAAACTTGCAAGAGACCGCTCGAGCGAAGATCACCCTACTCCTAGTAGTTTTGCAGACCTGCAAAAATATTAAAAGGAACCAAAGGCCGCTCAAGCGAAGAAAAGACTGCTCAAGCGAACCTGAAGAAAAACAGACACGAACTTCTTTGAAAAATGAATTCCTAACCTATTCACAAAACAACTGAACGACTCCATACAACCAAACCCAACAACAACCAGACAATAAGGATTATAAACAACAAACATAGTCACTAGAACCTGGATCAAAAAGTACGAAAGGGTCAGGTTTAAACCCTAGCCGCTATAATCTTCCCCTATAAGAAATTTCGTCCCCGCAAGTTAAATCAAACAATAATCACCGCAATATAATCCCATTGACAATCCATACTAGTAACAATGATTAAACCATATTATCCAACACAAAATATTACAATTATTTAAATCTCCAAAACACTTACAATGTTTACATGCTACAACATAATTGAAATTTTAGTATATGGACTTAAAAACCAACAAACAAGTCCAGATACTTCTTACGGACTTCAGCCCCACGTTTCCAAGTCGTCTCCTCGACTCCATGATGTCGCTACAACACCTTAACTAATGGAATGGTCTTGTCCCTAAAGACTTGACCCCGAGAATCTAAAACCTGCATCAGTCACTCTTCAAACGAGACATCCTCATCTACTTCTAACTCAGTCCAATCCAACATGTGTGAAGGATTAGGTTCATACTTTCAGAGCATACAGATATGAAACACATCATGAACCTCGAAAAGTTGGGGTAACAAGGCCAAATAGTAAGCTAGCCCCCCAATTCGCTCTAAAATCTCAAAAGGCCCAATGAACCTAGAAGACAACTTCTCACTCTTCCAAAATCTCATTAAACCCACCTCGGTGAGATCTTAAGAAACATGTGATCCCCCATCTCAAAAGACAAAGGTTTCCTCCTACGGTCAGCATATCTTTTCTAATGACTTTTAGTCGAAACTAATCTTTTACGGATAAGTGCAACCTTTTCTGTCGTTTCTCGAACCAATTCCGGACCTAACACAAGAGCGTCACCCACATCTGCTCAACATACAAGAGATCTACACGGTCAGCCATACAGGGCCTTAAAAAGTGTCATACTAATACTCGTCTGAAAACTATAATTATAAGAAAATTTCATCAAAGGCAAATGTCTCTACTATTACTCCTTAAAATCGAGAATGTAAGTTTGAATCATGTCCTCTAAAATCTGAATGGTATGTTCCGATTACCTGTTAATCTAAGGATGATAGGTGGTACTAAAAGTCAACTTAGTGCCCAAGGCACCTTGTAGGCTCTGCCACAATCGAGCTGTAAAACGCGGATCCCTATTTGAGACAATTGTCACCAAGACCCTGTGAAGTCGCACTATATCTCTAACATACAGATCGATAAGGTAGTCTACTGAGTCACTTGTGTACATAGGTATAAAGTGTGCAAATTTGGTTAACTGGTCAACTACTACCGCATGGCATCATTACCCCGTTGAGTCCTCGGAAGACCTAAAACAAAATCCATCGTGATATGCTTCCACTTCCACTCAGCTATAGGTAAGGGTTGTAACAAACCCGCTGGTCGCTAGCGCTCGACCTTGTTGACAAATAAGACATCTCAAAACAACAAGGCCACATCTCTCTTCATCCCTTTCTACCAAAAATGACAACTAAGGTCGTAATACATTTTCGTGCCTCCCGGGTGTACTGTAAGGCGCGAATGGTGAAACTCTCAAAGTACCTCATTTCTACAAGATTCTAGCACGAAAAGGCGGTCTAGATATCTCACACTTGAATCTGAATGAATGTTCAAACCCTTCTTTACTTTACCACTGGAGATCTTTCCTCGGATAGCCTCTACTTTGTGATCACACTATTGTGCCTCTATAACTTGGCTAACTAAGGTAGGTTGTGCAACTGCAGTAAATAAAGTGGCCAACTCAACGGACTCACCAAGGTGCAAGTCAAATTCGCCAATGGCACCCAACGTCTCCTACTCCAAGATGGCAATACTTGCTACTCTACTCACGGATTTCCTACTCAAAGCGTCGGCCACTACATTAGTCTTCCCTAGATGATAATGCAACTTAAAATCATAATTCTCTATAAACTCCATCCATTTGCCTCTTCCTCAAATTCAAGTCCTTTTGTGAGAATAGATATTAAGACTCTTGTGATCAAAAAACACTTCAAATCTCTTCCCATACAAATAATGTCTCTAGATTTTTAAGGCAAATATCACTGTCGCTAACTCTAAATCCTATGTAGGATAGTTTCTCTTGTGTGTTTTCAACTGCCTTGAACCATAGGCTATCACTTTCCCTTTCTACATCAATACACAATCCAAACCTTCCTACGTAACAAAAAATCGAATAACTTAAACCCCACTTCCGGATAATCAAAACTAGAGCAGTAGTAAGTCTAACCTTAAGCTCTTGAAATGACTTTTTACAAACCTCACTCCACATAAATCTATTTCTTGGCAATCTAGTTAACGGTAAGGCCAATCTAGAGAAATCTTTCACAAAATGTCGGTAATACTTGGCTAAGCCCAAAAAACTTCGAATCTCAAAGGCATTCTTAGGTTGTTGGCAATCTTGCACTATATCTATCTTAGATGAATCTACAGTCACCCCTTCCCCGGATACCACATGGCCTAGGAACTTAACTTCGTTGAGCCAAAACTCACACTTCCTGACCGTAGCATATAAACGGTGTGCTCTAAGCAACTTAAGTATTACCTACAAGTGTTTCTCGTGCTTCTCCTTAGAGGGTAAGTACACTAAGATGTCATCAATGAAGACGACCATGAACTAATCTAAGAACTCATGACAGACTTGATTCATCAAATCCATAAATAAAGCGGGTGCATTAGTTAACCCAAATGGTATTACTAAGAAATCGTAATGGCCATACCGTATATGGAATGTTGTTTTCTGAATATCCTCTTTTTTTACTCTCAACTGGTGATACCCCGATCTTAAATTAATCTTCAAAAAGTGACCAGACCCCTTCAACTAGTCAAATAGATCATCTATTCACAGTAATGGGTACTTATTCTTAATAGTTACTCGGTTCAACTTTCGAAAATCAATGCATTGTCGCAATGTGCCATCTTTCTTCTTTGCAAAGAAAACAGGAGCTCCCCAAGGGTAGGTACTAGGGCAAATGAAGCTCTTATCTGGCAAATCCTGCAGTTACGCCTTCAACTCACACAACTCGGTTGGAATAAACCTATATGGGGTCATGGAAATTGGAGCCATGCCAACGCTAAATCTATAGAGAACTCAATCTCTATATATGGTGGTAAGTCTATGAGATCCTCTGGAAAGACATCCAGATACCCTGGAACTATTCTTGACAAATCACCCCTAACCATACTACCCTCATCAGCTACCGAGATGGCAAAAAGAAAACTCAACTCTTCTCGACCCTTAAGGTCATAGAATAGAGGAATAAGATTATCTATCACCCTAGTCACACATAAAATAAAAACATTCTCCAGATAGAGTACACACTGACACCCTTCTACGATGGCAATTTATCGAAACCCAAAAATAAGTTAACCAATCTATACCTAGAATCACATCGAAAGCATGCATATTAAGAACAACAAAATCGAAAGAGAGCCAACGATTTGCAACCTCAATCTCACAGGAGTGGCATACTCGACCCAATGACACTCTACCTCTAATAGGTGTCTTAACAAACAGAGGAGACTCCAACAGCTCAAACTTCAACCCCAAAGCAGATGCAAAAGAAGACTATATAAAGGAAAGAGATGCACCAATATTGTAACGCCCCAAAATCATTACAATGTACCTATCTCATAACAACTAGTAAGTGGTAACATACATGAATTGTTAAGCTTTCATTAATCAGAGTTTGATATACAAAATGTGACACATGTGATATATATTCATAAACAGTACATCCTAAATCTAAAGCATGTGTTACAAGATTGAGAAAAGAAATGGAAGCTAAATAGATAACCATATGCCCTAAAGGCTTATACATTTTCAAGTCAATTCTTGGGTACATCAAAAGTGAGTCTTAAGCTCAATACATATAAAGCCCTAGGCTTGTACAAAATAATAAAAAAATAAAAAAAAAATACATCACTAGGCCTTTAGCTCCACAATCCTCCGAAGCTAAGTCCTTGGTGGAGGCATGTCACCAGTACTTGAAAATGGTTTTCCCATATAGGGTGAGCCAAAGCCCAGTAGAAATAATCCAACACAATATATGAATCTTAACAAAGATATAAAGATGAAATGCATATGTAATACTCATGACAAAACGTTTTATCTTTCTTTCCCAAAACTAGGCCATGCTCAGTTTATATCACAAGTCTAAATTCATGTTCTTTGCAGTAGAAAACAAAAGGGAAATCTAAACTGATACACCCTTTCACGGATATTTCATCCGCAAGAAACCGTCAAATGGCACCCATGTAAACAAAGCCTTTACAAGCGTTACTATTGCCATTTTACAGATATTTCGTCCGCGATAATCAGCACCCATGTATACGCGTGTTTTTTTGGGACTTTTACCCTGGACACACAGGCCAACTTAAGTTGGTGATACACACTTCTTTCCAACTTTCATCTTTTTATCTCAAAATCACATTCATTTGCAATGTATTGAATGAGTAACAATATTTAATGCACGTGGATGAGAAATTAGTTTCAATTCACCTAATCTTCATGCAATTTCTACAACAATCATAGCTATCCTCCACCGATAGCCCAAAATAGATATTTCTAAATAGATATAAAATCTCCAAAATAGATAACTTTCCAAATTTCAATGTGAGTGATAATACATATCAAACTCCACCATCTATATCAATACCCATCAAATTTCATATTTCCAACATCAATTCCATTTATTTATACAAAATAAATAGTTGAGCCATTTAGGATAGAATCCTTTTTCTTCCAAAACCCATTCCAAGTATCAAAATCAATGGTTTGATTACAACTAAACCATTTTCAATACATCCATTTGAAAACTGCTCTTTTGATAACCGTAGGTTTGTTCAAAATCCTCCAAAATCACAAGATTGTTTCATAAAAACAAATAGCTAAGTTAAAAATCATAAAAAGGTGTAGAAAATCCCTACTTCAAAACTAGAAGATGAGATAAGCACGGATGAAACTTGGATGAAGTCGAAACCCAACTCTATTTGGATAAAAACAAAACTCTAGGTGAGCTCTACCTTTTTAACAAAGAGAGTAGGGTGGAGACATGAGTAGATCTTGGTGTACTTGTAGAGAGAGAGTAAGCTCTAGATTTAGGGTTTTGAAATATTTTAGAGAGAGAGAGAGAGATGAAAAAGTGATGTAAAAAGTGACTTTTATGAATTGATATACGCATAGTCCGCTCGAGTGTCTAGGCACAAAAATGATTACCGCTAGAGCTCAAGAAGTGACGCTCGAGCACCAAGACACAATGAAAAGGGGCATCACCGCTCGAGCGCAGTAAGTGATGCTCGAGTGTAGAATACACACTCACAGTAGTTTTATAGACAAAAGACCATCGCTTGAGCGCAAGAATGGCCGCTTGAGCGCCGATCGCTCGAGCATAGAATATACTCTCCTAATAGTTTTGTAGGCCTGCAAAAGTACTAAGAGTTTACAAAGGCTGCTCGAGCGCAAGAAGTGACGCTCGAGTGTAAGAGCAAAATTCTGGGCAACAAGGTTTTTGAAAAATAATGTACCAACTTGTACCAAACACAACCAATACATCCCGATAACCAAACTCATGGAAGAAAAAGAAGAATAAAACAAGAACAACCATACAAAACCAAGAAACCTGAATCTAGAATATCACATGGGTCGGGTCTTAAACTAGAATCGCAATAACTTTCCCCCTTTAAGGAATTTCATCTCCAAAATTACAAATCAAGCTTTAAAACCATGTTTAAACCAATTACAATCATGATAGTCAATCAATTCCAAAACCATGACCCATCCACCAATCATTCATTCTCATTAACATGATAAACAATCCTCAATGCTGAATATACAATTCACATTTCCAAAACATATACAATGTTTATATTAAATCAACATAACAAAAGTTTCAATATATGCTCAAACATTAACAAATAGGTCTGGATACTTCTCATAGACTTTCAACTGACGTTCCCAAGTTGCTTCCTCAACTCCGTGATATTGCCACAATACCTCAACTAAGGGAATTGTCTTGCCTCGCAAGACTTGGTCTCGAGTATCCAAGACTCTCACCGATCTCTCCTCATACGAGGCATCCTCATCATCCTCTAAGTCCGTCCAATCCAACACGTGTAACGGATCTGGCTCATACTTTCAAAGCATACAAATATGGAACACATCATGAACCCCGGATAGCTGTGGAGGCAAGGCCAAACGATAAGCTACCTCTCCAATTTGCTCAAGGATCTTAAAAGGTCTAATAAATCTAAGGGACAACTTCCCACTCTTCCCAAACCTCATCAAACCATGCCTAAGTGATATCTTCAAGAAGACATGATCACTTACCTCAAAAGATAAAGGTCTTCTCCTACGGTCGGCATAACTTTTCTGACGACTCTAGGCAGTAACCAACCTCTTACAGATAAGTTCAACTTTCTACATCATTTCCCGAACCAACTTAAGACCTAGAAAAGGTGCATCATCCACCTCGGCCCAACACAGGGGATCTACATGGTCGGCCATACAAGGCCTCAAACGGTGCCATGCCAATACTCGATTAAAAGCTATTGTTATAGGCAAACTCCACTAAGGGAAATTGCCTCTCTCACGACCCCTTAAAGTCAAGAATACAACCCCAAAGCATATCCTCAAGAATCTGAATAGTACGCTCGGACTGCCCGTCAGTCTAAAGATGGTACGCAGTGCTAAAAGTCAATCTTCTGCCCAAGGCATTCTATATGCTCTACCATAAACGAGCTATAAAATGCAGATCTTTATCCGAAACAATTGTTACAGGGATCTCGTGCAACCTCGCTATGTCCCTAATATAAAGGTCGGTAAGATAATCTACTGAGTCACTTACGCACATAGGTATAAAGTGCACCGACTTGGTTAACCGGTCAACTACCACCCAAATCACATCACTATGCCGTTGAGTCCTAGGAAGACCCACAACAAAATCTATCATGACAAGCTCCCATTTTCACTTGGCTATAGGCAAGGGTTGCAATAAACCCACTGGCCTCTGATGTTTGGCCTTCACTTGTTGACAAGTAAGGCACCCCGATACAAACACGACCACATCCTTCTTCATTCCCCTCCACCAAATTGGTGACTAAGGTTATGTTACATCTTTGTGCCTCCTGGATGCACTGCAAAGCATGAATGGTGAAACTGTTGGAGTATTTCCTCTCAGCAAGACCCCGACATAAAAAGACAGTCATGGTATCCAGCACTCAAATCGGGATACACATTTAAGACTTTCTCTACCTTTCCAGTGGAGATCTTCTCCCGAAGGGATTCTACCTCAAGGTCACCTCTCCGTGCTTCTATCACTAGGTTCACAAGTATAGGTTGTGCAACTACCAAAAACAAGGTAGCAGACTCCACGGACTAGCTAAGATGCAAGTCAAACTCACCAATTGCACCTAACATCTCCCATTTTCGAATGGCAATACTAGCCACACTACCAATGGATTTCTTACTTAAAGCATCAGCCACAACATTGGCCTTCCCAGATGATAATACAACTCAAAGTCATAATCTTCTATGAACTCCATCCACCTCCTCTGCTCATATTCAAGTTTTTTTTGCATAAATAGATATTTCAGACTCTTGTGATCAGAAAACACTTCAAACTTCTCGCCATACAGATAATGCCTCCAAATCTTTAAGGCAAAGATTGCCGCTGCTAACTCTAGATCATGAGTAGGGTAGTTCCTCTCATGTGTCTTCAACTACCGTGAGCCATAGGCTACTACCTTTCCCTCTTGCATCAAAACACAACCCAAACTTTCCCGTGAAGCATCACAATACATTAAGGCCTCGTTTGGCAAGAGGCTATTTTAGCCAATTAGCCAAAAAGTTACTAAATTAGCCAAAAAGCCAACAACTCATACCAAAAAGTCAAAGATTCTCTTTTCTCTCTACTTTTTGCACATCTTTTCGTAATTAGCCAAAAAGTCATCCCAAACATACAAGTTTTTTTTACCTACCTTTTTAGCCAAATAGCCAAAAAGTTACTAAATTAGCCTGTTCCCAAACGAGGCCTAAATAGCCCAAATCCCTCTTTGGAATAATCAATACTCGAGCTGTGGTAAGTTTAACCTTAAGCTCTTGAAATGGCTTTTCACTAGTCTCACTCCACACAAATTTGATTCCTTTCCTCGTCAGTCTAGTCAATAGTGAGGCTAATCTAGAGAAATTTTTCACAAAACGACGGTAATTGTAGCTAGCTTTTCGTTGCTTCTCAGAGGGGTTTAGTCTCCTTGGATATGATAGGCCTACAATTCAAACTCTCATGGTTCTAAATTTGATTTCACAAGTACAATGTGAAATAATGAAAACACAAAAGAGTCTAAATCTGGCAAATCTTTAAAAAATTAATTTTTAATCAAAAATGCCAAAAATTGATCATATTGCCAGATTTCAAAGTCGCCACCTAAATATTTTTGGAAAATTTAGAAAACCCGTGACTCGTGCCAAAGGCCACTTATTCATCATCACCAAAGTGTCTTGACTTGAGAACTTAGGTATGAGAGGGGAAGGTCATGAATTGAGCACCCCACTCATCCAATCAAAGATTGACCTCTACTAATCATGATGTGATTTTTATGTACAGTATATACTCTTGTTCCGATTATTATGATATCTTTACTATGTGATGCACACAAGTATAGACTACTTTCAGAAAATTTGGAACACTTTGATTTCATGTTTGTTTCAAAAAGTGTTTTGAATATGTATCACATGAAAAGGTGATCTCATATGTACATTTAATCAAATTGTCCCAACTTATGTGAAAAAAGCCTTCATCCACCGGCATTCAAACAGGTATATCAACTAAGCACTTAGCCTCATGGTACACATGCTTGATATGGCAACACAAACACACATGCAATATGCTAAAGCAAGAAATGCTCACCTAGTACTCAACCGAGGCAAGCCAAAAAGATGAAACCATTAGAAAAATGCATGCTCTACTATGCAAGTGACAAATGTAACACATACAAAAATGCAACTACAAGGTTTGGTTTTTAATATGTCATGTGTGTCACGCCCCAAAAATATAATATAATTAACCCATCCATAAGAGAAGAATGCATAATAGAATTGATATCCTTTCATTCATCATAGTTCATAATACAAAAGTTATTACATGCATTATATATTCATAAATGTTCATCCTGAATCTATAGCATGTAGCATTAGTCAATAACAACAAAACAAATGCCCTATGGGCTTACATCTTTCCAAGATATCACTTGGTTATAACAAAAGAGAGTCCTAAGCTCTATATATGTAAAGCCCTCAGCTTGAGTAAACGTTTAAACACAAATCAACAAAATAGAGCCTCAAGCTCCTAAGTCCTCCCAAGCTATGTCCTCGGAGGAAGCATGTCACTGGTACCTGAAACTGGTTTTTCCAAGTAAGGTGAGCCAAAGCCCAGTAAAAACAATCTAATACAATGTATGAAGTTTAACTAAGATATAGGTGTTAGATAAATGTTTAATATTCATGATCAACTTACATTCATTCCAAGACCGCACGGTACCAATACTCATACCTCATTCCATTCCCATTTAGTACATTTCGTTTCAATTCAAAGATCAAATTTATAATTTTCAAATAAACCAACTGAGACTACAACTCAGTGGTTCTCAATCAACATAACTACTATACGAGCACTTTAACCTTGCCATTTTACGAAAATTTCGTCCATGGGATCGGCACCCATGTATACACAAGATTTCGGGACTTTCACCCTGGACACTCCAGCCAACTTAATTCTCAGTGGAGTCCATCCCCTATCTCCTCCCAAACAATGGAGTACATCCCCTTTCTTCTCCCAAAACATTATACATATACAATGTATTTAAATTTATCATCATATACAATGACTATTCATAACACATATTCAATGCCTTAATCTTACCGTCATATTCAATGACGAACTTAAATGATTAGTTTCAATTCACCTAATCATCATGCAATTTCTATAACAATCATAACTATCCTCCACTGATAGCCCAATATAAATATTTCTAAACAGATATACAATCTTTATAGTAGATAATTTATCAAATTCCCATGAATGAGTGATTAAACAAATCCAACTACACCATTCATTTGCACCTTTTCCCAATTTCACATTTCCCACATCAATTTCATTATTTACACAAAATAATATTCAAGACACATTTAGGGTAAATCTCCCCTTTATTCAAATATTAACCCAAAAGCTAAAATTCACCATTTTAACACAAGGGATCCTCATATTCGAAACCCCATAATCATCTATGGAACACAATATAGAAACCTCTCTTTCAATTTGAGAACAAACCCTAAGTTTACCCAAAAACTCCCAAAATTTCCACCATTTATACATAACCACAAATAACTAGGTTAAAACTCATACTAAAGTATAGAATATCCCTACCTTAAAGAGAGAAAAATGAGCCAAGCAAGAGAGAAACCCTAAGAGTGCCGAAATCCAACTCTAATCGGTTCAAAGAGAAGATCTTGAGAAGCTCCACCTTTTTATCAAAGGGAGTAGGGTGGGGAGATCAAAGGATCTAGGCCAAAATATATATATATATAGAGAGAGTGTGTGTTTTAAAGAGAGAGGCTCTCAACTTTAGGGTTTTGGCTGAAAAGATATGAAAAAGTGATGTAAAAAGTGCTTTTCGCGATCTGATATACGTGCAGTCCGCTCGAGGGGAGGGTCTTACGCTCGAGCGTCAGACACAAAGATTTGTTCTGGTAGAGCGCAAGAAGAGGCCCACTCGAGGGCATAATACACACCTCCATAACTTTTGTAGGCGACAGAGCAACCGCTCGAGCTCAAGAAGGTACGCTCGAGCGCACACCCGCTCGAGCGTAGGAAATGCCGCTCGAGTGTGAAAAACATTCCTCTAGCACTTTTGTATAAGTGCAGAGTACTAAGAGCTTGCAACTCCCGCTCGAGCACAAGAAAGACGGCTCGAGCAGAGGACCAAAATGTATATAGCCCGCTCGAGCGCAAGACCAAAATCTGAGCAACACAAAGTTTGAAAACTAAGTAACCAACCTGTTCCAAACATAACCACAATAACCCAAAGACCAATTTCAAAGGTATACAAGGGAAGAAGAGATAGACAACAATATGAAAGCATTAAACCCGAGCCCGGAACATCACAAGAGTCGGGTAAAAACCGGGATATTATGCTATCTTTACTATGTGATGCACACAAGTATAGACTAATTTCAAAAAATTTGGAACGCTTTGATTTCATGTTTGTTTCAAAAAGTGTTTTGAATATGTACCACTTGAAAAGGTGATCTCATATGTACATTTAATCAAATCATCCCAACTTATGTGAAAAAAGCCTTTATCCACCGGCATTCAAACAGGTATATCAACTAAGCACTTAGCCTCATGGTACACATGCTTGATATGGCAACACAAACACACATGCAATATGCTAAAGCAAGAAATGCTCACCTAGTACTCAACCGAGGCAAGCCAAAAAGATGAAACCATTAGAAAAATGCATGCTCTACTATGCAAGTGACTAATGCAACTACGAGGTTTGGGTTTTAATATGTCATGTGAATCAACTTAAACATGTGGTAGCACACGTATTCAATGAAGTAAGAAATGACAACACTGTGTTAGAATGATGAACCGAACCCGATGCATGCAAAAATGGGTATTTTTCACATAGGAATGATATGAAACCAAAATATAGATGCAATCATTGTAAGTGAGTAAATAAAAAGGAGAAAGAAATGGGAGTTGGAAGACATACACAATATTACAAGTTTGCCCTCATGTAAGAGGGTCCGAATGAATGTCCGAATTTAAATAACTATTACAAACCAAATGAATTAATAAGCTAAATTAACTAATTATTACAAATTTGAATGAATCTAATTAATAAATTACAACATATTACCATTACAGCATTAAATCAAAGGAACGGGAAGCGAGGAGACACACTCACACAAGTGAGAATAACCTCCCAAAAACCTCTCTATTTTGCTGCCAAAATTGTTTTGTTTTGCAGTTAGAAAATTAATCTATTTTCATTCCAGCCTCTGCTATGTTCTGCAATGAAAATGGCACTGCCTGCAAAAAGTAGAGTGGCCGGCCAGCCTTAGAAAGTGGTCGGCTAGACATAAATGGTGGCCAGCCGGCCACTATTTTGAGGTTCTGCCCTGCTGTCGCAGAAAAGAAACAAACCAAAAACAGAGTGTTTCTAGGGGATGTTTATCTTCTTTGCCTCTCCCTATCATGGAATTAATCAAGGGAGGAGTAGAATCGGTCCACAAATCATCAATGGTTGCAAGGTTGTTGCATGATGATCTATGAATTGATGGGACAAAGGCTCAATCAATGCAAATAAAAGACCAATAAAACCTCCTCCCTATCACGGAGTTACCTCAAGGGAAGCAATAGATATTGATTCTTGCCTCATTATCATCATTAAAGAGTATGAAATGACTAAAGACTCAATGGGTTCAATATAACGTCCGATTGAACCCAACTCAATTTTATTATCTTGTGCCTCATTTAGTCTAATTTTATTAGCCCTTTTATTACCTTTCCATTCTTTGATCATTTTGTCTAAAAGTGAGAGTTATGTCCACTAATGAAGAGATGTGTCAAACAAGAAGTTGTTCTTAGCATGAGAGAGATGTAATGCCTTGGTAATGAACCTCCAAAGAGATTAAACCATTAAGCATGGTAGGTCTCTTTCTCATGTCTTAAACAACAATCAATTTTTTTTGAAACAACTCTTAAAAAGAAGAAAGAAAATCAAGAAATGAGGGAGGTTGTAGAAATGATTATTACAAGTGTGAATATGTATGAAAACTATGAAATATAGCTATCAACTCAAATAGGTTGGTGTCTAAGGCCTAAACCACCAAGCCTATGAGGACTTACAACAACACAAACATAATATTCAAAGCATGAATGAAATAAACACATCAAAACAGTCCCAAAACTTATAAAACAATGCTGAAAAATTAGTTTGAAAAGCTAAAAAAAGTGAATAAAAATGAGAGAGAATTAAAGCTAGTAAGCAAGCCTAAGGAAGGGTGGCTAACCCCTCCATTTTTTCGGACCTTAAAACCACATGTTTCAGCCTCTGAAAAATCTGAAAATTAGTGGCCAAAAGTTGAGAAACAAATGGGAAGCACAAGGATAAAAGCTTATGGAATAAGGTTCAAGAAATGATGGTTAACCTCTCCACTTTTGGTAGAATCACAAGTTTTAGTCCACTAAAAACAGTTCAAAACAGTATAGAAAACCAAAAGATGGGAAAAAAGTAGGCAATAGATAGCAAGAGTTATACATTTGAAGAGAAGACACTCTTTTGTTCACAAACCACAAGGTGTTTACTCTAAAGGGCTGAGATTTAGCTCAAGAACCTTAGCAAGGAGCCTCAAAATATTGGTTGAGGAAGTATAGGTATAGTGTATGTATATTACAAGATAGAGAGGGAGAGTGCTCAACAAGATTTGAGCTCTTTGAGAATTTTCCTAACCTAAAACCAAGAGGGATGGTCCTCTATTTATAGAAAAACAGGTTCCTCAATCGGAAATATCTGTATGTAGCCAGCTGGTGCAAGGCATGTATATGGGGGGAATAGCTGGCAGCAAATATCTGCCTGCAGGGACACATGGTTGGCTGACCACTAAAAAAATGGCTAGCCGGCCACCTGTTGGCTAGCAAGCCTCTTAGTGGTCAGGCTAGAAAAAATTAGGTTTTGGTCCAAAGGGGGTACAAGGTTTTAGGCTCTGAAACTCAACACCGAAGTTTCTTGCTGAGGAAATCGAACGTTTGTACAACATAGTATTTCATCATCGAGTGCTCAACTTGAGGCATCCAAGTCTTAAGGGTGGTCAAAAATGGGGTGTCTACAGTTGCCCCTCTTTGACAGAGCTCAAAGTCATAAAATGATGTGAGTGAATGCCAAAGTCCAAAGACGACCCATTTGACACGACCGCAAGACTTGGGTAAGAAATCAAAATGCAAATGCAATTGGTTGAACTCGAAAGTTGCCTATGTATCCCTTTACAAGGAACAAAACCAGCATAGTTCAGGGGTAGAATGTAAAATGATATATAATGCAATGCAACAGTTGAGAACACAGACAATCATACCGCCCGAAAATTATGAAGATGAGAATTGAAACCATAAACGAGCATACCGCCCGAAAAGTAAGAAATGGGCATAAGCCACACTACGTATTGCGTAGAAAGGTTAACAAGAAACAATCCTAACTACACTTCCACATAGAAAGGTTAACAAGAAACAATCCTAACTACACTTCCGCGTAAAGAAGTTAACGAGAAACAAGCCAAACTACACTTCTGCATAGAGAGGTTAACGAGAAACAATCCTAACTACACTTCCGTGTAGAGAGGTTAACGAGAAACAAGCCAAACTACACTTCCTCATAGAGAGGTTAACAACAGACAAGCCAAACTACACTTCCACATAGAGAGGTTAACAATAAACAAGCCAAACTACACTTCCACATAGAAAGGTTAACAAAAAACAATCCTAATTACACTTCTGTGTAGAAAGGTTAACAAGAAACAATCCTAACTACACTTCTGCGTAGAGAGGTTAACAAGAACCAATCCTAACTACACTTCCGTGTAGAAAGGTTAATAAGAAACAATCCTAACTACACTTCCGCATAGAGAGGTTAACAAGAAACAATCCTAACTACACTTCCATGTAAAAAGGTTAACAAGAAACAAGCCTAACTACACTTCCGTGTAGAAAGGTTAACAAGAAACAATCCTAACTACACTTCCGCGTAGAAAGTTTAACACACAAAGAGTGTGATGCATATGGATGCAACATAATGCGATATAATTGATAAGAAATATGATGCAATGCATGTTTCAACAGATTTGAAAAGATAAACCAAAAGTGGTATTAAAAATACCTCATAAAGATCTCCAACTTACCCTCAAAAGTCCCCAAATACTCAAAAAGGATACAACTTGCTCAAACTTGAGGTTGGGGCATTTTCCCACTTCAGAGAAATGATGGGGTTTGAAACAGTGCATTCGTAATCTCATTTCAAAATTTTCTAAAGCCGAAACAAACCCAAAATTTTTAATTCTTCACTTTAGGATGAATACAGGACCACCCGTACACAGGTTGGGCAAGAGCACAGTAAAAACCAACTCTTGACCAGTTGTAGAGCTGGCCGGCCACAATACCTGGACGGCCGGCCACCTACCTAGTTGGCCGGCAACCCGATGCCGATAGCGGGGTAGTTTGGTCAACTCGGCTCGTAGCTTATTTAAAACATAACCAGGGCTCACTTTACACACTCCACACCACTCGAAATTCTCTCTCTCTCTCTCTCTCTCTAGGTTTCTCTCTCTCTAGGTTCGCACTTTATTCGTGTTAGCCAACGCCCTACACAAACTTTTTTTTGTAAAACACCTTTGGCCCTCTACGTTTTGAACCGATTGGGTTTTGTTTTGGTTGAGTTTTTGTGTTTTTCATTGCTTTGGGCATATGTCCCTCGTGTTTTTCTTGGGTTTTGTACTTTTCCTGGGTTTTGACTTTTTCTCTCTTTTTTTTCTCTCTCTCCCTCTTTCTCCCCTAGGGTTTGACTTTTGACATTTTTGCCAATTTCCCTAATTTTTCACCATTTTCACTCACCACTCACCATTTTCCACATGGTGGATGACTTTCCACATGATGGTGCCCCTTCTAAGGTACCTATACTTCTACCTATTATAGATGTCGAGAAGCCTTTGGATGACGAGGCTGGCAGGACGGCGGAGGACATCACCGCCGACATTGAGGTGGAGGGGATATACCCTTCTGATCATGAGCTGGAGTTGGCACCGCTAAGGGTGAGACCTTTCGACCCAGCCACTTGCCCCAGACACATGCGATGGCCCCCGAGGGATGCTGTGATTTGAGGACTTTGTCATGGACGTGCTCGAGGATGTCCTTCTAAGGGAGCGGGCCTCCCATCTTTCTCATGATGCTGTTGAGGTAACAACTTTACTTTCCTGCACTTTGCTTGCTTTTCAATTTCATTATTGTCTTTTATTCTATTATATATCTGACAAACCTCTCTTTCCTTTTCAACACAAGGTGTCGCTCTTTCCTAGAGGGGATATGGGGTCGTAACGGCGAGGGACTAGTACCAGGAGCTCCTCACTTGGGTCCGTGAGCTAGTTGACGAGGTAGGCTTTGGTTTATTCTGCTCTAGGCTCTCATGACTATTGGCCAGCAGGGCTCTACTTGGAGCTCTGGTGGAGAGGTGGTGGGACACCACCAACTCTTTCCATTTTTCCTCCACTTGGGAGATGACGATGGCTTTCTACGACTTCTCAATGATTACTGGCTTGAGAGTAGGGGGTGATCTAATCCCTTTCGACCTCAACATGGGCCAGTGGGAGGCCACTTGAATCTACTTGCTTAGTGCGCACCTCCTCTGGACAGGCTAGCCATGGTCAGATACAGCTGGTTTTACGATCGCTTCTACGGGAGTCAGCCAAAGGCTTAGGAGGAGATCGAGCAGTACACCCGAGGCTTCTTGATCTATCTCCTTGGTACCACCTTGTTTGTGAATAGGTGGAATACCATGGGTCTATACCTGTTGAGTGCTCTTGTAGTGTTGCCCTGGGTTTGGTTCTACGATTGCGGTGGTGCTGGTCTCGCCACCCTTTCTGGCTACATGAGCTCCGGTTCCAGCAAGAAGGGGAACATGGTCGGAGGCTATTGGCGGGACTGGGAGGTACACACTACACTTTCATTTTCAATTTTTTGCTTGTTCGTTATGCTTTTTGCTTTGCACTTTCTGTCTTTATCTTTGTTCATACATTGTGCTTTCTGTTTTGCACTTTTTATCTTTATCTCTGTTCATACATCATGGGCCCATATAAATTGATCTCTTCTTCGTAGTTCTAGGCCTATGCTTATTTCCCTACCCTTGCATTGGTGCCGAAGGACGAGGTAGAGGCGGCTCTACTCTCGGCGATACAATGGGAGATGCTATCCCCGGCACTGCGACAACACCACTTTTGCCTACTACCACTGGTTCTTTGACACGGTGGTCGCGCGTGAGGTAACATACTGCTTTGATCCATTTCGTTATACTGCTTTGATCCACTCTTTGACAACTGACAACGACAACTAACCAACTGTGAGTTCTCCATTTGTAGATCACATGGCAGCCCTGAGTGATGATGCTGGCGGGGATATAGGATCAGTACGCCAGATTGTGGGACACCTCTCAGATGCGAATCCTACTGGAGGGCGCCTTCTACCAGACTTGGTACTTGGGAGAGCGGTTTGTGTGCCAGACCCTGGGCCTACTTGCCCCTGTTGTTCCTGCTCCGTCTTCAACATCTATGAGGACAGCTGATGGTCTCCTAATTGCAGCCATCGTTTAGTTTATGGCAGGGCAGGACGCCGAACAGTTCCGTGGGGTTGGAGACTACGTTGGGTTTATCATGACCCATCTCATGCCGCCCTTATCCAAAGCGCATGCAGGAGGTACTACTCGTGCAGCCGAGGCTGATGTTGGTGGAGGTCCCCCTACCGTACATGTAGCTAGTTTACCAGCGATTCTGATTGCGATCCTATGCTGGTGGCCGAGTTGGACGGCCTATGAGATTCCGATAGAGCCGCCGGAGGAACAACATGGGTACGTCAAGGATCCTGACGCGCAACAAGTATAGACATTGCTTTATAGTTTGCATTTCACATTCCCTCTTTCAATATTGATTGTTCAAACTCACTTGCAGGTGCCTCTGGAGTATATAGACGGCCTCCTTGGGTTGGTCGCCTCACTAGTCCAAATGGTACGAAGGAGAGAGACATTGATGTCTCTCCACGGTTACTAGGTACCCTTTCTTTTCTCATTCATTTAACTGCTTACCCATACTGTTCTGCACCAGATTGTACCGATATGCCATACTCATACTAAATCTATGCATCATACTGTATTGATATGCCATACTCATATTGAATCTGCATCATACTTATACTGAATCTATATGCTGCCTCATACTCATACTGTATTCTGATACTCTGATTCTTATTTTCGGGCTCCACCTGTACAGGTGCCACTAGTGGCACTGGTAGCACTGATAGCAATAGTGGCGCCTCCTCTAACTACAGAGAGGAGAAGTAAGCAAGCTCCTGTTCACAGCAGGGGTGATGATAGAGGCAGGGGTGCGTGGAGTAAGAGTGAGGAGTTTGAGGTGCAGGAGACCTTCTCATCCTCAGAGTTGCCCTTGAGTGGAGACGACACCGAGACGAGCGGCGCTGAGGAGACAAAGATCGGACGCTCTAGGTCTCAGAGCGGGGTTGATGGTGCTGGCTCCGGGTCAGGGAGCAGAAAAGACGATACTGGTTCTGAGTCCGATTCCTCTGATGACAGCGGTGTCGACAAAGATAGTGCCCCTGAGTCCCCTTTCCAGAAAAGGATAAAGAGGGCCTCTCAAGTTGTTTGATGTGACCAACATAGATTTTTGTACTCTTTTTGCTTATTTTCTTTTGTTTTGGTAGTTAGCACTTATATAGCTTCAGATAGGACTGTTACTTTTATTCTAAAACACTTGTATTCCCTCTTTTGTAAAAACTATGATTGAGGTAAAACCCTAGAGCTTTATAAAAGGAGTTTTATTTTGCATCTCAAGCATGACACCACACTTGCATAAAATTGGAACTGAATGTGCAAAATGCTTGTATTTGAACGATGTTCGTAACCGGATATTGAGCCAATAATCGACACAAAATGCAAAATGCAACTCAATAGATGAGAAACAAACTAAAAACAACCTAAACACAACTACTTATACTTGTTGAAAACAAAAGACTCGAAACATGACCTTAAAACAAAAAGATCAGAACAAAACACTGTTGCCCAGTTATCGGGCCAACATAGTTAGTTAGCCAGGCACCTGAAGGGACGACCGGCCAGGAGAGGTGGCCGGCCAGCGAAGTGTTGTGGCTGGAGAACTGGCAACAACTATCAGCCATTCACACAACGTTATCCTCTTCTCTTGCTGTTTCATCCACAGAATATCATCTTTGTTGCTGTTTTCTCTGAAAATGAAGATATTTCTTGCTGAGAGGCTCAAGGATTGGATAGCCACTTTGGATGGCATGGAAAAGGTAAATTTTCTAGGTTTCGACATAAACACTCTTTTTCTATTGAGTTGTACTTCACTTTGTTTTCTGTTCCTTTACGCTATCCGATGTTGGAACCTGGTTACACATGTGTTTCGCTTCGGAGCGCAAGAGATGTGCCCTACACTCAAAGAGTTTCAAGCATTAATGAAATCCCGGCGTGATGAAGAGATTATGCTTCAACCCCGTTTTGGCCATGCACGGGCTTTGGAACAGATGTGTGGGCTTACTTTACATGAGGCTCGATCTTTGGCTCATGACGGGGAGTTGGACATTCCGCATTTGATTCATCAATTTTTTGGTATTGAAGACAGAAGTGACCTTCTTTGGTGAGGTTATCATCAACATTCCCTCTGCTTATGTTTGCTTGCATACTTCCTTCTTGCTCCTAGTTACAGTGGAGCTAGCATTGGGTTGATCGAAGTAGCCCAATGCTGAAAGAGGATAAGAGTTGCATTAGTTTGGCACTGGCCAAGACCCTGATGGGTTTAGATGCTTTTCATCGGCGAGAGACTATTCGGCTTGCGGGGAGTTCACTGCTTCTCCAGATAATGTTTCCCATCCTTTCTTATTTCTGATTTTTCATATCACTTGACACTCACTCTTTATTTTCTCTCAAAACCCTTTCCTTACTTTTCTCTCAACGTATATCTCTCTATTCTTTAATCTTTCTTATTTTTCATTCCTTCCCAGTAGGGGTGGGCGCGGGTCGGTTGCGGCCACGAAACCTCTAATCCGCCATCCGTCCGCCAGATTGGCAGATTAGAGAAAATCAATCCGTATCTGTCAGCCAATCCGGTGGATGTGGATTGAGCGGATTGGCGGTTTGGCGGATGGATGTGAATCGGTTTGGCGCTTTGAAATTTTATAAATTTTCAATATAGTTCAACTTATGCACTTCCTCAAAAAAAAAAAAAAGTATTACAATCAATGACTTAAAAAAGTATTACAATTACTGCATGCCTCATCCAAAGAAAAAAAGTTTGAAACTTTAGAATATCACAATCACTACACGCCTCATCTACATATTACAATCACAGCATGCCTCATCTACATAAAATATTACAATCTGTGGTTCTTAAAATATAAAAACAATTCAAACCACCAAAACCATGAACAGAGTAATAGTAGAGATTGTATGTCTCTGTATTGTTACATTTATATATGTTTTTGAAAACAAAAACCAACTAACATATATCATATTTTCTATTTTTACTTTTAGAGTTAGATTTAAAAACCAAAAAATATAGACAAATAATACGTTTATTTTTTTCAATTCAAAAAATATATTCAAGTTGAATTTTTTTTTTCAACAGAATATTTGAACTCTTTTTCAATTGGAAACACAAACAAAATATTTAAACAAATTGAAAACACAAAGTCTTATAAATTACTAAGGGTGCTCACGGTTTGGCGGTTCAGTTGCGGCCAAAAGAACCTCAAATCCGCCATTCGTCCGCCAAATTGGTGGATTGGAGAAAATCAATCCGCAACCGTCTGCTCGTCATCACGCATCCGTCCAAAATGCGGCGGATCGGTTCAGTTTAGTCGGTTTTGGCGGATCGGTATATCCGCTGCTCACCGCTACTTCCCAGGCGTGGTTGATGGACAAGTTGGAGGTGGTGGACCCTTGCCCCGAGTATTCGGCTAGAGCCTATTTCTTTCGCCCATGGCTAGTGGATTTTCCTTCGGAGGGATTATGGTGCGACTGGATGTGCAGTAGATCTACGGCTGACATTGCTTGGCGCTGCCCCCGACTTAACATAACTGAGATGGGCTATAGCATGTCCTGACAACTGGGTATACAATTGATCGGCTTTATACACTGTGTGTTCTATTTTCCATTAGGTTCAGATGCCGTTTTGAACATGATTAGACCTGTCCAGAGGAAGGGATGGAATACCCGGCTCCATTTCCAGTTTGTGCTTCGCACTTGGCCCGGTACCTCACTACTTGGAGGATGAAAGAGATTCTGGCCCCTGCTGTTGGCTTTAGTTATGCCCTTTCTAGCAAATGCTTAGCTTGGTTTGAGGATGAGGCATAGATTGGGCCAACTTGGCGGCAGAGACCCCCACGAGTGCGAGCAGAAGACATAGGACCACCTGACCTATCTATGCCCCTAGTTTATTGCTCTAACTTTTCTTTTCAAGTTTTATGATGTAAAAGCAACTATAATTTAACCAGAGAGTTGAAGAATGTACTTGTGTTGAAATCAATAGAATGAAAGTTGTGAGTACTGAAAGTTTTCTTTTCTGGTCTAAAGAATGGTCTATGTTGAAAAAGGTAAAATTTTAGAAAATCAACCTTATTAAAACTTTTCAAAACAATTTTCGAAAATGGTCACTACTTGACACACAAGGAATCGGTTCTTAAGATGTACAACCCCTAAATCAGAAGATCATAATTGCTCACAACTACATTCAACATCACTGTTTTGTCTTGCAACTGGCCATTCTACCAAATGGAGGTAATACAACCAAGCTAAAGAATGATGGAGAAAGATGGCTCGATCAAACAAATGGATAGTGGAGTTAGAGATGATTCTGGCTGAACTTCGGGATAAAGTTGCCTACGTATCCCAAAGATGGGAATTAGGCCTTATGTAGTTCGGTTCGGGTTCACTCTAGTATTAACACTCTCATTTTGTGCTCTAACTTTTGCCAAAGCTGCCCTTTCGGGTTTTCAACCTTACAAGCTCTGTTTTTCCTATTTCTAATTTTTCATGCTCTACTTTTGCCCAAGTCGCCCTTTCAGGTTTTCGGCCTAGCGAGCCTCTCAGGGATAGTATTTCTTCAACTTGTCCATATTAATCGGTTGCGAAAACTCCAAGCCATCTAAATCCATAAGAATAATCGCTCCTTTTGACCAGATATATTGATGATGTAAGGACCAATCTAATTGGGTATGAACTTGCTCCTAGGGTCATGGATGGGAACTCGATTGTCTTTTAGTACTATATCTCATTCCTTGAGATTTCTGGATTTGACTTTCTTTTTGAAGGCCCTGGCAATTCTGCGCTGATATCCTTGGATGTGATATAACGCCTTCAACCTCATTTCATCAAACAATATCAATTCTTTGAACCTACTTGCTGCCAATCCGCATCCGCTATCTAATACTCGACCATAATTCTCAGTGACGACACTTCAATCTGAATCGGTAGAACAACTTCCATCTCATACATTAGAGAATAGGGAGTTACCCCTGTAGATGTTTGAATTGACGTTCTATAACCCTAAAGTGCAAATGGCAGTTTATCTGACCAGTCTTTGTAAGTTTCCACCATCTTCTGCAGGATGTTCTTGACATTCTTGTTAGTGGCCTCAACAGCTCCATTGGTCTGTGGTTTATACGTTGATGACTTGTGAAAAGCCATGTTGTATTCTCAAGTAAATCGACCACCTCTTTCTTGAAGTGCGAGCCATTGTTTGAAATGATCTCATTTGGTACCCCATACCTGCAGATGATGTTGTTTTTGATGAACTTGGCCACATGTGACACCTTCAACACAGAATAAGACTGAGCTTCCACCCACTTGGTAAAATAGTTGATCGCCACCAAGATGAATTCATGCCCATTTGAGCCCTTTGGCGAGACTGCCCCAATGACATCAATTCCCCATACTGAGAAAGGCCATGGCGAAGTCATGTTATAAAGCTTTGATGGCGGTATGTTCATGTGATTAGCATGGATTTGACATTTGTGGCATCGCCGAACAAAGTCGATACAATCTTTCTCCATAGTTGATCAATAATAGCCTTGCCTGAGGATCTTCCTAGCCAGCATAACACCATTCACGTGTGCTCCACACTCCCTTCTGTGGATGGCCTCCATAAGACGTTTCAACTCTTCTTCTTCGACGCAGAGTTTGTGCATTCCTAGATGCCCCCTCTTATACAGCTTATTTCTGTAGATGATGAATTGGACAACCAGACGCCGTATTACCCATTTATCTTTGGCATTTGCCCCTAGTGGATACATATCTTTTTCTAGAAAATTCCAAATGTTGTAATACCAGGGGTTCTTATCTTGAATCTCATCTATTGCCGCAATGGTCTCATAAGCAGACGTATACTTCTATTCAATGATAATTGGAAGCATCTTGACTCCAAGCAGGATGTCTACCATGGAAGATAGAGTTTCTAATGCATCAGTGAACCAGTTGTTCTCTCTTAGCAGATGTGTAAATGTCAGTTTTTCAAACCTCGAAATCAGAAATGTCCAAGGTCTAATGATAAACCTTCATTTTCTCTTCCTTGACCTTCTAGTCTCCATTGGCTTGAGAAATAACCAAGTTCGAGTCTCCAATGATGTCTAACCTTATTGCCCCTAGTTCTGGGCCGTTTCCAATCTAGTGATACACGCTTCGTCTTCTGCTTCATTATTGGACACATTGAACTGGAGTATGAAGGCTAGGGGTATATAGGAATCATCGGGTGCTATCAGCAACACACCTATCCTATAACCATATTAATTAGCAGCTCTGTCAAAGTACATTATCCATGAATCCTCTTCTATCTGCAAAATGTCTTCATCTGGGAATAGATACTCGACTGCTTCATCTCCTTCCACTGGGTGGTTTGCCAAAAATTCCGCTACGGCTCTCTCTTTGACTGATTTATGCGTGATGTACTTAAGGTCAAACTTGGAGAGGAGAAGCAACCAACAAGCTAGCCTACCTGTAAGCGCTGGTTTCTCAAAGAGATATTTGATGGGATCTAATCTCAAAACTAGAATTACAGAGTGAGCTAACAAGTAGTGCCTTAACTTTCTGGTAGCCCATACCAAAACTAAACAAGCTTTCTCGAGGGGAGTGTAGCGGGTCTCGTAATCTAGCATCTTCTTGCTCAAATAGTAGATAGCCTTTTCCACCTTAGCTTCTGATTCTTGAGCTAGCATACACCCCATGGTCGGATCTGTTACTGATAAATACAAGATCAGTGGCTTCCCTAGCTCTGGTGATGACAATACATGTGGATTCTGCAAGTATTGCTTAACTTGTTTAAAGGTGAACTGACATTGATCATCCCATTAGAACTTCCTCCCTTTCTTTAAGAGACAAAACAGTGGTTCACAAGTCAAGGTTAATTTTGAGATAAAACGTCTTATGAATTGCACTTTACCCAGAAAGCCGCACACCTCCTTTTCAGTCCTCTGTGGTGGCATTTCTAAGATAACCTTGATTTTGAAGGGATCTACTTCAATTCCCCTCTATGTAATCAGAAATCCTAGCATTTTCCCTATAGTCACCCCAAAGGTGTATTTATGTAGGTTCAACCTCAGTTTGTACTCCCTGATCTATTAAAAAAAAATTGCTAGTGCAGCGTAGTGGCCTTCTCGCTCCTTAGACTTGACAATCATGTTGTCCACATACACCTCAACCTTTTTATGGATCATGTCGTGCAAGATGGTGGTTGAGGCCCTTTAATATGTAGCCCCGACATTTTTTAACCCAAAAGGCATAACTTTGTGGCAGTAGGTACCCCACGGTGTGGTTAATGTAGTCTTCTCTCTGTCTTTTGGTGCCATTAAGATCTGATTATACCCGGAAAACCCATCCATAAATGATGGCAATGCATGACCTACAGTGATATCTACCAGTTCATCGATGTGCGGTAATGGAAAGTCGTCTTTCGGACTAGCTTTGATCAGATCCCAAAAGTCGACTCAAACCCTGATTCTGCCATCCTTCTTTGGAACTAAGACAATATTGGCCAACCAGGTCGGGTACTCGGACACCATTAAGAAACCCGCATCAATCTATTTGGTGACCTCCTCTTTAATCTTCAACGCCCAATTCGGACAGATTGTGCGTAGCTTCTGCTTGACTGGTCGGGTCTCGAGGTCAGGAGGGGTTCGGTGCTGTATAATCTTAGGATCGATTCCAGGTATATCTTCGTAGGATCACGTGAAAACATCTTTAAAATCTTTTAATAAAGCGATTAAATGCTTGCTTTCCTCCAAAGACAGCGTGGACCTGATCTGGACTAAGTGGGGATTCTTCTCAATACCCACGATAATTGCAATGATTTCATCTATGTAGGGCTTAGCATGCCTCTTTTCTTCTTGGTCAATCAAGTTTTTCAAATCCTGAGTAATTTATTCTTTTTCGTTTTCATTAAAAGTTTGAAAATTTTGATCAATGCAATAAATCAAAGGCATAGAGAAGTAAACAGAATCTACAACGTTCTCATTCATAAGTTTTGGCTCTTCGGTTACAACAGACCCAAAAGAGAAAGCAAAAGAGGACCTTGGCATTCGGGTTACCACTCCCAGAAATGCCAGACTCAGACTCCTCGGACTGACTTGAATCTAATTTCAACTCAACAGACTTGGTGGAATCAGATTCCGGCTCATCATCCAATTCAGAACTGGAAATGAGGCCCTTTTCCAACTGCCAAGTGGGGCGTGGCACCATCGATGCATCCAGAATACCACTGGTGAGGTCCATAACCGGTTCCTCTTCAATCATAAAAACAGTAAAGGTATCTCCCAAGTTCTCTGTGTTGGTCGCGGGATCTATCAGGAGATTAGCCAGTGCTGCCCCTACTCCAGCCTCACTGTTGTTTGAATTATCCTTTTTGTTCTGATTAGCGTTGATGCTCGGTTCAACCCTTTCTTCATCACTGTCTTGTAGCTGGTGGTCAAAGAAGATCTCAAATTTGGAGACATGTTTCTTCATCAAGGAGTCCACCCAAGGCTCAAGAAAGCCACAGAAGGCGAAATCCTCGCCTTCTTTGACAAAGCGCCCATTTAACGTCCCCCAGATTGGCCTATGGACCAGCTCATAGTGCTACCCAGATCTTTTGGCCTTGGCTCTGTCTCTCATTTCTTCTCTCTTTCTTCTCCAGCCTTCTTTGATGGGCACATAGGCCAACCTAAAGGCATGCAGATTATGTGGCACCTCAGTTAGTGTCGTAACACCTTTTCACCTGCTCCTTCTGAGCCTCATTCCTGGAATATGCCACAATTTGTTCATGAAATAGATGGACTAAGCAGTGACATACATGCCTTCGTCCGCGACCAAGATTGTTTGCACCACTCGGGCCTCTGCCAACCCTGAGAGAAATATATCCTCATCGCCGTGATTGATTTCCAGCAATGGCGTAGTTACCTTTGGCGGTGGATATATGGATGAGATCCCAAAAACGGTTGCTACTCCTCTCTCATGAGGGTATTTCAGCATTTGGTGAAGGGTAGAGGACTATAGCTTACTTTTCGTGCTCCTTTCGGATACGATAGACCTATAGTTCGGACTCTCGTGGTTCTGAATCTGATTTCACAAGTGCAATGTGAAATAGATAAACACAAATGAATCCAAATTTGGCAATTCTTTTAGAAAATCGATTTTGAATCAAAATGTCAAAATGGACTGCTTTGCCAGATTATAGAGTCGCTACCAAAATGTTTTTGGAAAATTTAGGAAACCTGAGACTCGTGCCAAAGGCCACTTATCTGTCATCACCAAAGTGTCTCGGCTTGGGAACTTAGGTACGAGATGGGAAGGTCATGAATTGAGCACTCCACTCACCCGATCAAAGATTGGCCTCAACTAATCATGATGTGATTCTTATTTACATTATATGCTCTTGTTTCAGTTATTAAACTAGCATTACTACGTGTTGCACACAAGTATAGACTAATTTGCAAAAGTTGGAATACTTTGATTTCATGCTTGCTTGAAAGGAGGTTTGAATATGTACTACTTGAAAAGGTGATCTCATATGTACATCCATCAAATCATCTCAATTCAAGCAATTAGCCTTCATCCACAGGCATTCAAGAGTTATATCATTTAAGCACTTACCCTCATGGTAATCATGCTTAACATGGCAACAATCACACGCATGCGATATGCTAAAACAATAAGTGCTCACCTCGTACTCCAAGGCAAGTTGAAAAAAAAACAAAAGAGTTAGAAAACATACCTAATGCAACACATGCGATATGCAATTTAAATAGGCTTGGCTACTAACATGGCATGTGAATTAATTTAATAGCATGCGGTTTGAGCACGTTTTCAAAGAAGCAATAAATAAAAATGTGAGCAAGAATGATGTGCTGAGTCTAATGCATGCAAGACAATGGATACTTTGTACATTGAAAATGCTAAGTAAACATGATGCTCTATGTCATCCATCATAAGTGGGTAAATAAAAGGGAGGGACAAAGACGTGGGGTTGGGAGACATACACATTATTACATATTTGCCCTCGCACAAAAGGGTCCGAATAAATGCCCTAGCTAATTACTACGAATTAACTAACTATTACAAACCAAATGAAATAAATTTACTATACTAGCTAATTAGAAAAAATTGGCCCTCACACAAGAGGGTTCGAATAAATGAATCAGCTAAGCTACTTAACTAATTATTACAACGCCGAATTTAACTAACTATTCTAGCTAATTAAAAATTACAATACAAAATTAATTACTTTAACTAATTAATTGCAACAAACAATTTTTCTAACCCTAAATTATGAGAGGGAGTCATCTATATATAGAAATATATGAGACTATCTCAGAAATATCCATACAGACACAGCTAGTGCAGTGCATGCATCTGTGGAGACAGCTGGCATAGCTAGCAAAAAGATCTGTGTTTTTACACAAGTGGCCAGCCGGCCACTAAAAAGGGACGACCATACACCGTTTGTGGTCAGTAGGACACTAGTGGGTCTGCAAGTCTCTGGATGGTCAGGCTTGAAAAATTGCTGTTTTGGTCCAAAAACAAGGCACAAGGTTTGTAGGTTTCTGAGGCTAAAAACTGAGGTTTCTTGTTGAGGAAATCGAGCATTTGGACAAGAGTGTAAATTCATCATTGGGTGATCAAATCAGTAGCGCCCAAGTTTTATGGGAGGCAAAAAATGGGGTGTCTATAGTTGCCCCTCTTTAACAGTGCTCGGAGTCATGAAATGACGTGAGTGAATGTCAAAGCCCAGAGACGACCCATTTTGACAAGGCCGTAAGACTTGGGCAAACAATCAAGACATAAGTTAAATTGGTTGAACTCGTAAGCTGCCTATGTATCCCTTTGCAAGGAATCAAACTAGCATAGTTCAGGGGCAAGATGCAAATGATATGCACAAATAATATACTTTGAAGGCTGGACTCACATGCTTCGCGAAGCTGGTTTTTTGATACCCTGTGATCATGGAAGATGATGCAATAAACAATAACAAGATAATTGCAAATAAGCCCAACCACGTTTCACACAGAAAGAAGTAAAAACACACTCTAACCACACCGAAATCGTGAGAAGAAGAGAAAAACTGCTTAGGGTTGTGCCTCCGCACACCCCGAGATGATACGAAAGTATGAGATTGTACGATAGATGCACACAGCAGATTGATTATGAGATAGATGCACAAAGTGAACAAGTGCGATAGATGCACAAAGTGACGAAAGTGTGCAATAGATGCACAATGTGAGAGCGTGTGATAGATGCACAAAGTGAACGAGTGTGACAGATGCACAAGGTGAGAGGGGTACGATAGATACACAAAGTGAACGAGTGCGATAGATGCACAAAGTGAGAGAGCGTGTGATAGATGCATAAAGTGAACGAGTGCAATAGATGCACAAAGTAAGAGGGGTGCGATAGATGCACAAAGTGAACAAGTGCGATAGATGCACAAAGTGAGAGAGCGTGCGATAGATGCATAAAGTGAACGAGATTGAAAATCACTACAATGACAACGCATGTTCTATGCAAGATAATAAGGTGCCGTTTGGTAACACTTACCTTTTCAGTTTTCTGTTTATATTTACAAAAATTTTAAAAACTCAAATAAAAACTTGTTTGGTAAAATTTTTTATTTATAAATCAGTGGTCCCAGTTTATAAATTTGGCCAAAAAATGAAAACACAAAAAATGTGTTTCCGTTTTGAGTTTTGAGTTTTTTATTTTTTTACCACCCAACACTAGCCACCACCCGCCACCATTTTCCATCACCGTCTTCTGCTACCACCACCCATCACCCAACCCCCACCACTACCACCATCTACCACCATCACTCACCACCCACCTGCCACCACCAGCTACAACCCACTCGCCACCACTACCCACCCCTCGCCACAACCACCACCACCACCACCACCCACCGCCCACCTGCCATCCACCCGCCACTACCATCCACTGCCCGCCACCAGCACCCGCCATCTACTTGCCACTATCACTCACCACCCACCATCTACCACCCGCCACCACCAGCCACCCACCACCACCAGCCACTACCACCCACCACCACCACCACCCACCCGCCACCCATCTGCCACCACCACCTACCTGCCACCACCCACTCGCTACCATCTTCCACCCGCCACCGTCACCCACCCACCCACCACCACCACCATCCGCCATCCGTCACCCACTTGCCACCACCACCCGCCATCCGCCACCCACTTGCCACCACCACCCACCACTGTAGGCACTCTATTTTTGACCGTCCTCAAGACTTGGACGTCACCATTGGAACACTTGGTGATTACCCTTGTTTGTGTTCGTCTTGAGTTCCCGGAGGTCTCGGTTGCGCGCCTTGCCTCAGGACCTCTCGACTCGACCGTGTTGTGTCTGGTTTTGCACCAAACACTTGTGTTTTGCCTTGGAGGGGTAGGGAATGCCTTGTGAGGCATCCCCACACATCACCGGCCATGGCTTGAGGCCACCGGCCAGTGATTTTGTGCCATCGGCAATGTATATTGCCGGTTGGCACTCTCTGTTGCTGGTCGGCCATTTATTTTGCCAAAATGGCAATTTTGAATGGCCGATCACTGTTCATCTACTTTTGGTAGATATTTTGTGCCAGCTACAGCTGGCACCCACTCTGTTCCCCTCCATACACGTGTGTGGAGGGATTTCCCTCTTGGATGGCTTGTTTTGGAAGCCTTACAAGAGGGAGTTGCCTATAAGAAGAGGGCTCCTCTCTTGGCATTAGGGTTAGACAACATTTTTAGAGAGCTTTGATATTAGGGTTAGGAATTTGTATCTATTCCATCTCTATATTTCCCTCTCTTGTTAGTTTAGTGTGTGTTTGGTCTTACTTTTGCACACAAACACCCACCATTACACCTTTTCTTGGTTATTGAGGGCCAAAGGAGTGTTCTTGGAGTTTTTGAAGCTGGTTTCAACCTAAAGAAGCTGCTGGAGCTCCATTGTTGAAGAGGGTCTTCAAGGGTAAGAAGCTTGCTCCTTTTTACCCCTTTCTTGCATTGTATTTTTGCCTACCTTACAACTGTTTTTGTGTTTAGTATATAGCATAAAAAAGTTTTGTTTTTAGGCCCTCTAAATAGTTTGTTTAGAGTGTTTTGTGATTTGAGGTTGTTTAACCCCTTTTGAGGCTTGTAAGGCTCCTTTTTGTGCCATTTTGTGTGAGCTCCGGGACCATTGAGTTTGGGCCTCCTCACCACTGAAATCTTGAGGGATTTCAGAGGTGGGGATGGTGCCTTGAGGTCCTAGGAAGGAGAGGGCCGCCCCCTCTCCTTGTTGTCATTGAAAAGGACCATTTTTGCCTCTTGAGGGAGCACCTAGCTTAGGCTCTTGTTGACCATGCCTTAGCTGATTTTTGTGCTTATTATGTCATAATATGCCTCTGTTTTTAGTTGGTTTTGGTACACCATGCTTGCTTAGCATACATGCCTTGTAATGCCATTTTGTTGCCTTAACATGCCTTAGGTTGTAAACCATTGTTCTAGCATGTTTTAGGCTTGGCTTTGTGAAGCTTTCATGTTCATTTTGCCATGTTCAAGGTCTATCCTTAGTTGTTTGGGTCGAATTTAGCATGCATTGCATAGCCTCTTTGCATTTTGGCTTGTTGGCCTTAAGTATGTGAGTGTATAGCATGCATTACTTGCTTTGATTTAGTCATGTCATTTCAGTCCACTTAGCATGCTTGTATACTTGCATTTCATAGCTCTTTGAGGTTTCAAGAGTTTGTGTTTCATGCTCCTTGAAAGTGCATTTGTGCATGCTTCCGTGTGTAAGTCATTTTGATATCATCTAAGTGGCTTTTGGGGTTCATTTTGACATGCTAAAACCCTGATGTTAGTTGCTTGAATCATGCCATGTTTGGTCTTGATAAGTGTAGTCCAATGCCCCTTTGGTGAGCCTTAAGCATTTGGGTCATTGTGGCATGTTTTCCTTGCTTTGTTTAGTTGGTTTGGCACCTCCTATAACATGTTTTTCAGAGCTTCATTTGCGTGTTAATTGTCCATGTTATGCCTCTTTCAAGTGTGCTTGAGAGTTGCTCTTTTGTGCTTAAGTATTGGCCCTTTAACATGTGCATGTGTGTGCGTGTGTTGGCCCCCATGTTCGAGCATTTTGGCCACTGTTTTAGGCCTAATGAGGGCTGCCTAAATTAGTTTAAGTCCATTCTTGCATGTTGTGACATGCTTACCTTGTGTATTGATTGCATGCTTGGCCTATCATGTGTGGTGGCATGTTCAAGTGACTTTGCATTTGGCATGCATTTCTCTTAGTTGGAATTACCTAACATGTTGCATGCTTTGTATACTTGTATGTTTGAGTAACTAGCATAGTTGTCACATGCCTTGTGTGCTTGTTTGCATTACCATGTTGCATGCCTAGTTAACATGCTTAGGTTGCATTGCATGCATGCTTTGCCTCTTGATTATCCATGATTGAGGTTGAGCTCCTCACTTGTTTGCTGGTTTGCATTGCATTTGAAATGAAAAATGCACAACTTGGTCTCTTGGGCTATCACGCATTGAAATGCGCGCTTGATGGTTCGAGAACCAAGGACCATGTCCCTTTGAGTCATAAACATGATAAGGGATATGGTTGGTGCATACATTGCTTGAATTGTATTGCCATGCAAAGCTCTGTCCTCTGCTGCTGTCAAACAGGTTCTGTAGGAACTTTTTGCCGATCGACTTCACATAGTGCCGACCAGCAATCCATCCGTGGCCGATAGCTTCATCAACAGCCGATGGTCACATATCACTGCCGGTGGCTATTCTCCTCAGCCGGTGGTGTCTCCCAATGTCCAGGGAATCAATTGTAAGACCTTGGAAGTTTTCAGAGGGGCAGAGCAGGGAAAACAGAGACAGCCTACGCATGGCAGTGGACTTCCGAGCAAGACCCGAGCACGCGTGCATTGAGCCCTCTTCCCGAGGCCCTTTTTCTTGCTTTCTTAAATTAATTAATTTGTTTAATTAATTTAGTTGGTCTGTAATAATTAATTAGCTAGGTTAGTTAATTCATTATTCAAATTGTATTATTCTTTTGGTCCCTCCGAGCGAGGGCGAATTTGTAATAAGTGTGGGTGAGTGTGTGTATGTCTTCCAACCCCCACTTCTTTCTCCCTTTTACTTACCTGCTTTGATGGTTAGTAATAGGTCATGTTTAATTTAGCATACCTTATGCTATGCATGCGTGCATCATTCATCAGTATTGCATGCACCGGGCTCGGCGCATCATGCTAACTGCATTAGTATTTCAAATCTAACTTGAATACATGCTACTTGTGCATTTTCACATGTCATTCATAGAATAGCCGAGCCTACTCTAGTGACATTCCGTATGCGTTGCATTAGACATTTAAACATGGACTTGGATCATGCATTGATTGCTAACGAGTTCTTTGTTTTGGCACGGAGTACGATGTAAGTATTTATGCTTTAGCATCCTTGCATGCGTGTGAGTGTTGCCATGATAGCATGATTACCATGAGGCTAGCTGCTTATGTGATATAACTGCTTGAATGCCTGTGGGTGAAGGTTGGATTGTCTGAGTTGGAATAGCTCATTGAAATCCGTGTTTTAGCCTACTTGCGAGTAGCAAATTCCAAAACATTTTTCCAAAACAGACGGACATGCAATGCTTATTCCCAAATTAGGCAATCTAGTCTATGCTTTTGTGCTGTGCGCATAACATAGTAATTCTAGGCTAATAATCGGGATAAGAACACATAATGTTTTCAAAACGGATATCACGGTTAGTAGAGGCCGATCTTCGGTTCGGGCGAGAGGGGGTGCTCATAGCTGACCTTCCCCAATCGTACCCAAGTTCCCGAGCCGAGGCAACTTTGGTGATGATGGACACGTGGCCTTTGGCACCGAGTCAGGGTTTCCTAAATTCCCCAAAAATAAAATATTTAGGTGGCGACTCTGTATCTGGCAAAGCAGTCCATGTTTGGCATTTCTTTTTAAAAAATCTGTTTCTCAAAACGATTTGCCGGATTTGGACTCTTTGGTTCAGATTAAGAACCGTGACACAAATCGAGTCCGAACCGTAGCGCGAGGGCCTCACGCGGGTGCGTCTACAGTTTCTGGCGACTCTGCTGGGGAGTTTAGAGAGCTTGACTCGAACTCATGATATCCTGTTTTGATCTCATTTATGTGTCTCTTTGCATTGCATGTGCATTGGTGCGCCTAGGACACCGCGTTTGCCATCTGCCATTCCTGAACGGTTTGCCGGAGGCTTGTCTTGTCAAGACATGACCATAAGGCTGACCGGTTATGGGCTCTGACAGTATGGGAACACAAACCCCGGTTTTACCGGGGCACCCTTTTCAACCATTCGACCTAGTGCATATTCGGATCCATAGTGACCATTCCAAGTAGGACAGGTTGCTTACCCGATGTTAGGTTGTTTGAAAACTGCTGCGTGGATAGTGAAACCCTAGCTCCTGACAAAATAGGACAGGGAAACCCTACCCCTCCATAGGGGTGTTTTGGCTCTCCTTACTTGCTATGTGCTTTTAGAGTGTATCTCTACAGGAACGTACATATCAGTTTGCAAGTTTGAGTATCAGACCTGAGGGCATCAGTTCAGTTTATGAGAATCAGTTATCTGCGGGTATCAAGTTCAGTTTTGGGGACAGTGATTCTGGGGAACAGTGATCAGTAGTAGAGTGCAGTTGTTCGACTACACCTGTGATTGATGAGGCAGGACTTATGATGACACAGAATTCAGAAGAGATTGTGGTTATGACAACTACGCTAGATCAAGGGATCACCCTGCGGAATGAAACCAATGTTGATGTATCGCACCCGCCTAGGTCGCCTGTCGCGCACCCAGTCTGGCCCCCCCAGTTGTATCAGGCTCGTGAGCCCACCACATTTGAATTGATGGGAATGATAGGCGACCTCCAGAGATCCGTAGCCGATCTGGCCTATGGAATGTCGGCTTCACCGCCAGCGGTACCGTATGCCGGGAATTTCATACCGCAGGAGCCCTCGCTACTGGGGCGGATTGTGACAGAGCTCAGCCAACCAGAGGTTGCCTCCAGCTACAGAAACGACGTGTCAGCAACAACCGGGCTTCGTTCTGATGTAGTAACCCAAACCCCCGATCAAGTTGAGGCCAGAGATAAGAACAAAATGAGGGCAGATGCCGATCCCATTGAACAACTGCTGCGGGCAGTCGAGGCTTTGAAAGCCGGGGGGTTGAACAAGCAACAGATATCCGCAGTTGTGGCAAAAACTGTGGAGGATGCTTTCCCCACTCCACCTGAGGGTAGTTCAAGTCAGTCAGAAAATTGGGATAGGCCCCGCCATGCCAGAATAGTCCCTCCTATTCCCAACCCTGCACCTGGGAAAGATCAGAGAACCAAGGCAGAACCTGCCGACCCTTTTGCTAGTGCGTCTAGTAAGAATGCTCAAACTTCAAAGTAACTGCCCCGAGGGTGCAGGATCTTTCATGCTCTCTACATGCCTCTATCTAAGGCACTTCAGATTCTTGCCCAAAGGGGGCACCTCAAACCCCTTGAACCTCGGCCTCTCCCGAAGAATCTCCCTCTCACACATGATGCTGCTTTGTACTGCGCGTACCACCAACAGACCGGTCACGCCACCGATAACTGTTTCCGCCTTCGCCATGAAGTGCAGGATCTAATCGATAATGAGGTCATTCTTCCACCTACCTCAGTGAAGTCTGTTACCATCGAGCTGTTGGACTTTGAGGATACTGCGAGTATGTGATCAAGGGTTGGACCACCTGCGGGCGGCGCTCGGTGCATTTCGGATGTGGCGTCTAGCACGCGCTTTTTGAGCATTTGTAAATGCAGTTTTGTAGCTTCTGGCTTGGATTTTGAGTCAGTTCTCTGTTTTGTTTTTGAGTCTGCCTCTTTGCTTTGAGTCAGTCTTTTTGTTTTTGGGTCTGTCTTGTGGTACCGAGTCAGTCCCATTGTATAGGATGTCGAGTGATTCCGAGGTTGTTGCCTCAAACACCGTTTTTGTATTTAACCTTGTTGCTTTCTTTTCGAGTCTGTCTCTGCTGTGGAGCCAGTTACATCCGAGAAACCTGAATGAAATAGCTGCGGCTATCATGTTTCCGTGCTTATTGCTAATTTTGAGCTAGTTGTGTCAAAGGATTTGAATCGAACGGCCGTGCATTCCACCTATTTTCTTGTGCCCTGAAAATCATTGCGTTGACCTATGTTTTTCAAAACCTCTTTAACACTGCGATAAAAATGAAGGGGAAGGAATTCCTCCGGTTTTGCAAAAATTTGATCAATTGAGAGAAAGAGAGGCATGCTAAGCCCTTAATGAATGAGATCATGCTTGTCAGCATGAGTACTGGGAAGGGCCCTGGCTTGATCCAGATTGGTTCCACACCATTTTCAGCGAGAGTGATTTGTCACTTTCTTAAAAACTTTGAAAAACAGATGTTTTGCGCGGCCCTGTGAAGACCTGTGTGGAATCGCTCTTGAGATTGTGCAGCCTAGGATCGCTCTCAGCCTCAAGATTCAACCCGTCCATTTTCAAACCTTGAACCCGTTCAGAAAGTTCAACGGTCAACCGCCATGTGAGGCCCGTGTGGCCAGTTTTGAAGCAGCCCTCGAACAAGAGGCACCAAAGTCGAATAAAAAAGATTAGATCTCACCAGAAGAAGCTCGTGGAGCAGCCATGATGGATTCTCCTACAAATCATTGCAACAGCCGTTCTCCTAGATACAGAGAGGCTTCAACTTCAAAAACCATTTGGCATGGACTTGTTACACTTTTACCCTTTTGAGAGGCTCGCTGGGCCGAAAACTCGGAAGGGCGACCCAGGAAAAAGTTAGAGCAAGAGAAAAATACAAAAAAATGCAAAAAAAGAGAATAAAAAAAAAAAAGAAAAAAAAAATAGAGAATGAAAAGATACAAAAAAAAAAAAATCAAGAAAAAAAAGGAAAATGAAAAGAAGCTCGCAAGGTTGAAAACCCGCATCGGGCACCTTGGCAAAAGTTAGAGCTTGAAAAGTGAAGGCTAAAATACCCGAGTGTACCTTAACCGGAACTACGTAAGGCTTGATTCCCATGTGTGGGATACGTAGGCAACTTCATCCTGAAGTCTAGCCCTCAACGCTTTCATAGCGCCTCAGTCCATGTAATGGTTTTGATCATCCTTGCCTTCTCTGAATCCGATAGTTCGGTTGTGACAACCGGATACATAGCCAACTTCGTCCTGAAGTCCAACCCTCAACACCTTCAAAGTGACTGTGTCCATATATTGGTTTTGATTATCTTCGTCATCTCCGTGTCCAAGAGTTCGACCACCACCAATGAAGACTATTTGCGGGCTGCTGCGGCATCATCCAAACAAGGGGCAACTTTCCGTTGCCACGAGTCGTCGTGAGTCGCCGTTCAAACCAGGGGCAACTTTCCGTTGCCATCCACCCCTTTCAAGCCAGGGGCAATTTTCCATTGCCTCCGATCCGAGGTTGCTCATCTCAAAGAGTAAGTTCCATGCTCGTTGAGCATTGAGTGTTTGCAAAATAGTTTTTGAAAATTTTTACTGAGGTTGACTATTTTCTCAAAAACTATTCCATTTTTCGAAACTGGACCATTTTCTTGGACCCAAAAAGGAGAATTTTCAGTGCTTATAGTCTCACTTGCATGGTTTTCAAATCAAAAATCGAACAAGTACGTTAATCCGACTCTCATCTTGATCAAAACTGTTTTGGTAGAAAACCAAAACAAAAATGGTCAAAATGATGAACTAGGGGCATAGTTGAGTCAGGCGTTCTGTCTTTGCCCCGTCGTCAACATACTTTCCAGGAGGGCACTCTACCCACCAGAAGAAATAGCTGTGAGCTAACGGCATTGGGCATGAACCCGCAACTTCCTATTCATTCATCAATCACCCTGGAGAGGGACGAAAAATGAGAGAATAAAGAATAGAGAGGTGTAAGTTGAGAGAAAAGTAAGAAAAACGGTTTTGAGAGGAAAAGATCGAGCATGAGGGCCGAGTGATGTGAGAATCACAAATCAGAAAGGATGGGAAATATACCCGGAGGAACTAGCTCCTCGAGATTTGAGGTCTTTCGTTGAACATGTCCGCGCATCGTGTCTTTCGTTTTGATCACCTCAACTTTTGTTTTAGGTCTTTTCCGAGCGTGTCTCGTTGTGTTTAGGTCGTGTACCCTTTTGTTTGAGTCCTCCCCGCTGTGTTCAGTTGTAGGCTCGATACCCCGGTTGAAAATCCTTTTTTATTTCGAAAATCGTTTATGCTTAGAGTGCTGTGCCATTCTCTACATCTGTGCGAAGCAAAAGAAGAAGAAAAAAAAATTTTGGGGCATCTGAGCGTGCTTCAACTTCAACTGGTCCCGTCTCTGTGTTCCGTCTTGTCAGATTGGGCCGTTTGTTCAGGATTTGCTGTGTGCAGAATGAACCGAGTGTGGTGTTAGGGGCTGTATGCAGACTAATCCCCAACAGAGTATGGGCTGTGCGTTCAGTTTGAGCAGTGTGTTGCCTGGGCTGTTTTGCTATGAGGCCGTTTGGTTATCTGATCATTACAGTACAAATGCTCAATTTTTCAGACAACAGGTCAATTCCATTCACATTAAAGTGTAACATGATGTGATGCGATGCAATACATGAGATATGTAAATGTAACACTTTTTAAGCAAAAAGTTTGTTCATTTCATTATCTTTTTCAAGTACATAGCTTTGAAAACAAAAATCTGCCTGCGGCAGTACAGGGTAATCTAACTACCAGTAAAAAAAAAAGTACAAAAAAGAAGAAAAGCAGCAATCTGGATCGTCATCAGTAGTCTCGGGCCCGGGGATCTGTCCTCGCCCTCTTCCTGGACGAAGGTCCAGGGGCATCGTCATCAGCGTCGCCATCTGAGCCTGAGCCTGAGTCGTCTCCAACCTCCTCAGATGACCCGGCCCCTGCCTCTGCCTCGGACTGATCATCGTCATCATCAGGGGTCGGCGCCCGAGAGCTACTCCCGACATGAACACGCCCCGCCATAGTACGGGGACGTACAGTGTCCCCACGCCCTCCTTGAGCAAGAATAGAGGGCCCAGCCGGAGCACCACCCACCGGAGGAATCTGGAAGGGAGGCTGAAGAGCACAAAAGGCAAATACATTAGAATACTGTGAGCAGTGTATCAGTGCAGAATGCAGTGTACAGTGTGTAAATGCCGTGAGCAGTTTATCAGTGCAGAATACGGTGTATGAGCACAGTGTGTGAATGTTGTGGGCAGTTTATCAGTGCAGAGTGCAGTGTATAAATGCAGTGTATGCAGTATATCAGATGTTGTGAGATCAGTGTGTCAGGTGTTGTGTCGTGCATCAGATCACGTGAATCAGCTTATGAATGGTTTGAGACCGTCGTCAGAAGGACATACCAAAATACTATAGAGGGCCAGGAGGTCGAAGGTCCGCTGTAGCATCCCCATCATAGAGGCATTCAACTCCACGGACTGCCGGGTGTACTCGGAGGACGCTTGCAAGAGTATAAGATATATCAGTATTCCGTGGAATATCAAATAAACTGAAATGAAATGCCAATGCAAGATGCAAAATGAAGTAATACATACCGGAGGCAAGTCGGGGATACCGGCTAACTCATGATCAGCCGGGGGAGGAGCAAAGGGGATCTGGTAGGACGCCCATCCTGCCCTCTGTATGTCAGTAAAGTGGGCAGAGCAGGCCAGCTGGTCCCCCGCCCTCTCTGAACTCCACCCCTACCTCGGACTCGAGCTCTCCTCAACGCTCCTGCTCCAGCCCCCGCTCCCGCTCCAGCTGCGGCACCGCTGGCCTCTCTCCCTCAACTCGACGGCCACCGCTCAAGGGTCGCATAATGTAGGTCCGGACGTACTCTGCGTAGTCGCCCTTGCCTCTGTGATGCTCTGCACCCCAGCCGACGGTGTAGTCCCCTATCTCTTGGGCGGCGAACCTCTCAGTATCTCTCATATGGGCAGGAGGTGAACCCGGGACTATCTGCTCCGGTAAACCCAGGGTCTAACGCAAGAAACGCTCGCCCAGGTACGAAGCCTGACAGACCGGGCCCTCCAACAGAATCCGACAACGGGCAGTCTCCCCTGCGCCCTCATAGTGATCCCTTACCACGGTCGGCAACGGAGCCCAGGGCTGCCAGGTGATCTGAAAATAATATGCAGTTTGTTATCTATCTATTATTGAAAACATATAGTGCTAAGCGAAGCCTAAGCAAATTCTAAAGATGAACATACCTCCGCGGCGGTGATGGTGTCGAAGTAGCGGCGGAAGAAAATAAAAGACTCCCGTGGCCTCTGCACGCATCGCACATCAAAGCGATGAGAAAAGGGGACGCCGAGTGGGGTCTCCACATCAGGTACTGGGGCAAGCCTAGGAAAGTAGGCATACACCCACAACTGCAGAACAGATATAAGTATGACTATTAGATAAAGCAAAATACAGAACAAAGCAGAAATGGCAGAGCCGTGTGTTGTGCAGTGTATTATACAGAGTATACAGTGTGTGCAGTATACAGTCAAAGTAAAGCAGAGTATATGTGTGCCGCGTGTGCAGTATATAGTCAGTGAGAGGTAGACCGTGGTGTGTGCAGTGTACAGAATACAGAAAACGTGAAGCAAAAATGTAAAAGGGGAAGAAGATGTACCTCCCAAGCTCGCCAGTAGCCGCTGAGAAGCTGTCCGCTGAGGCGGGAAGAAGAGCTCATGTAACCATACAAAGTGGCCAAGCCGGCACCACCCCAGTCATAATGGCGGATCCGCCTGACATCCACCAGTGCGCTCAACAGGCATAGAGGCATGGTGTTCGCCCGGTCGGCGAAAAGGGTCGTCCCGAGCAGAAACATGATGAAGCCCCGCGCGTACTGATCCACCTCCTCTGGGGTCATCTGCGCCTCCTTCGCCAAGGCTGGCTGGATCCGGAAATGGCTCTCAAACCAAGAATACCTGACAAACCCTGCTCGAGTGAGGGGAGGCTGAGTGCCGAGCAGGTACAGCTGGGCGGCGTCCCACTCATCCATATCGTTGTCGAAGGGGATCGGATCACCCCCTACCCCGATGCCGGTGAGCATCGAGAAATCGTAAGGGGTCATCGTCATGTCCCCCACAACGGAGAAGTGGAAGGAGTTGGTGGTATCCCACCACCTCTCCACTAAAGCGGCAAGCAAGGGCCTACAGGTCGTAAGCCGGGAGAGCCCCCTGCAGAAAATGCCGAAACCGGCCTCGTCGATGATATGATGAACCGCGTCTGGCAGCTCTATATACCAGTCCCGAGCAACGACGTTCCCATACCCGCGGATGGTATGGGAATCCCCCTGTAATCAAAAACAACAATTGCAAGGCAATATTCAAAACGCAGTTTTAAGAAGCATACAGGTATACAGCATGTGTGCGTGTTTTCAAATTCAAACAGACATCGGGTGCCGGTGTACTTACAGTGAACTACAACGTGTGATGTGTCAGCGTGTTTGAGTGGTTAAGGGCAAATACAGCATGTGTGCATGTTTTCAGACTCAAGCAGATATCGGGTACCAGTGTGTATGCAGTGAAATACAGTGTGCGCCGTGTGTTTGGGTGATTCAGGGTCAGTGCAGTGTGTGTGCACATGTAAGTTTCAAACAGATATCGGTTGTAAGTTTCTTTGCAATCAACTACAGTGTACAATGTATCGGTGCATCCGGGCTAAGCAGTTAGAGAACAGAATCAACTAATGGCAGTTATGTTCTACATTGCGGAAAATAATAAAACAGAAGAAAGAATGTTACCTCGGAAGCACCGAAGGACAGATGGGAAGTAGGCTCACGCAGGAGAAGCTCGGGTGCCACGCTCCTCTTGAAGCTCCGGAACTGGCGTAGTCCATCGAGGAGCATCACATGAACCGCAGGCCTGTAGGTCTCCGGATCGAACGGCCGGATGTGAAGTGGCAAGGGGTCGGCCTCGGGATCCATCTCGAGCTTGGGAGGGGCCCCGCCCTGTGGAAGATCGTCCGCCATCTCGAAGAGAATGTGAAAATGGCTGGAAGACGAAAAACCGGGCGAGAATGTGAAGAGTCAACAAAAAGTCAACCCCGAGAGGGCCGGAAAAGGCCGGAAAAGCTGAAGTGTGGAAAAGGCATAGATATCGAGAAAAACTCGAGGGAAACAAGCCCCGAGTGGCGGAAATCGAAAAAACAACACCGAAATAAAATTTCAATCGGTTCAAAACGTTCGAAACGCAAGGGTGAATGCGAATCGAACGACGAAACGGAGCCAAAAACCAAGGAAAACAAGGAAATAAGGCTCGAAAAATATCTTAGAGAGAGAGAGGAGGAGATTTCGAACTAGGCGAAGTGAAGAAAATAGGGCTAGAAGCCCTATTTTAAAAGACCCGTGGCCAAATGACTGAACTGCCCCAACACAGGGACTTTTTGCCGGTCGGCCACACTCTTTGCCGGTCGACAAAATATTGTGCCGATGGAAATTGTATGATGGCCGATGGATGGCCGGTGATGCATTTTGATGGCCGGTGGACATCCTGTGGTCTCCTACAGTGGTTTTGGAGCCTCCTACACCTTTGTTTGAGTTATGCGTGGGGTCCAGGGCCTTTAGTGTTCAAAACAGTGCATTTCCGACGCTCAACCGGCCTCTGTTTTGACCTCGGATCGTGTCTTCTGTGCGCGCCACTCGAATTCGTGTAAGGTGTATCCTTTTCGTATCCTTTTGGCTTTTACAAAACTCAAAAGTTGCCCCATGCGCATCGCATGTCAATTGCACTGTCTTGTGCATTTCAAATCAATCGCACTGTCTTGTGCACTCGCGTTGTCCAACGCATCGCGCTATCTTGCGCATCTCATTGCATTTTGCATGCATTCAATCGCGCTATTTTGCGCATCATCATTGCATTTTGCATGCACTCCATCGCACTGTCTTGTGCACTCGCGTTGTCTAAACGCATCACGTGGTTTTGCGCATCTCATTGCATTTTGCATGCATTCAATCACGCTATCTTGCGTAGACCGCATGTTTGTAATCAATTTCATTACTTGCATAGACCGCATGTTTTGCTTGCGTAGACCGCATGTTTGTAATCAATTTCATTACTTGCGTAGACCGCATGTTTTGCTTGCGTAGACCGCATGTTTGCAATCAATTTCATTACTTGCGTAGACCGCATGTTTTGCTTGCGTAGACCGCATGTTTATAATGAATTTCATTGCTTGCGTAGACCGCATGTTCTGCTTGCGTGGACCGCATTCTTATGTTCAATTTCATTACTTGCATAGACCGCATGTTCTGCTTGCGTGGACCGTATTCTTGTGTTCAAATTCATTACTTACGTAGACCGCAATGCTTTCCTTGCGTAGACCGCATGTTTTCCTTGTGTAGACCGCATGTTTTACTTGCGTAGATCGCATATTTTGCTTGCGTAGACCGCACGCTTGAAACCAATTTTTTGCTTGCGTAGACCGCATGCTTATGTTCAATTTCATTGCTTGTGTAGACCGCATGCTTATGATCAATTTCGTTGCCTGCGTAGACCGCATGCTCCACTTACATGTCTGTGCCTTCACATCATTGTTATGCTTCCCACTTGCTTTGCGTTGTCACGCATTTTCAAGTACATTAATGTGCATATTGTTAATCACATTGTACCTGTTAAGTTTGTTTTCTTTGCAGGCACGATATTGTATGTACGGTTCATTTAAGGCTGGTGCAACCAGACGAACCGGACAGGTATGATATACTCCGAGTGAGACATATCGAGAATTTTGTTCGGTCTAGGAGACCTTAAATCCTTGAAAGGTGCAAGACCTTTGGCGCATTGATGTGCACAGTTCGTTCGCATTGTCATGCATGTCTTAAGCTGCACGTTGTTGCGCATTTCAAGTTCACTTGCATTGTTATGCATTTCTTGTGCAACATACGACGGTCTAGGAGACCCTAAATCCTCTGAAGGTGCAAGTCCTTCAGTGTTTGTCGTGCCTGAACGACTTTTGATAAGTTGCATTATACATGTATTTCAAGCGACTCGCGTCGTCGCATATTCAAGTTCACGTGCATCTCAAAAGCCGCGTGTTGTCGCGCATTCCATGCATCATGCATCGTCATGCATTTGCATTTCAAAAACAAAAACAAAACAAAAAATATATAATTGCATTGTCATGCACCATCGTAAGTAGTTGCATTGTCGTAGTTGCATTGTCATGCATTATTGTAATATAGTGCACATTGCATTGTAGCTTGCATGCATTCACTGCATCACCTCCGCCTATGGCTCGCGCCTTTCCATGATTGAGCTTGGTCTGGTATGTGCCCATACTTTTCACGTCGAAACATAGTTCAGTAGACCGTTCTATGTTAGACACGGCTTGTATGTGTACATGCCTTTCCTAGGCAAGATTTGGTTTGGCCCGCAGGCCATATCCATTATATTGCATTTCCATTCCATTGCATATTTGTAGATATTGCATTGTAATTTGCATGCATTCATTGCATCACCTTTCATTTATGGCTTGCGCCTTTCCATGTTGAGCTTGGTCTGGTATGTGCCCATACTTTTCATGTCGAAACATAGTTCAGTAGACCGTTCTATGTTAGACGAGGCTTGTACGTGTACATGCTTTGCCTAGGCAAGATTTGGTTTGGCCCGCAGGCCATATCCATTGTATCCAATTCCAATCCATTGCATATTTGTAGATATTGCATTGTAGCTTGCATGCATTCATTGCATCACCTTCCATTTATGGCTTGCGCCTTTCTATGATTGAGCTTGGTCTGGTATGTGCCCATACTTCTCGTGTCGAAGCATAGTTCAGTGGACCGTTCTATGTTAGACGTGGCTTGTATGCGTACATGCTTTGCCTAGGTAAGATTTGGTTTGGCCCGCGTGCCATATCCATTGCCATTTCCCCAGCATTTTCATTGTATATATTACATTGTAGTGTAATTGTTGCATCCAGCATTAGGATCATTGTCCTTTCCCCAGCGGGTCATTTCCCCACTTATGTCACCCCCCAATACTTGTTCTTGTGTCCGTCTACATTACTCATAGTTCAGTTGATCGTTCTATGGTAGACGGACTTGTTACCTCCATCAATCTATTTGACATGGGTGTGGTTTCGAACCGCTCATGATTAGATCATGATTCAATTGCTTTACATGTAGTTTGCATTGTTTCAATTACATTGCATCTTCATTTGCATTGTTTATACATTGTTTTGTATATATTGCATATCATTTTGCATTCATTTTGCATGTTATGCATGTTGCTAACGATATTGTACCTGTTAAGTTTGCTTTCTTTTCAGGCACGATATTGTATGTACGGTTCATTTGAGGCTGGTGCAACCAGACGAGCCGCACAGGTATTGTATCCTCCGAGTGAGACGTATCGAGAATTGCATAATTCACTTACATCCTTTCTGCATTGTAGTGTATTTTGGTGTATGATAGCTTAAAACTGTCGCATGTGTGCTTTGTTACAGCTTTCTTTGCATGATCATAAGTTATGTCCGGCTCTGTGCATTGTCTTGCATTTTGCCCCTGCCTTCAGGCGCATATCTTGTTTGTCTTGTATGTTTGTCTAAGTCTTTGGCCTTGTCAAAAAGGGGTCGTCTCTGGGCTTTTACATCTACTCCCGTCATTTTTCTGACTTTCGAGTTCTGTCAAAGAGGGGCAACTATAGACACCCCATTTTTGACCGTCCTCAAGACTTGGACGTCACCATTGGAACACTTGGTGATTACCCTTGTTTGTGTTCGTCTTGAGTTCCCGGAGGTCTCGGTTGCGCGCCTTGCCTCAAGACCTCTCGACTCGATCGTGTTGTGTCTGGTTTTGCACCAAACACTTGTGTTTTGCCTTGGAGGGGCAGAGAATGCCTTGTGAGGCATCCCCACACATCACCGGCCATGGCTTGAGGCCACCGGCCAGTGATTTTGTGCCATCGGCAATGTATATTGCCGGTCGGCACTCTTTGTTGCCGGTAGGCCATTTATTTTGCCAAAATGGCAATTTTGAATGGCCGATCACTGTTCATCTACTTTTGGTAGATATTTTGTGCCAGCTGTGATAGCTGGCACCCACTCTGTTCCCCTCCATACACGTGTATGGAGGGATTTCCCTCTTGGATGGCTTGTTTTGGAAGCCTTACAAGAGGGAGTTGCCTATAAGAAGAGGGCTCCTCTCTTGGCATTAGGGTTAGACAACATTTTTAGAGAGCTTTGATATTAGGGTTAGGAATTTGTATCTATTCCATCTCTATATTTCCCTCTCTTGTTAGTTTAGTGTGTGTTTGGTCCTACTTTTGCACACAAACACCCACCATTACACCTTTTCTTGGTTATTGAGGGCCAAAGGAGTGTTCTTGGAGTTTTTGAAGCTGGTTTCAACCTAAAGAAGATGCTGGAGCTCCGTTGTTGAAGAGGGTCTTCAAGGGTAAGAAGCTTGCTCCTTTTTACCCCTTTCTTGCATTGTATTTTTGCCTACCTTACAACTGTTTTTGTGTTTAGTATATAACATAAAAAAATTTTGTTTTTAGGCCCTCTAAATAGTTTGTTTAGAGTGTTTTGTGATTTGAGGTTGTTTAACCCCTTTTGAGGCTTGTAAGGCTCCTTTTTGTGCCATTTTGTGTGAGCTCCGGGACCATTGAGTTTGGGCCTCCTCACCACTGGAATCTTGAGGGATTTCAGAGGTGGGGATGGTGCCTTGAGGTCCTAGGAAGGAGAGGGCCGCCCCCTCTCCTTGTTGTCATTGAAAAGGACCATTTTTGCCTCTTGAGGGAGAACCTAGCTTAGGCTCTTGTTGACCATGCCTTAGCTGATTTTTGTGCTTATTATGTCATAATATGCCTCTGTTTTTAGTTGGTTTTGGTACACCATGCTTTCTTAGCATACATGCCTTGTAATGCCATTTTGTTGCCTTAACATGCCTTAGGTTGTAAACCATTGTTCTAGCATGTTTTAGGCTTGGCTTTGTGAAGCTTTCATGTTCATTTTGCCATGTTCAAGGTCTGTCCTTAGTTGTTTGGGTTGAATTTAGCATGCATTGCATAGCCTCTTTGCATTTTGGCTTGTTGGCCTTAAGTATGTGAGTGTATAACATGCATTACTTGCTTTGATTTAGTGAGTTAGGACTATTTTCCATGTCATTTCAGTCCACTTAGCATGCTTGTATACTTGCATTTCATGGCTCTTTGAGGTTTCAAGAGTTTGTGTTTCAAGCTCCTTGAAAGTGCATTTGTGCATGCTTCCGTGTGTAAGTCATTTTGATATCATCTAAGTGGCTTTTGGGGTTCATTTTGACATGCTAAAACCCTGATGTTAGTTGCTTGAATCATGCCATGTTTGGTCTTGATAAGTGTAGTCCAATGCCCCTTTGGTGAGCCTTAAGCATTTGGGTCATTGTGGCATGTTTTGCTTGCTTTGTTTAGTTGGTTTGGCACCTCCTATAACATGTTTTTCAGAGCTTCATTTGCGTGTTAATTGTCCATGTTATGCCTCTTTCAAGTGTGCTTGAGAGTTGCTCTTTTGTGCTTAAGTATTGGCCCTTTAAAATTTGCATGTGTGTGCGTGTGTTGGCCCCCATGTTCGAGCATTTTGGCCACTGTTTTAGGCCTAATGAGGGCTGCCTAAATTAGTTTAAGTTCATTCTTGCATGTTGTGACATGCTTACCTTGTGTATTGATTGCATGCTTGGCCTATCATGTGTGGTGGCATGTTCAAGTGACTTTGCATTTGGCATGCATTTCTCTTAGTTGGAATTACCTAACATGTTGCATGCTTTGCATACTTGCATGTTTGAGTAACTAGCATAGTTGTCACATGCCTTGTGTGCTTGTTTGCATTACCATGTTGCATGCCTAGTTAACATGCTTAGGTTGCATTGCATACATGCTTTGCCTCTTGATTATCCATGATTGAGGTTGAGCTGCTCACTTGTTTGTTGGTTTGCATTGCATTTGAAATGAAAAATGCACAACTTGGTCTCTTGGGCTATCACGCATTAAAATGCGCGCTTGATGGTCCGAGAACCAAGGACCATGTCCCTTTGAGTCATAAACATGATAAGGGATATGGTTGGTGCATACATTGCTTGAATTGCATTGCCATGCAAAGTTCTGTCCTCTGCTGCTGTCAAACAGGTTCTGCAGGAACTTTTTGCCGATCGACTTCACATAGTGCCGACCGGCAATCCATCCATGGCCGATAGCTTCATCAACTGCCGATGGTCACATATCACTGCCAGTGGCTATTCTCCTCAGCCGGTGGTGTCTCCCAATGTCCAGGGAATCAATTTTGAGACCTTGGAAGTTTTCAGAGGGGCAGAGCAGGGAAAACAGAGGCAGCCTACGCATGGCAGTGGACTTCCGAGCAAGACCCGAGCACGCGTGCATTGAGCCCTCTTCCCGAGGCCCTTTTTCTTGCTTTCTTAAATTAATTAATTTGTTTAATTAATTTAGTTGGTCTGTAATAATTAATTAGCTAGGTTAGTTAATTCATTATTCAAATTGTATTATTCTTTTGGTCCCTCCGAGCGAGGGCGAATTTGTAATAAGTGTGGGTGAGTGTGTGTATGTCTTCCAACCCCCACTTCTTTCTCCATTTTACTTACCTGCTTTGATGGTTAGTAATAGGTCATGTTTAATTTAGCATACCTTATGCTATGCATGCGTGCATCATTCATTAGTATTGCATGCACCGGGCTCGGCGCATCATGCTAACTGTATTAGTATTTCAAATCTAACTTGAATACATGCTACTTGTGCATTTTCACATGTCATTCATAGAATAGCCGAGCCTACTCTAGTGACATTCCGTATGCGTTGCATTAGACATTTAAACATGGACTTGGATCATGCATTGATTGCTAATGAGTTCTTTGTTTTGGCACGGAGTACGATGTAAGTATTTATGCTTTAGCATCCTTGCATGCGTGTGAGTGTTGCCATGATAGCATGATTACCATGAGGCTAGCTGCTTATGTGATATAACTGCTTGAATGCCTGTGGGTGAAGGTTGGATTGTCTGAGTTGGAATAGCTCATTGAAATCTGTGTTTTAGCCTACTTGCGAGTAGCAAATTCCAAAACATTTTTCCAAAACAGACGGACATGCAATGCTTATTCCCAAATTAGACAATCTAGTTTATGCTTTTGTGCTGTGCGCATAACATAGTAATTCTAGGCTAATAATCGGGATAAGAACACATAATGTTTTCAAAATTGATATCACGGTTAGTAGAGGCCGATCTTCGGATCGGGCGAGAGGGGGTGCTCATAGCTGATCTTCCCCAATCGTACCCAAGTTCCCGAGCCGAGGCAACTTTGGTGATGACGGACACGTGGCCTTTGGCACCGAGTCAGGGTTTCCTAAATTCTCCCAAAATAAAATATTTAGGTGGCGACTCTGTATCTGGCAAAGCAGTCCATGTTTGGCACTTCTTTTTAAAAAATCTGTTTCTCAAAACGATTTGCTGGATTTGGACTCTTTGGTTCAGATTAAGAACCGTGACACAAATCTAGTCCGAACCGTAGCGCGAAGGCCTCACGCGGGCGCGTCTACAACCACCCGCCACCACCACCACCACCACCACCACCACTCACTCGCCACCACCCACCACCCGCCATAGTCACCCACCCATCCATCCATCATCATCACCCACTACCCATCCGCCACCACCCACCACCACTCGCCATTCGCCACCCACTTGCCACCACCACCAGCCACCCGCCACCACCACCACCACCACTCACTCGCTACCACCCACCACTCGCCACCGTCACCCACCCATCCCCCACTATCACCTGCCACCACCACCCACCCACCACCACCCGCCATCCGCCACCCACCTGCTAACACCACCCACCACCCGCCACCACCACCACCACCACCACCACCCACTCGCTACCACCCACCACCTGCCACCGTCACCCAACCACCCACCATCACCACTCATCACCCACCCTCCACCACCACCACCACCACCACCCACCACCCACCACCCACCTACCACCACCACCCACCACCTGCCACCACCACCACCACCCACCTGCTACCACCTACCCACCCACTACCACCACCACCACCCACCCGTCACCATCCACCACCACCAGCTACCCACCACCCACCGTCACCACTTTCCACCACCGTCTTCCGCTGCAACTTGCCACCACTTGCCATTTCTCACTCTTCTTTATATTTTTAAATTTTTTAAAACATTTTGTCAATTACCAAATGTGTTTGTAGTTTATGTTTTTCTAAAAATAAACAAAAAATAAACAAAAACCAGTTTATAAAATTTTTGTAAATATAAACTGAAAACGTAAACGTTACCAAACACACCCTAAACAACTGACACATGACGTTAATTGAAAGCATGTTCTATGCAAAAAGTGAAGCATGTTCTATGCAAGATAATCGAAAGCATGTTCTATGCAAGATAATTGAACGCATGTTCTATGCAAAAGAAGATATCAGATATGTAAATCAACAAAACGGACAAAAGTGACGTTCGATGACAACCTTCGACTTACCCCCCCAAGGATTTGCAAAATGCTCAAAAGGATACAACTTGCTTATAGTTGAAAGAGCACATTCATGCGCCGAAGTACAACAGGCATTGGAACGATGTAACCGGAACACAGTTTCGAGCTCATTGGAAATCAAATCCAATTCAAATACCTCAATCCTTCTTTGTAGACCCAAAATAGGACCTCCCACACACTGTAAGGGCAAAAGGGGAACAAAATCAGCACTAGGCCACAAAAGGGCCCGGCCTGCCACTTATAGTGTATGGCCGGCCACAAATGCCAAATCGAGGGCAATTTGGTCCTTTTGGCAAGGGTCTCTTTAAATACATCACCAAACCTCATTTCCTCATACCCACACCTCCGAAATCATCCCCTGTTTCTCTAGGTGCTTTCTCTCTCTAGATTTGCACTTTACACGCATTTTTCAACGTCCCACGCAAACTTTATTTGTAAACCCTCTTTGAACGCCTTTACTTTGAACCGATCAGATTTTGTTTTCATTGATTTCTTTTGGGTTGTCAACACTTTGGGCTTGTTTCCCTCGAGTTTTTCCTGGGTTTTGTGAACTTTCCTGGGTTTTGACTTTTTCTCCCATTTTTTCTTTCCTAGGGTTGACTTTTTCCAAGTTTTTCCTATTTTCTCCATTTTTCTTCATTTTTCACCCAGTTTTCAGATGGCAGACAATGTCCCATATGATGTGCCCCTCCAGAGGTACCTATGCTTCCATCTACTATTGAGGTTGAGGAGCCTGTAGCTAATGAGGCTGGCGAGGCAGTAGAGGACATTGACGCTGACCTTGAGGCAGAGACAGAGGTCTTCGCCCCAGGACTTGAGCCTGAGTTACCACCATTGAGGGTGAGGCCCTTTGATTCAGCCACTTACCACCCCTGCACACACACGATGGCGCCTGGAGGCATGATGTGCTTTGATGATTTCGTTGATGGCGTGTCAGAGGATATTTTGCTGAGGGAGCCAGACTCCCACCTTTCCCACGACACTATTGAGGTACAAACTTTATTTTTATGCTTTACTGCCTTTCATCTGACTCTTCTTTTAGCACTACCTTTCAATTGACTTACTCTTTCTTTGTCATAGAAGGACTCTCACTCTTATAGGGGTTACGGGGTAGTGACGGCCATGGACTGGTATCACGAGCTCCCCTTGGGTCCACGACCTTGTCGATAAGGTAGGCTTTGGCTTACGTTGTGCTAGGCTCACACGCCACATAGCTAGTTAGGACCTGCTCAGCGTATTAGTGGAGAGGTGGTGGGATACCACAAACTCATTCCACTTCTCTTCTGCTGGAGAGATGACGATGACTCCCTATGACATTTTGATGATCACAGGCTTAGGAGTAAGAGGTGATCTGATCCCTTTCGACATGGACATGGGCCAGTGGGAGGCAACCTAGATCTATCTGCTCGGAACGAGCCTGTCCCTATACAGGCCAACTATGGTGTGATACAGTTGGTTCTTCCAACGTTTCCATAGAAGTTAGCCTGAGACATAGGAGGAGGTAGAACAGTACGCCCGAGGCTTCTTGATGTACCTTCTCGGTACGACCTTGTTCGTAAACAAGTGGAACACTGTAGGTTTGTACTTGTTGAGCGCCCTTGTGACCTTGTCTCGGGTGCGCTTTTACGACTGGGGTATGGCTACATGAGCTCTAGTTCCTGCATGAAAGGAGTCAGGGTCAGAGGTTACTGGAGAACTTTAGAGGTATGAACTACACTTTCAATTCTATTCACTTTTTCTTATGCTTTTTGCTTTGCATTTTCTATCTTATATTTGTTCATGTATTGTGCTTTCTACCTTGCACTTTCTACTTGATACCTATTCACACACTGTTAATGCACACTGCTGATCTTTTCTTGCAGCTATGCGTTTACACCTATTTCCCAGCCCTTGCTTCAGAGCCGATGGATGAGATTGCTCCAGCCGTGCCCTACTCACAGCGATACGATGGCAGGTGCTGCTACCGGAGCCGCGAGAACATGACCTTTGTCTTCTACCGATACAGTGGTTACCTATGAGGTAATTTGAATCTCACAATCATTTCTGCCTTATTTCCATTGCTGTTGTTCTGATCCATATTCTGACAACTGACAACAACTAACAACCTGTACCGTCTCTATTTGCAAATCACATGGTAGCCATGGGTGACGATGCCAGCCGGAGTTAGAGACCGATATGCTGGGGCTTGGGCTACCTCTTGATATCAGATTTTGCTAGAAGGCCCATTCTGTCGAGCCTGGTTCTTGGGAGAGCGGTTTATACGCCAAACAATGGGCTTGCCTACCCCGGTTGTTCTTATGCCTCCCCCAACATCTATAAGGATAGCTGATAGCCTCTTAACTGAGGCCATTATTCAGTATATGGTGGGGTTGGATGTCGACTATTTCAGAGGGGAGGGCGACTACACAGCCTTCATCAGGACTCACCTTATGCCACCCCTGACTAGAGTTCGTGTGGGCGACGCAGCAGGTGCTCCTTTGGCTGGAGAGGCTGCACAAGAGGACGTGGCTGGTATTGAAGCAGCCCTTCCTACTATGCGGGTTGCCGGTTAGCTGTAGATTCCCACCACGATCCCTTGCGGGCAGCCTGGTGAGATGACGTATTAGCTCTCGATAGAGCGACCGAAGGCGGGGCGCGAGTATGTTCGAGCTCCAAGTGCACCTAAGGTATGGACCACACTTTACAACTTGCATCCCGCATAAAATTTTTCAGATACTAATTATTCCAATTCACTTGCAGGCGCCCACAGAGTACACGGAGGGCCTTCTTTAGCTGGTTGCTTCCCTAGTTCACATGGTGCAGAGGAGGGAGATGTGTAGGCACCCCATTTTTGACCGTCCTCAAGACTTGGACGTCACCGCTTGAACACTCGGTGATCATCCATGTTTGTGTTCGTCATGAGTTCTCGGAGGCCTCGGCTACGCGCCTTGCCTCAGGATCTCTCGACTCGACCATTTTGTATCTAGTTTTGCACCAAACACTTGTGTTTTTGCTTTGGAGGACAGGGAATGGCTTTTGAGACATCCCCACACTCCACCGGCCATGGCTTGAGGCCACCGGCTGTGTTTTGTTGCCATCGGCCAAGTGTGATGGCCGGCCGGCCAGTTTGACTATCGGTCGGCCACTTTTATGGCTGGCCGGCCAAGTGTGGTTTTCAACAGATATTTCTGTAGACAGCTGGCAGCTGTCATTCTAGGCCATACCCCAGCCCATACCTGGACGTGGGTGTTCTGAGGAGCTGCAGATTGATACATATCTATATCAATCAAGCTCTCTCACATAAGGGACAAGAGGAAGGAAGAGACATTCAACTTGGAGCAAAAAAATCTCTCTCTCTCTCTCTCTCTCTCTACATTTTCAGCCTCTCTCTCTAAGGTTTAGGGCTTGTTTGTGCTTAAAAGTGCATTTTCTTTGCACTTTTGCACACAAACACCTAGTTCTCTACTCCCTTTATTGAGCTGAGGTCCTTGGAGGTGATTCTTGGGGTGATTTGAACCCCTTTTTGGTCCAAAAGTTGCTGCTTTGCCGCTGTGCTTCAAGGGTAAGACTTTTGTCCCTTTTTACCCCATTTTTGCAAAGCTTTTTAGCCTATCTTGCATTTTTTTTGAGCTTAGAATATAACATATAAAAGTCTTGTTTTTGAGTGCTCTAAATAGTTTGTTAAGGGTGTTTTGAGCTTTGGGGTTGTTTGACCCCTCTTAAGGCTTGTTTGGCCTTTGTTTGGTGCCATTTTAGCTCCAGGACCATGGTGTTTGGGCCTCCTCACCACTGAAATCTTGAGGGATTTCAGAGGTGAGGATGGGGCCTTGAGGTCCTAGGAAATAGAGGGCCACCCCCTCTCCTTGTTGTCCTTGAAAAGGGCCATTTTTGCCTCTTTAGTGAGCATCATGTTTAGGTTCATGTTGGCCATGCCTTGACTGATATTTATGCTTATTATGTCATGGTATAGCTCTGTTTTTAGTTGGTTTTGGTACACCATGCTTGCTTAGCATACATGCCTTGTAATGCCATGTTTAGGTATTAACATGCTTTGGGTTTTGGTCCTTGTTCTAGCATGATTTTGGCCAAGCTTTGTGAAGCTTTTGTGTTTGTTTTAGCATGCTTAAGCTCTTTTTTTGGTTGTTTTGGTCGATCATCACATGCTTAGTATAGCCACCTTGCATTTTGGCTTGTTAGCCTTGGTTGTGTGAGTATGTAGCATGCATTACTTGCAGCGTTTCAGTGGTTTGGAACCACTTTCCATGTTATTTCAGTCCTTATAACATGCTTGTATGCTTGCCTTTGATGCCTCTTTGATGCCTTATGAGGTTGTGCCTTATGCTCCATGTTTGGTCATTGTGCGTGCCCTTGAATTTAAGTCATTTAGATGCCATCTAAGTGGTCTTTAGGCTTTGTTTTAATACGTTAAAACTTTGTTTTGATCATTTAATTCATGCCATGTTCGGTTTTGCTAAGGATAGTTCAATACCTCCTTAGCTTGCCTTAAACACTTGGACCATTATTGCATGCTTTGCTTGCTTTGATTACTTGGTTTGGCACCTCTCTTTCATGCAATTTCAGAGCTTATGATACATGCCATATGCCCATGTTTGTCTTCCTTTAAGTGTGATTAAAGGTTGCTTGTTTGATGTTCAAGTGTTAACCCATTTGCATGCATGTGCATGTGTGTATTGGTTATCATTTCCATAGTATTGGCCACTGTTTTAGGCTTGTTTAAGGGCTGCCTAATTTAGTTCAAGTCCACCCTTTGGCATGTTGTTGCATGCTTAGCTTATGACATGTTGTTGCATGTTGAAATGATGTTGCATTTGGCACGTATTCTCCTCTTTGATTTGGTTGCTTAACATGCCATATGTTTTGTATGCTTGGGTGTTGACATTGTGCCTTGTACGCTTATTTAACTTGCATGCTTGTTATATGCCTTGCATGCTTCCCATATGCTCATGTTGCATGCCTAATTAACATACTTAGGTTGCATTGAATTTGCATGCATCTTTCACCTCTTGATCAAGCCATGATAGAGGTTGAAAGCCCCTTGATTTGTTTATGTGCATTGCATTTCATTTGAAATCAAAATGCACACTTGATTCTTTGGGCCATCACCCATGGAAATGCGCAACTGGTGATTCAAGAATCGAGAATCATATCCCTTTGAGTCATAAATATGACAAGGGGTGTAATTGGTGCATACATTGCTTGAAATACACCGCCATGCCAAGTTTTGTCCTCCGCTGTTGTCAAAACAGATTCAGCAGGAAGATTTGGCCGGCCGGCAGTGTTGAGTGCCGACCGGCAAAGAATGTTTGGCCGAGAGCTCAATGGATGGTCGATGACCACTTCAAAATGGCCGGTGATGATCCTACTCAGCCGGTGGTGTTCCACAACACTCAGAGAAGCAACCTTGGGAGTTGTGCAATTTTCAGAGAAGCAGAATAGTCAAAGCAGAGGCAAACTTGTGCATGGCGTTGGGTTTTTGAGCAAACCCGAGCACGCGCGCATTGGATCCTCTTCCCGAGGCCTTTACTGCTTTCTTAGCTTAGTTAATTTGCTTAATTAATTACGTGGTCTATAATAATTAATTAGCTTGTAGGTTAATTAATTTGTATTATTCTTTTGGTCCCTCTGAGCGAGGGTGAATTTGTAATAAGTGTGGGCGTGTGTGTGTATGTCTTCCAACCCCCACTTCTTTCTCTCTTTTACTCACCTGCTTTGATGGTCAGTATTAGGACATGTTTACTTTAGCATACCTTATGCTATGCATGCGTGCATCATTCATTAGTCTTGCATGCACCGGGCTCGGCGCATCATACTAACTGCATAAGTATTTCAAATCTAACTTGAATACATGCTACTTGTGCATTTTCACATGTCATTTATAGACTAGCCGAGCCTACTTTAGTGACATTCCGTATGCGTTGCATTAGGCATTTAAACATGGACTTGGATCATGCATGATTGTTAACATGTTCTTGTTTTGGCACGGAGTACTAGGTGAGCTCTTTATGCTTTAGCATCTCACATGAGTGTGAACGTTGCCATGACAGCATACTTACCATGAGGCTAGCTGCTTATGTGATATAACTGCTTGGGTGCCTGTGGGTGGAGGTCGAATTACCTAAATTGGAATAACACATTAAAACTGTGAGTTTTAAGCCTACTAGATAGTGGCAAAACCATCTTTTCTAAAGCCCACTTGAGGGTGGCAAAACCTGCATTTCAGCCTACTAACGAGTAGCAAGCCATTTTCAGAACAAGCATGAAATGTTTTGTTCCAATTTTGGCGATTTGGTCTATACTTGTTTGCTGTGCGCATAACATAGTAATTCTTGGCTAATAACCGAAATAAGAACACATAACGTTTTCAAAAACGGATATCACGGTTAGTAGAGGCCGATCTTCGGATCGGGCGAGAGGGGGTGCTCATAGCTGACCTTCCCCAATCGTACCCAAGCTCCCGAGCCGAGGCAACTTTGGTGATGACGGACACCTGGCCTTTGGCACCGAGTCAGGGTTTCCTAAATTCCCCCATAAAAAATATTTAGGTGGCGACTCTGTATCTGGCAAAGCAGTCCATGTTTGGCACTTCTTTTCAAAAATCTGTTTCTCAAAACGATTTGCCGGATTTAGACTCTTTGGTTCAGATTAAGGACCGTGACAATTCGAGGGTCCAAACTGTAGTGAACCCACAAACGAACGAACGAGGGGACTCGTCCTCCCGGGGCGTTCGGGGACATCTACAGTTTCTGGCGACTCTGCTGGGGATTTAGAGAGCTTGACTCGAACTCGTGATATCTTGTTTTGATTTCACTTATGTGTCACTTTGCATTGCATATGCATTGGTGCGCCTAGGACACCGTGTTTGCCATCTGCCATTCCTGAACGGTTTGCCGGAGGTTTGACTTTGTCAAAGCATGCCATAAGGCTGACCGGTTGTGGGCTCTGACAGTATGGGAACACAAACCCCGTTTTACCGAGGCACCCTTTTCGACCATTCGACCTAGTGCATATCGAAATCCATAGTGACTATTCCAAACTAGGACAGGTTGCTTACCCAATGTTAGGATGTTTGAAAACTGCTGCGTGTATAGTGAAACCCTAGCTCCTGACAAAAATAGGGCAGGGAAACCCTACCCCAACTTAGGGGTGTTTTGGCTCTCTTTTACTTGCTATGTGTTTTTAGAATGCATCTCTACAGGGAACGTACATATCAGTTTGCAAGTTTGAGTATCAGACCTGAGGGTACCAGTATCAGTTTATGCGAATCAGTTATATCTGTGGGTATCCGATTCAGTATTTTGGGGGCAGTGATTTCGGGCAAAAGTGATCAGTAGTAGAGTATAGTTATTCAGCTATACTAGCGTCTGTTCTGATTGGTCCGAAATGCTGCGTGTTTTCTCTTTCAGGTTCAGAGAGTTGATACAGAATAGCTAGTGTTCCCCCTTGCTGAGACAAGACAGATATCTAATCCGTCAGTCACCATTCAGTACAGCGGACTTTTCATGACGCAGAATTCAAAGGAGATTGTGGTTATGACGGCCGTATCAGATCAAGGAACCACTTTGCAAAGCGAGACCAATGTCGATGTACCGCATCCACCCAAGTCGCCTATCGCGCACCCGGTCTGGACCCCCCCAGTTGTATCAGGCTCGTGAGCCCACCACATTCGAATTGATGGGAATGATAGGTGACCTCCAGAGATCCGTGGCCGATCTGGCCTATGGAATGTCGGCTTCGCCACCAGCTGCACCGTATGCCGGGAATTTCATACCACAGGAGCCCCAGCTACTGGGGCGGATTGTGATCGAGCTCAGCCAACCAGAGGTTGCCTCCAGCTACAGCAGCGACGTGTCAGCAACAACCAGGCTTCGCTCTGATGTAGTAACCCAAACCCCCGATCAGGCTGAGGCTAGAGGCAAGAACAAAATGAAGGCAGATGCCGATCCCATTGAACAACTGCTGTGGGCAGCCGAGGCTTTGAAAGCCAGGGGGATGAATAAGCAACAAGTATTTGCAGTCATGACTAAAGCTGTGGATGATGCTTTCCCCACTCCAACCGAAGGCGGTCCAAGCTGGGCGGAAAATCAGGATGGGCCCTGTCATCCTGTCATCCCTAACCCTGTACCAGGAAAAGATCAGAAAGCCAAGGCAGTGCCTGTCGACCCTTTCGCTAGTGCGTCTAGCAAGAACCCTCAGACTTCAAAGTACCTGCCTCGAGGGCGTAGAGCCTTTCATGCCCTCTACATGCCTCTATCTAGGGCATTTCAAATATTGGCTAAAAAGGGGCATCTTAAACCCCTTGAGCCTCGGCCCCTCCTGAAGAATCTCCCTCTCTCGCATGATGTTGCCTTGTACTGTGCGTACCACCAGCAAACCGGTCATGCAACCGACAATTGTTTTCGCCTCCGTCATGAGGTGCAAGACTTGATCGACAACGAAGTTATCCTCCCGCCCACCTCAGCCAAGTCCGTTACTACCCAGTTATTGGATTTTGAGGATACTGATACTGTGAGTATGTAATCAAGAAGTGAACCACCTGTGGGCGGCGCTCGGCGTATTTTGGATGTGGCGTCTGGCACGCATTTTTGGAGCATCTGCGAATGCTAGTTTTGTAAATTCTGGTTTGGGTGTCGAGTCAGTCTTTTGTTTTGTTTTGAGTCTGTCTCATTGTCTTGAGTCAGTCCTTTTGCTTTTGGGTCTGTCTTGTTGTAGCGAGTCAGTCCCCTTTGTATAGAATGTCGAGTAATTTCGGAGCTGTTGCCTCGAACACTGTTTTGTTTTGTAATTACCCTTTTGTTTTCTTTTGAGTCTGTCTCTGTCGTGGAGCCAGTTGCAACCAGGGAATCTGAATGAAACAACTGCGGCTATCATGTTTCCATGCTTACTACTATTCTGAATTAGTCGTGCCAGGGGACTTGAATGGAACAGCAGTACATTCCACTTGTTCTCTTGTGCCCTGAAAATCATTGCATTGACCTAAGTTTTTCAAAACTTTTTGAACACTGCAGTGAAAACAAAGAGGAAGAAATTCCTCGGGTTTTGCAAACTTTGATCAAATTGAGAGAAAGAGAGGCGTGCTAAGCCCTTAATGATTGAAATCATGCTTGTCAACGTGAGTACTGAGAAGGACCCTGGCTTGATCCAGACTGGTTCCACACTATCTTCAACGCGAGCGATTTGTTGCTTCTTTAAAAACTTTCAAAAACAAAATATTTTGCGCGGTCCTGCAAAGACCTGTGTGGAATCACTCTTGAGATTGTGCAGCTTAGGATCGCTCTCAGCCTCAAGACTCGAGCCCTTGTTTTAAAGCCTTGAACCACAATTCGGAGTGTTCAACGATCGACCATCAAGAGAGGCCTGTGTGGCCAGATTGGAAGCAGCCCTCGAACAAGAGGCACCAAAGTCAGATCAAGAAGATCAGATCTCATCAGAAGAAGCCTGTAAAGCTAGAACAGAAGCACCCCTCCAAACTAGGGGCAAAAATGTCCAATTTGCTCGAAGAGCCGAAGATGGGTCCTTCAGTAAGTCAATGCAACAGCCACTCTCCTGGATACAGATGGCTTCAAAACCCTAAAACCATTTGGCATGGACTTGTTACACTTTTACCCTTTGAGCGGCTCGCTGGGCCGAAAACCTGGAAGGGCGACCCAGGCAAAAGTTAGAGCAAAAGAAAATATATACAAAAAAAAAGAAAAAAAATATACAAAAGAGAGAAAAAAGAGAAAAGAATATACAAAAGAGAGAAAAATACAAAAAAGAAAAAATAATAATATACAAAAGAGAGAAAAATAAAGGGAAGAAAGAAAAAGGAAAGAAAAGCTCGCAAGGTCGAAAACCCGGATCGGGCGCCTTGGCAAAAGTTAGAGTGCAAAAGGTGAAGGTTAAAATACCCGAGTGTACCTTAACCGGAACTACGTAAGGCTCGATTCCCATGTTTGGGATACGCAGGCAACTTCATCCTGAAGTCCAGCCCCCAACGCTTTCATAGCGTCTCAGTCCATGTAATGGTTTTGATTATTCTTGCCCTCCCCGAATCCGATAGTTCGGTTGTGACAACCGGATACGTAGGCAACTTCATCCCGAAGTCTAGCCACCAACACCTTCAAAGTGACTGTGTCCATATATTGGTTTTGACCATCTTCGTCTTCTTTGTATCCGAGGAAGTTCGGTCGGGATCATCACTAGTGAAGACTGTTTACAATATGCTGCGGCATCATCCAGACAAGGGGCAACTTTCCGTTGCCATGAGTCACCGTTCAAACCAGGGGCAACTTTCCGTTGCCGTGCAGCGTCTTTCAAACAAGGGGCAATTTTTCATTGCCTCTGATCCGAGGTTGTGCATCTCAAGGGTAAGTTCCGTGCTTGTTTAGCACCGGCCGTTTGCGAAAATAGTTTTTGAAAATTTTTACTGAGGTTGATTATTTTCTCGAAAACTATTTCATTTCTCCAAAAACTTAGACCGTTTTGGACCCAAAAAAGGAAAATTTTCAGTGCTTATGACCTGACTTGCATAATTTTCAAATCAAAAATTGAACAAGTGTGTCAATCTAACTCTCATATTGGTCAAAATTGTTTTAGTAGAAAACCAAAACAAAAATGGTCATAATGATGAACTAGGGGTACAGTTGAGTTGGGCTTCCTGTCTTTCCCCCATCGCCAACATACTTGCCAAGAAGGGCACAACTCAAGCTGTCATTAAAAGGCTGAAAGCCCTCACAACCTCCGAACAACGAGGTATCGAACCAAGTGCGAAGCACGAATCTGAAGGGATCAAGGTACTCCGTTCCCTTACCTGGGGCATCGACCAAGCACCACCGGAAGAAACAGCCGTGAGCTAACCATGTTGGGCATGAACCCACAACCTCCTATTCATCCATTAAACACCCCGGGGAGGGATATAAAAAAATGAGAGAATAAAGAATAGAGAGGTGTAAGTTGAGAGAAAAAGCGAGCCGAAGGGTCTTGAGAGAAAAACTGAGCCTGAGGGCCGAATGATGTGAGAACCACAAATAAGAAAGGGTGGGAAACACTACCCAGAGAAACTGGCTCCTCGTAACCTAAGGTCCCCCGTCTCTGTTAACCCGTCTGTATGTCGTGTCTTTTGTCTTGTTTACTTCAACCTTTGTATTGAGTCTTTTCCGAGTGTGTCTCGTTGTGTTTAAGTTGTTTACCTTTTTATGTCTTCGCTGTTGAGTCATTCTTGCTATGTCCAGTTGTAGGCTTACTACCCCCATTTTTTTTTTAAAAAAAACCCTTCTTCAATTTCAAAAATTAATCGCTTTGTGCTCAGAATGCTGTGCCATTCTCCACATTTGTGCAAAAACATGATTTGGTTCTTTCATACAACTGTAGGGTCCACCCCCGATAAGTGTGAACAGGAAAACCTAGGGCCTCTTTGAAGCTTCTGGGTTTCAGATCACATCTGAGTGTGCTTCAACTTCAGTAGATTCAACCTTCATGGTCCGTCTTGTCAGATTTGGGCTGTTTGTTCAGGATCCGCTGTGTACAAAATGAGCCAAGCGCTGTGTTATGAGCTGTATGCAGATTAATCCCCAGTAGAGTATGAGCCGAGTGTTCAAAATGTGCAGTGGTTGGTATGGTTTGTTTTTGCTGTTGGCTGGTTCGTTATCTGATTATTACAATGCAAGTGTTCAATTTTCAGACAACAGATCAATTTCATTTACATTAAGCCGCAACATGATGCAATGCGATGCAATACATGAAATGTACAAATACAACACTTTTTTAGACAAAAAGTTTGTTTCATTTCATCATCTTTTTCAAGTACATGGTTTTGGAAATAAAAATCTGCCTGCGGCAGTACAAGGTACTCTCGCTACCAGCAAAAGGTACAAAAGAGAAAGAAAAAGAAAAACAGCAAAAATCTGGATCAATGACAAAGTATCTCAAGCCTGGGGGTCCATCCTAGTCCTCTTCCTGGACGAAGGTCTAGGAGCATCATCAGCGCTGTCATCTGAGTCCGAGTCCGAGCCGTCTCCGGTCTCCTCTTCCAACGACTCTGCCTCCGCCTTCGACTCCTCGTCATCGTCATCAGGGACTAGAGCCCGCGAGCTACTCCCGACGTGAGTGCGCCCTGCCTTGGTGCGGGCGAATACTCTGTCCTCTCCATCTCCTCCGGTAGGAACAGAAGGCCTGGCTGGGGCACCTCCTACGGCAGGAATCTGGAAAGGAGGCTGAAAAGTATAAGAGGCAAACACATCAGTATGCTGTGAACAGTTTATCAGTGCAGAATGCAATGTATGAGTACAGTGTGTGAATGCCGTGAGCAGTTTATCAGTGCAGAATGCAGTGTATGAGTACAGTGTGCGAATGACGTGAGCAGTTTATCAGTGCAGAATGCAGTGTATGAGTACAGTGTGCGAATGTCGTGAGCAGTGTATTAGTGCAGAATGCAGTGTATGAGTACAGTGTGCGAATGCCGTGAGCAGTTTATCAGTGCAGAATGCAGTGTATAAGTACAGTGTATGAATGCCGTGAGCAGCTTATCAAGTGTTGTGTTGTGCACCAGATTATGTGAAGCGGTTTATGTGTAGGGTTTGAGACCGTGATCAGAAAAACATACCGGAATGCTATAGAGGCCCAGGAGGTCGAAAGTCCGCTGTAACATCCCCATCATGGAGGCATTCAGCTCCAAGGACTGCCGGGTATACTCAGAAGAAGCCTGCAAAAGTATCAAATGCATCCGTATTCTGCGGAATATCAAACAAACTGAAATGAAATGCCAATACAAGATGCATAAAATGTAGTAATACATACTGGAGGTAAGTCATGGAAACCGACCAACTCGTGGTCAGCCGGAGGAGGAGCAAAGGGGATCTGGTAGGTTGCCCCACCCTGCCCTCGGTATGTCATCATCGTGGGTAGCGCTGGCCAGTTAACCCCCTGACCCCTCCGAGCTCCGCTCCTACAATGGACACGAGCTGTCCTCGACGTCCCTGCCCCTGCTCTTGCTCTAGCTACTGGCGCCGCAGGTCCCCCTCTCTCAGCTCGGCGGCCACCGCTCAGAGGCCGCATAATGTAGGTCTGGACGTACTCTCTGTAGTCGCCCTCGCCCCTAAGGCCCTCTGCGTCCTAGCCGATTGTGTAATCGGCCATCTCCTCGGCGGTGAACCTCTCGGTGTCCGTCATGTGGGTAGGAGGTGAACCCGGAACTATCTGCTCTGGCAAGCCCAGGGTCTGGCATAGGAAACGCTCACCCAAGTACCAAGCCCGACAGACCGGACCCTCCAGCAAAATCCGGAAACGTGCAGTCTCCTCTGCACCGGCAAACCGATCCCGAGTCACGGCTGGCAGTGGAGCCCAAGGCTGCCAGGTGATCTGAAAATGAAATACAGATTGCTATCTACTATTATTGACATACAGTGTAAAGCGAAGCTTAAATGAACCGCAAGTAAAACATACCTCTGCGGGGGTAATAGTGTCGAAGTAACGGTGGAAAAAGATGAATGTCTCCTGGGGCCTCCGCACGCACCTCACATCAAAGCGACGCGAAAATGGGACGACGAGAGGGGTCTCTACGTCTGGCACTGGGGCGAGTCTCGGGAAGTAGGCGTAGACCCACAACTGCAGCGCCAATACCAGAAGGGTTATCAGATAAAGCAGAACACAAAATAAAGCAGAAATTGCAAGACCGTGTATTGTGCAGTGTATTGAGCAGAGTGTACAGTGTGTGTGGTATACAGTCAGTGTAAAGCAGAGTATATGTGTGCTGTGTGTGCAGTATACGATCAGTATGAAGCAGACTACAGTGTGTGCAGTGTACAATCAGTGTAAAACAGAGTATATGTGTGCCGTGTGTGCAGTATACAGTTAGTGTAAAGTAGGGTATATGTGTGCCATGTGTACAGTATACGATCAGTATGAAGCAGACCATAGTGTGTGCAGTGTACAGAGTACAGGAAATGTAAAGCAGAAATGAAAAGCAGAGGAGAAAACATACCTCCCAAGCTCGCCAGTAGCCCCCGAGCAGCTGTCCGCTGCAACGGGAGGCTGAGCTCATGTACCCGTACAGAGTGGCCAAGGCAGCGCCACCCCAGTCATAGCGCAAGATCCGGGTGACGTCCACGAGAGCGCTGAGCAGGCAGAGGGGCACAGTGTTCGCCTGGTCGGCAAAAATAGTCGTCCCCAGCAGGAACATGAGAAAGCCACGCGCATATCGCTCCACTGCTTCCTGAGTCATCGGAGCCTCCTCGACTACGGCCGGCTGGACTCTAAACTGGACCTCGAACCATGAATATCGAACGAAGCCGGGACGTGCGAGGGGCGGCACCTCACCAAGCAGGTAGATCTGAGCAGCCTCCCATTCGTCCATATCGGTGTCGAAGGGAATCGGATCACCCCCTACCCCGATGCCGGTGAGCATCGAGAAATCATAGGGAGTCATTGTCATGTCTCCCGCGACGGAGAAGCGGAAAGAGTCGGTGGTGTCCCACCACCTCTCCACTAAAGCAGCAAGGAGAGGCCTGCTCGCAGTAAGGCCCGAGAGTCCCTTGCAGAATGCGCCGAATCCGGCCTGGTCAACAATGCGACGGACTGCGTCCGGTAACTCCATGTACCAGTCCCTGGCAGCAACATTCCCATACCCGCGGACAGTATGGGAATCTCCCTATTCAAAAGCAAATAGTTGCGAAGAATGTAAAATGTACAGTTTTGAAGAGTATTCAGAATTGGTGGCAATATAACGTGTGCACGTTTTCAGGTTCAAACAAACATCGGGTGCCAGTGTGCTAGCAGGGAACTACAACATGTGATGTGTCAGTGTGTTTAAGTGGTTCAGTACAGATATAGCGTGTGTGCACGTTTTCAGATTAAAATAGGTGCCGAATGCCGGTGTGCTCGCCATGGAACACAGTGTGTACTGTGTCGGTGTGTCTGAGTGGTTCAGGGCCAGTGTAGTGTGTGTGCACGTGTCAGTTTCAAATAGATATCAGTTGCAAGTGTGTTCACAGTTAACTACAGTGTATCTGAGATAAGCAGTGTTCTACATTGCGGAAATTGAAACGGGGGAGAATATACCTCAGAAGCGCCATGTGATAAATGTGACTCCGGCTCACGCAGAAGCAGCTCTGGTGGCACACCTCTCGCAAAATTTCGGAACTGACGAAGTCCGTCGGGAGGAAGCACGTGAATCGCCGGCCGGTAGGTCGCCGGGTTGAACGGGAGGACGCTCAAGGGGAGGAGCTCGGCCTCTGGATCCATCTCATGCTCTAGGGGAGTCCCGCCCCGTGGAATATCATCCACCATGTCAAAAGTGGTGTGAAAATGGCCGGAAGAGAGAAAATCGGCCTAGAATACGAAGAGTCAATAAAAAAGTCAACTCCGAGAGGGCGGCAAATGGCCGAAAAAGTTGGGAAATGGAAGAGGCACGGAAATCGAGCAAAACTCGGAGGAAACAAACCCCAAGAGGTGGAAATAGCAAAGGAGACACCGAAACGAAGAAATGTTCGGTTCAAAGTGTTTGAAACGCGATGAACTTCACGAATCAAACGTCGAAAAAAGCGCGAAAATCAAGGAAAACGAGGAAATGAAGAGAGAAAACTACTCTAGAGAGAGGGAGGAGAGAATTTCGGCTAAGAGGAAGTAAGAAAAATAGGGTTTGGAACCCTATTTTAAAAGACCCGAGCCAAAAAGACAAAACTGCCCCAATTCAGGCATTTTTGGCCGGTCGGCTACATTTTTGGCCGGTCGGCCAAATATTTGGCTGGTGATATGTTTAGATAGCCGGTGACTTCCCTTTTGGCCGGTGAGCCTCCTACAGCCTTGTTTGGGTCAAATTAGTGGTTTTGGACCTTCATTGCTCAAGTCAGTGCAAGAACAGTGCATTTCCGAAGCTCGACCGGCCCCTGTTTTGACATCGGACCGTGCCTTCTGTGCGTGGCACTCGGATATGTGCAAGGTGTATCCTTTTTGTATCCTTTTGTCTTTTTTAAAATTTGAAAGTTGCCCCATGTGGGTTACGTTACAACGCTCTATCGTGAACGCGCGCTGATTTTGCGTTATTTCTGTCACGTCGTTGCACACACATCTCGCATTGTCATGCGCATGTCATAATCATGCATAATCATGCATTCAAAATAACAAAATTCATGTATTTGCTCGGTCTGGTGAGACCTTAAACTCGCTCGGTTGCATTGTCATGCATTTCAAACGACGCGCGTGGTTGCACATTCGGGTTCACATGCATTGTCATGCATATCAAAAGACGTGCGTGGTCACGCACTTACATCAACACGCATTGTCATGTATCTCAAAAGCCGCGCGTTGTCGCGCATTTCGAAATCATGCATTATCATGCACTTTCAAAAGAAAAACAAAAAAAGAGAGAAACATGCATCGCTACGGTTTGGCGAGACCTTAAATATGCTCGGTCTAGGAGACCTTAAATCCTCTGGAGGTGCAAGTCCTTCGGTGTTTGTCGTGCCCGAACGAATTTTGGCAAGTTCACATGCATTATCATGCATTTCAAAGTGATGCGCATCGTCGCGCATTCGAGTTCATAAGCATTTCGAGCGACACGCGTGGTCGCACATTCAAGATTATTTGCATTGTCATGCATATCACGCGTTTACATCAGCATGCATCAACATGCACCATTTGCATTTCAAACAAAACAAAAACAAAAAATAACATGCATCATTGTAAATAATGCATATGTCATGCATCATTGTTAAATAGTGCATATGTCATGCATTCATTGTAAATAGTGCATATGTCATGCATACCACTGTAAATAATGCATATGTCATGCATCTTACTGCAAATATTACATTTACGCCCATCCATTGCATATTGTAGATATTGCATTGTAGCTTGCATGCATTCATTGCATCACTTCCATCTAGGGTTTGCGCCTTTCCTTATTGAGCTTGGTCTGGTATGTGCTCATACTTTTCACGTCTATACACTCATAGTTCTGTATGACTGTTCTATGTTAGACGTGACTTGTTCGTGTCCATGCCTTTCCTAGGCAAGATACGGCTTGGCCGTAGGCCTTAATCCACTGTATCCATTCCATTGCATACTTGTAAATAGTGCATTGTAGCTTGCATGCATCGACTTCATCCCCCCCCCATCTATGGCTTGCGCCTTTCCATGTTGAGCTTGGTCTGGTATGTGCCCATACTTTTCATGTCTATACACTCATAGTTCTGTATGATCGTTCTATGTTAGACGTGGTTTGTGTGTGTCCATGCCTTTCCTAGGCAAGATTTGGTTTGGCTGCTTGCCATATCCATTGTATATCTATTACATTATAGTGTAATTTTCGCATCCAGCATTAGGATCATTGGTCTTTCGTTAGCGGGTCATTTCCCCACTTATGTCATTCCACCCAATTACTTGTTCTTGTGTCCGTCTACATCACTCATAGTTCTACATGTGTACGTGCCTATTCCACGTTGGTATGTTGGTTTGAGGGTTGCGGCAGCTTTTCTATGGTAGACGGACTTTGCATCTCCATCAATCTATTTGACATTTGTGTGGTTTTGAACCGCTCATGATTTGATTATAATTCAATTGCATTGAATTTTCATCTGCATTATTATACATAGTTTTGTATATATCGCATATCATTTTGCATTCATTTTTGCATATTGCTAACGATATCTGTACCTGTTAAGTTTTCTTTCTTTCAGGCACGATATTGTATGTACGGTTCATTTGAAACTAGTGCAACCAGACGAACCGCGCAGGTATTGTATTCTCCGAGTGAGACGTATCGAGAATTACATAATTCTCTTACATCCTTTCTGCATTGTAGTGTAGTTTGGTGTATGCTAGCTTAAAACTGTCGCATGTTATGCTTCGTTACAGCTTTCTTTGCATGATCATAAGTTATGTTCGGCTTTGTGCATTGTCTTGCATTTTGCCCCTGCCTTGGGGCGCATATCTTGTTTGTCTTGCATGTTTGTCTAAGTCTTCGGCCTTGTCAAAAATGGGTCATCTCTGGGCTTTGACATTCACTCCCGTCATTGTTATGACTTTCGAGTTCTGTCAAAGAGGGGCAACTGTAGGCACCCCATTTTTGACCGTCCTCAAGACTTGGACGTCACCGCTTGAACACTCGGTGATCATCCATGTTTGTTTTCGTCTTGAGTTCCCGGAGGCCTCGGCTACGCGTCTTGCCTCAGGATCTCTCGACTCGACCATTTTGTGTTTGATTTTGCACCAAACACTTGTGTTTTTGCTTTGGAGGGCAGGAAATGGCTTTTGAGACATCCCCACACTCTACCGGCCATGACTTGAGGCCACCGGCTGTGTTTTGTTGCCATCGGCCAAGTGTGATGGCCGGCCGGCCAGTTTGACTGCCGGTCGGCCACTTTTATGGCCGGCCGGCCAAGTGTGGTTTTCAATAGATATTTCTGTAGACAGCTGGCAGCTGTCATTCTAGGCCATACCCCAGCCCATACCTAGACGTGGGTGTTCTGAGGAGCTGTCGATTGATACATATCTATATCAATCAAGCTCTTTCACATAAGGGACAAGAGGAAGGAAGAGATATACAACTTGGAGCAAAAAAATCTCTCTCTCTCTCTCTCTCTACATTTTCTGCCTCTCTCTCTAAGGTTTAGGGCTTGTTTGTGCTTAAAAGTGCATTTTCTTTGCACTTTTGCACACAAACACCTAGTTCTCTACTCCCTTTATTGAGCTGAGGTCCTTGGAGGTGATTCTTGGGGTGATTTGAACCCCTTTTTGGTCCAAAAGTTGCTGATTTGCCGCTGTGCTTCAAGGGTAAGACTTTTGTCCCTTTTTACCCCATTTTTGAAAAGCTTTTTATCCTATCTTGCATTTGTTTTTGAGCTTAGCATATAACATATAAAAGTCTTGTTTTTGAGTGCTCTAAATAGTTTGTTAAGGGTGTTTTGAGCTTTGGGGTTGTTTGACCCCTCTTAAGGCTTGTTTGGCCTTTGTTTTGTGCCATTTTGGTTGAGCTCTGGCACCATGGTTTTTGGGCCTCCTCACCACTGAAATCTTGAGGGATTTCGGAGGTGAGGATGGTGCCTTGAGGTCCTAGGAAGGAGAGGGCTACCCTCTCTCCTTGTTGTCCTTGAAAAGGGCCATTTTTGCCTCTTTAGTGAGCATCATGTTTAGGTTCATGTTGGCCATGCCTTGACTGATATTTATGCTTATTATGTCATGGTATAGCTCTATTTTTAGTTGGTTTTGGTACACCATGCTTGCTTAGCATACATGCCTTGTAATGCCATGTTTAGGTCTTAACATGCTTTAGGTTTTGGTCCTTGTTCTAGCATGATTTTGGCCAAGCTTTGTGAATCTTTTGTGTTTGTTTTAGCATGCTTAAGCTCTGTTTTTGGTTGTCTTGGTCGATCATCACATGCTTAGTATAACCACCTTGCATTTTGGCTTGTTAGCCTTGGTTGTGTGAGTGTGTAGCATGCATTACTTGCAGCGTTTCAGTGGTTTGGAACCACTTTCCATGTTATTTCAGTCCTTATAACATGCTTGTATGCTTGCTTTTGATGCCTCTTTGATGCCTTATGAGGTTGTGCTTTATGCTCCAAGTTTGGTCATTGTGCATGCCCTTGAATTTAAGTCATTTAGATGCCATCTAAGTGGTCTTTAGGCTTTGTTTTAATACGTTAAAACTTTGTTTTGATCATTTAATTCATGCCATGTTCGGTTTTGCTAAGGATAGTTCAATACCTCCTTAGCTTGCCTTAAACACTTGGACCATTATTGCATGCTTTGCTTGCTTTGATTACTTGGTTTGGCACCTCTCTTTCATGCAATTTCAGAGCTTATGATATATGCCATATGCCCATGTTTGTCTTCCTTTAAGTGTGCTTAAAGGTTGCTTGTTTGATGTTCAAGTGTTAACCCATTTGCATGCATGTGCGTGTGTGCATTGGTTATCATTTCCATAGTATTGGCCACTGTTTTAGGCTTGTTTAAGGACTGCCTAATTTAGTTCAAGTCCACCCTTTGGCATGTTGTTGCATGCTTAGCTTATGACATGTTGTTGCATGTTGAAATGATGTTGCATTTGGCACGTATTCTCCTCCTTGATTTGGTTGCTTAACATGCCATATGTTTTGTATGTTTGTGTGTTGACATTGTGCCTTGTATGCTCATTTAACTTGCATGCTTGTTATATGCCTTGCATGCTTCCCATATGCTCATGCTGCATGCCTAATTAACATACTTAGGTTGCATTGCATTTGCATGCATCTTTCACCTGTTGATCAAGCCATGATAGAGGTTGAAAGCCCCTTGGTTTGTTTCTGTGCATTGCATTTCATTTGAAATCAAAATGCACACTTGATTCTTTGGGCCATCACGCATGGAAATGCGCAACTGGTGATCCGAGAATCGAGAATCATATCCCTTTGAGTCATAAATATGATAAGGGGTGTGATTGGTGCATACATTGCTTGAAATACACTGCCATGCCAAGTTCTGTCCTCTGCTGCTGTCAAAACAGATTCAGCAGGAAGATTTGGCCGGCCGGCAATGTTGAGTGCCGACCGGCAAAGAATGTTTGGCCGAGAGCTCAATGGATGGTCGATGACCACTTCAAAATGGCCGGTGATGATCCCACTCAGCCGGTGGTGTTCCACAACACTCAGAGAAGCAACCTTGGGAGTTGTGCAATTTTTAGAGAAGCAGAATAGTCAAAGCAGAGGCAAACTTGTGCAAGGCGTTGGGTTTCTGAGCAAACACGAGCACGCGCGCATTGGATCCTCTTCCCAAGGCCTTTACTGCTTTCTTAGCTTAGTCAATTTGCTTAATTAATTGGGTGGTCTGCAATAATTAATTAGCTTGTAGGTTAATTAATTTGTATTATTCTTTTGGTCCCTCTGAGCGAGGGTGAATTTGTAATAAGTGTGGGTGCATGTGTGCATGTCTTCCAAACCCCACTTCTTTCTCTCTTTTACTTACCTGCTTTGATGGTCAGTATTAGGACATGTTTACTTTAGCATACCTTATGCTATGCATGCGTGCATCATTCATTAGTCTTGCATGCACCAGGCTCGGCGCATCATACTAACTGCATAAGTATTTCAAATCTAACTTGAATACATGCTACTTGCGCATTTTCACATGTTATTTATAGACTAGCCGAGCCTACTTTAGTGACATTCCGTATGCGCTGCATTAGGCATTTAAACATGGACTCGGATCATGCATGATTGTTAACATGTTCTTGTTTTGGCGCGGAGTACTAGGTGAGCTCTTTATGCTTTAGCATCTCACATGAGTGTGAACGTTGCCATGACAGCATACTTACCATGAGGCTAGCTGCTTATGTGATATAACTGCTTGGGTGCCTGTGGGTGGAGGTCGAATTACCTAAATTGGAATAGCGCATTAAAACTGTGAGTTTTAAGCCCACTAGATAGTGGCAAAACCATCTTTTCTAAAGCCCACTTGAGGGTGGCAAAACCTGCATTTCAGCCTACTTACGAGTAGCAAGCCATTTTCAGAACAAGCATGAAATGTTTTGTTCCAATTTAGGCGATTTGGTCTATACTTGTTTGCTGTGCGCATAACATAGTAATTCTAGGCTAATAACCGGAATAAGAACACATAACGTTTTCAAAAACGGATATCACGGTTAGTAGAGGCCGATCTTCGGATCGGGCGAGAGGGGGTGCTCATAGCTGACCTTCCCCAATCGTACCCAAGCTCCCGAGCCGAGGCAACTTTGGTGATGACGGACGCATGGCTTTTGGCACCGAGTCAGGGTTTCCTAAATTCCCCCATAAAAAAATATTTAGGTGGCGACTCTGTATCTGGCAAAGCAATCCATGTTTGGCACTTCTTTTCAAAAATCTGTTTCTCAAAATGATTTGTCGGATTTGGACTCTTTGGTTCATATTAAGGACTGTGCCAATTCGAGAGTCCGAACTGTAGCGAACCCACAAACGAACAGAACGGGACTTGACCTCCCGGGGCGTTCGGGGACGTCTACAAGATGCTACTCGCTTTGCATGGTATCTAGGTATACTGCCCTTCCTTCTATGCATTACATTGCTTCCCACACTGTACTGATATGCCGTATTCTCACTGATACACGATATATATAAAATAAACGGATATGCAATCTGATACACTGTACTGACACACTACACCCATTCTGCATATGTTTTTTGTATCATACTCATATTGCATACTTCGTTCTGCAACAGTACATACACTGTATTTGATATGCTGATGCTTGTTTTTCAAGTTCCACCTGCACTGAGGGCGGTAGCAGCAGCAGCAGCAACAGCAGCAGCACAAGCAGTACCTCCTCCGGCGGCAAAGAGGAGAGGTAGACAGGCTCCAACACGCGGCCGAGACGAGCGTCGAGGTCAAGGCAGGGGCAGAGGTGCTCAGAGTCGGAGTAGCTCAGAGCCGATTTTGAGTGGGGATGATACTGAGACCAACGACTTCAAGGAGGTAGTGGGCCGACGCTCTGAGTTTGAGAGCGGGGATGATGATGTGGGCTCGGGATCAGAGAGCGAGGAGGACATTGAGGCTACTTTTGAGTCAGGGAGCGGAGATGACGATATTGGCTCTGGCTCAGAGTTCGATTCTAATAGCGGCGCCGATGGAGACGGTGTCCCTGAGTCCCTACCAAGGAAGAGGACGAAGAGTTCCTCTCGAGCTTTGTGTGACTGGCGCTGATTTTTGTACTCTTTTGCTTAGTTTCTTTTATTTTGGTAGCTTAGCATATGTATAGCTTCAGTTAGTTTTACTTTTTGTTTTGAAAACTTGTCCTCTCTTTTGTAAAAAAATATGATCGGGGTCAAACCTTGCAGCTGTATAAAGAGATTTATTTTGCATCATGGGCACCACACTTGCGTAGAATGAAAATGGAATTGAATTTGAAACTGGAAATGCTTGCTGTAGACCGCCCCAAACTTTGCTCCGCGCGCAAGGGCGTGAATTGTGTTCATAGCTACTACAATTCGGACTCTTGTCACGGTTCTGAATCTAATCTCACAAAGTGCAATGTAAGACTGATAAATCACCAAAGAGTCCAAATCTGGCAAATTGTTTTGGAAAATCAATTTTAATAAAAAAGCACCAAACATGGACTGCTTTTGCCAGATTTCAGAGTCGCCACCTAAATATTTTGTTTTGGGAAATTTAGGAAACCCTGACTCGTGCCGAAGGCCACATGTTCGTCGTCACCAAAGTTGTCTCAGCTCGGGAACTTGGGTACGAGAGGGGAAGGCCCTGAAATCAGCACCCCTGCTCGCCCGATCAAAGATCGGCCTCTACTAACATGATATGTTGTTTTTGAAAACACGTGTTCTTATCTCGGTTATTAATCTAACTTACTACGTGATGCGCGCAGCATACAAGTATAGACTAAATCGCTCGATTTGGAACAAAACATCTTATGTTTATTTTTGAAAATGGTTTGAAAGTGCTACTTGCAAGTAGGGTAAGAGGCGGATTTGCCACCCTCAAGTGGGCTTAAAACATGATGATTTGCCACTTCAAGTGGGCTTAAAACGCACATTTTGATGAATTGTTCCAATTCAAGCAATGAAACCTTCATCCACAGTCATTCATGCAGTTATAGCAGTTTGCCTCATGGCAAGCATGCTATCATGGTAGTCACTTACACACATGCAAGGATGCTAAAGCATAGACACTCACAGTGTACTCCGAGCCAAAACAAAAACTATGTTAGAAATCAATGCATAACCCTAGCTATGTCAAGAATGCCTAATGCAACACACGCAAAATGCAACTAAGACAGGCTCGGCTATTCTAAGATGTCATGAGAATGCAACTAGATAACATGTATTCAAATTGGTATTGAAATACAATGTAGTTTGTATGATGCGCTGAGCCCGGTGCATGCAAGACAGATGAATGGATGCACGCATACAAGCATAAGTATGCTAATTGAAACATGCCCTAAAACTAATCATCAAAAGCTAGTAAATAAAAGGGAGAAAGACGTGGGGTTGGAAGACATGCATCACACACACGCATGCTTATTACAACATTTGCCCTCTCGACGGAGGGTCTGAAAAATAAGCTAACTAGCTAATCTAAACTAATTAAACTAATTATTACAAAACGAAGTTAATTAACTAACAAGTTAACTAATTACAAACACAAATGAATAGTTAAGTGTATTAACTACTTAAGTACATAACCAAATAGCTAACTAGCTAAGCAAAGCAGTTAAAAGAAGCCTCGGGGCGAGAAGTGCATGCATGCTCGATCGCCTTGCTCGGAAATCCATTACTATGCCCCAACTTGCCTTTGTTTGCATTTGATTTTAGAACACTACACAAACCTTCAGATAACTTCTACTCCATCATGGAGACCTCTAGGAAGGCTGCCGACCAATTAATGGTATTGTAGACCACCTGTAGACCACTTACACATGCTGCAGACCAGAAAAAGTGGTCGGCCAGCTACTTTTTCTGGTCTGTCGACCAGAAAATTCTGCCAAGCTCCAATTTGCTGCAACAGAGAACAAGAAGGGGCACAGTAGTGTATTTGCAAGGTATGTGTGCACAACCACCCTCCCTATCATTTCTCAAGCTCAAGAGAGTACGGTTCTCGACTCTCGGGCCACCAACTGAGTATCGCAATGCACGATGGCCGAGAAGCCAAATTTGCACAATTCAATGTTAATGAATGCACAAATAACACACAAGGGCCTTAACCTCTATCATGCATGATCAAGAGGGTCAGCGACCAAGAAACACAACATGTTTCATCACTTTGAGTATGAAACGTGCCACATTCCTTGTGTTTGGATCAACGCTCAATCCAAACACAATGCAACACATGCAACATGATCAACCTATCAATGCTAATGGCATGCACAAGATTCTATCATGTGAGTAATGCATGCATGGCATGTTTGAAGGCTAAAGCATCAAAACAAGTAAAGAGCATCATACAAGAGGCATGCAATACAATGCTCAATGGACCAAACCACCCCCAAATAGACCTCATGCATGCCAAGATAATGGCAAAAATGCTCTGAAATGCTAGCATTGAAAGCAATAGAATGCATGCTCATGCAATGACTCATCAACTAGGCATAGAAGCACAACTCTCAAACATGACTAAGAAGTGACAAACATGGAAGTGTGACAAAACTATATGCACTGAAATCATGTGTGAAATGATGCCAAATCATGCAAACAATACAAGCATAGCATGCTAGAAGGCCTAAGGCACAAGGCTACTAAAGGGGACTACACAAGAGGCATGCAATGTATGGTACAAATGATAGAACCAGCCATAGACAGAGCTCAATTAGGTCAAAACAAAGGGCAAAACATGCTGGGACGGGAGCTCAAAAGCCTAGGCATGCATGCATACAAGTTGGCCCATAAGCGAGGCACAAAGGCATAACTCTTAAAAGCACTCAAAGAGTGAAAGAAGTGAGAACATGACAATGCTATATGCTCTGAAATATCATGTTAAATGATGCCAAATTATGCACATGTCACAAATGAAGCATGCTAGGAGGCTCAAAGCTTGAAACTAGCATAGGCACTTGCACTATAGCTATACAAAGCAAGCCCCAAAAGGCCAAGAACACCTAAAATAGTCCTAAAGCATGTCAAAACAATGCTAAAACATGTATGGAGTATAGCCAAAACAAGCAAGTATGAAGGGCCAAAAACACCAAGTACACTAGGCCAATGAGCATGATTACACTACAAGTGTAAGAAGAAAATGAGGGATGCTCTAACCAACCAAAAACAGAGTTGTATCATGGTAAAATAACACCAAAAACACACTGAAATGGTAGCCCAAAAGCTTAGGCAAGATAGCATACATATTGGCTCATATTTAAGGCATAAAGCACCAACCCTCCAAAGCATTGAAACAGTGATAAACATGAGACTATGGCAAAGATATAAGCTCTGAAATTCCACGCCAAATAATGCCAAGGCATGCAAACATCACAAGTATAGCATGGTAGGGGCCTCAAAACTCAAGACTAGTCAAGGCATTTGCACTATAGCTATGCAAAACATGAGTCATATGACCAAGGTAGCCCAAAATAGTCCTAAAATAGCCAAAATGGAGTTCTAAAACATACTTGAAATAAGCTAAGAATGGCTAGATTTAGAGGCCGAAACAATAGCACATGTTAGGCAATTTAGCACAATTGCACTACAAACATACAAAGAAAAGCTCGAATGATGAAATTGGCTCAAAACAGAGTTCAAGCATGCTAAAATATGAGCAAAAACATGCTGGAGTGGAGCATACATATGCTAGATTAATAGGCTAAACCATCAAGTAAGCTAGGCAAGTATGCAAGTTTACACTACAAGTGGAAGATGCATGTAAGAGGTGACCAAACCAGCCCAAAACAGAGTTATGGCAGGTCCTAAAAGTCACAAAAAAGTGTTTGAACTACGCTTAAAAGAAGGAGAAATACATGCTCATTTGGTAGGCCATCAATACAAGTGAACAAGAAAAGAGGAGGGGGGACAACCCCCTCCTATTTGGGGCCTCAAAACCACATTTCCACCACTGAAATTCCTCTAGAATTCAGTGGTTTAAAGACCAATAAAAGATGGTTTCAAAAGCTTAGGAAGTTGGCTCAAAAGGCTTTACAAGCCAAGGAGCAAAAGGGAGAGACAACCCCCTAGCCAAACAAGGCTTAAACCAACATTTCTAGGACTGAAAATCAGACCTTTTTGTAGTTGAATACCACCCCAAAAAAAGCCCCAAAATAGTTGAAAACTATGGCAAAGCTAGTATGCAAAACAAGCTAAAAGGGGTGAGTGATTACCTTTGGAGCACAGCAGCAAAAACAGCCACTTTTCTTGAGCCAAAGCCACCTTTTGGAGCTCAAACCAAGTTCCAAGGGACCTCATCCCAAAGAAATCGTCCCTTTGCGTAGAATAGCCTGCATCACTAAGTAAGCAATCAGTAGTGCCCAAGTCCTAAGGGCGGTCAAAAATGGGGTGTCTACACTTGTATTGGAATGATATTCTTAATTGGATAATGAGTCTACCAACGACCAATATACAAAATACAACTTGATAAACGGGAAACAAAAGAAAAACAACTTAAACACAACTAGACACACTTGCTATAAACAAAAGACTCAAAACAAAACCCCAAAACAGAAAGACCATGACAAAACCAAAATGCCAAATTGCCAAGCCACAGAGTGGATGGTCGGCCACAAAAAGTGTACGGCCGGCCAATAAAAGTGGAGGGCTGGCCACTTGTGGTGATCCATCATCTGGTTGACAGCTGGCCTCCACTCACAGCCCTATCTTCTACAAAAGGACCTTCTTCACAATTTCTTTACCAGAACCTCATTTTAGTTGTTGCTTTCTTTGAAAATGGAGATCTTCCTTGCTGAGAAACTCGAAGATTGGATAGCCATTTTAGACGGCATGGAAAAAGTGAATTTCCAAGGTTTCAGCATAAATGCGCTTTTTCCATTGAGCCGTACTTTACTTTGTTTTCCTTTCCTCTATGCCGCGGCCTGATGTTGGGACCCAATTACACATGTATTTCGCTTCGGAGCATAGGAAATGTGTCTGACTCTTGAAGAGTTTCAAGTATTGCTGAATCCCAACGGGACGAGGAAATCATGCCTAAGCCCCATTTTGGCCATCCCTGGCTTTAGGACGGATGTGTGGGCTTACTTTACACGAAGCTCAATCTTTGGCTCATGACGGGAAGCTAGATGTACCCACCTAAAGACTAGCTTAATAGTTGTTTAGAACCCACTAAATGCTCCAGCCATGCTTACTTGTTGCTATCCTATATCTTTTTAGACCTAACCCTCCTATTTGGATCTCTCTTTGTCCTTTAGCTCTAGCTCAATAATCTTGTTCAGAACATCATCTTCTGTCCCATTGAAATTGATGCCAAGAGATTTTCCCAATTGTATAGTGCCTTTAGCTTCATTGAGGAGAATATTGTTCGGACTAATAACACCCTCAGACTGATCTGAACGTGCTTCGTAGCTGCTGCTGGTCTAGAAGTGTGCTTCCTGATTGCTGCAGCTTTATGCCCATGAAGTCTAGCAAAGCTGGTGAAACCCTCTCGCTGAACCTTCTTCTTTCTTTCTTTCTTTTCTTCTCATTCCTCAGGAGTTTTAGGATAGAAGCAGGTTGCCTACCTAAGCCTAAATGATTTAGGCATAGAAATCCTTTCCCATTTAAATTCCTACTAAGTGCTTGGGCCAAATCCACTTCAAGATTGATATCAAGCCCAATTCCATCTCTAGATCCACTAAAGCTTATGAGAAAACCAAGTGTAAAGACTTGCTCAACATTAAATTTTGGTTAGTGCACTGACTCCTCTAACATGGTCTCTTCTACAACTATGTTTACCTCATCTTCCAAATGGCAATCACTAGGCCCTGCCCACTGTTCTACCTCCTTGGTACATACTTCTTCTTCTCTGCTGAAACCTCCATCCCGCTTTGACTCCTCAACAACTGTGTTTACCTTCATCACACTTTTTACCCCCTTCTCCTTGTAACACTCCTCTAGAATTGATCCTTCCACAACACTACCACAGATTTTGTTGGAGCTGCACTCTTCCAAGCCATGGTGCTTCTTGCTTTTAAATTCTGCCAAATGATCTTCACACACAAGAATGGGATGTAGTTTACCCTTGCACTCCAAAAATAAAGTTTTGTTAATAATCTCCATACAAGATGTAGCCACTCTGATTCTGGTATAGGGGAAGGACTTTGGTTGACAAATATCTCTATCCAAGCTAAGAACAGTACCCTACATGCTTCTAATGTTGTTGAGTGTGCCCCTATTCCAGAGATTTAAGGGTATGCCAAAACACCTCAACCACACACATTTCTCTTAGTCAAGATAAAATCCTGGCTTCTATTCCACCACAAACTGACTCCATTCCTTAAACCATTCTTTGATATTGCAAATATTTGATTTCAGCTCCTCTTGAGATTTGAAGGTTAATACTATATCTCATCCTCTCCCTTTTTTGACCATTACCTGATCCAAACCTTTCTCCTTCAAGACATTTTCAATGTTAATAGTAGAGTATTCAGTATTAAGCCTGACTATTGCACTATCATTGAGCCATCCATGACCAACTTCATTGGCTTTTATGGTCAAACTTGCTTTCCCAGCAACAGTGGGTGTGTCCCATTTTAATCCTTCAGCGAACGATCTTAGGCCTGTATAAGGAACTTCACCCTGTTTCTGTTAGTTTCAGGAGGTCTTCTAATGGTATGGGGTTCTCTCATGCTCTATTCATCTCTGTTGCTCCTGTCATTGGTAGCTTTTTTACCTTCTAGCACCTTTTCATCTACCAACAGACCATTCATTTTTTGAATGGCAATGTCTGCTGCTACATGGCAATCTTATCTCACAAATCCAAATCTTGAGTTTGTCATTGTCCTTCTTTTGAAGGGTATAAAGACATCCTTTACTATGCCAAATTGTGTGAAAAGTTTGAACATAGTTTTAGCATCCATAGCTGTAGGTAAATTATCCACAAATACATTGAACATTCCATGCTTAGCTTCCTTGCCTTGAGCTCCACCTCCTACCTGCCGCCTCACTACCAGAATCCAACCTCCATTTCCTCCTTGTACCATTACATTTTCACTAAGGCATTTTATCAAACAGATGGAGTGCGAAAACTTTTAACTAGGAAAATCAAGACTGTAGACACCCCATTTTTGACCGTCCTCAAGACTTGGACGTTATTGTTTGAATACTCGATGATTATCCATGTTCGTGTTCATTTTAAGTTCTTGGAGGTCTCGGCCGCACGCCTTGCCTCAAGATCTCTCAACTTGTCTGTTTTGTGCTTGGTTGTGTTTGACGAAACACTTGTGTTTTTGCTTCTGAGGGAAGAGGGTGGCTTGCTGGTCATCCCCTTAACCTATCGGCCAAGGCATGAAGCCATCGGCCTTGTTTTCTTGCCATCGGCCAAAAATGTTGGTCGATCGGCACTCTTTTTAGTCGATCAGCCCTTGTGTTGGTCGATCGGCCATGTTTTCTGGCCGAGCCCTGTTTATCTGCTTTATGCAGATATTTTATGCCAGCTGTCATAGCTGGCATGCACAATTCACATCCTCCATAGGATTTGAACCTTGTTTTAGCTTGCTTAAGAAGCTTTGGAATTGGAATTCTATAAGAAGGGAGCTCCTCCGCCCTTCTCAAGGGTTCTGAAAATCTGGTATAAGAGTGATATACATCTCTCTCTCTATATCTCCCTCTCTCTATATTTGTGTGTGTGTTTGTGCTCTAAAGTGTATTTTGTTTACACTATTGCACTAGAGCACCTAGTAGAACACCATCCTTGGCTGCTGAGGTGCTAGGGAGCTGGTGTTAGAGTTCTTGAGGTGGTTTAAGCTTGGAAAAGTTGCTGGAGCTTTGTTCTTGAAGGTGTTCTTCAAGGGTGAGCAAACTTGCTTTTAAACCCCCATTCTTGCTTAAGCTTTTAGACCCTTTTGCTTATTGCTTTTAGCTTAAATCTTAACTGATAAAAGTTCCATTTTTTTATGCTTTAGATCTTTGTTCAAGGTCACTTTTTGATTGGGGGTCATCTCCTCCCTCCAAGGCCTTGTTAGGCCTTGTTTTAGGCCATCTCTTTTGGCCCTTGTTTTAGGTTTTGCATGACCTTTCTACCACTGAAATCCAGAGGATTTTCAGTGGTGGAAAGGTGGTTTTGGAGTCCTAAATAGGAGAGGGTCATCCCCTCTCCTTGTTGTCTTGTATGCTAGTATAAATGGCTTATATTGGTAGCATGTTTGCTTAGCATCTTTTAGCTTCATTTCAGTATGTATTAGGCTTTGTTTTTCCATGATACAATACTATTTTTACTTGGTTTTGTCACTCCATGCATGCCTAATACACTTGTAATGCAAATCACACAAACTAGTCTTATATACTTCATGTTTGAGCATGTCTTTCTAGCCTATGTTGTGTCCATTTTAGCATGTTCTTGGGCTTGTTTTACCATGTCATACCTCTGTTTAGGTTTGGTTTGGTTAACCTTTGCATGCCTCATGCACTTGTAGTGCATTTCCATGAAATTGCCTTAACATGCTTTGTGCTTTAAGCCATGTTTTTAGCATGATTTTGGCTCAACTCAAAGAAGCTTTTAGTCTTGTTTTACCATGCTTGAGCTCTAATTTGTGTTTTTTTGGTCATGCATGACTTGCTTTGTATAGCCTTGGTTCAATCTAGCTTGTTAGCTTTGAGTATTGGGTCCTCTAGCATGCTTTATTTGGATTAGTATCATGATTTGGCATCATTTGAAGTGTTATTTCAGTCCATGTTTCATGCTCATATACTTGCAATTACCACTCCTTTAATGCTTTAAAGAGTTGATGTCTTATGCCTCATGAATGGACCATTGTGTATGCCTCCATGCTTAGGTCTTTGGGATGCCATCTAAGTGGGTTTTTTGGGCTTATTTTGATATGCCATAACACTGATTTTATTGGTCTAAGTCATGCCATGTTTGGTTTTGATAGGTGTAGTGTAACACCCCTTTGTAGCCTTGCATGTCTCATGCCTTTTGGAGTTGTATTCTAGCTTGTGTTGGCTAGTTTTGAGCATGTTTTTGGTCTTGTCTTGACCTTCCTTGGGATTGTTTTGAGTGCCCTTGGCTCTTTGGGGCTTGCCTTGCATGGCCTTGGTTTGAGTCCTTTGGCTAGCCTTAAGCTTTGGGCTTTCTTGTATGTTACTTGCTTTGTTTGGATGGTTTGGCACCTTTCCATGCATGATTTTAGAACTTACAATGTTTGTCATATGTCCATATTTGTTCCCTTTTAAGTGCTCTTGAAAGTTTCCCTCTTATGCCTAGGTATTTGACCATTTACATGTGCATGTTTGCTTTGCATTTTCATGCTTCCAATTCATGACTTTGGCCACTGATTTGGGCATGGTTGAGAGCTGTCCATCTTTAGTTTAAGTCCATTTACCATGTTGTTCAAAGTTGCTACTTTACATCATGCTTACATGTTTGTTGCATGCTTGTCATATTGCATGTTGTCACATGCTTGCTAATTGACATGTTGTTGCATGCTCATCCATCTTGCATACTTGTTGGATTACATGTCGTCACATGCTTGTTGTTGGTATTGTTGTCACATACCTATGCCATGCATCTTTACATGTTTAGGTTGTATGCCTATTGCATATTAGTTGCATTGTATGATATTGTTGCATGTTGTTGCATGCTTGAGTTGTTTGCATGATTGCTTGCATGCTTAGGTTTACATAGCATTGTGTGTGCATTGCCTTGCCTCTTGATCACACATGATAGAGGTTAAGGTCCCTTATGTGTTTTGTGCATTTTATTTGATATTGAATTGCACACTTGGCTCCTTTGGCCATCATACATTGAAATGCGTGATTAGTGGTCTGAGGGTCGAGAGCTACACACCTTTGAGTCTCAAACATGATAAGGGGTGTAGCTGCAAACATTGTCTTGTAAATGTATTGCCATGCTCTGTTTGTCCTCTGCTGCAGCAAAAGAGCATTTTACAAGAAAAGATGGTCGATCGGCTATCTTCAGTGCTGATCGGCTACAAGTGTTTAGCTAATGGCTTCATATTTGGTCGATGACCTATTTACCTTAGCCGATGACCATTATTCTTGGCCGATGGCCTCCCACAGTGCCCATGGGGTAAATCGGAAGTGTGTTTGGAATTTTGACACTTTGCAGAGGTACAGAGCAGTGCAAACAGAGGCAACATGAGGCATGGCAACGGATTTCCGAGCGAAGCCAACCGAGCATGCATTTGTCCCTCTCCTCGAGGCCTCTTTACTATTTTTCGTAGCTTAATTAATTTGTTAATTATTTAAGTGTTGTAATAATTAGTTGTAGTTAGCTATTCATTTGATTGTGTAATAATTAATTAGCTTGTTAGTTAGTTAATTAGATGGTTTGTATTATTCTTTCGGTCTCTCCCTCGAGAGAGCCAATTGGTGTAATAAGCGTGCGTGTGTGTGATGCATGTCTTCCAACCCCCATTTCTTTCTCCCTTTTACTTAACCGTTTACGATGGTTAGTTCTAGGGCATGTTTCATTTAGCATCATTATGCTAAGCATGTTTGCATCCATTCATCAGTATTGCATGCACCAGGCTTGGTGCATCATACTAATTGCATCGTATTTCAATTCCAATTTGAATACATGTATCAAGTATTGCATTTGACATGCCATTTTAGAATAGCCGAGCCTATCTCTAGTTGCAGTTTTGCATGTGTTGCATTAGCCATCTTAACATGAATTGGGATCATGCATTTGATTACTAAGTAGTTTTTGTTTTGGCTCGGAGCACACTGTAAGTGTTTACGCTTTAGCATCTTGCATGTGTGTGAGTGTTAACATGATAGCATGCTTGCCATGAGGCTAATTGGTTATGTGATATAACTGCCTGAATGCCTGTGGGTGAAGATTGGATTACTTGAATTGGAACAATTCATTGAAATCTGTGTTTTAGCCTACTTGCGAGTAGCAAACTTCAAACCATTTCCAAACAAACGGATATGCGATGCTTTGTTCCAAATTAGGCGATCTAGTCTATACTTGTGTGTTGTGCGCATCACATAGTAATTCTAGCTAATTAACCGGAATAAGAACCCATGTGCTTTCAAAAACAAGATATCATGCTTAGTACAGGCCGATCTTTGATCGGGCGAGTGGGGGTGCTCATGAAATGACCTTCCCCTCTCGTACCCAAGTTCCCGAGCCGAGGCAGCTTTGGTGATGACGGACACGTGGCCTTCAGCACGAGTCACGGTTTCCTAAATTCCCCCGAAATAAAATATTTAGGTGGCGACTCTGTATCTGGCAAAGCAGTCCATGTTTGGCACTTCTTTCTTAAAAATCAGTTTTCCAAAACGATTTGCCGGAGTTGGACTCTTTGGTGATTTATCGGTCATGCATCGCACTTTGCAAGATTAGATTCAGAACCGAGACATTGAGTCCGAACTGTAGTAGCTAGAGAACAATACGAGATTTCCTCGGAGTTCTCTGGGAGCACGTCTACAAGGACCAGCTCCCACTCTTGGCTTCCCCCAAATCACAAAACCCAGTTGAAATCAGAAAGGTCAGAGAGGATGGTAAAGGCCTTACTCGAATGTTAATGGATGGTAGAGTTGAAAGTTTGATCAGTTGTCGCTAATGATGGTAGCCATTTGTTTCCAGACAATTGGTTTTCTTATTGACTTTTCTTAGATGATGATTGTTTTCTAGGTGGGAGCGCCACCGGAGGTAGCGAAACAAATCGGCAAGAGGAGGCTATTTGAGAGGAAACAATCGACGGTGATCGGTAGGGCTAGTGGCAGCGACAATAATCGGCAACACTAGCTATAGCAGTGGCGATCGTCAAGGTTTTATAGATGGGTGATGATGATGATGATTTTTTAAACTACCTGTTGCTAAGGAATTCACTTACCTTTTTCTTCCCTATATCCTTTACCCATTATCATTTACTTCTTCTAGTCTGAGTTTGCCTCTCTCTCTCTCTCTCTCTCTCTCTCTCTCTCTCTCTCTCTCACACACACACACACACACACACACACACACACACGAATCCATTCCTAACCTCTCTTTCTCTCACTTCTCACTGATCTTCTTTCCTAAAACAAGAATTGATAAAAATTTCCAGTCATTCGCACATGATACTAGGTATGTTTAACAACCAATTAGTCTTAAAGTATTAAAAACTAAAATAAAAAATATTGTTATTTCTTACCTCAACATTATTGTTCATGTGCACCACAAAAGCATGCTACGCGTGTTTACTCATTGTATTATTTTTAATTAGGTTTTGGTATTTGGACATAGGACCATCTTACTCTGATATACACATTTAAGATTGTCTTGCTCTAGATGTTTTAGTTATTAGCAAATGGCATTATTTATTTCAATAGAATTGGTTTGAAAATATACTAGTGAATCATCTGTTTCACCATCCTCGACTGCGCCATAATCAACCACATTTAAAGTGTTTGATGTTCCAACATCTTCTACTTGAATGCCTATGCCAAATGTAGCAATACAACATACCATAAGAATGCCGATTAGCTCCTACAAGAAAAACATCAAAGTGTACCCTCAGACATACATAGTTGTGCACTAATGCATACACACATACATCAAGAGAGAGAAGAAAAACAAATTATTTGCAAGCATGGAAATCATGGTTTTTAGTTTGTAAGTGGTGGAAGCACTTCTCACCATTGTATATAAGCAACCAAATGAAGATTTATAAAATAAAATAAAAAAATTTATGCTTAGTGAAAAATATAGACTTTTGAGACACATTATACAGAGTAGGGATGATAGCAGAATGCCTTGGCCAAAATTTTGAAAATCAAACTTTTTGCCACGCTTTAGTTTTATAACCCTTTTTTAATTAAGCCTTTCACTAGTTTGTTGTGAAAGCTATAATTGATGTTGGTTATCAGTTGGATTTTGGGTTGTATATATATTTATGCAAGTAACATGACATGATACATGAAATCTTAAGCTTATTCACTAGTGCAAAAAGAAATCTCAAGCTTATAACTCAGGCATTAATGTTCTTACGCTTTATATTGCTTGAGTTTAGCTCGAGTTCATATTTTGACCATATGGTTGGAAATGAACCTATCTAAAATGAGAAAGGAAAATGCCTAAATTTTTTAAAACATGATCTCTAAATTTGATGTGAACAATTATATATGTTAGTTGTTAATTATATTACTATTCCCTTAACTATTAATGAATATCACTTGACCTTTTCAATTATGAAAATGTATCACTTTCATCCTTTTTAGACCACCTCTAAAAAATCGTGTAATTATAAGATTTTTAAAGTTGACATGATCAAAATGTACGAGTTTATATGTAAAGGGATCAAGTGATATTTGTTAACAGTGGAGGGGTGTTGGTGTAATTAACCCTTTTTTATTTAATTTTTCATGTGTTATAATGGATTTTATTATTTTTAAATATATACAAAATCCTAATACTTTTTCAAAATGAAATAATATTTGTATTTTATTATTTTATTTTATTTCATTTATATATATATATATATCAATCAAATATATATACATACTAAGGGAATGCAACACCTAAGATCATTAAATTTTTTTTTAAGTACATCAGAAGTTTAAAAAATAAATTTTAAAAAATAATTTATAAAAAAAAACTAAGATCATTATGAAAACATTCCATCGACTTGGTTAAACCCATCATGCCAATTAGCCCAGCACCTTTATGGGCCCACAGTTCACACCTTTTACAAAAAAATAATTAAATTAAAACAAAAAAATCGATCACTTTAGAACTTGCTAAGAAAATGTTGATGGAATCTATGCATAATCACATTTATTACACAGAAAAATGTAATAATTACAGAGAAATCAGACCCCTATTTATATATGCCTGCAATTATTTTTACCTTTAAATTGACTTGACTTTCTTATTTTTCTTGATTTTAACAATTTCTTACTCTTTGCAATTTTCAATATCTCAAAGGAGGTGAGAAAATTGGTCATGTCTGGTTGTATTTTTGTTTTAATTTTTCAAAAAATATAATAATAATAATAATAATAATAATAATAATAATAATAATAATAATAATAATAATAATAATAATAATAATAAAAATTGGCAAACTGTTTTGTCACGACCCCAAACAGCCCATAGTAGGATGGTGCCGTGCTGGCCAGTAATCCGAGGTTACCGAAGGCCAACTTACAAAATTCACACACAAACAGAGTATAAATATATGGGGCTCACAAGTACGGAAGCAATACATACAAATCTAATTAGTCCATAAGAGCTGTGCGTAAGTCAAATGAAATGGCATACATCTTCACATGGGTTACAACTTAGTTACAAATGAAGTAAAGTACAAATTACATCTTGATCAAAAGGCTTCTCAAGCCGACGTATGCAAAATACAAGTATTACAAGTCGAGAAGCATAATTTTCAAGACTGCCGACATGAATACAAGTCAAGCCGACATAACAAAAATCCAAAACAAGTTCGCGAATCATATCTAGGCGTCACTGCCTTCTTGCTCATCACCTACATATATATATATAGAGAGGGTGAGCTTGGATACTCAGTGAATGATATAAATAATAAAGGGGTTTGCATGAATAATAGCCAAAGTCTTTTCAAAACGATACATATCAAAACTTTATTTAATAAGGGATAGACCTCGTCCATCTAACAAAACTTCAAAGCTTCAAAGGATGCTTACTAGCATCAACATATTACAAATGATGACATTCCGGACAAACAAACCCATGCGGTAAACCGTCAGTGGCAAAACAAGACAAAGCACGAGAGATATCTCAAACAATAGTGCAGTTGCATTATAGTCCCCTAGCACTAAGGACTTTCAAAACAAGATGTGCAGTTGCATTATAGTCCCCTGGGACTAAGGACTTTCAAAACAAGATGTGCAGTTGCATTATTGTCCCCTGGCACTAAGGACTTTCCAAGAACGTCATCAAAACAAGATAATACTTGATATACAAAATAGGGACAATCATTCATGCTTAACAAATACTTTTCAAAACAAAGCAAAGCAAAGCTCATCAAAACATCGATAACATAGCTTTACTGAAAATACCACTCACATAGTTCTTCAACGTCGGGGTCAAGGCAAAAGTTCGAGTCCTACAAACACATGGCAAAGTCTATTGAACGTACTTTCAAACAAGATTCACATGCAAACGGATGATCTCAGCGTTCATAAAAAACTAAGTTAAATTAAAACAAAACACTATTTTTCATCTCGGGAAAAATATGCTGGGCATCAACCAGGTCTTGGCCGAGGTCCCATACCTTCTCGCTGAGGTGTGGTTCCGACGGCCACATTCAAAAGCGAAGTCGGGAAAATCTGGGTTTCCCTTTGAGGAAGATGAAGAATATGAAGAACATGAAGACGGAGAAGATGAAGAACATGCATGCTAAAATCGTAACTTGTTATTATAAAGTCTGAGATTTCGTGCTATGAGTTTGAAAACATGGACCTGGGTACCCATATTCAAGGATCTTGTGAGAATAAACACAAAAACATGGTTTTTGATGCAAACTTTCGGATCAAAACAAGACTTTTCTTCAAGAACATATGAACACTATTTTCTCTTACTAAAACCGACTTTAAATCAATGCAAGGCATGCAGAACAGGTTCGATCATGCAATGGAACTAGATGATTAATAAGAACAACAAGAGCAAATTAAGATTCTAACCTCAAAACTTGAATCTAACAGTTCAAACTCCCACGGTCAAGCTTGGAGGTCCACTCACCCTCACTCAAAAGCTCCTCCTTCTTCTTCCTAGAGTCTCTCTCTCTAAAAGACAAGATTTGATACCAAATGATATGTTTTCTTGACAGTCACTGACTTAACCCTCTGCTGGGATACGTGGCATCGGCTGATTGGCTCTACTAAAAAAGGTGACTGACTGACAAGACAAGACCATGACAAAGTGTGTTCAACAAGCTAGACGGCAAGAGCACTCCGGTAAGTGATGATCTCGGCTAAGGGCAAAGCTTCGGCAAGTAGGGTGACAACGACATCGGCTTGGAAGGACAACACTTGACTAAGCTGTGCCACACCTTGGCCTAGATGTGCCACACCTCGGTCTAGGTCATACCATTCCAGGGACAAAATCACTAAGTGCAAGGATCAAGGATCTAGAACGCCTAGATAATAACATCTCGGCCTAGATGATGCACATCTCGGCCTAGGTGACGCACACCTCGTAGTAGATGATGACATCTCGGCCAATATGCTAGGGTGAAGATGGAGGTCAACCGAAGGGGTTCCAAGATAGTTCTAAGTGTGGAAAGGTTCCAAGGTGTCTAGGCTTAAGATGACCTCAGCAACACACCAGGCAAGAACAAAGCATGCAAGCAACACTCAAGCAAAACAAGACAGGATTTGCAAATGCACATAACAAAACAAGATCATACATAAATGTATGCAAGTATGACTAAGTTGAAGTGAGGGTTGTTACATCCTACCCCCCTTAAAGAAGTTTGGTCCCCAAACTTGAGTTACCTTATTCCAAAAACAATTCTAGATGTCGGACTTTTATTTCCTCTTCCATTTCCCATGTAGCATCCTCACCGTAATGCTCCTTCCATTCAACTTTCACCATTGGTATTGACTTACTTCTCAATTGTCTCACCTGCCTATTGGTAATCCGTGTCGGCTTCTCTTCGTAGCCTAAATCCTTGTTAACTACAATTCCAAAATAGTCGATCACATGCAGTGGATCTCGAATATACTTCCTTAACATCAAAATATGAAACACATCATAGACTTGGCTCAATTCTGGCGGCAAAGCAAGTCTGTAGGCAGCGAGGTTAACCTTCTCAAGAACTTCAAAAGGCCTGATGTAACGGGGTGCTAACTTACCCTTCTTCCCAAATCTTGTAACTCCTTTCATCGGCGAAATCTTTAGGAATACGTGATCCCCGACTTCAAATTCCAACTCTCTTCTTCTCTGGTCGGCATAACTCTTCTGTCGACTCTAAGCGGTCTTGATTCTTTGCTGAACGAGCTTAATCTTCTCGGTTGTTACTTGAATTAACTCGGGACCAAGCAGAGCTTTGTCTCCTACCTCGGTCCAACATATCAGCGACCTGCACTTTCTTCCATACAGTGCTTCATACGGCGCCATGCCAATGCTAGCTTGATAACTGTTGTTGTAGGTAAATTCCACCAATGGCAAATGTACTCCCCAACTTCCTTGGAGGTCCAATACACATAGTCTAAGCATATCTTCAAGTGTCTGAATCGTCCTCTCTGTTTGCCCATCAGTCTGGGGATGAAAAGCTATGCTAAACCTCAACTCGGCTCCGAAAGCTTTTTGCAGGCTCTGCCAAAATTTGGAAAGAAACTTCGGATCTCAGTCTGACACAATTGACATCGGCACTCCATGAAGTCTAACAATCTTATTCATATATAACAAAGCAAGTTTATCAGCGTTGAGGGTGGTCTTAACAGGCAAGAAGTGTGCTGACTTAGTTAGTCTATCCACGATAACCCAAATCAAATCCATACCCTTTTGTGTCTTCGGCAAACCAACCACGAAGTCCATGGAGATGTGTTCCCATTTCCACTCCGGAATCGGTAAAGGTTGAAGAAGTCCTGCTGGCCTTTGATGTTCTGCTTTCACTTGTTGACAATACAGACACTGGGACACAAACTCGACTATTTCTCCTTTCATATTAGGCCACCAAAACGTCTGATTCACATCCTGATACATCTTGGTGTTCCCTGGGTGAACAGCAAACTTGGAACCATGAGCTTCCTGCAAAATTTTTCTTTTCAACTCTAGGATGTCGGCCACACACAATCTTCCTTCAAACTTGAGCGCTTGATTTTCTATGGTGTACCCTAATCTCGGCTTTGTGATAATCTCATCGGCTACCTTCTTGAAGAATTCATCCTCCATCTGTCTTGTCTTTACTTCTTCAACAATAGTCGGCTCCACTGAGATCGTGGTTAGACATGCCAAATTTATAAGCCATCTTTCTGCTCAAAGCGTCGGCTATGGTGTTAGCTTTACCTGGGTGATATTGAATTTGCATATCGTAATCTTTCAACAACTCAAGCCATCTTCTCTGTCTCATATTCAATTTTTTCTGAGTGAACAAGTACTTTAAGCTCTTATGATCTGTAAAAACCTGACAAGAAGCTCCATACAAGTAGTGGCGCCAAATCTTTCAAGCAAACACTACGGCCGCTAGTTCTAAATCATGGGTGGGATAGTTCTTTTCATGTGGCTTCAATTGACGAGAGGCATATGCTATGACCTTACCCCCTTGCATTAATACACAACCCAGACCCTTATGCGAAGCCTCACTATAAACATGAAACTCTTCATTACCTGATGGTAGTACAAGAACTGGTGCTGTGACTAACCTCACCTTTAACTCTTGGAAGGCTGCTTCCCTATCCTCAGTCCATTCGTAAGCCACTCCCTTCTTAGTCAGTTGTGTCAACAGAATTGCAATCCTTGAGAAATCCTTCACGAACTTTCTGTAATAACCTGCCAATCCCAGAAAACTACGAACCTCGGACACATTAGTCGGCGTCGGCCAATTCACAACAGCTTCAATTTTACTAGGGTCGACCGAAATACCATCTTCATCAATTACATGGCCCAAAAATGAAATAGTAGAAAGCCAAAACTCACACTTGTTAAACTTAGCATACAATTTCCGATCCCTCAAAGTCTGTAAGGTAAGTCTCAAATGATCCTCGTGTTCAGCTTTACTCTTAGAGTAGATCAATATATCATCGATGAAGACAACCACAAACTCATCTAGATATGGCTTAAAGACTCTGTTCATCAAATCCATAAATGCTGCAGGGGCATTGGTCACTCCAAAAGGCATTACTAAAAACTCGTAGTGGCCATACCTCGTTCGAAAAGTGGTCTTCTCAACATCCTCGGCTTTAACCTTAAGCTGATGATAACCCGACCTAAGGTCAATTTTGGAAAAGACTCGTGCTCCTTGCAACTGATCAAACAAATCATCTATCCTCGGCAACGGGTACTTATTCTTAATGGTTATCTTATTTAGTTCCCTGTAATCAATACAAAGACGAAGTGTACCATCCTTCTTCTTAACAAACAAGACGGGTGCTCCCCAAGGTGAAGTGTTCGGCCTAACAAAACCCTTATCTAGCAGCTCTTGTAGTTGAAGTTTCAATTCCTTAAGCTCGGCGGGGGCCATCCTATAGGGTGCTTTAGAGATAGGCTGGGTTCCCGACATGACGTTAATAGTAAACTCTACCTCTCTATCAACTAAGTGACCCGGCAAATCATTTGGGAAGACGTCGGGGAATTCATTAGCAATGGGGACGTCGGCTAACTCAACACTTCCATTCAGATTGCTTAGTACGCTACACAAATAACCTTGACACCCTTTTTGGATCAACCTATAGGCTTTCATGGATGAGATTAAGTAAGGTGGGGATACTACTCCTTTACCCTGAAACGTGACTTCGGCTAGGTTTGGGGGTTTTAACGTGACACTTTTAGAAACACAATTTATGGATGCGTGATTTGCCACTAACCAATCCATCCCCAATATAACATCAAAATGAGTTATGTCCAATGGCATTAAATCAGCTAACAATTCAACATTCCCAATCACAACAACACATGCTCGATAGATGGATGCAACATTCATAGATCTCCCAGATGGAGTAGATACAGATAACACATAATCAACGGGTTCCAGTTTCCTATTAATCTTCTCGGCAAACTTAGCAGAAATGAATGAATGCGTAGAACCCGAATTAATCAATATATATGCATTTTGAGAGCAAATTGGGAGTATACCTGACACCACCATCTCAGCATTCTGAGTGTCTCCTGGTACTAGTGCAAAAACTCTGCCTTGCCTCATCTGTCCATTCCCAACGTTACCTTTCTGTACGGAACCCGAGGTATTCTCATCTTTCTTACTATCATCAGCTCTTGTTTTAGGACAGTCCCTCACAAAATGACCTATTTCACCACATTCATAACAAGCTCCAGACGCCCGACGACAGACCCCGAAATGTGGCTTCCCACAACTTGAACATGTCGGCTTAGTACCACTTTCCTGCCTTGGGTTGCTTGAACTGCCAACATTCGCTTTCTTCTTGGTACCAAATTGTGCTCGACGATTGTCATAATTCTGCCTCTTCCTCTGGCTCTCTCTTGAACTCTAGTATCTGTTCAAGTTACTGTAGACACTCCATTTTTGACCGTCCTCAAGACTTGGACGTCACCGTTGGAACACTCGGTGATCATCCGTGCTTGTGTTCGTCTCGAGTTCTTGGAGGTCTCGGCTGCGCGCCTCGCCTCAGGATCTCGCGACTCAACTTTTCAATGTCAGGTTTTGCACCAAACACTTGTGCTTTTGCTTTGAGGGGCAGGGAATGGCATGTTGGCCATCCCCACACCCCATCGGCCTTCCCTTTGCATCACCGGCCATTTATTGGTGCTACCGGCAGTGGTTTCTTAAAACCAATGGCCGGTCGGCACTATATTTTGCCGACCGGCACTTTGTTTTGGCCGGTGACCTTTTTTGTTGGCCAGTGTGACCCTTTTGCACCCTTCAGACTTGGTGCATGCCAGCTGTGCCAGCTGGAATGCACCAACACTCCTCCCTGTGCATGAAGTGGCTGTTTTGAGCCTTTGCACCCCTTTTCCTTCTAGAAGGTCGAACCCTTTAGCCAAGCTTCCTCAAGAAGCTTGGCCAGCTGTCCTAGCTTCCTCAAAAAGCCTTGACTCCTTTGCCCCCTATGCCCATTTCACTTAGCTTCTTTGAGAAGCTTAAACCATTTCCCTTTGCCTACATAAGGACCCCTCTTCTCCCAATGTCAAGGGTTGGTGGTTTTGAAAGAAAAACCAAAGCTTATACATATATATATATCTGATATATACACCCTCTCTCTCTATATTTTACTCTCTCTCCTCCCTTGTGTGTGTTTTGTGGCCTAAAAGTGCATTTTTACCTTAGTTTTGCACTAAGACACACACTACCACACCTTGCTTCGAGTTTGAGAGACATTGAGGGTTGATTCTTAAGGTTTTGGACTGATTTTGGTCAAAAAAGAGTGACTGGACCAACTGTTTTTGAAGTGTTCTTCAAGGGTGAGTTTCTTGCTTTATTTTCCCCAATCTTGCATTGGATTTTGACCTATCTTGCATATTGATTTGAACTTTGTGTATAACTAAAAAAAGTCTTATATTTTCATGCTTAAGAACTTTCATTAAGGGTGTTTTGGCATTGGGGGTCGAAATCCCCCTCTTAGGTCTCTTTTGGCCCCTTTTGGTGTCTTTTTCTTTAAGCCTTATTTGCTTTGTTGTATTAGCCTTCTCACCACTGAAATCCAGTGGATTTTCAGTGGTGAAAAAGATGGTTTGAAGTCTTGTATAGGGGAGGGACACCCCTCTCCCTTTGTGTCTCATTTATGCATGTTTTGGGCTCATAAGGGTAGCATATATGCTTGGTTGTTTTTGGCTCCATATCAGATGTTTTTGGTGCTATTTAGGTCACATGTTATCTCTGTTTTTGGTTGGATTGGTGGCCCTTTGCATGCTTAACATACTTGCTTTGTATTCCCTTGTTTGTGCCTAGAAATGCATCATGACTTTTGACTACCATGCTCTCATATTTTGGCTTCACTTTGTGAAGTTCTTGACCATATTTTGTCATGCATGAGGTCTGTTGGCCACTGATTTGGTCTTGTTTAGCATGCTTGACATAGTTGCTTTGCATTTTGGATCATGAGCCTTGAGTGTATGGATCATTAACATGCCTAGCTTGGCCTATTATCATCATTTGGCATTAGTTGAGATCATATTCCAGTCCATATAATGTGGTCTTACATTGTCCTTTGTGTCTCTTTCAATGCCTTGAAGTGTTGTGTTTTCATGCCTTGACATGTGCATTGTGTATGCCTATGTGTTTGGGTCATTTTAGGGCTGCCATACCAGCGGGTTTTGGAGCTATTTTGCATGCTAAAATTCTGTTTTTGGGTTGTGTAGTTCATGCCATGCTTGTTTGGGTTAGTGGTAGTGGAGTGCCCTGTTGTTATGCCTTAGCCTTGGGCCCCTTTTGACTTGCATGCTTGTAGTGCATTTTGTCCATCACTTGAGACACTTTTGGCCACTGTTTTGGGGGGTGTTTGAGGCCTCCCATTTCAGTCTAAGTCCCTTCTCGGACATGGTTGTATGCGTGACTTGTTGCCTCTAATCGCATGCTTGCATTGTACCATATTAGCATTGCATGATGAGTTGCATTGTAGCATTGCATGTTAGGAACATTGCATGCTTGCCATGATATGTTGCATTACATTTGGCATGCTTTGCATTTTAGTGATATGTTGCATTTTCGAGCCATGTTTGCATAACATGCATTGCATTGCTTGGTTTGGGGTGTCAAACCAAGTGTGAGGGGGGAGAAGTGTTCATACTACAAGTGATGTAACGCGTCTCAACTCTCGGTCACCGTGGCCCTTGACTTTGGCATGATAGGGTTTTGGTATTCATTTATATGTTGCATGCATTTTCATTGAATTGCAACCTTGGCTCCTTAGGCCATCACGCATCGAAATGCATGATTGATGGCCCGAGGGTCGAAGGTCATGCTCCCTTGAGTCCCTTGCATGATAGGGAGTGTGCCCGCGCATACATTTGCTTGAAATTCCATGCCATACACTATCTGTCCTTGTTGCTGTCAAAAACCAGTTTCTGCAGGGAGTTTTTGCCGACCGGCACTGTAGAGTGCCGACCGGCCATGGATTGGTGGCCAATGATATGAAACCCCAGCCGATGGATAAGTTCCATGGCCGGTGGGTATTCCCTTCAGCCGATGGTGTCCTACAGGGTTCAGGGAACCTGTCCCAGGATTTTGGCAGTTTTCAGAGAAGCAGGGTAGTGTAAATAGAGGCAGCAGTGGTATGGTACGGGCTTTCGGGGCGAGATAAATCTAAGCATGCATCATTCACGCATCCCGATGCAGGGGCTGCGACCATCTTCTCTTTGCATTTAATTTGTTAATTAGATTAGAAATTTTGTAATAATTAATTTAGTATTATTTATTCGGACTGTAATATTTATTTAGACCCTCCGAGTGAGGGCAATTGTGTAATAAGTGTGGGTGCGTGTGTGCATGTCTTCCAACCCCCACTTCTTTCTCCCTTTTATTTACCCGCTTATGATGGTAGACTAGGACATATTTAAATTAGCATACCTTATGCTATGCATGCATACATCCACACATTTGTCTTACATGCATCGGGCTCGGCGCATCACTCTAACTGCATTTGTATTTTAATTTCAAATTGAATACGTGTTAGTTGTAGCATTTCACATGTCATTGTAGATTAGTCGAGCCTATCTTAGTTGCATTTTGCATGTGTTGCATTAGCCATCTTAACATGAACTAGGATCATGCATATGATTACTAACTAGTTTCTGTTTTGGCTTGGAGTACTCTGTAAGTTCTTTTGCTTTAGCATCCTTTCATGCGTGTGAGTGTTGCCATGATAGCATGATTACCATGAGGCTAGCTGCTTATGTGATATAACTGCTTGAATGCCTGTGGATGGAGGTGGAACCACCTAAATTGGAATAATGCATTAAAACTGTGAGTTTTAAGCCCACTAGATAGTGGCAAAATCATTTTTTTTTTTCTAAAGCCCACTTGAGGGTGGCAAAATCTGCATTTTAGCCTACTTGTGAGTAGCAAACCATTTCCGAAACAAACATGAAATGTTTTGTTCCAATTTAGGCGATTTGGTCTATACTTGTTTGCTGTGCGCATAACATAGTAAATTTAGGCTAATAACCAGAATAAGAACGCATAACGTTTTCAAAATTGGATATCATGGTTAGTAGAGGCCGATCTTTGGATCGGGCGAGAGGGGGTGCTCATAGCTGACCTTCCCCAATCGTACCCAAGTTCCTGAGCCGAGGCAACTTTGGTGATGACGGACACGTGGCCTTTGGCACCGAGTCAGGGTTTCCTAAATTCCCCCAAAATAAAATATTTAGGTGACGACTCTGTATCTGGCAAAGCAGTCCATGTTTGGCACTTCTTTCAAAAATCTGTTTTCTCAAAACGATTTGCCAGATTTGGACTCTTTGGTTCAGATTAAGAACCGTGACACAAATCGAGTCCGAACTGTAGCGGGGTCCCTCGTGGACGTGTTACAGTTTCTGGCGACTCTGCTGGGGATTTTAGAGAGCTTGACTCGAACTCGTGATATCCTGTTTTGATTTCATTTATGTGTTTCTTTGCATTGCATGTGCATTGGTGCGCCTAGGACACCGTGTTTGCCATCTGCCATTCTTGAACGGTTTGCCGGAGGCTTGTCTTGTCAAGACATGACCATAAGGCTGACCGGTTGTGGGCTCTGACAGTATGGGAACACAAACCCCGATTTTACCAGGGCACCCTTTTTCACCATTCGACCTAGTGCATATCGAAATCCATAGTGACCATTCCAAGCTAGAGCAGGTTGCTTACCCGATCATAGGTTGTTTGAAACCGCTGTGTGCATAGTGAAACCCTAGCTCCTGACAAAATAGGACAGGGAAACCCTACCCCAACATAGGGGTGTTTTGGCTCTCACTTATCTGCTATGTACTTTAGAGTGTATCTCTACAGGAACGTACATATCAGTTTGCAAGATTGAGTATTAGACCCGAGGGCACCAGTATCAGTGTTGTTGAGAAATCAGTTATCTGCGGGTATCAAGTTCAGTTTTGGGAACGGTGATTTGAGAACGATGATCAGCATTGAGGAACAGTGTGTTCGGCTTACCAACTGTGTGTTATAAATACCCAACTGTGCATTGTGTGTGTTTATTTTACGCCGTTATGCTGTCCGATTGTCTGGTTATTTATTGCTTTATTTATCGTTTTGCTAGGTAGTTTAGCACAATTGCTTCTAACCCAGTAGATATTCCCCAAGCACTCTGGACTAGAGGTCGTCGACTCCATCGATCCAAGGATCTGGTAGGCGGACAACCAGTGTACCATTCTTTACCCCCGGTTACTAAACGGAGGGCAGTTAGGCCAAGGGCATCAGTTCAGCAGTCAGTTCAGAGGGCCTTATCTACCCCACCAGAGTACAGTAGGGATCAGGGTTCTGTTTCACCCACAGAGAGGGAACATATACTGATAATTCAGTCAGAACAGAACAGTATGGCTAGTTTAGAGGAGATGGTGCGCCAACTCCAAGAAAGCATGAAAGTGATGCAGCAGGATGCTGTCCGACAGGCAGAGTTCACCAAACAGCAGGCCACGGTTATGAATGAACAAGCAGAGTTAATCGTGAGGTTACAACAGCAAACCGGAGCATCTGCTTCACAGCAAGTCCCTCCCCCACTAAGGGTTTCGATACCCGAAGAAACACCGAATGTCCGGAATGTCCAAGAGGATACAGACCTTCCAGCGGGGCCAGCTCCGCCCCCGATTCCACCACAACTATCCAAGGCGCCCACGCCTGTCAATATACCGGACTCTCCTTTTGAGTTCGAAGTGGACCCCAAAGCCTTAAAATTAAGCAAGTTGGAAAAGATGTTTAAGAAGTCCCAGGGAGTCAAGACCATCCCTGACATCGAAGATGGATACACCGACACAGCTGTGACGCTGCCTGACAGATTCAAAATGCCGCACATTGATCGATTTGATGGGTCCGGGGACCCCATGGTGCACCTGAGGTTGTTTTCAGATATCCTAAGGCCAATGGGCCTCACTAGACTGTAGAAGCTGTCTCTATTTGGCCGGACCCTGTCGGGTGTAGCGGCCATATGGTATGCCAAATTGGAGGATGACGTCAAGAGAAGCTGGGACGAAATGGCTGAGGCCTTCATCTTGCAGTACTCATACAATACACAAATCGAGATTACGACCCGGGATCTCGAGACAACGAGGCAATAACCCAAAGAGAGCTTCTCAGAATTCGTTACTAGATGCCGGGCTAAGGCTTCGATGATGACCTTAAGGCCCACGGACAAAGATCAGATTCGAATGATTGTGCGCAATCTTTAGCCCAAGTTAATGCAGAAGATGATCGTACTCCCCTTTCCTGCCTTTTCCGATTTACATGAAATGGGGGTACAAATTGAGGATGCACTGAAGCAAGGCTTAATTGATAATGACCGGGAGCAACCCCGCAGAACTTTCAATCGTAACACTAATGCAGGCTCGAGTGGCGCTACAACTACCAGGACCTCCGAAGTGAGTATGGTCACCACCAACCCTCCCCCAAGAACTATGGCGGCCGCACCATTCTCCCGTGCATCCAGAAGCAACCCACAAACAGCCAAATACCCACCCAAAAACACCAGAACCTTCGCTCCGCTTTATATGCCCCTGTCCAAAGCTTTGGGGGTTTTAATCAGAAAAGGGCATCTGAAGCCCCTAGAGCCGCAGCCCTTACCAGAAAGACTCCCCGCTACCCACAACCCAGCCAAATATTATGCATTTCACCAACAGCACGATCATGACACCGATCTGTGCTTCCGATTATGTCATGAGATTCAAGATCTCATCGATAATGGGGTGATTTTGCCTCCCGAGAAACCCAACGTTACTACAAACCCTCTCCCCACACATAACCAAGCTCCACCACCCAAAAGAGTCAACTTCATCCAAACTGGGGTCATGCCTTACGATCCTAGCATCTATATCACTCCTTCCCACCTGCCTAAACCGGAAGTGTTCCTTCCCGATTGCACCGATTTGTGCATGATGGACATCTCCATAACCCAACCTAAGCCAGCGGTGATGACTGTCGAGGACAGGAGAGAGAAGATTCCAAAGGAGAAGGGGGTTGTTGAGCCAGAGTCTACGGAATCTGGGAGTGGTGTTGAGAACGCTTATAGTCCAGGTGACTACATTTTGTCAATAGGCCAGGATAGGCCAGATATGGAACTACCAACAGAGAGGGAGCTGTGTGTGATCCAAGGGGACAGTCTGGGACAGGGAACGGATGATTTAACGGCTGTGGAAGAGGACCTTGCCAAGCTCCAGTTTTACAGTAACCAAGATCCAGGAGACTCAGCCATCAACTGGTTCGATTATGAGGAATCAACAGAGGCTACGGGATGGTTGGACGATCAACCAGATGTGGTAGAAGAGTTTCAGCCACAACAAGGCCCGGCAGGGGCAAGAATGTCAGTGACAGCCGGAAGGGTTGAAGAACAGAGTGCATCGCCGAAGAGCGCCAGTGTCAAGAATTTCACTTGGGATTGGAGCATTTTGAGTACGGGGATTATTGAACAGTCGGCTGCATTGACACAGTCGGAACAGGAAAGATTCGAAGATTTCGAGAGAATCAGGAAGGCAAAAGCCCATGTGGGGACTGAGACTGCTGTGAGCACAGAAATGGAGAATGCCGCGAGCATAGGGATAGAAGGTACTGCGAGTATGAGAACTGTCATGCCAGAGCCGGACAGGTGCCTGTCGGCTGCAGATGGAATGTGGTGGGAAGACGATGATCTATGTCTTGCCCACATAGACGAAGATTGGGGGAGTAACCAACCAGATGATACCTGGTATATCAGCGAAGTCGATAACATGACTAGGAGGGGACGGTATTTCAAGCCTCCACACCTAGATCAACCAGAGGCGTCTGGAAAAGATAGGGAGGCAGAGAAGCAAAAAGAAAAGCAACTCGAGGATGAGGCCGTATTGAGACAATTGAAAAAGATACAAGCAGACATCTCTATCTGGGGGCTGCTTATGGCTTCTCGAGTACATAGACAGGCTGTCCTTTCAGCCATGGACAAGGCCAAACTCTCGATAGAGACTACGCCGGAGCAGTTGGTTGGATTGGTTTTTCTGGGAGGAGCTACCCCGGTGCTGACATTTTTCGACAAGGAATTACCACCCAAGGGGGCAAACCATAACAAGCCACTCTACATCTCTGTGGAGTGTAGGAATAAATGGATACCGGTGGTTCTTGTTGACACAGGGTCCACCATCAATGTATGTCCAGCAAGGATTGCCTATGCGATCGGTTTGAAAATCGCGGACTTTGTGCCAACAGCCCAGGTGATTCAGGCGTATGACAACACAAGCATGAGATAGATTTCCATCTCTTGGAGGTTCCTGCAACTTTCAACCTGCTTTTGGGACGGCCGTGGCTGCATCAGGTAAAGGCAGTCTCCTCCACCCTACATCAAGTGGTGAAATACCCCTATGGGAAGGAGTAGCCATTGTTTTCGGAAATTCATCGATTCATCCGCCGCCGGAGGTATCTACGCCTGTTCTAGAAATTGAGCACGGTATGGAGGATGTGTTCATATCGGGTTTTACCTTGGCTGAGGCTCAGGTTGTACAGAACATCATGGCAGCTAATGAAGGGATATATGTCAGTGCTCAAGCAGTCTATCTCATGAACAAGCTCCAACACATCCCCGGGATGGGATTGGGAAGGAGCGGTCGGAAAGGCGTTGCAGCATTGGCCGAAGTGGCACACAACCCTCATACCTTTGGATTGGGTTATCTACCCACCAAAGAGGACTGGATAAGGAAGGGAAAGGAAATGGCTGGAAGAGCCAGAACAAAGCAGGCTGGGAAGCCGTTTGAGTTGATGCATAGGCCCATTCAGGGTACCCTAAACGGACGCTTCGTCCGGGAGGGGGAGGACTTTCCGTTCTGTGGCTTCCCAAAGTCGTGGTTGAACGCGAAGAGGAAGCGCGTACCGGGGTTTGAGATTTTCTTTGACCTGCAGTTACCTGGGGATGACGTTGCCGAAGAGCAAACAGACCCATTAGCTGAGGCCGAGCAGAGTAAGGAAGTGCAGTCTGAGGACGCTGAAAATGAAATGGGGGTAGCGCTGGCATGTCTACTTTCAGATCCTCCGATCGAACAGAAGTGCTTGGGGGATAACTTCTCGGTATGCATGATCGGGAATGAAATGGCTGTGGGCCTACCATCAACTATTTTGGATGCATCCATCGCACCCTCTCTCATTTGGCAATATGAAGAGGGATTTTTGTCCAGCAGCACCGGGTCAGGTAGTGAGCCGGAATCTGATTCCACCGAGTCTTGTGAGTCGGAATCAGGTTCCAGCTCGACTGAGTCTGAGTCCGGTATTCCTGGGGGTGATAACCCGGATGCCACAGTCTTGTCCAGGTCATCTTTTTCTTTCTCCTTTGAGTCTATTGTAACAGAAGAATCGGACGGTTTGGAAGTATTTAATGAGAATAATGTGGATGTGGTTTCCGAGTACTTTTCTGTGCCTTTGATATATTGCTTAAATCAGGACTTTCAAAATTTTGACGAAAACGACGAGGAAGAAATTCCTCCGGTTTTGCAACGATTAATTGATCAAGAGCAGGAAAGATTTGTTAAACCTTTAGTTGATGAAATCATTACTGTGAATATTGGTACTGAGAAGGACCCGCGGCTAGTCCAGATCGGGTCCACGTTGTCTTCGGAGGAACGCGAGCACTTAGTCGCTTTATTAAAAGATTTCAAAGATGTTTTTGCGTGGTCCTACGAAGACATGCCTGGAATCGACCCTGAGATTGTACAGCACCGGATCCCTCTTGACCCTGAGGCCCGACCTGTCAAACAGAAACTCAGAAGGATTCGTCCGGACTGGGCCATCAAAATTAAGGAAGAGGTCACCAAGCAAATCGATGCAGGCTTCCTGCTGGTATCCGAATACCCGACTTGGTTGGCCAACATTGTTCCAGTGCCGAAGAAAGATGGCAAGATCCGAGTATGCGTGGATTTCAGGGATTTGAACAGAGCTAGTCCAAATGACGACTTCCCCTTGCCACATATTGATGAGTTGGTGGATTTCACAGCGGGGCATGCTTTGCTTTCGTTTATGGATGGTTTCTCAAGCTACAATGAGATAGTGATGGCACCCGAAGATTGGGAGAAGACTACTTTCACCACCCCGTGGGGGACATACTGTTACAGAGTGATGCCGTTTGGGTTGAAGAATGCTGGAGCTACATATCAACGGGCCGCGACCACGATATTGCATGACATGATCCACAAAGAGGTGGAGGTGTACGTGGACGACATGATTGTCAAGTCCAAAGAAAGAGAAGGCCACTACACTGCCTTGCAAAAGTTCTTCCAAAGGATCAGAGAATTCCGGCTGCGGCTGAATCCTCAGAAGTGTACGTTCGGTGTTACGGCAGGAAAAATGCTAGGGTTTCTGATTACACAAAAGGGCATCAAAGTCGACCCTTCCAAAATCAAGGCCATCCTAGAAATGCCACCACCAAGGACTGAAAAGGAGGTGCGAGGCTTTCTGGGTAAAGTGCAATTCATAAGACGGTTTATCTCAAAATTAACCTTGGCTTGTGAACCACTTTTTGGTCTCCTGAAGAAAGAAAGGAAATTCCAATAGGACGGCCGATGCCAAGCTGCTTTTGAACATATCAAGGAATACTTACAGAACCCGCCTGTGTTGTCACCACCAGAGCCGGGGAGACCGTTGATATTGTATCTTTCGGTAACTGAGACCACAATGGGCTGCATGCTCGCGCAAGAATCAGAGAACAAAGTGGAGAGAGCCATCTACTATCTAAGCAAGAAGATGCTAGAGTATGAGACTCGCTACACACCGTTGGAGAAGGCTTGCTTAGCTTTGGTATGGGTTACCAAGAAGTTGTGACACTACCTGTTAGCTCACTCCGTAATATTGGTTTCACGACTCGTTCCCATCAAATATCTTTTCGAGAAACCGGCACTTACGGGTAGGCTAGCTCGTTGGTTGCTGTTGCTTTCCGAATTCGATCTAAAATATGTGACGCGCAAGTCAGTCAAGGGAAAAGCAGTGGCAGAGTTCTTAGCCGATCATCCAGTGGAAGGGGGTGAAGCAGTTGAATACTTATTCCCAGATGAAGCCATTTTGCACAACGACGATGGGTATTGGACGATGTACTTTGATGGAGCGTCAAACCAATACGGGTACGGGATAGGAGTGTTGTTAATAGCACCCGACAATTCCTGTATCCCTCTAGCCTTCAAACTCCGGTTCAAAGTCTCGAACAACGAAACAGAATATGAGGCATGCATTGCCGGTCTAGAAGCAGCCCTAGAACTAGGGGCAAGACGGTTAGACGTCATCGGGGATTCGAACCTTGTTGTGTCTCAGGCAAAAGGAGACTGAAAAGTCAAAGAAGAAAAAATGATAATTTACCACCAGACCTTGGACTTGTTAATTCCTCGATTTGAGAAGCTAACTTTCACTCATCTAGTAAGAGAGAACAACAGGTTCGCAGATTCGCTAGCAACTATATCTTCCATGATAGACATCCCGTCTAGAGTCCGGATGCGTCCGGTTATCATTGATCAGAAGTTTGTGCCGGTATATGAATCAATCGCCGCCATAGACGAAGTTCAGGACGAAAACCCCTGGTATTACGACATTTGAAACTTCTTGGAGAAAGAGACGTATCCACCAGGGGAAAATGCCAAGGATAAGAGGGCGATCAGAAGAATGGCTGTTCAGTTCATCATCTGTGGGGGTAAGCTGTATAAGAGAGGTCATCTAGGAATGCACAAGCTGTATGTCGAAGCCGAAGAATCAAAGCGCCTGATGGAGGCCATCCATGGAGGAGAGTGCGGTGCACACATGAACGGAGTAATGCTAGCACGGAAGATCCTCAGACAGGGTTACTACTGGTCCACCATGGAGGAGGATTGTATCAGTTTTGTTCGGCGATGCCACAAATGTTAAATCCATGCAAATTGCATGAACATCCCACCGTCGAAGCTGTACAATATGACTTCGCCATGGCCATTTTCAGTTTAGGGAATTGATGTGATCGGGGCTGTCACTCCGAAGGGATCGAATGGACATGAGTTCATCCTGGTCGCGATAGATTACTTTACAAAGTGGGTCGAGGCCCAATCATATGCGGTGTTGAAGGCGTCGCACGTTGCAAAATTTATCAGAAACAATATCATCTGTCGCTATGGGGTCCCAAACGAGGTCATTTCGGATAATGGTTCCCACTTTAAGAAGGAAGTGATTGACTTGTTGGAGAAATATAACGTGGCTTTTCATAAGTCATCCACATACCGGCCGCAAACCAACGGAGCGGTCGAGGCCGCCAATAAGAATATCAAACACATACTGCAGAAGATGGTGGAAACCTACCGGGATTGGCCAGATAAGCTGCCGTTTGCTCTGTGGGGCTACAGGACTTCAATTAGAACTTCTAGCGGAGTGACTCCGTATTCATTAGTTTATGGAATGGAGGCTGTTCTACCTATCGAAATTGAGGTTCAGTCATTGCGAGTATTGGCTGAGTGTCAAATAGCCGAAGAAGATTGGCAACAGAGCAGGTTTTAGGAACTTATGCTCTTTGATGAAAGAAGACTGAAAGCACTGTACCATGTTCAAAGTTATCAGCACAGAATTGCCCGGGCTTTCAACAAGAAAGTCAAGTCCAGGAATCTAAAGGAAGGAGATTTGGTGCTCAAGGACAATCGAGCCCCTATCCACGACCCGAGGGGCAAGTTCAGACCCAATTGGACTGGTCTCTACATCATCAAAGCTATCTGGTCAGGTGGAGCTGTGGTTCTGATGGATATAGATGGCCTAGAGTTCTCCCAACCGATCAACATGGACAAGTTGAAGAAATATTACCCCTGAGAGGCTCGCTAGGCTGAAAACCCGAAAGGATGACCTAGGCAAAAGTTAGAGCACGGAAAATTAGAAAGTTTAAAAACTGAGCTCACAAGGTTGAAAACCCGCAAAGGGCGGCCTTGGCAAAAATTAGAGCGAAAAAGGAGAGTGGAAATACTCGAGTGAACCTAAGCCTGAACTACATAAGGCTTGATTCCCATCTTTGGGATACGTAGGCAACTTCATCCTGGAGTTCAGCCGTAACCTTTTCCCCGATCAACTCTGTCCTTTTGATCATCTCGGTCATCTTTGTCTATCAGCATTCAAGAACTTTGATTAAGGTCCCCAGTACAGTGCTTTGCAAACTAGAGGCAACTTTCCGTTGCTATGCAGTGCTGCGGCACTATTCAGACTAGGGGCAACTTTCCAGTTGCAGAGATCCGGGGTTGTACATCTCAGAGACAGATCTCAGGTGTGTCCAGTTCTGATCCATATCGAAAATAATTCTGAAAAGTTTTAATAAAAGTTGACTTTGTTCAAATTAATCTTTTTACAACTAAGACCATTTTTGGACCAAAGCGAAAAATTTTCAGTGCCACAACCTTCAATTTCATTGATTTTAGTACAGAGTCCTCCTGCTCTTGCATACAAATTGAAGTTTCTTTTTATTACATTCATTAAAAAAACTTGAAAGTACTAATAAAGCAATAAATCCGGGGCATAGATAAGTCAGGTGTTCCTGCGCCCCCTCCCAGAGCTGGTCGAAGCCTCTGATGCCATGCTGGGCCCTTCCTGCGCCTCTTCATTGAGCCAATCCAAGCACTCATCAGACAAAGTGCAACTGAAAGTAGGAGCAGGGGCCAAGAGTTCTCTAGTCCTCCACGCTGTGGCCTGCCGAGCAAGTTGCGCACCTCGAAACGGAAAGGCAGCCGGATATTCTATCCCCTTTGCGGGGCAAATCTGGTCGTGGCCAAACTGACGTCGAATCCGGAATGGGAAGTAGGATACACAGTGAGTGAGACCAATCAATTGAATCCCAGTCTGCCTGGACATGTTGTAACTCATTGCCGGAAGGCTGAGCCAAGGGCACCGCCAAGCAATACGGTCTGCGGACAGGCTGCACATCTAATCAAACCACCATCCCTCGTCAAGGGCGTTGACTAGACGGTGTCGGAAGAAGTAGCCACGAGCTGAATATGCTGGGCAAGAGTCCACAACCTGCAGTTTGTCCATCAACCATACATGGGAAGGGATAAAAAATGAGAGAATAAAGAATAGAGAGATGTACGATGAGAGAAAAGTGAGAATAAGATTTTTGTGAGAAAAATCGAGCTTGAGGGTCGAGTGATCTGAGCGATACAAATGTGAGATTGGGTGGGAAACATTACCTGTAGTAGTAGTGGACTCCCTGCTAATCTGGTCATCTCACGACGATAAAAGGCGTCTAAGCCCATCAACGTCTCAGCCAGAGTCATGGTAATACAGCTCTTGCCCTCCTTCAAGCCTTGGGCAACCTCGGTCAGCCGGACACTAGACCCTCCGGAGCCTGAGACAAATAGAAAATGAGATATCATGCACAAACAGAGGGCGTGTCGCCGGAAGCCTTGCCAATGATGGTTGTTGCGATCACCGGCATCAGAAAACTGATCGATCAAACTTGGAATATCCAGCATCCCGTCACAAATCAGAGACCGAGCGTCACGCATAATGAGTCCACACATTTTCCCTAAGGATTGGGCATGGCCAAAGTTAAGTTGGGGCAGGAGCTCCTCGTCGCGCTCGGACTCCATTAAGGCTCGAAAATCTTCGAAGGTAGGACATATCTCTTGCCCAGCGAAGCTAAAGACATGCGTCACCGAATTCCAAAACCTCGCCGCGGCATGGAGAAACGGAAGGTGCAACGGGGTACGACCCAGAGTGAATAGTGCATTTATGCCGAAACCCCGGAAATTCAACTTTTCCGAGCCATCCAAGCTAGCAATCCAAGCTGTGAGATTTTGAGCAAGAAACTCTTCCAGTAGAGCAAATCAGGGTGGAATTGAGAAAAACTACGAAGCTGAGGTTTTTTGTAGGAGATAAGGTTGGGTGGAGGACAGGTGTCAACATTCTGGTGATTCCTTCATTCATGGCCGGCCGGCCAAATATTGTGCCGACCGGCCATCACTTTTTGCCGACCGAACAAATTTCTGGCCGATGGCCATTTCTTGTGGCCGATGGCCTCTACCCCTGGCCGATGGTCTTCCTCCTTGTTCCCTGAGCTGTTTATGCTAGGGATTGGGGAACTCCACCACCTCCAATCCCCCCCTCCCCCGGTGATCGATTCTTGCATAGTCACATCTGTCTGCTTATCGAGTTATTGTACATTTGCTTATCGAGTTGTATTTCACTCTTTTTAAGTCTTTGATTTGTTTATTGAGTTGTACTCACACTTGATTGGTTATATCATGCCTTTGTTTTTCTTATCGAGTTGTAAGTCGATTCACTACCTGATTATTACGATGCAAGTACTCAATGTTCAAAACAGGTTCAATTTCGTTCACATTGTGGTGTGATACCTTGCGATGCGATGCATAGAAAATTTACAAATGCAACATCTTTTGAACAAAATGGTCGTTTCATTCCCACCACGTGTTTTGCAAAATATGTAATTTTGAGAATGAATAAAACCTGCCCGAGGCAGTGCAATGTGCTTAAACTACCAGTAAAAAGGAAAGTAAAGCATAGAATGACAGGGTAGCAAAGTGTCGGGATTGATACTAGTAAAACTCCCCTTGCGGTCAACGTACCTTCCGCACCTTTGTTCGGGTTAACTACATGGTTTGGCACCTTCATCACTCGAGACAATGCGGGAAAGCACACTTTTGAAACTTGAACCTTCGAGTTGACCTCAGGCCACAACTTCTACAAGCGATGCTCGGTACGTACGAAGAACGTCCCTTCCCGTATCCTTTTCATGTCTTGTGGATTCCACAAATCGTTTCAATTATGCTGTGTTACAGTACTTTACATTCCAGCATCGTGAATAACATGTTTTTACTTACATGTGTACATTCAACTCTTCTCATACACACTGCTTGCGTAGACCGCATGTTTGTAATCAATTTCATTACTTGCATAGACCGCATGTTTTGCTTGCGTAGACCGTATGTTTATAATTAATTACGCTACTTGCGTAGACCGCATGTTTTGCTTGCGTAGACCGCATGTTTTGCTTGCGTAGACCGCATGTTCTGCTTGCGTGGACCGCATTCTTATGTTCAAATTCATTACTTGCGTAGACCGCATGTTCTACTTGTGTAGACCGCACGTTTGAAACCAATTTCATTGCTTGTGTAGACCGCATGCTTATGATCAATTTCGTTGCCTGCGTAGACCGCGTGCTCCACTTACATGTCTATGCCTTCACAGCATTGTTATGCTTCCCACTTACTTTGCGTTGTCACGCATTTTCAAGTACATTAATATGCATGCTGTTAATCACATTGTACCTGTTAAGTTTTTTTTCTTTGTAGGCACGATATTGTATGTACGGTTCATTAAAGGCGGGTGCAACCCGACGAACCGAACAGGTATGGTATACTCCGAGTGAGACATATCGAGAATCGTATAATTCTCTTACATCCTTTCTGCAGTATAGTGTAGTTCAGTGTATGCTAGCTTAAAACTGTTGCATGTGGGCTTCGTTACAGCTTTCTTTGCATGATCATAAGTTATGTTCGGCTTTGTGCATTGTCTTGCATTTTGCCCCTGCCTTCGGGCACATATCCTGCTTGTCTTGCATGTCTGTCTAAGTCTTCGGCCTTGTCAAAAATGGGTCGTCTCTGGGCTTTGACATTCACTCCCTTCATTGTTATGACTTTCGAGTTTTGTCAAAGAGGGGCAACTGTAGACACCCCATTTTTGACCGTTCTCAAGACTTGGACGTCACCGTTGGAACACTCGGTGATCATCCGTGCTTGTGTTCGTCTCGAGTTCCTGGAGGTCTCGGCTGCGCGCCTCGCCTCAGGATCTCTCGACTCGACTTTTCGGTGTCTGGTTTTGCACCAAACACTTGTGCTTTTGCTTTGAGGGGCAGTGAATGGCTTGTTGGCCATCCCCACACCCCATCGGCCTTCCCTTTGCATCACCGGCCGTTTATTGGTGCCACCGGCAGTGGTTTCTTAAAACCAATGGCCGGTCGGCACTATATTTTGCCGACCGGCACTTTGTTTTGGCCGGTGACCTTTTTTGTTGGCCAGTGTGACCCTTTTGCACCCTTCAGACTTGGTGCATGCCAGCTGTGCCAGCTGGAATGCACCAACACTCCTCCCCGTGCATGAAGTGGCTGTTTTGAGCCTTTGCACCCCTTTTCCTTCTAGAAGGTCGAACCCTTTAGCCAAGCTTCCTCAAGAAGCTTGGCCAGCTGTCCTAGCTTCCTCAAAAAGCCTTGACTCCTTTGCCCCCTATGCCCATTTCACTTAGCTTCTTTGAGAAGCTTAAACAATTTCCCTTTGCCTATATAAGGACCCCTCTTCTCCCATTGTCAAGGGTTTGTGGTTTTGAAAGAAAAACCAGAGCTTATACATATATATCTGATATATACACCCTCTCTCTCTATATATTTTACTCTCTCTCCTCCCTTGTGTTTGTTTTGTGGCCTAAAAGTGCATTTTTACCTTAGTTTTGCACTAAGACACACTACCACACCTTGCTTCGAGTTTGAGAGACATTGAGGGTTGATTCTTAAGGTTTTGGACTGATTTTGGTCAGAAAAGAGTGACTGGACCAACTGTTCTTGAAGTGTTCTTCAAGGGTGAGTTTCTTGCTTTATTTTCCCCAATCTTGCATTGGCTTTTGACCTATCTTTTATATTGATTTGAGCTTTGTGTATAACTAAAAAAAGTCTTATATTTTCATGCTTAAGAACTTTCATTAAGGGTGTTTTGGCATTGGGGGTCGAAATCCCCCTCTTAGGTCTCTTTTGGCCCCTTTTGGTGTCTTTTTCTTTAAGCCTTATTGGCTTTGTTGTATTAGCCTTCTCACCACTGAAATCCAGTGGATTTTCAGTGGTGAAAAAGATGGTTTGAAGTCTTGTATAGGGGAGGGACACCCCTCTCCCTTTGTGTCTCATTTGTGCATGTTTTGGGCTCATAAGGGTAGCATATATGCTTGGTTGTTTTTGGCTCCATATCAGATGTTTTTGGTGCTATTTAGGTCACATGTTATCTCTGTTTTTGGTCGGATTGGTGGCCCTTTGCATGCTTAACATACTTGCTTTGTATTTCCTTGTTTGTGCCTAGAAATGCATCATGACTTTTGACTACCATGCTCTCATATTTTGGCTTCACTTTGTGAAGTTCTTGACCATATTTTGTCATGAATGAGGTCTGTTGGCCACTGATTTGGTCTTGTTTAGCATGCTTGACATAGTTGCTTTGCATTTTGGATCATGAGCCTGGAGTGTATGGATCATTAACATGCCTAGCTTGGCCTATTATCATCATTTGGCATTAGTTGAGATCATATTCCAGTCCATATAATGTGGTCTTACATTGTCCTTTGTGTCTCTTTCAATGCCTTGAAGTGTTGTGTTTTCATGCCTTGACATGTGCATTGTGTATGCCCATGTGTTTGGGTCATTTTAGGGCTGCCATACCAGCGGGTTTTGGAGCTATTTTGCATGCTAAAATTCTGTTTTTGGGTTGTGTAGTTCATGCCATGCTTGTTTGGGTTAGTGGTAGTGGAGTGCCCTGTTGTTATGCCTTAGCCTTGGGCCCCTTTTGACTTGCATGCTTGTAGTGCATTTTGTCTATCACTTGAGACACTTTTGGCCACTGTTTTGGGGGGTGTTTGAGGCCTCCCATTTCAGTCTAAGTCCCTTCTCGGACATGGTTGTATGCGTGACTTGTTGCCTCTAATCGCATGCTTGCATTGTACCATATTAGCATTGCATGATGAGTTGCATTGTGGCATTGCATGTTAGGAACATTGCATGCCTGCCATGATATGTTGCATTACATTTGGCATGCTTTGCATTTTAGTGATATGTTGCATTTTCGAGCCATGTTTGCATAACATGCATTGCATTGCTTGGTTTGGGGTGTCAAACCAAGTGTGAGGGGGGAGAAGTGTTCATACTACAAGTGATGTAACGCGTCTCAACTCTCGGTCACCGTGGCCCTTGACTTTGACATGATAGGGTTTTGGTATTCATTTATATGTTGCATGCATTTTCATTGAATTGCAACCTTGGCTCCTTAGGCCATCACGCATCGAAATGCATGATTGATGGCCCGAGGGTCGAGGGTCATGCTCCCTTGAGTCCCTTGCATGATAGGGAGTGTGCCCGCGCATACATTTGCTTGAAATTCCATGCCATACACTGTCTGTCCTTGTTGCTGTCAAAAACCAGTTTCTGCAGGGAGTTTTTGCCGACCGGCACTGTAGAGTGCCGACCGGCCATGGATTGGTGGCCAATGATATGAAACCCCAGCCGATGGATAAGTTCCATGGCCCGTGGGTATTCCCTTTAGCCGATGGTGTCCTACAGGGTTCAGGGAACCTATCCCAGGATTTTGGCAGTTTTCAGAGAAGCAGGGTAGTGTAAACAGAGGCAGCAGTGGTATGGTACGGGCTTTCGGGGCGAGATAAATCTGAGCATGAATCATTCACGCATCCCGATGCGGGGGCTGCGGCCATCTTCTCTTTGCATTTAATTTGTTAATTAGATTAGAAATTTTGTAATAATTAATTTAGTATTATTTATTCGGACTGTAATATTTATTTGGACCCTCCGAGTGAGGGCAATTGTGTAATAAGTGTGGGTGTGTGTGTGCATGTCTTCCAACCCCCACTTCTTTCTCCCTTTTATTTACCCACTTATGATGGTAGACTAGGACATATTTAAATTAGCATACCTTATGCTATGCATGCGTGCATCCACACATTTGTCTTACATGCATCGGGCTCGGCGCATCACTCTAACTGCATTTGTATTTTAATTTCAAATTGAATACGTGTTAGTTGTAGCATTTCACATGTCATTGTAGATTAGCCGAGCCTATCTTAGTTGCATTTTGCATGTGTTGCATTAGCCATCTTAACATGAACTAGGATCATGCATATGATTACTAACTATTTCTGTTTTGGCTTGGAGTACTCTGTAAGTTCTTTTGCTTTAGCATCCTTGCATGCGTGTGAGTGTTGCCATGATAGCATGATTACCATGAGGCTAGCTGCTTATGTGATATAACTGCTTGAATGCCTGTGGATGGAGGTGGAATCACCTAAATTGGAATAATGCATTAAAACTGTGAGTTTTAAGCCCACTAGATTAGTGGCAAAATCATTTTTTTTTTCTAAAGCCCACTTGAGGGTGGCAAAATCTGCATTTTAGCCTACTTGTGAGTAGCAAACCATTTCCGAAACAAACATGAAATGTTTTGTTCCAATTTAGGCGATTTGGTCTATACTTGTCTGATGTGCGCATAACATAGTAAATTTAGGCTAATAACCGGAATAAGAATGTATAACGTTTTCAAAATTGGATATCATGGTTAGTAGAGGCCGATCTTCGGATCGGGCGAGAGGGGGTGCTCATAGTTGACCTTCCCCAATCATACCCAAGTTCCCGAGCCGAGGCAACTTCGGTGATGATGGACACGTGGCCTTTGGCACCGAGTCAGGGTTTCCTAAATTCCCCCAAAATAAAATATTTAGGTGGCGACTCTGTATCTGGCAAAGCAGTCCATTTTTGGCACTTCTTTCAAAAATCTATTTTCTCGAAATGATTTGCCAAATTTGGACTCTTTGGTTCAGATTAAGAACCGTGACACAAATCGAGTCCGAACTGTAGCGGGGTCCCTCGCGGACGTGTTACAGTTAGCTTCGGCCAGAATGGCTTTGTCCAATACTCCGGCGTAAGTCGGCATGTTGAGCATGTTAACTCGGTCTTGTATTGGTCCATGAAGCCCACTTTCAAACTTCCTAGCCTTCATATATTCATCGTTGAGCATGTGGGGTGCATACCTCGCCAACTCAGTAAAGGCACGATCGTATTTAGCCACTGTTCTACTGCCTTGCATCAAAGTCTGAAATTCGGTAGTCTTGCGATCTCGAATACTTAGGGGAAAATGTTTGGTGTAGAACAACTCCAAAAATCGGGTCCAGGTCACGTCTGGATTACCTTCTCGAACCATCATCCACCATCTGCGAGCGTCGTCATCTAGTGTAAAGGCTGCTAATGTCACCTTCTGGGTGTCGGTGCTGGGAAAGATCTCGAACAGCTTCTCCATTTCCAAAACCCACGCTTCGGCTTTCATCGGCTCTATACCCTCTTGGAATCTCGGTGGCTTCATTTTCTTGAACTCTCTGATGAAAGCTATCGTGCCGTCCCCATATAAAGCCGGCTGTGGGACCACTTGTGGTACTAGAGGAGGTGGAGGTGGAGGCGAAACTGCATTTCAACCGTTTGTCTGCTCGGCCTGAGTCGAAGTAGCACTAGTGTACTACTGTCTTGTTGCCTTAACTCACGGGCCAAACCTTCAACTAACCTTTCCAGTCTGTCTAATCTGTCCTCGGACTGATCTCGGCCAACTGGAGGTCTACCTCTCCTCATGATGCTATGAGTATGCAAAATGTGACTTTAAAACAAAATGAGCAAATAAACACGTAGGCAAGTAACAATTTAGCATGCCGAGACGATGAACACCTTGTCAAATAGCAAGCAATATGATGCAATCCAAACATCCTTCTAAGGGGAAATCCTATGCTCTTTTGGACTCAAAGTGTGTGAATAACGTATACTAGGGAACTTTTGCTCTGATACCATTCTGTCACGACCCCAAACAGCCCCTAGTAGGATGGTGCCGTGATGGCCAGTAATCTGAGGTTACCGAAGGCCAACTTACAAAATTCACACACAAACAGAGTATAAATATATGGGGCTCACAAGTATGGAAGTAATACATACAAATCTAATTAGTCCATAAGTGCTGTGTGTAAGTCAAATGAAATGGCATACATCTTCACATGGGTTACAACTTAGTTACAAATGAAGTAAAGTACAAATTACATCTTGATCAAAAGGCTTCTCAAGCCGACATATGCAAAATACAAGTACTACAAGTCGAGAAGCATAATTTTCAAGACTGCCGACATGAATACAAGTCAAGCCGACATAACAAAAATCCAAAACAAGTTCGCGAATCACATCTAGGCGTCACCGCCTTCTTGCTCATCACCTACATATATTGTTAGTAATGGGCGCCCATGTGGCATGACCATTAAAATTTGATTTTGAATCCTTATCCAAATAGGTTTTGATTTTGAAATCAAACCTATTTAGGATAACCACTCTTGAAACAGACGTTATCAGTTTGAACTGATATAGATAGATATAATATATTAGATATTATCTGTATCTTAACTGATATGGATAGATATTATAATATATTAAATATTTGTTATATGGTTATGGGTAATCCAAGAGAAACAACGTTGAGTTTGTTTCAACCCATATTCTGACTCTCTCCCAAGAAACAACGATCAAAGTCATTTTGCACTGTGGTTTGTGTGGGTGATATTCACCATTGTAATATCACCCCACTGCTGGGATTGATTGATCTGATTCTGGAAGCACGTGATTTATCCACGAGGTTCAATCATCAAAAGGTATGATCTGATGATTTTATTCCGCTGCATGTTTTGTGTTTTGATTTACATTGGTATCAGAGCCATTGATGGATATTTTCGTGCTTTCTTTTATCATATGTATATTTATAAAAGATAGTGAGATCCAAAATATTTCATTTTTATGATCATTAATGTCATTTTTTAGAGCATAAATGATTTTATTTTGGAAAAAGGAGTCCGGCAGTACAAAAATCGGAACTGTCAGTACCCTGGAAGGCGGCGCGTGGCATTCACGCGCCACCACGTCGAAGCCACGCGCGCCCACGCGCTTCCACGCGCCTACACGCGCCGGATGCCCTTCTGACGCGCCTGCACGCGCCATCACGCGCGCGTCGGCGGTGCTGTCTACGCAGGCGCGCCGTCCGCGCCCGCACGCGCGCCGCGTGCAGAGCCGAGCGCCGAGCCGAGGCTGAGCCGCGGGCCGAGCCGAGGCTGAGCCGCGCGCCGAGCCGATCCTTGAGCCGACTTGCGCTGAGCGGCGCCGAGCCGAGCCGAGCCGTTTTTTCCGCGCTGGCTTGGCTCTAAGGCTCTGTTTGTTTGTTTTTTAATTCTGAATTGCGTTAATGGGCCATAATATATTCGTTATAGCTTTGTTTTAAGCATGGTTGGTACCCTTAGACTCAGAATTAATTTTTCTACATTCTATAAAATTTTGAAAATTTTACGAAAATAAAAAATATTTTTTCTGTGTTAATAATTCATTTTTTATGCTTTAAAATGATGCTGGTATTGCATAAATAATTTTCTGGGGTTGAAATTTTTATTATGGACTTCTGAAATGTTTTAATATCTACTGGTAATATTGTCTCATTTTATCAGTTTCTGGATTTTTTATTTCTAATTTTATGTGTATTTATTAGTCATTTAAAATTCCAGAATATTTCAGAAAAATTTCAGAATATTTCAGAACAATGTACATTTTAATTATGGCATAATCTGAATATTGTTTCTGTTTACTAGTTTCTGGATTTTTTATTTCTAATTTTATGTGTATTTAATTAGTTATTTAAAATTCCAGAAAATACCAGAAAATTCCAGAAAATTTCAGGATGATGTACTTTCTGTTATGGCATAATTTAAATATTGAATACAGCATATTTTTTTTGGGGTTTGTAATATGTTGTAATTAGAAGAGCATGATTATTTATTTATTTATTAGAATTCCATTATTAAATAAATATAGCATGAGTTATTTGTAGATTTACATTAAAATGCTATTGTATGGAATTTATCATGCTTTGTATATGCCATAGTCAGTGGGAGGTTATTCGGTTGAGAGAAATCTTTGTAGATTAACTCCCGAAAACCAATATTTTGCGCATAAATTAAACTAAATTTTGGATAATTGTCACTTGTGGCGCAAGAGATGATTACGAGCATAGCGGATTTTCGATCTTGCGACTTGTGTAATATTGTCACTATTTAATTTAGATTTTTGCGGCAAAATTATATTATGCTAATCAAATTAATCCCAATGCGAATTTCTCTCTAAATTGATTTAGCTTATGGAAGTTAATTTGGTTGACCTAGACTTAGTAGAGATGTTCAAATGTGAACAAACTAATCCCATTCTTTAGATGAGCAAAAGTCTTGGAGACTTTAGGTCAAACCTTAATTGAGCCAAAGTAAGGAAACATGACTCAAAGTCGCCGTGTTTTTGTTGCCTTGTTTGGCACAATAAAAACTAATGTGTGCGCTATAGTTAGCGGCACGCTACATAGTTTTGGTTGGCGAGTTTTGGAGTTATGAAATTAGTAAGCCCTCAATAGATCTGTATATGATCTTGACTAATGAGCTGCGCGGATTGACTTTGTAATTTGACTTGTAAATAATGTTACATCATTGGATGAAGTAACATTCAAGAGTCACGTCATCCAAGAAATGCGAGCTTAAATAAATTAGTCATTAAGTGTAAGACGAGTAGCCAGTACGAGCAGTGTTTTGCTCTCTATCCAATTATTGGGAGTGGATTGAGCGAAATTTCATGCACTATAATAGTGTGCGTTGAAATATCACGTGAAGTTAAAAGATTAGCGCTTAGAAGCTGCAAAATCTATTAACACTGAGTGAAAAGATTAGCGCTTAGTGGCTGCAAAATCTATTAGCATTGCCAACTTGTCTAAGTGTGGACACTTACTGTTTCCACACTTGAGTGTGAAACATGGATGAGGTGCTTCTTTGTGTGATTCCTTTACTAGGCTAACGTTTTGAATAACATTTACCACTAAGCGCAAACGTTGCAGCATAGTAATGAAAAGGTTAAGGCTGACAAGGTTGTTATGACTCTAAGAATTTAACGCATCGCTTGTAAGAGCATTGTGTTGAATTAGACTCTTTAGCCTAATTCGCGCTTAAGTTACTTCAGGAGCTATCATAGTTGATAGCTTATTCTCTCCTTCTTGTGGATAGTAGAATTAATTGCAAGTAACTATGAAGCGAGAAATAGAGATGGCAACAGGAGTATCGTCATCTTTCAACTAGATGTATTAAAGTGTATGGAGAATAAAATTGACTTGAAGGTGCAGGGGATTAGCACTTACTAGTTAAATTTGCGACTTAGGCGCAGTTGATATCTCCATGATATCCTTTTTATGATCTAGTGAATATGACTTAGTCGTGAGTCATTACCTAGTTGGGCCTAAACCTTTAAAACTTGTCTTCGAGAACTCACACATTAAGATGATTGGAATTAGTTTATGACATTGGTCATGAACCAGTGGCTTATTATACTTAATCACATTAATGAGATGATGACACGATGGTTTGAGTAGGCCTTCTCGGGCCCACTCGCTTATGACATCCTGCTCTCATGTGAATGTGTAACTTTGTTCGCAATGGGTGCGCACAAGTAAGTAGGAAAGCCGCAGAAGGTCATTTGTTTTGGCGCATTTAGTCCACTATGATATTTTGTGACTAGATATGTGTGAGGGTATGATAGCTAAGCCTCAATCTCGACACATTTATAGATTACGATACGCATCTGAGTCAAGACTATTTGATCTCCCATAAGTCAAAAATTTTTGAGATGATTTTTGACATTGCACATATGAGGTCGAGATCAATTAGATAAGAGTTTTTTGTGCTTTTAGTTTTGACCAAGGTGGCGAGTATCTATTTGAGTTATTTTTCCAGAAAAACTCTGTGAAGAGAGATGGATGCTTAGAAAATTGATTATTCCTAGTACTCAACAACACACTGGTGTAGTAGAGATAAGGAATTAAATATTGTTAATGTTAGGTAGATAATGGCGCAAAATGTTTCCCAATTGGGAATTGCACTAGTTTGTTGCCTATATCCCTAACTAAGTGCCCTCCATATCAGTTTTTACACTCCATTTTGAGTAATGGGTTAGCAGAGAGCCATCTATGGGCGATCTGTAACCATTAAGCAGCTTATCTTTATTCTACTTCTCATAAGATTGTGAAGTTAAGACCTAGGGTTCTATAGCGCATTATTGTATGCTGTCTTGTAAACACAAAGGGTCGTGTGGCGCATTATTGTATGCGGTCATGCAAACCCTCCGGGTCATGTGCATATAGGTAAGCAGCTTTGTGGTAGTGTAACTAAGTCACATAAAGTTTTATTAGTAAAGGTGACGTGAATAGAGTTTTTGGAACTCTATAAGATGGAGAATTCCAAGCATAGCGCTCTATGTAGCCTAGTTGAGAATGGAAAGAAATTTCCAATATCCTAGGGACAGTGGGAGCGATGTGTCTACTAATGGATTACTCCATTAGAGCAGAATACTCTACATTCTTAGTTGCGTGGTAGCAAATGTGAAAATTTTCCACGTCATCACTGGGTGATTGAGAGGGAAACATTCATGATTGCTCCGCAAGATGATAAAGAGCCTAGGATAATGCCAAAGGCTCTAGTCCCCTGTTTTTAAAAAGTGGATCAATGTTGCGCAGTTTAAGACAAAGTCTTTGAGGATTAACCATTTTTTATAATTTGGTTGACTTTCCATTATGACGCAAAACTGTTATAAAGTTATGCGTAATTTGGATAGTCATTGTTGAGGCATAAGGCTCGCTAGATACCGAATGGTCGCACCATTGAGGAAAGTGTAGACCATGAGAAGACTTCCTCCTGGGGAGTGAGGTTATTTTGACTTAGGCTATAATTGACATAAGTTCGGAACATTGATTTGTGGACATTGTGACCCGATTTCTCATTAGAGAATTGGATAAGTAGATCCGTAGGGATTTACCTTCTGCTTTTATGGTGAAAAGTTAGGGGCGCAAAAAGGTTGCTAGTTCCAATAAATCTTTTACATCCTAAAGCAGTTATCCAAACAGTGGTTCTTAGATTTCGTCAAGCCATGATAGGGCAACGATGATCGATGAAGACCACTGAGGCATGATCAATGGTCCAAAAGAAGTTTTTCCTTACTTAGTCATTATGAGCCAGGAATTTACAAGGTTGTCGCCACCTAGGGTGGGCAGTCCTCCATTTTAGATATGATGGACATGGGTGATGTAATTCATATGCTCGGATGTACGATCCTTAGGGATTGTTTTAGGAAAATTCTCGGTTTGTCTTCGATGACTTACATAAGGAATATCCTAGAACGATTCTAGATGCAAAATTGCAAACCCATTGACTTACCTATCGGTAAAAGCCAAAGCCTTAGCTATTGAGTGAATCCTCAGATTGTCTTTGGGAGAAACAGATGACCTATATTCCTTGATTTTTTCTTTGTTGTGGGAGCCTAAAGTACGCTATGTGGGCGTATTCGGCATGATAAGTTTTATCTTTGATAAATGGTTAACTGAGTTGTTCAGACATTGACCTTGCTCATTAGACTGTGGATAAAATGCTTTATTAGAAGCATATTAATTTGCTCCTTGTAAAATTCAATGCGCTAGTTGGGCGCATCTGCGCTAGTTGGGCGCATTAAGAATGAACGCAAATTGGTCACCAAAAATATCTTTAGAGAGGTTATTGCGCAAGAGATAGTGATCTTAAATCATTTCATGTGAGGCGCACATGGTGGATTCCGTTGTATATACTTATCGCAAGAGGTGCTGATAAGGCTTATGTTTGGAATCTATAATTGCGCAAGCTGTGGTCAATTTTTTTTAAATCGATCACTTATTTTGAGATGATGGGATGTTGACACTATTATGGTTTGTGTCATAATGATTAGCAAATGATGATGTCAGCAGGCAAGATTGGCTCACTCACACGAGCAATCGCCCTTGGCGCTTGGGAGCGAGCAAGGATGAGACTGGTGGTTTATTTTTATTCGGAGCCAAGAGAGGCTTAAATCATCCACTATGTATGTCGCCTTGGTTATAACCAAGATGAGGTCGTGTTAAGGACCAAACATGGATGTTAGTACCCACTTTCCATGTTGTGCCTGTTATGATTAGCCAGATTCGAGATCTCATTTGACGCCTAGAAGGCGAGCAAATAGAGAATTCGGGTTAGGCGCTAGAAAGCGACTAGACTAATATCTGTACGGTGTATCGAGTATGACGTCACTCTTTATGGAAGAGTTACTCCACCGTAACATATATTCATACTATATGTGCTTAGCGACCGAGTAATGAGGTGAGAGAATGGATCCCTGCTTCCTCACCGTGTGAGTCTTACGAGTCATTATTGATATGACTTTCATTTATGTACCCTTTTGTGACTTTTGACTATGTCATAAGGTAAGGGGTTGATGTTCTGCTACTTTGGTATGTTGCCTGCGGTCATGCATGATTCGGCCTTAAGGGACATCACTGGGAAAGCGGTCAATCCTAAACTAAATGGCATGAGTGCAAAGGGAAGATCATCTAGTATTACACCACTGTTGTATATTCACTGCCGGCAACTCACATCGCTCTGTATGAGAGGCGAATTGAGTGTGAATATATTGCAAGAATTGAGAGGGTCAAACATGCTCTTTTTGAGGGATTAGAGATGTTTTTTGGACCGGTGTAATTAGATGGGTCTGGGGTATATGAGACACTATTTCTTTTCTTTTTGGGTTGATGTCTCTATGCTGGCTCATTTTGAGTTTCTAGTATAGAGCTCCCACATGCAGGTGTTCTCAGCAGTCGCACGGTGCAGTGGCTAGTATGAGATTGTTCGTTTTTGGGGAGATTGAGATAGAGATGTGGCAGTGTCATGCCAACTCATGTGCGAGTGGGAGATGTTAGTAATGGGCGCCCATGTGGCATGACCATTAAAATTTGATTTTGAATCCTTATCCAAATAGGTTTTGATTTTGAAATCAAACCTATTTAGGATAACCACTCTTGAAACAGACGTTATCAGTTTGAACTGATATAGATAGATATAATATATTAGATATTATCTGTATCTTAACTGATATGGATAGATATTATAATATATTAAATATTTGTTATATGGTTATGGGTAATCCAAGAGAAACAACGTTGAGTTTGTTTCAACCCATATTCTGACTCTCTCCCAAGAAACAACGATCAAAGTCATTTTGCACTGTGGTTTGTGTGGGTGATATTCACCATTGTAATATCACCCCACTGCTGGGATTGATTGATCTGATTCTGGAAGCACGTGATTTATCCACGAGGTTCAATCATCAAAAGGTATGATCTGATGATTTTATTCCGCTGCATGTTTTGTGTTTTGATTTACATATATATATAGAGAGGGTGAGCTTGGATACTCAGTGAATGATATAAATAATAAAGGGGTTTGCATGAATAATAGCCAAAGTCTTTTCAAAACGATACATATCAAAAGTTTATATAACAAGGGATGGACCTCGTCCATCTAACAAAACTTCAAAGCTTCAAGGGATGCTTACTAGCATCAACATATTACAAATGATGACATTCCGGACAAACAAACCCACGCGGTAAACCGTCAGTGGCAAAACAAGACAAAGCAAGCGAGATATCTCAAACAATGGTGCAGTTGCAATACAGTCCCCTGGCACTAAGGACTTTTAAAACAAGATGTGCAGTTGCATTATAGTCCCCTGGCACTAAGGACTTTCAAAACAAGATGTGCAGTTGCATTATAGTCCCCTGGCACTAAGGACTTTCCAAGAACGTCATCAAAACAAGATAATACTTGATATACAAAATAGGGACAATCATTCATGCTTAACAAATACTTTTCAAAACAAAGCAAAGCAAAGCTCATCAAAACATCGATAACATAGCTTTACTAAAAATACCACTCACATAGTTCTTCAACGTCGGGGTCAAGGCAAAAGTCTGAGTCCTACAAACACATGGCAAAGTCTATTGAACGTACTTTCAAACAAGATTCACATGCAAACGGATGATCTCGGCGTTCATCAAAAACTAAGTTAAATCAAAACAAAACACTGTTTTCCATCTCGGGAAAAATATGCTGGGCATCAACTAGGTCTTGGCCGAGGTCCCACACCTTCTCGCCGAGGTGTGGTTACGACGGCCACATTCAAAAGCGAAGTCGGGAAAATCTGGGTTTCCCTTTGAGGAAGATGAAGAATATGAAGAACATGAAGACGGAGAAGATGAAGAACATGCATGCTAAAATCGTAACTTGTTATTACAAAGTCTGAGATTTCATGCTATGAGTTCGAAAACATGGACCTGGGTACCCATATTCAAGGATCTTGTGAGAACAAACACAAAAACATGGTTCTTGATGCAAACTTTCGGATCAAAACAAGACTTTTCTTCAAGAACATAAGAACACTATTTTCTCTTACTAAAACTGACTTTAAATCAATGCAAGGCATGTAGAACAGGTTCGATCATGCAATGAAGCTGGACGATTAATAAGAACAACAAGAGCAAATTAAGATTCTAACCTCAAAACTTGAATCTAACGGTTCAAACTCCCACGGTCAAGCTTGGAGGTCCACTCACCCTCACTCAAAAGCTCCTCCTTCTTCCTAGAGTCTCTTTCTCTAAAAGACAAGATTTGATACCAAATGATATGTTTTCTTGACAGTCACTGACTTAACCCTCTGCTGGGATACGTGGCATCTGCTGATTGGCTCTACTAAAAAAGGTGACTGACTGACAAGACAAGACCATGACAAAGTGTGTTCAACAAGCTAGACGGCAAGAGCACTCCGGCAAGTGATGATCTCGGCTAAGGGCAAAGCTTCGGCAAGTAGGGTGACAACGACATCGTCTTGGAAGGATAACACTTGACTAAGCTGTGCCACACCTTGGCCTAGATGTGTCACACCTCAGTCTAGGTCATACCATTCCAGGAACAAAATCACTAAGTTCAAGGATCAAGGATCTAGAATGCCTAGATAATAACATCTCGGCCTAGGTGACGCATACCTCGGCCTAGATGATGACATCTCGGCCAATATGCCACGGTGAAGATGGAGGTCAACCGAAGGGGTTCCATGATAGTTCTAAGTGTGGAAAGGTTCCAAGGTGTCTAGGCTTAAGATGACCTTGGCAACACACTAGGCAAGAACAAAGCATGCAAGCAACACTCAAGCAAAACAAGACAGGATTTGCAAATGCACATAACAAAACAAGATCATACACAAATGTATGCAAGTATGACTAAGTTGAAGTAAGGGTTGTTACATGTTTACAAAAAAAAATTCAGGAATTCTTTTTTTTTTTAACAGCTAAATTTTTGAAAAAACACGTAAACAAATAAAATAAAAGCTTAACCAATCATGCCTTTGGTGTTTAGCAACACTTATAATATGAAAATTATTGTAAACCAGACCATTACATTCAAATCCAACTAATAACAAAATAATTAATTAATCACCCATTTGTTTTTGGAAGTTGGTAGGAATGGGAATTAACAAGTCAACACCATCTATGGTTTCTTTTCTTTAAAAAAGGAGATATATAATTTTCGAGATAGACTCCTCTTAAGTTTGTAAATTTGGACTGTCTTTTAGTTGGCTTATTTTTTTTGACTTAAATTCAATGATTTGAAACATTTACATTTTAAAATTAGTCGAGTAAATTATTCTGACAAAAAATTAAGTTGATCGGAAACAATAATTATATATTTTGATCAATTTTGTATGCAAAAAATGGACGATGAGTATAATTTTAAATATAATTGTTCATTTTCTTTAATAAACAATTAATTCAAACATGTAATTATCATTATTCGATCAATTTAATTTTTAAATATCAATAATTTACTCGATGAACTCATGTGAACAGTTTAAATCATCGAAATATAACCAAAATATAGGCCCACTAAAAAGACTGATGGTCCAGTCCAAATTGGCAACTGAAGACTAGCCATCCTCCTAATTTTCAGTCCTTCCATTATATCTAACCTTCGTTTTCCATGTAGTACCATGTAAATCCTCTGTGATTTCCCTAGAAAAAGCTAAATTAAAATATAAGATAAGAAAATTTCTAATTCAGTTTTAAGTTTCCCGCATATACAAAACCCATAAGAACTTACCTGAAAGAATAATAAAATAAAATCAAAATATTAAATAAAGTAAAACCATAAGAAGCAAAAGATATTTATTGAAGCTACCTTTCACATTAATAAAAATATAACACGTCTTTTTTTGAAGTGAACGAGTTTCTCTTTGTTTTTTAATTGGATTAGAGATGTTCATTTGACATATTGTGAACCTGTTTTGGTGATCTGAACCATTTATCTTGTAAGCTTTACTGAATAGATTTTTCATACAAAAAAATTAAATTGATAAGATATTGATACCCAAATGATCGAATCATATTGTTCTTTAAAATTTGACAATCTATTATCAAAATCATACTTATAGTTCATTATTTTTAAAACAAACATGGTTCGATCATATGACTATGTTTGATCAATTTAATTTTTTACATAAATGATTTACTTAATAGATTTTAGAAGAAAAACAACTTGAATTATCGAAGTGGACACAAGATTGGCTCACAATGTACAAACTAGACCTAGCGAGTCGGAGTAAGGACAACAAAGAAACTTGATTCTTCCCTAAATAATTCCACAAAAACCCTAACCCCACGTCAAATGCATCTGTTAGGACTAATCTTGGAAACCCTTAATAATTTAGTGTGAATACAGCTTTCTCTTTTTCTCTCTCCATCTCTCACTTTTTGCATAGCCTGCCAACCCAACACCATTGAAGCAGTCTGGGACCTGTAATACCAGTGGCTACCTCAATTTGGAACAACTTTGCTCCTCCTAAAGTGCAATTCTTTGGGTGGTTGGCTTGGCTTGGTAGGGTTAAAACTTCTAGTTTCCTCAATGGAATTGGAATCCTAGCAGGGAGTGCAAATCTTGATTGCGTGTTCTGTCATAATGGGGTTGAAACAGTGGAACATATTTTACCTTACTGTCTTTTTGTTTTTGGTCCAACATTGTACAATAGTGGGGGTTGCAGAGGGTGTTACCAAGTTTAAAGTATGGATTGCTGCAATGGTGGTCTGGTTGTAGAATGAAGAAGCTGGAGAAGAAAATTTGGATGGTTATACCTTTGGCTACTCTCTGGTCTACATGGAAGCATAGAAATGATTGTGTTTTTAATGATTCTCAACCAAATTTGGAAGATTTGTGTGAAATATTGAAGGTTAGAGTTTCTACGTGGCTCAAAGCATCACCAATTCAAGTGGAGTTTTCTATAAATGACTTGGTCTTTAATCTGCAATAGGTGAAGTATTGTATCAAAAATGGAGGTTGAATGTTATGGATCAAGTCTAGTGTCCTGCAACAGAGGCTCTGTTTAGTTGGTTCGTTTGCCATCACCAGTTGGCTTTCTGTTTGAATGGTTGTTGTTTGTTGCTTGGAAATGTTTGTTGGGTGGAGTTGCTCACTAGTTTGTCACTGCTCACTAGTTTGTTGCTGCTGCAGAGATCTCTTGCTGCTTCAGCTGCTGATGTTTTGTTGTTGTTGTCGATGTAGGATTACTTTGCTAATGTATAGCTGTTATGTTTTTCTTTGGGTATTTTTGATTGGTTTCTCACCAATCTTGGTTCAAGTGCTAGCATATGATTGTGCTTCCTTTGCGGTGCCAACCTAGTTGGAATTGTTGAGATTAGCTATGATGCTTTTTGCATTTCCCTGCTTTGTTGATATAATTTTTGCATGTATTGTGCTTTTTCATCAATAAAGCTTTTGTTTTGCTGATAAAAAAAATTGAAGTAGTTGATGAAGTTGACCAGCCCAATGTCAAAAGACAGGAGATTGATCCAAAAGCCTCACATATATTCCAAACCTGCCTAGATTGATAGATAGATACAACCAAAAGGAAATGGTACCACCTCTCATTCCAATTAAGCAATGAAAGACTCCTTTGTAAGAAAGTTTCAACACACGTAAAGACAGACTTCCTAGCACCAACAAGACTATAACACCAAACTTTTCTCTCATTTGTCTAATATCCCACAAGCCTTAATCCTATCTCTATATTTTCCATATTCACCCATTCAAGACAAGTCTTGGCGCAATGGTAAAGCTATTTCATTGTGATTTGAGCTTCCAATTGATCCTGTAACGAGTTGAATCAAATTGAATTTATACTTTAATCTCCGTTGGGGATTTATTTTAAATTATTAACTCCATTCATTTTGGACCTAACTGATTAAATTGTGACCCGTTAGTAACCATGTAATAGTGTTGTGGTTTTATTATTATTATTTGATCACCATAAAGGAGTTGTGAATATTTATGGTGTGTACCATTAAACGAAATATATTTTGTGGTGAGAAAATATTATATTTACTTTTGTCATTAAAGATGTTGAAATGTAATTTTAAATTGATATATATATATATAGGTGTATATATATATATGGTTAGATATTTGTATAGTCAAAGAAAAGGAAATATCTATAAATAGAACTTAATAGATATTTTTTCATACTTTGGGAGTTCTTTCCTAGTTCTTGCCGTGAGGAAAAGAAAAAAAGGGTTCCAATATTGGTTTTTCATGGGTTTGATATAGTATAAGTCATTTTTGACCCCTAGTGCTTCGGATCAAAACATAGAGGGTGGAAAAGGCATCGTTTGGCTCCGAGCAGATTTAATTTCTGTTGCCAAAAAATTTGAAAGCTTCTTGGCTTGAGGTAGGGATTTTTCCTACACTTCTTTATGCACTTTTACTTGATTATATGGAGCTTAGAGTTGTATATAATTTAATTAGAATTTTTGGGAAATTTGTGATTTGCTTAAAAGGAAAATTTTGAGAAAAAATAAAGAGTTGATGCCCAAATTGCGAAAGTGTAAACTTGGACTATGTTTGTAAGGTTATGAGAGAGCTATGTTTTAAATTTGAACAAAAACGGACTTCAATTCGATTGGTTTTGAAATTTTTATCGGTTTGCGACCAAAAGAGCATTTTTAAAGAAAACAAAGGAATTATGTTTAACTTTTGTGGCTTTTGATCAAAATAGGATGTCATAGTTGAATAATGCTTGGAGAATGAGTTTGGAAAGAAAATGATGTTTTCTTGGGTATTAACAATATTATTTTGTTTAATGTATCTGTTGGAATAAAATCGACACGGTTAGAAATGGACCTTGAGAGGTTATTGGACGTGATTTGATATGAAAACTAGTGTAGTTGTTCATATTTGATGAGAACTGGAATAGATTGTCTTTATCAAAATTTTTAGAATTTAATTATTTAAATATCTGTTTAGAAATATTTGTTTTGGGCTATCGGTGGAGGATAGCCATGATTGTTGTAGAAATGCATGAGACTTAGGTAAATTAAACCGCATTCCTTATTTGTTTCATTGGACATTGCATTACATTCATTTCATTGGAAATGTATCTGTTTTTGAGAAATGTTTGGAAATGTATCTGTTTGTGAAAAGATGAATACTTGGTGAATCTAGGTAGGGGGTGTAGAACAGCGCGGTTAGGTGTCGAGCCTTCTAGTTTATTGGTAAAAATAACAGTGGTAGTGCAGTAGGGCCTACTTGCAGACACTCACCTAGAGATTCACAATGCCTGTATTCATGTAATAAATATGGTTTAAAATGGAAATGATTTTATATCTGTTGTTGTATCTCAGCATTGCATGTTTTATAGAATGAGAGATAAACTGTTTTATCATGAGCATGGCATGAGCATACTCCTCTTTAGTCTTGTCAAGGTCCATATGTCGTGTAGTATATCTCTACTGGGCCGTGGCTCACCCTATAAGGGAAACCATTTCAGGTACAGGTGTTATGCCTCCGCCAAGGCACTGACTTGGGAGGACTTGGAGCTGAGGCTCCATTTTTGTTTTATGGTTATTTATTAAATGTAAACCCAGGGCTGTATTTATGTTGAGTTGAAACTCTATTTTATGTAACCAAGAATGTTCTTGGATAAATTTGCAAGCCTATAGGGCACTTATTATCTGTTTGGCTTCCATTTCATACTTGTTGTAAAATGCATGCTTGTGATTAGGACTGGGGCATTGAGATGTGAACAACATGTATTTGCATTTGGGATTAACTGGAAATAGATGTATGGAATAGTTAGCTATATATATATATATATATGTGTGTGTGTGTGTGTGTTTGTCTATCAGGTGGGTTTGTTGTATAAATAGATATACCTTGCCCAGTTTGTGGGGCGTTACAATCCAATTTCGAATGACCATTTAAATCGTATGTGGAATACTCATAAATTTCAACACGGTCCCTATCGAATAAATTTTGTGTCTTTAGTTCTTAAAGTTTCAATTTTATCCCTTAATATTGTAACGTTGCGTTTAATCTTTTTCATCAATATTTGTGGGGCTAAATTGACAAAATAAAAAATTTTGGAACCAAAATGACATAGAACCTGTAACGCCCTCAAATAATACATACAAACCCATCACTCATGACATCCATAGACATAAGAGAATAAAACATATTTTCATTTATCAGAGTATTCAGTACAAAGTATTACATGTTGACAACAAAAGCAAATGGCCTACGGGCTTACAACTTTCCAAGCCAACACTTGGTTACAAAATAAGAGAGTTCTAACACTTTACACATTAAGCCCTTGGCCTGAAATTACATGTAACACTGTAGACACCCCATTTTTGACCGTCTTCAAGACTTGGACGTCACCGTTGGAACACTCGGTGATCATCCGTGCTTGTGTTCGTCTCGAGTTCCCGGAGGTCTCGGCTGCGCGCCTCGCCTCAGGATCTCTCGACTCGACTTTTTCAGTGTCTGGTTTTGCACCAAACACTTGTGTTTTTGCTTTGAAAGGCAGGGAATGGCTTGTTGGCCATTCCCACACCCCACCGGCTGTCCCCTCACATCACCGGCCGTTTATTGGTTCCACCGGTAGTGGTTTCTTCAAACTAATGGCCGGTCAGCACTATATTTTGCCGACCGACACTTTGTTTTGGCCGGTGACCTATTTTGCTGGCTGATGTGGCCCTTTTGCACCCTTCAGACTTGGTGCATGCCAGCTGTGCCAGCTGGAATGCACCAACACTCCCCCTCGTGCATGAAGTGGCTGTTTTGAGCCTTTGCACCCCTTTTCCTTCTAGAAGATTGAACCCTTTGGCCAAGCTTCTTGAGGAAGCTTGGCCAGCTGTCCTAGCTTCCTCAATTTGACTCCTCTTGCACCCTTTGCTCCTTTTTACTTAGCTTCTTTGAGAAGCTTAAAGCCTTTGCCTTTGCCTATATAAAGATCTCTCCTCCACCATGTTTAGGGTTGAAGTTTTGAACATAAAAACCAGAGCTTATATACATATACATCTGTTATACACCCTCTCTCAATATATTTCCCTCTCTCTCCTCCCTTGTGTGTGTTTTCTTGGCCTAAAAGTGCATTTTGACCTTACTTTTGCACTAATACACACACCATTACACCTTGCTCCGAGATTGAGAGGCTTTGAGGGTTGTTTTTTGAGATTTTGGACTGATCTTGCTCAGTAGAGTGTGGCTGGACCAACTGTTCTTGAAGTGTTCTTCAAGGGTAAGACTTTCACTTTAGTTTCCCCAATCTTACATTGGCTTTTGACCTATCTTGCATATTGATTTGAGCTTTGTGTATAACTAAAAAAGTCTTATATTTTCATGTTTAAGAACTGTCATTAAGGGTGTTTTGGCATTGGGGGTCGAAATCCCCCTCTTAGGTCTCTTTTGGCCCCTTTTGGTGTCTTTTCCTTTAAGCCTTATTTGCTTTGTTGTATTAACCTTCTCACCACTGAAATCCAGAGGATTTTCAGTGGTGAAGAAGATGGTTTGAAGTCTTGTATGGGGAGGGACACCCCTCTCCCTTTGTGTCTCGTTTGTGCATGTTTTGGGCTCATAAGGGTAGCATATATGCTTGGTTGTTTTTGGCTCCATATCAGATGTTTTTGGTGCTATTTAGGTCACATGTTATCTCTGTTTTTGGTCGGATTGGTGGCCCTTTGCATGCTTAACATACTTTCTTTGTATTCCCTTGCTTGTGCCTAGAAATGCATCATGACTTTTGACTACCATGCTCTCATATTTTGGCTTCACTTTGTGAAGTTCTTGACCATATTTTGCCATGTATGAGGTCTGTTGGCCACTGATTTGGTCTTGTTTAGCATGCTCGATATAGTTGCTTTGCATTTTGGATCATGAGCCTTAAGGGTATGGGTCATGAACATGCATTGGTTAGGCTATTTCGGTGATTTGCAATCAATTAGCATATCATTTCAGTCCCTAAACCATGCTTGTATACTTGCATTCATCGCTCCTCTCACGCTTTGAAGTTGTACCCTCTTATGCCTTGAAACGTGCATTGTGTATGCCTAGGTGTTTGTTTCATTTGGGATGCCATATGTGTGGGTTTTGGAGCTCTTTTTTGCATGCTAAAATTCTGTTTTTGGTTGTATAGTTCATGCCATGTTGGTTTGGGTTAGTGGTGGTAGAATGCCCTTTGTTATGCCTTAGCTTTGGCCCCCCTTTTGGTTTTGCATGTTTGTAGTGGATTTTGTCCATCACTTGATGCACTTTTAGCCACTGTTTTGGGGGTGTTTGAGGCCTCCCATTTCAGTCTAAGTCCCTTCTTGGACATGGTTGTATGCGCGACTTGTTGCCTCTAATCGCATGCTTGCATTGTACCATATTAGCAATGCGTGAGGAGTTGCATTTTAGCATTGCATGTTAGGAACATTGCATGCTTGCCATGATATGTTGCATTGCATTTGGCATGCTTTGCATTTTAGTGATATGTTGCATTTTCAGGCCATGTTTGCATAACATGCATTGCATTGCTTGGTTTGGGGTGTCAAACCAAGTGTGAGGGGGGGGGGGGGAAGCGTTCATACTACAAGGGATGTAACGCGTCTCGACCCTCGGTCACCGAGGCCCTTGATTTTGGCATGATAGGGTTTTGGTATTCATTTATATGTTGCATGCATTTTCATTGAATTGCAACCTTGGCTCCTTAGGCCATCACGCATCAAAATGCATGATTGATGGCCCGAGGGTCAAGGGTCATGCTCCCTTGAGTCCCTTGCATGATAGGGAGTGTGCCCGCGCATACATTTGCTTGAAATTCCATGCCATACACTGTCTGTCCTTGTTGCTGTCAAAAACCAGTTTCTGCAGGAAGTTTTTGCCGACCGGCACTGTAGAGTGCCGACCGGCCGTGGATTGGTGGCCGATAATATGAAACCCCAGCCGATGGATAAGTTACATGGCCGGTGGACATTCTCTTTAGCTGATGGTGCCCTACAGCGTTCAGGGAACCTGTCCCAGGATTTTGGCAGTTTTCAGAGAAGCAGGGTAGTGTAAACAGAGGCAGCAGTGGTATGGTGCGGGCTTTCGGGGCAAGATAAATCCGAGCATGCATCATTCACGCATCCCGAGGCGAGGGCTGCGGCCATCCTCTCTTTGTATTTAATTTGTTAATTAGATTAGAAATTTTGTAATAATTAATTTAGTATTATTTATTCGGACTGTAATATTTATTTGGACCCTCCGAGTGAGGGCAGTTGTGTAATAAGTGTGCGTGAGTGTGTGTATGTCTTCCAACCCCACATCTTTCTTCCCTTTTATTTACCCGCTTATGATGGTAGACTAGGGCATATTTAAATTAGCATACCTTATGCTATGCGTGCGTGCATTCATACATTTGTCCTGCATGCACCTGTAGACGCGCCCGTGGGCCTCATGCTACAGTTCGGACTCGATTTGTGTCACGGTTCTTAATCTAAACCAAAGAGTCCAAATCCGGCAATTCGTTTTGAGAAACAGATTTTTTTGAAAAGAAGTGCCAAACATGGACTGCTTTGCCAGATATAGAGTCGCCACCTAAATATTTTTTTAAAGGGAAAATTTAGGAAACCCTGACTCGGTGCCGAAGGCCACATGTCCGTCATCACCGGAGTTGTCTCGGCTCGGGAGCTAGGGTACGATTGGGGAAGGTCAGCTATGAGCACCCCCTCTTGCCCGATCCGAAGATCGGCCTCTACTAACCGTGATATCTAGTTTTGAAAACTTATGTGTTCTTATTCCAATTGTTAGCCTAGAATTACTATGTTATGCGCGCAGCAAACAAGTATAGACTAGATTGCCTAATTTGGAAATAAACATTGCATATCCGTTTGTTTTGAAAAATACTTTGGAATTTGCTACTCGCAAGTAGGCTAAAACACGGATTTCAATGAGTTTTTTCCAACTCAGGCAATCCAACCTTCACCCACAGGCATTCAAACAGTTTATCACATAAGCATCTAGCCACATAGTAAGCATGCTGTTATGATATCATTCACACACATGCGGTATGCTAAAGCGCAAATACTTACAATGTACTCCGTGCCAAAACAGTAAACTAGTTAGCAAACATGCGTGATCCTAGTTTATGTCAAATTGACTAATGCAACACATACAAGATGTACTTAGAATAGGCTCGGCTAACCTAAGCATGGCATGTGAAATGCAGTCAATTGATGCACGTATTCAAATTGGAATTGAAGTGCAAATGCAGTTAGCGTGATGTACCGAGCCTGATGCATGCGATACAAATGCATGGATACACGCATGCATAGCATAAGGTATGCTAATTTTTAAAGATGCCCTAATACTAACCATCAAAGCAGGTAAATAAAAGGGAAGAAAGAAGTCGGGATTGGAAGACATACACACCACTCACACACACTTATTACAGATTTGCCCTCGCCCGGAGGGACCAAATAAATAATACAAATTAATTAACTACGCAAGCTAATTAAATATTACAAATTGCCTAATCAGTTAACAAACTAATTTAAACTAGGAAAAGCAGTAAATCGCCTCGGGAGGAGAGCCAGATGCAGCGCATGCTCGGGTCCTGCTCGGAAGTGCACGACCATGCATAGTCTGCCTCTGTTTTCTCTACTCAGCCTCTCTGAAAACTGCCAAAGTCTCAAGGATGTCTCTCGGGATACTGGAAATCACCACCGGCTGAGTAGAATTGCCACCGGCAATGAATTGTGGTCACCGACACAAAGTGAATCCATCGGCTGGTGGTTTACTGCCGGTCGGCAATGTATAATGCTGGTCGGCAAAGAATGCCTGCAGAACCTGCAACTCACAGCAGCAGAGGACAGAACTTGCATGGCAATACAATTCAAGCAATGTATGCACCAATCATGTCCCCTATCATGTTTGTGACTCAAAAGGGCATGTGTCTCGATTCTCGGACCACCAATCACGTATTTCCATGCATGATGGCCCAAAGAATCAAGTGTGCAACTTTCATGTCAAATGAAATGCAAACCAAACAAACGAACCAAGGCCCAATTCCTATCACCAAGTCAAGGAACAAGGCATGCATGCAAGATGCAATGCAACCTAGGCATGCAAGCTAAGGATGCAACATGGCATGGCAAGACACTTATGCAAGCATACAAGCAAACATGAGGCAATGCAAACGGATGAAAAGATGGACTTATACATGATTTAGGCAACTCTAAATAGGCCCAAAACAGTGGCCAAAGACCAAGGAATTGGGATCAAACATGCATACACACATGCAAGTAAGTTGGACCAACACTTAGGCACGAATGAGGCAACTCTCAAGCACATTTGAATGAGGCAATCATGGACATATGGTATGCAAGGTAAGCATTGGAACTCATGTTAAGATGGTGTCAAACCAAGCAAACAAAATAGACCAAGCATGCAATGAATGGCCCAAGTACTTGAAGCGAGTCAAAGGGACTTGAACCATGGCTAAGCCAACCAAGCCTCACAAGGCTAAGAGGACTTAAAATAGATTCAAGGCAGACCTAGACCATGCAAAGGGGACTCTTAGATGGCATCTAAGTGGCTCAAATTCAAAGGCATGTACAATGGCCAAAACATGGAACATGCTACACAAGCTTTCAAAGCATTAGAGAGACATCCAAGGCAAGCATATAGGCATGTCAAAGGGACTGAAATGACATGGTGGATGATGCCAAATCACTAAATCAATGCAAAAATGTCATGCTATGCATTCACACACTTAAGGCCAACAAGCCGGAATGCGAAGGGGCTATACTAAGCATGCCAAATCCGACCCAAACAACCTAAGACATACCTTAAACATGGCAAAATATGCACAAAAGCTTCACAAGACTAAGCCTAAAACATGCTAGAATAAGGGCTAACAACCTAAGGCATATTAAGGCAATAACAAGGCATTACATGGTAAGTATGCTAAGCATGCATGATGTACCAAAACCAAATAAAAACAGAAGCATATTATGACATATTAAGCACAAAAAACAACTAAGGCATGGTCAACATGAAGCTTAGCTAGGTGCTCCCTCAAGAGGCCAAAAATGGTCCATTTCAAGGACAACAAGGAGAGGGGGTGGCCCTCTCCTTCTTGGGACTTCAAGGCACCATCCTCACCTCTGAAATCCCTCAAGATTTCAGTGGTGAGGAGGCCCAAACACCAAAGTCCCGGAGCTTACACAAAATAGCACAAAATGAGGCCTTACAAGGCTTAAGAGGGGTCAAACAACCTCAAACAACAAAACACCCTAAATGAACTATTTAGAGGGCCTAAAAACAGAACTTTTTTATGTTATACACTAAGCACAAAAACAGTTCAAAGATGGGTAAAAATACAATGTAAAAATGGGGAATAAAGGGACTAATTTCTTACCCTTGAAGACCCCTTCAACAGTGGTGCTCCAACAGCCCTCCTTGGCTTGAATCCAGCTCCAAAACACCAAAACCAGCCCCTTAGAACCTCAGTAGCCAAAGGAAGGTGAAACACTAGGTGTTTGTGTGCAATAGTAAGAACAAGTGCACCTAGAACACTCAAGAGAGGGAAAGAGAGATAGAATATGTATCAAACCCTAACCCTAAAACCAGAGCTCTCCTCTGTGTTTTCTATCTCTAAAATGTCTAAAAAAATCTCTCTAACCCTAAACAAGGGAGAGAAGGGCTCCTCTTATAGAGCTTCTTGTCTTGTAAAGCTTACAAGACAAGCTTCTCAAGAGGGAGATCCCTCCATACACAGCCAAATGCAAGACAGCTGTGATAAAATATCTGCAAAAGCAGATGCACAGTAGTCGGCCAGCCAAAGATGCCATTTTGGCAAAAGGGAGTGCCGACCGGCAATAAATAGTGCCGACCGGCAATATACATTGCCGGTGTACGCAAAAACCAGCCGGTGGCCTATGGCCATGGCCGGTGGTGTATGGGGATGCCTCACAAGGCATTCCCTGCCCCTCCAAGGAAAAATGCAAGTGTTTGGTGCAAAACCAGACACTAAACGGTCGAATTCGGAGATCCTGAGGCAATGCACGTAGCCGAGACCTCCGGGAACTCCAAACGAACACAAACATGGATGATCACCGAGTGTTCAAACGGTGACGTCCAAGTCTTGAGGACGGTCAAAAATGGGGTGTCTACAGTACCGGGCTCGGCGCATCATTCTAACTGCATTTGTATTTCAATTCCAAATTGAATGCGTGTTAGTTGTAACATTTCACATGTCATTATAGATTAGCCGAGCCTATCTTAGTTGCATCTTGCATGTGTTGCATTAGCCATCTTAACATGAACTAGGATCATGCATATGATTACTAACTAGTTTTTGTTTTGGCTCGGAGTACTCGGTAAGCATTTATGCTTTAGCATACCGCATGCGTGTGAGTGTTGCCGTAACAGCATGATTATCATGAGACTAGCTGCTTATGTGATATAACTGCTTGAATGCCTGTGGATGGAGGTTAAATTACCTAAATTGGGATAACACATTAAAACTGTGAGTTTTAAGCCCACTAGATAGTGGCAAAACCAACTTTTCTAAAAGCCCACTCGAGGGTGGCAAAACCTGCATTTTAGCCTACTTGCGAGTAGCGAACCATTTTCAAAACAAGCATGAAATGTTTTGTTCCAATTTAGGCGATTTGGTCTATACTTGTTTGCTGTGCGCATAACATAGTAATTCTAGACTAATAACCGGTTTAAGAACACATAACGTTTTCAAAATTGGATATCATGGTTAGTAGAGGCCGATCTTCGGATCGGGCGAGAGGGGTGGCTCATAGCTGACCTTCCCCAATCGTACCCAAGTTCCCGAGCCGAGGAAACTTTGGTGATGACGGACACGTGGCCTTTGGCACTGAGTCAGGGTTTCCTAAATTCCCACAAAATAAAATATTTAGGTGGCGACTCTATATCTGGCAAAGCAGTCCATGTTTGGCACTTCTTTTCAAAAATCTGTTTCTCAAAACGATTTGCCGGATTTGGACTCGTTGGTTCAGGTTAAGAACCGTGACACAAATCGAGTCCGAACTGTAGCGAGGCCCACGGGCGCGTCTACAGTTTCTGGCGACTCTGCTGGGGAATTTAGAGAGCTTGACTCGAACTCGTGATATCCTGTTTTGATTTCATTTATGTGTTTCTTTGCATTGCATGTGCATTGGTGCGCCTAGGACACCGTGTTTGCCATCTGCCATTCCTGAACGGTTTGCCGAATGCTTGTCTTGTCAAGACATGACCATAAGGCTGACCGGTTATGGGCTCTGACAGTATGGGAACACAAACCCCAATTTTTACCGGGGCACCCTTTTCGACCATTCGACCTAGTGCATATTCGGATCCATAGTGACCATTCCAAGCTAGGACATGTTGCTTACCTGATTATAGGTTGTTTGAAACCGCTGCGTGCATAGTGAAACCCTAGCTCCTGACAAAATAGGACAGGGAAACCCTACCCCAACATAGGGGTGTTTTGGCTCTCACTTATCTGCTATGTGCTTTAGAGTGTATCTCTACAGGAACGTACATATCAGTTTGCAAGATTGAGTATTAGGCCCGAGGGCACCAGTATCAATGTTGTTGAGAAATCAGTTATCTGCGGGTATCAAGATCAGTTTTGGGAACGGTGATTTGAGAACAATGATCAGTATCGAGGAACAGTGTGTTCGGCTTACCAACCGTGTGTTATGAATACCCAACTGTGCGTTGTATGTGTTTATTTTACGCCGTTATGCTGTCTGATTGTCTGGTTATTTATTGCTTTATTTATCTTTTTGCTAGGTAGTTTAGCACAATTGCTTCCAACCCGGTAGATATTCCCCAAGCACTCTGGATTAGAGGTCGTCGACTCCATCGATCCGAGGATCTGGTAGGCGGACAACCAGTGTACCATTCTTTACCCCCGGTTACTAAACGGAGGGCAGTTAGGCCAAGGGCATCAGTTCAGTAGTCAGTTCAGAGGGCCTTATCCACCCCACCAGAGTACAGTAGGGAACAGGGTTCTGTTTCACCCACAGAGAGGGAACATATACCGACAATTCAGTCAGAACAGAACCGTATGGCTAGTATAGAGGAGATGGTGCGCCAACTCCAAGAAAGCATGAAAGTGATGCAGCAGGATGCTGTCCGACAGGCAGAGTTCGCCAAACAGCAGGCCACAGTTATGAATGAGCAAGCAGAGTTAATCGTGAGGTTACAACAGCAAAACGGAGCATCTGCTTCGCAACAAGTTCCTCCCCCTCCAGGAATTCCTACCCCCGGGGAGACGGCTAATGTTCAGAATGACACGGACATTTCCACGGGACCACCTCCACCCCCGATCCTACCCCAAATCCAACCCCAGTTATCTAAAACACCCACCAACCTACCGGACTCTCCTTTTGAGTTCGAGACAGATCCCACAGCATTGAAGTTGAGCAAGCTCGAAAAGCTGTTCAAAAGATCCCAGGGAGTCAAGACCATCCCTGACATCGAAGATGGGTATACCGACGCAGCCGTGACGCTGCCTGACAGATTCAAAATGCCGCACATTGATCGATTTGATGGGTCCGGAGACCCCATGGTGCACCTGAGATTGTTTTCAGACATCCTAAGGCCAATTGGCCTCACTAGACTGCAGAAGCTGTCTCTATTTGGCCGGACCCTGTCGGGTGTAGTGGCCATATGGTATGCCAAATTGGAGGATGACCTCAAGAGAAGCTGGGACGAAATGGCTGAGGCCTTCATCTTGCAGTACTCATACAATACACAAATCGAGATTACGACCCGGGATCTCGAGACAACGAGGCAAGAACCCAAAGAGAGCTTCTCATAATTCGTGACCAGATGGCGGGCTATGGCTTCGATGATGACCTTAAGGCCCACAGTCAAAGACCATATTCGGATGATTGTGCGCAATCTTCAGTCGAAGTTGATGCAAAAGATGATTGTACTCCCCTTCCCTATCTTTTTTGATCTACATGAAATGGGGGTGCAGATTGAGGATGCCTTAAAGCAAGGCTTAATTGATAATGACCGGGAGCAACCCCGCAGAACTTTCAATCGTAACACTAATGCAGGCCCGAGTGGCGCTACAACTACCAGGACCTCCGAAGTGAGTATGGTCACCACCAAGCCTCCCCCGAGAACTATGGCGGCCGCACCATTCTCCAGTGCGTCCGGAAGCAACCCACAAACAGTCAAATACCCACCCAAAAACACCAGAACCTTCGCTCCGCTTTATATGCCCATGTCCAAAGCTTTGGGGGTTTTAATCAGAAAAGGGCATCTGAAGTCCCTAGAGCCGCGGCCCTTACCAGAAAGACTCCCCGCTACCAACAACCCAACCAAATATTGTGCATTTCACCAACAGCACGGTCATGACACCGATCTGTGCTTCCGATTACGTCATGAGATTCAAGATCTCATCGATAACGGGGTGATTTTGCCTCCCGAGAAACCCAACGTTACTACGAACCCTCTCCCCACACATAACCATGCTCCACCACCCAAAAGAGTCAACTTCATCCAAACTGGGGTCATGCCTTACGATCCTAGCATCTATATCACTCCTTTCCACCTGCCTAAGCCGGCAGTGTTCCTTCCCGATTGCACCGATTTGTGCATGATGGACATCTCCATAACCCAACCTAAGCCAGCGGTGGTGACTATTGAGAATAGGAGAGAGAAGATTCCAAAGGAGAAGGGGGTTGTTGAGCCAGAGTCTGCGGAATCTGGGAGTGGTGTTGGGAATGCTTATAGTCCAGGTGACTACATTTTGTCAATAGGCCAGGATAGGCCAGATATGGAACTACCAATAGAGGGGGAGCTGTGTGTGATCCAAGGGGACGGTCTGGGACAGGGAACGGATGATTTAACGGTTGTGGAAGAGGACCTTGCCAAGCTCCGATTTTACAGCAACCAAGATCCAGGATACTCAGTCGTCAACTGGTTCGATTATGAGTAATCAACAGAGGCTACGGGATAGTTGGACGATCAACCAGATGTGGTAGAAGAGTCTCAGCCACAACAAGGCCCAGCAGGGGCAAGAATATCAGTGACAACCAGAAGGGTTGAAGAACAGAGTGCATCACCGGAGAGCGCCGGTGTCAAGAATTTCGCTCGGGATTGGAGCATTTCTAGTACGGGGACTATTGAACAGTCGGCTGCATTGACACAGTCGGAATAGGAAAGATTCAAAGATTCCGAGAGAATCAGGAAGGCAAAAGCCCATGTGGGGACTGAGACTGCTGTGAGCACAGAAATGGAGAATGCCGCGAGCATAGGGATCGAAGGTACTGCGAGTATGAGAACAGTCATGCCAGAACCAGACAAGTGCCTGTCGGCTGCAGATGGAATGTGGTGGGAGGACGATGATCTATGTCTTGCCCACACAGACGAAGATTCGGGGAGTAACCAACCAGATGATACCTGGTATATCGGCGAAGTCGATCACATGACTAGGAGCGGACGGTATTTCAAGCCTCCACACCTAGATCAACCAGAGGCATCTGGAAAAGATAGGGAAGCAGAGAAGCAAAAAGAAAAGCAACTCGAGGATGAGGCCGTATTGAGACAATTGAAAAAGATACAAGCAGATATCTCCATCTGGGGGTTGCTTATGGCTTCTCGAGTACATAGACAAGCTGTCCTTTCAGCCATGGATAAGGCCAAACTCTCGATAGAGACTACGCCGGAGCAGTTGGTTGGATTTGTTTTTCCGGGAGGAACTACCCCGATGCTGACATTTTCCGACAAGGAATAACCACCCGAGGGGGCAAACCATGACAAGCCACTCTACATCTCTATGGAGTGTAGGAATAAATTGATACCGGTGGTTCTTGTTGACACAGAGTCCGCCATCAACGTCTACCCGGCAAGGACAGCCTATGCGATCGGTTTGAAAATCGCGGACTTTGTGCCACCAGCCCAGGTGATTCGGGCGTATGACAACACAAGCCAGGAAGTAATGGGAACAGTTAAGATTCAAACAAAGGTTAGGCCGGGACAGCATGAGATAAATTTCCATGTCTTGGAGGTTCCTGCAACTTTCAACCTGTTTTTGGGGCGGCCGTGGCTGCATCAGGTAAAGGCAGTCTCCTCCACCCTACATCAAGTGGTGAAATACCCCTATGGGAAGGGAGTAGCCATTGTTTTCAGAAATTCATCGATTCATCCGCCGCCGGAGGTATCTACGCCTGTTCTGGAAATTGAGCACGTTATGGAGGATGTGTTCATATCGGGTTTTACCTTGGCTGAGGCTCAGGTTGTACAAAACATCATGGCAGCTAATGAAGGGATATATGTCAGTGCTCAAGCAGTCTATCTCATGAACAAGCTCCAACACATCCCCGGGATGGGATTGGGAAAGAGCGGCCGGAAGGGCGTCGCAGCATTGGCTGAAGTACCACAAAACCATCATACCTTTGGATTGGGTTATCTACCCACCAAAGAGGACTGGATAAGGAAGGGAAAGGAAATGGCTGGAAGAGCCAGAGCGAAGCAGTTTGGGAAGCCTTTTGAGTTGATGCATAGGCCCATTCAGGGTACCCTAAACGGACGCTTCGTCTGGGAGAGGGAGAATTTTCCGTTTTGCGGTTTCCCAGAACCGTGGCTGAACGCGGAGAAGAAGCGCGTGCCAAGTTTCGAGATCTTCTTCGACCTGCAAATATCCGAGGATGACATTGCCGAAGATCAAACAGACCCATCGGTTGAGGTTGAGCAGTGTAAGGAAGTGGATTCCGAAGGCGCTGAGATTGAAATGGGGGTAGCACTGGCTTGTCTACTTTCAGATCCTCCGATCGTACAGAAGTGCTTAGGGGATAACTTCTCGGTATGCATGATCGAGAATGAAACGGTTGCGGGCCTACCATCAACTATTTTGGATGCATCCATCACACCCTCTCTCGTTTGGCAATACGAAGAGGGATTTTTATCAAGCAGCACCGGGTCAGGTAGTGAGCCGGAATCTGATTCCACCGAATCTTGTGAGTCGGAATCAGGTTCCAGCTCAACTGAGTCTGAGTTCGATATTCCTGGGGGTGATAACCCGGATGCCACAGTCCTGTCTAGGTCGTCATTTTCTTTCTCTTTTGAGTCTGTTGTAACAGAAGAATCGAACGGCTTGGAAGTATTTAATGAGAATGATGTGGATGTGGTTTCTGAGTATTTTTCTGTGCCTTTGATTTATTGCTTAAATCAGGATTTTCAAAATTTTGATGAAAACGACGAGGAAGAAATTCCTCCGGGTTTTGCAACGATTAATTGATCAAGAGCAGGAAAGATTTGTTAAACCCTTAATGGATGAAATCACTACTGTGAATGTTGGTACTGAGAAGGTCCCGCAGCTGGTCCAGATCGGGTCCATGTTGTCTTCGGAGGAACACGAGCGCTTAGTCGCTTTATTAAAAGATTTCAAAGACGTTTTCGCGTGGTCCTACGAAGACATGCCTGGAATCGATCCTGAGATTGTACAGCACCGGATCCCTCTTGACCCCGAGGCCCGACCGATCAAACAGAAACTCAGAAGGATTCGTCCGGACTGGGCCATCAAAATTAAGGAAGAGGTCACCAAGCAAATTGATGCAGGCTTCCTGCTGGTATCCGAATACCCGACTTGGTTGGCCAACATTGTTCCAGTACCAAAGAAAGATGGCAAGATCCGAGTATGCGTGGATTTCAGGGATTTGAATAGAGCTAGTCCAAAGGACGACTTCCCCTTGCCACATATTGATAAGTTGGTGGATTTTATGGCGGGGCATGCTTTGCTTTCGTTTATGGATGGCTTCTCAGGTTACAATCAGATAGTAATGGCACCCGAAGACCGGGAGAAGACTGCTTTCACCACCCCATGGGGGACTTACTGCTACAGAGTGATGCCGTTCGGGTTGAAGAATGCTAGAGCTACGTATCAACGGGCCGCGACCACAATATTGCATGATATGATCCACAAAGAGGTTGAGGTGTACGTGGACGACATGATTGTCAAGTCCAAAGAAAGGGAGGGCCACTACACCGCCTTGCAAAAGTTCTTTCAAAGGATCAGAGAATTCCGGTTGCGGCTGAATCCTCAGAAATGTACATTTGGTGTTACAGCGGGAAAAATGATGGGGTTTCTAATTACACAAAGGGGCATCAAGGTCGACCCTTCAAAAATCAAGGCCATCTTAGAAATGCCACCACCAAGGACTAAAAGGGAGGTGCGAGGCTTTCTGGGTAAAGTGCAATTCATAAGACGGTTTATCTCGAAATTAACCTTGATTTGTGAACCACTTTTTGGTCTCCTAAAGAAAGGCAAGAAATTCCAATGGGACGGCCGATGCCAAGCTTCTTTTGAACAGATCAAAGAATATTTACAGAACCCGCCCGTGTTGTCACCGCCAGAGCAGGGGAGACCGTTGATATTGTATCTTTCAGTGACTCAGACCACGATGGGTTGCATGCTTGCGCAAGAATCAGAGGACAAGGTGGAGAGGGCTATCTACTATCTGAGCAAGAAGATGCTAGAGTATGAGACTCGCTACACACCATTAGAGAAGGCTTGCTTAGCTTTGGTATGGGCTACTAGGAAGCTGCGGCACTACCTGTTAGCTCACTCCGTAATGTTGGTTTCACGACTCGATCCCATCAAATATCTTTTCGAGAAACCAGCACTTACGGGTAGGCTAGCTCGTTGGCTACTGTTGCTCTCCGAATTCGATCTGAAATATGTAACACGCAAGTCAGTCAAGGGAAGAGCAGTGGCAGAGTTCTTAGACGATCATCCAGTCGAAGGAGGTGAAGCAGTTGAGTACATATTCCCAGATGAAGCCATTTTGCACATCAACCACGAATATTGGACGATGTACTTTGACGGAGCATCAAATCAATACAGGTATGGGATAGTTGTGTTGCTGATAGCACCAGACAATTCTCGTATCCCTCTAGCCTTCAAACTCCGGTTCAAAGTCTCGAACAATGAAGCAGAATATGAGGCATGCATTGCCGGTCTAGAAGTAGCCTTGGAATTAGGGGCAAGACGGTTGGACGTCATCGGTGACTCAAACCTTGTTATGTCTCAAGCAAAAGGAGACTGGAAAGTCAAAGAAGAAAAGATGATGATGCATCACCAGACCTTGGACTTGTTAATTCCTAGGTTCGAGAAGCTGAACTTTGCTCATCTTCCAAGAGAGAACAACAGGTTTGCAGATTCTTTAGCAACTCTATCTTCCATGATAGACATCCCGTTTGGAGTCCGGATGCGTCCAGTCATCATTGACCATAAATTTGCGCCAGCCTATGAATCAATCGCCGCCATAGATGAAGTTCAAGACGAAAACCCCTGCTATTACGACATTTGGAATTTGTTGGAAAAGGGAACATACCCGCCAGGGGCAAATGCCAAGGATAAGAGGGCGATCAGAAGAATGGTCGTTCAGTTCATCATCTGTGGGGGTAAGCTGTATAAGAGAGGTCATCTGGGAATGCACAAGCTGTGTGTCGAAGCCGAAGAATCGAAGCGCCTGATGAAGGCCATCCATGGAGGAGAGTGCGGTGCACACATGAACGGAGTAATGCTAGCATGGAAGATCCTCAGACAGGGTTACTACTGGTCCACCATGGAGGAGGATTGTATCAGTTTTGTTCGGCGATGCCACAAATGTCAGATCCATGCAAACCGCATGAACATCCCGCCGTCGAAGCTGTACAACATGACTTCACCATGGCCATTTTCAGTTTGGGGAATTGATGTGATCGGGGCTGTCACTCCGAAGGGATCGAATGGACATGAGTTCATCCTGGTCGCGATAGATTACTTTACAAAGTGGGTCGAGGCCTAATCATATGCGGTGTTGAAGGCGTCGCACGTTGCAAAATTTATCAGAAACAATATCATCTGTCGCTATGGGGTCCCAAACGAGGTCATTTCGGATAATGGTTCCCACTTTAAGAAGGAAGTGATTGACTTGTTGGAGAAATATAACGTGACTTTTCATAAGTCATCCACATACCGACCACAAACCAACGGAGCGGTCGAGGCCGCCAATAAGAATATCAAACACATACTGCAGAAGATGGTGGAAACCTACCGGGATTGGCCAGATAAGCTGCCGTTTGCTCTATGGGGCTACAGGACTTCAATTAGAACTTCTACCGGTGCGACTCCGTATTCATTAGTTTATAGAATGGAGGATGTTCTACCTATCGAAATTGAGGTTCCATCATTGCGAGTATTGGCTGAGTGTCAAATAGCCGAAGCAGATTGGCAGCAGAGCAGGTTTGAGGAACTCATGCTCTTTGATAAGAGAAGACTGAAAGCACTGTACCATGTTCAAAGTTATCAGTGCAGAATTGCCCGGGCTTTCAACGAGAAAGTCAAGTCCAGGAATCTAAAGGAAGGAGATTTGGTGCTCAAAGATAACCGAGCTCCCATCCACGACCCAAGAGGCAAGTTCAGACCCAATTGGACTGGTCCCTACATCATCAAATCTATCTGGTCAGGTGGAGCTGTGGTTCTGATGGATCTAGATGGCCTAGAGTTCTCCCAACCGATCAACATGGACAAGTTGAAGAAATATTATCTCTGAGAGGCTCGCTAGGCCGAAAACCCGAAAGGGTGACCTAGGCAAAATTTAGAGCATATAAAAAAATTGGAAAATATAAAAACTGAGCTCGCAAGGTTGAAAACCCGCAAAGGGCGGCCTTGGAAAAAGTTAGAGCGCAAAAGGAGAGTGAAAATACCTGAGTGAACCCCAAGCCTGAACTGCGTAAGGCTTGATTCCCATCTTCGGGATACGTAGGCAACTTCATCCTGAAGTTCAGCCATAAACTTTTCCCCGATCAACTTTGTCTATTTGATCATCTCGGTCATCTTTGTCTATTCAACATTTAAGAGAGTCCGGTTATGATCTCCAGTACAGTGTTATTCAGACTAGGGGCAACTTTCCGTTGCCATGCAGTGCCGCGGTACTATTCAGACTATGGGGCAACTTTCCAGTTGCTGGGATTCGGGGTTGTGCATCTCAGAGACAGATCTCAGGTGTGTCCAGTTCTGATCCATATCGTAAATGATTCTGAAAAGTTTTAATAAAAGTTGCCTTTGTTCAAATTAATCTTTTTATAACTAAGACCATTTTTGGACCAAAGCGGAAAATTTTCAGTGCCACAACCTTCAATTTCATTGATTTCAAAACAGAGTTCTCCTGCTCTTGCATACAATTGAAGTTGCATTTTATTACATTCATAAAGAAAACTTGAAAGTACTAATAAAGCAATAAATCCGGGGCATAGTCAAGTCAGGTGTTCCTGCGCCCCCTCCCAGAGCTGGTCGAAACCTTTGACGCCAAGGTGGGCCCGACCTGTGCCTCCTCATTAAGCCAATCCAACCACGCATCAGATAAAGTGCAATTGAAAGTGGGAGCGGGGGCCAGGAGTTCTCTCGTCCTCCACGCGGTGGCCTGCCGAGCAAGCTATGCGCCTCGGGCTGAGAATACAGCAGGATACTCTATCCCCTCTGGCGGGCAGGTCTGATCATGGCCAAATTGGCGTCGAATCCGGAATGGGAAGAAGAATACACAGTGAGTGAGACCAATCAATTTAATCCCAGTCTGCCGGGACATGTTGTAACTCATTGCCGGAAGGCTCAGCCAAGGGCACCGCCAAGCAATGCGGTCTGCGGACAAGCGGCACGTCCAAGCGAACCACCATTCCTCATCAAGGGCATTGACTAGACGGTGCCGGAAGAAGTAGCCGCGAGCTGAATATGCTGGGCAAGAGTCCACAACCTGCAGTTTGTCCATCAACCATACCTGGGAAGGGATGAAAAATGAGAGAATAAAGAATAGAGAGATGTACGATAAGAGAAAAGTGAGAATAGAGTTTTGTGAGAAAAACCGAGCTTGAGGGCCGAGTGATGTGAGCAATACATATGTGAGATTGGGTGGGAAACATTACCTGTAGTAGTAGTGGGCTCCCTGCTAATCTGGTCGTCTCACGACGATAAAAAGCGTCTAAGCCCATCAACGTCTCAGCCAGAGTCATGGCAATACAGCTCTTGCCCTCCTTCAACCCTTGGGCAACCTCGGTCAGCTGGTGTAGACACCCCATTTTTGACCGCCCTTAAGACTTGGGCACTACTGATGGTTTGCTCGGTGTTGAGAGATGTGCAGGGCAAAGAATCAGTTTCTTCGGGCTAGAAGAGAGGCAAATCCTTCAAAAACACTTTGTTTAGGGGATTGGAGTTGAAGAAGAGAGGAAAGGAGAGGAGAAAACTAGTTTGGGAAAGGTTCGGCGTGAATCCGGGTAGAAGCGAGTTGAGCAGCCCTCGCTGAATCGGGCTTATCTATCTGTACACTTGGAGTTTAGCTATGAGGCCACCACCGTTGAAACGCGTACTTTCGGGGCTTCATTTTTCACTCAGGGATCTCCTAGAGCCAAGTCCGGGTGAGGGAGATATGATCAGTTGAAGTCGGGCATCATCCCGGTTGGATCGAATCTGCACGGCTTCACGGAAAAGGGCATAACTTTTTGCACAGAAGGAATTTTAATGCAAGGTTTGCGCCATTGGAAAGCTAACTTCTGGGGCTTCAATTTGGACACCAACCGGCACTTTTTTGACCTCACCGGCCACCCATCGGCACTATGTTTATCCGACCGGCAATTTATTGTGCCGACCGGCAATTTATTGTGCCGACCGGCAGGTTAAAGTAGCCGACCGGCCTTTTTTGCTAGCCGATGACCTTCCGGAGTATTCTACAGATTGAATGGATGCCAGCTGTGGCAGCTGGAATGCACAGACCCTGCTCCCCATGCAAGTGTGTGGCTGTTTTGCACCATTTGCACACCTTTTGACCCTTTTTTTGCACCCTTTGCTCAAAGCTTCTTGAGGAAGCTTTGACCCCTTGTCTTGGCTTCCTCAAGAAGCTTGCACCTTTGCATTAGCTTCTCTTAGAAGCTTGGTCCCTTTGACCCTTTTGTATAGCTTCTTTGAGAAGCTTTATGTCATTTTCCTTGCTCTATAAAAGGAAGCCATCCTCCTCCTTTGTTTTGGTTCATCAAAACCAGACCTAATACATACATATAACATATATATCACCCTCTCTCTCTATATCTCCCTCTCTCTCTACATTTGGGAGTGTTATAGTGATCAAACACCCTTGTTCTTGGGCCATTTCTTCATCAACTCATAGCACAAGGCATCCAACGCCCATTCCAGCAGCTTGAGGCTGTCCTCCAGAGGTTAAAAGCTCCCAAACTCAGTCCAAGGGTTGCTAAAGTTTGGTTCTACAAGGGTGAGTCTCATTTTCCCTCTTTTGCGCATTTTTTTGGCCTATATCTAAGCCATAGTTGCTTGCACTTTTGGGCTCCGCCCTAAACTTCAAATCATCATATTTTGAGGTCCTCTTCATGTTTGATTGAGGACCTCTTACTGTTTGAGGACAGTAGCTTGCACTTGCTTCAATATCCTCCTTGAATGCCATAATCTTGCATAGAATTTTTGTCTTGCGTGTGATCTGTTTTAGAGCCTGATGTAAACTGAAAATAGGCTTATTTGGAGCCCCTCTTCAACATTGAAGAAGGGCTCAACACTGTTTGGGACTTCCATGTTGTACTCCCCTTTATATCCTCTTTTTGGTCCCATTTTTGTATGTCTTGGCAGCCCCTGATGTTGCTGTTTTTGGACCTTGGTCCGAACTAAAAGTGGCTTTATTTTGACCTCCTGAACATGTTTTATTAAGGGTATTTTCTTGTTTGGTGAATGTTTTGTATACCTCATGTTATAGCCACTTTTGAGCCTCATTTTGCATTGTATTTCTAGCATGTTTGTATACTGATTTCGGGGCTGCCATGAACTGTAAATGTGCATATTTTGGGCCCCTCTTCAATTTTGTTGAAGGGACCTAACATGTTTGGGGACATCAGCTGTGAGTTGCTTCATAATCTCATGTTTAGGGCCGTTTTTGTATGCCATTGTTGCCCTATCTTTGTTTGCTTTTTGGCCATGAGTTGTACTATTAAAATGCTAATTTTGGGGCTGCCTTGCTACTTTCTATTCATTGCATATCCATGTTGTGCATGTTTGATATAGCTATAGGCCATTTCGGGTGCCAAAGTCCATGTTTCGGGACTATTCCATGCATCGGGTGTGTTTTCGCCTCATTCCGGGGCTGTTTTCCCCCATATTTCAGTGCTGAAATCCCATTAGCATATTTGCATGTCATTTTCCATGCCATTGCATTGCATATGCCACTGCCTCGGTTTGCGTGCCCGTGTGCACGCATTTCGAGGCACTTCATTTTCATTCATCGGCCTCTTATGTGAGTGTGGCTGAGGCTCTCTCATGTTAGTATAAGTCCATGTTGCATTCTATATGCCGTTTTAGCCATTGCATTGCATATGCCATTGCCTCGGTTTGCGTGCCCGTGTGCACGCATTTCGAGGCACTTCATTTTCATATTATGGCCACTGTTTTAGGCCTATTTGGGGCTGCCTAATTCATGTTTAAGTCCATCTTCTATTTGGTTTGCATGCTTACCTTGCATGTTTGCTTGTAAGCTTTGCATGATTACATTGCATTGTTCATGTTGCATGATAGCTAACATGCTTAGGTTGCATTGCATCAACATGCATTCCTTGTCCCTTGATTTGGGTGATAGGGATTGGGAGTTTGTTTGATTGATTTGCATTGCATTTGAAATCAAAGTTGCATACTTGATTCCTTGGGCCATCATGCATGGAAATGCGTGATTGGTGGTCCGAGAATTGAGGCACATGCCCCTTTGAGTCATTACCATGATAAGGGACATGAATGGTGCATATATGCCTTGAATTGTGCTGCCATGCTTTGCTTTGCACTCTGTTGCTGTCAATTGCAGGTTCTGCAGACATTCCTTGCCGACCGGCAGTATATATTGCCGACCGGCAGTAAACAAGCAGCCGATGGATTCATCTTGTGCCGATGGCAATTCTACTCAGCCGGCGGCACTCCCCAGTGTCCAGGGATGCAACCCTGAGGTTTTGACAGCCTCCAGAGGAGCAGAGGAAAGAAAACAGAGGCAGCTTGCGCATGGCGGCGCATTTCCCGAGGCGTTTACTGCTTTTCTTAGTCTATTTTAATTTGTTAATTAAATTAGGCAATTTGTAATATTTAATTAGCTTGCGTAGTTAATTAATTTGTAATATTTATTCGGTCCCTCCGAGTGAGGGTAAATCTGTAATAAGTGTGTGTGGGTGGTGTGTATGTCTTCCAACCTCACTTCTTTCTTCCCTTTTATTTACCTGCTTATGATGGTAGATTAGGGCACATTTATTTTAGCATACCTTATGCTATGCATGCGTGCATTCATGCATTTGTTGACATGCATCAGGCTCGGTACATCACGCTAACTGCATTTGTACTTCAATTTACAAATCGAATATGTGATAATTGATCGCATTACATATGCCATGCTTAGGTTAACCGAGCCTATCTAAATTGCATCCTGTATGTGTTGCATTAGGCAATTTAACATGAACTAGGACACGCACATTTTGCTAACTAGTTTACTGTTTTGGCACGGAGTACTAGGTAAGCTTTTATGCTTTAGCATATCGCATGCGTGTGAATGTTGCCATGATAGCATGATTACCATGAGGCTAGCTGCTTATGTGATATAACTGCTTGAATGCCTGTGGATGGAGGTTGAATTACCTAAAATGGAATAACACATTAAAACTGTGAATTTTAAAGCCCACTAGATAGTGGCAAAACCATCTTTTCTAAAAGCCCACTTGAGGGTGGCAAAACCTGCATTTTAGCCTACTTGCGAGTAGCAAACCCTTTTCAAAACAAACATGAAATGTTTTGTTCCAATTTAGGCGATTTGGTCTATACTTGTTTGCTGCACGCATAACATAGTAATTCTAGGCTAACAATTGGTTTAAGAACACATAAAGTTTTCAAAAACGGATATCACGGTTAGTAGAGGCCGGTCTTCGGACCGGGCGAATGGGGGTGCTCATAGCTGACCTTCCCCGATCGTACCCAAGCTCCCGAGCCGAGACAACTCCGGTGATGACGGACATGTGGCCTTCGGCACCGAGTCAGGGTTTCCTAAATTCTCCCATAAAAAAAATATTTAGGTGGCGACTCTGTATCTGGCAAAGCAGTCCATGTTTGGCACTACTTTTTCAAAAATCTGTTTCTCAAAACGATTTGCCAGATTTGGACTCTTTGGTTCAGATTAAGAACCGTGACACAAATTGAGTCCGAACTGTAGCACGAGTCCCACGCGGGCGCTGTTACAGTTTCTGGCGACTCTGCTGGGGAATTTAGAGAGCTTGACTCGAACTCGTGATATCCCATTTTGACTTCATTTATGTGTTTCTTTGCATTGCATGTGCATTGGTGCGCGTAGGAACACAGTGTTTGCCATCTGCCATTCCTGAACGGTTTGCCGGAGGCTTGTCTTGTCAAGGCATGTCCATAAGGCTGACCGGCTATGGGCTCTGACAGCATGGGAACACAAACCCCGGTTTTACCGGGGCACCCTTTTCGACCATTCGACCTAGTGCATATTCGGAATCCATAGTGACCATTCCAAGCTAGGACAGGTTGCTCACCCGATGTTAGGTTGTTTGAAACCGCTGTGTGCGTAGTGAAACCCTAGCTCCTGACAAAATAGGACAGGAAAACCCTACCCCAACATAGGGGTGTTTTGGCTCTCTCTTACTTGCTATGTGCTTTTAGAGTGTATCTCTATAGGAATGCACATACCAGTTTACAAGTCTGGGCATCAGGCCTGTGGGCATCAGCATCAGTATTTGGGGAATCAGTTTTACCTGAGGGTATCAATTTTGGGACAGATATTTGGGGAGCAGTGATCAGTGTTGAGCACAATCATTCCACTATGATCATATCCGAGCTGAAATGCTGTCTGTTTTCTCTTTTGCAAGGTAGTCCTGGAACCATAGCTTCAGAAGGCTCCGATATCCCCCGGGTACATTGGATTTGTACTGATAGACTTTGTCAGGTCAGAGATTCAGTTCAAGGGTAATTAGAGCCAGGGAAGGCTAGTCAGGCACAGGCCACCAGTACAACAGCTACCAGATCAGTGATCTTTGAGCAGTCGGGCTGAGATTCCCGAGCCTATTGCCGACACAGATATACCGGTTGCTCAGTTAGATTAGAACAGTATGTCAAGTCTGGAAGAGATGGTGCGCCAACTCCAGGACAGTATGAAAGCCATGCAGCAAGACACAGTCCGTCAAGCAGAATTCGCCAAGCAACAGGCTGTGGTCATAGCCCAACAGGCAGAGACAATTGCCAGATTGGAGCAGCAAACTGGAGTATCTACTTCGCACCAGGCTCCTCCCCCACCAAGAGTTCCCATACTCGGGGAGGCAACCCATGTCCAGGATGATACGGACATTCCAGTCGGGCCAGCTCCACCCCCGATTCTGCCTCAACTCTCCAAGGCACCCACTCCTATCAATCAATCGGATTCTCCCTTTGAGTCCGAGGTGGACCCCATGGCATTAAAAATGAGCAAGCTTGAAAAGCTGTTTAAGAAATCTCAAGGCGCAAAGTCCATCCCGGGCATTGAGGACGGGTACACCGACGCAGCTGTGACTCTGCCGGATAGGTTCAAGATGCCTCACATCGACCGTTTTGATGGGTCAGGAGATCCCATGGTCCACCTGAGCTTGTTTTCAGATGTTTTGCGCCCGATGGGCTTGACAAGATTACAGAAGCTCTCCCTTTTTGGCAGGACCCTGTCAGGTATTGCGGTCACCTGGTACGCCAAATTGGAGGATTCAGTGAAACGAAGCTGGGAGGAAATGGCCGAGGCCTTTGTCGCACAATATTCATACAATACCCAAATCGAGATTACGACCCGTGATCTTGAGACGATGAGACAGGAGCCGAAGGAGAGCTTCTCAGAATTCGTAGCCCGCTAGAGGGCCAAGGCTTCAATGATGACCCTTAGGCCCACTGACAAGGATCAAATACGGATGATTGTGCGCAATCTCCAGCCTAAGCTAGTGCAGAGAATGATTGTAATCCCCTTTCCCACTTTCTCAGATTTACACGATATGGGGGTACAAATCGAAGATGCAATGAGGCAAGGTCTGTTTGACCAGGATAAGGAGCAGCCCAGGAGGGCATTTTCCCGCAATTCTAATGCGACCACCAGTGGTGATGCAGGTTCAAGATCTTCTGAAGTAGACATGGTTACCACCACTGCATCAAAAACAGCCACCCCATTCACCGGTGCGTCCGGAAGTAGCTCACAAAAAAACAAATATCCACCTCGAGTCAAGAGGGTCTTCACCCCACTTCATATGCCTTTGTCAAAGGCTCTAGAGGTCTTACTTCGGAAAGGACATCTGAAACCATTGGAACAACGGCCCCTACCCGATCCTATCCCTGCAAAGCATGACCAGACTAAGTACTGTGCGTACCACCAACAAACCGGTCATGAGACCGATAGCTGCTTTCGTCTGCGCCATGATGTACAGGATTTGTTTGACAACAAGGTCATCGCCGCGCCAGCTCAGTAAAGTCTATCACCACTGGATCAGTGAACCCGGGGGATAGTACGAATACGTGATCAGGGGATGAACCACCTGTGGGCGGCACTCAGTTTACTCCAGATGTGGCGTTTGGCACGCACTGTTTCGAGCATTTTACGAATGCTAGTTTTTGTGTTTTTTTTTTGACTTGGGTATTGGGTCAGTCTTCTCAATTTGTATTGAGTCAGTCTTTCATACTGAGTCAGTCGGGTCTGTCTTGTTGTATCGAGTCAGTCCTGTTTTGTTAAAGTCGGGTGATTCCGGGGGTGTTACTTCGGATATCACTATTTTGCTTTGTGTTTGTCCTTTTGAGTCTGTTTCTGCCAGGGAGCCAGTTGTGCCAACAGATTTGAATGAACAGCAGTGATTTTCACACTCTTGTGTTTGCTTCTGCCGTGTGCCAGTTGTGCCAGAAGTATTGAATGGAATGACAGTGCTCTTCGCCTGCCTTTTCTGTGCCTTGAAATCATTGTATCGACCTAAGTTTTTTTCAAAACTTTTTTTGAACACTGCGGTGAAAACGAAGAGGAAGGAATTCCTCGGGATTTGCAAAATTTTGATCATTTGAGAGAATGAGAGGCATGCTAAGCCCTTAATGAATGAGATCATGTTTGTTAATGTGAGTACTGAGAAGGGTCCTGGCCTGATCCAGATTGGTCCCACACTGTCTTCAGCGCGAGCGATTTGTCGCTTTCTTAAAAACTTTTGAAAAATGTTTTGCGCAGTCCTATGAAGACTTGTGTGGAATTGCTCTTGAGATTGTGCAGCCTAGGATCGCTCTCAGCCTCAAGATTCTGTCCATTTGTTTTCAAACCTCGGACTTAAATTCAGAATGTTCAATGGTCAACCGCCATATGAGGCCTGTGTGGCCAGATTCGAAGCAGCCCTCGGACAAGAGGCAAGAAAGTCAGATCAAGAAGATTAGACCTCATCAGAAGAAGCTTGTAAAGCTAGAACAGAAGTACCCTTCAAACTAGGGGCAAAGATGTCAGACGTGCTCGAAGAGCCGAAGATGAGTCCTCTTGCAAATCAACAGCCACTCTCCTGGATACGGATGGCTTCAAAACCCTAAAACCATTTGGCATGGATTTGTTACACTTTTACCCTTTGAGAGGCTCGCTGGGCCGAAAACCCGGAAGGGCGACCCAGGCAAAAGTTAGAGCAAAAGAAAAATACAAAAAAAAAATGCAAAGAAAAGAACAAAAAGAGAAAATCAAAAAAAGGAAATGAAAGGAAAAGAAATGAAAAGAATTGAAAAGAAAAGAAGAACAAAGCTCGCAAGGTCGAAAACCCGCAACGGGCGCCTTAGCAAAAGTTAGAGCCTAAAAAGGAGAGGTTAATACCCGAGTGTACCTTAACCCCCGAACTACGTAAGGCTTGATTCCCATCTTTGGGATACGTAGGCAACTTCATTCTGAAGTCCAGCCCTAAAACACTTCAAATTCAACTGTGTCCATGTGATGGTTCTAGTCATCTTTGTCTTTTCTGTATCCGGGAGTTCGGTTGCAATCATCGCTCTGAGGAGTGATTACAATACACTACGGTGCCATTCAGACAAGGGGCAACTTTCCGTTGCCATTCAATGCGCTGCGGTGCCGTGCAAACAAGGGGCAACTTTCCGTTGCCATGTAGCTCTCCTCGAGCAAGGGGGCAATTTTCCTCCAAATCCGAGGTTGTGCGTCTCAAGAGTGGGTTCCGTGCTTGTTAAGCATTGGCCGTTTGCAAAAATAGTTTTTGAGAATTTTTACTGAAGCTGACTACTTTTCTCGAAAATTGTTCCATCTTTTCCAAAAATTGGACCATTTCTTGGACCCAAAAAAGGAAAATTTTCAGTGCTCATAGCCTGACTTGCATGATTTCAAATCAAAAATCGAACAAGTGTGTTAATCTAAACTCTCATATTGGTCAAAATTGTTTTCGTAGAAAACCAAAAAATGGTCAAAATGATGAACTAGGGGCACAGTTGAATCAGGCTTCCTGTCTTTTCCCCATTTTCAACATACTTGCCAAGAAGGGCACTCTACCTGCCAGAAAAGGGCACAACTGAAGTCAACAACAAAGGGCTGAAAGCTCTCTCATCCTCCAAGCAACGAGGAATCAAGTCAAGTACGAAGCACGAACTAGAATGGGACGAGATGTTCCACTCCCTCATCTGGACAGATCTAACCACGTCCAAACTCCCCAGCAGGGCATCATCAACCGATGTTAGCTGCAGATTTGCTACACACCCAGTTGTAGCACAACCCCTCTGTGGGAGGAATTCACTGTTGTGAACAAGAATCAAAAACTGGTAGAATACCAGGGGTAAGAGCCCACAATTTCCAGCTTATCCATCAACCACCCAGGGGAGGGATGAAAAACGAGAGATTAAAGAATAGAGAGATGTGCGCTGAGAGAAAAAGCGAGAAAAGGGTTTTGAGAGAAAAACCGAGCTTGAGAGCCGAGTGATGTGAGAATCACAAATAAGAAAGGGTGGGAATAATACCCGGTGAAACAGGCTCCCTGTGTACGTCTGTGTGTCGTGTCTTTTGTTTTGTTTGTCTCGATTCTTGCTTTGAGTCGTTCCGAGCGTGTCTCGACGTGTTTAGGTTGTTTACCTTTTGTTTTCCGTTGTTGAGTCTTTCTCGCTGTGTTCAGTCGTAGGCTCAATACCTGGTCGAAAACTCATCTCTCAATTTCAAAAATAAATCGTTTTGTGCTCAGAGTGATGTGTCATCCTTCACGTTTGTGCAAAACAAGATTCTTTTTTCCATAAAACTGCAGGGTCCACCCCCGATAAGTGTGAACGGTGAAACCAGGACCTATCTGAAGCTATGATGGTTCCAAACTACAAAGCAAAGACAAAAGAGCGAAAATCGAAGTATCTGAGTTTGTGTCAACTTCAGAAAATTCCGTGATTGTACTCCGGACGTACCTCTTCAGGGCCTTGTCAATGCTCCGAAATATGAGTGTACCTTTACCTCAGGCGCAAGATCAATCCTGCTTCAAGGTTATGCACTCTTCTACTTGCATTGTTATGCACCCACTTCACTTGCATTGTAATGCATTATACCTATCAAGTTTCTTCCTCAATCATGCACGATATTGCATGCACGGTTCATTCGAAGAAGTTCCGTTTTGAGGTCATTCACTTTAGTGTATCAATCACACACACTCATTCGCTTAGTGTATCAATCACACTTCATTCGCCTTAGTGTATCAATCACACTTCATTTGCCTTAGTGTATCAATCACACTTTACTCGCTTTGAGTATCTATCACCCACATTCTCATTTAGTGTATCAATCACACTCTCTTCACTTAGTGTATCAATCACACTTCTTTCATTTTGTGTATCTATCACACACATTCTCGTTTTCTGTATCACACTTTCAGTGTATCAATCACACTTCATTGATTTAGTATATCAATCATACTTGTTCACATAGTGCATCTATCACACTTTGTGTTCATTTTCAGTATATCTATCATACTTGTTCACATAGTGCATCTATCACACTTTGTGTTCATTTTCAGTATATCTATCATACTTGTTCACATAGTGCATCTATCACACTTTGTGTTCATTTTCAGTATATCAATCATACTTCGTTCACACTGTGCATCTATCACACTTTGTGTTCACCTTTAGTATATCTATCATACTTGCTCACTGAGTGCATCTATCACACTTCGTGTTCACCTTTAGTGTATCAATCACACTTTGTTCACTAAGTGCATCTATCACACTTCGTGTTCACTTTTAGTGTACCAATCACACTCAGTTCACATAGTGCATCTATCACACTTTGTGTTCGCTTTTAGTGTATCAATCACGCTCTGTTCACATAGTGCATCTATCACACTTTGTGTTCACTTTTAGTGTATCAATCACACTCTGTTCACATAGTGCATCAATCACACTTTGTGTTCATTTTCAGTATATCAATCATACTTCGTTCACACTGTGCATCTATCACACTTTGTGTTCATTCGCTTAGTGTATCAATCACACTCTGTTCACATAGTGCATCTATCACACTTTGTGTTCACTTTTAGTGTATCAATCACACTCTGTTCACATAGTGCATCTATCACACTTTGTGTTCATTTTCAGTATATCAATCATACTCTGTTCACATAGTGCATCTATCACACTTCGTGTTCACTTTTAGTGTATCAATCACACTCTGTTCACATAGTGCATCTATCACACTTTGTGTTCATTTTCAGTATATCAATCATACTTTGTTCACACTGTGCATCTATCACACTTTGTGTTCGCTTTTAGTGTATCAATCACACTCTGTTCACATAGTGCATCTATCACACTTTGTGTTCCCTTTTAGTATATCTATCATACTTGCTCACTAAGTGCATCTATCACACTTCGTGCTTGCTTTCAGTATATCTATCATACTTGCTCACTAAGTGCATCTATCACACTTCGTGTTCGCTTTCAGTATATCTATCATACTTTGTTCACATAGTGCATCTATCACACTTTGTGTTCCCTTTTAGTATATCTATCATACTTTGTTCACACTGTGCATCTATCACACTTTGTGTTCACCCTTTGTGTATCTATCACACTATGCTCACCATACTCGCTTAGTGTATCTATCACACGCTCAACTACTGTATGTATCACATGTTGCTTCATATTGTGTATCAATCACACACGTTCGCTTTGTGTATCAATCACACACTCTCACTTTGTGTATCTATCACACGCTCACACTATTGCTTCATATAGTGTATCCATCACACTCGCTTCACCTTTTATGTATCTATCACACTATGCTCACTTTGTGTATCTATCACACGTTCACTTTGTGTATCCATCACACGCTCCCTTTGTGCATCCACCACACACGGTTGCTTGGTGTATCTATCACATATTTGCTCAGTGTATCCATCACACTTGTTTCGCTTTGTGTATCTATCACACTTTGCTTTGCTTAGTGTATCAATCACACTTTATTCGTGTAAGCATGTCCATCACACTCTCTTCACTATGTGTATCTATCACGCATGTTTGTCCACTTAGTGTATCTATCACACTTCGTTCACTTTTGTGTATCTAACGCACATATTCGTGAGAATTGCATAATTCTCTTACATCCTTTCTGCATGAGATGTAGTTTGGTTCATGTCTACTTGCTGGCATAGCATTCGCTTAAAATGTTGCATTTATTTTGCATAATTGCTTCATCACAGCTACATTCGCGCTATTTTGCGCATCGCACTGTTTTGTGCAGTTCAACATTCGCGCTATTTTGCGCACCTCACTTGTACTTGTTAGTACATTGCATTGTTTTGAATGCAAACTGGCTTCGCGTGGCGTATAAGTCCAATTATCAAAGTCTTCCTGCATATCATTTGCATCCTGCCCCTGAACTACGCTGGTTTGATTCCTTGCAAAGGGATACGTAGGCAGCCTGGGGGCACAACCATTTATTTATCGGTATTTTGTTTGTTTGTCCAAGTCTTCGGCCTTGTCAAAAATGGGTCGTCTCTGGGCTTTGACATTCACTCCCGTCATTGTTATGACTTTCGAGTTCTGTCAAAGAGGGGCAACTGTAGACACCCCATTTTTGACCGCCCTTAAGACTTGGGCACTACTGATGGTTTGCTCGGTGTTGAGAGATGTGCAGGGCAAAGAATCAGTTTCTTCGGCTAGAAGAGAGGCAAATCCTTCAAAACACTTTGTTTAGGGGATTGGAGTTGAAGAAGAGAGGAAAGGAGAGGAGAAAACTAGTTTGGGAAAGGTTCGGCGTGAATCCGGGTAGAAGCGAGTTGAGCAGCCCTCGCTGAATCGGGCTTATCTATCTGTACACTTGGATTTTAGCTATGAGGCCACCACCGTTGAAAAGCTTACTTTCGGGGCTTCATTTTTCACTCAGGGATCTCCTAGAGCCAAGTCCGGGTGAGGGAGATATGATCAGTTGAAGTCGGGCATCATCCCGGTTGGATCGAATCTGCGCGGCTTCACGGAAAAGGGCATAACTTTTTGCACAGAAGGAATTTTAATGCAAGGTTTGCGCCATTGGAAAGCTAACTTCTGGGGCTTCCATTTGGACACCAACCGGCACTTTTTTGACCTCACCGGCCACCCATCGGCACTATGTTTATCCGACCGGCAATTTATTGTGCCGACCGGCAATTTATTGTGCCGACCGGCAGGTTAAAGTAGCCGACTGGCCTTTTTTGCTAGCTGATGACCTTCCGGAGTATTCTACAGATTGAATGGATGCCAGCTGTGGCAGCTGGAATGCACAGACCCTGCTCCCCATGCAAGTGTGTGGCTGTTTTTCACCATTTGCACACCTTTTGACCCTTTTTTTGCACCCTTTTCTCAAAGCTTCTTGAGGAAGCTTTGACCCCTTGTCTTGGCTTCCTCAAGAAGCTTGCACCTTTGCATTAGCTTCTCTTAGAAGCTTGGTCCCTTTGACCCTTTTGTATAGCTTCTTTGAGAAGCTTTATGTCATTTTCCTTGCTCTATAAAAGGAAGCCATCCTCCTCCTTTGTTTTGGTTCATCAAAACCAGACCTAATACATACATATAACATATATATCACCCTCTCTCTCTATATCTCCCTCTCTCTCTACATTTGGGAGTGTTATAGTGATCAAACACCCTTGTTCTTGGGCCATTTCTTCATCAACTCATAGCACAAGGCATCCAACGCCCATTCCAGCAGCTTGAGGCTGTCCTCCAGAGGTTAAAAGCTCCCAAACTCAGTCCAAGGGTTGCTAAAGTTTGGTTCTACAAGGGTGAGTCTCATTTTCCCTCTTTTGCGCATTTTTTTGGCCTATATCTAAGCCATAGTTGCTTGCACTTTTGGGCTCCGACCTAAACTTCAAATCATCATATTTTGAGGTCCTCTTCATGTTTGATTGAGGACCTCTTGCTGTTTGAGGACAGTAGCTTGCACTTGCTTCAATATCCTCCTTGAATGCCATAATCTTGCATAGAATTTTTGTCTTGCGTGTGATCTATTTTAGAGCCTGATGTAAACTGAAAATAGGCTTATTTTGAGCCCCTCTTCAACATTGAAGAAGGGCTTAACACTGTTTGGGACTTCCATGTTGTACTCCCCTTTATATCCTCTTTTTGGTCCCATTTTTGTATGTCTTGGCAGCCCCTGATGTTGCTGTTTTTGGACCTTGGTCCGAACTAAAAGTGGCTTTATTTTGACCTCCTGAACATGTTTTATTAAGGGTATTTTCTTGTTTGGTGAATGTTTTGTATACCTCATGTTATAGCCACTTTTGAGCCTCATTTTGCATTGTATTTCTAGCATGTTTGTATACTGATTTCGGGGCTGCCATGAACTGTAAATGTGCATATTTTGGGCCCCTCTTCAATGTTGTTGAAGGGCCCTAACATGTTTGGGGACATCAGCTGTGAGTTGCTTCATAATCTCATGTTTAGGGCCGTTTTTGTATGCCATTGTTGCCCTATCTTTGTTTGCTTTTTGGCCATGAGTTGTACTATTAAAATGCTAATTTTGGGGCTGCCTTGCTACTATCTATTCATTGCATATCCATGTTGTGCATGTTTGATATAGCTATAGGCCATTTCGGGTGCCAAAGTCCATGTTTCGGGACTATTCCATGCATCGGGTGTGTTTTCGCCTCATTCCGGGGCTGTTTTCCCCCATATTTCAGTGCTGAAATCCCATTAGCATATTTGCATGTCATTTTCCATGCCATTGCATTGCATATGCCACTGCCTCGGTTTGCGTGCCCGTGTGCACGCATTTCGAGGCACTTCATTTTCATTCATCGGCCTCTTATGTGAGTGTGGCTGAGGCTCTCTCATGTTAGTATAAGTCCATGTTGCATTCTATATGCCGTTTTAGCCATTGCATTGCATATGCCATTGCCTCGGTTTGCGTGCCCGTGTGCACGCATTTCGAGGCACTTCATTTTCATATTATGGCCACTGTTTTAGGCCTATTTGGGGCTGCCTAATTCATGTTTAAGTCCATCTTCTATTTGGTTTGCATGCTTACCTTGCATGTTTGCTTGTAAGCTTTGCATGATTACATTGCATTGTTCATGTTGCATGATAGCTAACATGCTTAGGTTGCATTGCATCAACATGCATTCCTTGTCCCTTGATTTGGGTGATAGGGATTGGGAGTTTGTTTGATTGATTTGCATTGCATTTGAAATCAAAGTTGCATACTTGATTCCTTGGGCCATCATGCATGGAAATGCGTGATTGGTGGTCCGAGAATTGAGGCACATGCCCCTTTGAGTCATTACCATGATAAGGGACATGAATGGTGCATATATGCCTTGAATTGTGCTGCCATGCTTTGCTTTGCACTCTGTTGCTGTCAATTGCAGGTTCTGCAGACATTCCTTGCCGACCGGCAGTATATATTGCCGACCGGCAGTAAACAAGCAGCCGATGGATTCATCTTGTGCCGGTGACTACACCGCACTGCCGGTGGCAATTCTACTCAGCCGGCGGCACTCCCCAGTGTCCAGGGATGCAACCCTGAGGTTTTGACAGCCTCCAGAGGAGCAGAGGAAAGAAAACAGAGGCAGCTTGCGCATGGCGGCGCATTTCCCGAGGCGTTTACTGCTTTTCTTAGTCTATTTTAATTTGTTAATTAAATTAGGCAATTTGTAATATTTAATTAGCTTGCGTAGTTAATTAATTTGTAATATTTATTCGGTCCCTCCGAGTGAGGGTAAATCTGTAATAAGTGTGTGTGGGTGGTGTGTATGTCTTCCAACCTCACTTCTTTCTTCCCTTTTATTTACCTGCTTATGATGGTAGATTAGGGCACATTTATTTTAGCATACCTTATGCTATGCATGCGTGCATTCATGCATTTGTTGACATGCATCAGGCTCGGTACATCACGCTAACTGCATTTGTACTTCAATTTACAAATCGAATATGTGATAATTGATCGCATTACATATGCCATGCTTAGGTTAACCGAGCCTATCTAAATTGCATCCTGTATGTGTTGCATTAGGCAATTTAACATGAACTAGGACACGCACATTTTGCTAACTAGTTTACTGTTTTGGCACGGAGTACTAGGTAAGCTTTTATGCTTTAGCATATCGCATGCGTGTGAATGTTGCCATGATAGCATGATTACCATGAGGCTAGCTGCTTATGTGATATAACTGCTTGAATGCCTGTGGATGGAGGTTGAATTACCTAAAATGGAATAACACATTAAAACTGTGAATTTTAAAGCCCACTAGATAGTGGCAAAACCATCTTTTCTAAAAGCCCACTTGAGGGTGGCAAAACCTGCATTTTAGCCTACTTGCGAGTAGCAAACCCTTTTCAAAACAAACATGAAATGTTTTGTTCCAATTTAGGCGATTTGGTCTATACTTGTTTGCTGCACGCATAACATAGTAATTCTAGGCTAACAATTGGTTTAAGAACACATAAAGTTTTCAAAAACGGATATCACGGTTAGTAGAGGCCGGTCTTCGGACCGGGCGAAAGGGGGTGCTCATAGCTGACCTTCCCCGATCGTACCCAAGCTCCCGAGCCGAGACAACTCCGGTGATGACGGACATGTGGCCTTCGGCACCGAGTCAGGGTTTCCTAAATTCTCCCATAAAAAAAATATTTAGGTGGCGACTCTGTATCTGGCAAAGCAGTCCGTGTTTGGCACTACTTTTTCAAAAATATGTTTCTCAAAACGATTTGCCAGATTTGGACTCTTTGGTTCAGATTAAGAACCGTGACACAAATCGAGTCCGAACTGTAGCACGAGGCCCACGCGGGTGCTATTACAGCTGGACACTAGACCCTCCGGAGCCTGAGACAAATAGGAAATGAGATAGCATGCACAAACAGAGGGCGTGTCGCCGGAAGCCTTGCCAATGATGGTTGTTGCGATCACCGGCATCAAAAAACCGATCGATCAAACTCGGAATATCCAGCATCCCGTCACAAATCAGAGACCGAGCGTCACGCATAATGAGCCCACACATTTTCCCTAAGGATTGGGCATGGCCAAAATTAAGTTGGGGCAGGAGCTCCTCGTCGCGCTCGGACTCCATTAAGGCTCGAAAATCTTCGAAGGTAGGACATATCTCTTGCCCAGCGAAGCTAAAGACATGCGTCACCGGATTCCAAAACCTCGCCGCGGCATGGAGAAACGGAAGGTGCAACGGAGTACGACCCAGAGTGAATAGTGCATTTATGTTGAAACCCCGGAAATTCAACTTTTCCGAGCCATCCAAGCTAGAAATCCAAGCTGTGAGATTTTGAGCAAGAAACTCTTCCATTAGGGAAAATCAGTGTGGAATTGAGTAAAACTACGAAGCTGAGGTCTTTTGTAGGAGATAAGGTTGGGTGGAGGACAGGTGTCAACATTTTGGTGATTCCTTCATTCATGGCCGGCTGGCCAAATATTGTGCCGACCGGCCATCACTTTTTGCCAACCGAACAAATTCCTGGCCGATGGCCATTTCTTGTGGCCGATGGCCTCTACCCCTGGCCGATGGTCTTCCTCCTTGTTCCCTGAGCTGTTTATGCTAGGGATTGGGGAACTCCACCACCTCCAATCCCCCCCGGTGATCGATTCCTATGGAGTCACACCTGTCTGCTTATTGAGTTATTGTACATTGCTTATCGAGTTGTATTTCACTCTCTTTAAGTCTTTGATTTGTTTATCGAGTTGTACTCACACTTGATTGGTTATATCATGCCTTTGTTTTGCTTATCAAGTTGTAAGTCGGTTCACTACCTAATTATTACGATGCAAGTACTCAACATTCAAAACAGGTTCAATTTCGTTCACATTGTGGTGTGATACCTTGCGATGCGATGCATAGAAAATTTACAAATGCAACATCTTTTGAACAAAATGGTCGTTTCATTCCCATCACGTGTTTTGCAAAATATGTAATTTTGAGAAAGTATAAAACCTGCCCGAGGCAGTGCAATGTGTTTAAACTACCAGTAAAAAGGAAAGTAAAACATAGAATGGCAGGGTAGCAAAGTGTCAGAAATTGATACCAGTAAAACTCCCCTTATGGTCAACGCACCTTCCGCGCCTTTGTTCGGGTCAACTACATGGTTTGGCACCTTCATCACTCGAGACAATGTGGGAAAGCACACTTTTGAAACGTGAACCTTCGAGTTGACCTCAGGCCACAACTTCTACGAGCGATGCTCGGTACGTACGAAGAACGTCCCTTCCCGTATCCTTTTCATGTCTTGTGGATTCCACAAATCGTTTCAATTATGCTGTGTTACAGTACTTTACATTCCAGCATCGTGAATAACATGTTTTTACTTACATGTGTACATTCAACTCTTCTCATACACACTACTTGCGTAGACCGCATGTTTGTAATCAATTTCATTACTTGCGTAGACCGCATGTTTTGCTTGCGTAGACCGCATATTTGCAATCAATTTCATTACTTGCGTAGACCGCATGTTTTGCTTGCGTAGACCGCATGTTTATAATTAATTACATTACCTGCGTAGACCGCATGTTTGTAATCAATTTCATTACTTGCATAGACCGCATGTTTCACTTGCGTAGACCGCATGTTTTGCTTGCGTAGACCGCATGTTTGTAATCAATTTCATTACTTGCGTAGACCGCATGTTTTGCTTGCGTAGACCGCATGTTTATAATTAATTACGTTACCTACGTAGACTGCATGTTTGTAATCAATTTCATTACTTGCGTAGACCGCATGTTTTGCTTGCGTAGACCGCATGTTTGTAATCAATTTCATTACTTGCACAGACCGCATGTTTCACTTGCGTAGACCGCATGTTTTGCTTGCGTAGACCGCATGTTTGTAATCAATTTCATTACTTGCGTAGACCGCATGTTTTGCTTGCGTAGACCGCATGTTTATAATTAATTACGTTACCTACGTAGACCGCATGTTTGTAATCAATTTCATTACTTGCGTAGACCGCATGTTTTGCTTGCGTAGACTGCATGTTTGTAATCAATTTCATTACTTGCGTAGACCGCATGTTTTGCTTGCGTAGACCACATATTTGTAATCAATTTCATTACTTGCGTAGACCGCATGTTTTGCTTGCGTAGACCGCATGTTTGTAATCAATTTCATTACTTGCGTAGACCGCATGTTTTGCTTGCGTAGACCGCATGCTTTACTTACATATGTTTAAATTTCTTCATACACATTGTGCACGTTGTCACGTGTTCTTTACTTACATGTGTTTGTGCCTTCACGGCATTGTTATGCGTCCCACTCAACTTGCGTTGTCACGCACTTTCGACTGCATGTTATGCATGTTGCTAACAATATTGTACCTGTTAAGTTTGCTTTCTTTTCAGGCACGATATTGTATGTACGGTTCATTTGAGGCTGGTGCAACCAGACGAACCGGACAGGTATTGTATCCTCTGCGTGAGACGTATTGAGAATTGCATAATTCTCTTACATCCTTTCTGAATTGTAGTGTAGTTCGGTGTATGCTTGCTTAAAACTGTTGTATGTGGGCTTCGTTACAGCTTTCTTTGCATGATCATAAGTTCTGTTCGACTTTGTGCATTGTCTTGCATTTTGACCCTGCCTTCGGGCACATATCCTGCTTATCTTGCATATCTATCTATGTCTTCGGCCTTGTCAAAAATGGGTCGTCTCTGGGCTTTGGCATTCACTCCCGTCATTGTTATGACTTTCGAGTTCTGCCAAAGAGGGGCAACTGTAGACACCCCATTTTTGACCGTCCTCAAGACTTGGACGTCACCGTTGGAACACTCGGTGATCATCCGTGCTTGTGTTCGTCTCGAGTTCCCGGAGGTCTCGGCTGCGCGCCTCGCCTCAGGATCTCTCGACTCGACTTTTTCAGTGTCTGGTTTTGCACCAAACACTTGTGTTTTTGCTTTGAAAGGCAGGGAATGGCTTGTTGGCCATTTCCACACCCCACCGGCTGTCCCCTCACATCACCGGCCGTTTATTGGTTCCACCGGCAGTGGTTTCTTAAAACTAATGGCCGGTCGGCACTATATTTTGCCGACCGGCACTTTGTTTTGGCCGGTGACCTATTTTGCTGGCCGGTGTGCCCCTTGTGCACCCTTCAGACTTGGTGCATGCCAGCTGTGCCAACTGGAATGCACCAACACTCCTCCCCGTGCATGAAGTGGCTGTTTTGAGCCTTTGCACCCCTTTTCCTTCTAGAAGATTGAACCCTTTGGCCAAGCTTTGGCTAGCTGTGGTGCCCCTTTTTACTTAGCTTCTTTGAGAAGCTTAAAGCCTTTGCCTTTGCCTATATAAAGATCTCTCCTCCACCATGTTTAGGGTTGGAGTTTTGAACATAAAAACCAGAGCTTATATACATATACATCTGTTATAAACCCTCTCTCAATATATATCCCTCTCTCTCTTCCCTTGTGTGTGTTTTCTTGGCCTAAAAGTGCATTTTGACCTTACTTTTGCACTAATACACACACCATTACACCTTGCTCCGAGATTGAGAGGCTTTGAGGGTTGTTTTTGAGATTTTGGACTGATCTTGCTCAGTAGAGTGTGGCTGGACCAACTGTTCTTGAAGTGTTCTTCAAGGGTAAGACTTTCACTTTAGTTTCCCCAATCTTGCATTGGCTTTTGACCTATCTTGCATATTGATTTGAGCTTTGTGTATAACTAAAACAAGTCTTATATTTTCATGCTTAAGAACTGTCATTAAGAACTGTCATTAAGGGTGTTTTGGCATTGGGGGTCGAAATCCCCCTCTTAGGTCTCTTTTGGCCCCTTTTAGTGTCTTTTCCTTTAAGCCTTATTTGCTTTGTTGTATTAACCTTCTCACCACTGAAATCCAAAGGATTTTCAGTGGTGAAGAAGATGGTTTGAAGTCTTGTATGGAGAGGGACACCCCTCTCCCTTTGTGTCTCGTTTGTGCATGTTTTGGGCTCATAAGGGTAGCATATATGCTTGGTTTTTTTTGGCTCCATATCAGATGTTTTTGGTGCAATTTAGGTCACATGTTATCTCTGTTTTTGGTCGGATTGGTGGCCCTTTGCATGCTTAACATACTTGCTTTGTATTCCCTTGCTTGTGCCTAGAAATGCATCATGACTTTTGACTACCATGCTCTCATATTTTGGCTTCACTTTGTGAAGTTCTTGACCATATTTTACCATGTATGAGGTCTGTTGGCCACTGATTTGGTCTTGTTTAGCATGCTCGATATAGTTGCTTTGCATTTTGGATCATGAGCCTTAAGGGTATGGGTCACGAACATGCATTGGTTAGGCTATTTCGGTGATTTGAAATCACTTAGCACATCATTTTAGTCCCTAAACCATGCTTGTATACTTGCATTCATCGCTCCTCTCACGCTTTGAAGTTGTACCCTCTTATGCTTTGAAACGTGCATTGTGTATGCCTAGGTGTTTGTTTCATTTGGGATGCCATATGTGTGGGTTTTGGAGCTCTTTTTGCATGCTAAAATTCTGTTTTTGGTTGTATAGTTCATGCCATGTTGGTTTGGGTTAGTGGTGGTAGAATGCCCTTTGTTATGCCTTAGCTTTGGCCCCCCTTTTGGCTTGCATGTTTGTAGTGGATTTTGTCCATCACTTGTTGCACTTTTAGCCACTGTTTTGGGGGTGTTTGAGGCCTCCCATTTCAGTCTAAGTCCCTTCTTGGACATGGTTGTATGCACGACTTGTTGCCTCTAATCGCATGCTTGCATTGTACCATATTAGCAATGCATGATGAGTTGCATTTTAGCATTGCATGTTAGGAACATTGCATGCTTGCCATGATATGTTGCATTGCATTTGGCATGCTTTGCATTTTAGTGATATGTTGCATTTTCGGGCCATGTTTGCATAACATGCATTGCATTGCTTGGTTTGGGGTGTCAAACCAAGTGTGAGGGGGGGGGAAGCGTTCATACTACAAGTGATGTAATGCGTCTCGACCCTTGGTCACCGAGGCCCTTGACTTTGGCATGATAGGGTTTTGGTATTCATTTATATGTTGCATGCATTTTCATTGAATTGCAACCTTGGCTCCTTAGGCCATCACGCATCAAAATGCATGATTGATGGCCTGAGGGTCGAGGGTCATGCTCCCTTGAGTCCCTTGCATGATAGGGAGTGTGCCCGCGCATACATTTGCTTGAAATTCCATGCCATACACTGTTTGTCCTTGTTGCTGTCAAAAACCAGTTTCTGCAGGAAGTTTTACCGACCGGCACTGTAGAGTGCCGACCGGCCGTGGATTGGTGGCCGATAATATGAAACCCCAGCCGATGGATAAGTTACATGGCCGGTGGGCATTCCCTTTAGCTGATGGTGCCCTACAGCGTTCAGGGAACCTGTCCCAGGATTTTGGCAGTTTTCAAAGAAGCAGGGCAGTGTAAACAGAGGCAGCAGTGGTATGGTGCGGGCTTTCGGGGCAAGATAAATCCAAGCATGCATCATTCACGCATCCCGAGGCGAGGGCAGCAGCCATCCTCTCTTTGCATTTAATTTGTTAATTAGATTAGAAATTTTGTAATAATTAATTTAGTATTATTTATTCGGACTGTAATATTTATTTGGACCCTCCGAGTGAGGGCAGTTGTGTAATAAGTGTGCGTGAGTGTGTGTATGTCTTCCAACCCCACATCTTTCTTCCCTTTTATTTACCCGCTTATGATGGTAGACTAGGGCATATTTAAATTAGCATACCTTATGCTATGCATGCGTGCATTCATACATTTGTCCTGCATGCACCGGGCTCGGCGCATCATTCTAACTGCATTTGTATTTCAATTCCAAATTGAATACGTGTCAGTTGTAACATTTCACATGTCATTATAAATTAGCCGAGCCTATCTTAGTTGCATCTTGCATGTGTTGCATCTTGCATGTGTTGCATTAGCCATCTTAACATGAACTAGGATCATGCATATGATTACTAACTAGTTTTTGTTTTGGCTCGGAGTACTCGGTAAGCATTTATGCTTTAGCATACCGCATGCGTATGAGTGTTGCCATAACAGCATGATTATCATGAGGCTAGCTGCTTATGTGATATAACTGCTTGAATGCCTGTGGATGGAGGTTAAATTACCTAAATTGGGATAACGCATTAAAACTGTGAGTTTTAAGCCCACTAGATAGTGGCAAAACCATCTTTTCTAAAAGCCCACTCGAGGGTGGCAAAACCTGCATTTTAGCCTACTTGCGAGTAGCAAACCATTTTCAAAACAAGCATGAAATGTTTTGTTCCAATTTAGGCGATTTGGTGTATACTTGTTTGCTGTGCGCATAACATAGTAATTCTAGACTAATAACCGGTTTAAGAACACATAACGTTTTCAAAATTGGATATCATGGTTAGTAGAGGCCGATCTTCGGATCGGGCGAGAGGGGGTGCTCATAGCTGACCTTCCCCAATCGTACCCAAGTTCCCGAGCCGAGGAAACTTTGGTGATGACGGACACGTGGCCTTTGGCACCGAGTCAGGGTTTCCTAAATTCCCTCAAAATAAAATATTTAGGTGGCGACTCTGTATCTGGCAAAGCAATCCATGTTTGGCACTTCTTTTCAAAAATCTGTTTCTCAAGACGATTTGCCGGATTTGGACTCTTTGGTTCAGGTTAAGAACCGTGACACAAATCGAGTCTGAACTATAGCGAGGCCCACGGGCGCATCTACAAACACAAAAGGTGAGAATACGAAAATACGCCTTCAACTTTCTAAACTTCCTAAGCTACATCCTTAGAGGCGGCATATCACCTGTACCTAAAAACGATGTCCCATATAGGGCGAGCCAAAGCCCAGTAGAGATACGCTAAACCAAATATGAGAAATGACTAAAACATTTGTAGTTGATAAATGTTTAACTCGTATAAACTGACGTACATCTCTTCCATTATCAATCCATGTCCATAACCATATTTCAATCCCTTTTCGTTTCATTATCCAAATCTATTCATAGATATAGTTCATTGTTTATCCGAACAATTCAAAATGAGACTACAACTCATACTATCAACACTTCGAGCATAATCAATTTAAAATGAGACTACAACTCATGTTATTTACACTTCAATACTTCATCATTTAATATGAGACTACAACTCATATTATTAACACTTCAATACTTCAATTCATCTACGTTATGCAAACGTAATTAAGATTTTGGGACTTTCACCCTGGACACTTTGGCCAACTTAGTTATCAATGGAGTCCATCCCCTATCTCCTCCCAAACAGGTTTGGGAGTACATCCCCTATCTCCTCCCAAACCATGGAGTGCATCCCCTATCTCCTCCCAGACAAGATACATATGCAATGTATTTAAACGCTTTATCATATACAATGATCATTCAATACACATATTCAATGTGTTATTCCATCCGTCATATTCAATGACATATTCCAAGTGATTAGTTTTAATTTACCTAATCATCATGCAGTGTCTACAACAATCGAGACTATCCTTCACCGATAGCCCAAAACAAGTGTTTCTAAACAGATAATAAATTTATCAAACAGATAAATTATCAACAATTTCAAAAGTGAGTGATTAATCAATCCAACTACACCATTCAATCTCATAATTTCCCAATTTCATGATTTTCAACTCAATTTCATATTTCCATAATTACTACATTAATTATACAAATTAATCAATCACATTTAATTAGGGCATTTTCCCCCTTTTCCCAACGTTAGTCCTAAGGCTCAATTTCATAAATTTTACACCAATAATCCCATTTTTCAAGGTCTCACATATACATGGAGCTCAAACAATTGAAAACCCCCTTTCTATAATTTCAATTTCAAACCCTAACTTTCCAAAATTTTCATAACTTCACCATTTAATCAAAATGACTAAAATTTATGTCAAAACTCATAAAGACAAGTAGTTTATCCCTACCTCAAATCTAGGAGCTCAAAGGAGAAGGAGGAAGAAACTCAAAGTGCTCCAAAGCTCAACTTTTTTGGATCAAAACGTAGCCCACGCGAAGCTCTACATTTTCTTCAAAGAGCCTAGGGTAGAGACACCCAAGAACCAAGTGTATTTCTAGAGAGAAGGTGTATGCAGAGAGAGAGTGTGTCGGATCTAGGGTTTGAGATGAAAAGATGATCAAAAAGTGAAGTATAGAACTGCTGCTGTGATCTGATATATGTGAGGCTCGCTCGAGCGAAGAAGTGGTTGCTCGAGCGATCAGACACAACAAACACCTCACTCGAGCACACAATGAGAAGCTTCAAGTCTGCAACCCAGAAGCACGCTCGAGTGCAGGAGTCCTCGCTCGAGCGAAGAAATCCAAAACATAGAGCTCGCTCGCTCGAGCGAAGGAAAGCTCACTTAAGCGGAAAAACACAACCTTCAGGTGAAAAAGAGATGCATATACACGCTCGAGTGCAAGAGTTCTCACTCGAGTGTAGGAAAGCTCGCTCGAGCAGAAGCTGCGTCTGAAAAGAAACCTGAAGACTCTCAATTCTCGATCGAGTGCAAGAAAGCTCGCTCGAGCAAAGAAGCAAATACCCAGGCCTCGCTCGAGCGAAGAAGCCAAATTCTGGACAGCAACCATTTGTTTCAACTCACAACCAACCTGTTACAAACCTGCCCAACACATCTCAAAACTCAAATACAAAGAATCAAAGGATGGAAACAAGATATAGACAACAACCAACAACTACGGAACCTAAGTCCGGAACAAAGTAAATGACGGGAAAAATCGGGATCGCTATAGAACCCATATCTGAGGAACCATATGTGTATTTTATTATCATTATGTTAGTTCATTTGAAATATGACCAAATTGATTCAAATGAAAATTTTAATAACAAAATTGACAAAATTAAAATTTAAAAGACCAAAGTGACAAGGCACACATACTTCTAATGACCAAAAATGTACTTTATCCTATTTTTATACTTTGCAATTATTTTACGAAAGTTGTGGTAGAATACATACATACACACACTTTTAAGGGTCCAAACATATGTAACTTTCATTATAAAATATCGTAATTTTCTCCATATTTAGAATGTAATTATATGAAGATTCAAATTTACCAAGTGTTTGCAATTTAATAATGCTATTGAATTTTAATATTGTCAAAATCACGAGAATTCAATGCTTTATATTGCAAAGAGATGGAACTCACAAAATACTCTTATTAATAATGACAGGCTAAATAAAGCTATTGTTGTTGGAACAGTGCCAATTATTACAACAAACAATACTTTAACCCGATAAGCAAGTTACATTAGGTATAGTTGAAATGGAAGTTCCATGGGAATTTTGGTAGAAGGAAGTGATTTTCCTTCCAAGAATGGAAGAATATAAGTTAATTTGACCCATTACAATATTTGTGCAAGGTTTGCTCACACTGCAATTCAAAGTAATTTCTTGGTCACTGACAGACAATCCATTGATATTCGTATAAGTCACATCACTTATTTGCACCGCCGATTCCTTCAATATTAATCACATTACCATTAAAATAGTATGTTAGTTCTTTTGGCATGTACAAGCATGTGGAAAAACTCAAAATTCTTCTTAAGAAATGAAGATTCAATGTTTTCACCAGTTCGCCATTTTTGTGATTGTCCTTATAAGATTGGTTGATGATGATGGGATTTCTAACTCTAAAAAAGCGGTGTGTTCAAATGTGATATTCTTTGCATACCCAGATCCCCCCTAGATAGCACATGTGATGATCTCAAAATTAGAAATTTAATGTCTCCAAAATTTCAAAATATGTAGATGACAAAACATTTGTCCTTGTGTGTACATGTGTGTGTGTTGATATATGTTTGCGTACCTGCCATGTCTTGATCCTTACTCCATTTGTGTACCTGCATGTTTTGTCCTACGCTTTCCACACTAGAGTGATAGAGACAGGAAAAGAGAGTTGTATTTGTTTGTTTATATTGAGAAAACAATACAAACACATGTACCAAATGTAGTGTTGACAGTATTACATTCATCTTATATAGGAGTCAACATTTCACCAGTTTAAATGTCAACAATGTATTACTCTTATGTACAACTTTTTGTGAATTTTTTTATTGTTTGTAAAATTACTAATTTTATCAGTAGAAAGATGTAACTATAATGTAAAGAGCCTAGGTAATTAATGTGAAAGTTCTTATTTTAAATTTTCTTTATAGAAGATCATGCAATATCTAAACTCCCTTATATAAAACTAGCATTAAACCCGTGCTATGCACAGTTAATGTGTATATATATTTTTGATATATTAATTTTATTTTAGTAAATATAAAAAAAATTCACTGTGTAGCACATAATAAACACAAAAAATTAAAAATTATGTGAAACATTGACAATGTAATAATAAATTGTACATCAATTAAACAAATTAAATTATTTCAAAATTAAATGCAAATCAATCCAAATAATAATGCAATTAAATGTACACTAATATTTCATCCATTTAAACCAAAAGTAATAATAAAAATTATTTGATGATGAAATACGTTCAAAGTTTTGTAATAGTTGCCAACTTTAAAGGTTACTAAATAAAAGAGAAAAAAATTAAAAACAAGTTAAATTATGAGTAAGAAATTAATCACATAGGAACAAATTACATTAATAATCCTTACATTTTTCCCCTTTTGTCATTTTGGTCCCTACAATTTCAATTTAATCAATTTTGACTTTTAATTTAAATTTGTGACTCTTAATCAATTACTCCTTCCATTGTTTTCAAATTTATATAGACATAAAGTTAGAAAAATTTCACATCTCTTTCAATCCTTTTTTTTTTTCTTTTTGTGATGACCGGGCTCGTGAATCACCTCACTTTTCCTTAGTTATGTTAAGTTCTTATTTGTTTCTTTTCCGAAATTTCTTTTGTTCCTAAAGGTACAAGATTGGATTCGGAGGGTTTCGAACCTAATTGGGAAAAATTCTAGGCTGGGAAACTGGGTAGCACGTGCAGGGGCATGGGCCGCACGTGTAGGATGGGGGCCGCACGTGCGGGGAACAGGGGAGGCTTGGGGTGCATATTGGAATAATTGCAGGTGCGAGAAGGTGCCACACGTGCGGGGGTGAGAGCCACACATGCGGGAGGCACACGCCGCACGTGCGGGAGTGGGCTCCACACATGCGGGAAAAGCCCAGATCCGACGACTCTGTTTCGTTTTCTCTTTTTGGCTGGGAATATCTCATATTTTTTTATATCTCTCTCTCTCTCTAAAAATACCATATTCTCTCCCTTCCCTCTAAAAACCCTCACCTAGCACACCAAACAATTGATCCTTCTCAATCCATTGAGATTTTGAATCAAATTCTTCTCAAAGCTTGAAAAGCTAATCAAGGGCTACCTTTGGAGTGGTGGAGATCTTATTTCAACATCTTCAAATTTTTAGGGTTTTCATCAACAAGCTTGAGGTAGGGAGATTTCTTTGTGTTATATATATATATATATGTATGTATATTTATGCTAGATTCTTGTTGATTTAAAAGTTTTTTTTAATGATAATGAAAGTTTGGTTTTGTCTCATAAATGTTGACGGTTTTAAAAGTGGGTTTAACCTATCTCTCTCTCTAAACTATTTTCTTGAGGGTTTTAAATCACATGGTAAGAAAGGTGATGTTTTGGGGAGAAACCTTTTCAAAAGATGGTAGAATGTTGATTTTGGGAGAAAAACCCTAGAAAGTTGGGGTTGAAGAATATGTTGAGAATCCATGAAATATTATTACTACCAATATTATTATTGTTTTCTTGTGTGTCAAATGTATTGAAGAAAGGGGACTTTCTTAACGTTGATAAAGGAGAAATGGTAGGGAATATGTGGAATAGTGATTTTTATTTATTATTGTTAAAATGTAGTTATTCTTGATGAATCAAAATGGATGCATGGTCATCTTGTGAATCTTACATTTGAAATGAGAAGTGGAAATTACCACCAATAATGGAATAGTGTATGGAAAATGTTGAGATTGGAAAGATGTGCATTGTATTGATAGTTGTTGCATTGGCATTTGCATTTAATTTCGGTTAATCATTGTAAATCCTTGAATAGAGAAATTGAAAGCTCACATCGAAAAGAAATGTTTGTAAAAATGAAAATTTATTGAATCGTTCGGGGCAAATATGTTGGTAAATCCGGATAGGGGGTGTAGATGACATTGATTAAGTTGGCTTGAGTGTCTAGGGTGAAAGACCGAAAACACACGCGGAGTAGGTACCACGTGCTTTCCGGTTTGCTACCGGTAAAGTGGGGTTTTGGTAGAGCTTGTTATGCCTACTTGCAGACACCAACCTAGGGATTACCTGAGTCGTATTTACCGCCCCGTGAATTTTATGTAAAACATTTGAACTATTGGAACTTCCATATTTATATGGTGCATGACAATTTTCAAAAGAGAAAGATATGATTTCCTTTTAATGGCATAGCATAGCATGAGCATTTTCATTTCATGGGAATTGCATAAATGTATATACTTTGTTAAGAATTTCCTACTGGGCCTTGTGCTCACCCCTATGGGATTTTGGTGCAGGAAAAGATGTGGTGATCCCACCAAGTTGAGGGTGTGGATATGTTGTGAAGAGTAATAACTCTGTTTTGTTATGATTTAACTGCTAGCCAAGGGCTATTCATGTATGGGTCCGAGAGGCCATTTTTGTGTGACCGGGCTTAAGCCTTAGGAATTGTAAGCCCATGAGGGCATTTTATTATTTTTGGAACATGATGCTCTACATGCTATAGATTCATGTATTTCTATATCATTGAATGTATAATTTGCATGTGGAACTTTGGTATAAATCTTGTTCATTGATGGTGAAATGATTGGAGTATTGTTATTTTGTTTAGTGGACGTGGGTTGATGTATTTGATTTATGTTGGATTATTTCGGGGCATTACAACTTGGTATCAGAGCTATCGAGTTTGATTACTTGGGACTCACGGAAAGTGGTTGATTTGCCACAATGGGTTCATTTCGCATGCTTAGGAAGTGTTTTGTCTTTTGTGATTATGTGATAACATGCTTATGTGACTATATGGGTATGGGATTGGACTTTTGAGATGTTATTTGCACCTATTTGCGCCCATTTTTTTGTTCAATTCATATTTGATGAACACTCACAAACTAAATAAAAAACAAAACAAGAAAAAAAAAATGATTATGAAAATAAATTCTATCTGCACATTGAAAAAACATATACTGTAACGCCCTCAAAATAATACATAAATAAACCATGCACAAGATCCATAATTAATAAAATAAACCTTTCATTTACATTCATCAGAGTGTTCCTTACAAAAGATATTACATATTAACAACAAAAGTAGATGCCCTACGGGCTTACAACTTTCTAAGTTAACACTTGTTTACAGCAAAAGAGAGTTCTAACTCTTTACGTACTAAGCCCTTGGCTTGAATTTACATGTAACACAAAAAGGTAACAATACAAAAGTACACCTTTAACCTCAAAACCTCCCAAGCTACGTCCTTGGGGGCGGCATATCACCTGTACCAGAAAATGATGTCCCATATAGGTGAGCCAAAGCCCAGTAGAATAATGCTAAACATAACATAAGAATTAACTAAAACATTAGCATTCGATAAATGTTTAACAACTCAAAACTATCTTAAACCTTTTCCATAGTCAATCAACATTGGTTCTCATATATCCATTCATTTCCATTTATTACCCAGTCAATTCATTGACATAGTTCATTATTATTCAACCATTCAAAAATGAGACTACATTTCATATAACAACACTTCAATAGCAGCCATCAATCATCACTTCCATAACTTTGCCATTTTACAGAACTACGTCCGAGGGAATCGGCACCCATAAATAAATAAGTTTTCGGGACTTTCACCCAGGACACTCCGACCAACTTAGTTATCAATGGAGTCCATCCCCTATCTCCTCCCACACAATGGAGTACATCCCCTATCTCCTCCCACACAATATACATATACAATGTATTTAACAAGTTATCATATACAATGACCTAACAATTCACATATTCAATGTGTTAATTCCACCGTCACATTCAATGACATACTTCGATTGATTAGTTTCAATTTTCCCTAATCAACATGCAGTGTCTACATCAATCAAGACTATCCTCCACCAATAGCCCAAAGCAATTATTTCTAAACAGATAAAAATTTACCAAACAAATAAATTATTAACATTTTCATAGGCGAGTGATTAATTAATCCAACTACACTATTTAATCTCATATTTTCCCGATTTCATAATTCTCAACTCAATTTCATATTTCCATAGTTCACCGTATTAATCGTACAAATTAAGTATTTAATCCAATTAAGGCATTACTTCCCAAAATCCACAACATTGACCCAAAGGTCCATCCCTCACCATTTATACAATTATACATCAATAACCTCCATTTATGATTCACATACACATATGGGGTTTAGAATTAAAAACCCCTCTTTGAACATTTCAAACCCAAGCCCTAACTTCCCAAAACTTCCAAATTCCACCATTTGTACAAAATGACTAAAATTTATGTTAAAACTCATAAGAAAGAGTAGATTATCTGTACCTCAAATATAGGAGCTCAAAAGAGAAGAAGGAAGAAACTCAAAGTGCTCCAAAGCTCAACTTTTTCGGATCAAAACGTAGCCCACGCAAAGCTCTACCCTTTTTATAAAGGGACTAGGGTAGAGACACCCAAGAACAAAGTGTATTTGTAGAGAGAGAGAGAGAGTTTAGAGAGAGAGGTAGCTGGATCTAGGGTTTGAATAAAAAAGATGATGAAAAAGTGATGTATAACACACTGCTGCCAACTGATATATTTAAGGCTCGCTCGAGCAACCAGACACAAAAGAACCTCGCTCGAGCACAAGAAGCGTCGCTCGAGCGAACAATGCAAAGCTTCAGGTTTGCAACCCAGAAGCATGCTCGAGCGCAAGAGTTCTTGCTCGAGTGAAGAAACACAAAACATAGAGCTAGCTTGCTCGAGCGACAAAAGCCTCGCTCGAGCCAAGAGACACATCAAAGAATGCTCGCTCGAGTGCAAGAACCTTTGCTCGAGCGAAGAAGCAAAAACCCAAAGCTCGCTCAAGTGCAAAAAGCCTCGCTCGAGTGAAGATGCCAAATTCTGGACAGCAACCATTTGTTCCAACTCACAACCAACCTATACCAAACTCACCCAACACGTCCCAAAACTCAAATACAAAGGATTTAAAGGATGGAAACAAGATATAGACAACAACAACCATCCATGGAACCCGAGAATGGAATACAATACATGAAGGGGAAAAACCGGGATCGCTATATATACTATGTGTGCATATATATGTATTATGGTTACACACTGGAGCGTTCCACCAAATTGAACCTTGTCCATTGATTTGTCCACCTCCATTGATGATGTGCCCATTCACAAATTGGAAAGAAATCCATTTACTTAAGCCAATGAACTTGGGCCATTGAGAAAGAGAGCTAGGTGTAACAATATTCCCTTCAACCTGCCCGTTCAAAAAATAATGTGAACTATTCTTGTAGAGCAAGATTGATGTATAGAATTCAAATTGTGAGAACTCTTCTTGTAAAGAACCATTTTAATTTCCATGTATATATACATAATGCCAAATACATAAGAATTTAAAAAGGAAGAGAAAACTTCACTTTGTACTTTTGGACTAAAATATACAGGTAGACATTCCGTCTACATTAACTATAAGTGTAAAATGTGTTCTTGAACATAAGGTGATTACATATAAAATATCAAGCGGGTAAGTATTGCACATGGAGTAAAATACAAGGAGCATTTTGAGTTCAAAATAATGACAAAAAATGGTCGTGGTTTACACGATGAGATTATCAATTGTGGAGAAGTGGTTTTGGAAATACTCTTCAGATCCTAGGAGACGCTAGTGATCCTCAGCTAGTCACTTGAAAAGACACAAACACTCCGGTCGGGGGTGCCGGAATTAGCACTCCGACGGACAAGTCAGTTCTTTTACTCAAAATAGCTTGTCTTTTAAGTTAAGCAAAAAATGATTGTTACATACCTACTAAATCTATTATTCCTGTATTTATACCTGTTTCTTTTGGGCTTTGGGGCCAGGGCCTACTTTTTAATCATTGTCCTTTCTCTTATTCGGCCCATATATTATATTCGGCCCCCTATTCTCGCAGGATACAGCCGATTAACATTAGCCTTCTATAGTGCGCGCCTTCTGACTTTGCCATTATTCGGCTCCCACAATTGCCCCCCGAACTCCCCATTGACGGTAGTTAATCGGCGTGTTTGGTTTTGAATTTGAAAAGTCAAAATAGGTCAGACGGCTTCTCATACCCCAATATAGATGTCTAAATGCACACAACTTTTCGGTCATCATTATACTTTCCAGCCACGTTTGTGCATCCCTCGCATTTATTACGATTTGAAACTTCAGTTTTTTCGAATGCCTAATTCATCACGTATTCGAGACTCTTCGACCACCAGCAGGTATCCCTTCTCTGACTCGCATTTTCTGTAATTCTTCTCCGTCTATCCTTGCCCCGTTTACTCCTCGTAAGTCTTCTTTTCTCTTCTTTGCAATCCTATTTTCTGTTTGTCATTTTGATTTCGGCGGAACCTTGAATCCCTGCGAAAATGGCTAAACACTTGAAAGACCTCCTTTCTGGGTGTCGTATTTCTGGATTCCGGTGACACTTTTCCATTCCCGACGATGTCCACTTATCTCTTATAACAGACAATACTCTTGATATGGAGAGGGAGGATCAAAATACGATCGTCTTCCCTCTCTTATCCATAGTGGAGGGCGGAGTCCATTTTCCCCTATATCCATTTCTTAGGATCGTCCTTCGCTATTGGAGTCTAATTCCTTCTCAACCCAACGTAAATTTCTTTCGAATCATCATGGGGGTGATAGAGTTGAACCGACGCCTTAGGATCAACCTTGGCATTCCGGCGATTCGGCACTGCTACGCTTTGGCCAAATCTTCCGGTCGGTTAGGGCGATACTTTCTCAGGGCCAAGGACACTGACCATCACTTGATAACCATGCTTTCCAGTTCTGGTTAGAGAGCTGACGACGTAATGGTCAATGTCCGAGGTAATTGGGAGTTCGGTGAAGGCGAAGACCGCCTAGACCCTATTCCCAGACGGAAGGGTGATCCAGGTTGCCATGTAACGCCTCGTGTTTGTTGATCTGTCTTTTATTCGGCTTTTTTCCTTTAATCACCCCTTGTTCTTTGCAGGTAACAGATTGAAGAAGATTCTTTCCTCAACTGACGACCCAGTCATTGAGGAAATTAAGTCTACACTCAGATACTTCGGCCGTCCAAATGTACAAAAGCAAGGGAGAGCTGCTCACATACTCCTTCGATACGAACTTACTTATACTACATTCTCGGCCGCGGACGACATTACAATCCCATCCGGCGATTAACACCTTTCAGCTCTTCTCTTTCCCAGCTTCAAGAGCCTTAGGCAAATTGGCCTCGAAGATTCGGATTCGGGGGAAGACGTGGAGCCGGTGGTAGAGGTAGTTACCGATACAACCAGAGAGGTTGCTGAGGAGACCGAAGAGGTCGACAAGGCGATACGTTCGGCATTCGAGGCTGCCGGACTTAACTAGCCTTCACCATCCACTTCGGGTCGGGCAGAGTTTTCTTCTGGAGATATTTTTGCAAATTTGGGAGACCTACCCGGCGATTTTTTTGAAGGTATGGCTGGGGAAAACCTTACGCAGATGGTGCGAAAGAAAAATGCCGAGTGAATGGCTGCTCGAAAGAAGGCCGAGGCCACCCATTCTGAGCCCACCTTGATTAAAACTTTCGTACCCGTTATTGAAGAGACAGCTCAGGTTGCTGCGGCCGAAGCGGGGAAAGAGGTTGAACAACAGGTCATTAACGAACGGCTGATTCTGGAGGAGGAGGCAAAAAGCGTAGTGTCGAGGGAGAGGCTGGGTCAGAGATTAGCCCTGCTTCCAAACAGCCTCGTTTAGAAGAGTTGGATGTGGTTGCTCATTTTATTGTTCGGCCAAAGATCAAAGATACGCCGATCTCTTCTGACGCTTCAGCTATTGAGGATCCAACCGTGGCGTTGAGCCTGGCGGCTTCAATTTCCTTGCTGGCTGACAATGCAGCCTTTCGCATCGTGCCGGATGTTATGGCCGTAGCCCTATCTGCACAATCGACGCTCCTGGTAAGTGACCATCTCAAATTCTCATGAATTTGTTTTCATTAAGGTATCTGATGATCCCAACTTGTTTTGCAGACGGTTGGCAGGATCACGGACCTAGGCCGCCGCCTGCATGATGCCCTTGGCAGGATTGATCGTTTGCAAACGGAGGCGGACGGTCAAAAGAGTAGGGCCGAGTTTGAAGTGATGAGAGTCGCAATGGAGAGTGCACGAGCTAAAGTAGAGAAGGAGAGGGCTCGCTCAGCTGAACAACTCCGCTCTGACGCTGAGAGTAGGGCAAATGCGAGCGAAGAATTGCTCAAGTTAGCCAAGGAGGCGCCTGCCAAGGTGGAGGTTCAGTTAGAGGAGCTCAAGGCGGCCAAGGAAAAAGCCGATTCTGAGGCTTCTGCGGCATTTGAGGCAGGAAAAAGCGCCGCCTTCACGGAATATGTAGATGAAGTCCCCAAATTCGAGAATCGGGGGTTCAAACATGGGTGGCTCAAAGCCCTTGCTGCCGTTGGAGTTACATTGGCCTTGCCAATTCCCTACGAGCAAGCGAACGTTGAGCCACTTGAATCTGACCCCAAGGATTGATCTAGGAGACATTTCAATTTTATTAAGTATTTTTAATTCCGATGTAAGTTTTTGTTCGGTAGACTTTTGTTGGTTCAGGGTAGTTTTCATCTATAAATTGGTTACTATTTGCGCTCAATTTATTAATGAAAATTTCCTGGTTATTTCACCACCACTTGTACACAGTTTGTGAAGTTATGTTAATGAAGAATGTTTTGCTTTTCACTACTTTGGATAAAATCATTGCTGTGTTTGAGCTTTCAGAGATTAAATATCTTATGACAATATTGATTTATCATTCATATGCCGAGTATTGGGGGCATTCAACCCGAATAGGTTGGTGAAATTGCCCTGGCCCCAGGTGGTTCATGATCGTTCGGATGCCGGATGAGACGACCTTAAGAATTTTGAAGAATCGATTCATGAGCCGTCTGGGGCACTTGAGCCGAATATATTGATGAATCTTAAGAATTTTGAATAATCGATTCATGAGCCAGCTGGGGCAGTTGAGCCGAATAGATTGATGAATCTGCCCTTGTCCCAGGTGGTGCATGATCTTTCAGGCGCCGGATAAGACGACCTTAAGAATTTTGAAGAATCGATTCATGAGCCGTCTGGGGCACTTGAGCCGAATATATTGATGAATCTTAAGAATTTTGAATCGATTCATGAGCCGGCTGGGGTAGTTGAGCCGAATAGATTGATGAATCTGCCCTTGCCCCAGTTGGTTGATGATCATTCCGACGCTGGATGAGACGACCTTAAGAATTTTGAAGAATCGATTCGTGAGCCAGCTGGGGCAGTTGAGCCGAATAGATTGATGAATCTGCCTTTGCCCAGGCAGTTCATGATCATTCTGACGCCAGATGAGACGACCTTAAGAAATTTGAAGAATCGATTCGTGAGCCGTCTGGGGCACTTGAGCCGAATATATTGATGAATCTTAAGAATTTTGAATCGATTCATGAGCCGGCTGGGGAAGTTGAGCCAAATAGATTGATGAATCTGCCCTTGCCCCAGGCGATGCATGATCATTCGGGCGCCGGACGATTGAGGTTTTCTCAATTAATGAGATTGCCTCGAGGGCGCTGCCTCTGTAAAGGATAAATGAACAAAGGTACAACCTTTATGAGCTTAGTAAACAGCTGACTCCAGCTCTTGGAGGAAGATTTATCGTGTGAATGTCGAACAGACTCTTCTTTAACAGCAGAGGGGAAGCAATGATGCTAGTTGAGCTGGGCGGAGACATGAATCGAGGTGGTGAACCTTCGCGCACAGGAAGTAGGAGTTCTAGGAATCGAGAGAGGCGTCAGTCTCCTCGACGTCGAAGCAGGTCACCCAGGCGGGACAAGCAGTCGCAGGGCAGATCTCCGCAACCCCGAGTCGAGAGGGGATTTGACGCGAATCCGTGCCCATTAAGCTTTGCGGTATTTGTGGAGAATAGACCCATGACAGAGGCGGACTCGATCGTTCGAGACCCAAATGTAGCGATCGAGTTTGCTCGACAAATTTTTCCTTCTGAGGTTCAACAGTCAATGGTAGGTCGACAGGACTATGACGTATTTCGCGAAGGCATTCACGGGGCAGTGAAGGGGCTTTACACTGCCTATAAAATTGGCATGCGACTGCACGCTACCCATCGAGAATTGGAGAAAAATGAGGAACGTATTCGAAGTTTGGAGGCTCGCACAGAGGCGGCTGAGCGTGAGTTAAGGAAGACCAGGGTGGCTCAGGCACAACCCGCCGGGCAGGGAAACCCAATTGTGGAGGAAAGGGTTACCAGTCGGCTCATCAGTACCGCGCTCGCCGATCGTGAGACGGCGAGTATGTTTGCAATGGAGTCTGCGAAGGGGAGGGCTTATGAAAAAGGTTTTCATGAAGGCCGAAAAGTTGGAATCGAAAAGACCAAGGAGAAGCTTGCCGAAGAGGTTTGCCGATGTGAGAATCGTGGATTTAGGCACCGGTTGGATCAAGGCATCTCAAGCCGCGGAAGCTCTTCGAGCATCGGGCATTGATTCGGCATCGCCACTCTACCACAGTAAACATTTTCTGTTTTCCGCTTTTGAATTTGAGAGAAGTGAGGATGAGGGTGACGCCGTATAAGAATATGCATTGTAAGGTTGAAACGCAATAAAAACTATGTAATTTATTGTTGGATTGAATAAAAACGTTCTATTATAAATATTTCGTCATAGTTCGTATTCGGCATATACGTGCTTCGTTTTATTACATGGATGTTTGAATGAATGTACAAACATTGATCGTATAGTGATACTGTCATGCCCCAAACCCGCCCCTAAAAGTTTCGGGCATGACTTATTCAGAAACGGACACTTAACCTGATATACGTAATATATGGGGCCTGGACGGAAGCATTAATAAAATTAAATAACATAAAACATCACCTATTGAGCTACCACTACTATGCCAGGACCGCAAATATTACATTAGGTAGATAATACACAGGAAGCATACACCCGGGCTTTAGTTACAGTCATTCACATTCATACAAAAGTACTAAAGAATAAAGGGGTTATTTACATTCAACCATAGGCAGACAATCAAAGCATAAACTGAAAACCTAGTTAAAGCTTTACAAAATGCACGGGCTACATCAAAGTGCCTGGACACACTGAGGTTGACAAGAGAGACAAGCCTTAAGGGATAGGACTGGCCTCCTGGTGGATTACCTACAGAAACTGACAAAACACAAAGTGAGTGAAACTCAGTGAATAATAGTACATAAATAATATAAAGGTTACCTTGAATATTAAAGCATATAATTGCAGAGGAATATGATTAACTACATTCTGTAATTATTTCCAGAACGGCCAGGGGTTCAATTTTCTTAACAGAGTGGCTTTAAGCCCAGTAATGTACAGAACGGCCATAGGCCCAAAAATATCAGAACGACCATTGGCCTAGAAAAAACAGAACGACCATCAGCCCAGAAATAACAGAATGGCTTATCAGCCCATAAATAACAGAACAGCCATCGGCCCAGAAATAACATAATGGCTTATTAGCCCAGAAATAACAAAATGGCTTATCAGCCCAGAAATAACAAAATGGCTTCTCAGCCCAGAAATAACAGAACGACTTATCAGCCCAGAAATAACAGAACGGCCATTGGCCCAGAAATATACGTATGGATTCAAGAGGTGCCTCGTACGGATTCTAGAGGTGACTCGCATTGCAGCACTTAGTTCCATACAGCACTTTGTTCCATACCAGAAATTATAGGTCTTATCATGTCATGGCATAGACGGAACAAACAACAAAACAAAATAACCTCAGATTTCATCAGAACAGACTAGTTTCAGAGTTATACAGAGGCACACAGATTCTTCCACATGAGTTAACGTAGTTAGTTTACATTTAACAGAATACTAATGATAATTATTAGCAATAAGGATAGCGTATCCCACAAATTATACACGTGCCATCACAATACTATTTGTAGGGACAGAACAATTTACCTCAGAACAGTCTTGATTTATCATTGACAAAACAGAATGATTCGGGATACACAAGCATCATTGTTCCATTTGATCATCATGAATCATTAAGGTTAATTTACGGATAACAGAACATTAATAAAATGTCTTTTAACGGTAAGCAAAATGCACTACTATAATATTATCCACTTATGCTAATCCTCTTTAGTAGATATCTATGTCACAAGACATATATTAAACCAAACAGATGATAGGAGTTCCTGACAGAACATTCTGGGTATTACGTTCCCATTCAAAATATCAAGTACCCGGTAAGCAGGGTTACTTTCACGAGCTTTTTCTGTTAACAATTCCGTTGTTTCATAACTTGTATGCAATTCTTATGCGAAATCATAGGTAATTTATAGGTTATTGCACATAACCGATAACCGTTAACCTTAGTTGGAATGCAGAATAATTTCAGAGTCATATCAATGTATGCCAAATCTTTCAATGTTTATACCAATTCCCAATCAACATACACGTTAACATAGTTGCCCACGGAGAACAGAATGTTAATAACAATAATTGTTAACAGTACTAGATGTACATTGATAGTACTATTACTCACAGTGATAGATTCTGGTAGCAGTGAGACGATATCCTCGCCTTGACCTACAAACACAATGTACATAGTATCATAAGAGTATACCCGATTCCTTACTTTACTCTTAATCAATTAGTCACATTGGTTCTAAACTCCTTAGTCCTTAGTAGGTTATAATCCATGCCTCAGAAAGTACAAGGAATCGATAGGAGAAAGGTTTAGACGAAGAAACGGTACAAACTCTGTAAACAGAAAGTGAACAGTCGTCACTAATTTCAGCATAACTATTTATGTATTTATAATTTGGGAGTGATACCACTTCCATTGGAAACTAGACTTCCGGGGATTGATTTTAGGCTCAAGAATCACTCAAAACGGAGTCCGAATGCAAAAGATATGCTTGTTCAAAGTTACAAGGTCTAAGCTGAAACAGGGGTGACCGCTCGTGCGCCCACTTTGGCCGCTCGTGCGGCCCAATTCCGCTCGAGCGGAAGAACCCGGCCACTCGAGTGCCCAAAAGCAAAATCAAAACCTCTTTTTTTTCCTTCATGTCCGCTCGTGCGGTGCCCTTGGCCGCTCGTGCGGTCTGGGCAAGAATCAGTCCAAAAATGGCTCTTTTTTGCTCCAACTCTTGGTTCTTCCATTCTTAAGCTTAGTTTCTAATATAAACCACTTAAAAACATGTAAAGTTGCCCTACAACATGATAATTTAACATCAACCAAATGTATTTCCATTTCAAACAAATCAATCTTTGCTTCAAGGTTCAAGATTCATGTTTAAGCTCCAATCACAAACAAACCATAGAACCTTAACTCAAATGGTCTCAAATCTTTCCATATCATCATGATTTCATAAAATTAATGTCTAGAACACAAGGATTCAAGATAAATCATCATACCTTAGTTCAATCTTGGTCTTCCTCTCAATTCTCCTCCATTTTCTCAAGCCTCCATGATTGATTCCCCTTCTCTTTCTTCAACCCCTTTAATCATCTTCAAACCACCATGGTTGTTGAGTTGTTTTCCTCTAGAATCTTGGTCTCTTTTCCTCTTTCTCTCTCACGGTTCTCTTCTCTTTCAACCTAAGATCTTTTGGGCTCAAATGTCTTAAGTTCCCAACACACATAACATGCCTCCATATATAAATACACACACACTTAGGCCTTCACAATAAGGAGGGCCAAACACGCCCTTACGAATCGCACAAAATCAAATTTCAATTGAACTTCCCAGATGACTCTAAAAATTATGCTGATCATAAATATGTCCTCTGTTCCGGTTTCTGAAGTCTCTACGGCCTTCAATTTTGCAGTACAAAATTAACCACCCAAACGTGCATTAACGAAGCAGACAAATTAGGATTCCAATTAACATTCCCAAATAGTTCTAAAAATTCCTATTAACATACCCAAGTACTCAATTTTGATTTCTGAACCCATATAGGTCGGTAATTCCAGTTTTAAAGTCATAACTCAACAGATAGTTCTTCAATTCCAATAGATATAGTTAAATTAAAACACATTAACCCCCAATTAAATAAGGATGACTTCCTATATGCATTTTGGGGTCGTTACAGATACGCCGGCTTATAGGCGGGGTCGGCCCAATCGTGATGGCCGTTTATTCTTGAATGTGACCACTCTAATTTCAAGAGGCCAAAAGCCAATACGTGGAGTGGCTGTGGCAAATTCCAGTCGGCGTGGGGTCAAAATGCTTTGCCGGTTGGATTGATAACGCTGCCCCTGTCCCAGTCAGTGCATGTGTTCCAAAAAGCCGTTTGGGTACCTAGGCCGTGGTGAATGTCAATCGACGTTCGTCTCTTGGGGTTTTGGCGTTAATGAAATTGCCTCGGGGTCACTGCCAGCATTTAAAAATAAATGGAATGGACTCTTCGTGCCAGTGACCTCATTAATATAACGCCATTTGTTGCGTAGGGTTATATAATATTGTGGATGTAAAATAGAGTTTCTTTAATCAGCCAAACTCAAACTTTAACCGAGCTTGATGCCGCAATGGATCGCAGCGGAGAATTCTCCGGTATGGGAGGTAGGTCGTTAAAAAAGAAACGAGAGGTGCGTCAGCCTCCAAGTCGTCAAAGCAGATGGCCCCGAAAGGAGACACAACGACCGTTGCCTTAACCTTCCTTGTCTTGGATCTTGGCCTTGACATTGTCGATGGTGTCAGAGAGAGGTCCAGAGATACGCTAATTCGGGCACGGTTGGATCAAGGCATTTTGAGCGGCGGAGGCTTTCCAAACAACGTGCATTGATTCGGGGCCTCCACTGTATCAACGTGATTAATTCCCCTTTTCGCCTTAGAAGTTAAAGATAGATATTGTAATGTTCGAATGCGGATTGCGTCTATGTAACAATTGTTTGATCAAATAAAAAGTTTTATTTCAAACATTTGTGTCTTACTCTGGATTTTTTATATGCTTAGCTAAGCACCTTATTTCGAATGTTGACATGTTTTGTTTCGTTTTGTTCATGCCGAAGGGTGCTCCGAATTCGGAGGTATGATCTACCCTAGGATGTTACGCGTCAGAGGCGCTGCGAATTCGGAGTCGTAATTGGCCCAAAGACATCTTGCGCCGATGGGGCTCTGTAACTGGTGTTTCGATGCAGAGACTTTAATTGGCCCTAAGGTGTCATGCACCAAAAGGGGGCTCTGAATCCGGAGACTTAGTTTGGCCAATCGTGATATCCACGAAGGGTGCTTCGAATCCGGAGTCTTAGTCGGCCCTAAGGTGTCATGCACCAAAGGGGGCTCTGAATCCGGAGACTTTAATTGGCCCTAAGGTGTCACGCACCAAAGGGGGCTCCGAATCTAGAGACTTTGTTTGGCCAATCGTGATATCCACGAAGGGCGCTCTGAATCCGGAGTCTTAGTCGGCCCTAAGGTGTCATGCACCAACGGGGGGCTTTAAATCGGCGATAAGACGAGCGCTATAATGGGAGTTGGGAAATGAATTTGAGCGACGAAGAAAAATGGTTTGCATTGCAGAAGTGAAATGTATACAAGTATCAAAGCCCACAGGTCGGGTTAGTGATAAGGTTTTCATAAAATCCCTGCTTGTGCCGATTGCGGGGAGCCAGGGATTTCTTCAATGCCGGGGGCTGTCGGAAAGCGTACAAGATGATGATAAGTGCTTGGAACGGCCTTCATAATATGTAACCAGGTTCGCCCCATGATGACGTTATACCGTGAAGGGAGCTTTACGACCAGGAATTCTACTTCGACCGTTCTAGAGCCCGCTCAAACAGGTAGTGTGATCTTTCCTAACGGATACTCAGAGTTCGTGTTAAAGCCAAACAATGGGTGAGGAGCCGGAGACAGATCTGACTTGTTGAAGCCGAGTTTGATGAAAGTCTTATGATACATAACTGTAGATGTCCCCGAACGCCCCGGGAGGATGAGTCCCGTTCCCCCGTTCTGTTCGTTTTGTGGGTCACTACAGTTCAGGACTCTCAAATTGTCACGGTTCTTAATCTGAACCAAAGAGTCCAAATCCGGCAAATTGTTTTGAGAAAAACAAATTTTTAGAAAAGAAGTGCCAAACATGGACTGCTTTGCCAGATACAGAGTCGCCACCTAAATATTTTTTATGGGGGAATTTAGAAAACCCTGACTCGGTGCCAAAGGCCACGTGTCCGTCATCACCAAAGTTGCCTCGGCTCGGGAGCTTGGGTACGATTGGGGAAGGTCAGCTATGAGCACCCCCTCTCGCCCGATCCGAAGATCGGCCTCTACTAACCATGATATCCAGTTTTGAAAACGTTATGTGTTCTTATTCCATTTATTAGCCTAGAATTACTATGTTATGCGTGCAGCAAACAAGTATAGACCAAATCGCCTAAATTGGAACAAAACATTGCATATCCGTTTGTTTGGAAAACGCTTTGGAATTTGCTACTCACAAGTAGGCTAAAATACGAATTTCAACGAGTTATCCCAACTCAAACAATCCAACCTTCACCCACGGGCATTCAAGCAGTTTATATCACATAAGCATCTAGCCTCATGGTAGTCATGCTATCATGTTAACGTTCACACTCATGTGAGATGCTAAAGCATAAAGTGCTCACCTAGTACTCCGTGCCAAAACAAGAACATGTTAGCAATCATGCATGATCCAAGTCCATGTTTAAATGCCTAATGCAACGCATACGGAATGTCACTAGAGTAGGCTCGGCTAGTCTATAAATGACATGTGAAAATGCACAAGTAGCATGTATTCAAGTTAGATTTGAAATACTTATACAATTAGTATGATGCGCCGAGCCTGGTGCATGCAAGACTAATGAATGATGCACGCATGCATAGCATAAGGTATGCTAAAGTAAACATGTCCTAATACTAACCATCAAAGCAGGTAAGTAAAAGGGAGAAAGAAGTGGGGGTTGGAAGACACGCACCCACGCACCCACACTTATTACAAATTTACCCTCGCTCGGAGGGACCAAAAGAATAATACAAATTAATTAACCTACAAGCTAATTAATTATTACAGACCACCTAATTAATTAAGCAAATTAACTAAGCTAAGAAAGCAGTAAAGGCCTCGGGAAGAGGATCCAATGCGTGCGTGCTCAGGTTTGCTCAGAAATCCAACGCCATGCACAAGTTTGCCTCTACTTTGACTGTTCTACTTCTCTGAAAATTGCACAACTCCCAATGTTGCTTCTCTGAGTGTTGTGGAACACTACCGGCTAGGTGGGATCATCACCAGCCATTTTGAAGTGGTCATCGACCATCCATTGAGCTCTTGGCCAAATATATTTTGCCGGTCGGCACTCAACACTGTCGGCCGGCCAAATCTTCCTGCTGAATTTGTTTTGACAGCAGCAGAGGACAGAACTTGGCATGGCAATGTGTTTCAAGCAATGTATGCACCAACCACACTCCTTATCGTATTTATGACTCAAAGGAGGATGGGCCTCGATTCTCGGGCCACCAATCGCACATTTCCATGCATGATGGTCCAAAGAATCAAGTGTGCCTTTTGATTTCAAATGAGATGCAATGCATATAAACAAACCAAGGGGCTTTCAACCTCTATCATGGCTTGATCAAGAGGTGAAAGATGCATGCAAATGCAAAGCAACCTAAGTATGTTAACTAGGCATGCAACATGAGCATATGGGAAGCATGCAAGGCATATAACAAGCATGCTAGTTAAATGAGCATACAAGGCATAATGTCAACATACAAGCGTGCAAAACGTATGGCATGTTAAGCAACCAAAACAAGGAGGAGAATACGTGCCAAATGCAACATCATTTCAACATGCAACAACATGTCATAAGCTAGGCATGCAACAACATGCCAAAGGGTGGACTTAAACTAAATTAGGCAGCCCTTAAACAAGCCTAAAACAGTGGCTAATGCTATGGAAATGATAACCAATACACACACACACATTCATGCAAATGGGCTAACACTAAAACATCAAATAAGCAACCTTTAAGCACACTTAAAGGAAGACAAACATGGGCATATGGCATGTATCATAAGCTCTGAAATTGCATGAAAGAGAGGTGCCAAACCAAGTAATCAAAACAAGCAAAGCATGCAATAATGGTCCAAGTACTTAAGGCAAGCTAAGGAGGTATTGAACTACCCTTAGCAAAACCAAACATGGCATGAATTAAATGATCAAAACAGAGTTTTAACATATTAAAACAAAGCCTAAAGACCACTTAGATGGCATCTAAATGACTTAAATTCAAGGGCATGCATAATGACCAAACATGGAGCACAAGGCACAACCTCATAAGGCATCAAAGAGGCATCAAAGGCAAGCATACAAGCATGTTATAAGGACTGAAATAACATGGTAAGTGGTTCCAAACCACTGAAACAATGCAAGTAATGCATGCTAGAGAGGCCAAAGCTTAAGGCATTCAAGAGGGATTGCATGGTAGTTATACAAAGCAAGACATGAATGACTCAAATGACCTAAAACAGTCCCTTAACACATCAAAATATGCATGTAAGCTTCACAAAGCCAAGCCTAAATCATGCTAGAACAAGGGTCTACACCTAAAGCATGTTAAGGCAAAAATGTGGCATTACAAGACATGTATGCAAGGCATGCAAGGTGTATCCAAACCAACTAAAAACAGAGCTATATTATGACATAATAAGCACAAAAATCAGTTAAAGCATGGCCAACAGACACTTAAACAAGATGCTCCCTCAAGAGGCAAAAATGGCCCTTTTCAAGGACAACAAGGAGAGGGGGTGGCCCTCTCCTTCTTAGGACCTCAAGACACCATCCCCACCTCTAAAATCCCTCAAGATTTCAGTGGTAAGGAGGCCCAAGCACAATGGTCCCGGAGCTCAACCAAAATAGCACAAAGCAAAGGCCAAACAAGCCTTAAGAGGGGTCAAACAACCCCAAAGCTTAAAACACCCTTAACAAACTATTTAGAGCACTCAAAAATAGAACTTTTATATGTTATATGCTAAGCTCAAAAACAGATGCAAGATAGGCTAAAAAGCTTTGCAAAAAAAGGGGTAAAAAGGGACAAAAGTCTTACCCTTGAAGCACAACAGCAAACCAGCAAATTTTGGACCAAAAAGGGCTTCAAATCACCCCAAGAATCACCTCCAAGGACCTCAGCTCAATAAAGGGAGTAGAGAACTAGGTGTTTGTGTGCAAAAGTGCAAAGAAAATGCACTTTTAAGCACAAACAAGCCCTAAACCTTAGAGAGAGAGGCAGAAAATGTAGAGAGAGAGAGAGATTTTTTGCTCCAAGTTGTCTCTCTTCCTTCCTCTTGTCCTCTCCTATGTGAGAGAGCTTGATTGATATAGATATGTATCAATCTGTAGCTCCTCAGAACACCCACGTCCAGGTATGGGCTAGGGTATGGCCTAGAATGACAGCTGCCAGCTGTCTACAGAAATATCTGTTGAAAACCACACTTGGCCGGCCGGCCATCAAAGTGGTCGACCGGCAGTCAAACTGGCCGGCCGGCCATCACATTTGGCCGATGGCAACAAAACACAGCCGGTGGCCTCAAGCCATGGCCGGTGGAATGTAGGGATCCCCCAAAAGCCATTCCCTGCCCTCCAAAGCAAAAACACAAGTGTTTGGTGCAAAACCAGACACAAAACGGTCGAGTTGAGAGATCCTGAGGCAAGGCGCGCAGCCGAGGCCTCCGGGAACTCAAGACGAACACAAACAAGGATGATCACCGAGTGTTCAAACGGTGACGTCCAAGTCTTGAGGACGGTCAAAAATGGGGTGTCTACACTCGTCTACTCCGTTTTACGTGCTTGACCCTCTGATATGTTTGAAATCAGTATTTGATGCTCTTTGATGTTTGTAAACTTATTTGAAGTAAAACGAGTCAGGAAATAGTTTAAAAATGAAACGAACTAATTCTTGTATGGTATGCATATGTAGGGCACCTACCGGGAGGGATTATCGCTCCATCCACGCACTGTGAGTAATAGTACGAAAAATGTACATTTTACTTACCGTTAATGACTATGGTTACTAACGCTCTGTTCTGTGTAAATGATTACATTAACATTTATATCGGTTGAGAATCAGTGTGAACTTGTATAAATGCTGGAAGATTTGCATACAATGGTATGACTTTGGAACCTTTCTGCTCTGTCACTAACGAACATTAACGCTTTGTTATCGATAAGCAAACTACGTCATTCTTAAGAAATAAATGGAACTTATGTTCATCCAGAAAGGATGGTACTTGTGTGAATCGAAGATTATTCGGTTGTATTATACATGAATCTAAGGTTATTCAGGACCTATAATATGAACACAAAGGTCTACCACCGTTATATGACCCACGTTCTTATATGAATTATTCTGTCTCTATTGACCATACTGTCATGATACATGCGTCTCCCGTTACTAAATGTTATGGATACTCTATTATCTGCAAGCTAGCTATATTGATTCACAACGAATAAATGGAATGTATGTACATTAATTATGGGACCTATGGTATCTCTGTATCTCTGGAATGTATTGCCTTTTGCTAACAATTAACGTTCTGTTAAACCTATATTATCGATGGTAATTCATGTGAATAATGGGAAGAATGTATGTAATTTCTGTATGATGCTGAAGTTAATCTGTTCTGATGATTTCTAGTATAGAGCAAAGTGTTGTACGGAACTAAGTGCTACACTTTGGTGGGAGCCACCTCTAGAATCCGTACGAGCCACCTCTTGAGTCCATGCACATGTCATTTCTGGGCTGCTAGGCCGTTCTGTTATTTCTGGGCCTTTAGGCCGTTCTGTTATTTTTGGGCCGCTAGGCCATTCTGTTAATTCTGGGCCGGTAGGCCGTTCTGTTATTTCTGGGCCGGTAGGCCGTTCTGTATCTATTAGGCCTATGGCCGTTCTGTACATTAGTGGGCTTTAAGCCATTTTGTTAAGAAAACTGGACCCGTGGCTGTTCTGGAAGTAATTACAAAATGTAGTTAATCATATGCCTCTGCAGTTATATGCTTTATTACTCAAGTTAAACATTACACTATTTATGTACTATTATTCACTGAGTTTCACTCATCTTGTATTTTGTCTGTTTCTGTAGGTAATCAACCAAGGGACCAGTCCTAACCCTTAAGGCTCGTCTCTCTCTTGTCAACCTCGGTGTGTCCAGGCACTTAGCTGAAGCCCGTATATTTTGTAAAGTGTTATTAGTTTTTTTTTTGGATTATGCTTTGGTTGTCTTTCATTAATATTTTGTTATACACCCAATTGTGGGGTTGAGTCGAAGTATATGTGTGTAAGTTTTCTGTATATTATTTACCTAATGTGATGTGTGATCCTGGCATAATAGTGGTAGCTCAATGGAATAGATTTTTGTTATCAAGTGCTTCCGTTCAGGCCCCATACGTTACATATGTCGATTTTATGTCCGTTTCTGATGTAGTCATGACCAAAACTTTTAGGGGCGGTTTTTGGGTGTGACAAGTGGTATCAGAGCACGAGTTGCTATCTCACACACGAATCCATTGAGCTTTAGGATGTCTAGAAAGACTTAGGTATCATGCATGACATCCTTCTTGCATATGAAAAGATTGATGGCAACGTCAAGTGTATCTGTTAACGCTAACGATCATGATCCATGTCTATCGTATATTCTGGCATATATAGTAACTGATTGTGATGCAGAGCATGGTAAGCACAAAGATGGAAGACCTAGAGGGTTTTACCTCCGCATGGTTAGACAGAATGAAAAAGACAATTATGGGATTAAGTTAACAGAGTTGCGCAACAGACGCGTAGTGAGGGTTCGAACTCATCGGTAAGACAATTTATATGCCAATGTGTGCCCTCGGTTGTTATTTTTGGGTTGGCAATTACCCGTGAGAAACGATGGTAACGTGATTGTGCTTCCTAGCATGTGTTCAAATGAAGTGATTAAACTCTAAGTATGGGATAATTCTAAAACTAAAGAAAATGATATATGTGATATTCTAACTTTTATGCTATAGTTATATCTTCCTTGCCAGAATAATGTTTAAATCTGTGATTTTAGGAAATTACTGTATTTGAATATTTTGATAAGATGTGTTTTGGCGGGATAATTAAAATTGTGTTGCGTATGACTGGCTGTAAGAAGAAGTTATGCACATAGTGACCCCTCTTAAAATTGTATAGGGAGTTAAGTGAATGTGATTTTGTTTCCTACTGATTGTTTAAATGGATGGGGGAAGGACTTACACATTAGCTATGCTTGGAACCTTGAAATAACATATAATTAATATGATTTTATGAACCGAAGAAATTAATGACAACTTCTGATGAGGAATCGAAGGAACTATTGCTGGTATCTAATTAGTATTGTTTTTGTGTAATTGGGATTTGATTGCGAGAATCTGTACTCTATACCCTGACCTCTGTACTCTGTAATCTGAAATCTGAAATCTGAAATCCGCAATCTATAAGTTGTTCTGTTTATATATGATCTGTAATCTATAATTGAGACTTCTTATGAGTAATAGTCGAATGACATGAAGAATACCGCCTACAATACGTGTCTGCCCGTATGACACTCGTAAAACAATACATAAGCATTAATTAATTTGACATCAAACCTAAATGAGTAGTAATCTGATAAGTTACTGCAAGAATTAGAATCTTGCCTCTGTGTTTTAATAATTTAAGATTGAAAAATCATTTCTGTGATATATTTCTGTGCAAAACTGCAAATGTTGCAAATTGCCAATTTAGTCCTCTATTTTACATTGGAGGTGATAACCTGAACTGTTCTGTACGATATAGCGAACTTTGTTTAAAAAAAAAAAAAAAGGAAAAGGAAATGGACGTGGACATGGACATGGACATGGGAGTACTCTATATTAATGATGGGTTAACGATATGTATTGGACATTTATTTCCTATTGCATGCATATATAAGTAGATTTGTGCAATACACACTATGTGGTTATGAATTGATTTACTATCTTGTTGAATTAATCTTGCCAAGAATTTTATCGTTATACTGTTGGGGTTCTAGATATTATGGAACCCGAATAGATGTGATTAATGTATACCTAATGAAATTATGAGCCTACGAATGAATCTGGTAGAACCTACGTGCGAGGAATAATTGGACACTCTATTTATGTTAATTGACTGGGCCGAACGACTAGTCTATAATTTCTGTATGGTTGTTTGCTAACCCACTGTAATTATAAATTATGAATATGGAACCATGTGGTTGATCTTGTATCCTTCAGTAGGAAGAGAAAGAATTATCTGAACTATGGAACACCGAAATGACTAAGAAGAGGCCAAATTCATTTGTGCTGTAGCAAGAAGAAATGCTTATTGAGAGAGGATGTACATCTTACTGTTATGATTGACTAACTAAAATGAATTCAAATTTGATTTCTAGCTCTATCCTTGGATGGCTTCTTTTGCTCAAAGAGATGATTGTTCTACCTAACGTTATTGCTTAGATTCGAACATATAATGGTATGATTAAGTGTCTATCATGGCACACCTGCATGAACACTAGTTTAATACGAGCATAACTGTTTGATTTGGGGCATGGTTCTCTTTGTATCTCTGTACTTAGAAGTAATGCTATAAGGAATTAACAATGGGTACTGAGACCTTTCTTTCTGTCGTACGAACTGTATTAAAGATCATTACATATAATTCTGAACCAGTATCATGGTAGGCTTTTGGAATACTTTTGGAAATTGAGGAATACAAAAAAAAAAAAAAAAAAAAAAAAAAAAAAAACTATATATGACTTTAGTTAACAACTTGTCTCTAAGTGATTTGTAATATGTGAATTACCCAGTAATAAGATTGCATATGAACTATTAGTACTGGGACGATCTCGATGGGAACATAATAAAAAACATGTTGTGGTTGGAATTAACGTATGCTACGGAATACCTGAATTACGTGCCTCATGTGCTTAAGGAAATGATATCTATTATGTTCTGTATTTGGCAATTGTATGTTTCTGTTTTTGAGAGTTACTGTTATAACACTTATTGACAGGAAAGTGTGGTGATTATGTACCCTGCCTACTGGGGATTATGTGTCTAGAATGTCCTGCTATGGACTATTGTAGTCTTACCTTGTTCGACACATGATACTGCAGAAAGCATATATGGAGTTGTTATTTTTATTTCTGCATGGCTGAAATAAACATTGAAGCGAAATAAACACTGAAGCGACTAGTTAAATAAAACTAGGAGATGCTTGTTGTGGTGAGAACTTTTGAATAACTGTAGTAAATACCAAATTAAGCTTTGCATTGTTTGAACTGAGGAGTTATGTGAACATCTATAATAGAAGTAGACACTGGAGGGAGACTGAGATTTCTAATCTGTTATACGTTAAAACAAGTTTGAGGGGCCAAACTTATTTTAAGAGGGGGAGAGTATAATAACCCGACCCTCGTATCTGTTTCTGGAATATTTTCAATCCCTTATTCTGAGCATTTAAATGCTTACGGTGAAATTTTATGTGAAATTGAATTTAATTCAGTGAATCCTATGGTTATGGATGCATATCTGTTTAATAAGAGACAAATCTGTCACAATTATAATGTTTGAATCAGAAATTGGAAGCCTTAGAGACTTAATTATCTAAAATTGATTTTACATTTGGGATCGGCATAATTTTTAAGTCATAATATGATTTTTTGTGAAATTTTAATTTGGAATGATTAAACTGATTAAATTTCGTCTTATTCACTTTTTATATATAAGTGCCAATGCTTCTTATACATTGACTTGGGAAAACCATCACTCAAAAATATCTCCTGGAGAGAAAAACTAGAGAAGAAGAGGGTTGAAGGGAAGAGAAGAAGATTGGGGAAATTGAGAGGCTTGGTAGGGAATTGAATCAAGGTATGTAAACACCATCTTAAATTAAGCTCTTTCTTGGGTTTGAGTGAGTTTGTTCTTCTAATTGGGATTGCTAGAGGTTATGTTGAAGTTTTGTAGAAGATGATTGTCTAATTAGGAAATTATGCTTATCATGTAGTTGTTTTGGAAATTAATTTGAGTTATGGAGAAATTACACCTTGCTTCCTTGTTAATCTCATGTGGATACTCATCTATGTGGTTGGATTATATGGTTACATGTGTGTGTGTGTGTGTGTGTGTGTGTGTGTAAGAAAGTTAGAAATTCCATGGAATTGGATTGTGATTGATTCATGAATTCAAAGTGATTAAGAACCTAAGTTGATTTATGATTCATTTTTCATGTGATTTTGAGCTTTAATCTTGTGTTAAATTGATCTATTTTGAGCCTTGCTATGTATTCTCTAAGTTGGGTTTTGTGTGAGTTTCGGACTACCAAAACAGGGGCTCGGCCGCACGTGCGGGCATGAGAAAAAAATGAGATTTTGTATTTTGCCTATGGCCGCTCGTGCGGTGAGGAGGGACCGCACGTGCGGTACATGTCCACACGTACGGAGGGGACGGTCGCACGTGCGGCCCATGTCGGCAAACCTCGTCTGCTCCGTTTTACGTGCTTGACCCTCTGATATGTTTGAAATCAGTATTTGATGCTCTTTGATGTTTGTAAACTTATTCGAAGTAAAACGAGTCAGGAAATAGTTTAAAAATGAAACGAACTAATTCTTGTATGGCATGCATATGTAGGGCACCTACCGGGAGGGATTATCGCTCCATCCACGCACTGTGAGTAATAGTACGGAAAATGTACATTTTACTTACCGTTAATGACTATGGTTACTAACGCTCTGTTCTGTGTAAATGATTACATTAACATTTATATCGGTTGAGAATCAGTGTGAACTTGTATAAATGCTGGAAGATTTGCATACATCGGTATGACTTTGGAACCTTTCTGCTCTGTCACTAACGAACATTAACGCTTTGTTATCGATAAGCAAACTACGTCATTCTTAAGAAATAAATGGAACTTATGTTCATCCAGAAAGGATGGTACTTGTGTGAATCGAAGATTATTCGGTTGTATTATACATGAATCTAAGGTTATTCAAGACCTATAATATGAACACAAAGGTCTACCACCGTTATATGACCCACGTTCTTATATGAATTATTCTGTCTCTATTGACCATACTGTCATGATACATGCGTCTCCCGTTACTAAATTATATGGATACTCTATTATCTGCAAGCTAGCTATATTGATTCACAACGAATAAATGGAATGTATGTACATTATTTATGGGACCTATGGTATCTCTGTATCTCTGGAATGTGTTGCCTTTTGCTAACAATTAACGTTCTGTTAAACCTATATTACCGATGGTAATTCATGTGAATAATGGGAAGAATGTATGTAATTCTGTATGATGCTGAAGTTAATATGTTCTGATGATTTCTGGTATGGAGCAAAGTGTTGTACGGAACTAAGTGCTACACTTTGGTGGGAGCCATCTCTAGAATCCGTATGAGCCACCTCTTGAGTCCATGCACATGTTATTTCTGGGCCGCTTGGCCGTTCTGTTATTTCTGGGCCTTTAGGCCGTTCTGTTATTTTTGGGCCACTAGGCCGTTCTTTTAATTCTGGGCCAATAGGCCGTTCTGTTATTTCTGGGCCGATAGGCCGTTCTGTATCTATTAGGCCTATGGCCGTTCTGTACATTTGTGGGCTTTAAGCCATTTTGTTAAGAAAACTGGACCCATGGCTGTTCTGGAAGTAATTACAAAATGTAGTTAATCATATGCCTCTGCAGTTATATTCTTTATTACTCAAGTTAAACATTACATTATTTATGTACTATTATTCACTGAGTTTCACTCATCTTGTATTTTGTCTGTTTCTGTAGATAATCAACCAAGGGACCAGTCCTAACCCTTAAGGCTCGTCTCTCTCTTGTCAACCTCAGTGTGTCCAGGCACTTAGCTGAAGGCCGTACATTTTGTAAAGTGTTATTAGTTTTTTTTTTTTGGATTATGCTTTGGTTGTCTTTCATTAATATTTTGTTATACGCCCAATTGTGGGGCTGAGTCGAAGTATATGTGTGTAAGTTTTTTGTATATTATTTACCTAATGTGATGTGTGATCCTGGCATAATAGTGGTAGCTCAATGGAATAGATTTTTGTTATCAAGTGCTTCCGTTCAGGCCCCATACGTTACATATGTCGATTTTATGTCTGTTTCTGATGTAGTCATGACCAAAACTTTTAGGGGCGGTTTTGGGGTATGACAAAAGCGATGCTCAAATGACCAAACCAGTCCTAAACAGTCCCTATGCAGGCCCAAAATAGTAGCAAAGTGGACTAAGATGATGGTTGGAAAGGTACAAAAATGAAGCTCATGCAATGGTCCATAAATGAGGCATACAAGCACAACTCTCAAACGCATTTAAAGAGTGATAAACATGGGAATATGACAACCTTATACGCTCTGAAATATCATGCTCAATGATGCCAAAACATAGGAACACCTCAAGTTAAGCATGCAAGGGGGTTCAAAACTCAAGGGTTAGGCAAGGGTATTACACGACAACCATGCATGGCAAGCATCGTTCGACCAAGAGGCCTAAAAACAGAGCTGAGGTAGCCCAAAATATGAGCAAAATTAGTTTAGAGCATGGCCAAAATGTGCTAGAATCAAGGGCCAAAACCACATGCAATGTAAGCTAGTGAGCATGGTTTACACTACAAGCATGTGAAGCATTCAAGAGGCCGCTAAACCAGCAAAAGAAAGAGGTATGACATGCCAAATAATGACTAAGAACCCACTAGAACATGACCAATGCATGCAAGAATGACATGCTCATTTGATAAGCTATGAAGAGGGTTATTCAACACATGCAAGAGGCGAACCCTAGATGACAACACCAACTCCGGACAGAGCTTAGGAAGGCCCTAAAAATCACCAAAAGAGGCCTTAACCAAGGCTTGGAAGTGTGACAACAAAGGCTCCTTTGTAAGGCCAAAAATGCTAGTAGACAAGACAAGGAGAGAGAGGGTCACCCCTCTCTGATTTTGGCCCTCAAAACCACATAACAACCAATGAAAATCCGCTGGATTTCAGTGGCTAAAGGGCCAAGCACATGTCAACACAAAGGCCCTAAGGCATGGCTCAAAACAAGGCAAAATAGAGCATGCAAGGGGGGTAGATGACCCCCAACAACAAAATGGCCTTAAACAAACATGAAAAACACTTAAAAATGAAGCTTTTCTCAATTGACAACAAAGCCTAAATATGCATGCAAATAAGGCTAAGAGAAGGATCAAAACAGAGCTTAAAAAGGAAGAAAATGAGTTACCCTTGAAGCTCAACAAAAACCAGCAACTTCTGGAGCCAAAACACAGCTCCTTAACCTCTGAAAATGGCCTCCAAGAACCTTAGGCTGATGGTGGAAGTGTTAGGCTATGAGGTGGTGTGCAAAGGGCCAAGAATCACACTTTGGAGCACAAAATAGTGAGATATAGAGAGGGATATATTCTTTTGCCTTCACCAAAATCTGAACCCTCACAAAGGAGGGGGAGGCCTTCCTTTATAGACAAATGAGGACAAAGCTTCTCAAAGAAGCTAAAAACCAAGGCCAAAGATCCTCCATACACGTGTATGGAGGATGCAGTCTGTGCCTTCCAGCTGGCACAGCTGGCAATAACTCACAAAGACAAAACTGGAGGAAGCAGGCCGACCAGTTAAGGTGGTCGGCCGACCACTTTTCCTAGTCGGCCGACCAGGATGAGTGGTCTCCCTCAAGGAAAAGTGGTCGGCCAGCCTATTTGATGGTCTCCCAACTGAATGCAAGCTAGTGGTATGGTGGGAGACCAGCAAATGTGGCTCAAAAATCAAGGAGACCAGTTTCCCAACAAGAAAATTGGCTGGTGGAGAGAGAAGTGGTCTCCAAGAGAAAAGGTGGTCTCCCACCCTTGTACCACCTTCCAAACAATGAAAACAAGGTTCATGCCAAAAATGGACCAACACCGATGCAAAACGAGGGTTCGGGGGGCAAAACACGCGGCCGGGTGCCCTGAAAACAGGCTGTTTAAGCACCAAAAGTGGCGTGCGACCACAAAGGTGGTCTCCCGGGCCGCAGTGTCCCTCTAGACAGAGGAAACAAGGTGTGTGCCAAAAACTGTGCCAAACGAAGAATGTTAAGCGGTCCCGAACCGAGGCCCGCGGCCGACGGCTCCGAAAACCAGAAGCTAGTCTCCAAACGCGAACAGTGGCCTGCGACCACGAAAAGTAGCCTGCAACCACTGAGAGATGGTCTGCAAGACCTCTCCCTCCCTCCGGGAAGAGAAAACAAGACCTGGTCCGCAAATCGAGGCAAAGCATAAAAGGGTCTCGAGGTCCAGGGGTAAGGACCTCAGCCAAAACTCTGAAACCTCAGAACAAGCACAACATGCGCAATCACCGAGCGCTCAATCGATGACGTCTGAGTCTTAAGGTCGGTCAAAAATGGGGTGTCTACATACACTGAAGCAATTAGTCACGTGTCTTACATACTGATGTTCTCATATTCCCAGAGCACAAATGATAGAATTCTATAATCCCATTTACGTATGTTCCCAATCAGTCATTTACCATCACATAGTCTGCTATAGACAGTTCACATTCTTTATAAGCATTTCAAATTGATTCCGGTCCTCAGTTGATCAGTTCCCGTGGCAACACAATTCGGTCATAAGTGATCCACAATCCCTCATAACATAATCAAATTAGATAATAGTTCTCAATTTAGGTAAAGATCTCCTCAGATCAAATCAAATGAAAGTCCTATCGAGTCATATCAAACAAAAGTTCAGAGCATGTGTCATCAAACAGAAGTTTCCATCAGTCAAACAAAGGTCTCATCAAACCATGGTTCCATCAGATTAGATCAGGTAAGGTTCTATCCCCATCATTTTCAAACAAAGTACATTTGGTTCTATAATTCATACTCCATTTACTTAGGTGCATAGTCAGTAGTTTCATAATTATTCTAAGTTCATCAATTCTCAAATTCACATCAAAGTCACGTATCATAATAGTTCATATCAAAGTGTCTCAGGTTATATACAATGTGTTCTCCAAATAAGTTCACAAGTAAATGTACAAGCATGCAGTTGTTCATATCGAGAGGTGAGCATCATAGTCAATATAGCAATTTCCCAGATAAGTCTTTCATATAGGCATAAGGTACACAACAACGTATCATATAAAATTTGTCGGTGGCACACAATAGCAAGTTGTTATGTAGAAGTTCCAAATTGGTCATACAAACACTAAAGCATAGGCTCGCAAGTCTAGTCAAATAGTCTTGTCAATTTTCAACAATCACAGTTCACAGTTTAGAGTTTATCATTCGGGGTCTTTACTTAGTCACACAATCCCAGAGTCATAGTCCCAACGGTCAAGTTATCAAACAATTAACATATCAATCATTCTGAGAAAAGGTATAGTCATATATGTGTATGTCCGAAGTCTAATAACATCCACAAGCATAGGTATGCATATATACAAGTCCAAACATTTTTCATAGCATAGGCAATTGTTAAACATAAGGGTTCAAAGTGTCGTACATTTAGTTCACATCAGGCAGTAGGTTTCAAAGCGTTTATTAACCACGGTTCAGCCCCATCAATTCTAATAGCATTGCAAGTAAGGACACATATACATGCAGATACGAGTCTAGAATCAATTATCATTTAGGCATTCATTCGCAAACTCATAAGTAACAGTTCATTCTTCCAAAACTGACATAGGTTCTCAATTTCAGGAGTTCCACATGCAAATGATTCAGGTACATAATTCGAGTTCATGGGTCTAATCATTCAATGGTTTCAGTCAACATATAACGATTCAGTTCAAGTTATGGTCATACGGATTCCCAAATCAATTTTCATACACACATTTTACACATAATTAAGGTAATACCTGCGTCAGTCGTTTCAGTATTTCGAACACCTCCTGGAACTAGGATGTAAACCCTTCATTGCCTCTAAGTACAGGAACAGAACCAATTATATTAGCATTAGGCTTAGTGTTGTTCAGATGAGCTCGTGAGCAAGATTAACCACGTGTCCTTTCTGTCCACATCTAAAACAAGCTCCTGATAGGTGGGGACAAATGCCCCAATGTTGTTTCCCACATTCTTTACAAATAGGTACATCATTGATTACATTGCTTCCCCGACTTACATTGTCAAAAGTTATTGCCTTAGATTTTTCATTCATAGAGGTCATCGAATTACTAGTCATTTCAATTTTCTATTTCTTTTGTTTCTTTCTCTCCGATTCAGTTGATGATGTTGATTTTGATATTTTCAAGGCTGCTATGTTTGTCTCAGACATTAAGGCCCTATCAAGAACGTTCACATACTTTGATAACTTTAAAACGCCCACTCGGTCATACACATCTAAACCAAGTCCACCTTCAAATTTTCTAGCATTTTTGTAGTCAGTATCTATCATGTGGGGTGCATACCGGGAAAATTCAGTAAATTTTGCTTCATATTCGGCCACAGTCATATCGCCTTGTTTTAGTTGTACAAATTCAAACAACTTTCTATCTCGGATGCATTGGGGAAAATATTTTTCAAAGAAAATTTCTTTAAACCTATCCCATATCACACCTTCATTATCATTTCGTACTAATATCCACCATCTCCTAGCCTCTTCTTTGATTGTGAATGTTGCCAACAAAACTTTCTGTGCCCCAGTACACGGAAATACTTCAAAAATTTCTCAGTTTCTAAAACCCAAGCCTCGACTTTTAACGGTTCAATACACCCCTGAAATTCCGTTGGTTTCATCTTATTATATTTCTGTGTCAGTGTTATCATATCATAATTAGCTGGTTCAGGTACATTTATTTGCCTTTGTTGTTGTTGTCTCAAAGATTCGGTTAAGGCCTCGACCATTCTTTCTAACTGGCTAATTCTAGCATCAGAAGATTTGCATTCGTCTACATTCCTTCTCCTTTCCATTTGTCTATACACAAACAAGGCGATTATTAACATAGGGAAAGTTTTCATTGATCTCATTTTTCATTTTCATTTCTTATCAAACATGTTCGTCATTTTATTTCAATGCAAATATATTCACATAGGTTACGTAGTCTTTCACGTTCATATGGTCGCGTTTACAAGAATTACACGTTCAATATTGAAATTGACATTACATGTTATTTCACATAACACATAGGTTCGTTTCTTTTCATTTTCAATTCAGATATGTTCATAGTAGTTCACACACTTAAACATGATAATGCAATGCCCCTATTTCATTTCTAGGACATCCTATAGCTCATATGGACTCGTGTGTGCAGTATAACTCGTGCTTTGATACTAGTTTGTCACGACCCAAACCTGCCCCTATAGGTTTAGCATCGTAACCGGCCAGTAACCCTTAGATTACCGAAGGCCTCTGAACTGATTAACAAAAGTAAGGGGCTAGCGGAAGCAAATACATAAACATTGTTGTCCAATGAGCTGTGTAGACTTACATGAAGCAGAATATTTAAAACTTTATATACAACCCAAAAATCGTTTTCTCTTTATACCCACACACTTAGCAATAACATCTCAAGTACAGCCAACAAAACAAAGAACTCTTATATACAGAAACAGTAGAACTTTAACACATGACACTTCAGGAACATCCATGTGAGGCGCAACGGTTGGCTAACAACAGGACATGGATCCAGACAAAAGCCTTCAGGCTTGATCTCCAGAATGCCCACCTATACATATATATACACACAGTGAGCTAAAGCCTAGTGAATAACATCAATGTAAAGAGGTTAGTGAATGAAATCCAAACATCTCATAAGCGTAAAATAGATCATAGCACAATCATTCTCGTATCTGAACATAATAATGGTATATCCCATAGAACACATCACATAACGTCTTCCGACTAGAGTAATCGATTTCGGATACCGATTAAACACATATCACCACAATGAAGTGGCTAACGAGATCTCGTAATCACATATATGTCATGGACCCGCATTAATATGTCGTCCCCCATGACTTGGGACTATCTATGGATGCCATAATAGATTTCAAACATAGGACATTTGTTCACATAAATAATCATTTCAGAAATCATAACTTGTCATATCTCATTTGGAACATAATTCATATCAACATATCTTTACGGAAATGTTACTCACAGTGGTTCCCGTAAACGGTCAATCAATCCTCGGACGTTGACCTACAAACACAAAAGTACATAACACAAACATATCTTATCATTACGCAATCATGTGGCCATCACGGCTTAGCTTTCATTATATTGATTCTTGTTCTTTCTTATCATATTGCTTAAAACACACTTGTAATTTCTTAACTTAATACATTCATTTCTTAGTGTGTTTCTAATCCATAACCTCATTACTATGGCTTAATTAAGGCTTAGGAATGCCTAAAATGCCATGAGGATGCCAAAACATGAATTGAAACACTTGGTAAATTTTCTGAAAATAAGGCCCCCGCCCGAGCGTAGCTTTCCTCGCTCGAGTGGACATGCAAACATGAGAGGGGTCGCTCGGGCGAGACTTCCTTCGCTCAAGCGGTCTGTAAACTTGGAAAAAGTACTGGTTGGTCTCAATCTACGCTTGAGCCACCACTCCCACGCTCGAGCGGATCAATAATATACAAAGGGTTCACTCGAGCATGACTTTGGTCGCTCGAGCGGAGCGCTCATGCCTGCAAAAATACTGAGGGCTCGCATTCTCCGCTCGAGCGCAGGTTTCCTCACTCAAGCGGACTGTGAAATTCTGGGCTTCCAAAAACAGAGTTTTGAGCTTCAAAATGCAATTCAATGGCTACACTCATGCATAGCTTGATCAAAACACTTGGAAAACTTTTCTAAAACACAAATATATGATCATTTTCAAACCTTTAGCTCAAGACTCATGGATTTAGCAAATTTAAACTTAAAAGCTCATGCATGAAAGATTTTCAAACTATTTTCTTGATTTCTTCAAAACATGCAAATGGTTGGTATGAATCCATGAATTTCCAAAACATTATGCAAGATATGAACTCACATGCTTGCAATGACTTCAAAAGTCTAACTCAAAATGATGGAACCAAAAGGTTAATCTCCAAGGATGCACATGCAAGACATCTACAAGCCCAAAGACCCACTTCTCTTGCTAATTTCATGAAAATGGTTCAAAGATATGTTGAAATCATGATGCATAGAAGTTAGCTGCAGAAAATATGCTCAAGACTCTTACCTAGAGCTTTGATTTCAAACAATAAGAGATGGACTTCCCTTAGCTCTCTTCTTCTCCTTCAAACCACACAAATGTAGAGCTTTCTCTCTCTAGAGTGAGCTATCCCTCTCTCTCTAAGGTGAACTCTCTGCTCAAAGAAGTAGAAAGAACAAGAAGAATGTTGCCTACATTCCCTCACATTGCAACCGATATACACAACACTCACAAACTCTTACATTCGAATGAATAACACGTGCACACACATGCACTACTCCAACACACCCACAAGAATTTATCCTCTACACTCAACACCATCACATGCCTTGGCACATCATACACTTAATCACATCTTGAATCATGAATAGGTGTAGATTAGGCATAAATCATGCATCATCTTATTAAACACAAGTAACCTTAATTAATTATGGTTAGCACATGACTCAATTAACCCCAAACCGTTCTAATTAAGGCTTAATTCAATCACATATGATTTTACTGAACTGAATCAATTTTTTAATTAAACTCACCATAGTGTTCTAAAAATTCTAATTAGTCCAACCATGCGGTCAATTCCCATTTCTAACATCAATCGAGCCATCAAATTAATATTCTAAGCGGAAATTGCAACAGATATTACTATGATTAACAGATAGAAAATCGAATAGCATGCAAAAATACACAATTAACATATAATTATTTTAATCACTTGATTAGTGCCCTTAATCACGGATTAGTAATTAAGCATGGATCGGGGTTGTTACATCTTTGCATTCATGTCTAACGGCCTTTGGCCCAATCGTTCATATTCGACGACCTTTGGCCCAATCTTTCATGTCCAATGGCCTTTGGCACAATCGTTCATGTCAAACGGCCCTAGGCCCAATTCAGATATATCAAACATATCAACGGCAAATGGCAAATGGCAAACGGCCTTAGGCCCAATTCAGATATATCAAACATATCAACGGCAAACGACAAACAGCCTTAGGACCAATTCAGATATATATCAAACGTATCAAACGGCCTTATACAAAATTTGGCATATAGAATACTCATTCATATTTCAAATCACCAAATCCATGAAGCTTATATAGAAGTAGCATTCGGAAAGTAACATACTTGAAAATATCTTTACTAAGATATTACTCACAGTGTTCTGCGGATGAATTTTCCCTTGAGCTCGACCCTACACATTACATAACACATATGGGTCACAAACGATTCAATCCGTTCTTAATTTATACATTCATCTTAGGCTCCTTTCTTATCATTTTAACTTATTCACAATGCTCAATGCATGCCTAAGAGTGCTTAGAAATGAAAGAGAATGGATAACAAATCATAAAATCACTTTTCAAAATCTCTGAAACAGGGATCCCCGCTCAAGCGCAGCTCGAGCGGACCCCTTTGGTCTGCAAAAGTACTAGTTACTTCATTTTTACACTCGAGCGTGACTTCGGACGCTCGAGTTGAGAGTCAAACTACATGGCTCCCCGCTCAAGCGGACGTCCATGTCTGCAAAAGTTCTGGGAACTAGCATTTCACGCTCGAGCGGCGCTCTCCCCGCTCGAGCGAACATGCCGAATTCTGGAACTTCCAGCAACCAGTTTGAGCTTCAAACTTGCATTCAAATTAACATAGCTTGCATTTTATAACCCATAACTCTCATATAGAACTATTAACGTGCTACAAACACCAATTTACTACATTATGAAGCTCAAATCTTATGAATCAATCACATGCAAAGCCAAATTATACCAAACTTACTTCCAATACATTAAATTCATGCATTCAAACTTCATATCTTCATCAATCATGCATACATGTCAATTCTTGACTCCATTCCTATTTCAAATGGTACAAATGGTGCTTATAACTATGAAACTCAACAAAACTATGCTTGCATGTATGATTCAATGCCCAATCTTTCATAATTAACGTGTTACATGCTAGCTTATGCAAATTCATTGCAATTCTAAACATCCATGCATTCATTGACTCCAAATTCATCAATTACCACTCAATTCTTGCTCTTGGTCAAATATTCTCTTTGAATTCATATAGTTACAAGCTCAAACTCATGAATTAAGGGTTGATTACTCACCTAGGAGCTTCAATTCTTCCAATTATAGCCAAATCTTGAGCTAATCCTCTTAGTTTCTTGAATTCTCTTGCAATATCTTCAAGAATGGTCCCTTTCCCTCTCTAAATTCGGTTCACCCTCTCTATCTATAGTGTAGGATATTATTTGGGCTCCAAAAAATATGAGCTTAAGCATGTATGGTTCATTTATATAGGCTTCCCTTAATCACACTTAATTAGAACTAATCAATGGTGCTTAATTAATTCGATTTAAACAAATTAATTCGTTCCGAATCAGTTTTCAATTAAATTTCACCATAGGCTCTAAAAATTACGCCAATCACAATGGCGTAGTCAATTTTGGTTTCTGTGGCCGATAAGGCCTTCAATTTTTAGTTCAAAGCACAGATTCTATCATATTTTCCTACGGGGAACAGATACAAAGCCAAAATCACATACAATTATGCAATTAACACCCAAATTCAAATTAAGCACATAATTACAAACATAATCATGATTAATGAACATAGTACAGGACACGGTTATTACAATCTTCCCCCATTTAGGAAGTTTGGTCCTCCAAACTTATTTTACCTTTAGTTGAAAATAATTCGGAATACATTTTATTCAATGGTTCCAATCCTTTTTATAGTTATTTTCTTAGTCTCAAAATCAAGCAACACTCTGTTCTCAATCAGTTAGAGACTTACCTTTTCCTCCATACAAGACTTGTATGGTGCCACACCGAAACTACAGTGTAAGCTGTTGTCGTAAGCAAAGTTTGCCAATGATAGATAGATTTTTCCAACTTCCCTAAATCTAATGCATACATTTGGAGCATTTCTCCCAAAAACTAAAAAGTTCTTTCTGATTACACATTGATTTACAGATGGAAAGCGACATTGAATTACAATTCAGTTCCCATTGCCTCTTGAAGGCTTGTCAAAATTTAGACACATTTTAGGATTCTTGTCTAAAACAATAGATACTGGGACCCCATACAATGTAAACAGTGGCTAGTCTATAAGCATCATACGAAAATTTTACGGGGAGGAAATGAGCAGACTTAGTAATTCTATATACAATAACCCAAACGGGACTTATACCTTGGGTGCTCAAGGTAGCCCCACAATGAAGTTCGTAGTCACATATTCCTATTTCCATTCTGAAATAGAGAGAGGTTGAAGTAGTTCCGTCTATATCTGACATTCAACTTTGACTCGTTGGCACTAAAAATACAATTTCCTTCTTCGCAATAGGTCACCAACATATTTATCTCAAATGTCAGCTAACTTTACCATAGAAGTTTGGTCTATTCCCTTGTCATAGAAGTTCAATTCATTCTTCAATAATTCCACAATTCACAATTCAATTCGGTATTTAGTTTAGTGACTCATCACAGTTACCCAAGGTCAATCAAAAGTCTCCAGGAAAATAAAGTAGATCTAGACACTGATTCCCGAGTCAACAAAGGTAACAACGAAGTAAACAACCACATGACGTACGTAACTCATATATCCCCATAGTATTGATTGTAAAGTACAATAACATCGAAGCAGTCAATTTCTAACATAATACATGTGTTTTCAATTCATTCAACAGTTTACAGTTTACAATTCAGTTCAATATTCAATTCCCTGTTCCATCAAGTCTTTCCACATTATCTAATAGTCATCAAAAGCATAAGGCAATTCATATATAAATCCCCATGATGTCAAAGATAATACTAAATGAGTCAATCACATGTTAAGCACAATTTACACATCCTCAGAGCCCCAATTGCATAATACAATGGTGCTAAGCAGTTATTTACAAGGCGTACTGAATTCACACACTTTCGAATAATCAAGGTTTTCTAATTCCAATAGTATTTACAATCAAAGCGGTTCATGGTCAGCAGTCACCATAACCTGATTTCCCATAATTCGATAACACTGAAGCAACTATTCTCTCATACAAAACATATTCTGATCAGTCAAAGATAAATGTTCAGTTCTGTTTGTAGTCAAATCAATCTGCTGTCATCGGTTCCCATAGCGTCAAATAAATAAGAATATGATAATACACAAGCATTGTTCCTTAAAACACCCAATCACTGGATTTGCTCAATTCCGTTCATCTATAACACGTATGTCTCCAACAATTAAAGGTTGGTTCTTAATGGTGTTCATGGTTAGATCGGTCTGTTGATAGCGCACATAAGGTCTTCTAAATAAGTCAAGTATTCCAAACGGATTCAAGTTTTGGGTCTATCAATTTTCTTGCCGGGAATAATCTGGTTATTTATTCATAAGCAATTCGTAATCCCCCCTTAACAAAATCAAATCAGATAGAGGGTCTTATCAAATCAATCCAGGCAAAGGTCTTGTCAAATTATATCAAATGAGGGTTGTTTCAGGCCAAATCAAACAAAAGTTCTATCAGATCGAATCAGATAAAAGTTTTCTCAAATAGGGTACATTTGGTTCTGTGAGGCATACTTCGTTCATTTAGGTACATAGTCAATAGTTTCACAACTGTCCTAAGTTCATCAGTTCTCAAGTCATGTACAATATGGCATTGTCCACATAAGTTCATGTGTAGTTGCATATGCATGCAATTGTTCATATCAGGAGGTATGTATCATAATCAATAGAGTAGTTCTCAAATAAGTCTTATATACAAGTACATAGAGCACAGTAACACATTAACAAAGTTTCTCAGTCGCACATAATATGGGATTTGTTACGCAAAAGTTCCAAATCAGTCACAAAAGCATAGGTTTACGAGTCAAGCCTAGTATAGTCACATAGTCCAGTCAATTTTCTACCAATCAAAATACATGGTCTCATAATTTATAGAGTTCATTATTTGGGGTGCTCAACTCAGTCACACAATCACAGAGTCATAATTCCAGTGGTTTAGTCATTGAAGACAGTGATATATCAAATCACCCTGAGCATAGGTTTAGATGTATATGTGCATGTACATAGTCAATCAATATCCCAATACGTATTTCACAAATTTCCCAAATGGGGCAGATACATATAGTAAATAAGGTATTGATCCTGTGGGTCCGACCAATCTAGATATATATAACAGATATGAAAGAATGCGCCGAATTGAATCAAATAATATCTCAAGCAAGAATGTACACATGTATGTAGACGTCCCCGAATGCCCCGGGAGGATGAGTCCCGTTCTGTTCATTTGGGCTCACTACAGTTCGGACTCTCGAATTGTCACGGTTCCTAATCTGAACCAAAGAGTCCAAATCCGGTAAATCGTTTTGAGAAAAACAGATTTTTGAAAGAAGTGCCAAACATGGACTGCTTTTCCAGATATAGAGTCGCCACCTAAATATTTTTTAATGGGGAAATTTAGGAAACTCTGACTCAGTGCCAAAGGCCACGTGTCCATCATTGCCAAAGTTGCCTCGGCTCAGGAGCTTGGGTACGATTGGGGAAGGTCAGCTATGAGCACCCCCTCTCGCCCGATCCGAAGATCGGCCTCTACTAACCGTGATATCCGTTTTTGAAAACGTTATGTGCTCTTATTCCCAATTATTAGCCTAAACTTACTATGTTATGCGCACAGCACACAAGTATAGACTAGATTGCCTAATTCGGAAATAAACATTGCATATCCGTTTGTCTTAAAAAGCATTTTGGAATTCGCTACTCGCGAGTAGGCTAAAACACGGATCTCAACGAGTTTTTCCAACTCAAACAACCCAACCTTCACCCACAGGCATCCAAGCAGTTTATCACATAAGCATCTAGCCACATGGTAAGCATGCTGTCATGATAGCATTCACACTCATGCGAGATGCTAAAGCAGGAAAATACTTACATAGTACTCCGTGCCAAAACAATAAACTAGTTAGCAAACATGCATGGTCCTAGTTCATGTTAAATTGACTAATGCAACACATACAAGATGTACTTAGAATAGGCCCGGCTAACCTAAGCATGGCATGTGAAATGCAGTCAATTGATGCACGTATTCAATTTGGAATTGAAGTACAAATGCAGTTAGCATGATGTACCGAGCCCGGTGCATGCAAGACAAATGTATGGATGCACGCATGCATAGCATAAGGTATGCTAATTTTAAATATGCCCTAGTCTACCATCATAAGCAGGTAAATAAAAGGGAAGAAAGAAGTGGGGATTGGAAGACATACACACACACACGCACCCACACTTATTACAGATTTGCCCTCGCTCGGAGGGACCGAAAGCATATTACAAATAATTAACCTACAAGCTAATTAAATATTACAGACCATCTAATTAGCTAAGCAAATTAACTAATCTAGGGAAAACAGATAAATTGCCTCGGGAGGAGAGCTCGATGCAATGCATGCTCGGTCCTGCTCGGAAGTGTACCGCCATGCATAGGCTACCTCTGTTTTCCTTTCTTTACTCCTCTGGAGGCTGCCAAAACCTCTGGATTGCTTTTCTGGATACTGGAGAATGCCATCGGCTGAGTAGAATGCCCACCGGCAGTGGCATGTGATCACCGGCCATTGGTGAAGCCATCGGCCGAGGGAGGATTGCCGGTCGGCACTTGGCACTGCCGGTCGGCAGAAAGTTTCTGCAGAATCTGCAATTGATAGCAACAGAGGGCAAGGCAGAGCATGGCAATACAATTCAAGCAATGTATGCACCAATCATGTCCCTTATCATGATAATGACTCAAAGGAACATGTTCCTCGGTTCTTGGACCATCAATCGCGCATTTCCATGCGTGATGGCTCAAGGGACCAAGTGTGCACATTTGATGTCAAATGCAATGCAATGCAACAAACCAAAGCCCAATTCCTATCACTAGATCAAGGAACAAAACATGCATGCTAGATGCAATGCAACCTAGGCATGCAAGCTAAGGATGCAACATGGGAATGCGAGGTGCACATGCAAGCATGCAAACAAACATACAAGGTAAGCACGCAAGCAAACAAATAATGGACTTAAACATGATTTGGGCAGCTTTAATAAGGCCCAAAACAGTGGTCAAAGTGACCAAAATAAAGGACTAAATACACATACACACATGCACATGTTAAAGGGTCAACACTTAGGCACAAATGAGGCAACTCTCAAGCACATTTGAATGAGGCAATCATGGACATATGGCATACAAGGTAAGCATTGGAACTCATGTTAAGATGGTGCCAAACCAAGCAAACAAAATAGACCAAGCATGCAATGAATGGCCCAAGTACTTGAAGCAAGTCAAAGGGACTTGAACCATGGCTAAGCCAACCAAGCCTCACAAGGTTAAGAGGACTTAAAATAGATTCAAGGTAGACCTAGACCATGCAAAGGGGACTCTTAGATGGCATCTAAGTGGCTCAAATTCAAAGGCATGCACAAACGCCAAAACATGGAGCATGCTACACAAGCTTTCAAAGCATTAAAGAGACATCCAAGGTAAGCATATAGGCATGCAAAGGGGACTGAAATGACATGGTGGATAGTTCCAAATCACTAAATCAATGCAAAAATGTCATGCTATACATTCACACACTTAAGGCCAACAAGCCGGAATGCAAAGGGGCTATACTAAGCATGCCAAATCCGACCCAAACAACCTAGGACAGACCTTAAACATGGAAAAATATGCACAAAAGCTTCACAAGACCAAGCCTAAAACATGCTAGAATAAGGGTTTACAACCTAAGGCATGTTAAGGCCTAAACATGGCATTACAAGGTAGGTATGCTAAGCATGCATGGTGTACCAAAACTAAGTAAAAACAGAAGCATATTATGACATATTAAGCACAAAAAACAACTAAGGCATGGTCAACATGAAGCTTAGCTAGGTGCTCCCTCAAGAGGCCATTCCATTTCAAGGACAACAAGGAGAGGGGGTGGCCCTCTCCTTCTTGGGACTTCCAGGCACCATCCTTACCACTGAAATCCCTCAAGATTTCAGTGGTGAGGAGGTCCAAACACCAAAGTCCCGAAGCTCACTCAAAACGGCTCAAAATGGGGCCTCTCAAGGCCTAAGAAGGGTCAAACACCTCCAAACCACAAAATACTCTAAATAAACTATTTAGAGGGTTTAAAAACAGAACTTTTTTATGTTATACACTAAGCACAAAAACAATTCTAAGATAGGCAAAATAAGTATGCAAGAATGGGGAATAAAGGGACTAGTTTCTTACCCTGGAAGACCCCTTCAACAATGGTGGACCAGCAGCTTCTTTTAGGTTGAAACCAGCTTCAAAACCTTAAAAACAACCCTCAAGAGGTCTCAGCTCCAAGGGATGGTGTAATGGTGGGTGCTTGTGAGCAAAAGTGAGACAAAACACACACACTAAGGCTAAAATGAGAGAGAAGTATAGAGATAGAATATATATCAAACCCTAAACCTAAAACCAGAGCTCTCACAATGTTTTTCTCTCTCAAGTGTCTAACCTAGAGCCAAGAGAGGAGGGCTCCTCTTATAGAGGAGCCAATCTTGTAAAGCTTACAAGATAAGCTAACAAGGAGTGCATCCCTCCATACACGTGTATGGAGGGGAAGAAAATGCCATACAGCTGTTTTAAAATATCTGCAAAAGTAGATGAACAGTAGTCGGCTGCCCAAAAATGCCATTTTGACAAAAGGGAGTGCCGATCGGCAATAAAGAAAGCCGACCGGCAATATACATTGCCGATGGAAACAAAATACCAGCCGGTGGCCCATGGCCATGGCCGGTGATGTGTGGGGATGCCTCACAAGGCATTCCCTGCCCCTCCAAGGCAAAACACAAGTGTTTGGTGCAAAACCAGACACTAAACAGTCGAGTTCGGAGATCCTGAAGCAAGGCGCGTAGCCGGGACCTCCGGGAACTCCAAACGAACACAAACATGGATGATCACTGGGTGTTCAAACGGTGACGTCCAAGTCTTGAGGCCGGTCAAAAATGGGGTGTCTACAATGTACCAGTCTAGAATCAGTCAACATATAGGCATTCGTTTATAAACAGTATAGATACCTGGGATAACGGTTGCAGTATTATGAGTGCTTTCTAGGACGAGTGCAATTACTCTATCTTGATTAGCAGTTCCCGCCATTGGTACGAATCCAGCTGAGACAACGGGTCTATTCACGTTTTGCTCAGTCCGGCGACAGTTCCTTACCATATGGTCCATTTTACCACACGGTCCATTTTACCACACCTATAACAGGGCCCAAAAATTCGATAATAAACTCCTCGGTGTTTCTTACCACATTCATTACATGTCGGTGTTGTATTCCTTGTAAAGTTTGAAGTGTGCGATGATCTCGTATTTTTCTTTTTAAATGACCTCTTCTTTGAGGAAAAGCCTTATCTCTTGCTTTTCCATGCAAAAGATCGGTTCATGTTAGCTTCGGTCATCAGTGTTCGGTCTAGCACCTCAACATATTTTGTGACTTCCAACACATTCACTTGGTGCTCTTACACTGGTGGTGACAAAGGTTCTTGCCGTAGCGGCATCTGATGTCGTTGTCTTAAGATCTCTGTCATTTCTTGTACTATTCTTTCCAGTCTATCAAGTTGGGCTATGAAAGAGTTTGCCAACTCGTATGCCCTTACTTTATCCTTGTTCTACACAAACTCTTATTAAGCCATGCCAAATACAGAAATGCCCAATACAAAAATAAACACAGATACACATAGGTACATTCGCACATAGGCACATCGTTATATTCTCATTTTACATATCGTCAAGACACAATTAATCACATGCAAAACAGACGATTTCATACTTATTAGATATCGCGTGTAGAACACTTACTACATAATTACACATTTGACCATATTCATAATCCACATAGACACCCATTTGCAGAATCAAATGCACGTAAGCAACTATTCATGATTCGCATGTTCATGTATGTGCATTATAACAAAACAAAACTTGTTGTATACATTAGTGCAACAATTCATATCTCATATAATCACATGTTCTCAATGCTTACATCATGTACTTATCAAATGGATGCATCTTAAGTCTTTTCTAGACACCTTATGGCTCATTTGGACAAGCGTGTGAGTCATTAACTCGTGCTCTAATACCACTCTGTCATGACCCGAACCCACCCCTATAGATTAAGGTCATAAACGGCCAGTAATCATGAGATTACCTACGGCCTCAAACCAAAACAAACATATAGCGACAGAGTGAAGGGGCCAAGATGGAAGCAAACTTAAAAATTTTGTCCAATGAGCTATGCTTACATGGCATGTCAAAACATTTCACATATACTTAATAATAACTCACACCACGTATCAGTAGTTAACATCTTGTATACCCAGGATCATTCAAACACATAGTCAGCCATGCCAAAAGCTTATACACATAAATGGTCTATCATGGCCAATAGAAGTGACAAAAGAAACACAAAAGATCATAAACAAAGCCTCTTGCGTGAGGCACCAGGGCTGACTTCACAAAACTCGGGTTCCTTTCTTAAATTCCACTAACGCTGGGGTTGAACGTCCCTTTGCTCACCTACATACATATAGATAAGAGTGAGCTAACGCCTAGTGAATAATATCAAAATAAAGAGGTTAATGAATGAGGTTCGTTCATAAATGAATCATACTTATAATGTACACATTTGAACCACTATTCTCATTCACACCAGATTTACAAATCTCAACAAAGCAAAATGACCTTGGGTCCAACACATCATATCCACATGCAAAACGACCTCGGGTCCAATTCTTATATAAAACAATACAACCTCGGGTCCATCTATACAAAACAACCTTTGGTCCAGCCAACTCTTTATTCAAAACGACCTTTGGTCCAATTCAAACATATCAAACAGCCTCGAGCCCAATCCGAATATATCAGGCGTATCAAACAGCCTCGGGCCCATTCTTTTTATATTCATATCCATGCGTATTTCATATTCATGATCATGATCCCTTTCATTCAAACGGCCTTTGGCCCATCACGGTATTCAAACATATCAAATGACATATTCAAACGGCCTTTGGCCCATCTTTGCATTCATGTCTAACGGCCTTTGGCCCAATCGTTCATATCCGACGGCCTTTGGCACAATCATTCATGTCCAACGGCCTTTGGCCCAATTGTTCATGTCAAACGGCCTTAGGCCCAATTCAGATATATCAAGCATATCAACGACAAACGGCCTTAGGCCCAATTCAAATATATCAAACATATCAACGGTAAATGGAAAACGGCAAACAGCCTTAGGCCCAATTCTGATATATCAAACGTATCAAACGGCCTTATACAAAATTAGGCATATAGAATACTCATTCATATTTCAAATCAACAAATCCATGAAGCTTATACAGAAGTAGCATTCGGAAAGTAACATACTTGAAAATATCTTTACTAAGATATTACTCACAGTGTTCTGCCGGTGGATTTGCTGTTGAGCTCGACCTTACACATTACATAACACATATGGGTCACAAACGATTCAATTTGTTCTTAATTTATACATTCATCTTAGGCTCCTTTCTTATCATTTTAACTTATTCACAATGCTCAATGCATGCCTAAGAGTGCTTAGAAATGAAAGAGAACGGATAACAAATCATAAAATCACTTTTCAAAATATCTGAAACAGGGATCCCCGCTCGAGCGCAGCTCGAGCGGACCCCTTTGGTTTGCAAAAGTACTGGTTACTTCATTTTTACGCTCGAGCGTGACTTCGGACGCTCAAGCTGAGAGTCAAACTACATGGCTCCCTGCTCGAGCGTGAATCTCCCCACTCGAGCGGACGTCCATGTCTGCAAAAGTTCTGGGAACTAGCATTTCACGCTCGAGCGGCGCTCTCCCCGCTCGAGCGAACATGCCACATTCTGAAATTTCCAGCAACCAGTTTGAGCTTCAAACTTGCATTCAAATTAACATAGCTTGCATTTTATAACCCATAACTCTCATATAGAACTATTAACGTGCTACAAACACCAATTTACTACATTATGAAGCTCAAATCTTATGAATCAATCACATGCAAAGCCAAATTATACCAAACTTACTTCCAATACATTAAATTCATGCATTCAAACTTCATATCTTCATCAATCATGCATACATGTCAATTCTTGACTCCATTCCTATTTCAAATGGTACAAATGGTGCTTATAACTATGAAACTCAACAAAACTATGCTTGCATGTATGATTCAATGCCCAATCTTTCATAATTAACGTGTTACATGCTAGCTTATGCAAATTCATTGCAATTCTAAACATCCATGCATTCATTGACTCCAAATTCATCAATTACCACTCAATTCTTGCTCTTGGTCAAATATTCTCTTTGAATTCATATAGTTACAAGCTCAAACTCATGAATTAAGGGTTGATTACTCACCTAGGAGCTTCAATTCTTCCAATTATAGCCAAATCTTGAGCTAATCCTCTTAGTTTCTTGAATTCTCTTGCAATATCTTCAAGAATGGTCCCTTTCTCTCTCTAAATTCGGTTCACCCTCTCTCTCTAGAGTGTAGGATCTGATTTGGGCTCCAAAAAATATGAGCTTAAGCAGTATGGCTCATTTATATAGGCTTCCCTTAATCACACTTAATTACAACTAATCAATGGTGCTTAATTAATTCGAATTAAACAAATTAATTCGTTCCGAATCAGTTTTCAATTAAATTTCACCATAGGCTCTAAAAATTACGCCAATCACAATGACGTAGTCAATTTCAGTTTCTGTGGCTGATAAGGCCTTCAATTTTTAGTTCAAAGCACAGATTCTAACAGATTTTCCTACAGGGAACAGATACAAAGCCAAAATCACATATAATCATGCAATTAACACCCAAATTCAAATTAAGCACATAATTACAAACATAATCATGATTAATGAACATAGTACAGGACACGGTTATTACAATCCCTTAGTTTTTGTATCAAGTATTATGTTTGTTTTGATGACATTCTTAAAAGGTTCTTTTGTGCTAGGGGACTTTAGTACAACTAGTACATTTGTTTGAGATATCTCATTTTCCACCGACAAGTGGGCTTGTCTAATCAATTCAGGGGTTGGTTATTCCTTTATTTTGTCAATGAATGTCATCATTTATATTATGTAAATGTTAGTAAACATCTCTTGAAGCTTTGAAAGCCTTTGATTGATGAACTTGGTTCATTCTTTGATTTGTCACAAAATATGATATGTAATTGTGGGAGCCGGATAATTGGAATAATCAGAAGCGTATTCTAGAAGACAAATATTACACGGCTTTACCCTACACGATAAAGATGTCAAATATAATGGATAGGCCGAATAGATACTGAGCTATGGAGCCGAGTAAATAAGAGGCTAATGAGTGACAAGTGGGCCTGGCCACGAGGCCCAGGAAACAAGTATAAATAAAGAAACAATAGACTAAGAAAGCTATGTGAGAATTGTTGTGCTTAACTTAGAATACAAGCATTCTTAAGTGTGGATTCTGACTTGTCCGTCGGAGTGCTAATTTCGGCACCCCCGACCGGAGTGTTTATTCCTTTTCAGGTGACCAGAAGAGGATCACGAGTGCTCTCCAGGATCTGAAGAGTATTTCCAAACCACATCTCCACAATTGGCACCGTCTATGGGAATACTCAAATATATCCATGGCAGGCGTAACAGAAGATCCTCCAATAGTCACTGATGAAACCACTCAAAGAGACGACCTCACTCCAACAAACATGCTTTGACTGGAGACTATTGTTGCGAGACGTGCCTTGAACTTCACCTCACCCTCGACTTCGGAACATGAGACAATGCAGGCGATCATGGAACAAGCAAAGCAAAATGAACAGAGGTTGGAGAACATGATCACTGAGAATGAACGTCTCCGTGAAGATTTGGCCTTGGAAGTGGCAAAGTCCAAACAAGCTGTACGCCTCAATCCGGAACGATCTCCGAAAGCAGGTGGTCGACGACCTCGAGCCCGACAAGACAACACCGATAACGGCTCGGACTCGTTATCCCCGAAGCCCAAGAAGAAGGGATGACATGATAAAACCAGTTCTTCCGAAGAAAGTCCCCGTACAATGCACAAGTGAAGAAGGACTAGCTCGGACGAAGATCAACATAATCCCTTCGTACGACGAATTGCAAAGGCTGCGCTATCCAAGAAATTCAAAGCACCGTCGTTCACCATGTACGACGGCAAATCAAACCCCACCGACCACATCCGCCACTACAAGCAGGCCATGACATTGCATACAGACGACGAGGCCCTCATGTGCCGAATATTTCCCAGCAGTTTGGGACCATTGGCGGTCTGGTGGTATTATAAACTGGAGCCGGCTTCGATCAAAACCTTCCACTAACTACAGAAATCCTTCAGGGCCAGATTCATCACCAACAAGGTCCAGCCGAAGTAAGCCGACTCTCTCTGGGCAATGCATATCCTGACAGGAGAAACACTAAGAGCATATTTGGCGTGATATTGGGAATGCTTTAATCTTGTTGATAACGCTTGCAACGACTCCATGGCCATCACCGCCTTCAAAATGGGATTACATCCAGATAGTGCCCTCCTCAGTTCCTTGACTAGAAGACCCCCAAAAACAGTCTGGGGGTTGATGAAGAAAGTAGAAGAATACTGCAAAGTGGATGATGATGCCTTGCGGGTTAAAGCCGGAAACGTGGCCAACAAAACGACCCCTCCCAAAATCGCTAAGCCAATAAGCTCCGTACCACCACAGAGCCCAGAACCACGACAGCAGGCTAAACGAGACAAGAGACGGGATTCTCGCCGATCCAGCGATCAATGCTCACACGAAGCAAATGAGCAACTACAGGTCGATAGCAGGCGCACAAAGCGCGCCGACAAGAAATATACGGAGCTGTCAGAGCCAATCAGCTCGATTATGTCCAAAATCCAACATCTTCCATTTTTCAAATGGCCGTCCAAGATGGTGGGACCTTCTGACACGAGAAGGCGGGATAGGCGTTGTGAATATCACAAAGATCACGGTCATGATACGGACAGTTGCTATGCCCTGAAAGATCACCTTAAGGAATTGGTGCAAGATGGCCAGCTCCAGCAGCATGTTCGGAAGAGCACAATCAAAACTATTGCCCTTCGGCAGAAGTCACCTCCCCTTGGCGTTATTCATATGATATACAGCCTTCCAACGCCACGTACAATACATGCAATTCAGTCAGCCTCCCAGAAGCAACGCACACAAACGAAACAGCCCCACGAAGCTCAGAGTATTATCTTCGACGATTCTGACCTTATCGGCATAACACTTCCCCATATTGATCCATTGGTCATTGTACTACACGTGAACCGATTTACCGTTGAACGCATCCTCATAGACCAGGGGAGCACTTCGGAGGTTATGTATTATGAGACCTTCATCAAACTCAGTTTCAACGAATCAGAACTGTCTCTGGCTCCTCATCCGTTATTCGGCTTCAACGCAAATCCCGAGTAGTCGTTGGGAAAAATCACGTTGCCCGTTCGGGTGGGCTCCCAAACAGTGGATGTCGAATTCTTGGTCATCAAGCTCCCTTCGCCGTATAACCTCATCATGGGGCGAACTTGGTTGCATACTATTCAGGCCGTGCCAAGCACCTATCATCAGCTACTACGCTTCCCGACCGAACACGGCATTAATCAAATCCGTGGTTCCCTGCAATCCCCACGAGCGTGCTATCTCCTTTCTGGAAAGACACCAACGGAGTCACAGGTCAACTCCACTAAAGTGCCGTATCGAGACAGTCTCAACAATGTCGGACGGCTCCCTGGCGAAAAGCCACGGAAGCTCTAGGCGATACCAGCAACAGCTTCCCGAGACGTATGCTCAATGCGTTCAGTTGTGCCGCTACATGTCGGGAATGTTGCTCCTGAAGGTATTTCCGGATGATGGAAGGCCAGTTGATGGAAAACTAGGTACACGGCATTACTCGTGACGCACTTGCGCAAATTCTATCATTAAACCCGACCTGTGGGGAATGATATTGGTTCCAAATGGCTCACCATGTACACTTTCCACTACTGTAATGCAAAGATTCCTCCTTACTCACTGTGCAATCTAGTTCAAAAATGTTCCAAATAAAGCCTCCGGATTCGGAGTGCCCTTCGTGGATGTCACGATTGGCCGAATAAAGCCTCTGGATTCGGAGCCCCATCGGCGAATGACGTCTTTGGGCCAATAACGCCTCTGGATTCGGAGCGCCCTTCGTGGATGTCACGATTGGCCTAATAAAGCCTCCGAATTCAGAACCCCATTGGTGAATGACGTCTTTAGGCCAATAAAGCCTCCAGATTCAGAGCCCCATCGGCGAATGACATCTTTGGGCCAATGAAGCCTCTGGATTCGGAGCCCCATCGGCGAATGACGTCTTTGGGCCAATAAAGCCTCCGGATTCGGAGCCCCATCGGCGAATGATGTCTTTGGGCCGATAAAGCCTCCGGATTTGGAGCGCCCTTCGTTGATGTCACGATTGGCCCAATAAAGCCTCCGGATTCGGAGCCCCATCGGCGAATGACGTCTTTGGGCCAATAAAGCCTCCGGATTCGGAGCCCCATCGGCGAATGACGTCTTTGGGCCGATAAAGCCTCCAGATTCGGAGCACCCTTCGTGGATGTCACGATTGGCCCAATAAAGCCTCCGGATTCGGAGCCCTATCAGTGAATGACGTCTTTGGGCTGATAAAACCTCTAGATTCGGAGCGCCCTTCGTGGATATCACGATTGGCCCAATAAAGCCTCTGGATTCGGAGCCTCATCGGCGCATGACGTCTTTGGGCCGATAAAGACTCCAGATTCGAGGCCCCATCAACATGTCTTCAGGTCGATAAAGCCTCCAAATTCGGCTGACCAAATAGTGCCACCGAGCGACGCTCGAGGGCTGAATAATATTCCGAATTCGGAGCACCCTCCAGAATGAAAACATTTACACATCGAGGCAGGGATATGAAGGTTGAGCCAATACAACCGTATGAACAAGACAAAACATTGCAGCATTCAAAATAAAATGTTTAATTAAGTACACAAAAATTCAGAATGAGATAAACTTTTAAAATAAAACATTTTATTCGATTAAACAATAATTACAAAAAACACAATCCGCATTCGAAGCATTACAATATCTATTCTCATACGGTGTCGCGTTGGCACAGTGGCAGCGCCGAATCAACGCCCCCTGATCAAAGAGCACTCACAACTTGAAATGCTTTAATCTGACCTCGCCTGAATCCGCGTTCACACCGACGAGATAATCATCCTCGAGGCAGGGACCTTTGGCACCATAGACAACGTCAAGGCCAAGATCCAGGACAAGAAAGGAATTCCCCACGAAAATAGTAATACTTAACGGTCGCGGAGCTATGTCGGCCTCGTTTCTAGGTCGCAGTTGTGGAGAACTTCCCTATTGCTGTTTCTCCCTTCAGGGTGATCTGCTTTGACGACTTAAAGGCTGACGTTTTTCCCATTTTTTTTTAATGCCCTACCTCCCGTGCGAGTGGGTTCTCTGCTGCGATTCATTGCAATGTCAAGCTCAACTAGAGTCCGAGCTTCTCCTCTGTTACTGAAGAGAACTCCATTCGACATTCACACTTATCTAACCCCACACAACAAAATCGTTTTAAATCGAGTCTGTACACAGTAAGCGAAGTCACTGGAGCGAAAAGTCCGAGGTGATTTATTTCTAAAACCCTTGTAGTGGCCCCAAGGCGATTTCATTAACACTGAACTCCAAAAGACGGACGCCGAGCGATATTGGCCACAACTACTCCATGTACTAATTTTTGGCTTTTTTAGAGTTAAAATGGCCTAATTATATAAACAAGCAATTATAAATGGGCTGACTGTCTTCGGATTCGGAGCCCCTGGTGCATAACAACTTTGGGCTGGTTAAGCCTCCGAATTCAGAAACTCATCGGTGCAATTGACCTTGCGTGACATGCCAAATATATATTCAGTGGAGAATGCTCATGACGAGCCGGCATATAACCATTCGGAATTAAAATGCCTAGTTGACTCGAGCCGGTTGATATTTATGCAATGAAACATGCAAACACATGTGTGCCGAATGAAAATTATAATGAAACATTTAAAATAGAACGTTTTATTCAATCAGGAAATAATTACATAGTTATGAACGCGATCTGCGTTCGAACGTTAAGTTGAGTATTTTTTATACGACGTCGCCCTCATCCTCACTCTGCTCAACTTCAAAGGCGAAAAATGGAAAATGGTTACGTTGGTACAGTGGCAATGCCAAATCAATGCCCGCTGCTCGGAGGGCTTCCTCGGCTTGAAGCGCCTTGATCCAACCATGCTTAAATCCATGATTTTCGCATCGGCAAACTTCCTCAGCGAGCTTTTCCTTGGTCTTCTGTATCCCTACTTTCCGGCCTTCGTGGAAGCCTTTTTCATAGGCCCTCCCCTTCGCGGATTCCATCGCGAACATGCTCACCGTATCTCGATTGACGAGCGCGATATTGATAAGCCGCTGGGTGACCCTTTCTTCCACGATTGGATTAGCCTGTCCGACGGGTTATGCCCAAATGACCTTGGCCTTCCTTAGCTCACGCTCAGCCACTTCCAGGTGAGCCTCCAAGCTTCGGATGCATTCGTCCCTCTTCTCTATTTCTCGGCGGGAAGCACGGAGACGCATGCCAATTTCGTAGGCGATATAGAGCCCCTTCACTGCATCATGAATGCCTTCACAAAACACTTCGAAGTCCTGCCGACCTAACATCGACTGCTGGACCTCGGGAGGAAAAATCTGTCAAGCAAATTTGACTGCCACATTTGAATCTCGAATGATCGAGTTCGCATCTGTCATGGGCCTATTCCCCACGAAAACTGCAAAACTCAATGGGCATGGGTTCGCATCGGGCTCCCTTCCAGAATGGGGTTGCGGGGATTTGTCCTGTGACTCCTTATCCCTCCTAGGCGACCTACTTCGACAACGAAGAGATTGACATCTCTCCCGTTCCCTTGAAACCCTACCTCCCGCGCGCGAAGGTTCGCCACTTCGATTCATGTCTCCTCCCAGCTCAGCTAGCGTCCTCGCTTCCCCTTTACTGTTAAAGAATAGTCTATTCGACATTCGCGCTTGTTTATTCTTCATCAAAGACCTGGACTGAGTTGCTCACTGAGCACATAAATAGGACCTTCATTCATTTATTCCCTGCGAGGGCAGCACCCCCAAGGCAATCTCATCAATCATTGGGGCGCCGACCGAGTCGTGCCAAGCCCCTATCAAACACTGTTATTCGGCAGTCTTAACTTTCGCTAGGGTAAATTCGTGAACCAGCTGGGGTATAGCCGACTCATCAATATATTCGGCTCTAGTGCTACAGCCACTTCATGAATCGACTCATCAATATTATGTGGTTCGGCGTTTAATGTTCATGAACCAGCTGGGACAAGGGCAGATTCATCAATCTATTCGGCTCTAATGCCGCAACCGCTTCAAGAATTGACTCATCAATATTGTACTGTGTGGTTCGGCATTTAATGTTCATGAACCAGCTGGGGCAAGGGCAGATTCATCAATCTATTCGGCTCTAATGCCGTAGCCGCTTCATGAATCGACGCATCAATATTGTGTGGTTCGGCGTTTAATGTTCATGAACCAGCTGGGGCAAGGGCAGATTCATCAATCTATTCGGCTCTAATGCGGCAACCACTTCATGAATTGACTCATCAATATTGTGTGGTTCGACGTTTAATGTTCATGAACCAGCTGGGGCAAGGGCAAATTCATCAATCTATTCGGCTTGAGTGCCGCAGCCGCTTTATGAATCGATTTACTAGTCCTATTCGGGACCAAGAGTCGATTTGTTCGGATAAATTAAAGTATAACTAATATAATTGCCAAGATTACACTGTTATCCAATTGCTAGTTAGAAGGCAGAACAGACAGTAATCATTTTATCCAAAGTAGCGGAAGGCAAAACTCTTCATTAATATAAAAAACTGCGTACAAGTAATAATGAAACAGGAAGGAAATTTTCATTAATAAAATGAGCACAAATAGTAACTAATTTATACATGAAAATTACCTTGAACTAACAAGGATCCACTAAACAAAAACGTACATTGAAATTAAAGATACCTAATAAAACTAGAATATCTCCCAGATCAATCCTCGGGATCAGACTCAAGTGGCTTAACGTCCACTTGCTCGTATGGAATTGGCAAGGCCAATGTAACTCCAGCGGCAGCAAGGGCTTTGAGCCACCCATGTTTGAATCCCTGATTCTCGAATTTGGAGACCTCATCTATGTATTCCTTCAAGGCAGCGCTCTTCCCAGCTTCTAGCGCTATAGAAGCTACAGATTCGGCTTTTTCCTTGGCCGCCTTCAATTCTTCTAACTCAGCCTCTGCCTTTGAAGGCGCCTCCTGGGCTAACTTGAGCGACTCCTCGCTCACGTTTGCCCTATCCTCGGCTTCGGATCTGAGCTGGTCAGCAGTCTGAGCCCTATCCTTTTCAGCTTCAGCTCGAGCACTTTCCATTGCGGCTCTCATCGCCTCGAACTCGGCCCTGCTTCTATCACCTTCAGCTTCAAACTTTAAGCGGCCAATTCTTTCAATGGCATCATGCTGCTGGCGGCCTAGTTCGGCTATCCTTCCAACCGTTTGCAAAACAAGTTTGGATCATCACATCAAGAAACATCGTATGCAAACCAAACCAAACGAGCAAAAAAGAAAGTATCGTATACATACCAGAAGGGCCGACTGGGTAGCGAACGCTATAGCCACCAAATCCGGCTCTTCTCGAAAGGTGGCCTTGTCAGCCGGTAGCGAAACTGAGGCGGCCAAGCTCAACGCCACAGCTGGATCCTTCATAGCAGATGCGTCAGAGGAGATTGGCGTGTCTTTGATCTTTGGTTAAACAACGAAGGGGAACACCACGTCGGACTCCTCTAAGTGAGGCCGTTTGTCAGCAGGGCTATCCTCTGAGCTAGCCTCTCCCTCGGCGGAACATTTTTTGCCCCGCTCTTTTGAAATTAGCCGTTCTCCCGTAACCTACTGTTCAGCCCCCTCCGTCTCGGCCAAAACAACTTGAGTCGTTTCTTCTCTAGTAACCAGTTGTAAAGATTCAACCGGGGCAGGCTCAGAACGAGCGGCCTCGACTTTCTTTCGAGCGGCCTCGACTTTCTTTCGAGCGGCCATTCGCTCAGCATTTCTCTTTCTCGCCATCTGCGTGAGATTCTCCCCAGCCATGCCTTCTGAAAAAGTGCCGGGAAGGTCTCCCAAGTTTGTAAAAATATCTCCGAAGGAAAACTCTACCCGACCCGAAGTGAACGGTGAGTTAGGCTGGTTAAGACCGGCTGCCTCAAACGCTGATTTCAGAGCTTCGTCGACCCCTTCGGCCTCGGCAGCAAACTCCCTCGTTGATTCGGCATGTACCTCGATAACCAGCTCTAAGCCTTGCTCCGAATCAGAAGCTTTGAGACCAATTTGCCTAAGGATCTTGAAACTGGAGAAGACAAGAGCCGTAAGGTGTTGTTCGCCGGTTGGGATCGGGATGTCGTCCACGGCCGAGAACGTAGTGTAGGTAGGCTCGTACCACAGGAGAATATGGGCAGCTCTCCCTTGCTTCTGTATGTTTGGACAGCCAAAGTACTTTACTGCAGTTTTAGTTTCCGCAAGGACTAGGTCGTTAGCCGAGGTCAAAATCCTCTTCAACTTATTGCCTGCAAGAACAACGGGTAAGGCTTGCAAAAAAAGCCGCATAAAAGAAAGATCAACAAACAAGAGTTACACGGCAACCTGGTTCGCCCCTTCGTCTGGGAATAGGGTCTAGGCGATCTTTGCCTTCGCCGAATTCCCAGTTGCCTCAAACATTGACCATTACATCGTCAACTCGTTTGCCAGAGTTGGCAAGCATCGTTACCAAGTGATGGTCGGTGTCCCTGGCCCTGAGAAAGTAGCGCCCGAGCCAACCGGAGGATTTGGCTAAAGCATAGCAGTGCCGAATTGCCGGAATGCCAAGGTTAATCCTGAGACACCGGTTCAACTCTACAATTCCCATTACGATTTGAAAAAAATTTACATTGGGTTGCGAAGGAATCAGACTCCAATAGCGGAGGACGGCCCTGAGAAATGGGTGTAGGGGAAAGCGAACTCCGCCCTCCGCAATAGACAGGAGAGGGAAGACGATTGTATTTTGGTCGTCCCTCTCCATATCAAGGGTATTGTCCGTTACCAGAGAAAGATGGACATCCTTAGGGATAGAAAAATGTCTTCGGAACCCAAAAATTCGACCCTTGGAAAGGAGGTCTTTCAAATGCTTAGCCATTCTAGTGGGGACTCAAGGATATTCTAAATCAAAAATGAATACGAAAAACAGGATTGCAAGGAGAAGAGAAGAAAACTTACGAAAGGCAAAGGAGACAAGGAGAGAACGGATAGGAGTTGCAAAAAACGCGTCGAAGAAGAGATACCGACTGGCAGTCCAAGAGGTCAAATATTCAAAAAAGCATGTTTTCGAAGGGACTTAAGTTTCAAATCGTAATAAATGCGAGAGAAACACGAATGGGGCGGGAAAGCGTTACAATGACCGAAAAGCACGTACGCGTTCTGACACGCATCGGGAAGAGGATTAACCGCCGAATTTTTTGACTCCTAGGCAAACACGCCGACTAACTGATGCTAGCGAGGTTTTTGGGGGGCAATTGTGGGTGCCAGATAATTGGAATAATCAGAAGCGTATTCTAGAAGACAAACATTACACGGCTTTACCCTACACGATAAAGATGCCGAATATAATAGATAGGCCAAATAGATACTGAACTATGGAGCCGAGTAAATAAGAGGCGAATGAGTGACAAGTGGGCCTGGCCACGAGGCCCATGAAACAAGTATAAATAAAGGAACAACAGACTAAGAAAGGTACGTGAGAATTCTTGTGCTTAACTTAGAATACAAGCATTCTTGAGTGTGGATTCTGACTTGTCCGTCGGAGTGCTAATTCCGGCACCACCGGCCGGAGTGTTTATTCCTTTCTAGGTGACCAGAAGGGGATCACGAGCGCTCTCCAGGATCTGAAGAGTATTTCCAAACCACATCTCCACAGTAATGTTTTGATAAAATCTCGTATATCATTCATTCAAACCTTTATTACTTATATCATTCACTAAGTTTTCAACTTTCCCATCTCCCTTATATATATGTAGGTGATGAGTAAAAAGGCAATGTCACCTAAGACTTTGTTTGGAGGATATTTTGGTCCATGCTTTTGTATTCATCTTAAAGATTATGCTTCTTAGCTTTATAGTTCATTTCGTTTGTATGTTTTAGCTTAAGAAGCCTTTTGATCAAGATGTAATTTCAAGTTTAGTTTATTTGTATCCAAGTTGTAAACCCATGTTAATATGTATGACGTTTGATTTAATCTATGCACAGATCTTCTGGACTAATTTGATTTAAATTTATTCCTTCTGCACATGTATGCCCCATATGTATACTCTGTATGTGTGAATCTTTATAAGTTAGCCTTCGGTAATCTAAGATTACTGGCCCGTAGGGCATCATTCTATTAGGGGTAGAATGGAGTCGTGACAGATTGGTATCAAAGCACAAGTTTCTTATAGGGCATTTATTCACACACTCTTGGTCCTAAAGAGCATAAGATCTCCCTAGAATGATTTTAGGATTGCATCATATTGCTTGTCATTTGACAAGGTGCAAATGATTTCGGCTTGTTTATTTGCTGCTTGTCTACTTGCCTATTTGTTCATCTTGTTTTAAAGTCATATTTTGCATGCCCTTAGCATCATAAGAAGGGGAAGATCTCCAATTAGACGAGATCATTCTGAGGACAAGTTTGACAGATTAGAAAGGATGGTAGAAGGATTGACCCATGTGTTAAGGCAAACAAGGCAACAGAATATCGCTACCACCTCACACTGTTAATACTAAATACAGAAAAGCTACAAAGTTTGAGAGTGGACTTCAAGGACCAATACAAGATCGGGTTAATATGCTCAACATGCCAACTTACGTCGGGGTATTGGACAAAGATATCCTGGAAGAAGCTAACTTGAACAGATATCAAAGTTTAGGAGAGAGCCAGAAAAGAGGCAGAATTATGACAATCGCCAAGCACCATTTAATGCTAAGAAAAAGGTGAATGTAAGCAACATGCACAAGTTGCGGGAAACAACATTGGGGAGTTTGTCATCGGGATCTTGAGCATACTTTGAGTGTGGTGAGGTGGGTGTCGTATTAAGGACTGTCTCAAGACAATGGCTAAGGATAATAAGAAAAATGAGAGCACCCCGAGTTCAGCACAGAAAAGCAATGCTAGGAAAGGACAGATGAGACAGGGTAGAGTCTTTGCATTAGTGTCAGGGGACACTCAAAATGCTGAGTTTGTGGTGTCAGGTGTACTTCCTATTTGTGCTCAAGATGGATATATATTGATTGATTCGGGTTCTACACATTCATTCGTATCTACTAAATTTGCCAAGAAGTTAAATAGGGATTTAGAACCCCTTCGTTATTTATTATATGTCTCTACTCCATTTGGAAGAAGTATGATTGGTTCATCAATTTATAGAGCGTGTGTTGTTATGATTGAGAATGTTGAATTATTAGTTGACTTGATGCTGTTGAACATGACTCACTTCGATATTATATTTGGAATGGATTGGTTAGTAACAAATTATGTATTCATTGATTGTGTTTCTAAAAGTTTCACTTTTGAACCCCCGAACCAAGCCGAGGTTACATTTCAGGTTAAATGAGTAGTATCCCCACCTTACTTGATTTCATCCATGAAAGCTTATAGGCATTGTTTTGAAAACCGGACCGGTGAGCGAACCGGAAAAGGGACCGGGTGGATGGGTCACTGGTTCAACCGTCGGGTCGAAGCAGTCGAACCGTGACGTCATAATTAATATTATATAATTAAAATTATAATTATAAATTATAAATAAATAAAAATATATATAATTACTGAAATAAAAAAAATGTGTTGCATAATATTTACTAATAATATTTAATAAAGTCATAATTGTTAAAAAAAAGTCACTAGTTTTAAAGAAATTAAAAAAATTTAACATTCCCTCCAAACAAATTGATTGAATGCTAGATTTAATTTTGGAGGGAAATAAAATTTTCAACTTTCCCTCCAATCAAATATGATTCAAACAATTTGATTGAATCCCACATTCAATTTTTAGGTTCTCTTTGAACAATTGTTTTCCTATAAATAGGAATAGACTTTCATTATTTCTTCAAGCTTCCAATGAGACTCCTCCTCATGAGAGGAGACTCTTGAAGTAAGAATTTTTAGTCAAAATTTTGATATAATATATATATATATATAAATATATAAGAAAGAAAGAAAGAAAAGAAAGAAAAAAAAAAAAAAGAAAACCGAAAAAAAAAAAAAATCAACCGGGTTGGTCCACCGAACCGGCGCCGGTTCACCGGTTTTCCCGGTTGGACCACCGGTTATTCCGGTTTTCACTAATAACACCGGTTTTTGGCCAACCCCGGGTCTTGAGGGTTTTCCGGACCGGAGAGGGGACCGGTTCCCGGTTCCACCGGTTCGACCGGCCGGTCCGGGTCTGAAAACCATGCTTATAGGTTGATCCAGAAAGGATGCTAGGGTTATTTGTGTAGTGTACTAAGTAATTTGAATGGAAATATTGAATTGCCCGATATCCCAATTGTTAATGAATTTCCTGATGTTTTTCCAAATGATTTGTCTGGCCATTTAATTGATAAGGAGATATAATTTACTATTGATGTTATACCAGAAACATAACCTATTTCCAAAACACCCTATAGGATGGCCCCAACTGAGCTTAAGAAGTTAAAAGTTCAATTACAAGAGTTATTAAATAAGGGTTTTATTAGGCCGAGCACTTCACCTTGGGAGCACTAGTTCTATTTGTTAAGAAAAATGATGGCACGCTTCGTCTTTGTATTGATTACCAAGAACTGAATAAGGTCACCATTAAGAATAAATATCTATTGTTGAGGATTGATGAATTGTTTGATCAATTACAAGGAGCATAAGTCTTTTCTAAATTGATCTTAGGTCGGGCTACCATCAACTCAAGGTTAAGACTGAGAATGTGGAGAAGACTACTTTTTGGACAAGGTATGGTCATTATGAATTTTTAGTAATGTCTTTTGGAGTAACCAATGCCCCTACTACATTTATGGATTTAATGAACAAAGTCTTTAAGCCATACTTAGATGAGTTTGTGGTTGTTTTTATTGATGATATCTTGATCTATTCCAAGAGCAAAGATGAGCATGAGAATCATTTAAGACTTGCCTTACAAATTTTGAGAGGTAGAAAATTGTATGCTAAGCTTAGCAAGTGTGATTTTTGGCTTTTAAGCATTTCATTTTTGGGTAATGGGATTAACGAGGAGGGTATTTCTGTTGATCCTAGCAAAATTGAAGCCATTACGAATTGGCTGAAACCAACTAATGTGTCCGAGGTTTGTACTTTTTTGGATTTGGCAGGTTACTACAGAAAGTTTGTGAATAATTTTCAAAGATTGCAGTACCATTGACACAATTAACTTAAAGGGGAGTGGTATATGAATGGACCCAGGACAGAGAATCAACTTTTCAGGAGATAAAGACGAGGTTAGTCACAGCACCAATTCTTGTACTACCAGTAGGTGATGAGGAATTTCAGATTTATGGTGATGCTTCACATAAAGGTTTAGGTTGTGTATTGATGCAAGGGGGTAAGGTCATAGTATATGCTTCTCGTCAGTTGGAATCTCATAAAAAGGATTATCTTACCCATGATTTAGAATTAGCGGCCGTGGTATTTGCTTTGAAAATTTGGTGTCATTACTTGTATGGAGCTTCTTGTCAGGTTTTCACAGATCACAAGAATTTGAAGTATTTGTTCACTCAGAAAGAATTGACTATGAGGCAGAGAAGATAGCTTGAGTTGTTGAAAGACTATGACGTGCAGATTCATTATCACCCGCGCAAAGCTAACTCAGTGGCCGATGCGTTGAGCAAAAAATCTATTGGGAGTTTTGCATGCTTACTCATTGAGCAAAAGAGCATACTTTAGGATTTGCAAGACTTAGATATTGATGTTGTACTTTGCCGAGATAAGGGGATTTTAGCAATGATTTCAGCAAAACCAACTATTATTGAGGAAGTAAAGACAAGACAGATAGAGAATGAATTTTTCAAGAAAATAGTTGATGAGATTAACACAAAGCTGAGGCTGGGATACACCATCGAGAATCAAATACTAAAGTTTGAAGGAATATTGTGTGTGGTCGACATCCCATAGTTAAAAAAGAGAATTTTGCAAGAAACTCATGGTTCTCAATTTTCTGTTCATCCAAGAAATATCAAGACCGAATAAGAAAGAGAGAGATAGCTCAAGTTTGTGTCACAATATTTGTATTGTCAACAAGTGAAAGCAGAACATCAGATGCTAGCCAGACTTCTTTAACCTTTGTCAATTCCCAAGTGGAAATGGGAACATATCTCCATGGATTTTATTGTAGGTTTGCCGAGGACATAAAAGGGTATGGATTCGATTTGGGTTATTATTGATAGATTAACCAAGCCAACACACTTTTTGCCTGTTAAGACTACATTTAGTGCTAACCGACTTGCTTTGTTGTAAATGAATGAGATTGTTAGACTTCATGGGGTGCCGATGTCTATTGTTTTAGACCGAGATCCAAAATTTATTTCTAGATTCTGGCAGATTTTACAAAGAGCTTTGGGAACCTAGTTGAGGTTTAGCACAGCTTTTCATCCTCAAATTGATGGGCAAACGGAGAGGACGATTCAAACACTTGAGGATATGCTCAGACTCTGTGTATGGGACTTCAAGGGGAGCTGGGAGTTACATTTTCCATTAGTGGAATTTGCTTATAACAATAGTTTCCAAGCTACCATCAGCATGGCGCCACATGAAGCTTTGTATGGGAGAAAGTGTAGATCGCCGATTTGTTGGACCAAAGTAGGGGATAAAGCATTGATTGGTCCAAAGTTAGTTCAAGTGACAACTAAGAAGATTAAGCTTATTCAACAAAGAATCAAAACCGCTCAGAGTCAACAAAAGAGTTATGTTGACCAAAGAATAAGAGAGTTGGAGTTTGAAGTTGGGGATCACATATTCCTGAAAGTTTCACCGACGAAAGGAGTTTCAAGGTTTGGAAAGAAAGGTAAGTTAGCACCCCGTTACGTAGGGTCCTTTGAACTCCTTAACAGAGTTAACCTCGTTACCTACTGACTTGCTTTGCCACCAGAATTAAGTCAAGTCCACAATGTGTTTCACGTTTCGATGTTGAGGAAGTACATTCGGGATCCGACGCACGTAATTGATCATTTTGGGATTTTGGCTAATGAAGATTTGGGTTACGAGAAGAAGCCGATACAGATTATTGATGGGCAAGAGAAACAGTTTAGGAATAAGTCAATACCAATGGTGAAAATTGAATACAAGGAGCATTATGACAAAGATACTACATGGGAAATAGAATAGGAGATGAAAACCGATACCCCAAGTTGTTTTCGAGGAAAGATAACTTAAGTTTGGGGATCAAACTTCTTTAAGGGGGTAGATTATAACAACCCTCATTTAGCCTTAGTCATATTCATAAGAATTTACATGATTTTGGTTTGTTAGGCTTGCGTCATGCACGCTTTGATATTTTGTCTAAGTAAGGGTTCTCATCTTGTTTTGATGCTATTGTATTTTTTTCCTAATATAAGATCCCTGTTTGTTCTATGCTTGATGTGTTGAAGCCAGGCTATTTTCCTTTGCTACCTCACACAAAGATCATACCTTTGAACCTCTTACAACTAGGCCGTTGAGCAACAATACCTAATATCATCTTGGAACCATTTTGGCCGACCTCCACTTCCACCCTCACACCTAGGCAAAGGTGTGCAGCACCTAGGCCAAAGTGTGCGTCACCTAGGCATTCGTGACCTTTGATCATTGAACCTTCTTGCCTAGTTGTACACTTTAGCCAACACCAAGCAATCTTTGTTCCATGTACAACCAAGGCCGAGGTGTGTCACACCTAGGCCAAGTATTACCCCTCCTAACCGAGGTAAGGAAGACCTCACCTAACCTTCACTTGTCTGAAGCCTATGTTTTGATCTAGGATCCTTGCCATGTTAAAGTACCCATTCCACCTTACTTGTTGTATACACTTTGAGCCACTCTTGTCTTTTCATTCAGCCACCTTTTTGAGAAGATTTGACTAGATAATGCCATGTGTCCCAATAGTGAGTACTAGTCAGTAGCAGTTGAGAAACCCATTTCATTTTGCCATAACCTTGTGTTGAAGAGAGGGAAGCTCTAGGAAAAAGAAGTTCTTGGAGGAAGCTAGACTTTCCAATCTTGATTTTCACACCTTGAACCATTTGATTTATACTTTGAGGTTAGATTCTTGATCTACTTTTGTTGTTCTTTATGTTAATCTGATCACATTGCATGATCTAGCATGATTCATGAGCCACACATTGATTTAAAGTTTTGTTTTAGATAGAAAGGTGATGTTCTTGTGTTCTTGAAGGAAAACTATGTTTTGATCCAAAAGTCTGTAACAAATTCAATGTTTTTGTGTTTGTTTCCATGAAATCTTCAAGTATGGGTACCCAGGTCCATGTTTTCAAACTCATATCATGAAATCTCATATTTTGAATAAGAAGTTATGATTTAGCATTCATGTTCTTCCTGTTCCTTAAAAGGAAACCCAGATTTTCAGACTTCATTATTCCCTAAGTGTGGTAACAGAGGCCCACTCTTGTCCAGACCTCATACCTAGGCTAACCATTACATCTCACCTTGGCCTACCTTGCATGATCACTTGCACCTTGGTCTACCTTGCATGAATACCTAGGTTGACCACTACACACCTAGGCCGACCACAACACATCCTTGCCGACACCTTGTAACATTTCGGCCAGGGATACCACATCTTGGCCAAGAGGTGTGAAACCTTGGCCATGACCTCCTGAGTTTACGGAGCTGGGCCATTTCGGCCCACCTCATCTTTATGCATCCATTCCTAGACCTAGTTTGTACCCAACATGCTTTTCCAAGAAGAAAAACATTGATTTAACTTTCGGAACATGCTTTGGTTTGTTTTGACTTGGTTTTGGAAAGAAATGCCGAGATATACTTTATTCATTTAAAGCTTACCTTAAGAATGCATTGCATAACCATCTTTGAACATCTCTTCTTGTTTTTTTAAAGTGCATTCAATGGAATTTACCATGTACTTGTAGGTCTTGGATCCTTGCCTTATTTCCCTCGACTGAAGAGCTATTGTGAGTGGTATTTTTAATAAAGTTATGTTATAATGTTTTGGATAAAAGCATTGGTTTTTTTTTTTGGAAAAGTATTTGTATCAAGTATTATGTTTGTTTTGATGACATTCTTGAAAGGTCCTTGTGTGCTAGGGGACTTTGATACAACTAGTACCTTTGTTTGAGATATCTCATTTGCCATCGATTGGTGGGCTTGTCTAATCGATTTTGGGTCAATTATTTTGTCAATGAATGTCATCCTTTGTATTATGTAGATGTTAGTAAACATCCCTTGAAGCTTTGAAAGCCTTTGATTGATGAATTTAGCTCATCCTTTGATTTGTCACAAACTACAATATGTAATGTTTTGATAAAATATCGAATATCATTCATTTAAACCTTTATTACTTATATCATTCACTGAGTTTTCAGCTCACCCCTCCCCCTTATATATATGTAGGTAATCAGCAAGAAGGCCATGCCACCTAAGACTTTCTTTGGTGAATGTTTTGGTCCATACTTTGGTACTCATCTTGAAGATTATGCTTCTTAGCTTTATAGTTCATTTCTTTTGTATGCTTTGGCTTGAGAAGCCTTTTGATCAAGATGTAATTTCAAGTTTAGTTTATTTGTATCCAAGTTGTAAAAGTTTATGGACTAATTTGATTTAAATTTATTACTTCCGCACATGTATTCCCCATTTGTATACTCTATATGTGTGAATCTTTATAAGTTGGCCTTCGGTTATCTAAGATTACTGGCCATCATGGCATCATCTATTGGGGGCAAAATGGGGTGGTGATAGCCATATCCAAAGAGAGGGTATAGACATTCTCTGCGATGGTGAGATTTGCCTTTATTTGCCTAATTCTAGCTATTGTCACGCATTTGAATTTGGAACTTTTCCAAATAGCTGTTATGATTGCATCCAAATAGCTGTTATGATTGCATTTCTCAATGAAGAACTGGACGAGGAGATCTACAACGGTCAACTGGTAGGCTTTAAGGTCAATGGATAAGAGCGCAAAGCATGCCATCTCAAACGTTCTATTTATGGCCTAAAACAAATATCTAGATAATGGTATTTTAGATTCCATAAAAGCCATTGTTTCGTTTAGATTTTTGAAATGATGACTGAAGACCATTGTATCATTGTATGTTGATGACATATTATTAGCTAGAAATGACATGGAGATGATTGCCGCCACTCAGAAGTGGTTGTCCTCTATTTTTGAAAGGAAGGACATAGAAGAGGCAAATTGTGTGATTGTGTGCTCGGAGTTAGGATCATGAGAGATCGCTCTAAAAGACTTTTCTGTTTGTCTCAAGAGACTTACACTAAGAAAATCTTAGAACAGTTTTGGATGTACTATTCCAAACCCATTAATTGAGAATGGACATAATCTCAGCATTGACTCTTGCTCTAAGACACATGAGGAAAAGAAACAAATGGCAAAGGTTTCCTATGTGAGTGCAATTGGTAGTCTAATGTACACTACAGTGTGTACTCAACCGGACATATGCTTTGTAGTGGGTGTGGTCAGCTGTTACTAGAGTAATGCAAGACTTGTTCACTGACAAGCAATGAGGAGGATGTTTTCGTCATCTTTGTCCATGATGGAGTAAGAGTACGTTGCTTGTTCAGCAATAGTACCAAAGGCTATTTGGTTGAGGAGATTCCTGTAGCACCTTAGGATCACGACTCTAGCAGAAGAAACCGTTATGATCCATATTGATAGTATGGAAGCTTTGGCATATTTTAGGGATCCTAAGTATCATAGTAGGACTAAACACATCGACATTCGTTTTCACTTTATTCGATGAGTAATTGCTCGGAGAGAGGTAGTCCTACAATATATCTCTACTAACAAGATGGTTGTTGATTCACTTATAGAGACACTTTCCAGATCCACATTAAGAGTTTAGGACTTTGTAGGATTTGATATATTTTGGATACCTCATTGACTTTGTTGGATATTTTATGAGTATCTTATGCATAATTATTTATTCATATGGTTTTATGGCATAATTGACACTATTAGCACACATTATAGATCGGCCTTCTCACCCTGGCGATCACCCTGGCGCTTGTAGAGCAAGCGGGATAAGACATTAATTATCTTGGCGCTTAGAGAGTGAGCGAGATAAATGTTTTGTGACTTGAGAAGTGAACAAAATTGATTTATTATTTGATGTCATCTTAGCATTGGCTAAGATGAGATTTTAAAAAGTCGAACATGAAGTTATCCACAGCTTCATGTAGCTTGAATATAGTCGAATGTAAGGTCTTAGATAAGCTTAATGAGCGAATATGCTAAGAAACTCAGGTTAGGCGCTTTTATATTGACTAGACTAAGATTCATATGGCATTAGAGAGTGACAGACCCAATTTACCGTAGCATACATATCATACTACATGTGCTACCGTTGACTACTTAGGGGAATGGTTACATGGGTCCCTGCTCTAGCACTGTGTGAGTTCTGTTAGGCCAATAATAGACCTACACTATGCCCTTGAACCTAGAGCTATGTCATGAAGTGATGACTTGATGTCGCTACTTTAGCATGTCATCCAAGGGTCATGCTGAAAACGATCCAGAGGACCATGTCTAGGAAAACAGCCAAGTTTGAGTCAATTGACATGAGTGGTCAGGGAAGATTGTTGGAAATCATACGCTTGTATCGGAGTTCATTGCCTGGGCGATTGTGTTAGATTTATGATCACGATATAATCATGAGTATAGATACAGTGTTGAGGTCAAGCGTGTATGAGCTATGACTCAGGAGGGGTTTTAAAATGTTTGATCTGGTGTGATCCAATGAATCTGGGGTGTAGACGAGTGATGTGCTATATTAGTTTATGATGGCTTAATATAGCACTCCTACCTACCTTCTCGTTAGGTCGCATGCTCCATTTTTTTGTATGAGGAGTGGATTGAATGAGAAATTGAGAAATGACGGTTGTGAATATAACCAATGATGTAGATGAGTGAGAGATGTTGAAAATTGGGTAGGATTACACCCGATCCATAACCCATGGAGCGTCCACATAGGTTGTAGATAATTCACATGATTTATAATATAAGATAATTAAGAGAATTATCTAAAGAGGTGCTTGAGTTATTGTAGGAGACTACAACTCCACCTCTATTAGCAAAGATTCTCTATATATCTGATATAGAGAAAAAATATATATATACGTATTATTGAGTGTGGGAGTTTTACCCGAAAAAGCTCTGCAAAAAATATTACTCTTCCTATTCTTCCCTCCTAGGTCATCATAATTGAACCTAGGGATTTGGAGTATGGATTATATATTGAGAAACTCTAATAGCTTCTCAATTGAAGATGAAGAATTTTCTGGCGGGACCGGGGATTACCCTCCCCGTCCCCGGCCCTGATCCCCGACGGGGATCCTATCACTGTTCCCATCCTCGTCCCCTAACGGGGATCGGGGTTCCCCGACCCCGAAAATTCTCCGGCCCAAATCTGTTATGGTCAACAATACCATCAACAACAGCATAATCGTTCAAAAAAAAAAAAAAAAATCTGTTTCAACACATGCTGTGTAATATATATACATAGAAAAATCTGTTTCAACACCATACATGTACAAATCTATATACAACACCATACTGTGTATATATTTATACCTGTGTAATAAAAATAAAAAATCTGTATATATACATACTGTCTAAACACATGTAACATACACATACAAAAATCAGTTTGAACGACGAAGGAGGATCGGCGTTGCGAAGAGGACGATCGGCGTCGCGGAGAGGACGAGGATCGGCGTTGTGGACGACTCTCAACATCCCAGACGCAGATCGGAGGGAGGCAGTGACGGAGATCGGGGTGAGGCAGTGAGGTCGGAAGGAGGGAGATCAGAGGGAGGGAGGGAGATCGGCGTGAGGCAGGGATGAAGATCGGAGGGAAGGAAAGAGATCGGAGGGAGGGGAGGCTTTGTGAGAGAGAGAGAGAGAGATGAGAGACAGACAGACTAAAGTCTGAGTCCAGAGGTCCTAACATATAATATAATATATATATTATAATAACCCTAACCCTAAACATATAATATATATATATATATTATAATAATTATACGGGGGGTCAGTCGGGGACCAGTCGGGGCGGGGCCGGGCCAAGGCCAGGGTTCGAAAATCTATCCCCGTCCCCGGCCCGAAAATCATCGGGGATCAGATTTTTAATACCATCTCCGGCCCTATGGGGACAAATTTCGGGAAAAAACCGTCCCAATCGGGGTCGGGGGATCGGGTCCCCATCGGGCCGGGTTTAAATTGCCATCCCTACTCCTAGGTCATCATAATTGAACCTAGGGATTTGGAGTATGGATTATATATTGAGAAACTCTAATAGCTTCTCAATTGAAGATGAAGAATTTTCCAGACGAGGCTCATAATTCAAGTATTCTAATCCAAAGCCTTTCTGTTTCAGGTAATATGATTACCCTCATATTTTCCTTCAATGTTGTTCAGCGAATTCATATAATTACCGACTGAAATTTTAATCGCAAAAACAAATCTTATAATTTAAATAATTCTAATCATCAGAATATAACGGAAAAATATCCCACCAAAACTCACAGCAGTAATCCTATTCTGAAAAGGAGATAAAAGGCGCAAAAGAGAGAGGAGGAAAAAAATTGAGAGTTGTATGGGGGAGAAAGATAGAAATAAAGAGACAAAAAGGATCGGGGACAGAGAATAGTTGTGTGAGCAATAATACTATAGATCCACATTTTATATCCATAAATATATTTATAATAATATAGCAAAGATAATAGATTTTATAATATTGAGTGTGTAATTAATTAAAAGTTAACTGTACGGGGAGGAAATAATTCTCCTCGTATAATCCTGTTGACCAAGTCCACGCTCCTCCGTACGACGTCACTTTATCACCTGAAAACACAAACGTGAGCTAGCCGGCGGGTGTGTGCCGGAAACCTCTCCGATGCCTAAGTCAGAAAACTTGACAAAAAGCTCTAAGTTCTCAGGAAGATTGTGTTCAATTACCTCCTCCAAGGTGATATTTGTGGGCTTTTATAAGTTTCCCGTGGCACAATCCTAGTAGGACTTGTATTTCTCCATGCAAAGTCCTCCTAGGATTCAAACTCCTAAGGATAATGCTTATCCTTTTACACCCTCCCCCACTGCTTAAACCAAGTGGGATGGTTTTCTCCATGGCCGAACTACCATTTGACCGAAGTAAAGTAGGTCGAACTATCCTTAGTTCAGCCCTTCCCTTTAATCTCCCTTATATCGGTTTCTCATCTGTTCAACCTATGGTGTGTTTGGACCGAACCAACGACTCTCGACCGGTTTAACTCCCAAACCGGTATACCTCTAAGGTCGATATAACTTCAAGGCCGGTCTAACTTCAAGTTGCTCCCAGACCGAAGTACATTTACAATCCTCTAACCGAAGTAACTTTATCATTTGTGAGCCGAAGTAATTTCACCTCCTTGGGCCGGAGTAACTTTGTCTCCCCAAGGCCGGAGTAACCTTGCTCTCCTGGGCCGGAATATCCTTTACGGCCTTTTTACTTAGTCCTTCGCGTTTTGGGCCTCAAAGCCCAACTCGCAGCTCGGCCCAATTTTTCCTAAAAATTACCCTCTCATTAACATTTATTAAATCAAATCATTATAAATTGAATTATGAGACATTTTTAGGATCTCAAACATTTTTTGCTCTGTGTGTGGCCGATTCCTCATTCTATGATTAATTTGGGTGTTCTCGGTTGCGTTGAAAATCTAAACTGGAGTGTGGCAGATTCCTTGTTATATAATTAATTTAGATGTTCTCGTTTGTGTTGAAAATCTAAACATGTGCTTACTAACTAGTAAATAAAAGGGTTGTACTTCTATGAAAGAAAATTTGAAGAGTTTGTGGGTTTCTCATAGTCTTCTTTTAATAATTTGAACCATTTATTTTATAAAAATCTTAATATATATCATTTAAAAAAATTAAATTGATTTAATAACTGTAACATTGTTATTTTATCGTATTTGTTTTCAAAAGAAAATGACAAATATATTTTTAAAACCATCTATTTTTTATGAATAAATGTAATAAAATGAAAATTTACTATACAAATTAATAAATTTTATAAACTTTTCCTATTTATTAATGTGACACTTATTGTATTATATAAGTAGATTTTGTAACATTTTATAATTACATAATAAATTGTTTAATACAATTTGGATGTGTTTGTTTGGACGGACTGGATAAGGGAGGATTGTAATCTATCGAACTGTTAGTCCCGGAATACATTGTCCCGGGACTATTTGGTTGGATTGGATTTGAATCCTATGTTTGTTTAGTCATGGGATTAGATGTCTGGATTTGACTATTTTTAGTAAATCCAATGTTTGGCTAGACGGACTGGATAAGGATAAATGATCAAAAGACTATTTTACCCTTATAATCTATAATTTATAATTTAATAACACTAAAAAAATTTAATTTATAAGGCCACAATTTTTAATTTATTATTTTCAATTAAATTAAATTTATATTTTATATTTTATATTTTTATTTAATATATAATTTTAAATAACGACAATAAAAAAATAATTTTATTTAATATATAAATTAAATTTTCAATAACACTAAAAAAATTTAATTTATAAGGCCATAATTTATAATTTATTATTTATTATTTTTAAATAAATTTAATTTATAATTTATATTTTTTATTTAATATATAATTTTAAATTAACAATACTAAAAAAAATTTATTTAATATGTAAATTTAATTTTTTAACAACACTAAAAAAATTTAATTTATAAGGCCCTAATTTATAATTTATTATTTTTAATTAAATTTAATTTATAATTTATAATTTATAATTTATAATTTAAATTTTTTATTTAATATATAGTTTTAAATTAACAACACTAAAAAAATAATTTATAAATGTTCAAAAGACTATTTTACCCTTTGCTAATTGTTCACTAAGTAATAGCATGGAGGGTAAAATGGACATTTCACAAAATAATCCCATGGGATACCAATCCCATGGTTTCTATCCCACACCTCCCCATGGGATAGGATAGTCCCATGTTTGTGGGACTAATAGTCCGGGGGATTATTAGTCCGGAGCAAAATTTTTCAAACAAACAATGAACTATTAGTCTAGTAAGATTAATAGTCCAATCCCACCCTCTTATCCCTCAAAACAAACATGCTCTAAAATTTGTACATTATTTTTCCTAACAAAAAGCAAGTTCTAGATGCTAGGCAGAAAACGAGTTCTGGTGTGCCCAATGTTTTAAAAATTTGGTGCCACAGAATTTGGTGCCACAGAATTTGAACCACCTTCACATTTATTTGGACCACAAAATTTGGTGCCACAGAATGAGTTTAGGGTTGGTTTGGATGTTTGAAAAAAATTAAAAAATTAAAAAGTCACTATTTTATTTAAATTACATCATCTTATTTAAGTCACATTATCGCTCTATCACATCACTTCAAATCCAATTCAAACTCAACCCATATTTCATAAAAAGTCAAAAAGTACACTTATTTAAACCATTCCAAACCCCTCCTTTGACAAGCCAGCCAAAGATAGAGGATACTACACAAGGTGGGCCTAAGTAGAAATTATCTTTTGTTTCTGGGCAAATTTTTTATTTATCTGTTTTTGAATAACTCCGTATTTGGTTCATTGAGGCAATTTTATGTGATACTCCAACTTCATATTTTTTAGTTAAAATAATAATATTTTATATTTTTATTAAATTTTTAAAAATAACTTAATAAATATCAAGTGATAAATAATATGGAAATATGTTTCAAGACCATCAAATAATCATTCGGTCCACACACATGAAAGAAAAATTATTTGTTGGTACAGGAGTTCAGGATCATGTCCTTAACCAATGACAAATAACTATATCCCTTCATATTTTTCAATCATTCAATATAAAATTATAAATTTCACTCTCACGATCAATTATAATACATCACCATGTGCCTATGCCCTAATACTACCATGTAACTTCTCCTCGTGAAAGCACCAATCCTAAAAAAAGAATTTGAAAATAAGAACTCTGCATCTGCCGAGAAAATCCAAAATACATGTGATTTCGTGGACTTTGGCTCGCATCAGACTCAGACCTAATCAGTCAAGGTACAAAAATATACAGTAACATCAGGGTGATTTGGAAAGATGATTAATTAGAATTTGATTTTTTAATTGTTTTTTATTCTTTTTTAAAAATATATAAAAAATAATATAACTTAAAATAAATTAAAAACTGAGAAATAATTTTTAACTCACTTTTTTAAAAGGACCATCGTCACATGTGTTGTCTTGTGTGGTGCGGTGTGGTGCGATAGAAATTGATATGCATCTTATTACTAGCAGCAATGCATTGTGCTATGCTAGGTATGGAAATTCGTTTTTAAGAAAAAAAATAGACATAATTTTTAACTTAAAATATGTTATTTAATTTTTTTATTAAGCAATGATATTTAGATTAGATTTTTAAATCATTTTCTTAATTTTATAACCTCTCAAAAGGAGAGTAAATATTATTACCATGTTTTTTAAAATTTTCTGATGCAAATTCATTAGATGATAAAATGAATCATGAACATTATAGTTTTAATTTTTGTGTTTTAATTTTTTTTCTTTAAGTTCAAGCTATTGATATAAATATTTAATTTTACTCTCTTTTAATTATAAAAATCAAAATTATAATAATATTTGAGTATGTTGTTTGATAAGATCCAAAATTCTAAATTTCGTTACTACTATTTAGATATTTCAAACTAACTAGGACCTAATCTAATTGGCCACTATGACTCTCCTAAGGGCATGTTTGATTGGGCGAATTAAAGTATGGGATTGAGATTATTAATCCGTGGGCCCAATTATCCTATGTTTGTTTTAATATTTTAGTTTAGGATTATTAATACAATGGATAATTAATCCAACAAAGTTGTAGGATTATTAGTAATGGGGTAGAGGTGGGATTATTAATCCAATGGATATTAATCCAATTGGATAGTGAATACCACACTAATTTAATAGGATTATTAATACTTCACTATTAATTTTGTGAATCAAACATGACCTAAGGCTATCAGTTCAACTCTTTTTAGGAGGAGTTGCAATAGGAGACAATCACTTATTGTTGGTTTGTTTTGCGGGATTGAGCTATAGGATTAGACTAATAGTCCATCCGAACTAATAATCCGTTATTTGGTTTAAAATTTTTACACCAAACTATTAGCCCAAAATCTATTGGACTATTGTGTCCCATGGGAGGTGGGACATAAATGGGGATATGAGATTAGATGGTGAAATGACTATTTTGACCTTCTATTATTTAATTATGTATTATATTTAGTAAAATTCAATAAAATTTAAATGTCTCAATTTGAAAATAAAATAATTTTATTTAATTTTTATTGATGTTTTATTTATTTAACTTTTTAAAATAATTTTTTATAGATATTTTATTCATGTTTTATTTTAAAATTTTGTTTATATTTTATTTAATTTCATTATTTAAATTTTAACAGATGTTTTATTTAATTTCATTATTTAATTATTATTATTTTTAAAATAAATTTATTTAAAATTTTAATTAAAAATAACATCTATTTTTATTGATATTTTATTTTTTTAAAAATAAATTTATTTAATTGTCTAAAAAATCAAATAAAATAATTTTTATTTAATCTAGCTAAAAATAATGAAAATATTAAATATATATTTAATATTGCTATTACTTAGTAAACAATTGAAAATGGTAAAATAGTCATTTGAGCATTTATCCTTCTCCATAATATCCCAAACAAACATAGGATTCATATCATATCCAGCCAACTAGTCATTTCCCAACATCTAATCTCATAACTAAACAAACATGTGATACAAATTCAATCCATCTAATCTTATAACTAAACAAACATGTGATACAAATTCAATCCAATCAAATAGTCAGATGACAATGTATCCCAGGACTAATAGTCCAATGGATTCCAATCCCCATATCTAGTCCGTCCAAACAAACTGATTTGCAAAAATAAAAAGGTTAACTCTCATAAATGATAATTTAACAATTAAAAACTGACTTTCACCTTTTAAAGAAAAAGATATTTCAACACTACATGTTAAATAATTAAAAAAATTATTATTACTATTTACACTTCATGTTAAATATTTTAACACTTAATAATTCAAGTTATTATCAATTTTTCAAGTTCTTACTTAGATCGAACTACTGTACTTAAATGTCGAAAGAATATAATCATATTGATCAAAATCAACATTTTTACAACGTGTACTTTTATAATTCGATAAATTTACATGGAAATTTTGAGTTTCAACGGCTCGGCAACATTTTACTTTATATAATAGTAAGCATAGATGTTTGTATATGGAGTCTAATTTTATTCTTACGTTCAAAGAATATGTACATATTTTGATTATTGGAGAAGAGTGGAGTAATTTTGGGTGCAGACACTTTTTGGGTACGGTGTATAGGTATTCAAACCAATCAAAATGTATGAACAAATTCATTTTTGTATGTAGGTGCACGAGCGCGATGTATTAAAATAAAAATAATAAAAAGCCTGTTTTAAGGGCAAATATGAAAAAATAGTAAAACTTAAGGGGGTCAAGTGTAAATTATTTATTTTTATGATACGTGATTGTCAATGTGGCCTTTTCCATTCAAAATTGGACGAATTTTTGTTTAGGGAGTAAATTAAGAAAAATTACAAATCTTAGGAGCCAAATTAAGTGAGGAAAAGAATATTTTAAGAGACAAGTAGGAAAACAATTAAACATAAAGGGAGTGTTATTTTTCTTTAAATCATTAAGAAACCCAATATAATTATACCAAATTTTATTATACCAAATATATTGTCGAGGGAATATCATTTTACCCCTGAAATTTTCATGCATTTTTCAATTTAACCTTAGACTTTGATTAATATCAATTTTACACTCAAACTTTTGAAATTTTGATCAATTTGACCATTGTCATCACATTCCATTTACAATTGGACGGAATGTGCTAATGTGGCACCAAAAGCCATTTAGAATTTCATTTTACCCACCAAACTATACCTTAAAAATTAATTTGTTGCCAAATATAAAAAAATTAAATTTAAATATTTAATAAATAATTTTTTATCTCAATAATGAAAAAATTAAATTTTAAATAATATGTATTTTGCAAAAAAAAATATAAATTATAAAATCCTCATTTAAAATTATCTTGAAACCATGAAGTATGAATAATTAGACGCACATGTCGTACCCATACTGAGTTCTTGTACATATACTTTTGACATTAAATGTCAATTGTGTCTTGGATTTAACAAATTGAATTATTTAATCAATTTTTATATTATTCCAAATCAAAAACAAATATTTTTTTACAAACGTATTAAGCTGTACCAATACTTTATTTATTTATTTATTTTGGGGGGATTTTACCGTATCGACGTACCCGTATTATATCAATATCAATACTTATACTCGTACCTGTGCTTCATAGGTCTCAAATTATCTCAAGTCAAATTTGGGGAAACTTATAGAGCCTAAAATTTCTCTGCTACTCTATGTGTGTGTGCATGCGTGCAACTAATAGTAATTTCAAAATTGGGTAGGAAAAAATTTTCAAAATTCGATAATTACCCAATACAGATACAACATGTAACACCCCAAAATAATAACAACAACTCACATCATTATGTTTCATAGAATTGATCATTATCATCATATTTAAAATTCCATTTGTACTCTTTAATCATGCAAAAGATGACATATGCGTGTATACATTCATAAATCTTAGATTCTAATTCTATAACATATGACATGTGTACATGAATTGAAATAAAAGGAGAATCAAGCAATTTTATTTCATAATGGTTACATCTTTCCAAGTCAATGCTTGGGTACAACAAAAATAAGTTCAACTCAATACAGTTAAAACCCAAGGCTTGTACAAAAATAATTGCATCAAAAGAAACAAAATGAGTTTTTGGCTCCAAGTCCTCCCAAGCTATGTCCTTAGTAGAGTCATTTCATCAGCACTTGAAAGTTGTTTTCCACATAGGGTGAGCTAATGCCAAGTATAGATACTTTAACACAATATATAAATCTTAACAAAGTCATAAGGTAAATGTATATACATGCCATTTGTCAAACATTTTACATTTTCATCTTAAAACAATGCAATGTCAGAACTATATGTCAATTCATGAAAAATACCATTTTACATCAAAAAAGAAGACAGTGGATACAAAACACTAGCAACCTCTAGGTATGTATCAGCCAGTAGGCTATACAAGTACTACCAAAGTCATTTTACTAGTACTAACTGTGATAACCCAACCCGTACTCTGTTTTATTATACATGTGATTATGTGTTTGATATGAATTTGCAAGTTTGAATATGTGAATTATGTGAACTTGGAATAATATCTGTTGAACGTAGGAATATCTATTACAATTCAACTTTGAACTGAAATTGAAAGCCTTAGAGGCCCGATAAACAAAAACCAACTTCATATCAGTGATTAACATGATTTATAGAGCTTACGGTGGAACTTTGAAAAATTACGATTCGTAATGATTAAATTGGAAATTTAAAGGTTAAGCCATATATGTGTTGGTCCACTTGTGTTCTTCACTTTTGTTGAGAACTCTAGAGAGTGAGTTAGAGAGAGAAGAAGAGGGAGATCTAGGGATTGCAAAAGAATTAAGGGGCAAACCTTAGATTTGAGTTAAAGTATGTTAATTTACTTACAATCTTTGTCTCTAACTCATCTTTGTCATAAAATCAAGAAGAAACTAAGAATTTGAGCTAGGGTTTTGAGTTGTATGGTGGCTTGAGTTAAAGGCATGAAATTGAACCCTAATCTCTCCATCTTTGGTTCATTCTTATGATTGACCCATGAAACAAACCCTAGATGATTCATGTAAACAAGATTTGTTAGAAGATTATTCATGGATATATGTATTTTGAACTTGTATGTTATGTTATGAAAAGATGAAACTTTGATTTTGAACTCTAAGCAAGATTGATGTGTTTGAGTTGTAATTACACTTGTATAAGGTTAGTATTTCATGTTTTAAAGGAAGACTACGTGAGAGCTTGGCTTTAAATTGGGTTTAAAAACTCAATCTTTGATGAATTTTCGGACTGTCTGATTTTGCTCAGACCGCACGAGCGGCCACGGGCTCCACACGAACGGAATATAAACAAAAACAAGAAATTGCATTCTGCTTAAACCACCGCTCGACCGGCCAAGGCCACCGCTCAAGCAACCCAGTCACCGCACAAGTGGTCAAAGTGGGCGAACGTGCGGCCAGCCCTGTTTCAGTTTACACTTGGTAACTTCAAATAAGTATATCTCCCTCATCTGGATTCCATTTTATGTGATTCTTGAGCCTACATTCAAGCCCTAAAAATCTAGTTTCTAATGGTGGTAGTCTCACATCCAAATTATAAGTACACAAATAGATATGCTCAAATTAGTGTAGGCTATTTATTTTCTTTCAATCATTTTATGCCATTCCCTACCCTAACTTAGTTTCCTTTCACTTCTTGCTTTTTCCTTAAACCTTAAATATGTAAACAGGATATTTTCAATGAAAAACATATGGAATTGTTATAGGAATTGTGTAAACACTTGAGAGAAATTAAAGAATAGGGAACGATTGAACGCATATGTAACGAATAAATCGATTGAGTGAATTGAAGGTAATGTGTTTTGAAATGTTATGCTTGGTTATGTTTTTGCAGGCTGAGTCGTTAAGGAGTATCATCCGACCAAGCACTATGAGTAATAATATCATACATATATATATTCTTTATTGTGTACCTCGAACCATGAATGGTGATTGGTGCCAGCATTACGATTTGATTGAAATGAGAAACTTCATTAATATTATGTGACATGTGCTATATGGTTGAGACTGAGGCCGCTTGATATATGATTGGGCCTAAGGCAGCTTAATATATTATTGGGACCTGTAGACACCCCATTTTTGACCGACCTCAAGACTTTGATGTTATCGCTTGTGTACTTGGTGATTATGCATGTTTGTGCTCGTTATGAGTTTTCGGAGCTTTCGGCTGAATGCCCTGTCTCGGGACCTCTTAACTCTCTTCTTCTTGGTTTGTTTTTGGACCATGCCTTGGTGCCTTTGCCTGGAGGGAGAGAGAGGCCTGTAGGCCACTTTTTGTAGCTGTAGGCTACTTTTCCCTGTTGTAGGCCACTTGTGGCGGCCCGTAGGCTAGTTTTCGGGGCTTCCGACTGAGTGCCTTGTCTTGTGGCCTCTTAACTCTCTTCCTTTTGGTTTGTTTTTGTGCCATACCTTGTTCCCCTTTGCCTAGAGGGAGAGGAGAGGCTGTCGGCCACTTTTGGTGGTTGTAGGCCACTTTTTCCTCCTGTAGGCCACTTTAAGTGTTCGGTAGGCCAGTGGAAGTGGCCTACGGCCAATTTTCTGCTTTTGCAGATATTTTTATTGCCAGTTGTGCCAGCTATTGGGCACAGAAGGCATCCTCCATGCACGTGTATGGAGGGATTGCACCAAGCTTCTAGCTTGTCAAACAAGCTTGATGCTTGGAATCCTATAAGAGGGGAGCTCTCTCTCCGTTTCAAGGGTTCAGTTTTTTTTAGAGAGCTAAAGATATCCCTCTCTCACTAGAATTCTCCCTCTCTCTCTCTCTCTCTATATTTGTGCTATATTGAATCAAAAGTGTTGTTTCTTCATACTTTTGCACACAAACACCTACTCAAACACCTTCATCTTGTTGCTGAGGTACTTGGAAGCCTTATTTGAGTGGTTTTAGCTGGTTTTTGCCTCAGAAGTTGCTGTTTTGTTGTGGTTCTTCAAGGGTGAGTAGTTACCCTCTTTAAGCTTTGTTTTTCTTAAGTATTTGGTCATCCTTGCATGCCCTTTTAGGCCTAACTTGCAACTACAAAAAGTTCTATTTTTAAGTGCTTAGAATGGTTGTTTGAGGCCTCTATGGTGTTGAGGGTATTCTACCCTCTTGTGTGCCTTATTTGCTTAGGCTTGGTGCCATCCTTTAAGGCCTTTGAGATCACCTTTGTTTGGCCTTTTCATCACTGAATTCCAGAGGAATTCTAGTGGTGGAAAGTGGGTTTTGAGACCCAAAATGGATGGGGGTGGTCCCCCCCCCCTTTTTTGTGCTTTGTTTGCATGTGTTGTTGGCTTAACACTTTGGCATGTTTTTCTACCCTCTTGAGGCTCTATCTTAGCATGTTTTAGGCCTTATTTTGCCATGTTATAACTCTGTTTTGGGTTGGTTTGGCCTCTTATTGTTTGTTTTTTGCACTTGTAGTGTAAACTTGTTCACTAGCCTAACATGCTTCATGAGTTAGCTTGTTATTCTAGCATGTATTGGCTTCACTCCAGCATGTTTTTGGTGTTATTTTGGCATGCTTTAACTCTAATTTTAGTTGGTGGGGTCATCTCTTGCTTGGTCTTTGTACTTGTAGTGCAATCCTCCTTGTAGGCTTAACATGCATCATGCTTTATGCCCCTCATTCTAGCTCATGTTAGCTCTATTTCAGCATGTTTTTGCCACTGATTTTCCATGTCATAACTCTGTTTTTGATTGGTTGGGTTGCCTCTTGCATGCTTCTTGCACTTGCAGTGCAATTTTGTTCACTAGCCTAGTGTATTTGGTGTTTTAGCCTATTGATCTAGCATGTGTATGCTCTACCCCAGCACATTTTTTGCTATGTTTTAGCATGCTCTAGGTCTTATTTCAGTGGTTTTGGTCATGCATGCTTGGCTTTGCATAGCTGCAGTGCATTTGATTTTGCTAGTCTTGCACTTTGAGACCTCTAACATGCCATATTTGAGCTTTTTGCATGGCATGGCATCATTTGGCATGTTATTTCAGACCATATACCTCTATCATATTCTTGCATTTATCGTGCTTTTGTTGTGTTTGAGGGTTGAGCCTTATGCTTCACTTGTAAGCCAACTTGTATGCATGTTCGTCTAAGCTTTTGGGCTATTGTTTCAGCATGTTTTGGCCTTTTTTTTGGCACGGTTGAGCTCTGTCCAGAGCTAGTTTGGTCGTTTAGGCTAGTATTGCATGCCTCTTGAGTAGTGCTCTTTGCTAGCCTTATGCTTTGAGACTTCTAGCATACCTTATTTGCAGTGTTTATGTGATATGGCATCATTTAACATGTTATTTCAGAGCATATAGCCTTGCCATATTCTCACGCATATCACTCTTTGATTGTGTTTGAGAGTTGTGTTAAATGCCTAGCTTGCGAGCCAATGCATGAGCATGTTGTTGTAGCTTTTAGTGCTTCATTTCCTGCATGATTTTACCACTGTTTTGGCATGATGTAGGTCTATCCAGAGCTGGTTTGACCATTCGAGATTGATAGTGCATGCCTCATGTGTAATGTCCTTCACTTGCTTTAGTGCTCTTGGCCCCTTAACATGTCTCGCATACATTGCTTGCATGATAGTGTCTTGTGCATGTCACTTTAGCATCAAAAGATAAACACACATTGTTTTCATTGCATTACGTTTGGATCAGACGTTAATCCAAACATGAGAAACGAGAGACGTTTTATACTTGAAGTGATGAAACATGCCTCATTTCTTAGTCACCGTCCCCCTTGATTGTGCATGATAGGGTGGAGGCCTCTTGAGTCTTGTGTGTTACTTGTGCATTCATTAACTTGTACAAACTTGGCTTCTCGGCCATCGTGCATTGCGATGCTCGGTTGGTGGCCCGAGAGTCGAGTACCGCACTCCTTTGAGCTTGAGAAATGATAAGCAGGGTGGTTATACACACATACCCTGCAAATGCCTTGCTTTGCCCTTGTTGAACTCTGTTTGCAGCAAAATGGAAGTGTACAGAAGTAACTGGTCGACCGGCCACTTTAAGTGGCCTACAGCCTCCTTAAGTGGCCGACAAATGGCCTACAGCCTCCCCTAGTGGCCGACAGTCCACCAGCTTGAAGATGGTTCAAAGTGATTCTGGTTCTAGAGCAGGAGCAGTCTGGGAATTGGTTCAGTGTTCAGGAATCAAAGCAAATGCAAACAGAGGCAACCGGTGGCAAGGCGACGGAATTTCAAGAGGAAGCAGCCGAGCATGCATACATTCCTCGCCCCGAGGCTCCTTTTAATTGCTTTGCTTAGATGGTTAACTCGTTGATTCTGTACTTAAATAGTTAATGCGTTTAGCTATTCATTTGTGTTTGTAATTAGTTAACTAATTAGTTAATTAGTTGTGATTTGTAATAGTTAGTTTAATTAGCGTAGCTAGTTAGCTTTCATTTCGTTCGGACCCTCCGTCGAGAGGGCAAATGTTGTAATAAGCGTGTGTGTGTGTGTACATGTCTTCCAACCCCACTTCTTTCTCCTTTTTACTTAACCGCTTTCGATGGTTAGTTTTAGGGCACGTTTTGTTTAGCATACCTTATGCTTGCATGTTTGCATCATTCATTTGTCTTGCATGCACCGGGCTCGGCGCATCATTCAAACCACATTGTATTTTAATACTTACTTGAATACGTGTTTCAAGGCATGTTATCAAGTTGAATTCATATGCCATCTTAGATAACCGAGCCTATTTAGTTGCATTTTGCATGTGTTGCATTAGGCATCTTGTATAGTTAGAATCATGCATATTTCTAACTAATTTTTTGTTTTAGCTTGGAGTACACTATAAGTGTTTTCGCTTTAGCATCCTTGCATGTGTGTAAGTGACTGCCATGATAGCATGCTCGCCATGAGGCTATTTGCTTAATTGCTATAACTGCATGAATGCTCGTGGATGAAGGCTTCATTACTTGAATTGGAACAATTCATCAAAATGCGAGTTTTAAGCCCACTTGAAGTGGCAAATCATCATTTTTTAAGCCCACCTTGTTTGGTGGCAAATCCGCGTTTTAGCCTACTTGCAAGTAGCATCTTCAAACCATTTTCGAAAAACAAACATGAGATGTTTTGTTCCAATTCGAGTGATTTAGTCTATACTTGTGTGTTGTGCGCATCACATAGTAAGTTAGTTAAATAAGCTGAATAAGAACACATGTGTTTATAAAACAACGTATCATGCTTAGTAGAGGTCGATCCTTTGATCGGGCGAGCGAGGGTGCTCATTTCAGGACCTTCCCCTCTCGTACCCAAGTTCCTGAGCCGAGACAACTTTGGTAATGACGGACACGTGGCCTTTGGCACGAGTCAGGGTTTCCTAAATTTCCCAAAATAAAATATTTATGTGGCCACTCTAAAATCTGGCAAAGTAGTCCATGTGTTGGCGCTTTTTGATTAAAATCGATTTTTCAAAACGATTTGCTGGATTTGGACTCTTTGGTGATTTATCAATCTTACATTGCACTATATGAGATTAGATTCAGAACCGTGGCAGAAGTCCGAATCATAGTAGCTGGAACCCAAATCCGGGCCTTCTCCGAAATGAGGGCGCGCAGAGAGAGTTCGAGCGGTCTATAGGCCCAAGGCCGCTGGTTATATAATTGGGCCCGAGGCCACTTGTTATATGATTGGACCCGAGGCCGCTTGATATATGATTGGGCTTGAGGTCGCTGGTTATATGACTGGGCCCGAGGCCACTGGTTATATGATTGGCCCCGAGGCCGCCGGTTATATGATTGGGCCTAAGGCCGCCGGTTATATGATTAGGCCTGAGGCCGCTTGACATATGATTGGGCCCGAGGCCGCTTATTATATGCTTGGGCCTAAGGCCGATTGGTTTATATGATTTTGGATATTGTGAGAACCTTATGATCATTTACTTACACTGCTTTACTGGCCCTATTTGCTGTAGCTATTAAAACAGATTATAGATTATAATTTAGCAGATTATAGATTGTGACTTTAATCAGAAGTTGTTAATCTGTTTGGTGTAACTATTGGATTATAGATTTAAGTTGTTGAGTAGTATTTGTTAAATAAGCTATGAAATAGCTTTTTAAATTAACTTTTATTTTTTGTTATTCACTATTTGTCTACATTTCTCATAAAAAATAATAATAATAATAATCCATAGTCCATTTGGGTCTTTTTCTATTTTTAAAAAAATAAAAAATAAAAAATAAAAAAATCTAAAGTATAACCTGAAATTAACTTGTCCACAGCAGAAACTGATAATCAGAAGCAAGGAGTGAGCAGTTTCTTAGAATCTGTTTTTTTTTTTTTAATTAAAATAAGTTACTAAAATTAAAAGCTATTTGAAATAAGTTTAACCAAATAGTCCAAAATAACTTTTCCAAAGCTAGAATCTATAAGTTCGCCCAAATAAGCCACACCAAACACCTCCACTGTATTGTTACTTATTGAGGTTCGCTCACCCAATTTTATGTATGCACATGTAGGTGATCAGCAGCATGGAGCACACCCCCTATAGTCAACTTTAGGAGCCTTTTTGTGACCTAATCGAGTCATGCCTCCGAAACGGAGTGTAGGTTGGTTTTCATGTTCCTTTTAGATACAACTATCCCTACAGTTCGGACTCCTATGGTTCTGAATCTGATTTCACAAATGCAATGTGAAATAGTGAAACCACAAAACGAGTCCAAATCCGGCAATTCTTTTGGAAAATCGATTTGAATAAAAAATGGACTGTATTACCAGATTTCAGAGTCACCACCTAAATATTTTTGAGAAATTTAGAAAGCCCGTGACTCGTGCCAAAGGCCACTTATTCGTCATCACCAAAGTGTCTTAGCTCGAGAACTTAGGTACAAGAGAGGAAGGTCATAAATTGAGCACCTTACTCGCCCGATCAAAGATCGGTCTATACTAATCATGATGTGATTCTTATTTACATTATATGCTCTTGTTCCAATTATTAGACTAACATTACTATGTGTTGCACACAAGTATAGACTAATTTACAAAAGTTGGTACGCTTGGATTTCATGTTTGTTTGAAAATTGTTTTTGATACTCGTCACTTGAAAAAAGCGAGCTTGTATGTACATTTATCAACTTATCCCAATTTTAGAAATTAGCCTTCATCCACAAGCTCCCAATGGGGCACAGTCGGGCCCTAATGTGCTGCCCCACTCCCCTGTTTCAAACTCAGTATAAGGTGGCACAATGGTCAAAAATGAACCTCTGAGGTAAGAATGAGACAAGTAGGAAGGTTTTAGGATTATTTCGGGGCTCCACCTTGGATTTCCTCGCCGAGAACTCGAATCACACAATGCAGTTTTCATCATCGAGTGAGCTGGTCCAAGCACCTAAGTCTTACAGATGGTCAAAAATGAGGTGTCTACACGGAGTTTTCTCTTGACTCACACCACACTTTGACCTTATTATGTTTTTGCTTTCATGGTTATGGGTTGTAAACACTATGTACAATTTTCTTATGACTCTTATATTTTTCATGGGCATGTATATGTATTATTGTGTTACGTGGTTAACTCTATGATTTTGCTCATGATTGGCACAGCTCAATGGACTTCTTATTATTATATGCTTCTATTTATGGCCTCATTAACATAAATATTCTGTATGATCGTTTGAGGCCTTTGGTAATCTACGGATTATTGACTGGTTATGACCCAAACTTTTAGGGGCGGGTTCGGGTCATGACACTAACTGAAAGGATCGGCACCTAACCGCACAGTTTTTTGCACTTTCATCAAGAACACACAGGCCAACATAATAACCACAACCACACCCCTTGAACAGATTCACCAAGGTATTCACTTATTTTTCTCAAAATAATATATTTTCATACTCAAGTATGAAACAATACTCATTGCAAGATGTATGAGTAAACAGTTTCAATTCACTTAATCCTCATGCGATTTCTACAACGATCAAAAATGTCCTTCACTGATAGCCCAAAACAGATATTTATACTCAACAGATAATTTTCCAACAATAGATATAATCTCATCATTTTCAAAATGAGAGTAATAACTCCATTCTCATTATCAATATATACATTCATTTCATCCTTTCAAAAACCTAACATCATTCCTTTTTCTTTCATAAATCAAACATTTATAGTTTTCAAATCGCATACCCTCTTCTTCAAGAAAAACACTTTTAAAGGAAGGATTTCCAACATTTCAACATATCTCAACCATAAACACATCCCCACAACCTTTCTCAAGAACCTATTTGAAAACTCTTATTTTGCATTTCAAAATCAAACCCTAGGTTTAACCCAAAATTCCCAAATCACTAAAGCTTTTCAAAGAGCAAATAACTAGGCTAAAAATCATATAAAATGTTGAAGAAATCCCTATCTCAAGAGTAGAAGAGGAAAAGAGCAAAGGTAAAACTTTGATGGAACCAAAAACAGGATTATCTCCAATTAGAATAAAGCTTTTGATGAGCTCCACCTTTTTTTCCAAGGAGCTATGGTGGAGAAATCAATGAGTGAGGGTGTATTTGAGGTTTTAAGGCAAGAACTAGAGAGATAGAGTGGAGATATTAGGATTAGAGGTGTTTGAGAGAGAGAGAGAGCGAGAGAGAGAGAGAGAGAGAGAGAGAGAGAAGAATGAAAAAGTGATTAAAATTTCCCTTTTCCCAATCTGAAATACGCATAGACCACTTGAGCGACCAAACCACTGCTTGAGCGAACAAAAAGAAAACTGGACAACAACATTTTTGAAAAACTAACTCCCAACCTATTTCAGACACAACCAAAACTCAACTCAACTACCAATAAGATGAAAATGGCATGAACAAAAATTAAAGACACGGAATCCCGAATCCAAGAGCAAGAAATGAATCGAGTCTAAACCGGAACCGTTATAATCTCCCCCCTTAAGAAATTTTGTCCCCGAAATTTAAGCCAAACCAATAACCACCAAATTTAAATCAAACCATTGACCATCCACACTTGTAACAATGATAAAAATAGAGTCTTTCAATACAAAATATTACAGCTCAACTTTCCAAAACATTTACAATGTTTACATTTTACAATATGAATAAAATTTTCAATACAAATCTCAAACATCAACAAATAGGTTCGGATACTTCTCATGAACTTCCGCCTCATGCTCCCAAGTCGCCTCCTCAACCCCATGGTGTCGTTATAACACCTTAACCAATGGAATAGTCTTACCTCTCAAGACTTGATCCCGAGTATCTAACACCTGAACTGGTCTATCTTCATACAAGGAATCTTCATCTACCTCTAACTCGGTCCAATCCAGCACGTGTGAAGGATTAGACTCATATTTCCAGAGCATACAAATATGAAACACATCATGGACCCGGAAAGTTGGGACGGCAAGACCAAACGATAAGCGACCTCTCCAATCCACTGTAGAATCTCAAAATGTCCAATAAATCTAGGAGACAACTTCTTACACTTCCCGAATCTCATCAAACCCCATCTCAGCGATATTTTCAGAAACACATGATTTCCTACCTCAAAAGATAAAGGCCTCCTTATACGGTCAGCATAGCTCTTTTCGTGACTCTGAACCGAAACCAAACTCTTATGAATAAGTGCGATCTTCTCTGTCGTTTCCCAGAATAATGTAGGACCTATCATAGGTGCGTCGCCCACCTCGGCCCAACACACAGGAGATCTACACTGTCGGCCATACAAGGCCTTAAATGGCGTTATACCAATGCTCACCTAAAAATTGTTGTTATAAGCAAATTCCACCAAAGGTATATGCCTCTCCCACGACTCCTAATCGAGAACGCAAGCCCGAAGAATGTTCTCTAAGATTTGAATGGTACGCTCAGACTTCCTGTCAATCTAAGGATGATAGGCGATGCTAAACGTCAACCTAATGCCCAAGGCATTCTGTAGACTCTGCTACAATCGGGTTGTGAAACTTGGATCTTTATCCGAGACAATAGTCACAGAGACTCCATGAAGTGGAACTATGTCCCTAACATAAAGGTTGGCAAGATAATCTACCGAATCACTCGTGCGCATAGGTACAAAATGTGCTGATTTGGTTAACCTGTCAACTATTACCCACATGGCATCATTATCCCGTTGAGTCCTTAGAAGACTTACAACAAAATCCATCATGACATGCTCCCACTTCCATTCGGCTATAAGTAAGGGTTGCAACAAACCCACTAGTCATTAATGCTTGGCCTTCACTTATTGACAAGTAAGACATCTCGAAACAAACAAGGCTACATCTTTCTTTATCCCCCTCCACCAAAGCTGGTGACTAAGGTCGTGGTACATCTTTATGCCTTTTGGGTGTATTGTAAAGCGTGACTAGTAAAAATCTCAGAGTACCTCCGCCCTACATGATTCTAGCACAAAAAGACGATCTAGATACCCCACACTCAAGTCAAAATGAACGTTCAAACCCTTCTCTACCTTCCCACTACAGATCTTCCCTCGGATAGCCTCTATTTCATGATTACACTGTTGTGCCTCTATAACTCAGGTAACTAAGCTAGGTTGTGCAACTGTGGTAAATAAGGTGGCCAATTCAACGGATTCACCCAAGTGCAAGTCATACTCGCCAACAGCGCCCAACATCTCCTATTTCCAAAATGGCAATACTAGCTACACTACTTATAGATTTCTTACTCAAAGCGTCGGCCACTACATTAGCCTTTCTCGGATGATAGTGTAACTCGAAATCATAATCCTCCATAAACTCTATCCACCCCCTCTACCTCAAATTCAAATCTTTATGTGAAAATAAGTATTACAAACTCTTATGATTGGAAAACACTTCAAATCTCTCCCCGTATAGGTAATGTCTCTAGATTTTTAAGGCAAAAATCACTGCTGCTAACTCTAGATCGTGAGTAGGACAATTTCTCTCATGTGTTTTCAACTGTTGTGAGCCATATGCCACCACTTTCCCCTCTTGCATTAATACACAACCTAAGCCCTTCCGAGATGCAATACAATAAACTGAATATCCCAACCCCCTCTCCAGAATAATTAAGACTGGAGCAGTGGTGAGTTTAATCTTAAGTTCTTGAAGCGACTTTTTGCAAGTCTCACTCCACACAAACCTAACCCCTTTCCTTATCAATCTAGTCAATGGTGAGGCCAGTCTAGAGAAATCTTTCACAAAACGTCAGTAATACCCGTCTAAGCCCAGAAACTTCGGATCTCAAAGGCATTATTAGGTTGTTCTCAATCTTGTACTACGTCTATGTTAGAGGAATCTACAATCACCCCTTCCTCGGATACCACATAACCTAAGAAATTTTCTTTTAGTCAAAACTCACACTTCTTGAACTTAGCATATAACTAATGTGCTCTAAGCAACTCAAGTACAACCTGCAAGTGTTCCTTGTGTTCCTCCTTGAAGGGTGAGTAGATTAAGATGTTGTTGACGAAGAAAACCACAAATTGATCTAAGAATTCACGAAAGACTCAGTTCATTAAGTCCATAAACAAAGCCGACATGTTGGTTAACCCAAAAGGCATCACTAAAAACTTATAATGGACATACCGCATACAGAATGTCATTTTTTGAATATCCTCATTCTTCACCGTCAACTGGTGGTACCCCAATTTCAAATCAATCTTAGAAAAATAACGAGACCCCTTTAACTGGTTAAACAGATCATCTATTCGTGGTAATGGGTACTTGTCTTAACAGTTACCCAGTTCAACTCTAGTAATCGATGCACAGGTGCAATGTGCAATCTTTCTTTTTAGCTAAGAGAGCTGGTGCTCCCTAAGGTGATGTACTAGGGCGAATGAAGCCATTAGCTAACAGTTCCTGGAGGTGAATCGTCAACTCATGTAACTCGGCGGGTGCAAATCTATACGGTGTCATATCGTACTCGGCACTAAGTCAATGGAGAATTCAATCTCTCGGTGGGGGTGGAAAACTGGTAAGGTCTTCAGGAAAGACGTCCAGGTATTCACAAACTACCCTCGGTAAATCAACTCGGACCACGTCACTCTCATTACCCAAGAAGGTTGCAAGGAGGAAATTAAGCTTGCCCCAACCTCGTGAGTCATACAATGGCGACAAAATTCTATCAGCTCAGTCCCCTAGAAAATAAAAATAATCACCACTCAAGGTGCACACGATAACTCTCCTACGATAATAATCTATGATGGCACGGTATGAAGACAACCAATTCATGCCCAAGATGACATCAAAACCTGATATGTCTAATAAAATGAAATCAAAAGGAAGTCGGCGACTGGAAACCTCAATCTCATAACTGTGACATCCCCGATCCAAGATAACCTTACCTCCAACTGGTGACTCTACCCTAGATGAAGATGCTAACCGAGCCATTTCTTATCCCAAAACCGATGCGAATGCAAACGAAATAAAGGAATGAGATGCACCAGTATCAATTAACCCGCTGGCAATAGAGTTGAACAACAAAAAGTTACCTCTCATAACAGAAGGCGTTGGCGACTAATCCGATCTAGTAGCAACATACACATGCCCAGTGGGTCTCTACACCACCTGCTCACCGCTCAGAGCATAGGTCTGGTAAACAGATTAAGCCGAAGAGGCTCTTTATTTGGTCCTCGAGGCCTGTACAAAATAGGTAGGCTAATGGTTATGTGTCTGTCTCGAACCAGATGCACCAGATATACCACCTGCTTGAGGGAAAAATCTCCTCAAATGCCCGACTGCCCCTCTGAAAATAGATAGGCGGGCTGCCTTCTCCTCTAACTCTAGCTCTGAAGACAAGCCAAAGACAGTGCAAACTATTGCCCTCCTCCTCTCTACAGGAAAACTAAAGACTTGTGGCCTAATTGACCACACTTGAAGCAAGTGAAACCACCCTGGATACCTCTCTCTGAACCAAAACTCGGTACAGGAAAGGTGGATCTAAATAGTGCTGCTTGGGATTGCTATGGGGTGGAACCCCTCTGCCGTTTGTTGTCCCTTGTGCCCCCTTGAACATCTGGGGACCTCTGTCTAGAGCCCCTTATCCGCTCCTCCTTTGCTTGGATTACGATCTCTAAGTGAACTGTCGCCTCCCCAAGGAGACCGTAATCCCTAATCATAGACCAGGCTACCTTGAAAAGGAGCCCAGTCCTCAACCTCTTCTCGAACTCAATGCAACAGCCTTCCTCCATCGCCACAAGTTTTGATGCAAATCTAGATAGGCTAGTAAAAGCAGTCTCAAACTCAGCTACTACCGTGTTTAGCTATTTGAACTTTAAAAACTAACCTCTCAACTTCTTCCTAGCAGTGGGTGGTAAAAACTTGTCTTGGAAGGCATTGACAAAGGCCTCCCAAGTCACCTTAATATGCCTTCGCGTATCCTTCCGCCATTGACTCGTATCTCCCTTAAGTTGAAAAGATGCCAAGGTTACCCTCAACCCGTCATCGTTGATGCCAAGCATCTCAAATGTCTTCCTCATATGTTCAAGCCACTCATCGGCCTTTCGTGGCTCTTTCAAATCCCCTAAAGACTCATCCGGATTCGATCAGAAAAACTCTCTCTTCCGAAAAGACGGTCCTATTTCTGTAACATGGGCCTGGACTTGACTCTCAGCCATAAGAATGTCCATGGATTCTCGCAAAGTTCCAACCATTTCGTGGGCTAAAGTGCTCACGGCTTGTTGACCTATTTGCTCGACCATGTTGTCCGACCAACGCCCTCCTCTTGCACCAAAATTTCATCCTGTATTGGCACCTCCTACCGCCTAGGCTTGCTACGCCTACCACCACCATGTTTAGGTCCTGACATCCTAATAAATGTAGTACAATAAATTAGCACATTTATAGATGTGCTGAAACTAATTCACTCACGTCCTAATATGGTGGACAACAAGTAATTCACTCTACATAAACACCTAATCACATAAGCACAAACGAATTTCCTTTTTAGATAATGATCGTTCTGCGACATTGCTAGAGTTCCAGTTAAAGATGGCAGTAATCAATTGATCTTCTAACAGGACTTCTAGAAACTTGTAGACCCAATCAATATCTTATAAATTTAATCTCATACTCATCTAATCACATAAACATGTTATCACATAGCATACTAGGTCTACTTCTAATATCATCTAACGAGATAACCCATTGTGGTAAAAATCACATCTCATGATTCCAAAATATTCAAACTCGGTTGCTTTGATACCAAGTTGTAACACCTCGAAATAATAACAATAACCCACATCATAATATTCCGTAGAATTGATCACTATCATCATGTTTAACATTTCATTTATACTCCTTGATCATACAAAGATAACATATGCGCGTATACATTCACAAATCCTAGATCTTGAATCTATAGCATGTGACATGTGTACATGAATTGAAATAAAAGGAGAATCAAGTAATTTTATGCCCTAATTGCTACATCTTTCCAAGTCAATTCTTGGGTACAACAAAAATGAGTTCAACTCAATATAGTTAAAACCCAAGGCTTATACAAAAATAATAACATCAAAAGAAACAAAAGGAGCTCTTGGCTCCAAGCCCTCCAAAGCTATGTCCTTGGTAGAGGTATATCATCAGCACTTGAAAGTTGTTTTCCACATAGGGTGAGCTAAAGTCCAGTAGAGATATTTTAACACAATGTATAAATCTTAATGAAGTCATAAGGTGAATGCATATGCATGCCATTTGTCAAACATTTTACATTTTCATCTCAAAACAATGCAATGTAAGGATTATATGTCAATTAATGAAAAATACCTTTTTACATCAGAAAACAGGGTAGTGGATACAAAACACTGTAAATCTCTAGGTATATGTCTGCCAGTAGGCTATACAAGCACTACCAAAATCATTTTACCGGTACTAACCAGAAGGATTGACACCTAACTGTGCGGGTTTCTACACTTTCACCAATGACACATAGGCCAACATAATAACCACAACTACACCTCCTGACCAGATTCACTCAACAGATAATTTTTCAACAATAGATATAATCTCATCATTTTCAAAATGGGAGTGATACATATATACAACTCCATTCTCATTATCAACATACACATTCATTTCATCCTTTCAAAAACCCAATATCATTCATTTTTCTTTCATAAATCAAACATTTATAATTTTCAAATCGCATACCCTCTTCTTCAAGAAAAACACTTTTAAATAAAGGATTTCCAACATTTTAACACATCGCAACCATAAACACATCCCCACAATCTTTCTCAAGAACCCATTTGAAAACCCCTCATTTGCATGTCAAAATCAAACCCTAGGTGTAATCCAAAATTCCCAAATCACTAAACTTTTTCAAAGAACAAATAACTAGGCTAAGAATCATACCAAAGGTTGAATAAATCCCTACCTCAAGAGTAGAAGAGGAAAAAAGCAATGGTAAAACTTTGACAAAATCGAAAACAAGATCCTCTCCGATTAGAATGAATGTTTTGATGAGCTCTACCTTTTTCTCCAAGGAGCTATGGTGGAGAAATCAATGGGTGAGAATGTATTTGGAGTTTTAAGGTAAGAACTAGAGAGAGCGAGTGAATAAATTAGGGTTAGAAGTGTTTTAGAGAGAAAGGAATAAAAAAAGCCATTAAAATTTCCTTTTTTCCAATCTAAAATACACACAGACCACTCGAGCAACCAAACCACCGCTTGAGTGAACAAGAAGAAAATTGGACATTAACACTTTTGAAAAACTAACTTCCAAACTGTTTCAAACACAACCAACACTCAACTCAACTACCAACAAGATGAAAATGGCATGAACAAAAATTAAAGACACGGAATCCTGAATCCAAGAGCAATAAATGGATGAGGTCTAAACTAGAACCGTTATACGACATATTTGTTGAAATACCCATACTTCATAGTCTCAAGATAATTCTAAATGAGGGTTTTTATTTTTATTTTTATTTTTATTTTTTTGCAAAGTATATATTATTTAAAATTTAATTTTTTCATTATTGAGATAAAAAAATTATTTATTAAATTTTTAAACTTGATGTTTTTATATTTGGGGGGCAAATTGATTTTTAAGGTATAGTTTGGAGGGTAAAATGAAATTCCAAATGAATTTTGATGCCACATCAACACATTCCGTCCAATTAAGACGGAATGTGACAGCAGGGGCCAAATTGATCAAAATTTTGAAAGTTTAGGTATAAAATTAATATTAATTAAAGTTTGGGGGTCCAATTGAAAAATGCATGAAAATTTGTGAGGCAAAATGATATTTCCTCTATATTTTCTCTAAACTTTGAAAAGGTTAATGTAAATTATTCATTATCTTTTCATTACTTGTTAAGTATGTTATAAAAAATAAAATAGAAAGAAGAAGATATAAATTGCACCTTTTAGTACTTAACTTTGATCGTCTTCTCACTCTCATTCTTAAAATTACTTTTTCACGCTTTAGTCCCTAACATTTCTAATTGTTTTCAATTTACTATAACAATTAACTTTTTTTCAATTTTGTATGAAAAATGCTAGTCTCTAACATTTCTAATTGTTTTCAATTTACTCCAACAACTAACTTTTATTCAATTTTGTATGGAAAACGCCATGTGAGCAGGCACGTGGCATAACAACACATTATGATATAAATTTGGGGACATTACCCTTTGCCTTCCTTAAAGTTTCAATATCTTCTCATGGGTAGCCCTATTTGCACCCTAAAAATTATGTTGGGTTTATTTATTTTTTTTACCGCCTAAATAATACTTATTATATCTATAAAAACTGTAGAAATATACTAGAAACATAGTTTTTGCACCCCATTAGTCTAATAGTCCCAACAAGGGAAAGTCTATAGTACATTTTGTTTAAAAAATGTATGGTACATCGAAAATCAATGGCTCAGATTGAGCCACATCATTAAAAGTGACATGGTAAGCAGGTCACTTTTTATAGTTATGAGCCAAAATCATATTTGTTCATGACTAGAATCAAATTAATCATAACTTAGTTATGAGCTCTCATCACTTATCTCGTAACCATATCTCATAACCAGCACCATTTTGTTGATAACCAATATCACATATTTCATAACTACAATCACATATCTCATAACTACATCTCATAACCAATACCCTTTAGCTCATAATCACACCACTTTGATCATAACCACTATCACATATCTCATAACTATTAATCATATATGTCATAACTACTACTCATATAGCTCATAACCACATCTTATAACCAATCCCCATAGCTCATAACCACATCTTATAACCAATTCCCCTTTGACTCATAACCAACATTACATATCTCATAATCAACACCCTTTTGCTCATAACCACATCACTTTGATCATAACCAATATCACATATCTTATAACTAATAACCACATATCTCATAACCAAACACCCTTTTGACTCATAACTACATCACTTTGCTCATAACCAAAATCACATATCTCATAATCAACAATCATATATCTCATGACCATTACCCACGTATCTCATAACCAACACTCTTTGGCTCATAACTAACATCACATATATCATAACTACTAATCACATATCTCATAACACCCTTTGGCTCATAGTCACACCACTTTGATCATAATTAACATCACATATCTCATAACCATTAGTCATATATCTCATAATCAATACTCTTTGGCTTATAACCATACCACTTTACTTATAACCACTAATCACATATCTTATAACCAACATTCTTTGGCTCATAACCACACCACTTTACTCATAACCACTAATCACATATCTCATAACCAACATTCTTTGGCTCATAAGCACACCACTTTACTCATAACCACTAATCACATATCTTATAACCACATCTCATAACCAATACCTTTTGGCTCGTAACCATACCATTTTGATCATAACCACCATCACATATCTCATAACCACATCTTATAACTAACATCATTTTCACCCATAACCCCTAACTATGATCATAACCAACTCAAAACCACTAACAGCATATCTCTATTTTAGATTTATTTACTAAATACAATAAAAAGGGTAATATACAAACAATATACATTTTAAAATATTTTTATACACATAGACATACATATAAATAATTTGACTAAATTTTAATAAAAAATGTGTTGAAAAATTTTATCTACGATTCACTACAAGAAAACTGGGCTTATGACACGGAACTTTTTGCGACGGCACAACTTGCCGTCTCAAGCAAAAAATGTGACTTTTTGTGACGGCACAACTTGTCGTCTCAAGCAAAAAATGTGACTTTTTGTGACGACACAACTTGTCGTCTCAAGCAAAAAATGTGACTTTTTGAGACAGCATAACTTGTTGTCGCCAAAAAATGTGACTTTTTGAGACGGCACAACTTGTCGTCGCAAAAAATAGAGTATTTGTGATGGCAGAAATTGTTGTCGTAAAAAAAAATTGAGTATTTGCAATGGCAGAGATTGTTGTCGCAAAAAAAAATAGAGTTTTTGCGACGGTACCAGCTGCAGTCGCAAAAAAAAAAGAGTTTTTTGCAATTGTAATACGTACCGTTGCAAAAAAAAAAATTAATTAAAAAAAAATATATATATATATATTGTGGCTTTGAGATGGCTTTATATATATATAGTCATAAAATGGTTTAAATAAATGCAACGGTATTTTCCTGTTACAAAAAAAAAATAAAAACGACGTCGTCTTACTCTTTTGAACATTTCTCTTTTCACCCATTTTTTCATCTTTCTATCTCTCTTCTCTCTCTCTCTCGCACTCATCACTCTTCTTTGTCTCTCTATGTCTCTGTCTCTCTTCTCTTTCTCTCTCTCACTCATCACTCTTCTCTGTCTGTCTGTCTGTCTCTCTTTCTCTCTGTCTCTCGTCCATCTTTCTTCTCTTTATCTCTCTCATCTCTCTTCTCTTTATCTCTCTCGCTCATCTCTCTCTATCTCTCTCTCGTTTATCTCTTTTCGCTCTTTTTTCTCTCTCTCTCTCTGTCTATATCTTTTCATCCATTTTTTTACCTCCATCTCTCTCTTCTCTTTCTCTCTCTCTTACTCATCACTCTTCTCTCTCTATTTGTCTGTCTATTCGTCTCTCTCTCTCTGTGTCTCTCACTCATCTATCTCTTCTTTCATCTCTTTTCTCTCTCTGTCTCTTTCGTTCATCTCTCTTCTCTTTATCTCTCTCGCCCATCTCTCTTCTCTCAATCTCTCTCATCTCTCATCTCTCTGTCTCTCTCGTTCATCTCTCTATCTTTCTCTCTGTCTCTCTATCTTTCTCATTGTCTCTCTCGTTCATCTCTCTTCTCTCTATCTCTCTCTTCTATCTCTCTTCTCTCTCTGTCTCTTTTCTATCACTTACTCTCTATCTCTATCTCTATCTCTTTCTCTTTCTCTTTTTCTCCCTCTCTCTTCTCCCACTATGTTTGCGTTGCTCACTCTCTCCCTCCCGTCTTCTCTATTTACTGAGCTCCCTCTCGATTTATCGATCCACTACAAGAAAATGCACTTTTAGCGACCACTTTGTCTCTCTCTCGCTCATCACTCTGTCTCTCTCTCTCTCTCTCTCTCTCTCTCTCTCTCTCTCTCTCTCTCTCCTTTATCTGTCTCTCATTCATCTCTCTCTCACAACCCATCTCCTCTACCACCTTCACTACTACTGCAAACGCCATTCCACCACCACCACTACTTCCACTGTCGCCACTTCACCTCTACAACTACCATGACTACTACCATTGCCACCACTCCACTACCACCACTACTACTACTACTATTACCTCTCATCCACTGCCACCAATCCATCTCCTATACCACTACCACAACTTCATCACCAATCTCCTTCGCCATCACCACCACCACCACCACCTCTTATCCATCACTTTCACCACTACTATCGCTCCCTTTCCTCTACTACAAAAAAATTGTTTGGTTATGGTTTTTTAATAGAGTGTTGAATTGAGTTTTGAATTGTATGTGGAATTGAGTTTTGAAAGTTTGATGTGACATGTGAAATAAAAAAATTTGTTTGGTGATGAGTTTTCAAAATAGTTTTCAAAACATAATTCAACATATAATTGATAATCAAACACACAACTCATAACTCGATATCCGTATTTTTGATCAACAGTCATAACCAAACTATTTTTAAAATACTCAAATAAAAAAAGTTTTTTTTTGAATTAATTGTTTTTAAGTAATTTTTTTGAATATTTTTTTTTCAAATCATTTTTTTTTCAAACAACTTCTATGTCAATTATTTTCTGTCAATTAATTTTTTTGTCAATTAATTTTTTAGGCCTGTATAAACATTAGAAATATTAAAAATATTTAGAAAATTAAAATATTTAAAATATTTAAAAAACTAAATATTAAGAATATTAAAAATATTCTGAAAATCTAAACCTAACAAAACCTCAATTTCCCCATTGTTTTTTCCCTATCTTTCCCCCGTTTTTTTTCATTTCCTTTCAGGTTTGTAGAGCCCAATTTTCAGAGCCCTAACTTTCGAAACAACACTGTCTCCCTCTCTCTCTCTCTCTCTCTCTCTCTCTCTCTCTCTCTCTCTCTCTCACGGAGGCGACGACGAGCGGCGATAGTGGCGGCTAGCGACGATCGGCGATCGGCGACAATGGCGGCGAGCAGCGATCGAATCATTGATTCGAAGGTATTCTTCTCTTCTCTTCTATTCTCTTCTTCTCTGCTCTTCTCTTCTCTTCTCTTCATTGCTCTATGAGATTTGGACTTCTCTCTCTCTGTTTTTGATTTGGACCTCTCTTCTCTTCTTTTCACTGCTCTATGACATTGGGAAGTGAAGGTGAAGAAGATGTGAGATGGCTTGACAGTGGTCTGCAGGAGGCTATGGATAATTTGATCAAGTGTTGTGAAAATTTGAAAACTAAAACAAGAGATGTTATGAAAATCACAGAATCTATTAAAATGTAAATCAAATTAGAAAAATTGATGTTAGTCAATTTAATTTTGATGAAGTGTTGTGGTGATGTTGAATTAGATGGACAAGGCATCCATAATCAAAGATGCAATTGACTACATCCAAGAATTGCATGAGCAAGAGAGGAGGATCCAAGCTGATTTAATACAGGTTGAATCTGGAAAATTGAAGAAAAATGCAGTTTTTGACTTGGATCAAGAGATTCCAACCTTGTCAAGACTCAAGAAAAAGAGAATTGATCATAGTTATGATTCAAGGAGATCAACCACTTCTTCCATGGAAGATCTTGAAGTAAGTCTTTGATTAAGATTTGATTAATAATCGTTTAGTTTCTGGATAATTTTGTTTTAGTTAGTTAATTTGTTCATAATTTATACTATTTTAAAAAAATGAATAGAGGGATAAATTGGACATGTACATATGTATCAGTGATGTGATGTGTAGTTGAAATTCAATATTAAAAATCTTAAAAGTGATTTTTTGTACCTGGCCATTAAATCTTAGTTACACAACACATCACTTATTCTAAAATTACTTTAATAAAAAAAATCACTCTAAAGGATCCATACTAAAATTTTATATCAGAACTTATCCAAAAAATTTAGAAATGGGATTGTCTCCAACCAATTAGAGCATCTAGCCTGGCCTACTGTCATCCCATTTTAGATACAATTTGACAATCCGATATCTAATCAAATTAATTTTTAGTATAAATGATATGTTCGAAAGGTTTGATCTCAATCTGAATTTGGATTTCATTAGTTATAGGACGTTTTGATCTGGGCAATTACATGAAGATATTTTGGAAAGGAAAAAAAAAATGTGACATCTACCTCAATTTTGGCCTTCCCTTTTAGATATAGATATGTATATAGAAAGGAAATCGAAATAGAGAAAGACTCAAACAATTGCAAGAGCCATGCACATGTTATTTTAGAATAGCTAGTTGAACCCTAGAAGGTGCAGAGGCTCTGGCACTATGTGCTACCCCATTTTGGTTGAATTTCTTTGATTTATCTGAAATTTGTGAATTGAACTTGACTCTTCTTCTTCTTCTTCTTCTTTCTTTCTTTTTATTTATTTTTTATTTTTTATTATTGAATGAGGATGCATTAAAATTTTTATCAATTGGAAAGTAGTGTTCCTTAATTCAATTTTTATTGACTCAATCGCAATTTTTTTAAAAAAAAAAATTTACACACGCATCGCGTGTGCCTTAACCGCTAGTATTTATTTATTTATTCTTGTGAACTTCTGTTAATTTTCAAGTTTTTCTTGTGAAAATTCTTTGACTAAAATATGAATTTCTTTGTGGTTCAAATTTTATTCTTTGGGTTTGGTTTTGTTACAAATCTATGACATAAGAATGGGTTTCTATGAATAGATATGTTATGTTATTATTTGGCTTTATATATTTGGTAGTTTAGCATTATTTGTCCTATTTTGTTCTTAGTTAGTTAATTTTAAATTTTAAGTTGTTATGGGATAGTTTTTAAAATTTTCACTATGTGTACATACTTTTAGTCCTATTTTTCATCCTTTTTGGCCTAGCAATAAATAAATAAATAAAACTTCAATTTACACCTGTCAAATGAATTTCAATTTATTTATTAGTTGAGTTTTATAGGCATGGCAGCATGGGCTAGATTTACGCTAATTGGTAGGCTCCTGTTGATTGTGATACATGCTGCTGATTGTGATTTTGAGCAAGTCTTCATAAAGGGGGAATTTTTTTCTTACTTCTTATTTTAGCTCATTTTTGGTATTAATAACTGTTTGTTTACTTTTTAACAAACCATTAATAACTGTTTGTTTACTTTGGTTATGAAGTGTCAGTTTTCTCTTGCATAAGCCACCTCCTGCAAACAAACATGGGCAATTAAGTTATATACATTTTACTCTTTTTGTTTTTATTTTCTATGTTTTATCCTCAATATTTGAAATTGCAGAGAAATTTTATGCACTTAATTAGTCTGCTTTTCTAACATCTTGTGCTTTAGTGTTTTCCAAAACTAGTATGGAAGACATTCATAATGTTTACTTGTAGTTTGCATTTCTGGAATGTCAGTATGGGCCACTGATTTTCTTGAAGGTTCTGGGGATCTTTGCTTAGTTGATCACAAGAATTGACGTTGTGGCCTGCATACCCGAGGTATATTTTGTTATCATTGTGATATTTTGTCCAGAAGGAAATATTATGTAAGCTTTTTTATTTTTATTTTTTAAAAAATTTGTCCGGAAGGAAAAGGCACTAGACTAAATTTCTGAGTGATTTAAAAGAACAAGCTTGATTTTTGGAGTGGGGCTTGTAACCCCCTAGCATATGATGAATCTGTTAGTTCTTTATGTTGCCAAATGTGATTTTGGGCAAGTCTCCATGACCGTAAGTGTTTTCTGTAGTAGCAACATAATACAGAACATTCTGTTGGATTCATTTGCTGTTGATTATGTTGTTGTCTTCTTTCTCTAGTTCTATTTTGTAGTTAATTCTTAGCTTTAATTAGTAGATTTATAAGCAGTATTTATGTTTCTTGATCATAAGCTTAATTGGAAGATATAGAAGCACTGTTTTTGTAGCTTAGTCATATAAGTATGTTATGTTGTGTTTGGGACATTGTGTTGCTGAGAAAATATGCAATGAGGGAAAGAAAAGGAGACTGCAAGTCTATTTGGGTTTTTTTTTTTTTTTTTTTTGTGTGTGTGTGTGTGTGTGTGTGTGATGTATTTGTGCTTGAAGAAGATAAATAACTGCTAATTGTTGCTTATTTCGTGTAATTAGTAGATCTATAAGCACGTACTATGCTTGGTTGCTGAGAAAATAAGTTCAGTGAAAATAAGGAAGAAGGAAACTGAAATGCTGAAATCTATCCTTTAATTTTATTTTTGATTTCCCAAAATTGACAACTTACCATATGCCCTTATGGTTTTGGATAAACTATATTGACAAAGTAGTTTACGATTCTAGTTTTTAGAGGGCAGTTCTAGTTGCGCTATGCAATTATGAATTCCTCATTTATTTGTCAACGTTCTTGTACACTCACAATGTTGAGTAGCAACAACCAAAATCCTCATTTGGGATCGTTTTTGTACACTCACAATTTTGAATTGCTTTTTTTTTTTTTTACAAGAATTGTATTTGAGGGATAGAACAACAAAAAAGTTTGGTCTATGGAGTTGTGAATTTGTTTTGGTCTTTTTATTTTGTTTAAATATGGGACAATGGTGTTTTAACCAATTGCCGAAACATCCCCAACTATTCACACCCCCAAAACATCGCATTCAACTCTCTGTCTCCCACTCGCTGCTCCTCACCTTGCTGATCACCTCCACCTCTATCGCTGTTAGAGTTGCCAATCGCCGCCATCGCCGCTAGTGCTACCGATCATCACCGCCACCGCCACCGCCACCGCTAGCCCTACCCTCCTCTTAGATCGCCTCACCGCTCGGCAATTTGGTAAGTTTCTTTTTCTTTCTCTTTGCTTTCTCTCTCTCTCTCTCTCTCTCTCTCTCTCTCTCTCTATGCTTTTTGCTATGCTATCTTTGTTGTTGGCTCTCTCCCTTTGGTTTGGGCTCTCTATCTCATCCTGTTTCTGGTAAGTTTTTTTTTTTTTTACTGACTTGATTCGATTATTGTAAAATTGTGAGAGGTTGAAAATTTCTTATATTTGATGAGCATTTTTGAAACAATTTTAAATGTACTGATTTAACTTAAAATATTTGTAAGCTTTTTGGTTAAAATTTTAATGTAGGGTGTTTGGTTGAAAGATTAAAAAATATATATATATATATATATATTTGTAAAAAATATGAAATACAAAAAAAAGAAGAAGAAGAAAAAAAAAGGAAGAAAAAAGTATTGATTTAGCTTAAAATATGAATGTAGGGTGTTTGGTTATATTTGATGAGCATTTGTGAAAAAAATATAAATGTACTAAAGTTTAGGAATGTTGCTTTAGTAGTTACTTTGCTATTTTTTTAGATTTTTCTCTCAAAATATCAAATAAAAAAAATGTTATATATGGTGTTGCTTCAGTAGTAACTTTGCTTTTGTTAGATTGTGGCTTCACAGCATTGGTTTTTAAATGATGGTTTGCAAATCCTTAGCCACTATATTTCATAGTTTTTGAAGCAGATTTAATGCCTTTGTCTTTGGCTCTTCATGATAGTGTTGAGTTCACTGGTTTTTGCTGCTCTAAATAAACAAATTCTTTTGGTAGCCCTTCTTACAGCTAGGAAGGCACCTCTTTAGGCAAGTAAATTCTTCTCTACTTAGTGAATTAAAGCTTGAATTATGGTTATTATAGTTATAACAATTCTTGTGTTTTTTAGATTCTTTGTTATCTTAATTAATTGATGTGTAGCGAAATTTGTAGGTACCAAAAGAGTATTAAGCTCCTGATCTTGAAGCTTCCATTCAAGAGGCTTGTTCATGAAATTACTCAAGACTTCAAGGTAATTGAATGGTCGCAATAGATAAACAGTGTCATATTTATCGTAATTGTTTAGGGGTTTTTTTTTTTAAATGTTTTTGATTAGTAATGTTTTTGTTCTAAATAAACAAAAAAAAAAAATTTCTTTTTCTTTTGATTATGACAATTGATCTGTTTCATTTCCAGGATATCATGGAAGAGCCTTGTGTTGCTGCTGATGGGTACACTTACGATCGCAAAGGTATACAGACATGGCTTGAGGAGAATGATAAATCCCCAATGACAAATTTGCCATTGCCAACTAGGAATCTAATTCCAAATTATACACTTCTTTCTGCTATTAGTGAGTGGAAATCTGGAAAACAATGACATCGTTTTGTTTGTAACTTTTTTTTTTTTTTTTTTGGTGGGGTGGGGGTGGAATTTCTTAGAAGAATTATTCCTTTTATTTAGTTGGATTTTGTTCCAAATATGAAGGTTTTAAATTATTAGAAATATGTATATAATAATTTGAAATGATAGGATTGTGATAGAACAATATGTACAGGTTGCTGATGAACAATAAGAATGTTCCGTGTGTTGCAAGTAGAGAGAGTGATAGCTATAAGGTGCTTGAATGAGAATACTTGGTGCTTACATGATGCCTGTTGTCAATACATGGGTTGGTGGATGATCATCATGATGATAGTTGCTTCTATTCTTTTCTTTTTTTTTTCCCTTTTTTTGTTGAATTAGAAAGGAAATTACATTGAAGTGAAAAAAAAAAAGAGGTTCATACAAGGAACTATTTTACTAAGAAGGGAACCTAATCTCTCAGATAATAAAATAAGATACAAACTTGACAATAAAATTAGCTTCTCTACGGGCAAATATGCCCCAGAAATTACTGTTAGTTGTAGGCACTTGTTCAAACAAAATTTGGTTTGTTTAGTTATTGGCTTTCCGCTTGCAAAGATGTGTAGTGTTTTCCATGAATTAGATTCAATAATTAACCATTGGGTGTTAGCTTGAACAGTCCAAATTTCGGCTGTATTGTTACTTGTACCAATGGGATATTCGAAAGCTTAAATGCAGTGACCAGTATTATCTCTGAAGATGCCACCAATGCTTGTTCGACCAGGGTTACCTTGACAAGCACCATCTGTGTTGAGTTTGTTAACCGAGAGTGTGTACTTTAAAAGTGTTAATCAGAATAGAGAGTGCAAACTTAGCAGCACATGATATCTTGTGAAGGTGTAAAGATTGATTTTCAAGAAGCATTTTATTCCTAATTGTCCACATTTGCCAAGAGTAAAAAAAGTTTAAGTGAAGCATGATTGGTAAGGTTTAGATTTAGCCGAAATGATAGTGCCATTAGGGAAATAATTGGATTTAAACATCAAAGCCCATAAAGATTCAGAATGTCTCAATAAGTGCCATCCCAACTTCATCATGTAGGGCTGGTTAAGCATCGTTAGGTTATAATGCCTAATCCTCCATAATTAATAGGGTGACAAATCGTGGACCAAGCTGATGTACTTCGTCGATAATATCCCAAAATGTTGATTTAGAAACTAGTGACCAGTTTCTAGCAATTGATAAATTGAATACATGCATCTACCTAGTTGAAGACAGCAATCTAATTCTGCAGAACATGATACAGTTATTTACAGTTAATCTCATGAGCCACTGCCAGAGAGAGACAGAGAGAGACAGAGAGAGAGAGAGAGAGAGAGGTTATGCACAATTTATATATTAATTGAAAACTTAAATCAAGTATAGTTATGCACAATTTATATATTAATTGCAAACTTTAGTCAATGAATCGAATGTACAAATATTTGTTTGACTAGAAGGGATTAGAAAAGCTTAATAGGAACCTATCCAATTAGGGAATATAATACATGGGATTTGGGAGCTTGAACGAGTGGATGGAAACTGATGAACCCAAAAGATCACTCCATTGGTCTCCAGAGTTGCCCAAAATCCGGTATCCCTCTTCCACCATCTCATTCCTCTTCTCCGACTTGTATATTGTCGCTAGCTTCCCATGGTCCTCAGTTGCTCTGCACGGTTTAAGACACTTGAAATTTAGTAAAAATATGCAACAAAGGGGACCATCTCTAATTTAATATTAAAAATAAAAACCATATTTAAATTGGTGGTTTAATTCCCCATCAAAGAAGGCCCATAAAATTTTATTTATTTATTTATTTTTTTTTGTTGATAAATCAGAAGGCTCATCATGTTCACCCTTCCATCATTGAAAATTAATGTGTGGCCCAAAAAACACGTTAGACAAGATCATAAGGAAATTGAATTCATCCTATGAAAGGGACAAGTTAGTCACTCTTTAAAAAAATTGGCAAAAGTTGCCTTTTAGCATTGAGTAAAATTGAAATAACTTTCTTTATAAAACTAATGCTATTAAAGCAGATGAATATATTCTATAGACCATCACATCAGTGTAACATTTGAGGTACAAATTTCATAATATGAGTAGTGACAATTAACTAGCTCCTAATATCAAATCTTCTAGGAAAAAATTATTACTGTTATATCACACAAGGTAGGGCTGTAAAGGAATTGGCTATGGGCTAGCTTTAGTTGAGCCGAATTCAATTGAAGAAGAAACAAATCAGATTGGAATTTAATTTACATCATTAATTTGGCCGTTAATTCAACAATTGATGCCACATTCATGAGTCTAGATTTGGTTTGCAATATATTTTCAATAGGACTTGACAGAATTATCAAGTCACAAGAACCAAAGAATGAAAACAAGGATGTTTGTGTGTAAAAAAAAAAAAAAATCAAGTATGCATTTTCCCATTTGTACAGTGCATGCATGCACAAGCAGCGATAGATGCATAACTAGATTGAGGTTTTATTCACTGAATTAAAAAAATATCCAATTTGATTCGTTTGTCAATGGACATATTACATCACATATGCCACTGGAAGGAAATATTTCCTGGTGTATAATCGTGCAATTATTTATAAGCATTTTAAATAGTAGTAGTTGCACACATGAAAAAAAAAAAAAAAAAAAAAAAGAAGAAGATAGCAAACCATATTTACCGGAAACCTTTTCTTATGATGGAATTTTGTATTCTGTAAACCCTATAAATGAGAAAATTCTAATAAAACCTAAGGAACCATTTTCATGTTTATTTCCCAAGCTTCTATGTTCCAAACTTACTATTGATTTCTAGTAGCAGACATTAATACCACACATCAAAAAGAAAAAACCCTAAAGCCTATGACTAGTCAAACATCATCATTCCTCATGTGTCAATAAGGCCCTGCATAAATGAGACGCCAGCTCTAAAATTCAATTATGATCTCATTAAAAGCAGTCTATAAAATATGGGCTCTAACCTAAAATAATGACATATAGAAAAAGAAATTACTAGATCATTGTTTTGTATACAATCGTTTCAATATGATTCAAAGACCCACATCAGAAAGGCATTGTTAACTAGAACTTCATACCCTAATGTAGTGATGAGGAAAAATTGGAAAGTTTGATTTTGAATCTAAGATTTGAAAATTGGAACACTTCCAATCTAGGTCTAGAAAGTATAGGAACATCGTCTCTGTGATATATTCTTATAAATGTGACATCAAATTTGGGATGCTTTGCAAATTTTCTAAGTTTCTGAGCTATGTAACAATTTTTCATTTTTGTAATTCCCCTGATGTATACTAAAATCCTAGCCAACAAAGACTGATAACAAGTTTGTTCATTTGAATAATTCTACAAGAAGATAAATTCAACTTTGAAAATCAAAGAAGATGTACAGCATCTTAAACAATAAAAATAGAGTTTGCAGTAAAAAATTTAGATATTAATATCTGTAAAATAGAATTGACTAGATCAATAAAATTGCAATAAAACAGAAGTCATTCAAGACAATACTTCTATGATATGTGAGTTTGTTCATTCAAACTAAGATTTCATGAATGTAATGCTGATATTAAACATATGTTGCTTAATAAGAAAAGGTTGTACCATGTGCACACATTTTTCTTAATAAAACAAAAAATATATTTTTTTTTCTTTTTTTCTGGAGAACCCAAAATGTTAGCCACTAGCAATAGTTGATAGTTGAAAGATGCACAAAGCTAATAAGAAAATTATAATGATCTATCATGCAAAATAAAAGGCATTACGTCAAACAAGTTTATCCTATTAAATCATAAACATAACAAACCCTATTAGCAATCTATGACAAAGAACAGTTTGAAAACTAACCTCAATATGAGCTTGTCCCAATCCTGAAAGCCCAAATTGATCAAATTTGCAACAGTAACACCTCTTTGCTGTTCACTGCGCCCGGTAAGCAAGAAAACCTTGAATCCCAACTTCAGAACCTCTTCATAAAGCTTCAGACTGGACTCTATTGGAGGTGCCATAGCCTTGTCAACCCACTTATCAAACTCCACACCATCAAAAACCTCTAACCTACAAAATTCCACCAAGAACCCATCTCAGAATTCAATCAATTTCTCATAACTACCCATCTCCCATGATCAAATGGATTTCCTTCAGACCCAATAAGGCCAAAGGGTTAATTTTACGTTTTATCCCTTAAACTATCACCAATCTTTCTAATTTATCCCTAAATTATTAATTTATCGATTTAGTCTTTAAAGTTTATAATTTCAGTTCATATGAGACGATTAGAAAAATCAGTAGCAATTGACACCTAATTTGATGGGTAAAAAAATCATTTCATAATTTGAACAAATTAAAGCATACCATTGAACATTGATTTATGTTGTCCAGATTGTAAATGTCAAAGCATCCGACTCAAAACCAATTGACAAGGGCTTCTCAAGTATATCAACCAAGCTTGGTTGGGTTGTAAAGACATTGGACAGGTCTAACAGTAATATTCTCCTTTTGCCTATCAAATTAGGCTTCAACGGTTACCGAGTTGTACAATCGTTTTCAATCAAATCACATAAACTGAAATAATAAATTTTAGGTACTAAATAAATAAAAGTGATAATTGAGGGATTAAAAAAAAATATTGTAGTTTAGGGGATAAAGGCAAAATCAACCGGCCAAATCAAGAATTAAATTTGAAAATTAGAAATTGCATTTAGTCCATTCTTTATCGACTTTTAAGCAGTGTTTGGATGGAGGGAAAAGAAAAGTGCAGAAAAAAGTGGATCGAAACACAACCCAAAAGCATAGCTAATGCAATTAAATCGAAAATTTAAGAAAATCTGAAGAACATTACCCAAAACCATGATCAGCATAGTAAGGAAGATTCGAAAGCAGAGTCTCATCGATATCAAATACCCAAACATCCTTCGCATCTTCACCCAATTCAGCGCTCTTCGCATACTCTAGAGCCTCTTTCAATCTAATATAGAATCATAGAAATCAAGTAATGACATCTCCATAGAAGACAAAGAAACGGCAAAGTGAAAGCAATTAAAGGAATGTGATATGACAAAACCGATGTTAATTTTGAATGAGAACAAATATCAGATATTCATTCTTTACGGTTACGGTTTTGAAATCAAAGCCCCAATGGCACAACTATCTTGGGTGGCTATGGATATTAATTTTGACTGATAAAAAAAATTAATAACAGATATTCAATGGTTAGGGTTTTGAAATCAAAGCACCAATGGCACGTTTAGATGAAGCTTAGAGTTAGCAACAAACCTGAACGATGGAAAAGAGTTCTCGGAAAAATTCGATTCGACTGGAAGGGAAGGGAAAAGACGATGACTAGGTCTTTGGTCACAAACCCATGGTGGAGACGTCCAGAGAGTGAGAGCTTGCGAAGAAGATGTCAACATGGCTGAAGCCTGGATCGCCGACGAGGCTGGTGATCCTTGGAAGCTTCAGCTATGGCGGAAGAGAAGAGGGAGGAGAAGAGCCAAGAGGGCCAAACACGACTGATTCAATTTTGTTTCCCCTTCTAACCGGCTACACCGGTTGCCTATTTGAGAGTTAAATTATTTAAGTAATTTAGTTATGACTTGGTTATAAGGCAATATGTATAAATAAATAACTGAATATAACTAAGTTATGAGTCAATATGATAGCGGTTATGACTAATATGATATTGGTTATGACATAAAATCATATAAGTTCATAACTAAATGCATGATACATCTAAATGTACCATAGCATCACCCGTCACAACAAAGGAACAAACTTAGTGTTGAATAAATGAAATATGTCTAAATACTTAGTTGCGAACAACAAAACTTAGTTCCAGATTTTTCATTCGGATACTCAATGCCGAATAAATGAAATATATTCGGATACTTAATTCTGAACAATAAGAAATTAGTTCTAGATTTTCCATCCAAATACTCATTACTGAACAAATTAAATACCTCCGGATAGTTAGTTCCAAACAACAAAAAATTGGTTCCAACTTTTCTATCCAGATATTCATTACCGAACAAATTAAATACATCTGGATATTAAATTTCAAAAATATTAAATTGCTTCGGACACTTAGTGTTAAACAAGTGAAATATGTACGGATACTCAGTTCCAAACAACAAAAAAGCAGTTCCAGTTTTTCCATCCGGATACACACTACCAAATATATGAATTTTGTTTAGAAACAAGTTTCCAAATAAATATAATGTGTTCGGTACTAAATTTTCAAACAAACTTCAAACCCAACAATCTAAAAATGATGAACATGAATAGAAAACCTACATTCTCAATAATAATAATAATAAAATAAAAAACTGTTTGGAAATGTTTTCTTTGTCCATTGTTAATTTCAATATGAAATAGAAAGCAAAATAAGCTTGAATATGAAGATACAAAGTAAAGAGTAAGAATAGAAGAGAGAGAGTGAGAAGGAAATATTGAGATTGATTATGAATAGGATGTTAAAAAACCTTTGATTTGCTTTTTTTTTTTTTTTTTTCAATATCAAGTACTTTTTAGTCACTTTAAATAGGGAGATTTGATCAAAACCTTCTCATAATAAAACTTTGATGTATTAAGGACAAGCACAAAAAAAAAAATTGTTAAAAAATCCAACACATACCACTATTACCAAAATATTAAACTTTAAAATAATATAATTTTTTATCTAGATGTCTGTTTTTAATAAAATTAGTATTTATAGAATCCTCGCATCAAGATCTATAAAATAAGATCTATGTTGACTATGAAATTCCTTAAAAATAAAAAATAAAAACAATATTACCGTCGAAATTGATGTAAACAGTAACATATTACTTTATTTGACAATAATATATTACTCTGTTTGATAGTAATATGTTACTCTAGCAATATTATCCAAGAAAAAAAATATATACATTGGACTTTGTCCTTACTCAATTATGCACCTCCTAGGTTTATGTAGTAAAATAAATTGGGTTGTTCTTTTCATCAAACAAGGGTCCAATGAAAGAGTTTTGGCTAAATTTCTTTACGTAACGGCCTATACAGTACGAGATTGACAACTATGCTTTAGCCCCTAAGGTTTTTAATTTTTCCAACAACCACAATTTGTCCAAAATTGGACGAATTGTAGCCATGTTGCCCCAATTCAAACCAAACACCCCATTGTTTCTATGGATGTTGAAATATGACCTTATAATCAGATCAAATCTCTTCCCCAATATTCTGGGAACTAAGCCATAAAGCACGTGCAAGAATAGAGAAATCCAACACTTACACACTAAAAGACAACAAAACTGGTGGCTCATCCACCCGAGAGCACTCCAACGATCAAATCAATCAACTATTTCTCAAAGATATTGACTCAAGTAAACAACTCTCAATTAAAAGCATACTACCGTCTTTATATAATGATTAGTGTCTACTTTTTCCTAGAAGCCTTCCTTTATAGGACTCTTATCCCTATCAAGGATATCACTTATCTTGGACCCCTCCAATTCAAATTAGGATTAACTCTCTTAAGAGTACTTACCTATCTAAACAGAGAGTCTATCATTATCCAAGACTCTCAGTCCTCACCCGATTATCTTGACTTCAGATGAGGTCAACTCACACATCAGTAAACCAAAACTATCCACGTGGCACCTTAGCTAACCCACCTAAGCCACGTGGACAACTCAAAATTATGTTTTCACAGTTTCCTTCCTTCCCTAGATCAATTAAAATGGCAACCAAATTTACGAGAAATGTTTTTTGATGATGTTAATTTGAAAGGGCTATATTGCTGGATGCTTGATTGATGGTTTTGTTATGGTAAATTGAGTAGGGAGGTGAATGATAATATTGTTTAGTTGTTAGTGATGAAAAATTAGCAGTAAGAAGGGGTTTAGAGTTTTAGCAGTGGTATTGTGTCTGATGAAAGTAGGCAATGGAAAGGAAGTGATGGAACAGAGGCAGGAAGGGAGTAGGCATATGGTTGCTAGCCTGACATTTTCCATCAAATTTTGGATGGACATTAGTAGTTAGAATAAATTGAGAAAAATTAAAAACATTAAGAGTTAAAGTAGAAAAAAATTTAAATGCTCAATATAAGGCAACATTAAAACTTAAGAAAACAAAGTGTAATTTACCTAAATTTTTATCCTAATGTGTTATTATGCCATGTATGATGTGGTTGCTATGGTATAATAACACACTGTTTTACAAATAATAAAAATGATTTTAAAATTTTCTTAAAATTGAGTTTAGATCATAAATTTAGGTAATGATTTAGAATGGGAGCCTTACAAAATCCAGGTTTAATTCAAGCATATCTTATGGTTATCGTTAGAGACATTCTATAGAGACTACTACATCAACCAACAAAAAGAATGAAGAAGATTGTTTCTGACCCTGATTAGCAATCCTTAAATCCAGTTTTCCATAGATTTACAAGATAATTCTCTTACCATTATTTTCTGATGTGATTCTATTCCCTGTAAATTACACAAGATAAGAGGCCGAAACTATTCCAAAACTTCTACACAAATTTTTCAAAAACTAAGCTTGGCTTCACTAGCCATTACGTACCCCTAAGCTCTTTCGCATACATTACCAGTTCTGATAGGTGTTCCAGTTTAAGGTGAAGATAAACTTTCATCTTCAGAGGAACCATACTGCCGCCTTCCAATGAATCCAGGAAAAACTGGTGCAACGCTTGAATTTACTGTTACTGGAAACTGTCGGCCACAACCGAATACTGTACTTCGCTCATTTATCTTCCCAACTTCCTTGCATACCTGATCAAGTATAGAAAGAAAGTCCCTCACCACCATGAAAATCCGGAACGGATGAGCTTCTTCCTTAGCTGAGTTCCCATGGAAATACTCTGTTATTTCCTTCACCATGGAGAGTGCAACACTCTCCTGAGTTTTTACATTTGTGATCTCTGCCTGTGTCTTCTTCAAGAACTCATTCATGGACTCGGAAAATCTCTGGCTAGTACTCTCCGTCACTGCAATTTCTTCATTTAATTTCAACACTACCTCAATCTTTGCGATTCCCACGCCTAGTTTTGTCACTTCACTGCTAAGTATGTCTGAATCCATAGCAGCAGCTTTCTTCACATTAGTGAGCTCCCCACTCAAGCTGGAAACAACTTCAAGTCCAAGCTTCCTGAATTCAATGTCATCCTGAAAAGCAGATTGCTGGTTTTTATCGGCTGCTGGATTACTCTGATTGACACCAGCAAGGCGAGAACCTTCGGCTCTGCTGATTTCCTGTACAACAAAATGCAAGACAGTGGTTTTCCCATCACTGCCCTTCACATCCACAAGCTTAAGGAGCGTGTCGAGCTTGAAAGCATGCGCATCACCACGGTTGGTTCCGACATTCATGCGGTTCCCAGTTTTTAGTACAGCTTCTAGAAGCTTTAGGAACATTCTGCTGTTCCTCAGTTCTTCACACGCAGCCTGCAAGATGAAAATATATGATTCTTGAGGCTGAAAATGACTAGGTAATGACACCTAATGACATTGCTATCATTAAGTCGTGAAATATGAGTTTTGGCACTGTTCTATTTGAAAACCAATTCTTAATTTTTTACTTGTGCTGATGTTATATGAGTTTTGAAGCTTTCAACAATCTGGTCCATTGCATGAGAAAGAAAAGATAAAAATGACAAACAAATGATCGAGGCGCTTCAGAGCCTTTTGTTTTGTACCGGTGCTTCTATAGGAGTTGCTATTGTATCTCTACTAGCTCATGAAAATCAAATTGTTTATGTTACACAGAGTCCCCTCTTGGTGCTAATCAACACTTCCTGAAAAGAGTGTAAGCTTGTTCTGCATTTATTTGGACTGGGGAAGTACTTCTCAGTTTGCATGCTATTTTGGTTGATTAAGTATTTTGGCAACATGAGCTACATCTCTTGGATACTTTTACCATTACAACTCCCAAAGGAGAGTTTCTTTCAGCAGGGGAGAATTGATGGGGAGCGAAAAGGCATTGAGAGAAACTAAATTGAACATAAGGATTAATTGGGTCATATTGTTTTATTAGGATTAATTATTGTGATGTTTTATTTCAACTGAACTTTTTATTAGCGTTTAGGATGCCTACAAAAATAGGCCTATAAGTAATAGGTTTGGAGACTATGTTATTTTGGCATTGATTGAATGTTGAGTTGTGCCAAGGCCCTTGTGACAAGTTGCCGTGTAGCTTCACCTTAGGGTGTAGTGAGGAAAGGTCAGGGTTCAAGCTGATGGACCAGCGGCGGCCCCTTTGAGTGGTACACTCACTTTACTAACAAACTAACAAATCTAACCACCTAAAATGTTGACCAAAAAAGAAAAAAACAGAAGAGAATGTTGAGTTGTTAATGGTTTGCAATTGTGTTCCTGTTTGCTCCTCCACCTATCTTCTTCCCTTCTCTATGTTCTTCTTGTCTATAATCCTTCTTCTTGGTGCTATACCACTAAAGGGATATTTTCTTATATTCTCTTTCTTGGTGGCATGTTTTATAAGCTGCTTTCTTGGTTGTGTATCATTGAAGGGGAGGTAGGAAGACAGGCTTATCCATTTATTTGGTTAACAGCATCACTCAACAAAACATCATAATTTGTATAGGATCTCCGGCAATGCAGACTAACTGGATTAGGATCCTCTCCGTTTCATATGGTTAATGGAGGTTCACTATTTCAAGCCATGAGGTGTTGACAGCTCATAAAGGTTAGAAATGAATGACCCAGATTGCAAACAAATCACTGAAAGCACCTTTGCCAAGTATGCTTTCAAGTGAAAGTGTCGTTGGAAACCACACTCTTGAACATGTAGATGCAAAGCACACTTTTCAAGAGAAACCCATGGTTGATAAACATGCTTTCATTTGAGTGTAGATGATGCAATGTGATCCATGTCACTCGTTATCAGCATTCATATTAGCTACTCATTGCCCCATCTCCCCCTTCTACTTGCACATCCATCCTAATCATTTGAAAAACAAAAAATAAAGATAAAATTGTTTCGGGCAAAAACTCACCTTACCATACTGATATTATGAAAGTGCAAGCCCATCTTAATTTGGAGACATGGGTGCACATCTAGGGTGGCTCCTATTAGACATTACTAGACATGCTTAACTTGTTGGATCTAGTCTACTAGACATTACTTGACATGCTTAATTTGGGTTTAAACTAAGGTTATTGGTTAATCCATAGGCACATTAGATTGAATACTGCACCAAACTGGATGCTCCAATAAAGCCCCTTGGACTGAATGGCACACCAAACTAGATGCTCTTATAGACATCACAAATCTCATATCCTTTGCGGCCTTGCCATTATAACCAAGTTGTGTTGAAGATAATATCTTGAAATCAAAGATAAGATCCTATAATTAATGGGTGAATCAATTTACATGATTTGTGGCTTGACTCGAATATTTGATTTAGCTCAATCCCAATAGTTACAGGCTAATTGTATTCTTCTCCTATTATTAATATAGGTGTTTCTTATGTTCTATGAAGCATAAGCATAGACACAGACACAACACGACACAGACACGTCAACACAACAACTTCCAAAAAAGTAGGACACGGACACAGTTCGGACAAGCCACAAATAACACAACAAATTCCAAAAAAGTAGGGCACGGACACAGTTCGGACAAGCCACAAAAAATTATATCTTAAACATTATATAATCTACACAAATAATACATTTACATATCTTTTTCATTTTTAATTTAATTTTATGTATAACTTCTATAAAATTATTCTTAATAATTATACATCTTTTAAGGATATAACATATTTATGCCAAATTCTTTAAATTTTGAAAATCATATGTCAGCAAATGTTCAAGAAGTGTTGGTCTCATGTTTACTTTTTAGTGACATAGACATGGCCAAGAACATGTTGCAAAATGAATGTCGGACACGTATCCAAATTTTATTTATTTTTTTTTTAATTTAATTAAGGACACGCAAAAAAGAGTATCGGACACATGTCCGAGGAGTGTTAGTGTCGAAACAGACACGTTAACTTCTTAGAAGTGTCCATGCTTCTTAGCTCATATATACAAATTATCCAAGTGAATCAATAACAATGTAGCCAAGTCACATTTGGTGTACAACCTAGGTATGATGTGCCAATAATCAGAGATAAAAATTGGACTAAAATTTGTGTAGCATCCAATAGAGAAAGAGAATAGTATATGAAAGGATAGTATCCATACAGTGACCACAAGCACACTAAGGTTTCTAATAATAAAATATGAATTGGGCAAAGACAGGAAAGTATAAAACAAAGAGAGAGGAATTAAAAAGAGGACACCTATAGCATTCATGTTAACTTTATACTATTTTTGCCTCATTGGAATGAGTTGGAATGCAATGATCATTCCATCAGAATGTCCATTCTCACGTTTGGTTCAGAAAAAAATTACAAAAAATGCCTTGCAAGTGGAATTATCATTCACGATTGCAAGGAATCATGATCTCATAAGGATGCTAAGGAATGACCATTCCAGTCCAATGAACCAAACACTACACATCAATCAACTTTCGATTATTGTCAAGAACACAAATGTAACATTTATGATTTACCACTCATGGTGTAGAAAGACATCAAATAAATGACATATTAAGGATTGAATAAATGTTGAATAATAAATAATACTAATTGACAATGATAATGATGACAAAGCATAGAGAACACATCCAAATTAAATGATGGGGAAATAAATATTTACCTCCAGTGTTTCAAAAGACCTCTTAAGATACTCAACCTCAGAATCAAAATTGCCTATGTAAAGCATTGCATCCACCCTCTTAAATGCAAAGGGTATATCAATCACCGCTTTGAGAAATTTCTCAGCAGGGCCCAGCTTAAATGGTGATTCATCTTTGAACTCTTTCAGTTTACGTTCTTCCTCTTTGGTTGGAGCCATCTTCAATAAACTTTCAAGAAGCTCTGTCCCAAGAGTATCGGCACTACCTGTCGCAAGCACATTCAAAGAAAGATAAGCAAAAACATTTCAGTTTCACAATAAAAAGAACTGCAGTACTTAGCTAGGTGAAACACATTGCCAACATTTTCTTGAAAAACATGATGTCAATTATTTGGCAAAATCTAATTATACACAGCCAAAGATTATACCATTCTACATTTCTAAATTGCAGAATCAAGAACCATGAAATTCTTAGCAATTCTATTTCGCAGAAACAAAAAACACGCCAAAATTTCATAGCAAAGATTTCAATGCAACTATACCGCCATGAAAGGAAATTCATGGTGCAATTTGAACACAACAAACAGTTATGTTGCTACTTGTTAACATCATTATGTGAGTTGGACACACGTAATCACACACATAAAAGTATGAGGAACAGTAATTGAGTCTGAATTAAAATGACTAGTGCATCAGAAACCAAGCTGAAATATCCAAGAAGCTTGTTTAACCCAAAAGAAATTTCTTTTACAACTAAAAAACTCGGTAATTTGACCAATGCTTCAAGAAAGTAAAAGGGGGCTTTGAACAAACTCATCATAAAGGCAACTACCTTCCAAAAGTGCTTCACCAACTTCATCTATAGTGACATTAAGTGCTCTCAACAAAATTGCAATGTTCTGAGACTTCTTTGGATCAAAAACCTGAGTCTCTTGATTTGTCATAGGCAGAATTGGCCGCCGAGAGGTATCTTTTGGAGCCAAACTCGAACCATTTACCACGAACAACGTCTCGATCATCTCCTCGTTTAACCTGCAACCATATCCACATTCTACAAAACTTACAAGACCCATATAACTCGATAACAAACCACAAAACTACCCATCATTCAAAAGAGTAAAACAGTGACAACAACTTTTAACTCAAAAATCTTACTGGAATGAGCTAGATTTTAGCTGATCCCACACCATTGCATGGTCAGAGCTGGCTCTAACTTTATCCCAATGTAATGGTTTTAGCTTCGGCTTTGGAGTTTCCTCACATCTCTCCATCGTTTCCATGTTGTGTGCTTGTTCAAGTGGCGAAACCGGTTCTGGGTTTTCCAACACAACTGGAATTTCCCAAAACCTCGGCGGAGGTGGAGGAGGAGCTGGCGGCGGCAATTTCACGGGAACACCGGAATCTCTTGCTGGAGAAAAAATGTTACTCTTGGGCGGTGATTGGGCCATAGTCTGTTGTGGTATCATTGGAGATAGTCGGGACGGAGCTGGGAAATTGACAAGCGAGTCTGGAGACCTCGATCTCAAGCTTCTGGGGCTTAAATTGAGTGGCATTAAGGGACTAGTAGACACTGGGGAAGCAGAATTCGAAGATGGGTACGAAGCAGTCCTCGAATTCGAGCTTCGGCTTCTGAAATGCTCAGATTCCACACCCACAAACAACACTCTCCGAGATCTCGAAGCAGAACCAGTAGTGGCAGTAGGACTATCCTTACCTTCCGAAGATCCTCTGGGTGAGAAAAACTCCTCTTCTTGGTCGTTTTCGTCGTCACCAACTTCATCATTCAAATAATGGCGCCGGAAATTCTGTCTCGGCAGCGGCGGAAGCGGGTGGAGCTCCGGCGAGCCCAGCTTTTGGTAGGCTGGCATCGATGAAGCAGCGGCGTTACTCGAATTGGAAGCTTTGTTTTTATGGTGGTCCTCATCGATTCCCCTCCTAAGGGTGCCAAGGTAAAGAAACTCTGAGCTGGTGCTGGACTTGTAACTACTGCCGCCGCCGCCGCCACCACCGTCGGAGGTGGCGGTGTTGGGCGGGAACAACCGGAGGCTGTCAGTTCTTGAGGCCTTGTCATCGGTGAAACGGCGGTGGTACAGAAGGAAGGCGGCGGCGGCGGCGGTGGCAGCGGAGAGAAGAGAGAGGGAGACGGCGATGGCGACCAGCTTCTTGGAAATGGGTTTGGAGGAGGAGGAGGTGTGAGGGAGGGTGAGAGAGGAGATGTTGGCTGGAAAAGTGTTCAGAGAGGTGGATGAAGAAGGTGGAGGTGGGGGTGAAGCGTAAAATGGGAAAAATGGGTCTTGTTTGTTGGGAGGTGAGAGCGAAGAGAATGGGTATTTGGGTTGTTGTTGTTGTTGGGGTTGGGGTTGAGGAGATGCAAGTGGTGGTTGGGAAGTTGGAGGGAGGGAATCAATGGGGAAGAAGGGGTGATGGAGGATCCGACGGTTGTGGTTAATTTTGATGGAGGATGAAGGAAGTGGTAGGGAGCTTAAGAGGAGGAGGAAGAAGAAGAAAATGATGATGGCTTGCATTTTGGTTTTAATAATATGAGCTCCACTGCTCCCCTTTCTCTCTGCTTACTCTCTGTCTCTCTCTAGAACTACAGGGAAGATGAAAGGAATGCAATGTTAATTGTGAGGATCATATTTTGACTGTGGAGTGAGACACCACACTTCAATGTTATGGATATATTTTAAATTCAGGAAGAAAAGAGAGAGTGAGATTGAAGAAATTTTCTTTGATGGAAACTCTTCAATCAGAGAGAGAGAGACTGAGAGAGAGAGGTGCCTGATAATGGAGGTTGTTGAAGAATTCCAAAACAGAGCACCAGTGAGAGAGACAGTGAGAGTGCTCTTGATGTGCGTGAATGAGTGAGAGAAGAGAGAGATTGATGGTGTCGATGGCTAGGGTGAATGGTAATTCCACTTCTCGACAGACAGCCATAGGGCTATTTTGGGAACTTAGTTAAAATTCATTTTTTTTTTTTTGTTAGTAGCAAAAAGTAAAAGTTGGTTTTTTTGGCTTTTTTTCATTTGGCAAGTTGGTTTTTAGTCAACGGTGAAATTACAATTTTACTCCTCATGGATCACAATGTGTAACATAGGTTCAGTTGTAAATATTTTAAATAAATTGAGGTAGTTTAGTCATTTTATTATGATTTGACATCATAAACAAATATTAATCAAAAAAGTCAAAAGTCATTTTTTACCAACTTCCCAAATCATTCGTCTAAAAAAGCCAAAAGCTTGGTTAAAAGTCAAAAAGTCACTTTTTACCATCTTCCCAAAACAACCCATAATTAGCATATTTAGGGCGTTTTCAAAATAAATCAAAATATCAAGTTATTTTTTAAATTAGGCTTAGTTTTGATAAATTTTTCAAAATAAATTAAAATATAATTACAAATCATGTTTTTACTGTTTTTAGGGTCTTTCTGCGAAAAATTAATGAAATAATAAAAATATAATTATAAATCACGTTTTTAATTAAAAGAATGTGATTAAAAACCACATTTTCAAATAAATTTTTTTTTTTCAAAAAACGTGAGTCCAAACCACACATTTACTGTTAAAATGTAAAAACGCGTTTTGAATCAACGTTTTCAACACAAAACCAGAGCCTTCATTCTCACACGCGCGCTCTCTCTCTGATACACATATAATTTTTAATAAAATTAAAATTAATATTATTTTAATATATAATTTATAGGACAAATTACATATACCTCCTTCGAGGTTTATCTAAATCATAAATATTTTCTTAAAGTTTCGGAAATTACAGATACTCTTTGAGGTTTATATTTTCATAACAAACTGCCACCTGAGATTTATATTTTCATAACAATTTGTCCCTTAATTTGTTATGCAAATAGTACCTTCAAGGGCATATCTATAATTTCTCAAACCTTAGGAGTATCTGTAATTTTGCTAAATCTCGAGAGGGGTATATGTAATTTGTCCTAATTTATAATATATATAAGTTTTATTTTATAAAATTGAGACTAATATTATATATATATATATATAATAATTTATAATAGAAAATAATAATCAATTATATAATTTTTTTAAATATAAATCATTTTTATATAATTTTAGAAATAATTTTTTAAAAATTAAATTGAAACAACCATACATACGTATGTATATAACTTGTCCAAAAGTTAAAATGATAATTCTTTTTTATTTCTTAACCAAATTAATTTTTAATTTTTTTAAAAAAATTCTAAAAATCCAACCATACATAACCTAAAAATCTTTTAATAAGTCATTTTTTACGTTGGTAACTTATTTAATTATTTGTCAATTTTACGACATTTTTACCATCTGAGGCATGTTTGGTAACCATTTCGTTTTCAGTTTTCAATTTATATTTACAAAAATTATAAAAACTATCATAAAAACTTATTTGATAATTTTTTTTAGTTTATAAATGGTTGTCTCAATTTGTAAATTTGAGAAAAACACCTAAATTCAAAAAATGAGTTCACGTTGGTTTTTAAACAAAAATTTAAATTATCAAATGAACTCATTTTTTAAATTTACATTTTTTCTTCAAACTTACAAATTGAGACAACCATTTATAAACTAAAAAAATTATCAAATAAGTTTTTATGATAGTTTTTTTAATTTTTGTAAATATAAAGTGAAAAGTGAAAACGAAATGGTTACCAAACATGCCTCAGATGGTAAAAATGTCGTAAAATTAACAAATAATTAAATAAGTTACCAACGTAAAAAATGACTTATCAAAAGATTTTTAGGCTATGTATGGTTTGATTTTTAGAAAAAAAAATTTTAAATTAAAAATTAATTTAGTTAAGAAATAAAAAATAATTATCATTTAAGTGTAAAAAATAATTATTATTTTAACTTTTGGACAGGTTATATATATACGTATGTATGGTTGTTTCAATTTAATTTGTAAAAATTATTTCTAAAATTATATAAAAATAATTTATATTTACAAAAATTATATGATTGATTATTATTTACTATTATAAATTATTATTATATATATTTAATATTAGTCACAGTGTTATAAAATAAAATTTATATATATTATAAATTATATATTAAAATAATATTAGTCTCAATCTTATTAAAAATTATATATGTGTCTGAGAGAGAGAGAGAGAGAGAGCACGTGTGTGAGAATGAAAGCTCTCGTTTTGTGTTGAAAGTGTTAATTCAAAATACGTTTTTACATTTCAAACCACGTTTTTTTGAAACAAAACAAATTTACTTAAAAGTGTGGTTTAGAACCACAGTTTTTGAAAAAAAAAAAATTACTTAAAAATGTGATTCGGAATCATGTTTTTTGAAAAAAAAAAATTACTTAAAAGTATGGTTTGTAATCACGTTTTCTTAATTAAAAGCGTGATTTGTAACTATACTTTTACTATTTTACTAATTTTCCGCGGAAGGGTCCTGGAAACAGTGAAAACGTTAGCTTATTTTGAAAAATCTGTCAAAATTAGGCCTGTTTGGAAAATAGCTTGGTATTTGGGCTTATTTTGGAAAAAAACCCCGCATATTTAGCCTCCGTTTGGGTAGTGGGTTAGCTTTTTAATTTTTTTAGCTATTTTAACTTAGGTTAAAAAGTTTGGTTTGAAAAGAATTTTTTGAATTTTTTATTTTTTTGACTTTTTTATGAAAGAATAGTTTAATGATTATGAATTGAATGTGATGTTTTGTTTATTGTGATTAAAATAATCTATTTTATCTTTTGTGACAAAAATAGTCTCAAACCAACTTTGCCAAACAGAGCCTATCATACGTTATTTAATGGTTTATCATATGTTTCATTAAATTTGAATAAAATTTGAGTAAAAAATAAAATCTAGCACTTTAATAAGATATTTTCAATTATTATCAACACACTAATCGATCGGGAAAATGAACACACTAATCGATCGGGAAAATGATCGTCCACCCATAAGAGTAATTTATTGATTCGGAGAGTAATATTTTGTTAGGGAAAGTTTTCAAACAGGTGAATGACTGTGGAACATCCGACTGAACAGTTCACATGTCGTCTAGTTCTGTAAAATCAAAAGTACCAAATAATAAAGGAGTTTTATTAAGTGTACAAGTGCACATCATGTGCCACTTACACAAAAAGTGTAAGTGTAAGGTGTAAGTATAAATATAAGATGTAAGTGTAAGGTTTAATTTTTTACAAAAGGTGTAAGTGTAAGGTGTAAGTGTAAGGTATAAGGTGTAAGGTGTAAGTTGCACACCATAACCAAACCCTAAATGCTGAAAACTCTTAAACGTCTTCTATTTAGTGAAATATTTTTAATATTCTAAATTTGAGACTGATTTAATAAAACCGTTAGAGTTAAAAAAAAAAAAAATTATTTTCCATCTAATTCAAATTTAATACGTAGGTTAGAGATAGTCTTACATTGCCTTCTGTCTTTTTACTTTCTTTTACAGTTTTTGAGGAACACAAAAGTTAAAAAGTAATGAAATCAAACAAATTCTCCCGTATCTTAAAAAAAAAAAAATTAAAAAAAAAAAAAAAAATTAACCTACCTTATACTCATGTAAAAGGTTTCATTTGATTTCATTTGATTTTGTGGTTAGTTTTTAAATCTCTATAATTTTTCCTTTTTTAACCTATGGAAATTGATTTTTTAAAAATACTTCTAAAATATCAAAAGGAAGGAGACAGTAGGTGGATAAAATATATGGAAAATATTTGAAATTCAAAAAAATATTTACAATTATATCTACAACAGTATAGCATTATGTGTTAATTTTTGATTTGTCATTTACTCAATTATATAGGATCTAACTCTCTTACCACATTATTGTAAGTGAAAGTATGAGTTTAAAAATGTGGATATGTAGCATTGCTCCAAAATATATAGGGAGTTTTTTTAGTAAATCTCATCATTAACACTTATGTTCCATTAAACCCATATTCTTTTTGAGTATTCTATTAGGTCCTATTTAGTGTAATATAACCAAATCACCCTTTTAATTTTTTGCACTTGTCTCCATTTTAAAATTAATACACAATAAAAAATAACAACAATTCCCTATTCTATAGAGAAAATCTCTTATCACTCTAGGAAAATCTTCTCATCCCATAGAGAAAATATCCCCATCATTCTACGGAAAAAAAAAAAAGTCTCATTATTCCACACACACACACACAAAAAGAAAAGAAAAGAAAAAAGAACTCTTACATTTTCAAAATTCTAAATTATCTACTTTTTGAAAATCTCTCACTCAATGTTGATGTAAACTTTCGCATTGCAAATGCATAATAAATAATATCTTCTCATGGAGCCATACGCACACTCAATGTCACATGAATGTGTGAATATTAACATTGAGTGCGACTAATTATTTGTATTACAGAATTGATCTAAATATTCACATCTCTATGTACACACTATATCTATACTAGTATGACTACTAATATACAACTAATCTTCAAAAAAAACAAAACACATACCAAAATAAAATATGAATGTTCACAATAAACAATAAATATACAACTAACTTTTAAAAAAATAAAAATAAAACTCATATCAAAATATAATATGAATATTCACAGCTTACAATTAATATACAACTACCTGTAAAAAATTACACTTATACCAATATGAACATTTACACTGTAAGGTGAAAACATAAAACAAAGTTGAAAAAAGTAAAATAAACTATTTCAATTGTATGGTAACAAAAATGATTGTTCAACCAATAAGTATAGTAACAAAAACAACAAATATATAAGTAACCTTCGAGAAAATAAAATTTATACGAAAATACAGTATGAATTTTCACACTTTACAATTAACATACAATTAACTTTGAAAACAAAAAAAAAAACTAAACTCATACTAATATGAACATTCACACTGCAACATGAAAGCACAAAATAAAATTAAAAAAAATGAAAATCGATTATTTTGACTATTTAATAGCAATAAAAATGATTATTCAACCAAAAAGGATAGTAACAATCAATATATAATAAATCATCAAACAATAGATAAAAATTCATCAAATAGCTTATATATATTGACACATATTTTTAGAAAAAAATTATGTATAATCAATTTCAACAAAATACTGGCAAATAAACTACATAATATCGATGACTACACAAACCAATAAAGAGATTACGGTTTATGTATAACAATGATAAAAAAAATGATTGTTTATCACCAATTGACCATCGTCTCTGCAGCGAGTCCATCATCATCTTTATCTTTGTTCTATATGCATAACTAACATTTTCTTTCAAATGTTTTTCCATGGCAGGACCTTATTAATAATGATTTTTGATCAAGTGAATCCTTCACACTGAGGCAAAGAAAATACTAAATGTAATAATTTTTATATTTATATACAGTAAATATATGTAATAATAATTTTTTCCCTCCTAAATATATGGTATATATATATATATATTATAATAAAAGTTTATATGAGTAAAATAGTCCACATAATGCTTCTAATATGGGAAAAAAGACCTATTAAAATATAAATATATGGGATTAGGTGGAACATAAAAATATTTTGTGGGCTTATTGAGGTATAAATCCTCTAAATGGGATTCATAAATAAATTCTCAAATATATATGCAGAATGTTAGAGCTTTTTCTCTCTTTTTTTTATTTTTTATTTTTTTTTGTGAATATTCTAAAAAAATTTAATTATTTATAAAAATAATAATTTTTTAAAATTATTTATCAAATTAACAGACCTTCTAAAATGACGATGAAATCCCATTTTGAATATTTGATTTTATATTGATATATATGACCGGCGTTTGTATTACATCAATATGAAATTGTAAGTTTGAACTTGCTATTTCATGGTAAAAGCTTATTTTGCACTTATATATTACATCAATATATAAGGGTTAAGTTTATATATATATATATATATATTGAGATCTCAACATAATAGAATTTGAAGAGTTGATATGACTCATTACAAGTTTTATTTTAATAATTTAAACTGTTCATTTTGTAGAACGTTTAATATATATCATCAATGAAAAAATTTAATCCAATTCGGTAATAGTAAAATTTTCGTTTTATTACATTGGTTTTTACAAAAATGAATGACTTATTTCAAATATATATTTGTCATTTATTTTTTTGAAAATAAATGTGATAAAATGAAAATATTATCATTATTTAATTATTTTTTGTAAATAATTTATTTAAATAATTTTATAAAATAAATAGTTCGAATCATCAAAATAAAATCTATGGTGTAACTTATACGCTCCTTAAATTTTGTTATGTTTGAGATCTCAACATCTAACTTTTTTTTTTTTATAAAGTAGATTAATTTATAATTTCATAAATTATAATTAAAATAAAATTATAATTAAAAAAATAATATAATTTAGAGGTACAGGAATATGTACAGTAAAATTTCCCGTGTGTGATGTACAATAAGAAGATGACAGGGAACCAGGGGTGAAAGCAGCTAAAATCTCTGACAGACAGACATATATTATTGTCCGTTGGGATTTGCATTTTAACACCTTTTTGTTTCGTGTTAGATTCTTTATTATCATTACATCTGCATCACACTATTTCTATACATAGAGGTGAAGATGAGTTGTAACTCTGGGAAATTTACAGGTAGTCTTTGGCAATTACCGAGAAAGGTTAAACTAATTTTTTTATTCATTATAAAAAGACGTAATAAGATATTATGATTTAAGTTAATATTTTAATAATTTTTTTACTTTTTATAAAAAAATATGTAAAAAAATAAAAAGAATGTATTGTGATAATTTAATGGCTTTTTAATTAAAATATGCAGTTGTCAAATGTCAAATAAACAAGTTAATAAATTGATTTATTAATTTATTTAGATTATATTATTTTTTTTACCTTTTTACATTTTTTTATTTTTATTTTTTTATTTTTATAAAAAAGCTAATAAGTTAGTTTTTCTTACTTCTTAAAACAAGCTTAAGTCACTTATTGACTTATTAACTTATTTAAGGCATAGTTTGGGAAGTTGGTTTTGGTGAGTTAGGGGTTAAAATAATTACAAAAAATAAAATAGGCTATTTTAGCCACAAAAAATAAAACATCAAATCCAACCCATAATCATTACACTCCTCTCCCACAAAAAAAAAAAAGTTAAAAAAGCCAAAAAGTCAAAAAGTCTTTCCCAAACCAGGCTTTTTAGCCTCAGGCTAAAATAACTAAAAAACTAAAAAATCAAAAAGACAACTCACTTCCCAAACGGAGGCTAAATCATATTATCTCTATAATTTTCTTTACATCTTTATACATCTTTTTATAATAAATAAAGAAGTCACCTGATTTGACAATCATAAGTAACTTATTTGCTTATTTATTTTTTTATATTACATAATCGCTTTACTTTTTTATATCTTTTTATAAAAAATAAAAACAAAAAATTCAAATAAGTAAACCTAAACCAACTCAAAAAAAAAAAATATATATATATATATATATATATGCATACCATTTTAGAGAAAAGTTCGGTATTTGTAATACAATAAATTTTTAATTTTATTAATTTAAATTTTAATATTTTAATTTAAATAGTTAGTTCATTTTTGTTAAATAATTAGTAAAAAATTATATTTTAATAATTAAAATTAATGTAATTATATATAGAGACATTTACACACAAGTCTTAATTTATGAACTTATACTCCATTAAGTCCTAACTAAGATTTTTTAAACATTCAAGTCCCATTAATTTTTTAATGATAGGAATTGCCCTTAAAACAATCATTGTTTATCATTTACGATTATTTATAAATGAACATGATGATTTAACATTTATTTTATTTGAAAAATTTTAAAACATCAACTTTTAAATTGACAAAAGCTAAAAGAAAAATTATGTGAAAAAAATTAAAAAATTGAATTATTTTTTTGTGCAAAACTAAAAATTTTGTATCTATAAAGGAGCATCATGATGGAACATTGATGGGCAAAATTGGAAACAAAAATTTAAAAATGAAAAAACTGATAATGTTCTAAGTTTTGAAACTGAAAAAAAACTGTTAATGTTCTCGGTTGTATTAGATAATTGAATCAAAACAATAAGTAGAAGAGCAAAAACGTTAATCTCATATTTTATTTTTTCATCAGTTAATGAAACAATTATTTAGAACATTACTTGTAAAATTGATAATGTTCTTAGTTTTAAAAATTAAGAAAAACTGATAATATTATCAGTTTTATTAAATATGGCTTATTGGTTCAAAAAATCTTAAATAAGAGTTGAGCTACTATAATATTTGTAAATAAGACTTTTAAGTAATTAACTCTTATATTATATAAAATGTCTAATATATATATATATATATATATTGTTGAGTTTAATGGTTAAAATAATTTTTTTTGGTCAATTTTAGCCAACAAAAATAGGTAAATGATTTGGGGTTGCTTTGGAAAGTGCTAAATAAATAAATAAATAAATTTGCTTATTACGAAAAGGAGCATAAAAAAAATGAGATATAATGTAACCTAAATAAGATTAAAAAAAAAAAAAAAGGTTATGAACCATTTATTAAAAGAGGCCATAAATTCAAAGCAAATCAAAAACATTAAATTTCAATGAATAAAACTAAAAAAATAAAATTTATTTCCTTATAAGAATTAAATATTGAATTTTTTTAAATGCAATTTTTCTAGATTTTTATTAGTTGCAGTAGTACGATTCCAGACTTTTTTTTTGTTGATTATTTATTTATTTAAAGACAATAAGATACTCTATAAATAATACATAAATAACATAAAGTATTATTCTAAAATTACTAACTTTCTCACAACTATGAGAGCCAATTCTAGCTTGCATATCATTGGAAGTTGGACTGCAGATGAGTTGAGCTAAATTTTGTTGAATTCGAATTCGGTTAGTTTGTTTGATAAGCTCGTTTATTAAGTTCGAATTTGGTTGGATAAATAATTAGGCTTGACCTTGACTCATCTCATTAATATTAATAAAATTTAAGCTCTGCTCTACTTGATAAGGTGTTTTTAATATTATTTAAAAAAAAATATTATTTAATATATAAATAATGTATTTATTATATAATTTAAATAAAAATAAATAAATTAAACTTATTCGAGGTTGAGTTCGACTCATTTATTAAATGGGTCTAATATTGGAGCTTAAAAACTCAGCTCATTTATTAAATGAGTCAAGCTCAACCAAGCCTTAAAAGAGACAAACCAGATATGTTCATGAATAAAAAAAAAAATACACTTAAGTACAAGTGGAAAAGATTCATGATATAAACCTTTTATTTCACATTACGTTTACATTTACAGCCTCCTTTTGGTCATTCTTTCTTTTTCCATTTTTTTTTTCTTTTCTTTTGTTTTTGGATCTTGGCCTGGATAAAAAGAAAAAAGTAGTGATTTTGGCATTTGTGTAGGTAGTAAAAAGCCATGGAAATTATGGGTTGTTTTGAAAAATAAGTTAAAAATTAATTTTTTGATTTTTTAAATTTTTTTTAAAAAAATATATAAAAAAATTAAAAGATTCAACTTGTTTGGTTTTAATTTTTTGAAAACACTTTTCAGAAAATTTTACTTTCTTATTTTTCGTATTTTTTTAATATTTTAAATAATTTTTTTTTAAATTTTAGACATAACTAACATAAATACACTTAAAAAGTATAATTTTTAAATTTTTTTTTAAAAAAATTTGCTAAATACCAAAATATTTAAAAAATATAAAAATGCAGTATATTTTTCATATTTTTGTGTATTTATTAATTTTTTAAAAATATTTATTCACAAATATGTTACTTTTTAGATACATTTAAGTAAGGTGCATCTAAAAAAAATAAAATAATGCTTAAAATTTTAAAAATATTCACTAAAAAAAAAAAAAAAAAACTCAATTTTTAAAAAACTGAAATCAAACACAAAATATGACTCAAAAAAAAATTAAAAATCAAAAAATAACTTTTAACTTTTTTTTCTCAAAAGAAGCCTTGGTTGGGTTTTACAAAATTTTCTTTTAAGGCTATGAGAATGTGGGGATCGAGCCCACATTCTTTCAAGGTGTGTGCAGATTGGTGTACTAGTTCGTCCGGGGTTTGAATTAAGCGATCATTCAACTGGAGAGAATTTGTTAACAAAACAAAACAAAATTTTCAGCTTAGTAAAATCTACATGAGGTAGATTTTAATAATTTTAATTGTTTAATTTTTTAAATTTTATTAAATTAAATATTATGTGAAAAATAAATATAATTAAATATTGATATCTACATATTAAAATTATATTTATTTTTAAAAAAATATATGATAAATATAATTTTAAGAATAGTAATTCATTTTTTATAATATAAATGTGATTTAAATATTTAGCTATGGAGATGTCTAATCGTCTTATTTTTTATATAAATATTTTACTTGATGAATTTTAAAATATGAACCATTCGAATTGTTAAAGTCAATCTTGAAATAGGTTTACTAGTCCCAAATTGCTCAATCAAGTTAGATGGTCAACTCGAGAATATTCAAATCCTAATATGCAATACGTATTATCATTTTCATTTACTAGAGTAAAAATTCAGTACAATAGAGATACCATGTCATCAGTGACATGTAATATTACTGACTAATAATAAACCTTTCAGGAACAATATAATACCATGGTATCATTGTTATATTGAATTTTTTTTCCCCATTTACTGGTTACTTGCCCCTTGTTTATATATTAAGATTCTCCACGTAATTATCTCTAATAATCTTATAATGCATAATTAATTTTTTACGAGATATCTATCTATTTTGTTATATATCAAAACATCTTAATTAGTGTTGACATTTGTTGTCATATTTTCATGTCTATTTTTTTTTTCTATCAGTTACAAAGGGTTACAATTATATCATTTACTCTACTACATATATTCTTTCTCTTCTCTCTTTCCGTTTCTCTCTCCTCCAAAGTTTCATATTTTTTTTTCCTTTTCAACATTACTTTTTTTCTCTAACTATTGTTGAAGTAAAAATACAAAGACAACAATTGTCACGTATGTTTTCTTTATGCTATTTTATCTTTTCTCATATCAAAGTCTTCTATAATTAACGAATTCTATAATTAACGAAATTCATATTCAGATCAAAATTTATAAGTTATAATAGCATACTCATCAAATATGCACACACAGCTAGTTATATTTAAAAGTAGATATAACATTTTAACCAGACTGATGATACTGCGCGTTTTAGATGGAACGAGTCGGATTGATTCACGCTTCCCAAACCGTCACCCGAGTGTTGAGCCCACAGAGAAACTTGCATAAGAGTTTAACGGGGAACGGAAAGTCTCCCAGCAAACCCTCCGAAGAGCAAGTTAGAGAAGTGAGAGTGATGGAATGTAGAGATAGAATGGTGATACAGAACTTAACTTTCTCTTTGTCTTAGAAGCCTGCTTATATCCTTTGTTCATCATTTCCTTGTCCACTCCGAGCTGTCATATTGGCCAAAAGTCTATGTTCTAGCTTGCCTTGTTCGTGGTGAGGTGTACACTGTCCCGAGAACTCCGCAAGGCGCGGATCGTTTTGTTCTTTAGTTACTACAGTTCGGACTCGTATCACGATTCTAAATCTAATCTCACAAAGTGCAATGTGAGACCGATAAATCACCAAAGAGTCCAAATCCGGCATATCGTTTTGGAATACTGATTTTTATAAAGAAGTGCCAAACATGGACTGCTTTGCCAGATACAGAGTCGTTACCTAAATGTTTTATTTTAGAAAATTTAGGAAACCCTGACTCGTGCCTAAGGCCACGTGTCCGTCATCACCAAAGTTGTCTCGGCTCGGGAACTTGGGTACGAGAGGGGAAGGTCATGCAATGAGCACCCCCGCTCGCCCGATCAAAGATCGGCCTTTACTAACATAATATTTTGTTTCTGAAAATACATGTGTTCTTATTCCGGTTAATAGCCTAGAATTACTATGTGATGCGCACAACATACAAGTATAGACTAGATCGCCTAAGTTGGAACAAAACATTGCATGTTCGTTTGTGAAAATGATTTGAAGTTTGCTACTCGCAAGTAGGCTAAGTCGTAGATTTTGATGAATTTTTTCAATTCAAGCAATCCAACCTTCACCCACAGGCATTCATGTAGTTATATCAGTTAAGCAAATAGCCTCATGGCAAGCATTCTAAACATGGAAACACTTACACACATGCAAGGATGCTAAAGCGTAAACACTCACAGTGTACTCCGAACCAAAACAAAGAACTAGTTAGAAATCATGCATGATCCTAGTTCATGTTAAGATGACTAATGCAACACATGCAAAAATACAGCTAAAATAGGCTTGGCTATTCTAAGATATTATGTGAAATGCAACTTGATAACATGCTGTTAAACACGTATTCAAGTAAATGTATTAAAATACAATACAGTTAGTATGATGCGCCAAGTCCGGTGCATGCCAAACAGATGAATGAATGCACGCATGCGAAGCATAAGGTATTCTAAACAAAATATGCCCTAAAACTAACCATCGTAAGCGGTTAAGTAAAAGGGAGAAAGAAATAGGAGTTGGAAGACATGCATCACACACACGCACGCTTATTACAACAGTTGACCCTTTCGACGGAGGGTCCGAATAAGAAGCTAACTAGCTAATCTAAGCTAATTAAACTAATTATTACATCACAAAAACTGAATAACTAGCTACAACTAATTATTACAAAACAAGCTAATTAACTAACAAGTTAACTAACTAGCTAATCAAAAACAAATAAGCAGCTAAGCGCATTAACTATTCAGGTACAAAACCAAAGCATAAACTAGCTAAGGAAAGCAGTAAAAAGAGGTCCTCGGGATGAGGAGTGCATGCATGCTTGGTCGCCTCGTTCTGAAATCCATCGCGATGTCCCGATTTGCCTCTGTTTGCAACTGTTCTCAGAACCTTGCACAATGCTCCAGAAAGCTTCTAACTCATCTTGGGGACCTGTAGGAGCATGGCCGACCACTTTTTGGGGGTGCCAACCACCTGCCAACCAGTTACCATTGCTGCAGACCAGAAAAAGTGGTCGGCCAGCTAGTTTTTCTGGTCTGCCGACCAAGTTTTGCTGCACTCTTCTAGTTTGCTGCAACAGAGAACAAGAAGGGGCATGGCAATGTATTTGCAATATATGTGTGCACAACCACCCTCCCTATCATTTTATGAGCTCAAGGGAGCGCGGTTCTCGACCCTCGGACCACCAACCACTCATCTTGATACATGATGGCCGAGAAGCCAAATTGCATAATTCAATATGAAATAAATGCACACATAACACGTAAATGCCTTGAACTCTATCATGTATGATCAAGAGCGTCAACGACCGAGAATTGAGGCACGTTTCATCACTTCAAGTATGAAAACACCCTATCCAAACACAATGCAAGCAACAACATGGCATACTCAATGCAATGTAACATGGCATACACAATGCAATCCACAACATGGCATACACAATGCAAAGAACAACATGGCATACTCAATGCAATGTAACATGGCATACACAATGCAATCAACAACATGGCATACACAATGCAAAGAACAACATGGCATACTCAATGCAATGTAACATGGCATACACAATGCAAAGAACATGCTAAATGGACTTACACCAAAAATGGACAGACGTTAGTCATGCCCAAAACAGTGGCCATAATGCTAAGAAATGGAGGCACGAAAGCATATACAAGCATGCACATGCATTGGCCTATCAACTAGGCCTAAGAGCACAACCCTCAAGAGTGCTAAAGGAGTGATAAACATGGGAGTGTAACAACACTATAAGCTCTGAAATAAGGTATGAAATGATGCCAAATCATTCAAACAACATAAGCAAGGCATGCAAGAATCCTTAAGGCATAAGGCTACCAAGGAGGACTACTCTAAAGACATGCAATACATGGCACAAATGCATGATCCAGCCACAAACAGAGCCCAAATAGGTCAAGACAAAGACCAAAGCATGCTTAGATGGGAGCTCAAAAGTCAAGGCATGCAAGCATACAAGCTAGGCCATAAACAAGGCAACAATGCACAACCCTTTAAAGCATTCAAAGAGTGAAAGAAGTGGAAACATGGCAATTCTATATGCTCTGAAATGTCATGTTAAATGATGCCAAATCATCCAAACAACACAAATGAAGCATGCTATGGTGCTTAAAACTCAAAGCTAGCAAGGCCAATTGCACTACAACTATACAATACATGAAGCATATGGCCAATAGAACCCAAAACAGTCCTAGATCATGTCAAATTGATACTAAAACATGTATGGAATGAAGCCAAAATAAGCTAGCGTGGTGAGCATGAAGCATGAAATATGCAAGGCCAAAAGGGAGGATTACACTACACCTATCAAGACCAAGCATGAGATGACTTAACCAACAAAAATCAAAGTTATATCATGGCAAAATAACCCCAAAAACACACTAAAATGATAGCTTGCAAGCTTAGGCATGAAGGCATACGCAATGACTCATGTTAAGGCATAAAACACAAACTCTTCAAAGCATGGAAAGAGTGACAAATGCAAGTGTATGACCACACTACATGTACTAAAATCACATTTCAAATGATGCCAAATCATGAAAATAGTCCAAGTAATGCATGCTAATGGACTCAATACACAAGGCTAGTGAGCAAGATTGAACCATGGCTATACAAAGTAATGCATGCATGACCAAAACAATATGAATCAGAGCTAGAGAATGCTAAAACATGGACAAAAGATTCTTAGAGTTAAGCCAAAATCATGTTAGAATGATGGTCTAAAGCATGATACACATTAGGCTAATTCATGGAATTGCACTACAAGTGCATGGAGCATGCATGGGGCTATCAAAACAACCCAAAAAAGATCTAAGGCATGTTAAAACAACACCAAAAAACCTACTGAGATGGCCCAAAAATAAGCTAGAAAGACATGCTACTCCATGAGGCATGCAAGACTAGTATGGAAAATTTACACTACAAGTGTATAAGGCATGCAATGAGTGACAAAACCAAGTCAAAATAGTGGTACGCCATGTCAAAATAACCCCAAATACATGCTAAGATGGATCCAACATAAGCTTAACAAACATGCTCAAACATGAGGCATACAAAGCAAGCATACAAAACACAAGGAGAGGGGATGACCCTCTCCTATTTAAGACCTCAAAACACAAGTTTTACCACTGAAAATCCATTGGATTTCAGTAGTTAAAAGGCCAAGAGAAAGTGATCTCAAGGGCCTAAAGTGATGGTGTAAAACAAAGCCAAACAAGGCACAAGAGGGGGTAGACCACCCCTAACACAAAAGAGACCTTAAACAAACATTACAAGCATAAAAAATTAGACCTTTTTGCAGTAGAAAGTTAGGCCTAAAACAACATGCAATTAGGGCCAAAAGCTTAATCAATAACAAAGGATTTAAGGGTTAGAAGCTCACCCTTGTAGAACCACTTTAGAGCTGCAACTCCAACAGCTATTTTGGATCAAAACCAGTCCAAAAACTCCAAAACCAACCTCCAAGGGCCTCAACAACAAAAGGATGGTGTTTGAGTGTGTGTTTGTGTGCAATAGTATGAAGAATATGCACTTTCAAGCACAAAAATGAGACAAAAAGAGATATAGAGATAAATGTATATCTATAGCTCAAGCCAGATTTTCTGAACCTGGAGAAGGGAGGGAGGGCCTCCCTTTTACAGAAAGACAAGCAACAAGCTTGTTGGACAACCCTCCATACACGTGTATGGAGAATGGCTTCTGTGCCCTCCAACTGTAACAGCTGGCTAGAAAATATCTCCAAAAAGGTGATGGAAAGTTGTCGACCACTTAAAGTGGTCGGCTAGCTACTTACACTGGTCGGCCGACCAGTGGAAGTGGTTGGCCAGGGAAGAAAGTGGTCGGCCATGGGGGGGAGATGGTTTGCACACTGAAAGCAAGGTGGTGGTGGTGTGGCCGACTAGTATTGGTGGTCTAAAGACCAAGAAAACCAGTTGGCCAACCAGAAAACTGGCTGGCTGGCAGGAAAAGTGGTCTCCAAGGGGAAGAACGGTCTCCCACCCTTATACCACCCTTCAAGCATGGAAAACAATGTTTGTACCAAAAAAACCAAAAAGGATGCAAGACAAGAGTCCTGGAGGCAAGACGCGCAGTCGGGAGCTTCGAAAACTAGTCTACGGGCACCAAAAGCGGTCTACAAGGGAAAAGTGGTCTACGAGACCACAGTGTCCCTCTAGGCAAGGTCAAGAAGGCATGGTTCAAAAACCAAGGCAAATGGAGAGCGTTAAGCGGTCCCGAGACAAGGCGCGCGGCCGAAGGCTCCAGAAATCAGAAACGGGTCTCTAAGCAGGAAAAGTGGTCTACAACCACAAAAGAGTGGTCTACAAGAACTCTCTCTCTCTCTAGGGAAGAGAAAACAAGGTTTAATTCACATACCGAGCCAAAGCATAAAAAGTTCAGAGGCCTGGAGGCAAGTCACTCAGCCGAAAACTCCGGAAACTCGAAACGAGCACAACATGCACAATCACAGAGTGCTCAATCGATGACATCTGAGTCTTTAGGTCGGTCAAAAATGGGGTGTCTACATGAGGTTGTTCTGTTCCGACGTGAAGGGGTTATCGTAATAAATGTTGCAGGAGAACTCATTAATGGCTGATGTGTGGTGCAATAACTCTGCAGGATCTTTGTCTGCTAATGTGACTAGTTCTACTCTTGACAAGTGTCTAGATGTTATTGGATTTTGGTGTAACGTTGGGTTCCAGGAAAGTTGGGCTTTAGTATTTGAATCATGGATTGGGCCATAAGCAGTGGGCCAAAAGCTCCTATAGGCCCACCTACGTCAGTAGTCCACCATTTCCAAGTGCAGCTTCAGTCCAACGAAGGGAATAAGGAAGAAAACATGGGTTGTGAGAGGTCGACGGAGAGAGGACCGACTAGAAGTTGGGCCAACTGGGAGGGGTGACCGAGTGGGAAGGCCAACCGCGAGGAGTGGCGACCGTGAAGGGTGACCGAGGGGAGGGGCCGACCGCGAGGGGAGGCGACCGTGAAAGGTGGCCAAGTGGACGGACGGACCGACCATGAGGGGGGGCCGACCGCGAAAGGTGGTCGAGTGGACGGACTAATCCCAAGGGGGCCGACTGCGAAGGGTGACCGAGTGAGAAGGGGAAATGACGATACGGGTGGCTCGAGGAAGGGCGGGGCACGTGGTGATGTGAAGTGGAATAGACAGGGAAGGGGAAGAGAGTAGTGGATCGTGGGCGTACACGTGGCATAATTCTTTAATGGGTGAGGTGACGCGTTAGTAAGAAGTGAGGGGACAGGGTAATATAGGGTAGTGAAATGGCAGGGGCGGGAGTTTTTCGAAATTTTTCAAACTGGCGAAATTTAATCTTGACCCTTGGAATATAGACAAACCATAGGCATTTGGAGTTATTCGTTTTACCTACCTTATCACCAAAAACCAACACATCCCTGAAGTGAACTCATTTGTCACGTGTGACACACCTCTGTAACACTTTGTGAACTTCCTTGTGCCAGCGTCCGAAGCAATACGTAGACACGTAGGAGAAATGGCCCGAGAGGAAGTGCCAACCGCAAGGATTGACTCATTGGGTGATGACGTCGTAATGGAATTGGTGGAACAGTATCGGGTGCAACGAAGGGAGGGGAGGGGAGCTGGTCAAGCGGTGCGGGCTCGTCCGACAACGATGATTACAGCCGCGAGGCCCATTAACCAAGTAGAGCCGGACCACTGGCACACCAAGCCAGACAGATCCATGTTTACGGCGGATGAGTTAGAGGGGGTACGGAGGAAGTACCAAATTCCTGCAGAAATAGGGTTGAGGCTGCCCATGTCCAAGAAGAGGGCATCGGATGTATGGTCGGACGAGTTCAGCTTATATGAGGAGGCGCTGCGGGGGGTTCTGAGGCTACTACTCCCCCAAATTGTGCTGGACGTGCTTAACAAGTTAGAAGTGGCACCAGGGCAATTGATGCCGAATGCCTGGAAGATATTAATGGCCTGTGCGAGCGCCTGGGCGCAAGCGACTGGAGGGGCGGCCATGACGGTGGAGGAATTCTTCTCCTGCTACAAGGCCTCTGATCAACAGGAGACGTGAGTGACCTTGCAGGCTGTGGCGGGTCGGGGTCTAGTGGTGGGCTTGCTGTCCTTGGTGAAGGAATGGGGACCGAGATGGTTTTTCGTGTCAGCGAATGGTGGGAGAGAAGTTCACATAACATGGAAGGTCCCTACAAAATCGGTTGAGCCAAAGTTGGATGTGGTGGCCGAAGACAGGGTGAAGAAGGTAAATGAGTAGAGGGAGGAGAATGGGGTGAGGCGGGATGAGCTGGTCCTTTCTTCAACCTTGTTTGCCCTGAAATTAGGACCGCAGCTGTCGGAGGAGGATCCAGCGAGGAAAGAATTGGAGGTGCGGAGGAAGGCCGAGGAGGAGGAGGAAGAGGAGGAGGAGATTGTTTACCAGAGTAGATAAATATAAGGAGACACAATTGAGGCATGCCCCTAAGCTGGTGATAAGGGAGCAGGTCCGACCGCGTCCCAAGCCGCTGGGTGACAAAGACTTAATTGGCTTTGGCCCACTACTGCCCCCAGTGGACCCGTTAAATGAGAGGGGTAAGAAGGAGATGGAGGCGGTTTTGAAGAAGTCAAGGAAAAAGAGGGAGGTGTAGAAGGGGGAAAAGACGCCCCTGCCTTGAAAAAGATGAAGGTTGGGGGGGAGGCTGCCATTATGGTAGAGAAGATGAAGGAGGGAAGGGTGGAGGTAGCTGCAGAAGAGGAGACCGCCCAAGTGCCGAAGGAGGACAAGAGTCCGAGCGCCCAACTACTGAGCGAACACTTGGGCCCAAGTATCCAGATGGCAACGACGGTGGTACCTGCCCCAGAAATAACCCTCAGTCCCAGTGAAGGGAAGACTAGGATCAGCAAACCAAAGACAAGTGCCATGCTGGCGACTGCGTTGTACCACGCATGTGCACTAGTAGGTCGCTCGGCAGAAGGGGAGGAAGCCAGGGTCGCAGCCGACTACCTTATTGGAGTGGTGGAGGATGCGGCCTTACGGTCCATGGCGCGGTTGACAGAGGCCGACCTCTTGAGAGGGTTTTACTCAATCTAGATGGAGGTAGCGACCTTGGCGAATGCCTTGATGAACAAGGCAGCGCACTCGAAGATAGAGATGGAGCCGCTGAGGACCTAGTTAGAAGAGTCAAAATTGCAGCTGCACAACCTAAGGGTTAAGACAGCGGGGTGAAGGAAGGCTGCTCGAAGTGTATGCGCGAAGGGGTTAGAGTATTCGCAAAAGGCGAAGAACATGGAGCTATTGGTGCTGGTGCAAAGCTACTCAGCAGAACGAGCTAGTGCCGAGCTCCTCGCAACCAAGTCATAGTTGGAAGCGGAGCACCACAAGGTGATATTGCTTGAGCTCGAGTTGGCGGGCGAGAAGAGGAAACTAGAGGAAGTCCAGCAAGCTTGCACCACCGCCAATAAGAGGTGAGAGGAGGCCATGACCAATAACGAAGATCTGCGGGATCAGGCGGTAAAGGACAAAGAAGAGGCCGATAGTCAGATTGCGGCATTGGAGAAGGCCCTGGCAGAAGAGAGGGCGAAATTGGCATTTGAGAGGGTGGCGTACCCCGATCTGTGCATGGCGGCCGTAGAGCAATTCAAGGGGTCAGCTGACTTCCAGATGGCCATAGATGCCGCTATCGCCAGCAGCCTGGCTAAGGAGGGAAGCGGAGGGGCTGGGCCGTCGGGAGCGGCTGCTGGAGGTAGAAGCGAAGAAGAAGTTATCTAGAGCTTCCAGCGGTCTAACTTCTATAAGCATGAAATGAGCGAGTTCTGGGACAGCGGCTGGATGACCTTCAAGCATAGGGCGGAGGAGCTGTTCGTAGACGTGGATTTCAACTTGGTGAGGGTAGGTGAAGACGACGTCGCCCAGACCTCCCTGGACGAAGGTATTAAAGAGGAGGACCTTACCTTCAGTGAGAAGGAGTGAACTGTGCAACTGAGTGTAAAAATTTTACTTTTGGTGTTTTGTTTTGTGTTTGTTTTTTTTTTATGTGTAATTTCTACAGAAAATTGTATGTAACTGTAAGTTTGTAAATAAAATAACTAGTTTTCCTTTGTATTATTATTGTCCTTATTTCTTTTGAGTTGTAAATTTGGAAGAATGGGAATGGCTGAGCCGAATTCAATGAAAAATAGGTGTGAAAGTAAGACTTGTGCGTGGATTGTGAAGCTTGTTAGTAGATTGTGATGTAAAAAGTTTAGAAATGGGCAGCCAGCCTAACTTGTGAGAAAACTATGATGCAAAAAACGTTAAAAATGGGCATACATGAAAATGTTAAAAATGAAAGATTGGCTTGGACAACTATGGACCTGGATTTTAACTAAATTAAAAATGTAAAGAATGTTAAAAATGTCATAGTATGGACCTGAATGTTAAAAAATGTTAATTGACTCAGTCTGGCTGAGCTCTTTGTGCTCAGTCTGGCTGAGGCTTTAACTAACTCAGTCTGGCTGAGCTCTCCGTGCTCAGTCTGGCTGAGGCTTAATTAACTCAGTCTGGTTGAGCTCATCGTGCTCAGTCTAGCTGAGGCTTTAATTAACTCAGTCTGGCGAAGCTCTTCGTGCTCAGTCTAGCTGAGGCCTTAATTAACTCAATCTGCCTGAGCTTTTCGTGCTCAGTCTCGCTGAGGTTTCAATTAACTTAGTCTGGCTGAGCTCTTCGTGCTCGGTCTGGCTGAGGCTTTAATTAACTCAGTCTGGCCGAGCTCTTCGTGCTCGGTCTGGATGAGGCTTTAACTAACTTAGTCTGGCTGAGCTCTTCGTGCTTCGTCTGGCTGAGGCTTAATTAACTCAGTCTGGCCGAGCTCTTCATGCTTAGTCTGGTTGAGGCTTTAATTAACTCAGTCTGGCTGAGCTCTTCGTGCTTAGTCTGGATGAGGCTTTAACTAACTCAGTCTGGTTGAACTCTTCATGCTCAGTTTGGCTGAGGCTTAATTAACTCAGTCTGGCTGAGCTCTTCGTGCCCAGTTTGGCTGAGGCTGCAAGTAACTCAGTTTAACAAGTCGTTATTGAAACACAACTCAGATAACGGAGATATAAAATCATTGTCATTTAAGGCGTAGCCTATTGATCACAAATTTACACCATGTATGAAAAGGACAAAAACAACTAAGTGTGTAAATTGTCAAAAAGAACATACAACAATTGATCAATACAAAAATAGGACATGGCACTTTACTAGAAATAACACTTCAGGTGCTCGGCGTTCCACAGGTGGGGGAGGTCTCAGCCTTCCATATCCTGGAGTCAGTAAGTGCTCGAGCGAGGTTTGGCCTTAACAACGTAAGGTCCTTCCCACTTGGCTACCAACTTGCCCTCGGCAGGATTTTTGGTGGCAAGGGTTGCTTCGTGCAAAACTAGGTCCCCAACTGCGAACTCCCTCGGTCGGACTTTGCGGTTGTAGTGTGTTCTCATTTTCTGTTGATATGAGGCCCGTCTGACAGCAGTGGTCTCTCAGAGCTCTTCAATCAGGTCTAAGTCAGCCCGACACAATTCTTCGGTTAGTTCTAGATTCAGGTGCAAAACCCTCAGGGTTGGCAGCTCGATTTCCACTAGGATGACCGCCTCAGCGCCATATGTTAAACGAAAGGGGGTCTCCCCAGTAGGGGTTCGGGCGGTAGTGCGGTAGGCCCATAGTACATTTGGTAATTCCTCAGCCCAGAGTCCTTTAGCGGCTTCCAACTTAGTTTTGATGATCTTCAGGAGAGAACGGTTGGTAACCTTAACTTGCCCATTGGCTTGGGGATGACCTGGGGAAGAGAAATATGGCTGAATGTGAAGCTCTGCACAGAATTTCCTGAATTTGGCATTGCCGAATTGCTTGCCGTTGTCTGAGATGATGGCTTGAGGGATTCTAAATTGGCATACGATCGACTGCCAGATGAATCTGGTTGTGTTCCGTTCGGTGATTGTGGCGATGGGTTCTGCTTCCATCCATTTAGTGAAGTAATCAATGGTGACGATAGCAAACTTGGTTTGGCCTCTACTGATGGGCAATGGCCCAACTAAGTCGAGCCCCCATTTGGCGAATGGGTATGGACTGCAAAGTGTGATCAGTTATGTAGGAGGAGCATGGGGGATGTTGGCAAAGCGCTGGTATTTATCACACTTAAGCACGAATTCAGTGGCATCTTGGTTGAGAGTAGGCCAGAAGTAACCGATGCGAAGTATTCTATGGGCTAGTGACCTGGCACCCGAATGATTACCACATATACCCTCGTGGACTTCCCTCATCACATAGGTCGCTTGAGCAGGATTGAGGCACTTGAGGTATGGTCGTGAAAATCCACGTTTGTATAGGAGACCACTGATGAGGATGCAATTGGACGATCAGGCCTTGACTTTGGCAGCCTGCTGTTTGTCGTCTGGCAACTCCCCACTTGTCAAAAATAGAAGGATGTCCTCCGCCCATGGGATAGGTTCATTTTGGAGGAAGTGGACCTCCTGTCGGTTTGGCGAAATAGTCGGGTGGGCCAGGTATTCAAGGCGGACGCCACAGCTAAGGTCTGACTGGTCGGCTGAAGCTAATTGAGCCATTGCATCTACCTTGGAGTTTTCTGACCGAGGGATGTGTTTGATGTGGAAAATGTTGAAAAGGCGAGCAAGAGGGAGTGCAATATCCCTATATGCTCGCATTGTGTCTTCCTTTGCATCGAATTCCCCTGTAATTTGTCCGACGATCAGTTGAGAATCGCTGAACACCTGGATATGGCTTACACCAATGTCTCTGTCTAGGCGAAGACCAGCTATCAAGGCCTCATATTCGGCCTTATTATTGCTTGCGTCGAACAAGAAATGGAGAGCACACTTGAAATAACCACGCTTGGGGGCGGTGAAGATGAGACCGGCCCCACTGCTTTCTTTGCGGGATGATATATCGACATTGGGGGTCCAAGATTGGGGATCTTCTGCCTTACTGTTGAATTTCTTGGGCGGGGGGGGGGGGGGGGGCGTGGTAAGAGTGGGATTGGTGAATTTCAAGATAAAATCGGTGACATCCTGTCCTTTGATCGTTGTTCGAGGTCGGTAGGAGATTTCAAATTGGCTGAACTCGACAGACCATTGCATAAGTCTGCCAGACAACTCTGCTTGTTGCATTATCTTCTTCAAAGGTTAGTTAGTGAGGACCACTATGGAGTGAGCTTGGAAGTAAGGTCGGAGTCGTCTTGAGGCTATGACTAAGGCCAGGGCCATTTTTTCCAGCAATGGGTAGTTCTGTTTTGCTCCCCTGAGAGCCTAGCTAATGTAATAAATTGGACGCTGGACTGAGCCGTCCTCCCTGATGAGGGCCGCACTGACTGCGGTGTTTGATACGGCTAAGTAGAGAAAAAGGGGCTCACCCCTGAGTGCTTGAGAGAGTAGGGGGGGTTGGCCATGCACTGCTTCAATTGTTAAAAGGCCTCTTCGGATTCGGTCGTCCACTCAAAAGCTTGCTGAAGGACTTTAAAAAAAGGGAGGCACTTGTCTGTTGCGTGGGAAATAAAACAGTTGAGGGCAGCGACTCTGCCTATAAGCCTTTGAACCTCTTTAACTGTTCTGGGAGACTACATTTCTATTAGGGTCTTGATCTTTTTGGGGTTGTCCTTGATACTCCGTTGACTGACCATGAAACCCAAGAATTTCCCAGATCTGATGCCGAAGACGCATTTCTCCAGATTCAGCTTCATTTGATACTTTCGTAGGGTTTCGAAGGTCTCTCGCAAGTCTGCCAAATGATCAGAGGAGAGTTTGCTCTTGACAAGCATGTCATCAACATACACTTCCATGTTCCGACCTATTTTGGTGATGAAAAATGGCATTGACTAACCGTTGGTAAGTTGCTCTAGCATTTTTCAACCCAAATGGCATGACACGATAGTGGTAGGTTCCTCGGTCAGTGATGAAGGAGGTGTGTTCCTGGTCAGACGGGTGTATCATAATTTGATTGTAGCTAGAGAAGGCGTCTATGAAACTGAATATTTGATGCCCGACCGTGGCGTCGAGAAGCAGATCTATGCGAGGAAGGGGATAACTATCTTTGGGGCAAGCTCGATTGAGGTCGGAGTAGTCAACACAGAGTCGTCATTTACCGTTGTTTTTACGAACCAGGACCACATTTGACAGTCATCTGTGGTAGTCCACGTTCTTGACAAACTGTGCCTCCAGTAGCTTATCTACCTCAGAAGCAATAAGAGCGTTGCGTTCCGGGTGAAAGATCCGTTGTTTCTGGTGGAAGGGTCGGAAATAGGGCTCGATGCTGAGATGATGAGTGATGAAGGAGGGATCGATACCCGGCATGTCGGAATGGGTCCAGGCAAACACATCGTTGTGCTCGGTCAGGAGGGTTGTAAGTCGGCATTGGCTTGGGGGGATAGTTGGCTGCCGATCTTGGCTGTTTTTGTTGGGTTGGTGGGGTCGATGGGACTTCAACAAGTTCTTCCGCTGGTTCCCCTCTGACTAACTCATCTTCGTCTCTAACGTCGAGTCCTTCAATGATCATAGTCTCCTTCAGCTTAACCTCTTTGAGTGAAGCGACGTAGCATTCTCTGGCCACAGTCTACTCTCCCCTCACGATTCTGACTCCAAGGTTGGTAGGAAATTTCATGGCCAGATGGTACGTGGATGTGACAACTTGAAAAGCGTTAAGGGCGGTGCGGCTGAGGATGATGCTATAAGCAAACGAACAGTCGACGACGAGGAAAGTGAGCAACTTAGTGGTCTGCCGTGGGTACTCTCCGATGGTGATGGGGAGATCGATGGAGCCTATGGAGGTAACCCTATCCCTAGTGAAACCGACCAATGGGGTTTGGAGAGGGGACAAACTTTCTTCTCCGACCTTGAGCTGGCGATAGGCGTTTAGAAAGATGATGTCTGAAGAGCTACCATTGTTGACAAGCACCCGTCTGACTTTGTAATTGGACAGGAGAGAAGAGATGATGAGGGGGTCATCATGGGGGTAACGGATGCCTGTGCAATCGGCCTCCATAAAGGTGATGGGCTCCATCCACTGCTTGGGGTGTTTGAAGGGGCGGTCCAACGTCGCGACTTCTTTATCAGAGCCTTGCCTGATTTTTCTAGGTTCTGCTCGTTGGGCCGAACGAAATGGTTCTCCACATGTAAGCCTGCCAGCAATAACTCTAATCTCTCCAATCGGGGGGCAGGGTTGCCTTGTGCTCGGGGTTGTTATGGGGGTCGATCATTGCCTTTGTTAGGTTGTGCAGGTAGTCGAGGAGGGGTGTGTCGATGGTTGTTTCTGGTAGGTTCGATTCTTTGCCATTGCTGAGGGCAGGCTGCCGTGAACCGACTGGGATGCCCCTGGCGTATCAAGCTCTCGACCTGGACTTTAAGCTTAACACATTCCTCGGTATTGTGGCCGTGGTCCTGATGGAAACGGCAGTATTTGGACTGGTCTCGCCGGTTGGAAGGAGACCGTGATGGTTGGGGCCATTTCAGGGGATAATCTTGTTAGATCTGGTTCAAGACTTGTTCTATGGGGGAATTGAGGGGAGTGTACCGTTCGAACTGGCCGGGTGGTCGGGTAGGTGTCGACCGGTTGGCTCAAGCAGGTCGGCCGGTATACTGAGGTGTTTGCTGTGTGTACTGGGTGGTTCTAGTTTCAGAGTCTTTTTTCTTTTCTCTGGGGGTCGGGTTTTTGGTTGTGGAATCTTGTCGGGTGGCTAGGGAATCTTTCATGTACTTTTGGGCTTTGGAGAGGAGGGTTTCCATGGAGGTTGGAGGGTTTTGGGAGAGGGAGAAAAGGAAATCTGATGATCGTAGACCGGCTATGAAAGCCGTAAGAATGACCTTGTCATCATTTTTCGCCACCTGCAAGGCTTCGGTGTTGAAGCGGGTGACGAAGCTGCGTAGCGACTCCTCCTCCATCTGACGGATGTTAAGGAGTTGAGTCGCCGGATGCCGCTGGCGTTGGGCACCAATGAAGTGGCTGAGAAAGGAGTCACTTAGGTGCTGAAAAGTAGAGACAGAGTCTATCGGCAGCTGACAAAATCACAGTCGGGCCAGCCCCTTAAGTGTTACGGGGAAAGCCTGACACATGATCTCATCAGAGAATGCATGGAGGACCATGAGGGTCTTGTAAGTCTCCAAGTGGTCGACTGGGTCCGTTGTACCGTCAAAAGAGTCGATCGAGGACATTTTGAACTTAGGAGGTAGGGGTTTGTCCCTAATGGAGGCAACAAATGATAAGTTGGCTGTGGTGGAGGGTTTATTTTGTATGTTCTGCATGACTCCTTGAAGCTAGAGTTTCATGGCTCGGAGTTCTGCATCCTAAAGAGGAACGTTGTCACCACTGGAATGCAATGGAGGCTGGACGCTACTGGCCTCTCCCTCAGGGGCAAGTGCTTGGATCGATGGATGTAGGGCCCGAGGTGGCGGGTTCATATCTTGGGGAGGGGGGTCACAAGCCCTCCAAGTTGGATGGGTGGGATTGTTGGATGGGATGGCTTGGGGCTCGTTCTCGGTTGGGTGGGATATCTTGAGGTGGTGAAGGAGGCATAGGAAGGTCTCGTTGAAGCAAAACATTGATTAGGGCTTGGTTTTGTTCGGCTAGGCGGTTAATGCTATTTGGTGAGTTTTGTGAAATAATGCAGTGGGTTGTTTGGGTTAGGAGGGTCGGCTTGGGGGTCGGCAACGTTGTGTTGAGAAGCCATGGATCTAGTTGTGACCATCCACCTTGGTGGGTGGCAGGTAAGGATTATCGGGAATGGGTCTCTGGCGATAATGAGCACAGTTGCCATATGAAGCAAAAAGATTTCCACAGACGGCGCCAACTGATGATACTGCATGCTCCAGATGGAACGGGTCAGATTGATGCACGCTTCCCAAACCATCGACCGAGACCTGTACAAGAGTTCAACGGGGAATGGGAAGTCCCCCAGTGAACCCTCCAACGAGCAAGTTAGAGAAGTGAGAGTGATGGAATGTAGAGATAGAATGGTGATAGAGAACTTAACCTTCTCTTTGTCTTAGAAGCCTGCTTATATCCTTTGTTCATCATTTCCTTATCCACTCCGAGCTGTCATGTTGGCCGAAAGTCTATGTTCTAGCTTGCCTTGTTCGTGGTGAGGCTGTTCTGTTCCAACGTGAAAGGGTTATCGTAATAAATGCTGCAGGGGAACTCATTAATGGCTGATGTGTGGTGCAATAACTCTGTAGGATCTTTGTTTGCTGATGTGGCTGGTTCTACTCTTGACAAGTGTCTAGATGTCATTGGTTCTTGGTGTAATGTTGGGTTCCAGGAAAGTTGGGCTTTAGTATTTAAATCATGGATTGGGCCATAAGCAGTGGGCCAAAAGCTCCTATAGGCCCACCTGCGTCACAGACTTTTTGCCATAGTGATTGTGTAGGTTTTCGGTTCAACTTATGAGGATTGTATGTAACTATTAATGGTTGTGTTTATTTCTCTCTCAATATGAAAATTGTATAATATAAGCCATGGTTGATGTAAAAATACAAAGACAAGCATTGTCACGTATGTTACCTCTCTCTTTTTCTTTTTTTTTTTTTTTTTTTTTTTTTTTTTTTTTTTTTTAAGATCAAACCCTCCTATAACTAATGAAACACTATTAGGAGCAAGCAAAAACACTACCGAAATGGCCACTTGGGTCATTACGCCAAAAACATTGGCATCGCACAAAGTTCTCATATCCTCCACATCCAAGGTCACCGATTCGGCAAGGGCAACTGCCACATTGGCGTTCTCAATAGTAATCTCCTCAATTAAACGTCTAATCACTAATTTGTGCTCGGAGCACAAATCTTTGATAAGGATCCCTTCCCCTAAGTGTTCTTTTTTGGTGATAGGTCATTACACACACCAAAATTAAATATTAAATTATACTAAATTCTTGAGAATAATGACAAGTTCAGGTATTGATCCACAGGGACAAATGTGAAATTAGACTAATTCAATCGCTAAATTCCTAAATTAATTTTGATTAAAAAGATTGAGAGATTTTATGACTAAACAGGAATTAAATGAAATTGAGAAATTAAATTGACAACTAAAATTAGGGTTTGAGATATTAATTTTTTTTTTAAAAAAATCCTAGAGCAAAGCATTTACCACTAACCACAAATGAGATTTAACATTGGCCATCAATTACAATCCGGTTTGAAATACCTAATATTTCACAACTATAAGTTTGAAATATTGATCAAGAGGGTTGTCACATTCAATTTATAGGCATGAATCATCCCGAGTAGCACGAGGCATTTGTTCTAAACTATGGTAGCAACACGACCCGTCTCTCATAGCATGACTACTTTGAATACAAACGCAAAGAAAACTAATGTATGGAAAACATTAAATAATCACAGAGAGTAAAATATTTGAAGAGATGAAAAGAATAATGATTAAAAAATTCTAAATCATCCATACATTGATTCAAACCTATTCACAATCAAAGCTTATGAAAAATCCTATTACATGGCTAGGATTTCATCAAAACCCTAGAAAAGAAGACTAACCACTCATGGAGGAGTGGGAAGAGGAAGAGGATGAGGAAGAAGCCCCCATGGAAGTTGTCCTTTAAGCTTGAGGAGGAATCACCTTTTCAAAACCTTAATCTCCCTTTCCTTGAAATAATTTTTGAACCCTAAGTTAGCCTATTTTTTTCCCTTTTATTCTTAGCAAAACACACCCTAAATTCTGTGCATGCGTCCTTAGGTGGGCCGCTCGAGCGGTGGTGGGCCGCACGTGAGGTGAAGCTTGGTCGCATGTGCAGTGGTTTGGCTGGCTTAGATTTTTCACTTCTCACATGGAGGATCTACTTTTGCGCCTTTTTTTTATTGAATTTACGTATTTCCTGCCAAATCTGTACAAATGCACAAAACACATCATCTCCACCAAATAAACAAAATTGAAAGATTAAAAATGTAACTTAAGTGGCCTCAATGTGGTATCTTTCGGCCTACATCACATCTCCCAACTTATATTTTGCTAGTTCTCAAGCAAAACAAAAGAAATAAGAAAAGTAAAATAACTCTAAGCCACTTTCATAGGGATCACGATTGCATTTAGCATATGCAACAAGTCTTTAAACCACAAGGTTACCCCAAGTAGACGAGTATAGTCTCGTGAGAGTTTTCAGAAATGATACCTATAAACATCAACATATTCATATCCGCTCAACAACAATTAACCACACTATTCTAGCTAACAATCAACTAATGTGCCACTACAGTGTGATATTAAGACATTATGAGTTATTGAAGGCACATTGGACAAGCATGGAGAAATCTATTGAATCAAAACCACAATTCAGTTAATACAAAAGTAAAGACCTCTGTACTTGTGCATGTTAGTAGACACATCATCAATACCCTTGGTGTAAAGTGCAATCTCCATATTAGTTAACTGTCCACTATAATAGCCCAGTGTAACTCATAATAACACCCAACATATACAGAAAAACTAAACTGTTGCAACCAAGATTCTCAAAAGCTTTTTTTTTTTTTTAATTGTGTAATGTCTTGATCCATTAACCTTTCTAATCAACCCACATAACAAGCATTGGACCAATGACTCCCAAACCAGATGGTTTTAGGGCACTAGGTGTGAAGACAGCCCTACGGGCTTGCTAATTCGAATTGAAAAGGCTACGAATCCGAACAAGTCATTCTCTTTAGTTTTCCTTAACTGTGCAATGTCTAGGTCTCTTAAGCTTTCTAATTAACCCATGTAGCAAGTATTGGGCCAATGACTCCCAAACTAGACGGTTTTAGGGCACTAGGTGTAGAGACACCCCTACGGGCTTAATAACTCGAGTTAAAAAGGCTACGAATCCAAACAAGTCAAGTGTTGTTGTTGTTGTTGTTGTTGTTGTTTTTTTTTTTTTTTTTTTTAAGAATCTTGGTTACTCATTTATTCTTTTCTGCAATCTTAGCTATTATCAATGATGTACACCAGGGATTATAATAAAAAGGTCATCGCCATGATAGTGTGTTCATGTGAATTAAGGCATACACATGACAAGTGTACTAATACCACAAACACAAACAACTATTTACATAAAAAAATAAAAATAAAACAAAATCACTAACTAAACAAGTGAAACAAAAATAACAACAATCTACTAACCAATTAAACTAACAAGAACCACTAACTAAACAATTAAACTAAACAATTATATTATAAAAAAAATATATAAAAAAATAAGCTACAATAAGGTAAATGATTATTATTATGTGATTATTATTATTTTTTTTTGGTTTAGGCCGAACGTGCACCAGAGATGGCCGTACGTGCGGTGGGTCTGTTGGTCACGCCCAGTTTTTTTTTTTTTTTTAAGAGATAAACATCATGGACAGTGGTGATCATGGATGATGATGGAGATAATGATAGATACAAGGATGATGAATAAAGCTTCAACAACAACTATTAAACTACTATATTACATGGAAAAATTAAGAAATCCAAAAAAAAAGGGTGATTACCTTAAAAAAAAAATAGGATGAAAACAAATGAAGAAGATGATGTAGATCCGCCCGAAAAAATGGCTGCCAAAAAGTTGGTGGTTGGAAAATATGGTGATACTCCGGTGGAAAGTGGTTTTGAGAAAAAGGTGGAGTGAAAGGTGAAGGAAGAAGGAAGAAGAAGTTGGTGATGGTGGGGTTCGATGGAGTTTGTGGGTGTGTGGGGTTGAGAGAGAGAGAGAGAGAGAGAGAGAGAGAGAAGAAGAAGAAGAAGAAGAAGAAGAAGAAGAGAGAGTATAGTTGGAAAAGTGAGGGAGTCAACAAGTGGGTCTAGGGTTTTGTCAACAAAATTGATTTTTTTTTTTTGAAAATAAACTAACATAACATAAATAAATAAATAAACAAATAAAAATTGTAAAATTTTTTTAATGGTTTTATATGTAAATAAAATATGGAAATAAAAATAAATAAACAAATAAAATTGTACAAATTTTTTTTTTTGGTGAAGAAATATAAAATAAGTAAATTAAAATAAATATAATAAGAAAAAAAAATTCTGCAGGCAATTTTTTTTTTTTTTTTTTGGATTGGACCACTCGTGCGCCATTTGGGCCGCAGGAGCGCTTAATTTTGTCCTCTCCAGCAGCGTAATTGGGCCACTCTTGCGGCGTAAAAGTAGAATGATTTTGGGCCTGGGCCGCTCGTTTGGCCTGGGCGTCCGCTCGTGCGGTGGTTTATTTATTTATTTTTGGAATTGGGCCGCTTGTGCGCGTAATGGGTCCGTACGAGTGCTTATTGTTTGGCTGCTTATGCGGCAGAAATGGGCCGCTCCTGCGGCCATTAAGCATTAGGCTTTTGGGCTGGGCTGATTCGGTATCTAGAATCAAGGCGCCTAAGGCTAACTCGACTTATGGGGCTGCCATACAGAGTTTAAGTCAAGGTGGTTTTGAAGCAATCTCCACACCCTTGGTGTAGACACCCCATTTTTGACCGTCCTCAAGACTTGGACGTCACCGCTTGGAACACTCGGTGATTATCCATGTTTGTGTTCATTTGGAGTTCCCGGAGGTCTCGGCTCGCGCGCCCTGCCTCAGGATCTCCGAACTTGACCGTTTAGTGTCTGGTTTCACACCAAACACTTGTGTTTTGCCTTGGAGGGGCAGAGAATGCCTTGTGAGGCGTCCCCACACACCACCGGCAGTGGCTAGAGGCCACCGGCTGGTTCTTGCTTCCATCGGCACTGTTCGTTGCCGGTCGGCACTGTTTATTGCCGGTCGGCACTAAATTTTGTCAAAATAACATTTTTGGGCAGCCGACCACTGTTCATCTACTTTATGGAGATATTTTGTGCTAGCTGTGATAGCTGGCACCAACTCTGCCTCCCTCCATACACGTGTATGGAGGGATCTCCCTCTAAGCAAGCTTGTTGTATAAGCTTTGCAAGAGGGAGTCCTATAAGAGGAAGGCTCTCCTCTTTGATCTACGTTAGAGACTTGGAAGCAAAAACCAGAGCTTAGAGATATAGATACATCCTATCTCTATATCTCCCTCTCTCTCCTCCTTTGTGTGTGTGTTTTTGGCCCAAAAGTGTGTTTTTACCTTACTTTTGCACCAATACACACACTATTACACCTAGAGATTGAGGGACTTGGGGGACTGATTCTTGAGTTTTTGGACTGATTTTGATCAAAAGAAGAGGGCTAGACCATTTGTTCTTCAAAGGTTCTTCAAGGGTGAGCATCTTGCTTTATTTTCCCCAAACTTACAATAGTTATTTACCTATCTTGCTTGCTGATTTAGCTTTTGTGCATAACATGAAAAAGGCTTATATTTTCATGCTTTAGAACTTTCATTAAGGTTGTCTTGTAGTTTGAGTGCAAACTCACCTTGTTAGGCCTTATTTGGCCCCTTTTGTTGCCTCTTTGGTAGGGCTTTGTTTACTTCAGTGTTTTGATCTCTTCACCACTGAAAACCAGTGTATTTTTAGTGGTAAGGAAGGTGGTTTGAAGTCTTGCATAGGGGAGGGACACCCCTCTCCCTTCATTGTCTTGTTTCCTTGCTTTTTGGCTTAAAAGGGTAGCATGTATGCTTGATCATTTTTGGCCTCATTTCAGAAGTTTTTTGGGTGTTTTAGGTCATGTGTGACCTCTGTTTTTGGCCTGATTTATGTCTCTTTGCATGCTTAAAGTACTTGCTTTGTATTGCTCCATTTGGCCTAGAAATGCCCCTTGTGCTTAGGCCATGATTCTTGCATATATTGGCATGGTTCCATGAAGGTTTTGGTATTATTTTATCATGTTTGAGGTTTGTTGGTCATCTATTTCAGCCATGTTCGCCTTGTTTGATGTCATCTCTTTGTGTTTTGGCTTGTAAGCTTTGAGTATGTTGACCTCTAGCATGCATAGTTTGGACCATCCTCATGTTTTGGCATCATTTAGGACCATATTTCAGTCCATAAATCATGCTCATATGTGTGCATTTGTGACCTCTTTTGTGCCTTGAAGGCGTGCCCTCTTATGCCTACATATGAACCTTAGTGCATACACCCCTTTGGAGCCATCTTAGCTGCCATATTAGGAGGGTTTGGAGCCCTATTTTGCCTGTAAAAATTCTGTTTCTTACTTGTCTAAATCATGCTATGATTGGTCATGTTATGGGAGTGAGGTACCTCCTTTCTTGTGCCTTAGTTTCGAGACCATTGGCTTGCATGTTGGCATGAGAGTTTGTCCACCATTTTAGGCACTTTTGGCCACTGTTTTAAGATGGTTTGATGTCTGCCCCTTTGTGGTTTATGGTCACCCTTGCATGCTTATCTCATCTTTGTTGCATAATTGCTTCATTAAGTGTTGTAACATGTCGATCCCATTGCCTAAATGGCCCATGTTTGCACTACATTTGCATCTCGTATGCCTAACATTGCATGCTTGCCATACTAGTTGCACCACACTTGGCATGCCTTGCATCTTGGTATCATGTCGCATTTTAAGCCATGTTTGCATAACATGCATTGCATTATTTGGTTTGGGGTGTCAAGCCAAATGTGGGGATCAAGGGACATTCATACTTCAAGTGATGTAATGTGCCTTGATTCTCGGTCACCGAGGCCTTTGACTCCGATTTGATAAGGCTTTGGTTCTCATTTTGTTTGTTGCATGCATCTTTACATCAAGTGGCAAATTTGATCCCTTGGGCTATCATGCACCATTGATGGCTCGAGGATCGAGGGCCATGCTTCCTTGAGTTTAAAGCATGATAGGAAGCATGACCATGCTTACATATGCCTGAAATCCCATGCCATACTGTCTGTCCTCTGTTTGCTGTCAAAACTATCTTCTGCAGGAAGTTTCTGCCGACCGGCAGAATTTAGTGCCGACCGGCAATCTGTTTACAGTCGATAGATTCAAAAGCGGCCGGGGGGAATTGTGCACTGCCGGTGGTAATTTCCCTTGGCCGGTGGTACTCTGCAGCATGCAAGGAACCTGTTCTGGGACTTTAGGAATTTTCAGAGAAGCAGGGCAGTACAAACAGAGGTGGCAGTAATGTGGTACGGGTTTTCCAGGCGAGCCGGGTTTCGAGCATGCATCATTCGCGCATCCCGAGGCAAAGGCTGCGGCCACCCCTTTCCTTTCTCTTTGCATTCTTTTTTATTAATTAATAAAAAATTCTGTAATAATTTTATTTGCTTATCATTCGGACTGTAATATTTATTCGGTCCCTTCGAGCGAGGGCAATGATGTAATAAGTGTGCGTGAGTGTGTGTATGTCTTCCAACCTCACGTCTTTCTTCCCTTTTATTTACCTGTTTATGATGGTAGACTAGGGCATTTTTTAAATTAGCATACCTTATGCAACGCATGCGTGCATCCATACATTTGTCCCGCATGCACAGGGCTCGGTACATCATGCTAACTGCATTTGTATTTCAAAATTCCAAATTGAATACGTGAAATCAATTGGTTGCATTTCACATGCCATATTTAGGTTAGCCGAGCCTACTCTAATTGCATCCTGCATGTGTTGCATTAGTCAAACTTGACATGGACTAGGACACGCATTTTTGCTAACTAGTTTGTTGTTTTGGCATGGAGTACGATGTAAGTATTTATGCTTTAGCATACCACATGCGTGTGAATGCTGCCATGATAGTATGCTTACCATGTGGCTAAGTGCTTATGTGAGATAAACTGTTTGAATGCCTGTGGGTGAAGGTTGGATTGCCCGAGTTGGAAAAACTCGTTGAAATCCATGTTTTAGCCTACTTACGAGTAGCAAATTTCAAAACATTTTTCGAAACAAAACGGATATGCAATGCTTGTTTCCAAATTAGGCAATCTAGTCTATACTTGTTTGCTGTACGCATAACATAGTAATTCTAGGCTAATAAATGGAATAAGAACACATAACGTTTTCAAAAACGGATATCACGGTTAGTAGAGGCCGATCTTCGGATCGGGCGAGAGGGGGTGCTCATAGCTGACCTTCCCCAATTGTACCCTAGCTCCCGAGCTGAGGCAACTCTGGTGATGACGGACATGTGGCCTTCGGCACCGAGTCAGGGTTTCCTAAATTCCCACATAAAAAATATTTAGGTGGCGACTCTGTATCTGGCAAAGCAGTCCATGTTTGGCACTTCTTTTCAAAACAAATCTGTTTCTCAAAACGATTTGCCAGATTTGGACTCTTTGGTTCAAGATGAAGAACCGCGTAACAAAATCGAGTCCGAACTGTAGTAGCGAAGGCCCCTCGCGGGACGCGTGCTACACCTGGGTATTCAAACCAGACTTTAGTCTCGGAAATTCCAAACCTTTGCGTTCTAGGCTTTGCCATTCGAACTCTAGCTTCCACCGTCTAAGTTGGTCTCCTAGGAACTCACTACAAACACAGTTAGATGGCTATACCAGACCGTCAGATGCCGTTTGGGCATGGCTAACACCAAAGGAATTACACTTTTAGAGGATTTAAAGTCTCATAGACATCAATTAAAGAACAACAAGAATAAAGAAAAATATAATAGACTAGAAATGAAAGAAAAGAGATCAAGACTTCAATTTCTCAATCAAAGTAAAAAGGGTCCATCAAAGCAATGGACTCGTCATATCCCCATTCCCAATCCCCTCTATATATGGCTTCAGTTTTTGGCCATTCACTTTGAAAGTGTGGCCATTCTCTTTGGATCTTGCATCTTAACGATGCCATGAATAAATGCCTCTATAACTACAAAGGGACCATCCCATCTTGATCTAAGCTTACTTGGAAAGAGTCTCAATTTTGAGTTAAAAAGCCACACTTTTTGGCCGAGTTCAAAGGATTTTCTATTAATGTGTTTGTCATGGAATTCCTTAGTCCGAGCTTTAAAAATTCTCGAACTCTCATATGCATCATTCTGAATTTCCTCCAACTCATTGAGTTGCAATTTCTGGTTGAGCCCAGCCGCAGCCATATCAAAGTTAAACTTCTTTATGGCCTACAAAGCTCGGTGCTAGAGTTCAACCAGGAGATGGCAAGCTTTGCGAAACACCGCCCTATATGGTGACATCCCAATGGGTGTCTTATAAGCAGTGCGGTAGGCACATAATGCATCAATAAAACGTTTTGACCAATCTTTCCTATCTGGCCTTACCGTTTTCTCTATTATATGCTTCACCTCCCTATTAGAGACTTCTACTTGGCCACTAGTTTGAGGGTGGTATCGAGCACAAACTTTAAGAGTGATAGAGTATTTCTTAACTATCGACTCAAAGAACTAGTTACAAAAATGCGTACTCTAATCACTTATTATGGCTCTAGGAAAACTAAACCGACAAAAGATGTTTTCATGCAAAAATTTGATTACTACTTTATGATCGTTTGTTCGGGTAGTTATTTCCTCCACCCACTTAGACACATAATCCATTGCCAAGAGAATATACTCAAACCCGAACGACGACGGGAAAAGGCCCATAAAATCAATCCCTCAAACATCAAAGATCACTACCACATGAATAAGGGACATTGGTATCATGTCACGCTGAGATATCGAACCCATTTACTGATAGTACAAACAAGTTTTACAAAATTGATGGGCATCTTTGAAAATTGTGGGCCAATAAAACCCTCTTTGTAAAACCTTGGTGGCCATTTTATGTCCACTAAAATGACGCCACATGCAGAAGAATGACAAAATATAAGAATGCTATGCACCTCACTCTCCGGCACATACCGTCGGATCACTTGGTTGGAGCAATATTTAAACAATTTCGGATCCTCCCAAAAATAATACTTGACCTACGAAAAGAATCGGTCTTTGTCTTGCTTAGACCAAGTTTGAGGAATTTCCCCAATGGCCAAGTAATTCACAGTATGTGCAAACCACAAGGGGCTCGTTCGTGACACTACAAGAAGTTGTTCGTCCGGAAACGAATCATGCAAAGTTAAAGGGTCACTATTATACTCAACAAGGACTCGAAAGAGGTGATCTGCCACCATATTCTCAGATCTTTTCTTATCTCAGATCTCTAAGTCAAATTCCTAAAGCAACAATATCCATCTAATTCACCTAGGTTTGGTCTCTTTCTTTGATAGTAAATACCGCAAAGCGGCATGATCAGTGAAGACTATAACCTTGGAGCCTAGGAGATAGGACCGGAATTTATCTAAGGCAAAGACCACAGCTAGCAACTCTTTCTCGATAGTAGTATAATTCAATTGTGCATCCGAGAGAGTACGACTAGCATAGTATATAGCATATGGTGCCCTATTGACCCTTTGACCCAACACAGCCCCAACAGCATAATCTGAGGCATCACACATGATTTCAAAGGGAAGCAACCAATCCGGTGATTTCATGATTGGGCCGGTGGTAAGGGCCATTCTCAGTGTTTCAAAAGCCTTCAAGCATGCCTCATCAAAGATAAAAGGCCCGTCCTTAGCAAGTAAACTACACAAAGGATGTGATATTTTACTAAAGTCTTTGATGAACCTACAGTAAAAACCTGCATGCCCTAGGAAAGACCTAATTTGACACACAAAATTAGGTGGAGGAAGGCTTGCAATGAGGTCAACCTTAGCTTTGTCAACCTCTATGCCTTGAGGGGACACAATGTGTCCCAACATTATACCCTCACGAACCATAAAATGGCTCTTTTCCCAACTCAAAATTAGGTTTGTCTCCACACAACGAATAAGGACTTTGGTTAAGTTCTGGAGACATTCCTCAAAAGACGGCCCAAACACGGAGAAGTCATCCATGAAAACCTCTAAAAATTTCTCCACCATGTCAGAGATCATACACCGTTGAAAAGTCGCCGGTGCATTACATAGCCTAAAGGGCATACGCTTGTAAGCAAAAGTGCCAAAAGGGCAAGTGAACGTGGTCTTTTCTTGGTCAGCAGGGTTACACCAGGACTTGATTATACCCCAAGTAGCCATCAAGAAAATAGTAAAAACCCAGCCCCGCTAACCTCTCAAGAATTTGATCAATAAATGGCAAAGGAAAATGATCATTCCTAGTCATAGAATTTAATCTCCTATAATCAATACACACTAGCCACCCAGCAGTAGTTCGTGTGGGGACCAACTCTCCTTGCTCATTCTCTACAATAGTGATACCCGATTTCTTGGGCACCACTTGCGTAGGACTCACCCACTTGCTATCCGAGATGGGGTATATAATACCCGCATCTAACAATTTTAACACCTCATTTTTCACAACCTCCTTCATATTGGGATTAAGTCTCCGTTGCATTTCATGAGAAGGTTTGGCATCCTTCTCGAAATGTATATGATGCATGCACCCGGAGGGATCTATCCCTTTCAAATCGGCCACCGACCACCCTATAGCACTCCGATGTGCCACAAGAACACTCATTAATTGACTTTCCTGCTCTACAGTTAAGTCAAATGCAATGATGACACGTAAAGTATCTTGAAGCCCTAAAAATACATACCTAAGTGTGGTCGGGAGCGGTTTCAACTCAAGTATAGGTGGTGTAACTAAGGATGGTATATTCCCAAATGAAACTTCCATAACCCCGGTGCGACAATTTATGCATGTATTGGCCGTAGCCAAGAAAGGTCGACCTAAGATTACCGGGATTTGCTTCCTAGAGCTGGCCATCGGTTCCATATCTAAGACCATAAAATCAACAGGAAAATAAAACCTATCAACCTTTACTAGCACATCCTCAATCATGCCACGTGGCACTTTGAGGGACCGGTTAGCCAACTGGAGAGTAATAGTAATGGGCTTCAACTCGCCATGCCCAAATTCCTCGTACACAGAGTACATCAACAAATTGACACTAGCCCTTAAATCTGACAAGGCCCTATCAATGAAATGGTCCCCTATAATGTATGCAATGGTTGGGGCACCCAGGTATTTGAGCTTAGGGGTTATGTCATTCAACAAGATGGTGCTTACTTGCTCCGTGAGTATGACCTTTTGGGACACGTGTGTCCTAGATTTACGCTTTTACGTACAAAGGTCCTTCAGAAATTTAGCATAGGACGGTACTTGCTTAATCGCCTCCAATAGGGAGAGGTTGATTTTTACCTGTTTAAAGACCTCCATCATCGTTTCCATGGATGCCGCCTTCGTATTAAAAGGGGACGGTGTATTAAGGCATTGGGGGAAAGGGTGCCTTAGGCATATATAGTGCCTTAGGCTCATTTGAAGTGCTAGGGACTAAGTCATCCCCCTCAAGTGTTTCTCTTTCACCCTTGCTCTCATTGGGTGTACCACCGTGGTCACCCTTCTTCGCCCTAGTTGCATCAGACGCAACTGGCCAATGCTCTAACTCGCTCCCACTTCTCAAGGTAATCACCGCTTGCACCTGCTCATGGTACTTTCCATTCCCACCTGAACCCTCTACTCCATATTGAACCTTAGGGTTGGCCATAGTCTGACTCGGTAATTTTTCCTTCGCTCTCCTATTCATGTTGTCAGCTATTTGACCCAATTGGGCCTCTAGCTTGGCAATGGAGTGAGTATGGGAGTGAACTACTGGTGCTAACCCCTTAAGTTCTGAGAGAACTTCAAACATCTGAGTCTCAAAGGCCGAGTTGCCTTGAGGAATAGGTGGGGGTTGTGGTTGTCGGTAAGGTTGTGGGGGTCGATAAGGTTGTGGTGGCCAGTAAGAAGATTGGTTGGCAAAATTATTAAAATTCTGCCTTGGTGGTGGAGGATTGTAAGAAGTACCTTGTGAAGGAGGTTTCCATGAAAAATTAGGGTGATTTCTCCATCCCGGATGATATGTATTAGAATATGGGTCATTACCTGGGTTGGAGAATCCTTGAGCCGCATTCATATACTCTTGGACTAATTCTGGAAATTGTGATGCCGAAGGGCACTCACTCATGTCATGAGCAGGGCTCGCACAAATAGCACATGCCTCATGAAATTGAGGCTGATCTTGCTGTGTAGGGGCATGTCCTGCAACTAATAATTGGTCCATTTTGTGGGACAATGCCTCTACTTGTTGGGCTAACTCTAGGTTTTGCCCGACCTCATAAATGCCCCATATTTTCGGGGCTTCAGCTATTGCTTGCCGGACTTGCCGGGTTTTGAAGGCATGGTGAAAGGAATTATCACTTAAGTTCTCAAATAATTGCCATGCCTCGGCGTCATTTTTGGACATGAATATCCCACCACAAGATGAATCCCCCATTTGGTGGTGAGGCTCAGTTAAGCCATAGTAAAATGTTTGAACAAGTTGCCAATCAGGCACTTGGTGGTGGGGACATTGTTGGAGAAGGTCATGAAGTCTCTCCCATGTCTTGTGAAATTGCTCGCCATCAATTTGAGCAAAATTGGTGATGGCTCACCTAAGTTGGTTAGTCTTTCCAATGGAAAAGTTCTTCTCCAGAAACTTTTGCTGTAATTGGTCCCAAGTTGTGATAGAATTAGCAGGTAAGGAGTTCAACTAGTGTTTGGCTTTGTCCTTTAATAAGAATGGGAACAATCGCAACATTAAGGCCTCATTTGTGAAATTCTAGATCCTCACTGTAGAGCAAATTTCCAGAAATTCATTCAAATGTTTATAAGGATCATCATGAGCTAGTCCATGGAATGAAGTGAGCATTTGTATGGTGCTGGACTTAATCTCATAATGAGCAGCAATGGTGTTGGGTAATTGAATGCATGATGGTGATGTGTATGAAATGGGTGTGAAGCAAGGTTCTAAATCGCGGTATCGGGTAACGTAACGGTATCGATCGCGGAGTATCGGTATCGGTAGTATCGATCGGTACGTATCGGGAATCGGGTGTCGCGGTGGTGAAATTTTAAAAATCATTTCAAAGGTATTTTAACTTTTTCTTTCCCGTACCGGTCCGAACCGGTGAGTATCGGCCCGTCGCGGCTTGTGTAACGCTTACAGGCCGATACGTACCGGGACTCGGCCGATACTACTATGATTTTCAATCTCAGTGGTATATCGGCCTGTATCCGTCGCGGTACCTCATTTTTCCGATACGTAGCGTATCGGCCGATATTTAGAACTATGGTGTGAAGTAATCCTTAAGGGTCTGGTTGGGCCCATTTAGGCCATTCGGGTTTTCCATCTCTATTGGTTCAAAGTATGGATATGAATATTCAAGCCTAGGAATACGGGCAGAGGCTCTAAGCTTCCTAAGAGTCCTTTCTAGTTCAAGGTTCAAACTCCACAATTCAGGGCGACAAGAATGGCGCTCGTGCATACACTACTTATACACACACACACACACTAAGTTTTGACTCTGTGCACTAAGTTATAAAAACATAATATCAAAGGAGAAAATACTCACAGTGGTTAAACAAAAGCGCTTTACTTGTCTTGCGAGTGCTTGACGGGTAGACCGTTGTCTCCAATCCACTTAAGCTCTTTCTTTCTTTTCAGCACTTTGGTGCTCTGTTTGCAAGTATTTGCTTCTGTTTTTTTTTTTTTTTTTTAAAGGCACTTTGGTGCAGTGGTATTTTTGTTTAAAACTTGGTTGTGCTTCGCTTGCACTTCAGTGATGGTTCCAATTGCAAATACTTTGCATACTTAACAACGCTAAAATATAAAACCCTAAACTACAAATTAAAATAGGAATGTAACTCTACATTACTCAATTTTGCTAGAGGTCCCCGGCAACCGCGCCAAAATTTGATGGGTCGTTACACACACCAAAATTAAACACTAAACTATACCAAATTTTTTTAAAATAATGGCAAGTCCAGGCATCGATCCACAGGAACAAATGTGAAATTAGACTAATTCAATCGCTAAATTTCTAAATTAATTTTGATTAAAAAGATTAAGAGATTTTATGACTAAATAGGAATCAAATGAAATTGAAAAATTAAATTGACAATTAAAATTAGGGTTTGAGATATTAATTTTTTTGAAAAAATCCTAAGGTAAAGAATTCACCACTAACCACATAAATGAGATTTAACATCGGCCATCAATTGCAATCTAGTTTGAAATACCTAGGCTCTGTTTGGTTAGGGTTTCAAATTATAGTTCCACCCATTGATTTGAGTGTATTGTTTTTTTTGAGCTTTCAAATCATAATTCTACACTCATTTCTCAAAACTCATTTCAAAACATAATCATTACTTTTCAAAACTCATAACCAAACACATAATTCAAAACTCTTTTCAAAATTCAATTCAAATCAATATTTTAAAAATATTTTAATTTTGTTAAGATTTTAAATATTTTAATATTTAAATATGTTACGATTTTTTCAATTTTTTTATTTTTTGAATATTTTTTAAATATTTTAATTTCAAAATATTACAATTTTAATTTTTTAAATTTTAAAATATTTTATAAAAATAAATTCAAACTCTATTTTGTAAACATATTTTTCAATATTTTAATTTTTTTTGTTATGTATTTGGTTTTGAGTGTAAAGTTGTGAAAGTAGTATGGAGTTTCGAGTTATGTGTTTGATTATGAGTTTAAAAAAAAAAAATTTAATTGAGTTTTATTTTATGTGTTTGGTTATGATTTGAGTGTAGAGTTGTTTTTAAATTTAAAATATTAACATTTTAAATTATTTAATTTTTTTGAATATTTATTTTAATTCTTTACTTATTAAATTTTTTAGATTATTTAAATATTTATGATTTAATTTTTTTAAATATTTATTTTGACAAAAAAATTATTTCCTTTGTAGTATTTTCAATTAAAAAATTGATTCATGTTATTTTTTGTTAATAATAATTTTTTTTAATTGAATTTTAAAAAGAGTTTGGTTATGAATGTTGATCAGAATTTTTAATAGTGTGAAAGTAGTGTGTTTTGTTATGAGTTATAACAATTTGAATTAAGTTTTGAAAACTCTTTCTAAAACTCAGAATCAAACAAGTTTTCTTACTTCACATGTCAAGTCAAACTTTCAAAACTCAATTCCATACTCAATTCAAAATTCAATTCAACACTCTCTTCAAAAATCATAATCAAACAAATTTTCTACACTCAAATCATAATTCCACAACTCACAAACTCAAAATATAACTCATACTGTCAAATCATATTTATAAAACTCTACCAAACGCAACCCTAATATTTCACAACTACAAGTTTGAAATATTGATCAAGAAGGTTGTCGCATTCAACGTACATGCACGAATCATCCCAAGTAGCCTGAGGCGTTTGCTCTAAATTACGATAGCAACCCGACCTGTCTCTCGTAGCATGACTCGTCTCGTGCTTTGAATACAAATACAAAAAAAACTAATGTATGAAAAACACTAAACAATCACAGAGAGTAAAATACTTGAAGAGATGAAAAGAACAATGATTAAAAATTTCTAAATCATCCATACATTGATTCAAACCGATTCACAATCAAAACTTATGAAAAATCCTATTACATGGCTAGGGTTTTATCAAAATCCTAGAAAAGAGGACTAGCTCCTCATAGAGGAGTGGGGAGAGGAAGAAGATGAGGAAGAAGCCCCCATGGAAGTTATCCTTTAAGCTTGAGGAGAAATCATATTTTCAAAACTCTAGTCTCCCTTTCCTTGAAATAATTTTTGAACCCTAAGTTTGCCTATTTTTTTCCCTTTTATTCTCAGCAAAGCACACCCAAAATTCTGTGTACGCGTCCCTAGGTGGGCCACTTGATCGCCCATGTGGGCCGTTCGAGCAGTGGTGGACCGCACATGCAGTGAAGCTAGGCCGCACATGTAGTGGTCTGGCTGGCTGGCTGGCTGGCTTGGATTTTTCACTTCTCGCACGGAGGATTTGCTTTCGCGCCCTTTTTTGATTGAATTTATGTGTTTCCTGCCAAATCTATACAAGTGCACGAAACACATCATCTCCACCAAATAAACAAAATTGAAAGACTAAAAATGTAACTTAAGTGGCCTCAATGTGATATCTTTCGGCCTACATCGTTTGGTAATTTCAAGAATGTCGATCACGGATTGAGGGGCTGAAGAAGTTGATTCATGTTTCTGGTTCTCTTCGACCTCTTCAAATTCAATGTTTTCGGCGAGAAGGTCAAAGAAACACACCGAACGCTTTAAAACATTGATCATCTCGTCATCGGTCGGAATATGCTTGGTAGCCATGTAAGTCGAATACGAGGAACAATAACCCAACAAGATATATAGCACGTGACCCTAACCGTGCTGTTTTTTTGGACCGAAGTAAGCAAAGGCGACCTTGATTTTAGCAAGTCTGGGTCATCAAGCATTATATGCCATTTAGAGTCACTATTGTACCCGAGAAATAAACAACACTGATTAGTTCAGAGTGACGGAAGAAACCATGATAGGCAAAACTTAACCTGGGGTGCCTTTCCTCCGAGGAATAGGATTACTATGATCCTCTTCTAATGAAAATTTCCAATTGTTGAGAACATCAACCATCACACCATTCACGCTTTTTCCTGAGCTGTATGACATATGGACTAGTTAATAGTCATGATCACGGGGCTTCAAATAGTAACAACCATACTAACCAGAAAAACGTTACATGTCATTGAAATGTCGAATAGCAGGTAACCCTAAATTAATCGCTAAGGTTTGGTTCAAGGCAATGACCCTCATTACGGTCTTATAGATGTTTACATTCACTTGGGAAGGGATAAGGCCCAGAATTTGAGAACCTTATGAAGCAAATGGTGCAGCTGAAACCTGACGCCACCTTCGAAGATGGATAAAAGTGGGAAGATGATGGCAGACTGTTGTCGTCGTCATCAAGTAATGCCAACTAAATGTCCTTAAAGAATGTGAAATGTCATTGAAACAATTTCACCTTCACCTCTGAGAGCAACTCCCTTAAGGATTTTGCCATTGTAGAACATGGGGTAAAAAAAAAAGTACAACAAAGGAAAAAGAAATAACAACACAGTGTAATGGAAAGGGAAAAAGACTTACAGCAAACATAGTAGCGCCACCGAAAGGAATCAAACCCTAGCAAAAGTTAAACTGCCAACTGGTAAGGGAAAAGATGAATAACGAATGCCAAGAAGATAGTAAGCAGAAAAAGTGAAGTAAAGAAAATTGAAGAGTAAAAAATACTTACAAAAAACCCCTTTAGAAATGGTAAATATTTGAAAAATAGAGGGAAACGCAAGACATGACTTGAAAGTCAATGTGACAGAGATGCGAGAGTTGCTCAAGCAGTTAAAGCTTCTACACAAATAGAAGTGCAACATCTGTCCGTCAGAACCTCCTCCTAAAACGAAAAGATAGCAGATGGCAACACGGATAGAGTAGTTTGACGAGCCTCCTAAAGGTGAAATCAATGTAGTTCAGTCGATTTTTTTCCATTTTTTTGGACTGAATAGATTTATTTAGTTTTATAAATTGGTAAACCGAACAGATTGAGGTATACATATAAACCACACCAAACCGGTCTATATGATTTGATGTGATTCAGAGCGGTTTTTACGATTTTGGCCCTTTCATTTTGGACTTGTTTTTGTCCGCTTTGTACAAATAAAATAGGCCTTTCAAACCAAAGTCCTATAACAACTGAACCTATTTTCACATGTTTCTATATGCATCCTGAAAAATAAAATAGCAAAAAGATATAGAGCATGATTAAAATTTGAAGTTGAGATGTAAGGGTTTTGAAAAGGGTTTAAAAAATTAGAGTTTTCAAAAGGTTTCAAAAAGTATGAGGTTTAAAATCAAGAGTTAGGACTTGAAATTTACCTTAGTTCTGCGTCGAAATTGCTACACCAAAAACAGAGTGAACGAGTCTTTGCGAGAGGGAGGGTTTTACCACATCCTTGTTTCAGATGAATAATGGTAAGGAGTGTAAGAGATCTTCATGGATTAGATGAGAGTGATTTGACCCATAGCAGAAACCCATTGTCTTTGAATGAGGGAGTGAATCGGTAGAAAAGAGAGACTCAATCGATGAAGCTGAATTAGTCAAGAAAATGAGAGAGAGAGAGACAATTTGTTTACCTTTATGTTATGTTTGGTCAGGGGATTTGCGTCGGGATTTGAAAAAAGAAAGAAAAAAATGTGTGAAATTAGGTGAAATGTGAATATATTTTGTTTATATTTTACCTTCCTTTTTCAATTTCCTTTTTAAATAATTTCCCAAATCCCCAACCGAATGTGAGAAAACAAAGATATTTTCTTTGGTATATAATAAATAAATGGTAACCCAACGGTCTCTGTGTGTGAGGTAAATAAACATATCATGATAAAATATATTCGGTGTGGTTCGACCTCATATATACATTCAATACAGGAAATTACCCTTTTATCGACTAAAAATTTAGTCAGTAAAAGTTTGTTTTTAGTTGGCAAAAGTCGTTTACGACTAATTTTTTTAGTCACCACTTTGGTCGCGGATATATGGTCGGCAAAAGTAATTTGTGACTAAAAAATTCTTTAGTCAGGAAAAAAGAATATATTTTCTAAATAAAATTTTGGTCGTTGAATATATAATCACTGCGACAAAACCATTTTGTAGCTAAAAAATGTTAGTCACCAAAAGTAATGTTTGCTCAAACAAAACTTTAGTGGGCAATAGACTTATTCGCAACCAAACTCTGTAGTTGCCAAAATTAATAATTTTACCGACTAATTATTTAGTCGTCAAATGTACCCTTTCACCTACCAACATTTTGGTCACCAAATGTGAGTGGTGAAACATCAACCAACAACTTTAGTTGGCAAAAGTATTAGCTATTTTTCCCGACTAATCACATGGTCACCAAAAGAGAAAAAACCAAACCAAACCAAATTGTGGTCGTCAAGTCAATTCTTTTTGTTATCAAAATAGAAATAAAATATTAAAAGAATTTCATTTGACTTGTATGATATATAATAATCTATCAAATTCAATATAACCTGTAATTTGCAAGAATCATTCAGACAAACAAAATCAATTGAATCATGAACATCTAACAAAATACATAAATCATCAAATTCTTAATCTGTTTAATTAAAGTCATCAACTATTATAATTTTTCATCCACAAGTAATTCCAAACTACATAATCGTCCAATTAAAAATGTCATGTAATCTATATAATCATCCAATTCACATTACAACTAGCATAAAAATTTAAAACATAACAAGTACTTGTTATTATGTTTTAAATTTGTATCCATATGCATCTATCCAAAAATATAACTAGTAGTCTACTCAAATATTTTCCATACACATTTATCCAAAAATATATAACCCTTCAAAAAATGTAACAAGTGCCAGCTAGTCCTATACAATTCAACTTCGTGCACGAGTTCATCCATCTGTACAAAAGAAAAAGAAAAATAATGTCAGATCATTTTTTTATGAGAATATTTGCACATCAAATGATTGTAAAACTGTACAAAAAAGGAAAAAGGTCCATGGAAAGTAAAGGTAACATGAACAAATTAAAGGACTATCAACACTATTTTGTAAATAAAACAATAGCATTCATATGTATATATCCAATAAATATTAAATTTCTATGAATATCAATGCACCACGCTTAGAAAAATTCTACTGGTGTAGCTGGCTTTTCGTTGCTCCTCGAAGGAGTTTAGTCTCCTCAAATACGATAGCCTTACAGTTCGGACTCTTGTGGTTCTGAATCTGATTTCACAAGTGCAATGTGGAATAGTGAAAACACACATGAGTCCAAATCCAACAAATCTTTAGAAAATCAATTTTTAATTAAAAATGTCAAAAATTGACTGCATTGCCAGATTTCAAAGTCGCCACTTAAATATTTTTGAAAAATTTTAAAAACCCGTGACTTGTGCCAAAGGCCACTTGTCTGTCATCACCAAAGTGTCTCACCTTGGAAACTTAGGTATGAGAGAGGAAGGTCATGGATTGAGCAACCCACTCACCCGATCAAAGATCAACCTCTACTAACCATAATGTGATTTTTATGTTCATTATATGCTTTTATTCTGATTATTATGCTATCTTTACTATGTGATGCACACAAGTATAGACTATTTCACAAAATTTGGAACACTTTGATTTCATGTTCGTTTTGAAAAGTGTCTTGAATATGTACCACTTGAAAAAGTGATATCATATGTATATTAATCAAATCATCCCAACTTAAGTGAAAAAGCCTTCATCCACAAGCATTCAAGAAGTATATCAACTAAACACTTAGCCTCATGGTAAACATGCTTGATATGGCGACACAAACATACATACAATATGCTAAAGCAAAAACACTCATCTAGTACTCAACAGAGGCAAGCTAAAATAGAAGAAAGTAGTTAGAAAAATGTAACACATACAAAATGCAACTTAAATGTTCGGTTTAGTAACATGGCATATGGCTCAACTCAAAGCATACGATTAGTGCACATATTCGAGTAAGTAAGAAATGTCAATATGGTTAGAATGATGAACTTGAACCCAATGCATGCAAAAAAATGGATACTTTATACATGGTAATGATGTGAAACCAAAACATGAATGCAACATGCAACCATCATAAGCAAGTAAATAAAAGGGAGAAAGAAATGGGGGTTAGAAGACATACACAATATTACAATTTTGCTCTCATGCAAGAGGGTCCGAATAAATGTCCTAATTAGCTAAATATTACAAACACCAAATGAATGAATATAAGCTAATTTTAACAAATTATACAAATTCAAAGGAATTTAATTAACTAGTTATAACACACTAATTTAATCAAAGAGCTACAAGCTAATGAAATCGAACTGGAGTTGGAGAACCACACGTGCAACCGAGAACACCTTGTTGGAAACTCCTCTGTTTGCTGCCAGATTCTGTTTTGTTTGCAGTTAGAAAATAATTCTATTTTTGCCTCAGCTTCTGCTATGTTCTGTCATGAAAATGACACTGTTATGCAAAATAGAGTGGCCGGCCAGCCTTGAAAAGTGGTCAGCCGAATGGAAGGGTGGCCTACCAGTCACTATTTTGAGGTTCTGCACTGCTGCAATAAAATGGAAACAGAGCAAAAATAGAGTGTTTCCAGGGGATGTTTATCCTTTTTGTCTCTCTCTATCATGAAACTGATCAAGGGAGGAGTAGAGTCGGTCCACAAATCATCAATTGTCGCAAAGTTGTTACGTGATGATCTATGAACCAATAGGACAAAGAGATCAATGAAATGAAATGAAAGACCAACAACACCTCTTCCTATCATGGAGTTACCTCAAGAAAAGGGGTGGACATTGCTTCTTAAATCATTGAACGTCACTAAAGAGTACGCAATGAGTCAAGACGCAATAAGTTCAATATAATGTCCGATTGAACCCGATTTGATTTTATTACATCTTTCACCGCTTTTAGTTCCAAGTTCCATTTTATTAGCCTTTTTTTTTTATTACCTTTCCATTCTTTATTCATTTTTGTCCAAGGTGATGGTTACGTCCACTAATAAAGAGAAGTGTCAAACAAGAAGTTATCCTTAGCATGAGAGAGATGTAATGCCTTACCAATGAACCTTCGAAGAGATTAAACCATTAAGCATGGAAGGTCTCTTTCTCATGCCTTGAACAACAATCAATTGTTTGAAACTACTCTTAAAAAAAAGAAAGAAAACCAAGAAAGGAGGGAGGTTACAGAGATGGTTATTACAAGTGTGAGTATATGTATGAAAACTATGAAATGAAAGCTATCAACTCAAATAGATTGGTGTCTAAAGCCTAAACCACCCAATCTATGAGGACTTATAACAATACAAGCATGATATTCAAAGTGTAAACTAAGTAAACAATTAAAACAGTCCAAAAAATAGCAAAAATAGTGTTGAAATTACTTTTGAAGAAGCTAAAAAAGTAAGCAAAATGGAAAAGAACAAAAATTAGTAAGCAAGCCTAAGGAGGGGTGGCTAACCCCGCCACTTTTTGGACCTTCAAATCACATGTTTTAGTCTCTAAAAACTCTGAAAATCAGTAGGGAAATAAGTGGGAAACACAAGGATAAAAGCTTATGGAATAAGGTCCAAGAAAAGGTGGTTAATCCCTCCACCTTTGGTAGCTTTAAATCACAAGTTTCAGCCCACCAAAAATAGTTCAAAACACTATGAAAAAAACCAAGAAAAAGAGGTGAGAAGAGTAGGCAAAAGATGGCAAGAGTTATACCTTTGAAGAGAAGGCACTATGTAGCTTGCTTTTCGTGCTCCTTTCGGATACGATTAGCCCTACAGTTCGGACTCATGTGGTTTTGAATCTGATTTCACAAGCACAATGTGAAATGGATAAACACAAATGAGTCCAAATCCGAAAAATCTTTTGAAAAATCGATTTTGAATAAAAAATGCCAAAAAATGGACCGCATTGCCAGATTTCAGAGTCGCCACCTATATATTTTCGGAAAATTTTGAAAACCCGTGACTCGTGCCAAAAGGCCATTAGTTCGTCATCACCAAAGTGTCTCGGCTCTAGAACTTAGGTATGAGAGGGAAATGTCATGAATTGAGCATCCCACTCACCCGATCAAAGATCAGCCTCTACTAATTATGATGTGATTCTTCTTTACATTACATGCTCTTGTTTTAATTATTATGCTATTGTTACTATGTGATGTCAAACAAATATAGACTGATTCACAAAAGTTGGAATGCTTTGATTTCATGTTTGTTTTGAAAAGTGTTTGAATATGTATCACTTAAAAAGTGATCTCATATATACATTAATCAAATTATCCCAACTTAAGCAAAAAGCCTCCGTCCAAAGGCATTCAAGAGATATATCAATTAAGCACATAGCCTCATGGTAAACATGCTTGACATGGTAACATTCACACACATGCGATATGTTAAAGCAAAACCGCTCACCTAGTACTCAATCGAGGCAAGTCAAAAGGAGTAAAATAGTTAGGAAAAAAAATGCATGATCCTAATGATGCAAATGGCTAATGCAACACATACAACATGCAATTATTAGGTTCGGTTTATTTAACATGGCATGTGAATCAATTCAAGGCATGCAATAAATCACATATTCAACTAAGGAAGGAAATTGACATTTGATTAGTATGATGAGCTGAACCTTTACGCATGCAAAAGTGGATACAAGTCATGGCAATGAAAATGTAAAACATGAATGCAACATGCAACCATTATAAGTGGAGAAACAAAAGGGAGAAAGAAATGAAAGTTGGAAGGCATACGCACATTATTACATATTTGCCTTCACGTAGGAGGGTCCGAATGTCCAAGTGTCCAAATTAACTAACTATTACAAACCAAATAAATGAATTAACTACACTAACTAATGATTACAAATTAGAATTAAATTAACCAATTAATTACAACACGAAATTTTAGCTAAGTAACTAGCTATAACAAATTCAAAGGAATTAGCTAATTAATTACAACATACTACTCTTAAAGCACTAACTCCACGAGCCACAGGAAGTAAAGAGTCGCACATGCATGAAACATGAATTTTTGCTTGAAAACACCTCTGTTTTGTTGCCAAAACTGTTCCGTTCTGCAGTCAGAAAATTAAAATGTTTTCTCCCCAGCCTCTGCTTTGTTCTGCCATGAAAATGGTACTAGTTGGATAAAATAAAGTGGCTTGCCAGCCAGAAAAAGTGGTATGTCGGATGGCCAGGTGGTCGGTCGGCCACTATTTTGGGGGTTTGCCCTGTTGTAATAGAAAAGAAACAGAGCACAAACAGCGTATTTCCAGGGGATGTTTGTCCTTTCTGCCTCACCCTATAATGAAACAGATCAAGGGAAGAGTAGATTTGATTTGCAAACCATCAATTGGCACAAACTCGTTGCATGATGATCTATGAGTCAGTGAGACAAAGCCTTGATAAATGGAAAGTAAAGACCAACAAAAGCTTCTCCTTATCATGGAGTTACCTGAAAGGAGATGGCAGACATTGATCCTTGAGCCATTATCATCACTAGAGAGTATGAAATGACTCAAGACTCAATGGGTTCAATTAACGTCCAATTGAACCCGACTTGATTTATTACTCTTGTTACCATTTTAGTCCAATTTTATTAGCCTCTTTTAATTAGCTTTCCATTCTTTAATCAATTAGTCCAAAAATCAGAGTTAAGTCCACTAAAAAGATGGAAGTGTCAAACAAGAAGTTATTTTTGGACATGAGAGAGATTTAATGCCCTGGTAATGAACCTCCGAAGAAATTAAACCATTAAGCATGAAAGGTCTCTTTCTCATGCGTAAACAACATTCGTTTGAAACGAATTTTAAACAAAGAAATCCAAGAAAGGAGGGAGAGTGTAGAGATGATTGTTACAAGTGTGGACACATGTATGAAAAGCATAAAATAAAAACTATCAACTCAAATAGGTTGGTGTCTAAGGCCTAAACCACCAAACCTATGAGGACTACAACACTACAAGAATACTATACAAAGCATGAATGAACTAAGCACATTAAAATAGTCTTAAAATGAGTAACAACAATGCTAGAATTAACAAGGAAAAGCTAAAAAAAAGTGAACTAAAATAATAGAGAAATGAAGCTAGTAAATAAGCATAAGGAGGGGTGGCTAACCCCTCCATTTTTGGGACTTCAAAACCACATTTTCAGCCTCTGAAAAACTCTGAAAAATAGTGGTAAAAAATTGGAAAATAGATGGGAAACACAAGGGCAAAAGCTTGGAGAACAAGGTTCAAAGAAGGGTGGTTAATCCGTCCACCTTTAATAGCTTTAAGCCATAAGTTTCAGCCCATAAAAATAGTGTAAAAACAGGATGAAATCAGCAAGAAAAGAGTAGGAGGAAGTAGTGTAAAGATGGTACAAGTTATACGTCTTGAAGAGGAGTAACTCATTTGTTCACAAACCACAAAGTATTCACTCTCAAGGGCTGAAATTTAGACTCAAGAATCTCAGCAAGAAGAGCTAAAATATTGGTTTAGGAAGTATAGGTAAGCTGTATGTGTGTTGCAAGATTGAGAGGGAGAGAGAATTTCAAGTTTTTGAGCTTTTGGAATTTTTTCTAACTTAATTTCAAGAGAGTTGGTCATGTATATATAGAATAATCAGTGCCTCTATCGAACATAGCTACATAGAGACAACTGGTGTAGTGCATACACATGGGGGGATAGCTGGCAACAAAATATATGCCAGCCGAGAAATCTGGCCGGCCAGGCAGGGGACGACCGGCCACTAAATTCTAGCCAGCCAGCCAATTGTTGGCCTGCCGACCTCTAGGTTGTCATTCTTGGAAAAAAAAAAAAAGGTTTTGGGAAAAAGGTGGTACAAAATTCCCGGCTCTAGAGTTGGAAAATCGAAGCTCATTTACTGAGGAACTTGAACAATTTGCACAGCGTAATATTTCATCATCGAGTCATCAACTCGAGGTGCCCAAGTCTTAAGGGCGATAAAAAAATGGGGTGTCTATAGTGCTCCTCTTTGACAGAGCTCGATGTCATGAAATGACGTGACTGAATGTCAAAGCACAAAGACAACCCATTTGACGTGGCCGCAAGACTTGGGCAAGAAATCAAAATGCAAATGTAGTGGTTGAACTCGAAAATTGCCTACATATCTTTTTGCAAGGAATCAAACCAATGTAATTCAGGGGCAAGATGCAAATGATATGCAATGATGTATTTAAAAGTTGGACTTATACGCTGCGTGAAACCGGCTACTTTTAAAAACTCATGATCATGCAAAATAATACAATGAAACAATACAACCAGCAATAACAGGATAACAACATTTGAATGAAAGCAGATAACATCCAAACACGTCTCACGTGAAAGAAGTTCAGGAGATACACACCAAACTGCATAATGCAAGCCAAACTACGTCTCACGCAAAAAGGATGTAAGAAAATGCAAGCCAAACTATGTCTCACGCAAAAAGGGTGGAAGAAAATGCAAACCAAACTATGTCTCACGTAAAAAGGATGTAAGAAAATGCAAGCCAAACTATGTCTCACGTAGTGAGGGTCAAAGAAAATGCAAGCCAAACTACGTCTCACGTAGAGAGGGTCAAAGAAAATCAAGCCAAACTACGTCTCACATAGAGAGGGTCAAAGAAAATGCAAGCCAAACTACGTTTCACGCAGAAAGGGTCAAAGAAAATGCAAGCCAAACTACGTCTCACGTAGAGAGGGTCAAAGCTCTATGCCAAACAGCGTCTCACGCAGAGAGGGTGGAGGGTGCAAACCTAACTACGTCTCACGCAGAATGGGTCAAAACTCCATGCTAAACTGTGTCTCACGCAGAGAGGGTAAATGGTGCAAACCTAACTACGTCTCACGTGAAAAGGGTCAAAACTCCATGCCAAACTGTGTCTCATGGAGAGAGTGTGGAGGATGCAAACTGAACTACGTCTTATGTAGAGAGGGTCAAAGATCCATGCCAAACTGCGTCTCACGCAGAGAGGGTGGAGGGTGCAAACCTAACTACATCTCACGTAGAAAGGATCAAAGCTCAATGCCAAACTATGTCTCACGCAGAAAGGGTAGAGGGTGCAAACCTAACTACGTCTCACGTAGAAAGGGTCAAAGCTCCATGCCAAATTGCATCTCACATAGAGAGGGTGGAGGGTGCAAACCTAACTATGTCTCATGTAAAAAGGGTCAAAGCTCCATGCCAAACTGCGTCTCATGTAGAGAGGGCGGAGGGTGCAAACCTAATTACGTCTCACGTAGAAAGGGTCAAAGGGTAGAAAGAGTATGATGCATGTGGATGCAGCATAATGCGACATAGTTGATACAACATGATGTAGTATAATAGGTCATAGAGTTGAAAAACTGAAACAAAAGCGATATTGAAAACACCTCACAAAGATCTCTGACTTACCACTTGGAGGTCGTCAAATGTTTAAATGGATACAACCTGCTCAATCTTGAGGCTGGGGCATGCTAATGTAGTGGAAGATCAACGTGTCTCAGGACGGTGTAACCGGAACACAGTCTCAAGACCTTCGGAATTCGAAATAATCTTCACATCCATAAATTCTCCTTCCCCAGATGAAAACATGGCCTCCCATACACAGATTAGGTATGAGAACAGCAGAAACCAGGTTTGGACCACTTTTCTGGCCGATTGGCCACAAAACTTGGATGGCTGGCCACTTGGTAGCCGGCTGGTAACCCGTGGCAATTTTGGGGGCAAAATTGGTATTTCGGCTCGGGTCTTCCTTAAAGCAACACTTAAGCCTCACTTTTACACACCAGCACATCTGGAATCCCCTCTCTCTCTTTCTAGGTGTTTTCTCTCTCTAGATTTGTGTTTTATTTGCAAAACCCACTCCCCTATGCGAACTTTATTCGCAAAACACTTGTGGTCCTCTCCATTCTGAACCGATCGAAATTTGTTTTCATTGATTTTTTTGGGTTTTTCATCACTTTGAGCTTATTTCCCTCTTGTTTTTCTTGGGTTCTGCACTTTTTCCCGAGTTTTGATGTCTTCTCTCTCCTAGGGTTGACTTTTTGGATTTTTTGCCATTTCCCCCCTCATTTTTTCCTCATTTTCACCCATATTTCTCGTGGCGGATGACATTCCATATGGCGGTGCCCCTCCCGAGGTACCGTTAATTCCACCTGCTGCCGAGGTTGAGGAGCCCATAGCCGGTGAGGCTGATAGGATGGTGGAGGACATTACCGTTGATCTAGAGGGAGAGGAGATCTACCCTCAAGGTGTCGAGCCCGAGCTACAACCATTGAGGTTGAGACCCTTTGATTTGGTTACTTACCACCCACGTACACACACGATGGCTCCCGGCGGCATGTTGCGGTTTGAGGATTCTCTTGTTTTCAAATTTACTTCCTAATCTTCTTTAAAATCACTATTACATGACATCGTAGTTTGAAAATGAAAAATTTGACGTGTCACCTTATAAGCGACTTCTAAATATATGTAGCAAAAACTCCATAAATTTGCATATTACTAGAGTCGAAACATGGCAATGGAAATTCGTGTTTGCAAAAGACATAGTCCAAATGAAATTGTATACGTATATAATTATAGTTAAGACATTAGCCAAAAATTTGTGGAGAAATTTTCTGAACAAATGAGAATAGTGTAGCCAGTACGCTTTACTAGATGCAATGATCTCCAACTTAGTGCTTTGAACCATATTGATTCCCCAAGGAATCATATTGGTATAAATAATTACCAAAATGTAAGTATTTCTCATGTCAATATAACTGTACCAGGAAACAGTCCTAACACCGATGGAATTGCATCTCTGGCTCTAGCCATATTCACATCCACGACTCATACATCGCAACTGGTAAGTAATACATCTTCACCGTTTTCATGTTGTTATTGTTGTTAACTTGCAATGGGCTAATTTTTTCACAATAATATAGGTGATGATTGCATTGCTATCAATGGTAACTCCTCCAATATAAGCATTACTGGCATTACATGTGGTCCAGGGTATGGCATAAGGTAATTACTTAGTTGTTATAAGCTTAACATTTGTTCCTGAAAAAAAAAAAAAAGGTTGGAACTTTTCTCTTTCATGATTATATGAAAGAGAGCTTAGATACTACATGAACTTCATGAAATTTCTTTTAAGATAAAACTTTCCATGTTAATTACTTAAGCTCTTTACCTTTTTTGTCACAAATCTTTGGGTCAATATAAATAAGAAATGCTACAAACACATGAAAATTCATAGAAAAGTACACATAGTGTAGTGTTAACATTCATTTTGGGGGTGTGAGGCCCATAAAAGATTGCCAACATTGCATTATATACATTTTACTGATTTTTTATATATATATATTATTTTCCCTTATAAATAGACTAATGAAACTCTCTTTCTCTTTAGTGTGGGAAGCTTGGGCTCAAGGAGTGGGGTTTATGAAACTGTAGATGAGGTATATGTGCGAAATTGTACATTAAATCAAACTACAAATGGAGCAAGGATCAAGACATGGCACGTATGGAAATATTTATCGACATGCATACATATATGTACAAAACATCGTTATATAAAACTTTGTCATTCACATATTTAAAGTTATGTTTATTTCTAATTTTTAAAGTAAGCATATGTCCTTTTAGGGGGGATTAGGGTATTCAAGGAATATCACTTTTGAAGAGCTGACACTTTTTGAAGTTGAGAATCCCATCATCATTAACCAATATTATTGTGATCATCAAGCAAATAAAGTTTGTAGAAATGAGGTAAAAACAATAAATTTTCAAATTTTATGAAGAATTTCAAGTCTTTCCGCATAATTCTATGTGCCAAATTAAAGAACTAACATACTATTTTGATGTTAATATGATTCATATTTAAGACATCAACAGTGCAAATAAGAGAAGTGACATATAGGAATATGGGTGGATCTTCTATTAGTGGCAAAGCAATTAATTTGAGATGCAGTGAAAGCCAAGCTTGCACAAACATTGTAACAGACAGAGTTAACATATATTCTTCGGTTCCTAAAAATAAAACCTTTTCCTTTTGCTACAATGCTTGCGGAACATCCTTTTCAACTACACCTAATGTACCTTGCTTATCAAATTGTTGACTTAACTTTTATTTTTATTTTTTAATTTCTATGTTTAATATAAGTAGTATTTGTTGAAATAATTGATGGCATTGTTGGCCTGCCATTATCTTATAAGCTCAATCTCTTTGATGTCTACAAAGAGGATGGGTGAATTTTTAAAATATAAAGCATTGAATGCTTATGATTTTTACAATATTAAACTTCAATAGCATTATCAAATTGCAAACACTTAGGAAATTCGAATGTTCATATAGATTTTTATAATGAAAGTTACAAATGTTTGGAATGTGTTATGCCACATTGTGGTGAAAATTACGAACTAAAATGAATATTACGAACCATTGCGGTTATGGTATAAATGATGTGGGGTAAATGTTACAAACCATCTATAGCGATAAATGTTACAAATTATTTTGGGAAAAAAAAAATTATGGCTTGTTGTGGTGTATGCTATGGAATGGTATAGGTATTTTACATATGTTGTGGTAGAATATAAACATTTTTTTTGAACAGCAAAACGGCCTTTTATTGAAGATGAAACCATACAAACATAAGAAATAACAAAGAGAGGGACGAAAACAATGCCAGCACACCTCAAAGTTGATGAGAAAACAACGTCAAGGCCAAGCCAACAAAACCATCCCTTACACAATGCACAAGATCAGCCCATCAATAGCAGGGCATCACAAAACAATAAAGCAAATAAACAGGTCAGGAGCAATAATCAACCCCACTAGCCTTGAATACAATTCCTCACACCTGAGATGTTATAAAGGAAGTCAATAATCAAAAAATGAAACTCCTTGAAAGCTGACTTTAGCCAGATAGCAAGTCTGATGATGATCAGCTCTTGCATCTCCTACAGTTTTGATTGAGAAGCTTGAAAGAAGCAATCATTTCTGTGTTTCCAGATCGACCAGAGAGTCACCAGAGGTATGGCACGCCAAATTCGCCGTTCAGATTTCCTACAATAGTACGCTGACCACCATTGTAGCAGACCAAGAACAGAGCCAGGAACTACCCAAGTAACCCCCCACCACTGCAGCAGCCCAGTCCAGACTCTCCACACTAGAGGACAAAGGATTAGAACATGCTTGATTGTTTCCTGCTGAGATCTGCAAAAGATGCACAAAGTAGAGGGAGATCTATCCAAAACACTGATCCACTACAAGAATACAAAAGTTTTGATCTTGTGCTTCCATGCAAGCCAACCAAAGAATTGCACTTTCGGAGGAAGATACTTGATCCACACCAGTCAACTAGATTTATCAGTACCTCCAAAGACACTGTTGGTATGGTTATAAAGATTAGATACAAGAGTTTGCCCTAGCTTGGCTGCTCTCCAGATTGCATTGTCCTAGGTCTCTAAATTCAAGAAAGGGGCTCAAGATAAGATGCCATTGAGTCTGAGAAGCTCATTCTTTTCCCAATAAAAAAAAGGCCTCCTAAAGGTGAACAACTAGTTCTTAGAGAGGTCAGATATTTTCACAAAGTCCTTAAGCAAACCTTCCTTATTTAAAGACAAATTGAATAGCCAAGGGAACTCATCTTTTAGGCAAAGAGTTCCACACCAAGAATCATACCAAAACCATATTCGACAACCATTTCCCACCTTTAACTGGAGGTTACTAACATAGTATAGTAAAAGAGACTGATTTTGCTCAACTGCTGCCACTATGCCATTCCAAATGTTAGAGGATATAAAGCTTAAACTGAGGTTTGGAAACCATTTCCCTCCAAGGAAACAATATTTACTGCATATAACCCTTTTCCATAATGAGTCTAGTTCAGAAGCAAATCTCCACCACCACTTTAGGAGTAGGCCCACATTCACATCTTTGATTCTTCTTATGCCCAAGCCACCCTACTTTATGCTCCTAGTTAGCTCTAACCATTTCACCAGATGGTTTTTTCGCTTCAGATATGTGCCTCCCCATAAGAATGAGACTTGAATTTTATCTATTTCCTTAGCAATTCCTTCAGGCAGCCTGAATAAAGACAAGTCGTACACAGGTAAACTTGAAAACATTGCTTTCACCAAGGTTAATCTACCTGCAAAGGAAAGCATCCTCCTTTTCCAACCAGCTAGTCTCAGTTTAAACTTATCAACAACTGGTTTCCAAGTTTTCTTTCTCCTAGGATTAGCACCCTAAGGCAATCCTAGATACTTGATTAGAAGTTTTTGAGTCCTGCAGTTCAAGAGTGAAGCAAACTCAGCAAGGACAGAATCAGAGATACCAATCCCACAAACCACACTTTTATGGTAGTTGATTTTAAGACCTAATGCCACTTTAAAGAACTTAAGGATTCTTTTCAAGTTAAGCACTTCTGATAGCTCAGCTTCACAGAACAGAAAGGAATCATCCGCAAATTGTAGGTGAGATAGCTGCACATTATTGGTCGCAACAGATACCCCTTTGAGCAATCTCAGCTCCATAGCTCTCTTTAATGCCTCAATGACCAAATCAAATAGGAATGGTGATAAGGGATCACCTTGTCTGAGCCTTTTCTGGGGGCTAAACTCCTTGGTTGGAGAGCCATTGACAAGTATTGAAATTCTAGCAGTAGAGACACATTCCTGAATCCATGAGATCCATTTTTCGCCAAACCCAAAATTTGTTAACATTGAAAAAAAGGAAATTCCAGTTGATGGAATCAAATGCCTTCTCAAAGTCTAATTTGAAAAGTAGCCCTGGCTTCTTGTATTTGACCTAGCCATCCATAACTTCATTTGCAATCAAGACTACATCAAGAATGTTTCTACCTCTCAGAAAAGCGGATTGTGAATCACCAATTATCAAAGGCATGACTTGCTTAAGTCTATTTGTTATGACATTAGAAAGTACTTTGTAGATAGAGCCAATCAGACTTATAGGTATGTATTCATTGAGATTTACAGCTTTCTCCTTTTTTGGTATGAGAGTAATGAATGAACTATTCAATCCTGGGGTTAATCTGCCACTATCATGGAACTCTTTCATAAATTTGAGGACTTCATCTTTGAGAACCTTCCAAAATTTCTGAAAAAACATCAGATTGAATCCATCTAGTCCTAGGGCTTTGTTCCCATTACAATCACTTACTGCTGCCCATATTTCTTTTTCAGAAAAATCTTCTTCAAGCATATGAAAGTAGGTACTAAGCCTAACACTCTTGAAGTCCCCTGTTAAGATTGGTCTTTGCTTCCAATCATCTTTGAAAAGGTTTGAAAAATGGTGCCACACCTCATTCTTGACAGAATCTGGTTCCTCAAAAAACACATCCCCTACTGTGATGGAGTTGATAGTGTTTTTGGTTTGTCTGCTACTGGCCATGACATGAAAAAATCTGGTGTTCCTATCCCCGTTCAGATTCCAGTCCATCCTAGATTTTTGAAGCCATTCCCATTTCAACTTCCTACTCAATGTCCACATTTCATTTCTTTTCTCTCTTTGTAGCATCAACTCACCCTCATCCAAAGGCCTTGTTTAAGCTTTCAGATCAAGGTCATGGAGAGTAGATTCAGAGTCTTTGAATTTGTTAGCAACATTACCATAAATCTCTTCATTCCATTTTTTTAAGGCTAATTTCAGAGACTGCAATTTCCTCTTCAGAATGAATCCAACAGACCCACTTAGCTATAGTTTTCTCCAATTGCTCTCAACCATAGAAGCCAAATTTGGGTGCAAGAGCCATGCATTCAGAAATTTGAATGGTTTAGGCCCCCAGTCCCTTCCATCCTCCATGAGTAGAAGTGGGCAGTGGTCAGATACAGATCTGGGGAGACCCCAAAGTTTGAGTTTATATCTCACCAACCACTCAGGGCTAATAAGAAACCTATCTATTCTACTCTACTTATTCCCCTCAAGAGCATTGTACCAAGTGAATTTTCTGCCTAGCATTTGAAATCTACCACCTCACAATTATCAATGAAATCATTAAACTCTTGCATGCCTCTATCCCTGCATGATACTCCTATTCCTTCTCATACAGTTCTAATGTCATTGAAATCTTCGCCAAGGCACCTTGGTTTTGTGAAGGATGTTTTCAGATTTAGCAGGGTCACCTATAATTCCCTTCTCCTTATTACATCATTTGGAGCATAGGTGTTGACAATTACACAGTTAAAAGAATTGTGAATCTTACCTGATAATAGAATAAAGTTTATGCTACTACAACAATCTCAGAGTTGGAAGACTTTAGGATCCCAGATGCAGATTAATCCACCAGCCAGACCTGCAGCATCTACAATCTTGAACTCCATTTTATCTCTAGGCCAAATACGCTTTACTAACAAGTTTGTAATGCTTGATTGTTTTGTTTTTTGAAACAGAGCCATATCTATTGACCTATCAAACAAAATCTTTCCGATTTTCCTCTACTTTTAAGGCCTTCCTATACCTTTGATATTCCAGTTTAGAGTTTTCATTTGAAATAGATATGCCCCAGGTTGCACCCATTGGGAAGCTGGTTATTCCATAATACCAGTCCCTCCAACCAGTCTCTCCTTATCCTGCTTTTCCTTGTGTGTGAATTTCTTGATGACCTCAGATTCCTACCCCTTGTAATCAAACCCCAAACTATTCCCTACCTGTAATGTTGCAAGAGCCTCTTGAAGAATATCCTTTGCAGAAAAGGTCTGAATTGATTCTGGAATATGGTTAGATGAAGAAGGAACAACTGATGATCTAGATCTTGTTCCTCTGGTGATGCCTTTGCTTGATCTTGCCCCTTTGTGCCCTATTCTTCTAGCAAATCCAGAGAATCTACCCGCAAGCAGAGAGTGCTTAATCCCATCACTTTTGGTACCGTTCCTTTTACTTTCTTAATACAGTTGCTGATGGAACTTGAAATGGATAGGCTGATTGTGTAATTGGCCTGAGACTATGAACTCACCCCTAATGCTCCATACATTGGCTTCACTACTGGAATATTTAATCCAGCATTAGAGGGCCCAATGGGCTGCAGTTCCGAATAGCTAACTCAGTAGGCTGCAGCCCAGTTTGATCATGACCTAAAGCTACCTCTATACAAATGCCAGGTCTTTCCTTTAGAGGCTCACTAAGACTCTTAATAAAGCCTGGGGTGAGAGCCTGTCCATCTACTGAAGAGACTAATCCTTTTTTAGGACCATGATTGCACTCTATACTTTGCTGCAGGTTGTCTACAACTAGCTGCTCTTCTACACCTTTTTGAGCAAAATGATTACACCTCTGGTGTAGGCTTACCACTGGCAATAATGATTCAGCCACACATGTGCCCTCTTCATTTGAATTTCCCGCACAATCTGTAATATCTACCATTGATGATGCATTGCTCCAGCAACCATCTGCAGCCAGCTCGTCCCTAGCCTTCATCCTAGATGTCATAACCTCATTGGCCATATCAAACGCTCTTACCATTTCATCTGCTTTGTCACCATCTTCTTCCTCTGAGTTGTTGTTTTGAATGAGTTGGATTACACCATTAACTTTGGAACAGACAGCTTCAACTAGCTCTTTAGAAGTTGTTTCTTTACAGCTAATACTACCATCCTCTGCACTCTGCTCTTCAAATACTCTTATGGGATAAACTCTTCCTTTGCACTCCAGGTTGATGCTTGTATTTATCGGATCCATAACATTTGTAACTATTCTGAATCTGCCACATCAAAATGATTTTGGTGTAAAAATATCACCATCTAAGAATGCCATCTCCCCCCATAGTCTTCCTATCTTCCTGAAGGTATTTGAGTTCCATAGGTTAGGGGGTACCCCAAAACAGCTGATCCAAACATGTCTCTCTTGCTGAAGGTGCATACCAGGACTCCACACTGTGATGTACTCACACCATTCATGAAACCAGTCCACAAACATAGACTTTTTACTCATCAAGTCTTCTTTGGAAAGGAATGAGAGAAACACATCTCACCCTCCTCCTTCTCTTACCTGCACATTCTACTCTCCTCTTTTGATGAGTTTGTTTTTCACTTGCAAAATAGTGTGATTTGATTTGAGTCTCATAATCATGCTCTCATAAAGCCAACCATTACCTATCTCTTCTACTCTGATAGTTGTCTTCAGAGAATCTGCGTTGATCTCCTTTGATAACTTCTACGAACGATCTTCCATCAGCGCCATGGTTTTAGATGTTGCTATTTGCCATAATAGATGTGTTCATTGCCACTATTTGTCTGGTTATTGGGGGTTTCAACCGCTGCCTTGCCTTCGTGTGTTTATCATACGCTGTAATTTTGACTGACAGAGATTTGTCATCTATCCACAAGCCATTTGCTTTTTGTTCTGCAAACCGTTCAGGAATGGCAGATGGCAAACACTGTGTTCCTAGGCGCACCAATGCACATGCAATGCAAAGAAACACATAAGTGAAATCAAAACAGGATATCACGAGTTCGAGTCAAGCTCTCTAAATTTCCCCAGCGGAGTCGCCAGAAACTGTAGACGTCCCCGAACGCCCCGGGAGGGTGAGTCCCGTTCTGTTCATTTGTGGGGTCACTACAGCTCGGACTCTCAAATTGTCATGGTTCTTAATCTGAACCAAAGAGTCCAAATCCGGCAAATCATTTTGAGAAACAGATTTTTGAAAAGTAGTGCCAAACATGGACTGCTTTGCCAGATACAGAGTCGCCACCTAAATATTTTTAAAATGGGGAAATTTAGGAAACCCTGACTCGGTGCCGAAGGCCACATATCCGTCATCATCGGAGTTGTCTCGGCTCGGGAACTTGGGTACGATCGGGGAAGGTCAGCTATGAGCACCCCCTTTCGCCCGGTCCGAAGACCGGCCTCTACTAACCATGATATCCGATTTTGAAAACGTTATGTGTTCTTATTCCATTTATTAGCCTAGAATTACTATGTTATGCGCGCAACAAACAAGTATAGACTAGATTGCCTAATTTGGAAAGAAACATTGCATATCCGTTCGTTTTGAAAATGCTTTGGAATTTGCTACTCGCAAGTAGGCTAAAACACGGATTTCAATGAGTTTTTCCAACTCAAACAATCAACCTTCACCCACAGGCATCCAAACAGTTTAACACATAAACATTTAGCCGCATGGCAAGCATACTGTCATGTTAACATTCACACACATGCGAGATGCTAAAGCATAAATACTTACATCGTACTCCGTGCCAAAACAGTAAACTAGTTAGCAAAACATGCGTGTCCTAGTTCATGCTAAATTGCCTAATGCAACACATACAGGATGCAATTAGATAGGCTCGGCTAATCTAAGCATGGCATATGAAATGCGATCAACTATCACATATTCAATATTTGATTTGAAGTACAAATGCAGTTAGCATGATGTGCCGAGCCTAATGCATGCAATACAAATGGATGCACACATGCATAGCATAAGGTATGCTAATTTAAACGTGCCCTAATCTACCATCGTAAGCAGGTAAATAAAAGGGAAGAAAGACGTGAGGTTGGAAGACATACAACACTCACGCACGCTTATTACAGATTTGCCCTCACTCGGAGGGACCAAATAAATATTACAAATTAATTAACTATGCAAGCTAATTAAATATTACAAATTAATTAATTTAATTAACAAATTAAATTAAGCTAAGAAAACAGATAAACCGCCTCGGGAAACGCGCCGCCATGCATAGGCTGCCTCTGTTTTCCTTCCTTCACTCCTCTGGAGGCTGTCAAAACCTCAGGACTGCATCCCTGGACACTGGGGAGTGCCACCGGCTGAGTGGAATTACCACCGGCAGTGGTGTGTGGCCATCGGCACAAAATGAAGCTGTCGGCAGAGGAATTATTGCCGGTCGGCACCTTACACTGCCGGTCGGCAGAGTGTTCCTGCAGAATCTGCAAATGACAACAACAGAGGGCAAGACAAAGCATGGCAGCACAATTCAAGGCATATATGCACCAACCATGTCCCTTATCATGATAATGACTCAAAGGGGCATGTGCCTCGATTCTCGGACCACCAATCACGCATTTCCATGCATGATGGTCCAAAGAACCAAGTATGCAACTTTGATTTCAAATGAAATGCAAACCAAATCAAACCAAAGTCCTAATCCCTATCACCAAATCAAGGGGCAAGGAATGCATGCAAAATGCAATGCAACCTAAGCATACAAGCTAAGGATGCAACATGGCATGGCAACTAACTTATGCAAGCATACAAGCATACATATGGCAATGCAAATGGATGCAAAGATGGACTTAAACATGAATTAGGCAACTCTAAATAGGCCTAAAACAGTAGCCATAATGCTAAAATGAGGGGCCAAATACATATGCACACATACACATGTTGAAAGGCCAACACTTGGGCACAAGTTGAACAACCCTCAAACACATTTGAAAAAGGGGAACATGGACTAATTAGCATGCAACATGAGCTCTAAAAATGCATGTTAGGATGGTGCCAAACCAAGCAACAAAATCAAGCCAAACATGCAACAAATAGTCCAAGTGTTCAAAGCAAACCAATGGGGCATTGAACTACACTTAGCAAGACCAAACATGGCACGGACTAAATGACTAAAAACAGAGTTTTGGGACATTAATACAAGGCCTAAGGACCACTTAGATGGCATCTAAATGACTCAAAAACAAAGGCATGCACAAACACCAAAACATGGAGCATTGCTACACAAGTTTCCAAAGCATTAAAGAGGCATGCAAGGCAATCAAACAAGCATGAAAATGGGACTGAAATAGCTTGTAGGGTGGCCCCAAATCACCAAAACAATGCAAAGATGCCATGCTATACATTCATATGCTCAAGGCCAACAAGCCTAAATACAAAGGAGCTATATGATGTATGCCAAATTCGACCCAAACAACCTAGGATAGACCTAGAACATGGCAAAACATGCACAAAATCTTCACGAGACTAAGCCTAAAACATGCTCCAACAAAGGCTAACAACCTAAGACATGTTAAGGCATAACAAGGCATTACAAGGCAACTATGCTAAGCATGCATGGAGTACCAAAACCAATTTAAAATCATGTTATATTATGGATATATAAGCATGAAAAACAGCCTAAACATGCTCAACACACACTCAAGCATAGGCTCTCTTAAGAGGCCAAAACATGCCCTTTTCAAGGACAACAAGGAGAGGGGGTGGCCCTCTCCTTCTTGGGACTTCAAGGCATCATCTTCACCACTGAAATCCCTCAAGATTTCAGTGGTGAAGAGACCCCAACACCAAAATCCCGGAGCTAGCACAAAAGGCCACAAAATGAGGCCTTTCAAGGCCTAAGGGGGGGTCAACCACCCTCAAACAATAAAACACTCTTAATAAACAATAAAGAGGGTCTAAAAACAGAACTTTTTTATGTTATACAATAAGCACAAAAACAGCTCTAAGACAGGTAGAAAATCAATGCAAAAATGGGGAATAAAGGTGTAAGTTTCTTACCCTTGATGATCCCTTCACAAATGGTGTTCCAATGGCCTTCTTTAGCTTGAATCCAACACCAAAACTTCAAAACCAGTCCCTTAGAACCTCAAGAGCCAAAGGAAGGTGAAACACTATGTGTTTGTGTGCAATAGTATGGACTAAACACACTAAAACACACACAAGAGGGAAAAAGAGAGAGATAATGTGTAACAAACCCTAACCCTAGGTCTCAAACCCTAACAATGGCTGTTTAAGCTCTCAAAATATCTCAAAATGTCTCACCCCCTCAGCCAAGAGACCTCTCTCTCTCTCTATATGGCACTTCTTGTCTTGTAAAGCTTACAAGACAAGCTTCATAAGAGGGAGATCCCTCCATACACGTGTATGGAGGGGAGCAAAAGCAAGACAGCTGTCTTAAAATATCTGCAAAAGCAGATGCACAGTAATCGGCTGGCCAAAAATGCCATCTTGGCCAAAAAGAGTGCCGGCCGGCACTAAAAAGTGCTGACCAGCAACAATTAGTGCCATTGCCGGTGGCCTCTAGCCACTGCCGGTGATGGGTGGGGATCGTCCACAAGCCCTACCCTGCCCTTCCAAGGCAAAACACAAGTGTTTGGTGCAAAACCAGACACTAAACGGTCGAGTTCGGAGATCCTGAGGCAAGGCACGCGAGCCGAGGCCTCCGGGAACTCCAAACGAACACAAACATGGATAATCACCGAGTGTTCAAACGGTGACGTCCAAGTCTTGAGGACGGTCAAAAATGGGGTGTCTACACATACGCTGTAATTTTGACTGACAGAGATTTGTCATCTATCCACAAGCCATTTGCTTTTTGTTCTGCAACATTAGCTGCAATAGAGCAGTCATAACGTACGAACCCAAATCGTGAGTTTGTGGCTTTCCTCCTCTTTTGTGGTATGAAGACGTCCTTGACCATGCCAAACTTGGTGAACAGATCATACAGGTTCCTTGGTGCCATGGATTCAGGCAAGTTGTCCACGAAGAGTGTAAACAAGCTTGCTCTTCGACCTTCAGACCATGAGTTATGATTTACTTGCCTTCCTCTTTGCTTCACCACTGGGATCCATCCACTAAGACTTCCTTTGCTAACCATTATCGAGTCTAACAATTTGGGTGGCTTTCGAAAAATTGAAAATAGAGAATATATACATATATACACCTTCTTAAGGGTGCAACGGCAGCAACTCACTCTAAATATATATACCTTTTTGGCATTACACATGTAATAATGGCTAAGTATAAAAATAGAATATAATACATTTACAGTTATTAGTCGAGATACGCGTAAATTGGTTTGAGCACTTGGTTATCCAAAAAAAAAATTGTTACTTTGGTCCTTAAAATTTTTAGGTTGGTTCAATTTGGTTCAATTTCAAGTGGATTGTCTCATTAGTTAACGGAAGGATACTAAAATGCACATGTGGTCCCTAAAGTATGTGTTCTGTGTCATTTTGGTTATTAAAATTTTTAATTTTGTCAATTTGGTCCCGCAAAGATTAATGAAAAAAAAAGATGAAACATAACCTTATAATATTGAGAAACAAAATTGACAAAATTAAAACTTTAAGAACTAAAATGAAATTTTTACTTTGGGGGCCATTGTTGAAATTTATAAGTATTTTGTTTATGATTTAAATGGCCATTTGGAATTGAACCAATTTGACCCAAATAGAAAATTACATGGACGAAATTGATAAAATTGAAATTTGAAGGATTAAAATGACATATAATGCATACTTTAGCAGCCATAGGTGTATTTTATTCTATAAAAATATATTCAAAATATTTAAATCTTGATGAAAATAACTTGTCATATAGCAATATTAGCCGTAACTATAAAACGGAAACAAAAAATCTTATACTTAAAAAAAATATAATGAGACCCACCACAATAATGAGCTCCACTACAAAAATACGCTCATAGATTGCCTAATAATCTCTATGTAAAACACTCAAACAAAATAATTAACAATCTTTCTTATGCATACAGTATAATATTCAATTAAATGAATGAGATAGTATTAGGGCTGCAAATGAACAAAACTATTCGTGAACAAATTCAAATTCGGCTTGATAAGAGCTTGTTCGAACTTGGTTCACACAAAAAAAATAAAAAAAATTTGCGTTCGAGTTTGAGCTCGAACTTGTTAAAATTTTAATAAATAAGCCCAAAATATACTAAAACTCAACTCGTTTAACATTTATTATTTATATATTAAATAATGTAAAAATATGTATAAAAAATAAGATAATTATGTTATTTATATATTTAAAAAATGTAAATATAATTAATAGCTAACTATAGATAATACATTTATATAATAGTGGCGGTAAATATTATTATTTTGGTAAAATATTGAATTTTTTTGGTATGTTTATATATATTGTATATATAATCGTATAATCAAAATTTCATATAGCGATTCCGGTTTCTAACTCGACCTTTATGGTGTTTCGGACTCGGGTCTTGTAGTTTAATGTTGTTGTTTACGTCTTTCCCTCTTATTGCCCCTTGAATTTAAGTTTCGGAATGCCATAGGCGAGTTTAGAGCAGGTTGGTTGGTAGATGGTTTAGAATGTTGTTGCCCAGAATTTTGGTCTTTCACTCAAGCGGGCCTTATTGTGCTCGAGCGGGGTTTACAATCTTTCAGTACTTTGTGCGTTTGCAAGAAATACTGCAGAAGTGTTTTTCACGCTCGAGCGGGGTTTCCAACGCTCGAGCGGCTGTGCGCTCTAGTGGTCCCTCTGGCGCTCGAGCGTCTGTCTAAAGTCTGTGAAAATATTGGAAGTGTGTATTCTACGCTCGAGCAGGCTCCATTGCGCTCGAGCGGGTATTGCTTTGTTGTTGTGCCTTGGCGCTCGAGTGGACCTCCTTGCGCTCGAGCGTGTATAAATTTTGTGTCTGACGCTCGAGCGTCACACTCTCCGCTCAAGCGGACTATACGTATATCAGATCGCATAAGTGACTTTTTAAATCACTTTTTCTGTCCTTTCTCTCTCTAAAACTTTCCAAAACCCTAAGTTGAGAGCTTGTCACTCTAAAATACCCTATCTCTCTACATTTTGACCTAGATCTAGTGGTCTCTTCACCCTCCTTCCTTCATTAAAGAGTTAGAGCTTCTCAAGATCTTCACTTTCATCCGAGTGGAAGTTGATTTCGGCATCTTTGAAGTTCATCTCTTGCTTGGCTCATCTTTTCTTCTTGAGGTAGGGATATTCTACTCTCCTTTATGAGTTTTAACATAAGTATTGGTCATTTTGTATAAATGGTGGGATTTAGGGTTTTTGGGTGAAGTTAGGGTTTGAAATTGAAATTATAAAGAGGGGTTTCCTAGTTTTGGCGTTCCAAGTGTATGTCTGGTCCCGAAAATGAGGTTATCGTGTATGATTGATGAAAATTGGCCTTGGGAGCAATATTTGAGAAAGAGGGAAAAATGCCCTAATTGGGATTTGTTGAACCAATTGCATAAATGATGAAATTATTATGGAAATATGGAATTCAATTGAGAATCATGAAATTGGAGGGGATTGTGATGAAATAGTGTAGTTTGGTTGATAAATCACTCACCTATGGAAAATGTAATACTTTATTTGTTTGATAAATATGTTTATCTATCTAGATATAACTGTTTTGGCCTATCGGTGGAGGATAATCATGATTGTTGTAGAACTGCATGATGATTAGGTAAATTGCAACTAATCAATTGGGTTGTGTCATTGAATATGACAGTTGGATTAACACATTGAATATGTGATGTGAATGATCATTGTATATGATAACGTGTTTAAATACATTGCATATGTATCTGTGTTTGGGAGAAGAAAGGGGATGTACTCTATTGTATGAGAGGAGATAGGGGATGTACTCCACTGTTTGGGAGGAGAAAGGGGATGGACCCCGGTGATAATTAAGTTGGCCAGAGTGTCCAGGGTGAAAGTCCTGAAACCTTTTATACATCTGAATGATGTTGATGATTGAAGTGTTGATAATATGAGTTGTAGCCTCATTTTGAATTGTTGATGAATTGAAGTATCGTCTATATGAGTTGTAGTCTCATTTCGAATTGTTCATAATTAAAATGTTGATAATATGAGTTGTAGTCTCATTTTGAATTATTTGAGTGAGTAATGACCCACGTTTATAAATTAACTTGGGTAAACGAATAGAGATGAATTTGAAATATGGATGTATTTGTCGGTAGTTTTGGTAAAGGGTGTAAATTGGCTTATAAGTGTTAACCATTTATTGAATGCTAATGTTTTAGTTATTTCTCATATTTGGTTTAGCATATCTCTACTGGGCTTTGGCTCACCCTACTTGGGACACCATTTTTCAGGTACAAGCGATATGCCGCCTCCAAGGTCTTAGATTGGGAGTTGTTGGAGTTGAAGACTCCATTTTGTTGTTTATGTTTTGTGTTTAATGTAAATCCAAGCCGAGGGCTTTTCATGTATAGAGTTAGAACTCTTCTTTCATTGTAACCAAGTGATAACTTGGAAAGATGTCAGCCTGTGGAGCACTTATTCTATTGTAAACATTTGGAATTACATGAAATACATTTTGAAATATTAACTCTGATGAATGGAAATGTAACTTATCTATCATGTTTATAGATCTATCGAATGATTGATTTATGTATTATTTGAGGGCGTTACAACTTGGTATCAGAGCGTACCGGGTTTGAATACTTTGGGTACATGGAAAGTTGTTAGTACCACAATGGGTTTGTCTCTCTTGTTAGAGACTATGTATGATGTTATGTGCTTATGTGACAACATATTTATATGACCATATGGGTATGAAATTTAGTTTCTAGGATGCTGATCGGGTCTATGGGTTTCTGGGAGTCCTGTTGGAAAGGCACTTGATCAATGCCATTTCTAATTAGAACTCTAGCAACGCCATGGGACAGTCATTATCCGGAAATGAAATTCGTATGTGCTTATGTGGAGTGAATTACAGTTGTCCACCGTATTAGGATGTGAGTGAAATAGCTTCGACACATTTGTGAATATGCTAATCCTTTTGTTACCTTTATTAGGATGTCAGGACGAGGACATGGTGGTAGGCGTGGTAGACTTAGGAGGCAGGAGATGCCTATATCGGATGAATTTCCAGCACATGAGGAGGGAGTTAGTCAGGCCAATGTGGCCGAACCAGTAGGTCAGCAGGCCATGGGCGCCTTAGTCGTGAGATGGTAGAAGCATTGAGGGAATCCATGGATATTCTCAGGGCTGAAAATCAAGTCCAGGCCCATGTAGCTGAGGCAGGGCTGTCCTTTCTGAAGAGGGAGTTCTTCTGGTCGAATCCACACGAGTTGTTGGATGATCCAAAGGAGCCACTGAAGGCTGATGAGTGGCTAGAACAGATGATGAAGATGTTTGAGATGCTTGGCATCGAAGATAGAGGTTTACGAGTGACCTTGGCATCCTTCCAGTTGAAGGGAGACACGGGTCAATGGTGGAATTTTGTGCGGGGGCGCATTGGAGGGACTTGGGAGGCTTTTATTGACGCCTTTCAGGAGAAGTTTTTGCCTTATACTATTAGGGAAAAGTTGAGGGACCAGTTCTGTCAGCTCAAGCAGCTGAATACACTAGTGTCGGAGTTTGAGGCCACCTTTACCAGCTTATCGAGGTTTGCACCAGAGTTGGTGGCGACCGAAAAGCGTAGGTGCTTGGAGTTTGAGAAGAAATTGAGGACCGGACTTATGTTTCGAGTGGTCGGGTCCATGATTAGGGAGTATGGGTGCCTTGTACAGGCAGCAGCCCATCTTGAGACCATTATGCATACCGAGGAGGAAAGAATGAGGGGCTCCAGGAGAAGTCAGAAAGGTCAGGGGGACGGTAAGAGGCAGAGGGTTCTAACCCTTAGCAGTCCCAGAGAGCACATTCTAGATCTACCTTTCTAGTACCGAGTTCAAGTTCTGGGAGAGGCGGTCAGGGAGACATCACTTGTTTCAAATGTGGTTAGTTGGGCCACAAGTCTCCAGCTTGCCCGCAGAGGGGAGGAGGGCAGAGAGTAATTTCTTCCTTGGCTCGTTCTCAAAGCCATAGTCAAGGTAGAGGCCAGCCACTCACTTGTTATCAGTGTGGGCAGGCGGGGCACCTGAAGAGGTTTTGCCCACAGTTGGGTGGCACATCTAGTGCGTCTGGTTCGAGGCAGACACAGAGTCATCAGCCAGCTCAGTCAGTTCAGGCCTCAAGGGCCAATCAGGGAGCCTCTTCGACTCAGTCTAGGCAGCAATCTTATGCTCCGAGAGGTGAGCAGGTAGATGTAGACGTCCCCGAACGTCCCGGGAGAAATCCCGTTTTGTTCATTGGGCTCACTACAGCTCGGACTCAAATGTCATAGTCCTGAATCTAATCTTGCAAAGTGCAATACAAGATCGATAAATCACCAAAGAGTCCAAATCCGGCAAATCGTTTTGAAAAACTGATTTTTCGAAAGAAGTGCCAAACATGGACTCTTTTGCCAGATACAGAGTCGCCACCTAAATATTTTATTTTGGGAGAATTTAGAAAACCCAGACTCGTGCCTAAGGCCACGTGTCCGTCATCACCAAAGTTGCCTCGGCTCGGGAACTTAGGTACGATTGGGGAAGGTCATTTCATGAGCACCCCCACTCGCCCAATCAAAGATCGACCACTACTAAGCATGATATCTTGTTTTTGAAAACGCACGTGCTCTTATCCCGGTTATTAACCTACTAAGCATGATATCTTGTTTCGACAAATTATTCCAACTCAAGCAACCCAACCTTCACTCACAGGCATTCAGACAGTTATATCACATAAGCACATAGCCTCATGGTAAGCATGCTATCATGGCAGTCACTTACACGCATGCAAGGATGCTAAAGCATAAACACTTACCGAGTACTTCGAGCCAAAGAAAGAAGCTAATTAGAAAACATGCATGAATCCTAACTATACTGAGATGCCTAATGCAACACATGCAAAAATGCAACTACAATAGGCTCGGCTATTCTAAGATGGCATATGAGATACAACAATCAATACATGTATTCAACTTGGAATTGAAATACAATGCAGTTAGCATGATGCGCCGAGCCCGGTGCATGCGAAATAGATGAATGGATGCAAACATACGAGCATAAGGATGCTAATTTAAACGTTCCCTAAAACTAACCATCATAAGCTGGTAAATAAAAGGGAGAAAGACGTGGGGTTGGAAGGCATGCATCACACACACGCACACTTATTACAACATTGCCCTCTCTCGGAGGGTCCGAATGAATAATACAGAATCAACTAGCTAATCTAAGCTAATTTAACTAATTATTACACAACCAAAATGAATAACGAATTACGGCTAATTATTACACAACATAATTACTTAACAAATTAACTAAGTAAGCAATAAAAATAGCATGCAAGTCTATATGCAATGGACTGCCTTAGCTCCGCCTTCAATGATAAGGAATGCATGCATGCTCGAGTCGCCTTGCCGAAAAATCCATCGCGATGCCCCGATTTACCTCTGTTTGCAATTGGTCCCAGAATACTGTACAAAACTCCAGAAGGCTGAAACTCCACCATGCTGTAGGGATACTATTGACCAGTTTTTGCTGCTGGCTTCCAGTTTGCTGCAACAGAGAGCAAAAAAGGGGCATGACAAAGTATTTTCAACATATGTGTGCACGACCACTCTCCCTATCATTGCATAATCGATCCTCATGCCACCAATCACGCATCTCGATGCATGATGGCGAGGAGTCGAATTGCGTGACTTAATGTGAAATGGATGCACGAATGAACATAGTAAGGTCTAAACTCCATCATGGGTAATCAAGAGTGTCAGCGACCGGGAATCGAAGTACATTTCGTCACTTTGAGTACGAAACGTCCCTCGTTTCCCGTGTTTGGACTAAACCCTACTCCAAACACTATGCAATAACTAGAATGGCATGGCATGCAAACACAATGCAACAACTAGCATGCAATCCTAAATGAAATGCAACTAAGACATGCAAACATGCAAGGAATGACATGCAAAGGTGCAACTAGCATACGCAATGCTATGAACTATGAAAGGCATACTCAATGCACATGACGCTATATAGCATACATAACGCACATATGACGATGGACATACACAAAGGCATAATCAAGGCATACACAATGCGACGATCAAGCATGCGACAACATGGACATGGCATACACAATGCAAGATGGACTTAAACTAAAATGAATGGGCCTCAGCCACACTCAAATCAGTGGCCAAACATGATGAAATTACACAACGAAAACACATGCAGATATGCACAAATGCAAGGGACCAAACCTAAGGTACCAAATGCAACTCTACCAAAGCATGGCAAGGGATGAAATATGGCATACAATCACACATTTTTCAGCTCTGAAATGACATGCAAGATGGTCCCGAATCATGTAAACACCTCACACAATGCATGCTAGATGGTCCGGATACCGAAACTAGTGAAGCGCATTACACTAGAGGTACACAAAGCAATGCTCAAATGACCCAACCAGCCCCAAACAGTCCCTATGCAGGTCCAAGACAGTGGGAAAATGGTTTAAAATGATGGATCAAAATGCATAAAAATGAAGCTCATGCAATGGTCCATAAATGAGGTATTCATGCATAACTCTCAAACACATTTAAAGAATGGAAAACATGGAAATATGGCACAAGTATAGGCCTTGAAATGACATGCTCAATGGCCCCAAAACATGAAAACACCTCAGTATAAGCATGCAATAGGCTTCAAAACTCAAGGCTAGGAAAGGGTATTACACTACAACCATGCATAGCAAGCATCATTCGACCATGAGGCATAAAAATAGAGCTAAGGCAGTCCAAAACATGCACAAAATCAGTTTAAGGCATGGCCAAAAAGTGCTAGAATCAAAGACCAAAATAGTATGCAATACAAGCTAGTGAAGAGGGTTTACACTACAAGTATATGAAGCATTCAAGAGGTCACTAAACCAGAAAAATTTAGAGGTATGACATGCCAAATAAAGCCCAAAAACTCATTGAAACATGGTCAATGCATGCAAGAATGACATGCTCCTTTGATAGGCTATGAAGAGGGTTATTCTATACATGCAAGATGGACACCCAATATGGCAAAACAAGCTTTGACAGAGCCTATGCAGGTCCTAAAACTCACCAAAAATGGCCTGAAACATGGCTTGGAAGCATGCAAATAAGGGCTCCTTTGTTAGGCCAAATATGCTAGAAATCAAAACAAGGAGAGAGAGGGTCACCCCTCTCTGATTTTGGCTCTCAAAAACACATAATAACCACTGAAAATCTTCTGGATTTCAGTGGTCAAAAGGACAAACAAAGCTCAAAACAAAGTCCTTAATGCATGGCTCAAAACAAGGTGAAATGAAGCATGCGAGGGGGTAGATGACCCCCAATAGAAAAATGATCTTAAACAAACATGTTAAGGACCTCAAAAGAAGACTTTTTCCAGTTTATGAAAAAGCTCAAATATGCTTCCAAGTATGGCTAAAAGATGAAGCAAAATAAAGCCTTAAAAGGGAGAAAGTGTGTTACCCTTGTAGCTCAGCAACTCCAGCAGCTTCTGGACAAAAAATGTAGCTCTTCAACCTCTGAAAAAGGCCTCCAAGAAGCTTAGGTTGGTGATGGAGGGGTTAGGCTAGGAGATGATGTGCAAAGGGCCAAAAACTTCACACTTTCTAAGCCTAAAGGGAGAGATATAGAGGGAGATATATGTATATGCCTTAGAGAATTTTAGAACCCTCTACACGAAAGGGAAGGCCTTCCTTTATAGACAAGGGAGGCTAAAGCTTCTTCAAGAAGCTTAAAACCTAGGGCCAATATCCTCCATACACATGTATGGAGGATGCAGTCTGTGCCTCCCAGCTGGCACAGCTGGAACCAACTTACTGAGACAGAAAAGGTAGGAGCTGGCCGACCAGTTCAGGTGGTCGGCCGACCACTTGCTCTGGTCGGCCGACCAGGTTCAAAAGGTTTAGGTCTCAAAAGCTGGTCGGCAGCCTCCTAGGGTGGTCTCCTCACTCAATGCAAGCTAGTGGTATGGTGGGAGACCAGCAATTGTGGCCCAAAAATGAGGGAGACCAGTTACTTGACAAGAAAATTGGTCGGCGGGGGAAAAGTGGTCTCCAAGGAGAAAAGGTGGTCTCCCACCCTTGTACCACCTTCTAAACAATGAAAATAGGGTCCATGCCAAAAATGAACCAAGACGGATGCAAAACGAGGGTTCGGGGGCCAAAACGCGCAGTCAGGTGCCCCGAAAACTGACTGTTAAGCATCGAAAGTGGCATGCGACCACGAAGGTGGTCTCCCGGGCCACAGTGTCCCTCTAGAGAGAGGAAACAAGGTGTGTGCCAAAAACCGGAGCAAACGGAGAAAGTTAAGCGGTCCCGAACCGAGGCGCGCGGCCGACGACTCCGAAAATCAAAAACTGGTCTCCAAACGGGAAAAGTGGCCTACGACCACGAAAAGTAGCCTACGGCCACTGAGAGATGGTCTACGAGACCTCTCCCTCTCTTCGGGATGAGAAAACAGAACCTGGTTCGTAAACCGAGGCAAAGCACAAAAGAGTCCCGAAGTCCAGAGGCAAGGCTCTGAGTCGAGACTCCGTAACCTCAGAACGAGCACAACATGCGCAATCACCAAGCGCTCAATCGATGACGTCTGAGTCTTAAGGTCGGTAAAAAATGGGGTGTCTATAGTAGATCAGAGGCCTACGGGGTGTGTGTATGCCGTTACAGTGCCTGATCTTGTACCTGCTCCATCAGTGATGAGAGGTACCTTTTTGTTTTGCAACTTGGTTGCTAATGTGTTAATTGATACAGGTGCATCCCACTCTTTTATATCTTCTGCATTTGTATCTGTTTTTGGATTAGAGTTGGCGCAGTTAACATCTCTTATTTGTGTGGTATCACCCATTGGGGGCGAGATGGTTTTGAAACAGGGGTGTCGGGGTTGTGATATAGAGGTCGCCGATCGTCGACTTCCCTTATCTTTTGTAGTGATGGATATGTCTGGGTTTGATGTGATTTTGGGTATGGACTGGCTATTGTCATACCGGGCTGTTATAGACTACTATAGTCAGAGGGTTACTGTATGTACCTTGAATGGAGATTGTTTTCATTTCTTGGGGGATCGGGTTGGTAGGGTTTTGCCACCGGTGTATGATCCATGAGGGTGGAGTGAGCTTAGTTGTCTTCTCGTTAGCTGTATAAATAGTGAGTGTGATGAGATCCAGATTGAGTTGCCCAGAGTGGCTTGTGAGTACTCAGACGTCTTTCCCGAGGATCTTGTTAGTTTACCACCCCATCGAAAGATCGAGTTCTCTATAGACCTAGTGCCTGGTACGGCACTGATTTCCATGGCATCGTATCGTTTTGCCCTAGCCGAGTTGAGTGAGTTGAAGGTTCAGCTCTAGGAGTTGCTAGATAAGGGCTTTATCCGTCCTAGTACTTTGCCGTGGGGAGCGCCGACCCTCTTTGCTAAAAAGAAAGATGGGGCTTTAAGACTTTGTATTGATTACCGAAAGTTGAATCGGGCTACGGTTAAGAATAAGTACCCTATGCCTCGTATAGTTGATCTGTTGGATCAGTTGAAAGGATCCCGTTGTTTCTCTAAGATAGACTTGAGATCGGGTTACCATCAGTTGAGGATCAGGGAGGAGGATATCCCGAAGACGATATTCCATACGCGGTATGGCCATTATGAGTTTCGGGTGATGCCTTTTGGGCTCACGAATGCACCGACTGTGTTTATGGACTTGATGAACCGGATCTTCCGGGAGTTCTTAGATCGCTTTGTGGTCATTTTCGTGGACGACATTCAAATTTATTCACCTTCTGGGGAGGAGCACGAGGAACACTTGCGAGTGGTGCTTGAGTTACTTAGAGCCTATAAGCTGCATGCTAAGTTTGGAAAGTGTGAGTTTTGGCTGAAAGAGGTTAAGTTCTTAGGCCATGTGGTATTTGAGGAATGGGTGACTGTAGATTCATCCAAAATAGAGGCGGTGCAAGATTGGGCACAACCTAAGAATGTCTTTGAGATTCGTAGTTTCTTGGGATTGGCCAGGTATTACCGTTGGTTTGTGAAGGATTTCTCCAAGCTAGCTTCGCCTTTGACTAGATTGATGCGAAAAGGGGTCAAATTTTTGTGGAGTGAGACTTGTGAAAAGTCGTTCCGAGAGCTTAAGGTTAGACTTACCACCGCTCCAGTCTTGATTATTCTGGAGAGGGGTGTGGGTTATGCAATGTATTGTGATGCCTCACGATAGGGTTTGGGTTGTGTGTTGATGCAAGAAGGGAAAGTAATGGCCTATGGCACTCGTCAGTTAAAAACACACGAGAGGAATTACCCCGCTCATCACCTAGAGTTAGCAGCTGTGATTTTTTCTTTGAAGATTTGGAGGCACTACCTTTATGGTGAGAGATTCGAGATGTTCTCAGATCATAAGAGTTTGAAGTATTTGTTTACACAGAAGGACTTGAATTTGAGGTGGGGAAGGTGGATAGAGTTCATAGAGGATTATGACTTCAAGTTGCATTATCATCCGAGGAAGGCCAATATTCTGGCCGATGCCCTAAGTAGGACATCCGTTAGTGATGTAGCTTGTATTGCTATTCGAGAATGGGAGATGTTGGGGGCTCTTAGCGAGTTTGACTTACATCTGGGCGAGTCCGTTGAATCTGCAGCCTTGTTTTCTATAGTTGCACAACCTACACTTGTGAACTGAGTGTTAGAAGCGCAGATGAGTGATTTTGAGGTAGAATCCCGCCGGGAAAAGATCTCCAGTGGAAAAGTTGAGAAGAGTCTGACTATGTATCCCGACCTGAGTGTAAGATACTGAGACCGCTTGTTTGTGCCGGAGTCTTGTCGAGAGGAAGTACTTTGAGAGTTTCATCATTCACGCCTTGCGGTGAATCCGGGAGGCACAAAGATGTATCATGATCTGAGTCGCCAGTTTTGGCGGAGGGGTATGAAGAAGGATGTGGCGGTGTTTGTGTCAAAGTGCCTTACTTGTCAGCAAGTGAAGGCCAAGCATCAGAGGCTAGCGGGTTTGTTACAACCCTTGCCTATAGCCAAGTGGAAATGGGAGAATGTCACGATGAACTTCGTTGTAGGTCTTTCGAGGACTTAACGGGGTAGTGATGCCATTTGGGTGGTAGTGGACCGGTTGACTAAGTCGGCGCACTTTATTCCTATGCGCATAAGAGATTCAGTAGATTACCTTGCCAACTTGTATATTCGGGACATAGTGAGGTTGCACGGAGTCCCAGTGTCGATTGTCTTAGATAGAGATCCGCGTTTTACTGCTAGGTTGTGGTAGAGTTTGCAGAGTGCCTTGGGCAGTAGATTGACTTTTTGTACGGCTTACCATCCTCAAACTGACGGGCAGTCAGAGTGCACCATTCAGATACTTGAGGATATGCTTCGAGGCTGTGTCCTTGACTTTAAAGGGTCGTGGGAGAGACACTTACTCTTAATGGAGTTTGCCTATAACAACAGTTTCCAATCGAGTATTGGCATGGCACCGTTTAAGACCTTGTATGGCCGACCGTGTAGATCTCCTGTGTATTGGGCCGAGGTGGGTGATGCACCTTTGTTGGGCCCGGAGTTGGTGCGAGAAACGACAGAGAAGGTAGCACTTATCCGTTGGAGGCTAGTTATAGCCTAGAGTCGCCAAAGGAGTTATGCCGACCGTAAGAGGAGGCCTTTGTCATTTGAAGTGGGTGACCACGTCTTTTTGAAAATATCACCTAGGCAGGGTTTGATGAGGTTTGGGAAGAGTGGGAAGTTGTCCCCTGGTTTATTGGCCCTTTTGAGATCCTTGAGCGGATTGGGAAGGTTACATACCATTTAGCTTTACCGCTGCAGTTGTCCGGAGTGCATGACGTGTTTCATGTTAGTATGCTTTGGAAATATGAGCCGGATCCATCACATGTATTGGATTAGACCGACTTAGAGGTAGACGAGGATGCATCATATAAGGAGAGACTGGTGAGGGTCTTAGATAGACGGGACCAAGTCTTGCGAGGCAAGATGATTCCCTTGGTCAAGGTTTTGTGGAAACATCACGGAGTTGAGGAAGCAACTTGGGAGCGTGAATTGGAAGTTCGAGAAAAATATCCGAACCTATTTATTGATGTTTGAGGGGATGTTGTAATATTGGTTTTGTTAGTGAACCATAATACATTGTACATGTTTTGGATTATGGAGGTATTGTATTCAATGTTAATGAAAAATATGAACATTGTATATGTATAAATTGTTAGAACATTGCATATGTTTGGGAATATGGAATATCACATGTATTTTGTTACCTTGGTAGCATTGTATATGCCATGTACACTTCCTGAAAATTTGAACTTTGAATAATCATTGTTAATGTTTTGGAAATTGTAAATCTCGTTCCAAGTTGGGGCTCGTGTATCGAGTCGATGAAAATAAATGGCTGGAGGATGGGTCATGATGTTGGATTTGTAAGAATAACATGGTTGAGAATGACCAAACGTTGATTTTGAACTTAATTTGTAATTTCGGGGACGAAATTCTTTGAGGAGGGGAGGTTATAGCGATCCTAGTTTCTAACTCGACCTTTATGGTGTTTCGGACTTGGGTCTTGTAGTTTAATGTTGTTGTTTACGTCTATCCCTCTTATTGCCCCTTGAATTTAAGTTTCAGAATGCCTTGGGCGAGTTCTGAACAGGTTGGTTGGTAGATGGTTTAGAATGTTGTTGCCCAGAATTTTGGTCTTCCGCTCGAGCGGGCGTTATTGCGCTTGAGCGGGTTTGCAATCTTTCAGTACTTTGTGCGTCTGCAAGAAATACTGCAAAAGTGTTTTTCACACTCGAGCGGGGTTTCCAATGCTCGAGCGGGTGTGCGCACTAGCAGTCCCTTTGGCGCTTGAGCGTTTGTCTGAGGTCTGTGAAAATACTGGAAGTGGGTATTCTACGCTCGAGTGGGCTTCATTGCGCTCGAGCGGGTATTACTTTGTTGTTGTGCCTTGGCACTCGAGCGGACCTTCTTGCGCTCAAGCGTGTATAAATTTTTTGTCTGACGCTCGAGCGTCACACTCTCTGCTCGAGCGGACTGTACGTATATCAGATCGCGTAAGTGACTTTTTAAATCACTTTTTCTGTTCTTTCTCTGTCTAAAACATTCCAAAACCCTAAGTTGAGAGCTTCTCACTCTAAACTACCCTCTTTCTCTACATTTTGACCTAGATCTAGTGGTTTCTTCACCCTCCTTCCTTCATTAAAGAGTTGGAGCTTCTCAAGATCTCCATTTTCATCTGAGTGGAAGTTGATTTCGGCGTCTTTGGAGTTCATCTCTTGCTTGGCTCATCTTTTCTTCTTGAGGTAGGGATATTCTACTCTCTTTTATGAGTTTTAACATAAGTATTGGTCATTTTGTATAAATGGTGGGATTTGGGGCTTTGGGGTGAAGTTAGGGTTTGAAATTGAAATTATAAAAGAGGGGTTTCCTACTTTTGGGGTTCCAAGTGTATGTGTGGTCCCTAAAATGAGGTTACCGTTTATGATTGATGAAAATTGGCCTTGGGAGCAATATTTGAGAAAGAGGGAAAAATGCCCTAATTGGGATTTGTTAAACCAATTGCATAAATGACAAAATTATTATGGAAATATGGAATTCAATTGAGAATCATGAAATTGGAGGGCATTGTGATGAAATAGTGTAGTTTGGTTGATAAATCACTCACCTATGGAAAATGTAATACTTTATCTGTTTGATAAATTTGTTTATCTATCTAGATATAACTGTTTTGGGCTATCAGTGGAGGATAGTCATGATTGTTGTAGAACTGCATGATGATTAGGTAAATTGAAACTAATTAATTGGGTTATGTCATTGAATATGACGGTTGGATTAACACATTGAATATGTGATGTGAATGATCATTGTATATGATAACGTGTTTAAATATATTGCATATGTATGTGTTTGGGAGAAGAAAGGGGATGTACTCCATTGTGTGGGAGGAGATAGGGGATGTACTCCATTGTTTGGGAGGAGAAAGGGGATGGACTCCAGTGATAATTAAGTTGGCCGGAGTGTCCATGGTGAAAGTCCTGAAACCTTTTATACATCTGAATGATGTTGATGATTGAAGTGTTGATAATATGAGTGTTGTAGCCTCATTTTGAATTTTGATGAATTGAAGTGTTGTCTATATGAGTTGTAGTCTCATTTCAAATTGTTAATAATTGAAACGTTGATAATATGAGCTGTAGTCTCATTTTAAATTATTTGAGTGAATAATGACCCACATTTATAAATTAACCTGGGTAAACGAATAGAGATGAATTTGAAATATGGATGTATTTGTCGGTAGTTTTGGTAAAGGGCGTAAATCGGCTTATGAGTGTTAACCATTTATTGGATGCTAATGTTTTAGTTATTTCTCATATTTGGTTTAGCATATCTCTACTGGGCTTTGGCTCACCCTACTTGGGACACCATTTTTAAGGTACAGGCGATATGCCGCCTCCAAGGTCTTAGATTGGGAGTTGTTGGAGTTGAAGATTCTGTTTTGTTGCTTATGTTTTGTGTTTAATGTAAATCCAAGCCGAGGGCTTTGCATGTATAGAGTTATAACTCTTCTTTTGTTGTAACCAAGTGATAACTTGGAAAGATGCCAGCCTGTAGAGCACTTATTCTATTGTAAACATTTGGAATTACATGAAATACCTATTGAAATATTAACTCTGATGAATGGAAATGTAACTTATCTGTCATGTTTATAGATCAATCGAATGATTGATTTATGTATTATTTGAGGGTGTTACATTTCAATTATAACTTTAGTCCAATACACAAGTATGAATTTATAAATTTTTTTGCTCGTTAAGGCTTGTAAACAGGCTCCAGCTTGAATCAAGCCTAAGCCAACTCGACTCGGGCTTATTCGTTAAATTTTTATTGAGCTTGAGTTGGAGTTTGAGTTCAAACTCGTTAAAATTTTAATAAAGAAACTTAAACATAAAAAAATTCAGCTCAACTCGACTCATTTACAACACTAGACAGCATCAACTTCAACTCTCTATATTGCTTATTTATTACATGCAACATAAAAAGTGTGGAAAATATGAGTTAATAATATTAAATTTTAAAATTAAAATAACATATGTGCATTTATGCACCAACAGATTTGATTGAATTTTATGAATTAAAATTCTCTCCATTCCATGGTTGTAATGGAGGATATTCATTATATCGTCTAAGGGTAATGAAATAATTATGAAAATTTATTAATATTTTAAATTTAGAAAGAATATAATTACAAACTCTTAGATATTGAAATGGATATTTTCCATTAAAATTTTGTAATGAAAATGGAGAGGATCACAATTTGAATTTTTTTCCTTGTTTACTACATTCAACATAAAAGCATGGCAATTATTACGATAGAGTAAGTCTATACACATGCGGATCCCACACTTTCTCATTCTGTGTTTAGTTTATGTTTTCCTAACATTATATAAACATCATATATATGAGTTTATCAAGATTTAAAATTAAATTAACATATGTATATGTATGCATCAATAGATTTGATAGGATTTTATTTCCTTTCCTTTATCTATTTGAAAGCAATCATCCTTGTAATATATATACCTCTCATGTATGATTGTAGAACAGTACTAAACAATACAAACTCTTTCTCTTATATAGCTTTCTCTTTATCTGCTTTTCCTTCTCATCCATATTGTAACATATACAATGGTGAGAAGTGCTTCCACCATTTAGTTTCTATCTATATTTTTAGTGAAAAAATCATTGCATTCTTAAAAAAAAAAAAGTTTTCTTTCTTCTTCTTTTGTGCATGTGCATGCATTTGTGTGCACACATGTGTCTAAGGATACAATTTGATGTTTTTCTTGCAGGAGATATTTCACATTGTTATAGTATGTTGTATTGCTGCATTTGGTTTAGGCATCAGAATAGAGGATGTTGGGGCAGTAAGTTTTAATGTGATTGATTATGGTCCAGTTAGAAATGGTGTAACTAATGATACACAAGTAAATCTTCAAAGCATTCTAATTAAAAATATACAATGAAATAACAATATTTTGGAAAAATTATATGCAAAAAATCCAAAAGCTTGAGTTTTGTGATAAAATAAATCTTAAGTTTTTTATTTTGTCAATTTAAACCATAATCTTTTGATTTGTTTTCAATCTGCACCATTTGCCTATTTTTGTTAATTAAAACTGATGAAATAAATATTCTAGTCATGAAACTCAATGAAATGATATTTAGACATGATTTATATATCTACATTAACAAATGGTTTACATTGAAAATAAATTTAAAAATTAGGATTTAAATTGATAAAATTAAAAATTTAGAGTTTATTTTGTTGCTAACTCAAACCTTGTTTTATTTATTTATTTATTCTTTTCCCTTTTTCGTGGTAATATTCCCCAATATTTTTTAGTTCTTGCTGATGCAAAGCTGTTTCTAGTTGTTGTTGCTGCTGCAGAGTTATCTTGGCTGTTTGATTGGTGGTGTTTTTTTTTTTTTTTTTTTCCCAAGTTTTCTTTTACTTTCTTGGTTGTTTGATTGGACTCTCTCTAATCTTGGGCTAAGTGCTGGTATATGATTGTGCTAGCTCTTCAGTGCAAACCTAGTTGGGACTGTTGAGTTTAGCTATGACGCTTGATACACTCCCCTGCTTTATTGGTGTAAGTTCTTCGCTTGTATATAACTTCTTCACCTATAAAGTTTCATTTTTGTTGATAAAAAAAAAAGAAAAAGAAAAAAAAAAGGGTTATGGATTGGATTGGGTTGGGTGTTCAAGAAAGTGGGTTTGGTGGTGTTTAATTGTGGTGTGTTCAGAAAAGTGGGTTAAGGTGTTTAATATAAAGCATTGGGATGAATTACATAACAACAACAACAACAACAACAACAATAATAATAATAATAACAAAATAATAATAATAATAATAAAATTTTAGGGTGTTCAACATTGGTTGTATAGTTGCCCCTCATAACTGAAGGTGGTTGTTGGCTTGTGGATGTGGTGGCCAAAGGAGGTCATTGGCGGTGATGGTCGGATGTGGTACCTAGTGGTGGTGATGAATGGTGGGTGATGGCTAAAGGGGTTGGGAGAAGAAGGAAAGAATGGATTTTTTATTTTTATTTTTTGTTTTTTATTTTTACTAAATAAGTGAAACTATTTTTTTGTTATTATAAATTTTTTAATAAAATTTATAAATTGTTTATTAGTTTTTTTTTCATGAAAGTAGTTTTTGTTTATGCCTTTCAATTTTATTTTATTTTTTGTAATTATAAATGTTAAAATTATTTGGTATAACCGTTGTTTTTTTATATTTAAATAATCTTATTTAGGCCAACATGGCTTGATAACCTAATGAATTATGCAAATTAAGGGAAGGAAAGAGAAAAAGAATTTGACAAAATTGTTTTTTTATATTATAATATATATGCATCAAAAAGGCATTTATGAATATAGCGATCCGAGTTTTACCTCGACCTTTGTTATGTTTTGGACTCGGGTTCTGTGGTTGTATGTTGTTGTTTATATCTTATTTCCATCCTTTAAGTCTTTGTATTTGAGTTTTGGGACATGTTGGGTGAGTTCATAACAAGTTGGTTGTGAGTTGGTACAAGTGGTTGCCGCCCAGATTTTGGTCTCTTCGCTCGAGTGAGGCTTTTTGCACTCGAGCGAGCCTTGTGTGGTCTGTCTCTTCGCTTGAGCAAGCACTCTTGCGCTCGAGCATGCGTCTACATCTCTGAAAGACCTGAAGGTTGGTATTCTTCGCTCGAGCGAGATTTCTTGCGCTCGAGCGAGAACTCTTGTGCTCGAGCGTGCTTCGGCGTTGTAGACCTGAAGTTTTACATTGTTCACTCAAGCGATGCTTCTTGCGCTCGAGCAAGGTTCTTTTGTGTCTAGTTGCTCGAGCGACAACTCCTTCGCTCGAGTGAGCCTCGCATATATCAGTTCGCAGCAGCGTGATTTTATATCACTTTTTGATTTTTTTCTTCTTCAAAAACCGTTGATCGGAAGCTCCTCTCTCTAAACTCTCTCTCTCTCTCCACAAATACACCTTGTTCTAGGGTCTTTCTACCCTACTCTCTTTGTTAAAAACCTAGAGCATTGCGTGGGCTATCTTTTGATCCGAAAAAGTTTGGATTTGGAGCATCTTGGGTTTCTCTCTTCTTCTCCTTTGAGCTTCTCTATTTGAGGTAGGGATAAACTACTATTTATTATGAGTTTTAACCTAGACATGTGTCATTTTGTATAAATGGTTGGATTTGGGAAGTTTGGGTGAAGTTAGTGTTTGAGTGTTGATTTGTAAAAGAGGGGTTTTAAATTTTGAACTCCATATGTGTATGTGGGGTCTTAGAAATGGGGTTATTGGTGTATAATTATTGAAGTGGTAAGGTACAGACCTTTGGGTCAATGTTTTGGAGTTTAGGAAAAATGCCCTAATGTGAATTAAAGAAATTATTTGTATAAATACAGAAATCATTGTGAAAATGTGAAATTGGTTTGGAAATTATGAAATTGGGGGAAAATGTGATTAAATGGTGTAGTTGGATTGATAAATCACACACCCATGAAAAAGTTGATAAATTATCTGTTTGTTAGAATTATTTATCTGTTTAGAAATAACTGTTTTAGGCTATCGGTGGAGGATAGCCATGATTGTTGTAGAAATTGCATGATGAATAGGTAAATTGAAACTAATCGATTGGATTATGTCATTGAATATGACGGTTGGATTAACACATTGAATATGTGATTTAATTGGTCATTGTATATGACAATGTGTTTAAATACATTGCATATGTACTCCATTATTTGGGAGGAGATAGGGGATGTACTCCATTGTTTGGGGGGAGATAGGGGATGGACTCCATTGATAATTAAGTTGGCCGGAGTGTCTAGGGTGGAAGTCCCGAAATCTTATATATATTTGGGTGCCGGTTCCCTCGGATGTAGTTCCGTAAAATGGGAAGAAAATAGAAGTGTATGACTGATGTTTATGATTGAAGCGTTGATAATATGAGTTGTAGTCTCATTTTGAATTGTTTGGATGAAAAGGAGCCATGTTAATGAATTGATTTGGATAAATAAATGGAAGTGGATTGAAATATGGATGTAAATGTTGATTGGTTATGGAAAGGGCGTAAGTTGGTCTACAATTGTTAAACATTTATCGGATGCTAATGTTTTAGTTAATTCTCATATACTGTTTAACATATCTCTACTGGGCTTTGGCTTACCCTTCTTGGGACACCATTTTTTAGGTACAAAGGACATGTCGCCTCCATGATCTTAGTTTCGGAGGTTTAGGAGTTGAAGGCTCCATTTTGATATTTTGTTTTGATGTTAAATGTAAATACAAGCCGAGGGCTTTATGTGTAAAAGAGTTAGGACTCTTATTTTGTTGTAACCAAGTTATTACTTGGAAAGATGTAAGCCCGTAGGGCACTCATTTTGTTATTAAAAGTTAACGTTATATGTAATATCTTTTGTAAAGAAGACTCTAATGAATGAACATAACTTCTCTATTATGTTTATGGATCTTATGAATGATTGTTTCATGTTATATTTTGGGGGCGTTACAACTTGGTATTAGAGCGTACCGGGTTTGAATACTTCGGGTACGTGGGAAGTGGTTAGTACCACAATGGGTTTGTCTCGCTTGTTAGAGACTTATGTATGATGTTATGTGTTTATGTGATAACATGTTTATGTGACCATATGGGTATGTGCTTTGGTTTCTAGGATGTTGATTGGGTCCATGGGTTTCTGGGAGTCCCGTTGGAAAGTGTAGACGTCCCCGAATGCCTCGGGAGGGTGAGTCCCGTTCCGTTTGTATTGGGCTCACTACATTTCGGACTCAAATTGTCACGGTTCTTAATCGGAACCAAAGAGTCCAAATCTGGCAAATCGTTTTGAGAAAACAGATTTTTAGAAAAAGAAGTGCCAAACATGGACTGCTTTGCCAAATACAGAGTCGCCACCTAAATATTTTATTTTGGGGAATTTAGGAAACCCTGACTCGGTGCCAAAGGTCACGTGTCCGTCGTCACCAAAGTTGCCTCGACTCGGGAACTCGGGTACGATTGGGGAAGGTCAGCTATGAGCACCCCCTCTCGCCCGATCAAAGATCGGCCTCTACTAACCGTGATATCTTGTTTTGAAGGCATTATGTGTTCTTATTCCAGTTATTAGCCTAGAATTACTATGTTATGCGCACAGCAAATAAGTATAGACCAAATCGCCTAAATTGAAACAAAAAATTTCATGTTTGTTTTGAAAATGGTTTGCTACTCGCAAGTAGGCTAAAATGCAGGTTTTGCCACCCTCAAGTGGGCTTTTAGAAAAGATGGTTTTGCCACTATCTGGTGGGCTTAAAACTCACAGTTTTAATGCATTATTCCAATTTAGATAATTCAACCTCCATCCACAGGCATTCAAGCAGTTATATCACATAAGCAGCTAGCCTCGTGGTAATCATGCTGTTATGGCAACACTCGCACGCATGCGGTATGCTAAAGCATAAATGCTTACCTAGTACTCCGAGCCAAAACAAAAACTAGTTAATAATCATATGCATGATCCTAGTTCATGTTAAGATGGCTAATGCAACACATGCAAAATGCGATTAAGATAGGCTCGGCTAATCTATAATGACATGTGAAATGCTACAACTAATCACGTATTGAAATACAAATGCAGTTAGAGTGATGCGCCGAGCCCGATGCATGTAAGACAAATGCGTGGATGCACGCATGCATAGCATAAGGTATGCTAATTTAAATATGCCCTAGTCTACCATCATAAGCGGGTAAATAAAAGGGAAGAAAGACGTGGGGTTGGAAGACCTACACACACTCACGCACACTTATTACACAATTGCCCTCACTCGGAGGGTCCAAATAAATATTAAAGTCCGAATAAATAATACTAAATTAATTATTACAAAATTTCTAATCTAATTAACAAATTAAATGCAAAGAGAAGATGGCCGCAACCCCCGCCTCGGGATGCGTGAATGATGCATGCTCGGATTTATCTTCCCCCGAAAGCCCGTACCATACCACTGCTGCCTCTGTTTACACTGCCCCGCTTCTCTGAAAACTGCCAAAATCCTGGGACAGGTTCCCTGAACCCTGTAGGACACCATCGGCTGAAGGGAATACCCACAGGCCATGGGACTTATCCATTGGCTGGGGTTTCATATTATCAGCCACCAATCCATGGCCGGTCGGCACTCTACAGTGCCGGTCGGCAAAACCTCCCTGCAGAAACTGGTTTTTGACAACAACAAGAACAAACAGTGTATGGCATGGAATTTCAAGCAAATGTATGCGCGGGCACACTCCCTATCATGCAAGGGACTCAAGGGAGCATGACCCTCGACCCTCGGGCCATCAATTATGCAAGATGGCCTAAGAGGCCAAGTTTTGCAACTTCGATATCAAATGAAATGCAAGCACAAAACACATCAAAGGGCCTTAACCCCTATCATGATTGATCAAGAGGCAAGGGATGCATGCTCAATGAAATGCAACCTAGGCATGGAGGCTAAGTATGCAGCATGAACATGCAAATGAGCAACGTATACTAGGCGCGTAACCTAAACATGTTAGCAAACATGGCGTGCAACAACATGCGATGATGGACTTAAAATAATATGGATAGCTCGCAAGCATGCCAAAATCAGTGGCCATTAGATGAAAAATGAGACTCTCGAAATGCGTGCACGCATGCACGCAAACCGAGGACCAAACCTAAGGCATAGTATGCAACTCTAACAAGGCATGGCAAGGCATGAAATATGGCATACAAGCATGTAATTTCAGCACTGAAATGTGATATAAAATAGCCCCAAATCATGGAAACATGGCACCCGATGCATGGAATGGCCCTGAAACACAAAACTAGGCTTGCACAATGACCTATAGCTATGCAAACCATGCATTATTTGAACATGAAGTGTGAAGATAGAATTGAGACAGCCCCAAAACATGCATATTTCCAGTTCAAAGCATGGCCAAAAGATGTTAGCAAGATGGACTAAAATAGCATGCAACTTTGACTAGCAAACATGGGTTGTATGGAAAGTATATGATGCACATGTAATCTCACCAAACCATCAAAAATCAGTGAATAAAATATGTGAAAATAGGCCCAAATAATTACTGATATGCAACCATGGCATGCAAAAACGATGAGTTACTTTAGAGGGCCATGCAAGGAGTTATTAAGCACATGCAAGATAGACATTTAGCAAGACCAAACCAACTCTGAAAATGAGTTTTGAGGGTCCTAAAACCCACTGAAAAATTCCTGAACCGAGCTCAAGATGTGTGCAAACATAGGCCCCTTTGTAAGGCCAAAAATGCAAGTAATGAAGACAATACGGAGAGGGGATGGCCCTGTCCTTCTTAGGACCTTAAGACACCCTCCTCACCATTGAAATCCCTTAAAATTTCAGTGGTGAGGAGGCCTAAACAAGGTGGTCCCGGAGCTCACAAAAAATGCATAAAAATGAGGCCAAGCAAGGCCTAAGAGGGGGTAGACAACCCCAAACACAAAAGTGTTCTTAAACAAACTTGAAAAGGAGCTAAAAGCAAGACTTTTTTCAGTTATATAGTAAGCTCAAAATAGAAAGCAAGACAGGCTAAAAGTGTGTACAAAAATGTGGAACAAAGAGGGAAAAGTGTGTTATCCTTGTAGCCAAAAGGTGACAGCAGCTCTTTGGTCCAGAAAATGAGCTCCTAGCCTCTGAAAATCAGCCTCAAGGTGTTTGAATGGATGGTGGAGGTAGTAGGCTTGGAGGTGTAGTGTAAAGGGCCAAGAACCTCATACTTTAGAGCCCTCTAACACACCCAAATGAGGAGAGAGAGGGAGATATAGAGAGAGAGGGGGATATATATCAGATATATATGTATAGGCCTGGTTTTTTTGTTCAACCCATCAACCTTTTTCAATGGAGGGGGAGAGGCCCTTAAATAGGCAATGGAAATGGCTCTAAGCTTCTCAAGGAAGCTAAGTGAAAGGGGCAAAGGAGTCAAGGCTTCTTGAGGAAGCTAGGACAGCTGGTAAGCTTCTTGAGGAAGCCAAGATAAGGGGTCAAGGCTTCCTCAAGAAGCCTTGAGCAAAGGGTGCAAAAAAAGGGGTCAAGGGCTCAAAACAACCACCTATGTGTATGGGGGGACGGGTTTGTGCATCCCAGCTGGCACAGCTGGCATGCACCATGCTTGAGGGATGCAAAAGGGTCATATCAGCCATGAAAGGAGGTCATCGGCCAAATAAATGGCCGGTTGGCACAAAAAATGGCCGGCCTGCTGTTTGTTCTGGCCGGTCGGCTAAATGGATGGCCGATAGGTGGCTGCCAAGGTCAAAAAGTGGCTGGTTGGTGTCCATATTAAATCCCTGGAAGTTATCTTTCCAATGGCGCAAACCTTGCATTAAAATTCCTCCTGTGGAAAACGTTATGCCCATTTTGGTGAAGCCGCGCAGATTCGATCCAACCGGGATGATACCCAACTTCAACCAATCATATCTCCCGCACCCGGACTTGGCTCTAGGAGATTCTTGAGTGCCAAATGAAGCCCCAGAAGTAAGCTTTCCAACGGTGGTGGCCTCATAGCTAAAATCCAAGTATGCAAACGAATAAGCCCGATTCAGCAAGGGCTGCTCAACTCTCTCTTCCCCAGATTCATGCCGAACTTCTCCCAAACTAGTTTTCTCCTCTCCTTTCCTCTTTTCTTCAACTCCAAACCCCTAAACAAAGTGTTTTGAAATATTTTTCAAAGATTTCATCTCTCTTTCATTCATCTCCAACTTGTCCTTGCTCGGTTTACCGAAAAGCGCAACATTTACCGAAATGTGAGCGTCGGAACATCGTAGGAATTTTATTTTCAAAACATTTTGAAAGAGAGGATTTTAAGATCTAAAATCTTTTGATCAAGATTGTTTTGGTCCAAAAGGGGTATGAAGTTGGGATTTGATTCTCTCATTGCTGACGAATTTGAACCTTTGCCCTGCACACCTTTCTCCACCAAGTAAACCATCAGTAACGCCCAAGTCTTAAGGGCAGTCAAAAATGGGGTGTCTACAGAAAGGCACTTGATCACTGCCGTTTCTAACTGGAACTCTAGCAACACCTCAGAACGGTCATTATCCGAAAATGAAATTCGTATGTGTTTATATGATCATGTGCTTACGTGGACTGAATTACAGTTGTTCATTGTATTAGGACACGAGTGAGATAGCTTCGGCACATTTGTAAATGTGCTAGCCTCTTTGTTACCTTAATTAGGATGTCAGGACGAAGTCGTGGTGGTAGGCGTGGTAGGCCTAGGAGGCAGGAGTTGCTTGTACCGGATGAAATTCCGGCACAAGAGAAAGGAGTTGGTCAGGCCAACGTGGCCGAACCAATAGGTTTGCAGGCCATGGGCACCTTAGCTTGTGAAATGGCCGGAGCATTGAGGGAATCTATTGACATTCTCAGGGCTGAGAATCAAGTCCAGGCCCAAGTAACTGAGGTAGGGTCGTCTTTTTTGAAGAGGGAGTTCTTCTTGTTGAATCTGGATGAGTTTTTGGGTGATCCTAAGAAGCCACTGAAGGCTGATGAGTGACTTGAGTAGATGACGAAGACGTTTGAGATGCTTGGCATCGAAGATGGGGGCTTACGGGTGACCTTGGCATCTTTCCAGTTGAAGGGAGACGCGGGTCAGTGGTGGAAGTATGTACGGAGGCGCATTGGAAGGACTTGAGAGGCCTTTGTTGAAGCTTTCAAAGACAAGTACTTGCCTGCTACGGTGAGGGAGAAATTGAGGGATCAGTTTTCTCAACTCAAGTAGTTGAATACACCCGTGGCGGAGTTCGAGGCCACCTTTACTAGCTTGTCCAGGTTTGGACCAAAGTTAGTGGCGACTGAAGAACGCCGTTGTCTGGAGTTCGAGAAGAAATTGAGGATCAGACTCATGTTTTGAGTTGTCAGTTCCATGATTAGGGATTATGGACGCCTTGTGGAGGCTGCAGCCCATCTTGAGACTATTATGCATGTAGAGGAGGAGAGGATGAAGGTCTCCAGAAGGAGTCAGGATGGTTAGGGGGACAGTAAGAGACAGAGGGGTTCTAACCCTCAGCAGTCCTAGGGAGCGCATTCGAGATCTACCTTTTCAGTACTGAGTTCGGGTTTTGGGAGAGGCGGTTAGAGAGACATCACTTGTTACAAATGTGGTCAATTAGGCCACAAGTCTCCAGCTTGCCCACAGAGGAGAGGAGGGCAGCGTGCAGCATCATCTTCGGCTCGTTCTCAGGGCCAGAGTTAGGGAAAAGGCCAGCCGCTTACTTGTTATCAGTGTGGGCAGGCGAGGTAGATGAAGAGGTTTTTCCCGCAGTTGGGTGGCATAACTGGTGCATCTGGTTCAAGGCAGACACAGAGTTACCAGCTAGCGCACTTAGTTCAGGCCTCAAGGGCCAATCAGAGAGCCTCTTTGGCTCAGTTTGTGCAGTAGTCTTATGCTCCTAGAGGTGAGTAGGTAGATGAGAGACCTTTAGGGCGCGTGTATGCTGTTATAGTGCCAGATCTTGTGCCGGCTCCATCTGTTGTGAGAGGTACCTTTTTGTTTTGTAACTCGATTGCTAATGTGTTGATTGATACGACCAATTCATTTATTTTGTCTGCATTTGTATCTGTTTTGGGGTTGGAGTTGGCGTAGTGAGCATCTCCTATTTGTGTTGTGTCACCTATTGGGGGTGAGATGGTTTTGAAGTAGGGGTGTCGGGGTTGTGATATAGAGGTCGCCGATCGTCGGCTTCCCTTTTCTTTTGTATTGATGGATATGTCTGGGTTTGATGTGATTTTGGATATGGACTAGTTATCATCATACTGGGCTATTATAAATTGCTACAGTCATAGGGTTATTGTATGTACCTTGAGTGGTGACTATTTTTATTTCTTGGGGGATCGGGTTGGTAGAGTTGTACCAACGGTGTATGATCCGCGCGGGTGGAGTGAGCTTAGTTACCTTCTCGCTAGCTTTATGAGTAATGAGTGTGATGAGACTCAGACTGAGTTGCCAAGAGTGATTTGTGAGTACTCAGACGTCTTTCCTGAGGATCTTATTAGTTTACCACCCCATCGAGAGATTGAGTTCTCTATTGACTTAGTGCCTGGCATGGCACCGATTTCCATGGCACCGTATCATTTTGCCCTAGCCGAGTTGAGTGAGTTGAACATTCAACTCCAGGAGTTGCTAGATAAGGGTTTCATTCGCCCTAGTACTTCGTCTTGGGGAGCACCAACCCTCTTTGCTAAGAAGAAAGATGGGGCTTTGAGACTTTGCATTGAATACCGGAAATTGAACCGGGTTACAGTTAAGAACAAGTACCCTATACCTCGTATAGATGATCTATTTGATCAGTTAAAAGGATCCCATTGTTTCTCTAAGATAGACTTGAGATCGGATTACCATCAGTTGAGGGTCAGGGAGGAGGATATCTCGAAGACGGCATTCCGTACGCGGTATGGCCATTATGAGTTTCTGGTGATGCCTTTTTGGGTTAACCAATGCACCGGCTGTGTTCATGGACTTAATGAACCGGATTTTTCGGGAGTTCTTAGATCGCTTCGTAGTCGTCTTTGTGGACGACATTTTGATTTATTCACCCTCTGAGGAGGAGCACGAGGAACACTTGCGAGTGGTGCTGGAGTTGCTTAGAGCCCACAAACTGTATGCTAAGTTTGGGAAGTGTGAGTTCTGGTTAAGAGAGGTTAAGTTCTTAGGCCATGTGGTGTCTGGGAAAGGGGTGACTATAGGTTCATCCAAAATAGAGGCGGTGCAAGATTGGGCACAGCCTAAGAATGTCTTTGAGATCCATAGTTTCTTGGGGTTGGCCAGGTATTATCGTCAGTTTGTGAAGGATTTCTCCAAGCTAGCTTCGCCTTTGACTAGATTGACGCGAAAAGGGGTCAAATTTTTGTGGAGTGAGACTTGTGAAAAGTTGTTCCAAGAGCTTAAAGTTAGACTCACCACCTCTCCAGTCTTGATTATTTCGGAGAGGGGTTTGGGTTATGCAGTGTATTGTGATGCCGCACGAGAGGGTTTGGGTTGTGTATTGATGCAAGAGGGGAAAGTAGTAGCCTATGGCTTACGTCAGTTGAAGACACACGAGAGGAACTACCCTGCTCACGACCTAGAGTTAGCAGCTGCGATATTTGCCTTGAAGATTTGGAGGCACTATCTGTATGGTGAGAAGTTTGAAGTATTTTCGGATCATAAGAATCTAAAGTATCTGTTTACACAGAAAGACTTAAATTTGAGGTAGAGAAGGTGGATGGAGTTTATAGAGGATTATGACTTCGAGTTGCATTACCATCCGGGGAAGGCCAATGTTGTGGTCGATGCCCAAAGTAGGAAATCCATCAGTAGTGTAGCTTGTATTGCTATCCAGGAATGGGAGATGTTGGATGCCCTTGGTGAATTTGACTTGCGTCTGGGCGAGTCTGTTGAGTCTGCAGCCTTGTTCTCTGTAGTTGTACAGCCTACACTTGTGAATCGAGTATTAAAAGCATAGAAGGGTGACTTTGATGTAGAATCCCTCCGAGAGAAGATCTCCAGTGGGAAGGTAGAGAAGGGTTTGTCTGTGTATCCTGACCTGAGTGTGAGATACCGTGACCGCTTGTTTGTGTCGGAGTCTTGCCGAGAGGAAGTACTCCGAGAGTTTCACCATTCACGCCTTGTGGTGCATCCGGGAGGCACAAAGATGTATCATGATCTGAGTCGCCAGTTTTGGTGGAGGGGTATGAAGAAGGATGTGGCGGTGTTTGTGTCAAAGTGCCTTACTTGTCAACAAGTGAAGACCGAGCATCAGAGGCCAGCGGGTTTGTTGCAACCCTTGCCTATAGCGGAGTGGAAATGAAAGAATGTCACGATGGACTTCGTTGTAGGTCTTCCGAGGACTCAACGGGGTAGTGACGCCATATGTGTGGTAGTTGACCGGTTGACTAAGTCAGCGCACTTTATTCCTATGCGTGTAAGAGATTCGGTAGATTATCTTGCCGACTTGTATATTCGGGACATAGTGAGGTTGCACGGGTTCCCAGTGTCGATTGTCTTAGATAGAGATTCGCATTTTACTGCTGGGTTGTGGTAGAGTTTGCAGAGTACCTTGGACACTAGATTGACTTTTAGCACGGCTTGCCATCCTCAGGCTGATGGGCAGTCTGAGCACACTATTCAAATCCTTGAGGATATGCTTCGAGGTTGTGTCCTTGACTTAAAGCGTTGTGGGAGAGACACCTACCCTTAGTGGAGTTTGCCTACAATAACAGTTTCCAATCGAGTATTGATATGGCACCGTTTGAGGCCTTGTATGGCCGACCGTGTAGATCCCCAGTGTGTTGGGCCGAGGTGGGTGATGCACCCTTATTAGGCCCAAAGTTGGTCCAGGAAACGACGGAGAAAGTGGCACTTATCCGTAAGAGGTTTGTTACAACCCAGAGTTGCCAGAAGAGTTATGACAATCATAGGAGGAGACCTTTGCCATTTGAGGTGGGTGATCATGACTTTTTGAAAATATCACCTGGACAGAGTTTGATGAGATTTGGGAAGGGTGGGAAGTTGTCCCCTCGGTTTATTGGCCCTTTTGAGATCCTTGAGCGGATTGGGGAGGTTGTATATCGTTTGGCGTTACCGCTACAACTTTCCGGAGTGCATGACGTGTTTCACATTAGTATGTTTCAGAAGTATGAGTCGGATCCGTTGCATGTGTTGGATTGGACCGGCTTAGAGGTAGAGGAGGATGCTTCGTATGAGGAGAGACCGGTGCGATTCTTGGATAGGCGGGACCAAGTCTTGCGAGGCAAGACAATTCCCTTGGTCAAAGTATTATGGAAACATCACGGGATTAAGGAAACAACTTGGGAACGTGAATTAGAGGTCCGAGAAAAATATCTGGACCTGCTTGTTAATGTTTGAGTATATATTGAAAATTTTGTTTCGTTGATGTATTATAAAAACATTGTATACGTCTGTGTTTGTGAAACATTGTAAATGTTGCATATGTCTCGGAAATGCGAGTTTAGTTTAAACATTGTATATGTTGAATGTGTTTTAGAAAAGAAAATATGTTATAAACATTGAATATGTTTTGGAAAACCTAAGGTGTATGTGTCAAAGTTAGTTGAATTTCGAAAAAATGCATGCTGGTAATGTATGTTGAGCTATACTTGGTAAAATTGTTCTCTTGAGAAGAGATGGAATGGCCGGAGGGTGGGTCATGATGGTGAGTGTTGAATTGAAATCATGTTGAAAATTGAAATAATCATGATTTTGAAACTTGTATAAAATTTTGGGGACGAAATTCTTTAAGGGGGCGAGGTTATAACGATCTAGGTTTTACCCTGACCTTTGTTGTGTTTCGGACTCGGGTTCCGTGGTTGTATGTTGTTGTCTATATGCTATTTCCACCCTTTAATTCTTTGTATTTGAGTTTTGGGACGTGTTGGGTGAGTTTGGAACAGGTTGTTTGTGAGTTGGTGCAAGTGGTTGCTGCCTAGATTTTGGCCTCTTCGCTTAAACGACGCTTTTTGGGCTCGAGCGAGACTTGTGTGGTGTGTCTTTTTGCTCCAGCGAGCACTCATGCGCTCTAGCGTGCGTCTGCGTCTTTGAAAGACCTGAAGGTTAGTATTCTTCGCTCAAGCGAGCCCTGTGTTATTTGTTCCTTCGCTCGAGCGAGAACTCTTGTGCTCGAGCGTGCTTCTGTGTTGCAGACCTGAAGCTTTACATTGTTCGCTCAAGCGACGCTTCTTGCGCTCGAGCGAGGTTCTTTTGTGTCTGGTCGCTTAAGCGACAACTCCTTCGCTCGAGCGAGCCTCACATATATCAGTTCACAGCAACGTGATTTTTTTATCACTTTTTGATCTTTTTCTTCTTCAATAACCCTAGATCGGTAGCTCTCTCTAAACTCTCCCTCTCTCTCTCTACAAATGCACCTTGTTCTAGGATCTTTCTACCCTACTCCTTTTTTAAAAGATTAGAGCATTGCGTAGGCTATCTTTTGATCCGAAAAAGTTTGGATTTGGAGCATCTTGGGTTTCTCTCTTCTTCTCCTTTGAGCTTCTCCATTTGAGGTAGGGATAAACTACTATTTATTATGAGTTTTAACCTAGGCATGTGTCATTTTGTAGAAATGGTTGGATTTGGGAAGTTTGGATGAAGTTATGGTTTAAGTGTTGATTTGTAAAAGAGGGGTTTTAAATTTTGAACTCCATATGTGTATGTGGGGTCTTAGAAATGGGGTTATTGGTGTATAATTGTTGAAATGGTGAGGTTTAAACCTTTGGGTCAATGTTTTGGAGTTTGGGAAAAATGCCCTGATGCGAATTAAAGAAATTATTTGTATAAATAAAGAAATCAATGTGGAAGTGTGAAATTGGTTTGGGAATTATGAAATTGGTGGAAAATGTGATTAAATGGTGTAGTTGGATTGATAAATCACTCACCCATGGAAAAGTTGATAAATTATCTGTTTGACAGATTTATTTATCTGTTTAGAAATAACTGTTTTGGGTTATCGGTGAAGAATAGCCATGATTGTTGTGGAAATTGCATGATGATTAGTTAAATTGAAACTAATCAATTGGATTATGTCATTGAATATGACGGTTGGATTAACACATTGAATATGTGATTTAATTGGTCATTGTACATGACAACGTGTTTTAAATACATTGCATATGTACTCCATTGTTTGGGAGGAGATGGGGGATGGACTCCATTGATAATTAAGTTGGTCGGAGTGTCCAGGATGAAAGTCCCGAAATCTTATATATATTTGGGTGCCGATTCCCTCGGACGTAGTTCCATAAAATGGCAAGTAAGTAGAAGTGTATGACTGATGTTTATGATTGAAGTGTTGATAATATGAGTTGTAGTCTCATTTTGAATTGTTTGGATGAAAATGAACGATGTCAATGAACCGATTTGGATAAATAAATGGAAATGGATTGAAATATGGATGCAAATGTAGATTGGTTATGGAAAGGGCATAAGTTGGTCTACAAGTATTAAACATTTATTGGATACTAATGTTTTAGTTAATTCTCATATACTGTTTAACATATCTATACTGGGCTTTGGCTTACCCTTCTTGTGACACCATTTTTCAGGTACAAGGGACATGCCGCCTCCATGGTCTTAGCTTGGGAGGTTTAGGAGTTGAAGGCTCCATTTTGATATTTTGTTTTGATGTTAAATGTAAATACAAGCCGAGGGCTTTATGTGTAAAAGAGATAGGGCTCTTATTTTGTTGTAACCAAGTTATTACTTAGAAAGATGTAAGCCTGTAGGGCACTCATTTTGTTATTAAAAGTTAACGTTACACGTAATATCTTTTGTAAAGAAGACTCTGATGAATGAACATAACTTCTCTATTATGTTTATGGATCATATGAATGATTGTTTCATGTTATATTTTGGGGGCGTTACAATGAAAGCATGATAAGCTGTATGTAAAGCTACTGGAGCACCTACGCTTATTGTACCAGCGGGAAAGAACTTCTTATTGACCCCTATTACCTTCGGAGGTTTCTGCAGCTCCAACACTATTACTGTTCAAGTATATAAGTTATCTTTTTATGAGTTTTTCATTTTCTCTCTTTCCTTTGATTTACTCTTCTATGACCCTATTAGTATTGATGCTTTTTCTTTAGTTTTTATCATTGCAATGTACTCTATTTTTTCCAAGTTGTTAAATTTTTTCTATTTTAGTGATAAGAAAAAGATTAATCTATAAATTGTATGGGGTTATTTTTGAACCATACATATTAGTAGCTCTATTTCCAAATCTCTTACTTTATTTTTTGCGCAAACTTCATTTTATTGGCAAGATGTGATTGACTTCATATGTGATTTATCACTCTTGACATTTGGAATAAGCACATAACCTCTTATGCTTTTATGACTAAAGTGTACTATCTATACCATTAATAATTTAAGGAAAATGACTAAAATACCTTAGTATATTGGTAATCTCATCGTGTAAATCATGACCATTTTTTGTCATTATTTTGAACTCAAAATGCTCCTTGTATTTTACTCCATGTGCAATACTTACCCGCTTGATATTTGATATGTAATCACATTATGTTCAAGAACACATTTTACACTAATAGTTAATGTAGACGGAATGTCTACCTTTGTATTTTAGTCCAAAAGTATAAAGTGAAGTTTGCCCTTACTTTTTAAATTCTTATGTATTTGGCATTATGTGTATATATGGCAATTAAAATGGTTCTTTACAAGAAGAGTTCACACAATTTGGATTCTATACATCAATCTTGCTCTACAAGAACAGTTCACATCATTTTTTGAACGGGCAGGTTGAAGGGAATATTGTTGCACCTAGCTCTCTTTCTCAATGACCCAAGTTCCTTGGCTTAAGTAAGTGGATTTCTTTCCAATTTGTGAATGGGTTTATCATCAATGGAGGTGGACAAATCAACGGACAAGGTTCAATTTGGTGAAATGCTCCGGTGTGTAACCATAATACATATATATGCACACATAGTATATGTTTTTTCAATGTGCAAATATAATTTATTTTCATAATCATTTTTTTTTCTTGTTTTATTTTTTATTTAGTTTGTGAGTGTTCATCAAATATGAATTGAACAAAAAAATGACTTCTTTTCTCTTTTCTCGAGGGAGGAGTCATCATCCGCCCAATGGTAACATGGATTTTTCAGTTATCAAAAAATTTAAAATGAAAAATGAAAAAGAAAAAATTTGAAAACTTTTTCAAGTTTATAATTGTAAACTGTGCACTACATAAATAATCAGCAACTATATAATTTGTTTCAAAATTTCTAACAAAATGTTTGGTTTCAATTTTTAGAATTTATTTTTCAGAAAATTTCACCTTTTCGTTTTCTGTATTTTTTTGTTTTCACTTAATTTTTTAAATATTTTAAGAATTTTTTTTTTTAATTTTTAGACACACCTAACATAAATATACTTAAAAAGGATAATATATGTGAAAAAAATCTTTAAAAGATTCACTAAACACCAAAAATACAAAAAAATAAAAATAAAAATCCAGTACATTTTTCATGTTTTTGTGTATTTTTTAATTTTTAAAATATTATTCTTACAAATATTTTACTATTTAGATACATCTAAAAAAGTAAAAAAATTTCTTAAAATTTAAAAAATATTCACTAAAAGCGAAAAAAAAAACTCGAAAAACAAAAACTTAATTTTCAGAAAACTAAATTCAGAAAATTGAAACCAAAGACACTAATGATTTTTTTTTTATTTTTTTTTATAGCCAAAACTTTGCCGAGAAATTTTGTGACCATTTAAATAATAGTGCTGGCAGTACACTTCAACGGATGTAACAATCTTCAACTTAGTGGATTGCACTCTGTTAAGCCCCCAAGAAATCATATTGCAATAAATAATTGTAAAAATGTAAGCATCTCTCATATTAATTTAAATGCATCGGGGAATAGTCCTAACACAGATGGAATTGACATTTTTGGGTCTAGCCAAATTCAAATCCATGACTCAAACATCGCAATCGGTAAATAACTCGTCTTAACCATTTTCGTGTTGTTATTATTGTTGTTATTGTTATTAAATTGTAATGGGCTAATTTTAGTGAACTACTACATAAATAGGTGACGATTGCATTTCCATTCGTGGTAATTCCTCCCTTGTAAACATTACTAGCATTACAGGTGGTCCATGCCATGGCATAAGGTAACTTGTCATAATCTCAATCTTGATTTTCTTTTTATTTTTTTTTATTTTATCAAATTATATTATCTATAGTATGTATTAAGGAAAAAATGGTTTTTAGTGAGGAGTTTTGTGAGGGAATTAATATCTCATACTGATTTTCTTGATTTTTTTTTTTTATCTTTTGAGACACATAAATTTTCTTTAGAATAAATTTTCAAATCTCTTATTCTCACAAAAAAAAAAAAAGAAAAGAAAAGAAAAAAAAAATTTACAAATTGCAAAAATCTTGTGTTACACAAAAAATTAAAAATAATAGAATATTTTAGAAAAGTTTATCGGTATTTATATCTATTTGTAACAAAAAGCCATCGTTTCAAAATCCCATGTTAAATTTCTTTATTTTTTTAATTTTAAGAAATTCTATTAGGTAATTATTCCATGATTTATGGCTTTCAAAAAGAGAATATACTAAACTATTTTAAAATTAAATTAAAAAGTGAACACATTCATCATAAATCTCATAATTTACGGTAAATTTTTTTATTGTAGCCTTTTTGAGATTTAAAGTCTCACTCTAATTTTCTCAATTTTATTAAATTTTATAACCGGCTAAATCTAGCTCCGGCAAAACAAAAGCACCAAGCTCTCTCATATAAATAAAACAAAAGTGATGATATCCTTATACTAATGACGTAAAGGGAATTACAAGGAGTTTTTACTATAGTGTAAGGGGAATTGAAAGGAGTTTTTATTGATTATATGGCTATTTAAAAATCAAAGTATGTATGTGTATCTTTTTTCTTGGTTTAAGTATTTTTTTACTAGAAGATCAGCCGATGGGGTACATTTTCTTTAGATTGGAAAAAAATAATAATAAAAAAAAGAATTGGAAGAGATGTGAAATTTTTGTAACTTTATGGCTATATAAATTTGAAAACAGTAGGAGTAATTGATTAAGAGTCCCAAAATTTAAATTAAAAGTCAAAATTGATTAAATTGAAACTGTAGGGACCAAAATGACATAAGGGGCAAAATGTAATGATTATTAACGTAATTTGTTCCTGTTTTATTAATTTCTTACTCATAATTTAACTTGTTTTTAATTTTTTTCCCCTTTTATTTAGTAACCTTTATATTTGGCAGCTATTGCAAAACTTTGAACGTATTTCATCATCAAATAATTTTTATTATTACTTTTGGTTTAAATGGATGAAAAATTAGTGTACATTTAATTGCATTATTATTTGGATTGATTTGCATTTAATTTTGAAATAATTTAATTTGTTTAATTGATTTACAATTTATTATTATATTGTCAATGTTTCACATAATTTTTAATCTTTTGTGTTTATTATGTGCAACACAGTGATTTTTTTTATATATTTTCTATATGTATTAAAATAAAATTAATATATCAAAAATATATATACATTAACTGTGCATGGCACGGGTTTAACGCCAGTTTTATATAAGGGACTTTGGATATTGCACGATCTTCTATGAAAGAAAATTTAAAATAAAAACCTTCATATTAATTACCTAGGCTCTTCACATTATAGTTACATCTTTCTATTGATAAAATTAGTAATTTTACAAACAATAAAAAATTTCACAAAAAGTTAAACTGGTGAAATGTTGACTCCTATATAAGATGAATGTAATATCGTCAACACTGCATTTGGTATATGTGTTTGTATTGTTTTCTCAATATAAACAAACAAATTCAACTCTCTTTTCATGTCTCTATCACTCTAGTGTGGGAAGCTTGGGACAAAACATGTAGATTTATGAAACAGTAGAGCAAGTATATGTGGGATATTCTATATTTGACGGAAACTACAAACGGAGTAAGGATCAAGACATGGCAGGTACGCAAACATATATCAACACACACACATGGACAAATGTTTTGTCATCTACATATTTTGAAATTTTGGCGACATTAATTTTCTAATTTTGAAATTATCACATGTGCTATCTAGGGGGGATCCAGGTATGCAAAGAATATCACATTTGAACACATCACATTTTTTAGAGTTGGAAATCCCATCATAATCAACCAATCTTATAAGGACAATCACAAAAATGGCAAACTGGTAAAAACATTAATCTTCATTTCTTAAGAAGAATTTTGAGTTTTTCCATATGCTTCTACATGCCAAAAGAACTAACATGCTATTTTGATGGTAATGTGATTCACATTGAAGGAATCGGCGGTGCAAATAAGTGATGTGACTTATACGAATATCAATGGATCGTCTGTCAGTGACCAAGCAATTATTTGAATTGCAGTGTGAGCAAACCTTGCACAAATATTGTAATGGGTCAAATTAACTTATATTCTTCCGTTCCTGGAAGGAAAATCACTTCCTTCTACCAAAACGCCCATGGAACTTCCATTTCAACTATACCTAATGTAACTTGTTTATCAAGTTAAAGTAGTGTTTGTTGTTGAAAACCTAAGTGATTCGTGATTAGATCAAGTTTTAATTGTTCGAATTCCCAATCAAATAAAACTCACAATCTAAATCATCGAGCACTTACGAAAGTGATTCAGATTGTTGTTTTCGAAAAATAATATATCGACACAAACGATTTTTACGTGGAAAAACCACAATTGAAGCACCTTCAATTGTGATAAAAAAACCACGGGCGAAATGCCACTAATCAATCCACTACTGAAGAAAGAAAGATTACAAAGATAACAAACAAATTACCCAAAACGCTTCCAATTTGTCTTCAAATCTTCTGTATATCTTTCACCGTAACCTTCATCGCGAAATTGATTAGATTGAAGTTGAATCCACAACTTCTATTGTCGAATCAATGACCACGCACAATATCATACTCCTTTGATACTTCATGCTTGAATCTCTGGATTCCATCGAAGAATAACACTCTTGAATCTGAACAATCAACCTCCTTGATGTGTGCTTATCAAGCCATGAGTTTAATACTCAATCAAATCATCAAGGACAACTAGTAAACAACCCCAAAAGAAAGCCTAAAAACCTTAAAGTCGATCTCAAAAATGTAATCCTAGTTTTGAACTATAACAAGTACTTATAGAAAACAAGGGCAGCGAAGCTCGCTCGAGCGAAGACTCTCTCACTCGAGTGAAGAACCAAATACACGTGTTTTCCATAAGTGGCTTCGCTCAAGCCACACTACCTGCGCTGGAGCGTACAATCATCATTCTTAGGTTTTATACAGAAGCATCGTTTGCTCGAGTGAGAACTCCTTCGCTCGAGCGAGCAAGACAACAAACTTAGGAAAATTACAACTCAATAAAAACATGTTTGTCCACGGGATTGACAAGACTAAGGGACCTAATAATCTCCCCCTTTGTCAATTCCCAGACAAAACATTCTAACACTTTCCTAGACAACACAAGAGCTAAAGAAAACAACCAACCTATGCAACACAACCAACTCAGCTGAACAAAACAACATGAACCAAATTTTTGCAAAAGTAGAAAACCATCACCAAGAAAAAAAAGAGAGAGAATATTGAGAATATTGGTTCAGAAACAAAAAAAAAAAAAAAACAAAAAACCATATTAAGACATAACACATCAGAAGCTAGATCATAATGTAAGCAAAACAATATATCAAAATCCCAAAATGTTATGTCCAATATGCAAAGCCACAACTATATCCCAAAAGAGCAACCATCATGCAAACAGATATGTCAACTATGTACCCCAACCAAGAAATCATGCAAATAGATATATGTACCCCAACCAAACAACCAAACTGTACGAACTAAACATACCCTCCCTTTTTGTCTGGGAGAGACAAACGAAAAAAATATACAGTCCACAAATTTTCCAAAAAAAAAACTGTCCAAGAACTATGAGTCTAGTGGAGGCCTTTGCAACAAAGATAGAATTTGAGTCAAAAGGGCAGTTTACTGGTTGAGGCAACCATCAAGAGTCTCAAGCTTGGCATTGAGCTGATCAAGGCGCTGAGTGATAGCCTGCTCGAACTGCTGTAGTTGGCCACGAAAGGAACGAGGACGCATCTCAGGTGCACCAACAGCGGCTGCATCATACTCGGCCTCTTCAGCTAAGGGAGCATCACCTGCATCAAAAACCCTGACTCCCGATGGACCCCTCCGAATATGAGCTTGACTTTGAGACACGGTCAACTTGGTAATGGGTTTAACAGGAGAGGCAAACTTGTCATCCTCAAAGACGGGGACACCAAGAGAAGTGAGAAATCTAGTAAGGAAACAACCATAAGAAAGACCTAAGGACTTGCGTCCCTTAAAAACAGTGATCATTTTGGTGACAATCATTGCGGGCAGGTCAATAGGAAGACGGTGATCAATGCAATATAACACATACGCCTGATCTTGGGTAATATGAGATGGATGAGTAGTCACATGAATGTTGGCATAGACAATGATGTTAAGAAGCCAAAAATGAGGAAGAAGCTCGTTTTGCTGAATAAGTGTCCCGGCAATCCAAGACTGGGGAGTAACACAAAGTTCAGTGGCAACACGATCAAAATCAACACCACTGCGAGTAATGAAATGAAAATGAAAATTCCGAACTTCTGGAAGACCAAGAAACAATCGAAAAACTTCATCAGTGATAACCAAAGATTTCTTCCTAACCCAGGTGCTAAATGAGGGAGCAATTTCCTTGCGGATAGAATACATATTACAATAAAATTCACGGACCAGACTGAGATTTTGAGGCCCTGAGAAAAGTAAAACTTGATCATCCCCTAAAGAATCGAACAACGAACGGATGAGGAACAACTCAAAAGCACTAGGAAGGATATTCCGTTCGAGGTGAACTTTCCTAGAGGCATAGAACTCCCTAAACAATTTGGATTTTTCTTTGGATTCATTTTTTTCAGTGTTGTAGATTGGGCGGGACACAGTGGATTTATGACGCTTCATAGGCTTAGCCATGACTGACCAAAGTATTAGGAAAGACAACCATAAGACCCTAACCCACAAGACAAAACCAGAGAATAACCAAAGCCCATAAGAACCCCCAAAAGAAAACATAAGAGCACGACAAACAACAATTAGTCCAACAGAATTAAACCACAGCAAAATGCACAAAGCCATAGCATGATTTAAAATATAATAAGAGCAGAGCTAGGGTAAAGCTCCAACATAAACCAATTGCAGTAATATGATAGATATGGAGACAGTAGAGCATGAAAACTAACAGTCACACAATATATTAAGGCCACCATAAAGCAGAATTAGAAACATAGGACAAAAAACTAAGGTAAGAAAAAACAAGCCCTAATTTAACCCTGTACTTTAAACCTTAGCAAATAATGTACCAAATCACTAAACCAAGATGCAATCGAGAGACAATAAACCATAATGAAAAGACCAAAAGCCAACAATGAAGAACCCCAGACACCATAGTCAAAACAGAGCAGACACAAGACAAACTGAGGACGAGAAAGTAAATAGAGAAAAGAAAAGAAAACTTACCAAATAATGACAATGCAATGACAATGCAAGATGGATGAAGGAGAGACGCCCCCAAAAGTCAAGTGAAGATCAAAGGATGTGGTAATGGGAGCATAAAAACCCTAGGTGAGAGAGAGAGAGAGCTTGAAGTAAGAGGGAAAAAAATGAAGTGAAGGGAAGCAACAACATAATTTAAACCACGACAGGTCGCTCGAGCGAAGACACTTATGTGTAAGGGGTCACTCGAGCCAATATCTTGTCGCTCGAGCCTAAAAAGCACGCTCTCAGAATCTAAGCCATCTGCAGAAGCACGCTCGAGCATACACTCCCTCGCTCGAGCGAAGAAGGAAAAAAAAAAACTAAACAATACTTTCTGAGCAAAAACACAATACGCACACTATGAAGTGGAACCTGAAACATAAGTAAGCGAGCACAATAGCATGAAGGTGATACTAAGATGAAATAACCTACAAACCATGAAGCCCGCAAACTTGCAATTATAACAATATGAAGGATATAATTATGAGCAAAATCAGATAAAATTTAATCAATGAACATAAGCTACATGAGAATGCACAACTCAAAAAAACAACAACATGAGAGCTCACAAAATCAATATGTGTGTGTGCAATCCTTGAGAAGCCGCAGAGCTAGATTTAATCCTCGTAGTGATCGGATGGCTGGACCTCCGGCAAGAGTAACTAAACATCACAAAGAAAAGTCAAACCACTAGGAATCACGGGGTGTTTGTTGAGTAAACGTGGAGGCTCCCCCTCAATCAATGAATCATTTTTTTTTTATTAGTTATTTATTTTTTTTTTCAACATTTCTTTCTTATGGGCACTCACTGGTGGCATGCACGCTGAAGAGTATGGAGACCAAACCAGAGAAGAATGAAATAAAAAAGGATGGCTTGGTTGGTGCCTCTGAGGTAGCCTTTTCCTAATGCCCGGACTCCAATGAACTGAGGGAGAAACCGTGGAAGTGAAAAAACGATGGTAGATGGTTAAGAGACTCAACATCACCCATGATATATTAGTATAGGTCAATTCCTCTTAAAAGGTACAAGAAACACTGTTAGTGGTCCATAGAGAGCTTTGATCACTTGTACAGAAACCCCTGCAACAATTTACCTCAAGAATGTGTACAGAATGAGATCATGAAGTCAATGAGCAGGGCATTCAGAATGAGCTATGAACAAAGAAACATCAGATCTTGGAAGTAGCATGAGCAGTGTTCATATAAATTTGGATGCAAAGATGGCAGGAATTAATAACAATGAGATTATAGCATCCAAGCACACAAAAAGCCAACCAGTCACACACACTTAAGGAACTAGTGACTAAGCATTACACCCATGGCCTTTTAAAGGAACTCAAACCGAAGAAGATCAAAGGGTTTTGTATAAATATCAGCTTTTTGATGCTCAGTGGGTACATGTTCAAGAACAACAAGGCCCTCTTCCACTAACTCTCGAATAAAATGATGACGAATGTCAATGTGTTTGGTGTGAGAGTGTTGGATAGGATTTTTTGAAATGTTTATGGCGCTTGTGTTATCACAGATAAGAGTAAGAGTGTTCTAATCTATCCCATAATCATGAAGCATTTACTTCATCCACAACATTTGTGCACAACAACTCCCTACAGCAATGTACTCAGCCTCAGCAGTCAAAAGAGGGATGGAATTTTGTTTTTTGCTATGACAAGCAACCAAATTATTCCCAAGGTAAAAACACCCCCCGGATGTACTCTTCCTATCATCAGCACACCCTGCCCGGTTGGCATCAGAAAAACCAGTAATTTCAGCTGTAGTATCGGTAGAAAACCAAACCGCATACCCCAGTGTCCCTTTAACATAATTAATGATGCCTTTGATCGCAAGAAGATGACTCTTTAGGACTGGCTTGGTAACAGGCATAGACACCTACACTAAATGCAATGTCTGGGCGACTGGCTGTGAGGTAAAGAAAACTCCTTATCATACTCCTATAAATGGTAGGATCAATATCAGTACCAGAGGAATCTTTGGAAATGTGAAGACTAGTGCTCATGGGAGTGCGTACATGTTTGGCAGACTCAAGACCAAACTTTGACACAAGATTTTTGGCATACTTAGTCTGAGAAACAAACATACCCGAAGGAGACTGTTTAATTTGAAGACCCAAGAAATAAGGCAACTCTCCCATCATGCTCATCTCAAACTCATGTGTTATGCAATCCGAAAAATATTTTACAAGATGATCAGCAATGGATCCAAACATAATATCATCAACATAAATTTGAGCAACAAGAATATGAGACTTGGTATGTTTCAGAAATAAAGCCTTATCCACACTACCCCTTTGAAAGTCATTATCAAGAAGAAAGGTAGTAAGTCTATCATACCAAGCCCGAGGGGCTTGTTTTTACCCATACAAAGCCTTGGTTGCTCAACATATGCCTCTTGTTTCTACCTAACTTGTAAACATAGTTTGGACATTTACGGTCCTCAAACCCTTTTGGTTGCTCAACATATGCCTCTTTTTTCAAGTACCCATTCAGAAAGACACTTTTCACATCCATTTGAAACAATTTGAAACTAAGAAATAGATTCGAGACGTGCAACTGGGGCAAACATCTCATCATAGTCAATACCCTCTACTTGTGTGACCACAATACCATTCTCATAAGATTTATTCTTAAAGATCCACTTGGTACCTATCACATTCATGTCTCTAGGTCTGGGAACTAGAGTCCAAATAGTGTTACGTTCAAATTGACCTAATTCTTTATGCATAGCATTAACCCAACTATCATCTAGTAAGGCCTCTTTTATATTCTTAGGTTCAATTAATGAAACATAACACATATAAGATACCTCATCCTGGATTTGTCTTTCGGGTTTTCATTCAATCCGATACACTTCTAATCACCTGTTGAGCTAGATGATTCAGTTTCACCCTTGCTGATGGTTTGAACTCAGGACTTGTGGTGACAGAAGCATCAGAAGTAGTGTCTCTCTGTGCACTCTTTGGGCTCTAACTTACTTGAGAAGTCGGTGCTGTCTCAACTTCTTGTGCTTCGACCTCAGTTTCTCTTTGACATTGTGGTTTAGTATCCAGGATTGGAGACTCACCTTTTTCTTTCTCATTTGTCGCTGGAGTAGGATAACCTGTGTCATCTATATCCACATTGATCGATTCCATTAAAGATGAAGTTCGCAAGTTATAGACTCAAAAAGCCTTACTAGTGGTTGAATACCCTAGAAAAATACCTTCATCACTTCGGGAGTCAAATTTTGCCGAAAGGCTCTTTATCTTTGAAAATGTAACACTTACTCCAAAAGTTTTGAAGTATTTTACATTAAGTTTCAATCCTTTCCACAATTCATATGGAGTTTGTAAAGTGTCGGGCCTTAAATACACGCGATTTATGACATAAACAACAGTATTTAGGGCTTCAGCCCAAAACTTTGGAGGAACTTTCTTACTAAGGAGCATGACCCTAGCCATCTCTTGAACAACCCTATTCTTCCTCTCAACGACTCCATTTTGTTACGGAGTAATAGGTATAGAAAATTCATTTTTAATTCCATGCATATCACAAAAATCCAAAAACGAATTGTTTTCAAACTCATGACCATGATCAGTTCGGATTCTAATAATACGCCCAATGGAAACATCTTGTTCATTTTGGATTTTAAGGACTAAAACCTGGAAAGCATCAAACGTATCAAATTTTTCTCTTAAAAAATTTATCTATGAAAAATGAGTAAAATCATCGACAGTTAAAAAAATGTATCTTTTACCTCCAATACTTTCAGTGCGAGTAGGTCCTATTAAATCAATGTGAACCAATTCAAGGGGATGCTTGGTTGTAAAGTTGTTGACCTTTTTATGAGGGGCACGGGTTTGCTTTCCAAGTTGACATGGTCCACACATATGGTTCTGTGATAACCCTGTTCTGTAATTAGCTAATTGGTCCTTATTATGAGTTTGATTATATGTCTGATATGATTTTGTGTGCCAACTTTGTGAATATATGTGGTTTTGAATTTCTATCTGTTCACCGTAGGATATCTGTTTGATTATCTACTTTGGAAATTAAATTGAAGGCCTTATCGGCCACAGAAACCGAAATTGACTACGCCATTGTGATTGGCTTAATTTTTAGAGCCTACGGTGAAATTTAATTTGGTAATTGATTTGGATCAGACAAATTAAATTGATTTAATTAATGGCATAGTGCTCAAATTATTTAATATTAAATAATTATAGTTAGTGGGACTTCCTAAGAGAGGCACTATACACTCAATTTGTACACTTGAGCTCAAAATCAGATTTTGTGTCTTAGAAAAGAGAGAGAGAGAGCCGACCTAGGGAGGGAAAGGAACCATCTTGGTGTATTTTGGCTTATAATTTGTGAATTGGGAAGGCTAGGTGCAAGACTTGGCCACAATTGAGAGAATCAAGGCTCCTAGGTGAGTAACCAACCATTGTCTCATGAATTTTGTTTGTAATTTGTGAATTCAAGGTTGAATGATGATAAAGAATGTGAAATGAGTTGGTCTTGAAGAATTGGGAGTTAATGTACACATGCATGTAGGAAATTTCCATGGATTGTATGTTTAAGCTTGAAATTTGCATGAGCTAACATGTATAACGTTGAATATGGAGGATTGGGCATCAATCTTTACATGCATGCATGATTTTCATGGATTCCACAATAATAAGTGTCATTTGCATGTTTTGAAATAGGATTGAAGTCAAATTTACATGCAAGCATGATTTGGATGAATTTCATGTGTTTAAGCATCATTTGACCTATTTAAAATGGAATTGGAGTTAAAAGATTGCATGCATGTTTGATTATTGAAGATACGAAGCTCATATGGGATTTGAAAGCATAAGCCACGATTATACAAGAATGTTGATTGATTTTGGAGATTTGAACCATGATTTTGAGTAATTAGCTTCATATTGTTTGTGTACCCTTGAAATATAATGTGTTCATATGTTTTTGGGACTGAAATCATGAGTTGAGACCTTTGAACATCAAAATTGAACTCCAAGAACAGTTCTGGAATTTCCAGAAAGTTTGATGTCTGCTCGAGCGGGGAAACCGCCGCTCGAGCGTGAAATTCGTGTTCCCAGTATTTTCTGCAGACATGGCGTCCGCTCGAGCGGGGAAGTTCACGCTCGAGCGGGGAGCCATGTAGAGAGGCCTTCCGCTCGAGTGCCAGAACTCACGCTCGAGCGTAAATTTGATGCATCTAGTACTTTTGCAGGCCTCTTGGGTCCGCTCGAGTGGGGAAGTCCACGCTCGAGCGGGGACCCTGTTTTCTGAAATTTTGAAAATGCATTATGTGTTCTGTTTCCGTTCCCTTTCACTTCTAAGCACTCTTAGGCATACATTGAGCATTGTAATTGAATTAAAGAGATAAGAATGAAGCCTAAAGAGGAATATGTGAATTAAAGAACGGATTGAATTATTTGTGACCCATATGTGTTATGTGATATGTAGGGTCAAACTCCAGGGCAAATCCACAAGCCGATCACTGTGAGTAATATCTGAAATATGTTGTTTTCCAATTGCTTACTTTTATGTAAGTTTTGTAAAGTTCATTAGTTTGAATAGTGGACAAAGTTTGATATGAAAGTTTGAAAGGCCTAAAAGGCCAGTTTGATATGAAATTTGAAAGGCCTAAAAGGCCAGTTTGATATGAAAGTTTGAAAGGCCTACAAGGCAAGTTTGATATGAAAGTTTGAAAGGCTTAGAAGGCTAGTTTGATATGAAAGAATGATTGGGCCGAAGGCCGATTGACATGAATGATTGGGCCAAAGGCCGTTTTGACACAAATGAAAGTTTGACATGCATGAATGGGCCAGAGGCCAGTTTGACATGCATGAATGGGCCAGAGGCTAGTTTGACATGAATGAAAGTTGAATGGGCCAAAGGCCAGTTTGACAAATGGAAGATAAATGGGCCAAAGGCCAGTATGTTTGGAACCACAATCACTTGACTTAAATTGTGTATATGTATATATTTGTTAAATAGAAATATGAATTGGGCCCAAGGCCGTTTGAAGCATGTTGTTCTACATACCGTTTGTATAACTCTTTTATTTGATATTATTCACTGGGCTATCGCTTACTCTTATTCATGTGTTTGTAGGTGAGCCAAGAGAAGTCCAAACCCAGCCCCAGTGAAGTCTGTATGGAACAACTAAGGTTTTGAAGAGTCAGCCCTTGCGTCTCACGCACGAGACACGTCTTTGCCCTTCTGCCATTCTATGTTATTTTGTCATGTTGGCGAGGACTTTGGTGTACGTCTGTATATAGCTTTGTTTGGCTGACTTAGATTTGAATGATCATGTCTGTATAGAACTTTATGTTACTATACTTTCTGTTGTGAGTTATTAACATATGTATGTTTGGAATGTTATGATGTGCATATAAGCACGGCTCTATGGACAATGTTTTAAAATTGCTTCCGTTTGGCCCCTGTTAACTCTGTTAAAATACGTCTGGTTTGGTTTGAGGCCATAGGTAATCTCATGATTACTGGCCGGTTATGTCCTTAACCTATGGGGGCGGGTTCGGGTCATGACAGAGTGGTATCAGAGCACGAGTTAATAACTCATACACTTGTCCAAAAGAGCAATAAGCGTCTAGATAAGATCTATGATGCATTCATATGATAAGTATGAATTTGAAAGCATCAAGAATACGCTTAAATGTTTAATATGAACGATTATGTATTATAAGTTTGCGATTCGCTTGCATTGCAAATTATTTGAATACGTATGCTCTTTAGTATATGCATACCTGTGAATCATTTGTATAGAGTATAATGCAAGTTTAATCAAATGTTGAGAACATGTGATGATATGAGATATGAATTGTTGCACTAGTGTGTACAACAAGTTTGATTTGTTATAATGCACATACATGAACATATGAAGCATGAAAAGTTGCCTATGTGCATTCAATTCTGCCAATGGGTGTCTATGTGAAGTGTGAACATGATTTGAGTATATAACTACTTAGTAAATGTTCAGCATGCGATATCTGATAAGAATGCAATCACCTATTACGTATGTGATTAATTGTATCTTGACGATACATGAAATGAGAATATAACAATGTGCGAATGTACTCATGTGTATCTGTGTTTATTTTTGTATTGGGCACCCTAGTAATCGGCAAGGTTTAATAAGAGTTTGTGTAGAGAGTGGGTAAATTAAGGGCATGCGAGCTGGAAGGCTCTTCCACAGCCCGACTTGATAGACTAGAAAGAATAGTACAAGAAATGGCCGAGATCTTAAGACAACAATGCCAGTTGCCGCTGCGGCAAGAACCTTTGCCACCACCAGTGTAAGAAACATTGAGGAGTTTGTTATCGGATTTCTGGGGTTTGTTATAGGTGTGGTGAAATGAACCATATGGCGAGGAACTGTCCCCGGACTGAACAAAATGTGAATGAATCTTCTGCCTCAGCTAGATTCGTACCAATGGTAGGAATTGCTAATCAGGATAGAGTAATCACACTCATCCCAGAAAGTGCTCAAAATAGTGCGACCGTTATCCCAGGTATCTATACTGTTTATAGACGGCTGCTTATGTGTTGATTGATTCTGAATTGGTACATGTGTACATCTTTGCTTGGGATATTATCTAATTCGGATCGGCATATTCTTTCGTATTTGCTGCATGTGTATGTAGATTGATTAGACCCGTAAGATCGAGACCGTATTCATTGAATGTATACGTTCCATTTGGGAAATTTGTGAAACATGTGTTGGGATATCGAATAGCTCTGCACATGCACATGTACATCTAAACCTATGCTCGGGGTGATTTGTTATATTAGTGCCTTCATTGACTAAACCACTGAAATTGTGACTTTGTGATTGTGTGACTGAGTTGAGCACCCCAAGTAATGAACTCTATAACTGTGAGACTGTGCATCTTGATTGGTAGAGAATTGACTGGATTATGTGACTATACTAGGCCCGACTCAAAAACCTATGTTTTGCGACTTATTTGGAACCTCTACGTGACAAATCCTGTATTATGTGTAACCGAAGAACTTTGCTTAATGTGTTAATGTGTACCATGTGCTTGCATATAAGACCTATTTGAGAATTTCTATACTGATTATGATATATACCTCCTGATATGAACGCTTGCATATGCAACTACACATGAACTTATGTGAACAGTGCCATATTGTACATGATTTGAAATACTTTGACATGAACAGTTGTGGTAAATGACTCCGATATGATTTTGAGAACTAATGGACTTAGAACAATTGTAAAACTATCGACTAGGTACCTAAGCGACGAAGTGTGCCTTACAGAACCATAAATACCCCATTGAGAAAACTTTTATCCGATTCGATCCGATAGAACCTTTGTCTGATATTGCCTTGATAGAACCCTCATTGGATATGATTTGATGGGATCTTCGTTTGATTAAATTGACAAGACCTTTGCTTGGATTGATCGATAAGACCCTCTATCTAATTTGATTTTGTTGAAGGGAATTAAGGATTGTTTATAAATAAATAGCCAGATTATTCTTAACAGAAAAACTGATAGACCCAAAACTTGAATCCGTTTGGAATGCTTGACTTATTTGAAAGACCTTTTGTGGGCTATCAACAGATTGGTCCAACCATGAACACCATTGAGAACAGACCTTCAACTATTGGGGCATATGTGTTATAAATGAATAGAACTGTGCGAATCCAGTGATTGGGTGTCTTGAAGAACAATGCCTGTATATTGTCATATTCTTGTGTGCTTGACGCTATGGGAACCGATGATGATAGATTGATTTGATTGTACACAGTACTGAATACTTATCCTCGACTAGTCAGAATATGTTTCATATGTCCGCTTCAGTGTTATCGGATTTTGGGAAATCGGGTTATGAGAGTGGTATTGTGTTTGTTTTGGTGACATTCTTGAGACGTCCTTTTGTGCTAGGGGACGTTAAGCCTATGTAGCACCTTTGTTGAGATATCCCTTTCGCCACCGACGGTTTTGCACAGGTGGGTTTGTCTAATCGATCTCGGGTCGGCCACCAACAGTCGTGAACGGGTGTGCTTTGATTCAGAGACGATTATTCCTTTGTTTTGTTCGGAATGTCATCCTTTGGTATTATGTGGATATTATTAGCATCAAAGGAGCTTTGAAAAACCCTGATTATCCGAAAGTGTGTGAATTCAGTACGCTCTGTGTAAATAACTGTTCAGTGCCATTATGTTCTGTAATTGGGGTTCTAAGGATGTGTAAATTGTGCTTAATATGTGATTGACTCCTTTGATATTGTCCTTGACATCATGGGAATTTGTATATGCATTGCCTTATGTTTTTGACGATTATCAGATAATATGGAAAGACTCGATAGAACAGGGGATGGAATGTGGATTGAATTGTAAACCATAAACTGTTGAATGAATTGAGGACACGTGTATTGTGTTAGAAATTGATTGCTTCGATGCTACCTTTGTTGATTCGGGAATCAGTATCTAGATCCACTTCATATTCCTGAAGACTTTTGGTTAACCTTGGATAACCGTGATGAGTCACTAAATCAAGTACTGAATTGGGTTGTGAATTGCGGAATTATTGAGAAATGATTTGAACTTCTGTGATAAGAAATGGATCAAACTACTTTGGTAAGGTTAGTTGGCATTGGAAACAAATATGTTGGCGACCTATTGTGAAGAAGGAAATTGTTGAATTTGTGTCTGAATGTTTTTGGTGCCAACAAGTCAAAGTTGAATAGCACATACTGGTGGAACTACTGCAACCTCTCTCTATTTCGGAATGGAAATAGAAATATGTGACTACGAAGTTCATTGTGGGGCTACCTTGAGCACCCAAGGTATAAGTCCCGTTTGGGTTATTGTATGAAGAATTACTAAGTTGCCCATTTCCTCCCTGTAAAATTTTTGTATGATTGTTTGCAGACTAAGCAGTAAATGACTATCAAAAAGGATTGGAACCGTTGAATGAGAAGCGTTCCAAATTGTTTTCGACTAAAGGTGAAACAAGTTTGGAGGACCAAACTTCCTAAAGAGGGGAAGACTGCGATAACCCTGTTCCGTAATTAGCTAATTGGTCCTTATTATGAGTTTGATTATATGTCTGATATGATTTTGTGTGCCAACTATGTGAATATATGTGGTTTTGAATTTCTATCTGTTCACCATAGGAATATCTGTTTGATTATCTGCTTTGGAAATTAAATTGAAGGCCTTATCGGCCACAAAAGCTGAAATTAACTGCGCCATTGTGATTGGCAAAATTTTTAGAGCCTACAGTGAAATTTAATTTGAAAATTGATTTGGATCATATTAAATTGATTTAATTAATGGCATAGTGCTCAAATTATTTAATATTAAGTAATTATAGTTAGTGGGACTTCCTAAGAGAGGCACTATACACTCAATTTGTACACTTGAGCTCAAAATCAGATTTTGTGTCTTAGAAAAGAGAGACAGAGCCGACCTTGGAAGGGAAAGGAACCATCTTGGTGTATTTTGGCTTATAATTTGTGAATTGGGAAGGCTAGGTGCAAGACTTGGCCACAATTGAGAGAATCAAGGCTCCAAGGTGAGTAACCAACCATTGTCTCATGAATTTTGTTTGTAATTTGTGAATTCAAGGTTGAATGATGATAAAGAATGTGAAATGAGTTGGTCTTGAAGAATTGGGAGTTAATGTACACATGCATGTAGGAAATTGCCATGGATTGTATGTTTGAGCTTGAAATTTGCATGAGCTAACATGTATAATGTTGAATATGGAGGATTGGGCATCAATCTTTACATGCATGCATGATTTTCATGGATTCCACAATAATAAGTGTCATTTGCATGTTTTGAAATAGGATTGAAGTCAAATTTACATGCAAGCATGATTTGGATGAATTTCATGTGTTTGAGCATCATTTGACCTATTTAAAATGGAATTGGAGTTAAAAGATTGCATGCATGTTTGATTATTGAAGATACGAAGCTCATATGGGATTTGAAAGCATAAGCCATGATTATACAAGAATGTTGATTGATTTTGGAGAATTGAACCATGATTTTGAGTAATTAGCTTCATATTGTTTGTGTACCCTTGAAATATAATGTGTTTATATGTTTTTGGGACTGAAATCATGAGTTGAGACCTTTGAACATCAAAATTGAACTCCAAGAACAGTTCTGGAATTTCCAGAAAGTTTGATGTTTGCTCGAGCGGGGAAACCACCGCTTGAGCGTGAAATTCGTGTTCCCAGTATTTTCTGTAGACATGGCGTCCGCTCGAGCGGGTGTAGACGCGCCCGTGGGCCCCATGCTACAGTTCGGACTCGAATTGTCACGGTTCTTAATCTGAACCAAAGAGTCCAAATCCGGCAAATCGTTTTGAGAAAACAGATTTTTAGAAAAGAAGTGCCAAATATGGACTGCTTTGCCAGATACAGAGTCGCCACCTAAATATTTTATTTTGGGGGAATTTAGGAAACCCTAACTCGGTGCCAAAGGCCATGTGTCCGTCATCACCAAAGTTGCCTCGGCTCGGGAACTTGGGTACGATTGGGGAAGGTCAACTATGAGCACCCCCGCTCGCCCGATCAAAGATCGGCCTCTACTAACCATGATATCTTGTTTTGAAAACATTATATGCTCTTATTCCGGTTATTAGCCTTGAATTACTATGTTATGCGCATAGCAAACAAGTATAGACCAAATCGCCTAAATTGGAACAAAACATTTCATGTTTGTTTTGAAAATGGTTGGCTACTCGCAAGTAGGCTAAAATGCAAATTTTGCCACCCTCAAGTGGGCTTTAGAAAAGATGGTTTTGCCACTATCTAGTTGGCTTAAAACTCACAGTTTTAGTGCATTATTCCAATTTAGGTAATTCAACCTCCATCCACAGGCACTCAAGCAGTTATATCACATAAGCAGCTAGTCTCATGGTAAGTATGCTGTCATGGCAACACTCACACACATGCAAGGATGCTAAAGCATGAGAACTTACTGAGTACTCCGAGCCAAAACAGAAACTAGTTAGTAATCATATGCATGATCCTAGTTCATATTAAGATGGCTAATGCAACACATGCAAAATGCAACTAAGATGGGCTCGGCTAATCTACAATGACATGTGAAATGCTACAACTAACACATATTCAATTCGGAATCGGAATACAAATGCAGTTAGAATGATGCGCCGAGCCCGGTGCATGCAAAACGAATGAATAGATTCAAACGTGCTATCATACTGTATGCTAATTGAAACATGCCCTAGACTAACCATCGAAAGCTAGTAAATAAAAGGGAAGAAAGACGTGGGGTTGGGAGACATACACACACTCACGCACACTTATTACACAATTGCCCTCACTCGGAGGGTCCAAATAAATATTACAGTCCGAATAAATAATACTAAATTAATTATTACAGAATTTCTAATTAATTAAAAAAATTAAATGCAGAAAGAAGGTGGCCACAGCCCCACCTCGGGATGCGTGAATGATGCATGCTTGACTCGTCTCGCCCGAAAACTCGCTGCCATAGCATTGTTGCCTCTGTTAACACTGCCCTGCTCCTCTGAGGACTGTGAAAATTCTTGGGGCACCTCTGAACTGATTCCTGATCACTCTAGAATATCACTGGCCAATTCAAAGCACCACCGGCCATGGGGATGGGGTTATCGGCTAACTGTTGTGCCACCGCCCAGCCACCGATGGTCGGTCGGCACTGTAGGTGGCCGGCCGGCCATTGCTTCCTGTAGAATCTTGTAGTTGACAGCAGCAGAGGGCAAGCAGTGTATGGCATGGAATTTTCAAGCAAATGTGAGCATGGCCACACTCCCTATCATGCAATGGACTCAAGGGAGCATGGCCCTCGACCCTCGGGTCATCAATTGCACATTTCGATGCGTGATGGCCTAAAAGGCCAAGTTAGCAAATCAATGTCAATTTATGCAACAAACAAATGAAAGCTTCGCACCCTATCATGTAGGGATCAAGGGCGTCGGCGACCGAGGATCGAGGCGCGTCACGTCACTTTGAGTAGGAACGCACCTCATCCCTCGTGCTTGGTTTGACACCCCAAACCAAGCAAAAATGTAATGCATGTATGCAATATGGCTCGAGTATGCAAAATGACTCAGGCTAGCAAAGCATGTCAAATGTAAACACCAACCAAACATGCAAATATGCAATGTGCTAAGCATGCAATGCTACAATGCTACCTAGATAGACAACTAGGTAAAATGATAATCATGTAATGTGATGATCATACTACAAGACACAAATGCTTGGACTTACACTAGGATGGAGGAACCTCAGCCACACCCCAAAACAGTGGCCAAAGGTACTAAAATGATGGTGCCAACATGCAAGACAAACGTGCAAACCAATAGGCCTAAGACTAAGGCATAAAAGCCAACTTTCAAGCGCACTTAAAAGAAGACAAACATGGACATTAGACCAACAAAATAAGAACTATGACATGTTAGAATGAGCCCCAAAACCCACTTAGATGGCATCCCAAATGTCTAAACATGGTGGCAAACACAATGACCAACTCTTGAGGCACAAAACTACAACACTTCAAAGCATTGAAAGAGAGCCAAATGCAAGTGTAAGACCACATTACATGGACTGAAATATGATCTCAAATGATGCCAAATTATGGGAATAAGCCAAGTAAAGCATGCTAGTGACCTACACAGCCAAGGCTCTCAAGCCAAAATGCATGGTGGCTATATCAAACATGGAAAATATGACCAAACAGTCCTTAAGCATGGCAAAACATGACCTAAAGCTTCACAAAGCTGAGCCAAAACATGCAAGCATGATGGTCCAAAGGCAATATGCATTTCTAAGCAAAATAGAGGAATACAAGGCAAGTGTATTATGCATGCAAGGGGTCAACAAACCAACATGGGATAGAGGTAAAACATGCTAAATAAACACCAAATAACTTCGGAAATAAAGCCAAACAAAGCTAGGCATGCATGCTACCTTTATAAGCCTTAAACACAAGCTAAAGAGACACAAAGGGAGAGGGGTGTCCCTCCCCTATGCAAGACCTCAAAACCCCTTCACCACCACTGAAAATCCCCTGGATTTCAGTGGTTAGAAGGCCAATACACAAAAGTTCCAAGGCTTAACAAAGAAGGCTCAAAATGAGGCCAAACAAGGCCTAAGAGGGGGTAGACGACCCCCAACACCAAAATGACCTTAATGAAACATATTAAGAATGCAAATACGAAACTTTTTTTAGTTTATATCTAAGCTTAAATCAGCTTGCAAGTATGGCTAAGATATGGATCAAAATAAAGCCTTAAAAGGGAGATGAAGCATACAAGGGTGTAGATGACCTCTAACAGAAAAATGTCCTGAAACAAACTTCAAGAGGAGCTCAAAATAAGACCTTTTCCAGTTTATGACAAAGCTCGAAAATGCTTGTAAGTATGGCTAAGCTATGAAGCAAGATAAGCCTTAAAAAGGGAGATGAGTGTGTTACCCTTGTAGCCAAGAACTCCAGCAGCCTTTGGTCCCAAAAACCAGTCCCTTAGCCTCTGAAAACAAGCTCCAAGATGCTTGGCTGGATGATGGAGAGGTTAGGTTATGAGGTGTGGGGTAATGGAGCCAAGAACCTTACACATTGAAGCTAAAATGGAGGAGATATAGACGGACAAAGAGGGATATATGTGTATATGCCCTAACCAAGTTCTGAACCTGGTATATGGAGAGGGGAGCCTTCCTTTATAGAGCCAAGAGAATAAAGCTTCTCTTAGAAGCTTCAAACCAAGAGCAAAGATCCTCCATACACGTGTATGGAGGATCCAGTCTGTGCCCTCCAGCTGGCACAGCTGGCATCCATTCAATCTGTAGAATACACCGAAAGTTCGTCGGCTAGCAAAATTGGTCAGCCGGTTACTTTAACTGGTCGGTCGGCCATCTATTTGGTCGGTCGGCCATCTGTTCTGGTCGGTCGGCAGGAAAAATCTACTCTGCAGGTCCAATTTCAAACGGGCATAACTCCTTCATGTGAACTCCTTTTCAGGTCATTCTTGTCTCCAAATTGAAGCCCTAGAAGTAATATTTCCAATGGAACCAGCTTGAATAAAAATTCCAACTATGTAAAAATTTATGCTTGTTTTGGTGAAGGTTGCTCAGTTTCGGTCCAACTGGGATGATGCCCAACTTCAACCAATCATATCTCTCCCATCCGGACTCATCTTTAGGAGATTTTTGAGTGCAAAACGGAGCCCCAGAAGTCTTATTTCCAACGGTAGTGGCCTCATAGCTTAACTCCAAGTTCATAGACAGATAAGCCTGATTTAGCGAGGACCACTCGACTCTCTCTTAGCGATTCATACCCAACTTCTTCCCCAGCTAGGTTTCTTCTCTCTTCTCCTCTTTTCTTCAACTCTAAACCCCTAAACAAGGTGTTTTGAAAGATTTTTCAAAGATTTCATCTCTCTTTCATTCATTTCCACTTTGTCCTTGCTCGGTTTATCGAAAAGCACATCATTTGACAAAATGTGAGCCTCGAAACATTGTAGAAACTTTATTTCAAAAATATTTTGAAAGAGAGGGTTTTAAGGTCTAAAAACCATTCAAAATAGTTTTGGTCCAAAAGGGGTGTGAAGTTGGGATTTGGCTCTCTCCTTGCCGAAAAGATTGAACCTTTGCCCTACACATCTTTCATCACCGACCAAACCATCAGTAGCGCCCAAGTCTTAAGGGCGGTCAAAAATGGGGTGTCTACAGCGGGGAAGTTCACGCTCGAGCGGGGAGCCATGTAGAGAGGCCTTCCGCTCGAGCGCCAGAACTCACGCTCGAGCGTAAATTTGATGCATCCAGTACTTTTGCAGACCTCTTGGGTCCGCTCGCGTGGGGAAGTCCACGCTCGAGCGGGGACCCTGTTTTCTGAAATTTTGAAAATGCATTCTGTGTTCTGTTTCCGTTCCCTTTCATTTCTAAGCACTCTTAGGCATACATTGAGCATTGTAATTGAATTAAAGAGATAAGAATGAAGCCTAAAGAGGAATATGTGAATTAAAGAACAGATTGAATTATTTGTGACCCATATGTGTTATGTGATATGTAGGGTCAAACTCCAAGGCAAATCCACAAGCTGATCACTGTGAGTAATATCTGAAATATGTTGTTGTCCAATTGCTTACTTTTATGTAAGTTTTGTAAAGTTCATTAGTTTGAATAGTGGACAAAGTTTGACATGAAAGTTTGAAAGGCTTAAAAGTCCAGTTTGATATGAAAGTTTGAAAGGCTTAAAAGGCCAGTTTGATATGAAAGTTTGAAAGGCCTAAAAGGCCAGTTTGATATGAAAGTTTGAAAGGCTTAGAAGGCTAGTTTGATATAAAAGAATGATTAGGCCGAAGGTCGATTGACATGAATGATTGGGCCAAAGGCCGTTTTGATAGAAATGAAAGTTTGACAAGCATGAATGGGCCAGAGGCCAGTTTGACATGCATGAATGGGCCAGAGGCCAGTTTGACAAATGCAAGATAAATGGGCCAAAGGCCAGTTTGTTTGGAACCAGAGTCACTTGACTTAAATTGTGTATATGTACATATATGTTAAATAGAAATATGAATTGGGCCCAAGGCCGTTTGAAGCATGTTGTTCTACATACCGTTTGTATAACTCTTTTATTTGATATTATTCACTGGGCTATCGCTTACGCTCATTCATGTGTTTGTAGGTGAGCCAAGAGAAGTCCATACCCAGTCCCAGTGAAGTCTGTATGGAACAACTAAGGTTTTGAGGAGTCAGCCCTTGCGTCTCACGCACGAGACACATCTTCGCCCTTCTGCCATTCTATGTTATTTTGTCATGTTGGCGGGGACTTTGTTGTACGTCTGTGTATAGCTTTGTTTGGCTGATTTAGATTTGAATGATCATGTCTGTATAGAACTTTATGTTACTATACTTTCGGTTGTGAGTTATTAACATATGTATGTTTGGAATGTTATGATGTGCAGAAAAGCACAGCTCTGTGGACAAAGTTTTAAAATTGCTTTCGTTTGGCCCTCGTTAACTTTGTTAAAATACGTCTAGTTTTTAAGACCGTAGGCGATCTCATGATTACTGGCCGGTTATGTCCTTAACCCATAGGGGCGGGTTCGGGTCATGACAGGTTCAGATTCTTACCCAGCTTAGGTACGCCTCTCATAAGCTCTTTGTTGGTTATCTTAGTTAGGTCTTTGAAATTCATGTGACCTAATCTTTGATTCCACAGATCAATGTTGCTTATGATGGCTGAGTGGCAAGTGAGATCATTAGTAGTAACAATCCCATAGTAATTATCAGATGTGTTAACCCTATGCATGACAGTATTTCCCTTTTTATCCAAAATTTCATATTTATTTTTTCCAAATAATACTTCATGGTGGGAATCACATATTTGACTGATGCTCAAAAGATTTTCTTTAAGGCCATCATCAAGTAATGCATTTTCAAGCTTGGAAGGACCATCCACACTTATAGAGCCCTTACCAATGACTCTAGAACTGCCACCATCTCTAAAGGTAACAATTCCACCTTCATAATTTTCAAGAGAGGTGAAGTAGGATTTGTCACTTGACATGTGACGAGAGCACCCACTATCAAGATACCACATGTGTGAGTCATGTGCTTTTAGAGCAGTGTGAACAACTGAACAAGTCAAGTAATCTTTTCTCATGCATATCTTTTTGGTCTTAACAAAATCAGAACTGGCGGTCTTGGTAAATGTCTTAGTGTTGTGAACACCCTCAAGTATCTTGGTGTTCCGCCTAGTCATGTAAGGTTGTCTCCTAACCCAAAAAGTACTAGAATTTCTACCCTTTTGAGACACCTTACCAAACAATTCAAAGCAATAAGGACGAATGTGGCCATACCTACCACGATGATGACAAATAAAAATAGATTTTACCTCCCTTTTGTTGATCTTACCCTCGTTAGGTAGATGAGAGAGGGATCACCCTGGTGCACCTTCAGCTTTCCCTTAGCTTGAGTTTTCAGGTCATGAGATGTAGAGGCCTGTCCCTTGTGAGCTGTCGCATTACCATAGCCTAGCCCACTTTTGTCACAACCCATTTGTTGAGACCCAAGGATGTCTTCTAATGATTTGGAACCTTTGTTCCACATGGCAATTGTGGCTCTAGCAATTACGAGTTTTTCATCTTTATGAGAAACCATCTCTTCCAATGTAGCTTGTGACATTTCAAGGCTTTCAATCTTCTCTTCATATGTGGAATATACTTTCAGGAGTTCATTCCTTTCAGTTTCACAAGATAGAAGTTTCCCATATAGGTCTTGCTTATCACTAGAGATCTAGATGACATTCTGCTTTGCTGTTACAAGTTCTCCTTTTAGCTTGACATTCTCGTTTTCACATGCTTTAAGCTTGAGAGTGAGTTTGTCATTGATCTTGGATAAATTCAGAGATTCATCGTAAAGCTTTTCGTAAGCTTGTTGTAGATCATCACCATCAATCTCATCATTGTCTTCTGATGTTTCATCATCTTATTTTTGCTCCTCTTTCTTCTTGACCTCATCCAGTCGAGCAACTAAGGCAGGAAAGGTGATAGATGGGGGTGAAGATGACTCTCCTCTTTCATGAAGTTGGCTCAGAATGTCCCGTGTATCTTTGGCCTTTGTGCAGTGAGCAATCTGTTCCTGTTCTTCATCATAAATTGCTTCGTGAATAGTAATCAGAACTCTCTGATTACTCGGATTGTCAGCACTTTCAACATCCTCTTCAACGGCTTGCCAGCCTTTTGGGTCGAAAGCTCTCAGAAACACCCTCATTTTGATCTTCCAATACAAGTAATTACTCCCATCAAAGGTGGGAGCATGGTGCTGATTTTGACCACGAGCAAATTCCACTGGCTTCGGAAGAGGTTGAGTGAAAGTGGACCAGAATGCCATGAAAGCACTATCCCCATCTTCACCGAATTCAGTTTCTTCGGGCTCTTGCTCTGACCTACTTTCATCATCCCAAGTCACTGTATAGACTTTCTTTCGATTCTTTTTCGGTGGACATTCAAGAGCAATATGTCCAAACCCTTGACATTCATAACACTTGACCCCTTGCCCCTTTACTATATTCTTTTTAGTTTTTGGAGCAAGTTTTGGTGGAAAAGTTTTGGGTTTATCATTACTCTTGTCTTTTGAAATAGGGTCTCTAAAATTAGGCTTCTTTTTCTTTAATTTTTTTTTGAACTGTTTAGTAAACATAGCCATCATCTCGGACTCTCGATCAAACTTAGTCTCAGGAGTTTTAGCAGTCTCATAAGCACTAGTGAAAGCCACACTATCTTTTTATTTTTTCTTAGAAATCTGGTGGGCTTCATAAGTCTGCAAGTTTCCAACCAACTGATCAAGCTTGAGGGTTCAACATTCTGAGCCTCCTCAATAGCTGTCACTTTTGATTGGAACCTCCCGAGTAAAGACCTCAAAATTTTTCCAACAACCTTAGCTTTAGGGATTTTTTCACCGAGTGTGAAACACGAATTCACGATGTCACTAAGTTTTGCATAGAAATCATCAAATGTCTCATCATCACGCATAAAAAGGGTTTCAAAGGCAGAGGTGAGACGTTGAAGTTTTGACCTTTTAATAAAAGTAGTACCCTCGTGAATCGTTTTAAGAATGTCCCAAGCCTCTTTTGCTACCTCACACGTGCATATACGACAAAACTCTTCAGGTGTGATGAAGCAAAAAAGGGAATTGAGAGCCTTACTATTCGAACTCGAGTTTTGATAATCGAATGAGTCCCATTTATCAAGGGGTTTGGGAATATCAACACCATCAATGGTGACAATAGGTTCACTCCACCCATAGATCACACAGTACGAAACTTTCTCAATGATAGATTTTAAAAACGCTCTTATACGAGCTTTCCAATAAGAATAGTTTGTCACATCAAGTAACAGAGGTCTATGGGTCGAGTTACCTTCACGAATTGAATCCATATCACCAATCACACAAAATCACACTCACAGTTTTGATAAAAACAAAGAGTGACCCGCTCTGATACCAATTGAAAAACCTAAGTGATTCGTGATTAGATCAAGATTTAATTATTCTAATTCCCAATCAAACAAAACTCACAATCTAAATCATCATGCACTTACGAAAGTGATTTGGATTGTTGTTTTCGAAAAACAATAAATCGACACAAATGATATTTACGTGAAAAAACCATAATTGAAGCACCTTCAATTGTGATAAAAAAACCACGGGCGAAATGCCACTAATCAATCCACTATTGAAGAAAGAAATATTACAAAGATAACAAACAAATTACCCAAAATGCTTCCAATTTGTCTTCAAATCTTGTGTATATCTTTCACCGCAACCTTCGTCTCAGAATTGATTAGATGGAAGTTGAATCCACAACTTCTATTGTCGAATCAACGACCACGCACAATATCATACTCCTTTGATACTCCATGCTTGAATCTCCAGATTCCATCGAAGAAGAACACTCTTGAATATGAACAATCAACTTCCTTGATGTGTGCTTATCAAATCATGAGTTTAATACTCAATTAAATCATCAAGGAAAACTAGTAAACAACCCCAAAAGAAAAACCTAAAAACCTTAAAGTGGATCTAAAAAGCGTAATCCTAGTTTTGGACTAAAACAAGTACTTATAGAAAACAAGGGCAGCGAAGCTCGCTCGAGCGAAGACTCTCTCGCTCAAGCGAAGAACCAAATACGCGTGTTTTCCATAAGTGGCTTCGCTTGAGCCACACTACCTGCGCTTGAGCGTACAATCATCCTTCTCAGGTTTTATACAAAAGCAACGTTCGCTCGAGTGAGAACTCCTTCGCCCGAGTGAGCAAGACGACAAACTTAGGAAATTACAACTCGATAAAAACATGTTTGTCCACGGGATTGACAAGACTAAGGTACCTAACAGTTGTAATAATTGGCACTGTTCCAACAACAATAGCATTATTTAGCCTGTCATTATTAATAAGAGTATCCCGTGAGTTCCATCTCTTTGCAATATAAAGCATTGAATCCTTGTGATTTTGACAATATTAAAATTCAATAGCATTATTAAATTGCAAATACTTGGTAAATTTGAGTCTTCATATAATTACATTCTAAATATGAAGAAAATTATGATATTTTATAATGAATGTTACAAATGTTTGGACCATTAAAAATGTATATATGCATGTATTCTACCACAACATTCGTAAAATAATTGCAAAGTATAAAAATAGGATAAAGTACATTTGTGGTCATTAGAAGTATGCGTGCCTTGTCACTTTGGTCTTTTAAATTTTAATTTTTTCAATTTTGTTATTAAAATTTTCATTTGAATCATTTTGGTCATATTTCAAATGAACTAACATAATGATAATAAAATACACATATGGTTCCTAAGATATGGGTTCCATGTCATTTTGGTTCCAAAATTTTTTATTTTGTCAATTTAGCCCCACAAATATTGATGAAAAAGATTAAACGCAACCTTACAATATTGAGGGATAAAATTGAAACTTTAAGGACTAATGACACAAAATTTATACTTTAGGGACTGTGTTGGAATTTATGAGTATTCCGCTTACGATTTAAATGGTCATTTCAAATTGGATCAATTTGAAGCCCAAATTGCAATGAAATAGCTTTACCATTGCGCCAAGACTTGTCTTGAATTGGTGAATATGGAAAATATAGAGAGAGGATTAAGGCTTGTGGGATATTTGACAAAGGAGAGAAAAGTTTGGTGTTATAGTCTTGTTGGTGCTGGGAAGTCTGTCTTTGTGTGTGTTGAAACTTTCTTCCAAACGAGTTTTTCATTGCTTGATTGGAAGCAGAGGTGGTACCATTTCCTTTTGGTTGTATCCATCTATCTGTCTAGACAAGTTTTGGAATATATGTGAGGCTTTTGGATCAATCTCTTGTCTTTTGACATTGGGCTGGTCAACTTCATCAACTGCTTCAATTCTTTTGATCAGCAAAACAAAAGTTTTATTGATGAAAAAGCACAGTACATGCAAAAATTACATCAACAAAGCAGGGAAATACAAAAAGCATCATAACTAACCTCAACAATCCCAACTAGATTGGCATCGCAAAGGAAGCACAATCATATGCTAGCACTTGAACCAAGATTGGTGAGAAATCAATGCAAAGGAAGCACAATCATATGCCAGCACTTGAACCAAGATTGGTGAGAAATCAATCAAAAATACCCAAAGAAAAACATAACGGCTATAGAATCAGCAAAGTAATCCTACATCGACAAAAATAACAAAACATCAGGAGCAGCAGCAACAAGAGATCTTTGCAGCAACAACAAACTAGTGAGCAGTGACAAACCAATGAGCAACTCCACCCAACAAACACTTCCAAGCAACAAACAACAACCATTCAAACAAAAAGCCAACTGGTGATGGCAAACGAACCAACTAAACAGAGCTTCTATTGCAGGACACCAGAGTTGATCCATAACATTCAACCTTCATTTTTGATACAATACTTCACCGGTTGCAGAATAAAGACCAAGTCATTTATAGAAAACTCCACCTGAATTGGCGATGCTTTGAGCCACATAGAAACTCTAACCTTCACTATTTCACACAGATCTTCCAAATTTGGTTGAGAATCATTGAAAACACAATTATTTCTATGCTTTCATGTAGACCAGAGAGTAGCCAAAGGTATAACCATCCAAATTTTCTTCTCCAGCTTGTTCATTCTACAACCAGACCACCATTGCAACAATCCATGCACTGAACCTGGTAACACCCTTTGCAATCCCCACCATTGTACAATGTTGGACCAAAGGAACTAAACAAAAGGATAGTAAAATAAAATATGTTCCACTGTTTCAACCCCATTATGACATAACACACAATCAAGATTTGCACTCCCTGCTAGGATTCCAATTCTATGGAGGAAACTAGAAGTTTTAACCCTACCAAGCCAAGCCAGCCACCTAAAGAGTTGCACTTTGGGAGGAGCAAAGTTGTTCTAAATTAAGGCAGCCACTAGTACTGCAGGTCTCAAACTGCTTCAATTGTATTGGGTTCGTAGGCAATGCAAAAAGTGAGAGATGGAGAGAGGAAGAGAGGAAGAGAGAAAGCTGTATTCACACTAAATTATTGAGGGTTTCCAGGATTAGTCCTAACAGATGTGTTTGATGTGGGGTTAGGGTTTTTGTGGAATTATTTAGGAAAGAATCAAGTTTCTCTATTGTCCTTACTCCGACTTGATAGGTCCAGTTTGTACGTTGTGAGCCAATCTTGTGTCCACTTCGATAATTCAAGTTGTTTATCTTCTAAAATCTATTAAGTAAATCATTTTTGTAAAAAATTAAATTGATCAGACATAGTCATATGATCGAACCATGTTTGTATTAAAAATAATGAACTATAAGTATAATTTTGATAATAGATTGTCAAATTTTAAAGAACAATAAGATTTGATCATTTGGGTATCAATATCTTATCAATTTAATTTTTTTGTATGAAAAATCTATTTAATAAATCTTACAAGATAAATGGTTCAGATCAGCGAAAGAGGTTCACAATATGTCAATTGAACATCTCTGATCTAATTAAAGAGCAAAAAGAAACTCGTTCACTTAAAAAAAAGACGTGTTATATTTTTATTAATGTGAAAGGTAGCTTCTATAAATATCTTTTGCTTCTTATGGTTTTGCTTTATTTAATATTTTGATTTTATTTTATTATTTTTTCAGGTAAGTTCTTACGGGTTTTGTATATACGGGAAACTTAAAACTAAATTAGAAATTTTCTTATCTTATGCTTTAATTTAGGTTTTTCTAGGGAAATCATAGAGGATTTACATGGTAGTACATGGAAAACAAAGGTCAAATATAATGGAAGGACTGAAAATTATGAGGATGGCTAGTCTTCGGTTGCCAATTTGGACTGGACCATCCAGTCTTTTTAGTGTGCCTATATTTTGGTTCTATTTCGTTGATTTAAACTGTTCCCATGAGTTCGTCAAGTAAATTAATTATATTTAAAAATTAAATTGATCAAATAATGATAATTACATGTTTGAATTAATTGTTTATTAAAGAAAATGAACAATTATATTTCAAATTATACTCATTGTCCATTTTTTTGCATACAAAATTGATCAAAATATATAATTATTGTTTCCGATCAACTTAATTTTTTCTAAGAATAATTTGTTCGACTAATTTTAAAAAGTAAATGTTTTAAATCATTGAATTTGAGTCAAAAAAAATAAGCCAACTAAAAAGAATGTCCAAATTTACAAAATCTCGAAAATTATTTTTCTCCTTTTTGAAAGAAAAGAAACCATAGATGGTGTTGACTCAGTAATTCCCATTCCTACCAACTTCCAAAAACAAATGGGTGATTAATTAATTATTTTGTTATTAGTCGGATTTAAACATAATGGTCTGGTTTACAATAATTTTCATATTATAAGTGTTGCTAAACACCAAAGGCATGATTGGTTAAGCTTTTATTTTATTTGTTTACGTGTTTTTTCAAAAAATTTAGCTATAAAAAAAAAAAGATTTCCTGAAATTTTTTTGTAAACAGTTTGCCAATTTTTTTAATTATTATTATTATTATTATTATTATTATTATTATTATTATTATTATTATTATTATAATATTTGAAATATTAAAACAAAAATAGAACCAGACATGACCAATTTTCTCACCTCCTTTGAGATATTGAAAATTGCAAGGAGTAAGAAATTGTTAAAATCAAGAAAAATAAGAAAGTCATGTCAATTTAAAGGTAAAAATAATTACAGGTATATATAAATAGGGGTCTGATTTCTCTATAATTATCACATTTTCTCTATAATAAATGTGATTATGCATAGATTCCATCAAAATTTTCTTTTATTTTTATTTTTTTTATTTTTTTCTAAAAGGTGTGAACTGTGGGCCCATAAAGGTGCTGGGCTGATTGGCATGGTAGGCTTAACCATATCGGTGGAATGTTTTCATAATGATCTCAGTTTTTTTTTATTAATTATTATTTTTAATTTATTTTTAAACTTTTGATGTACCTAAAAAAAGTTTAATGATCTTAGGTGTTGCATTCCCTTAGTATGTATATATATATATATATATAAATGAAATAAAACAAAATGATAAAATACAAATATTATTTCATTTTGAAAAAGTATTAGGATTTTGTATATATTTAAAAATAATAAAATCCATCATAACACATGAAAAATTAAATAAAAAAAGGTTTATTACACCAACACCTCTCCACTGTTAACAAATATCACTTTATCCCTTTATATATAAACTCGTACATTTTGATCACCTCAACTTTAAAATTCTTATAATTACACGATTTTTTTAGAGGTGGTCTAAAAAGGATGAAAGTGATACATTTTCATAATTGAAAAGGTCAAGTGATATTCATTAATAGTTAAGGGAATAGTGGTATAATTAACAACTAACATATATAATTGTTCACATCAAATTTAGAGATCATGTTTTAAAAATTTTAGGCATTTTCCTTTCTCATTTAGTTAGGTTCATTTCCTACCATATGGTCACAATATGAACTTGAGCTAAACTCGAGCAATATAAAGTGTAAGAACACTAATGCCTGAGTTATAAGCTTGAGATTTCTTTTTACACTAGTGAATAACCATAAGATTTCATGTATCATATCATGTTACTTGCATAAATATATATACAACCCAAAATCCAACTGATAACCAACATCAGTTATAGCTTTCACAACAAACTAGTGAAAGGCTTAATTTAAAAAGCGTTGTAAAACTAATGCGTGGCAAAAAGTTTGATTTTCAAACTTTTGGCCGAGGCATTCTACTATCATCCCTACTCTATATAATGTGTCTCAAAAATCTATATTTTTCACTAAGCATAAATTTTTTTATTTTATTTTTATAAATCTTCATTTGGTTGCTTTCATACAATGGTGAGAAGTGCTTCCACCACTTACAAACTAAAAACCATGATTTCCATTCTTGCAAATAATTTGTTTTTCTTCTTTCTCTTGATGTATGGGTGTATGCATTAGTGCACAACTGTGTATGTCTAAGGATACACTCTGATGTTTTTCTTGTAGGAGCTAATCAGCATTCTTATGGTATGCTGTATTGCTACATTTGGCTTAGGCATTCAAGTAGAAGATGTTGGAACATCAGACACTTTAAATGTGGTTGATTATGGCGCAGTCAGAGATGGTGAAGCAGATGATTCACTAGTATATCTTCAAACCAATTCTATTGAAATAAATAATGCCATATGCTAATAGCTAAAACATTTAGAGCAAGACAATGTTAAATGTGTACATCAGTGTAAGATGGTCCTATGTCCAAATTCTAAAGCCTAATTAAAAATAATACAATGAGTAAACACGCGCAGCATGCTTTTGTGGTGCACATGAACAAGAATGTTGAGGTAAGAAATAACAATAGTTTTTCTTTAGTTTTTAATGCTTTAAGACTAATTGGTTGTTAAACATACCTAGTATCGTGTCCGAACGACTGGAAATTTTTAACAATTCTTGTTTAGGAAAGAAGGTCAGTGAGAAGTGAGAGAAAGAGAGGTTAGGAGTGGATTCATATGAGAGAGAGAGAGAGACAGAGAGGGAGAGAGAGACAGAGAGAGGCAAACTCAGACCAGAAGAAGTAAATGATAATGGGTAAAGGATATGGGGAAGAAAATGGTAAGTGAATTCCTTAACAACAGGCAGTTGAAAAAATCTTCATCATCATCACCCCTCCATAAAACCTTGTCGATTGCCACTACTATAGCTAGTGTTGCCAATTATTGTCACCGCCACTAGCCCTATTAGTCATCGTCGATCGTTTCTTCTCAAATAGCCTCCACTCGCCGATTTGTTTCGCTATCTTCGGTGGAGCTCCCACCTAGAAAACAATCATCATCTAAGAAAAGTCGATAAGAAAACCAATTGCTTGGAAACAAATGGCTACCATTGTTAGCGACGACTGATCAGACCTTCAACTCTACCATCCATTAACATTTGAGTAAGGCCTTTAGCATCCTCTCTGACCTTTCTTATTTCAACTGGGTTTTGTGATTTTGGGGAAGCCAAGAGTGGGAGCTGATCCTGATTTTCCTAGTTAAAAGTTTTCGCACTCCATCTGTTTGATAAAATGCCTCAGTGAAAATGTAATGGCACAAAGAGAAAATGGAGGTTGGATTCCGGTAGTAAGGCGGCGGGTAGGAGGTGGAGCTCAAGGCAAGGAAGCTAAGCATGGACTGTTCACTGTATTCGTAGATAATTTACCTACTGTTATGGATGCTAAAACTATGTTCAAACTTTTCACACAATTTGGCATAGTAAAGGATGCGTTTATACCCTTCAAAAGAAGGACAATGACAACTCAAGATTTGGATTTGTGAGATTTGATTGCCTTGTAGCAGCAGACATTGCCATTCAAAAAGCGAATGGTCTGTTGGTAGATGAAAGGGTGCTAGAAGTTAAAAAAGCTACCAAAGACAGAAGTAACAGAGATGAACAAAGCATGAGAGAACCCCATACCATCAGAAAACCTCTTGAAACTAATAGAAACAGGGGTGAAGTTCCTCATACAGGCCTAAGATCGTTTGGTGAAGTATTAAAAAGGGACACACCCACTGTTGCTGGGAAAGCAAGTTTGACCATAAAAGCCAATGAAGTTGGTCATAGATGGCTTTATTTTTGGAGTGCAAGGGTAAACCACATCCCATTCTTGTGTGTGAAGATCATTTAGCAGAATTTAGTAGCAAGAAGCACCATGGCTTGGAAGAGTGCAGCTACAACAAAATCTATGGTAGTGTTGTAGAAGGATCAATTCTAGAGGAGTGTTACAAAGAGGAGGTAAAAAGTGTGATGGAGGTAAACAAGTTGTTGAGGAGTCAAAAGTGGGATGGAGGTTTCAATAGAGAAGAGGAAGTATGTACCAAGGAGGTAGAATAGAGGATAGGGCCTAGTGATTGCCATTTGGAAGAGGAGGTAAACACAGTTGTAAAAGAGACCATGTTAGAGGAGTCAGTGCACAGACCAAAATTTAATGTTGAACAAGTCTTTACACCTGGTTTTCTTAGAAGCTTCAATGGATATAGAGATGGAATTGGGCTTGATATCAATATTGAAGTGGATTTGGCCTAAGCACTTAGTAAGAATTTAAATGGGAAGGGATTTCTGAGCCTAAATCATTCAGGCTTAGGTAGGCAACCTTCTCCTATCCTAAAACTCTTGCGAAATGAGAAGAAAAAAGAAAGAAAGAAGAAGATTCAGCTAGAGGGGTTCACCAGCTTTGCTAGACTTCATGGGCATAAAGCAGCAACAATCAGCAAGCACACTTCTTAGTCTGTCATCTTCAGACCAATAGCAGCTGCGAAGCACGTAAAGATTTGTCTAAGGGTGTTACTAGTCTGAACAATATTATGCTCAATGAAGTTAAAGCCACTATACAATTGGGAAAATCTCTTGGCATCAATTTCAATGGGACAGAAGATGATGTTCTGAACAAGATTATTGAGCTAGATCCAATGGACAAAAATAGATCCAAATAGGAGGGTTAGGTCTAAGAAGATATAGGACGGCAACAAGTAAGCATAGCTGGAGCATTCAGCGGGTTCTAAACAACTGTTGTAACGCCCCCAAAATATATACATAAATCAATCATTCATACTATCCATAGACATAGGAGAATAAAATATATTCTTTCATCAGAGTGTTCTTTACAAAAAGTATTACATGTTGACAACAAAAATAAATGCCCTACGGGATTATAACTTTCCAAGCCAACACTTGGACATAACAAAAGAGGGTCAGAAGCCCTTTACAAATAAAGCCCTCGGCTTGGAAATAAAACATATAAACATAAATAGAACAACAAAAGAGACTTCAGCCTCAAAACCACCCAAGCTAAGACCTTGAAGGCGGCATGTCACCTATACCTGAAAATGGTATCCCAAGTAGGGTGAGCCAAAGCCCAGTAGAGATATGCTAAACCAGATAAAAGAATTAACTAAAACATTAGCATTTGATAAATGTTCAACACATACACATCGGTTTACACCATTTCTATAATCCATCAACATTGATATTCATCTTTCAATCAGGTTTCATTTCTATTTCCAGTTCACCTTATTGACATGGTTCGTTTATCCAAGTAATTCAAATGAGACTACAACTCATAAAGACAACACTTCAATTCATCAACAAATTAAAATGAGACTACAACTCATATTATCAATACTTCAATTCATTAATATCATTCAGATGCATATAAGGTTTCGGGACTTTCACCCTGGACACTCCGGCCAACTTAATTATCAATGTAGTCCATCTCCTCTCTCCTCTCAAATCATGGAGTACATCTCCTATCTCCTCCCAAACCATGGAGTACATCCCCTTTCTCCTTCCAAGAAAAACACATATGCAATGTATTTAAACATTTAATCATATACAATGATCAATTAAAACACATATTCAATGTGTTAATCCAACCGTCATAATCAATGACATAATTCAATTGATTAGTTTCAATTTACCTAATCATCATGTAGTGTCTACAACAATCAAGACTATCCTCCACCGATAGCCCAAAACAGTTATTTCTAAACAGATAATAAATTTACCAAACAGATAAATTATTAACTTTACCATAGGTGGGTGATTATTCAGTCCAACCACACCATCAATTCATAATCCTTCCCAATTCCATAATTCCATAGTGAATTTACTATTTATACAAAATAGTTATTCAATTCCAAATAAGGGCATTTTTCCCAAATTCCACAATATTGATCCAAAGGTCCAAACCTTTCCATTTCAACAATTATACACCAATTACCATATTTTAAGGCCCACATACACATATAGAGTCTAAAATTAAAAACCCCTCTTTTAAATATTTCAAACTACAATCCCTAACTTCCCAAAATTACCAAACTCCTTCATTTATACAAAATAACTAATATTTATGTTAAAACCCATAAGAAATAGTGTATCCCTACCTCAAAGTTAGGAGCCCAAAGGAGGAGGTGAAGAAACTCGAAAGTGCTCTAAATCCAAGATTTTTTGGATTAAAACGAAGCCCACACAATGCTCTAACTTTCTTATAAAGGGGTTAGGGTAGAAAACTCCTAGAACATGGAGTATTTGTAGAGAGGAGTGTGTAGAGAGAGTGTGTGTTAGATCCAGGGTTTGGATGAAAAAGATGATGAAAAGGTGATGTAAAATCCGCTGCTGCCAACTGATATATCGAGGCTCACTCGAGCAAAGAAGTGGTCACTCGAGCGACCAGACACAAAAGGACTTCGCTCGAGCGCAAGAAGCGTCGCTTGAGCGAACAATGCGAAGCTTCAGGTCTGCAACCCAGAAGCATGCTCGAGCGCAGGAGTCCTCGCTCGAGCGAAGAAGCACAACCTTCAAGTCAAAAAGAGACGCAGACGCACGCTCGAGTGCAAGAGTTCTCGCTTGAGCAAAGAGACACACCAAACAAATCTCGCTCGAGCGCAGGAACCCTGGCTTGAGCGAAGAAGCTACGACTCAAGGCTTGCTTGAGCGACAAAAGCCTTGCTTGAGCGAAGAAGCCAAAATCTGGACAGTAACCATTTGTTCCAGCTGACAACCAACTTGTACCAAACTCACCCAACACGTCTCAAAACTCAAATACAAGGGGTTTAAAGGACAGAAACAAGACATAGACAATAACAACCAAGACGGAACGCAAGTCTGGAATAGAATAAATAATGGAGGAAAACCAGAATCGCTATAACCTTCCCCCCTTAAAGAATTTCGTCTCCGAAATTTGATATATAAGTTTCAAAATTATGATCTTTTGAATTCTCAACATGATTACAATGCGACCATTATCAACATGATCCATTACCGATCATTCCATCTCTACTCAAGAGAACCACTTTACAAATATAACTCAATATGCATTATCAACATGCATTATCAACATGCATCCTTTTGAATTTCAACTAGTTTCAATACACATACTCTACAATTCCATAACATATGCAATGTTAAAAATGTATTTTCAATTCTACAACACATTCAACATATATAATGTTAAATTAAACTCATTTCTTTGAAACATATTCAACAATTTCAATATTTTCATAATCCAAAACACATACAATGTTCTTAGAGTTTGCCAACAAAACAAAATCCTCAAAATAAGCTCAAACATCCATAAATAAGTCCGGATATTTTTCTCGGACTTCCAATTCACGTTCCCAAGTGGCTTCCTCAACCCCATGATGTTTCCACAAAATCTTGACCCAGGGAATGGTCTTGCCTCGTAAGACTTGATCCCGTCTATCCAAGACCCGCACCGGTCTCTCCTCATACGAGGCATCCTCATCAACCTCTAGGTCGGTCCAATCCAATACATGAGATGGATCCGGCTCGTATTTCCGAAGCATACTAACCTGAAACACATCATGAACTCCGGACAACTACGATGGTAATGCTAAACGATATGCAACCTCTCTAATCCGCTCAAGGATCTCAAAAGGGCCAATAAACCGAGAGGACAACTTCCCACTCTTCCCAAACCACATCAAACCCCGCCTAGGTGATATTTTCAGAAAGACCTGATCCCCCACCTCAAATGCCAAAGGCCTCCTCCTACGGTCGACATAACTCTTTTGGTGACTCTGGGCTGTAACAAGCCTCTTACGGATAAGTGCCACTTTCTTCGTCGTTTCTCGCACCAACTCCGGGCGCAACAAAGGTGCATCACCCACCTCGGCCCAACAAACTAGAGATCTACACGGTCGGCCATACAAGGCCTCAAATGGTGCCATGCTAATGCTCGATTGGAAACTATTGTTATAGGCAAACTTCACTAAGGGCAAGTGCCTCACCCATGACCCCCTAAAGTCAAGGACACAACCTCAAAGCATATCCTCTAGGATCTGAATGGTGCGCTTGGATTGCCCATCAATCTGAGGATGGTAAGCCGTGCAAAAAGTCAATCTAGTGCCCAAGGCACTCTGCAAACTCTACCACAACCTAGAAGTAAAGCGCGGATCACTATTTGAGACGATCGACACTGGGACCCCATGCAGCCTCATTATGTGCCGAATATATAAGTTGGTAAGATGATCTACTGAATCTCTCACGCGCATAGGAACAAAGTGCACCGACTTAGTCAACCGGTCCACTACCACCCAAATGGCATCACCACCTCGTTGAGTCCTCAGAAGACCCCCGACAAAATCCATCGTGACGTGCTCCCATTTCCACTCAGCTATAGGCAAGGGTTGTAACAAACCCGCTGGCCTCTAATGCTCGACCTTCACTTGTTGACAAGTAAGGCATCTAGATACAAAAACTGCCACATCCTTCTTCATCCCTTTCCGCCAAAATTGGCGGCTTAGATCACGATACATCTTAGTGCCTCCCGGATGCACCGCAAGGCGTGAATGGTGAAACTCTCGGAGTACTTCCTCTCGGGAAGACTCCGGCACAAACAAACGGTCTCGGTACCTCACACTCAGGTCAGGATACATGGCCAAACCCTTCTCTACCTTCCCATTGGATATCGTCCCCCTGAGGGATTCTACCTCAAGATCATCCTTCTGCGCTTCTAACACCTGCTTTACAAGTGTAGGTTGTGCAACTACAGAAAACAAGGCTGCAGACTCAATTGACTCGCCCAGATGCAAGTCAAATTCACTAAGAGCACCTAACATCTCCCATTCCCAGATAGCAATACAAGCTACATCACTAATTGACTTCCTGCTTAGAGTATCAGCCACAACATTAGTCTTCCCCAGATGGTAATGCAACTCGAAATCATAATCCTCTATAAACTCCATCCACCTCCTCTGCCTCTGTGGGGAAGTGGTTTGGAAATACTCTTCAGGATCCTAGAGAACGCTCGTGATCCTCTTCTGGTCACCTGAAAAAGAATAAGCACTCCGGTCGGGGATGCCGGAATTAGCACTCCGATGGGCAAGTTAGTATACACTCAAAGAAGCTTGTATTCTAAGTTAAGCACAGTAATTCTCACATATCTCTTTAGGACTGAAGATCTTGTATTTATAGTATTCTCCCGGGGCCTTGGGGCCTGGCCCACTCCTAGTCCTTGCCATGTACTTCTACGCGGCCCTTGTTTCACTGGCAGGAATTCTGGCTCTTTTATTCGGCCCCTCAATTGGATAGGGTCGATGCCGAATAGATGTTATGTTCTGGACCGGATTGGTCTGCTCCTGTTGATCCAAAATTATCTGACTCACACAATTGCCCCCCAAGCACCCCACTAGCACCAGCTAGTCGGCGTGTTTGGCTTCTAGTCTGGAGTTTAGAAATCCAGTAGTTATTCCTCTTCCCGATGCGTGTCAGAACGCATACCTTCTTCTTGGTCATTATAGTGCTTTCCCGCCCCTTTGTACGCTACCTCCATTTAATGTGATTTGAATTTGTCTCTTCGAATGTATGCTCTGAATACTCGAAGATATCTGGCTTGTCCTCTGGTGGGACTCCTGAATTCCGCGGCTTCTTCAACCCCTTATTTCTCGATCTTTCCTTCGCCACCTGTAAGTTTTCTTCTCCTACATTTTTTGATCCCCCCTCTTTATCTACTTTTAGTTTTTCGTAATCCTTGATCGAATCTCCAGCTTTCAACGCCACTTCTCCATCCCTGATGACGTCTATCTGTCACTTTTGGCAAACAGCACTACTGATATGGTGAGGGAAGACAAGAACGCAATCGTCTTTCTTCTCCTATCAATTGCTGAGGGCGGCGCCCGTTTTCCTCTTCACCCACTTTTGAGGGCCGTTCTTCGGTACTGGGGTCTCATTCCTTTCCAGCTCAATGTGAACTTCTTCCATATCATAATGGGCATTGTAGAGATAAATCGGCGTCTTAGAGTTAATTTAGGTATTCCCGCCATTCGACACTGTTATGTCCTAGCCAAGTCTACTGGCCGTCTGGGACGCTACTTCCTTAGAGCCAAGGACACTGACCACCACTTAGTGACCATGCTTGCTAGCTCTGGAAAGCGTGTCAATGACGTGATGGTCATTGTCCGCGGTAATTGGGAATTCGGCGAAGGAGAAGATCGCCTGGATCCTGTGCCAAGGCAAAAAGGCGAACCAGGTGGCCGATCAAATCACTGTTTCTGTTACTTACATATGCATGTATTCGGCACTTCAGCTCACCTAATCATTTTGTCGGCGTAGGCAGCGACTTGAAGAGAGTGTTGACTTCAGACGACGAAGTTGTGCTCGCAGAAATTAAAACCGCGCTATAGTTCGTTGGCTGTCCAGACCTTCAAAAACAAGGGAGGGCAGCCCACATTCTCCTGCGGTACGAGCCAACCTACACGACGTTCTCGGCGGTAGATAATATTCCCATCGCATGAGGCGATAACCAACTGACGGCCCTCATCTTCCCTAGCTTAAAAAACTTGAGGCAGATTGGCCTCGAATCGTCTGATTCTGAACACGTAGAAGGAAAAATTGCTGAACCGATCACCGAGGACCCGGAGGAGTTGGCCGCGGAAGTTGACGAAGCCATAAATTCGGCCTTTGAGGAAGCCGGGTTGAACACTTCTGACCCTCAGTCTACATCAGGCCGAGGGGACGCCAAATATATCTTTATGAACTTGGGAGATCTTCCTGGGGATTTCTCTAAGGATATGGCCGGGGATAATCTTACGCAGATGGCACGAAAAAGGAATGCCGAACGCATGGCCGCCCGACAAAAGGCCGTAGCCATCCATTCTGGACTTGTCCTGACTGAATCTACTACTCCCATTGTCGTACAAGAAACGGCTCATGTTGTCGTGGCCGAGACGAAAAAGGAGGTCGAGCGCTCGATTACGGAAGTTCGACCGATTTCAGAGGATCGGGGCAAAAAACGAGGTGCTGAGGGTGAGGACGGCTCCGAAGGGGGCCCCTTTGAAAAATGGCCACGCTTGGAGGAGTCGACTGTGGTTGCTCTTTTTGTTATTGAGCCAAAGATAAAAAATATGCCGATCTCCTCCGAAGCGTCGGCTTTGAAAGATGCAGCTGTGGCACTGAGCCTGGCTGCCTCGGTCTCCTTGCCGGCTGACAAGGCGACCTTTCGTGCCGAGCCGAATTTGGTGACAATAGCATTAGCCGCCCAGTCAGCTTTTCTGGTACGCGACTATATCTTTGGTTTAGTTTGCATTTGATGTTTCTTGGCACACGACGATCCTTTGTTTTGCAGACGGGTGGAAGGATCGCAGAATTGGGCCGCCGCCAGCATGACGCTGTTGAAAGGATTAGCCATTTGCAATATGAAGTCGAGGGTCAAAGGAGCAGGGCAGAGTTCGAGGCAATGAGAGCCGCAATGGAAAGCGCGCGAGCCGAGGATGAGAAGGAAAGGGCCAAAACTGCTGATCAACTCAGGTCTGACACCGAGGAGAGGGCAAATGCGAGCGAGGAGTCGTTGAAGTTAGCCAAGGAGGCGCTTGCCAAGCTGGAGGCCGAGTTTTGAGAGTTGAAGCAGGCTAAGGAGAAAGCCGACTCTGAGTCCTCGGCGGCGTTCGAGGCTGGGAAGAGCTCCGCCTTTAAGGACTATATAGAAGAAGTCCCCAAATTCGAGAATCGGGGGTTCAAACACGGCTAGCTCACAGCCCTTGCTACCGCTGGAGTTACATTGGCCACGCCAATTCCCTACGAGCAAGTGGACGTTGAGCCGCTTGAGTCTAACCCTGAGACTTGATTTGGGAGACATTCTAGTTTTGTTAGATTTTTCTCAATTTCAATGTCTGTTTTTGTTTAGTAGATTTTCATCTGTGTTGGATTTTCATATGTAAAATGTCTGCTGTTAGCACCCAATTTATGAATGAAAATTTCATATGCTTTCAAGATATTTCTCGTATTGTTTATTGTATGAGTAGACAGTTAGGAGAATCAGTGGTTAGGACAAAATTCCAAGACTACGTGAGACGGCAGACTTACAAGTCGACTGAGCTTAGTGATCTGATTAAAACAATGAATCTGCCCTTCCCCTCGCGGGTTCGCGATCGTAGAACGCCGAATAACATGTCCATAAGCGCCTTGTGTTGAGGCATCAATTCGGGGAACGGCTGGGGCACTTAAGTCGACTAGATTGATGAATCTGCCCTTGCCCCAGTGGGTTCGCGATCGTAGAACGCCGAATAACACGTCCATAAGCACCTTGTGTTGAGGCATCGATTCGGGGAACGGCTGGGGCACTTAAGCCGACTAGATTGATGAATCTGCCCTTGCCCCAGCGGGTTCCACAATCGTAGAACGCCGAATAACATGTGTATAAGCACCTTGTGTTGACGCATCGATTCGGGGAACGACTGGGGCACTTAAGCCGACTAGATTGATGAATCGTAGAACGCTGAATAGATGTGATTGGGGCATATGATTTTTCGGCGCCAGGTAGTTAACGCTTCAACATTAACGGGATTGCCTCGGAGGTGCTGCCCCCATAGGGAATACATGGGCATGTACTTCGTGAACGAGTGTGCTATTTATGTGCTCATTCAGCATTTCAGTCCAGCTCTTTGAGGAAGATTGAACAAGCGCAAATGTCAAATAAACTTTTCTTCGACAACAGAGGCGAAGCGAAGACTCTAGCTGAGCTGGGAGGAGCTATGAGTCGAAGCGGTGAACCTTTACGCATGGGCAGTAGGACTTCGAGGGATTGGGAGAGGCGCCAATCTCCTCGTCGTCGGAGTAGGTTGCCCAGGAGGGACAAACAGCCATAGCGTAAGCCTCTTCAGCTTGGTTCCGGCAGGCAACCTGACGCGACTCCTCGCCCATTGAGTTTCGCAGTCTTCATGGGTAATAGACCAATGACAGAGGCAGACTCGATCATCCAAGATCCGAATGTGGCAGTCGAGTTTGCTCGACAGATTTTCCCGCACGAAGATCAGCAGTCGATGGTAGGTCGACAGGATTTCGAAGTGTTTCGTGAAGGCGTTCACGGGGCGGTGAGGGGACTGTACATGGCTTATGAGATCGGCATGCATCTCCGCAACATAGAATAGAGAGATGAACACATTTGGAAGTTACAAGCTCGGGCCGAGAAGGCCGAGCGCGAGCTAAGGAAAATCAAGTCTCTCGGGCCCCAATCAACCAGCCACCCCAATCCGGTTGTTGAAGAGAGGGTTACTCGGAGGCTGATTAGCGATGTGATCACCGATCGTAATACGGCTAGCATGTTCGCGATTGAGACTGCGAGGGGTACGGCCTATGAAAAAGGCTTCCATGATGGCCGAAAGGTCGGAATTCAAAAGACCAAGGAGAAACTCGCCGAAGAAGTTTGCCGATGTGAAAATCGTGGATTTAGGCACGGTTGGATCAAGGCGCTTCGGTAAGCTGCGAGTCTCCAATCAGGAGGGTTGGATTCGGTGTTTCTGTTGTATCAATAGAATGATTTTCCCTTCTCCGCATTCGAAATTGAGAAGAGCGATGACGAAGGAGCCGCCAAACCCAAGAAATCCTTGTAATGCTTACGTAGATTGAAAGCGAAATTATGTATTTATTTGCCGAATAAAATGCTTAGTTCTCAATCTATAGCGCACTTGTTATTTATATTACTCATTTTATTCTGAACATTCTTGTTTGAATACTTGCATTTTTCGGCTCTCGTTTACGGAGGCTGTACTCATTTTGTTGCAACTTTGCTTCGTTGAAAATTTTATTCGGCACACTCGTTTTTCTACGGAGGCCTTTTTGGTCTGAAGGCGTCATGCGCCAATGGGGCCCCGAATCCGGAGGCTTTTTCAGCCCAAGGACATCATGCGTCGATGGGGCTCTGAATCCAAAGACAGTCGGCCCACCTATAATTTCTGTTTATATAATTAGGCTATTTTAACAAGGCAAAAATTAGTGCATTAAGTGGCTGCAGCAAATGTCGCTTGGCATCCGTCGTTTGGAGTTCAGTGTTAATGAAATCGCCTCGGGGCCACTGCAAAGATTTTAGAAATGAAATGCCTCGGATTTGTCGCTCCAGTGACTTCGCTTTCTGTGCACAGACTCGTTTTAAAATGATTTTGTTGCGTGGGGTTACGTAAGTGTGATCGTCGAATGGAGCTTTTGTTTAGCAGGAAAGAAGCTCGGACTCAGGTTGAGTCTGGTATTGCGACGAATCGCAGCGGGGAAAACACTCGCACGGGAGGCAGGGTGCTCAAGAAACATCAGCCTTTAAGTCGTCAAAGCAGATCACCTTGAAAGGAGAAACAGCAATGGCGAAGTTGTCCGCAACTGCGGTCGAGAAATGGGGCCGACGTAGCTCCTCGGCCGTTGAGTATTACTGTTTTCGTGGCGAATTCCTTTCTTGTCTTGGATCTTGGCCTTCACATTGTCTATGGTGTCAAAGATTTCTGCCTCAAAGGCGATTATCTCCTTGGTGTGAATCATAGACTCAAGCGCGGTCAGATCAAAGCATTTTCAAGTTGCGGGTGCCCTCTGTTCAGCAGGCATTGATTTGGCGCTGCTGCTTGTACAGCGCGATGTCGTATAAGAATAGATGTTGTAACGCTTCGACTGCGGATGGCATTTTTTGTAATTACTGTTTATTTGAATAAAATGTTTCATTCTAAAAGTTTATCTCGTTCTGAACTTTTGTATGTTTAATTTGAGCATCTTATTTTGAATGCTGGCATGTTTTGTCTTGTTCATGCGATTGTACTGGTTGCAGCCTACATATCCCTACTTAGATGTGTAAATGTTTTCATTTTAAAAGGGCGCTCCGAATCCGGAGACCTTTTCGGCCTGAAGATCTCACGCACCGATGGGGCTCCGAATCTAGAGACTTGAATTGGCCAATCGTGAAATCCACGAAGGGCGCTCTGAATCCGGAGGCTTTATTGGCCCAAGGACGTCATGCGCCAATGGGGCTCCAAATCCGGAGACTTGATTTGGCCAATCGTGACATCCATGAAGGGCGCTCCGAATCTGGAGGCTTTATCGGCCCAAGGACATCATGCGCTGATGGGGCTCCGAATTTGGAGACTTGATTTGGCAAATCGTGACATCCATGAAGGCCACTTCGAATCCGAAGGCTTTATCGGCCCAAGGATGTCATGTGTTGATGGGGCTCCAAATCCGGAGACTTGATTTGGCCAATCGTGACATCCACAAAGGGCGCTCCGAATCCGGAGGCTTTATCGGCCCAAGGACGTCATGCGCCGATGGGGCTCCAAATCCGGAGACTTGATTTGGCCAATCGTGACATCCACGAAGGGCGCTCCGAATCCGGAGGCTTTATTGGCCCAAGGACGTCATGTGCCGATGGGGCTCCGAATCCGGAGACTTGATTTGGCCAATTGTGACATCCACGAAGGGCGCTCCGAATCCGAAGGCTTTATTGGCCGAAAGACGTCATGCGCCGATGGGGCTCTGAATCCGAAGACTTGATTTGGCCAATCGTGACATCCACGAAGGGCGCTCTGAATCCGGAGGCTTTATCAGCCCAAGGACGTCATGCGCTGATGGGGCTCCGAATCTGGAGACTTGATTTGGCCAATCGTGATATCCACGAAGGGCGCTTCGAATCCGGAGGCTTTATCGGCCTAAGGACGTCATGTGCTGATGGGGCTCCAAATCCGGAGACTTGATTTGGCCGATCGTGACAACCACGAAGGGCGCTCCAAATCCGGAGGTTTTATCGGCTCAAGGACGTCATGCGCCGATGGGGCTTCGAATCCGGAGATGTGATTTGGCCAATCGTGACATCCACGAAGGGCGCTCCGAATCCAAAGGTTTATCGGCCCAAGGACGTAATGCGCCGATGGGGCTCCGAATCCGGAGACTTGACTTGGCCAATCATGACATCCACGAAGGGCGCTCCGAATCCGGAGGCTTTTGAACTGGATTGCAGAGTCAGTGAACAGGCATCTTTGCATTACAGAAGTGGAAAGTGTACATGGTGGGCCGTTCAGAACGAATATCATTCCCATAAGTCGGGTTTTATGATAGAATTCGCGCAAGTGCATTAGGAGTAAGGCCGCGTGCCTACTTCTCTATCAGCCAGCCTTCTATCATCCAAAAATACCTTCAGGGGCGACTTTATCAGCGTGCAGCGGCGCAGCTGGATGCGTTGATCAGACGTCTTGAGAAGCTGCTGCCGGTATCGCCTATAGCTTCCGTGGCTTTTTATCACGAAGCCGTCCGACTTCGTCGAGACTCTCGATTTGACGCTTCAATGGAGTTGACCTGCGCCTCCGTTGGTGTCTTTCTAGAGAGGAGATAGCATGCTTGTGCGGATTGCCGAGATCCCCAGATTTGCTTAATGCCGTGTTCGGTCGGGAAGCGTAGCAGCTGATGATAGGTGCTTGGTACGGCCTGAATAGTATGCAACAAGTCTGCCCAATGATGAGGTTATACGGCGAAGCGAGCTTGACGACCAGGAATTCCACTTCCATCGTTTGGGAGCCCGCCCGAACGAGTAATGTGATTTTCCCCAACGGGTACTCCGGATTCCCGTTGAAACCGAACAATGGATAAGGAGGCGGAGACAGGTCTGATTCGTTGAGGCCGAGTTTGATGAAGGTCTCATAATACATGACCTCTGAAATGCTCCCCTGGTCAACGAGGACGCGTTTAGCGGTAAACCGGTTCATGCGTAGTTCAATGGATCAATATGGGGGAGTGTTATGCCGATAAGATTGGAATTGTCGAAGATAATGCTCGGCGCTTGCTGGGGCTGTTTCGTTTGTACGCGTTGCTCCTGGGGGGCTGCATGGATTGCATGCACGGTACGTGGCGTTGGAAGACTGTATATCATATGTATAACGCCGAGGGGAGGTGACTCTTGTCGAAGGGCGACAGTTTTGGTTGTGCTTTTGCGGACGTGTTGCTGGAGCCGACCACCTTGGACCAATTCCTTAAGGTGGTCTTTCAAGGCATAGCAGTTGTCCGTATCATGATCGTGATCTTTGTGATATTCACAACGTCTGTCCCGCCTTCTCATGTTAGGAGGTCCCGCCATTTTGGACGACCATTTGAAGAATGGAAGATGTTGGATCTTGGGCATAATTGAGCTAATTGACTCTGACAGCTCCGTATATTTCTTGTCGGCGCGCTTTGTGCACCTACTATCGACCTGAAGTTGCTCATTGGCTTGGTGTGGGCATCGATCGCTGGATTGGCGAGAATCCCGTCTCTCTCTCATTTAGCCCGCTGTCGTGGTTCAAGGCTTTGAGGTGGTGCGGAACTTATTGGCTGAGCGATTTCGGGAAGGGCCGTTTTGTTGACCACGTGTCCGGCTTTAACCCGCAAGGTGTCGTCTTCCACTTTGCAGTATTCCTCTACTTTCTTCCTCAACCCCCAGACTGTTTTCGGGGGTCTTCTAGTCAAGGAACTGCGGAGGGGACTATCTGGGTGTAGTCCCATTTTGAAGGCAGTGATGGCCATGGAGTCGTTGCAAGCATCATCGACAAGGTTAAAGCATTCCCAATATCGCGCCGAATAAGCTCTTAGTGTTTCTCCTGGCAGGATCTGCATTGCCCAGAGGGAGTCAGCTTGTTTTGGCTGGACTTCGTTGGTAATGAATCTGGCCCTGAAGGATTTCAGTAGTTGGTGGAAGGTTTTGATCAAAGCCGGCTCCAGTTTATAATACCGCCGGACCGCCAACGGTCCCAAACTGCTGGGAAATATTCAGCACATGAGGGCCTCGTCGTCTGCATGCAATGTCATGGCCTGCTTGTAGTGGCGGATGTGGTCGGTGGGGTTTGATTTGCCATCGTACAGGGTGAACGACGGTGCTTTAAATTTCTTTGGTAGCGCAGCCCTTGCGATCCGTCGTACGAAGGGGTCATGTTGGTCTTCGTCCGAACTCTTCCATCTTCGCTTCTGCATTGTATGGGGACTTTCTTCGGAAAAACTGGTGGTTTCATTTCGTCCATTCTTCTTGGGCTCTGGGGATAATTAGTCGGAGTCGCTATCAGTGTCTTGTCGTGCTCGAGGTTGTCGACCACCTTCCTTCGGAGATCGTTCCGGATTTAGGCACGCAACTTGTTTGGACTTCGCCATTTCCAAGGCCAAATCTTCACGAAGACGTTCGTTCTCAGCGATCATGTTCTCCAGCCTCTGTTCATTTTGCTTTGCTTGTTCCATGATCGCCTGCATTGTCTCGTGCTCCGAAGTCGATGGTGAGGCGAAATTCAAGACACGTCGTGCGGCGATAGTCTCTGGTCCAAGCAAGTTTGTTGGAGTAGTTTCATTGTGAGGTATAGGGTCGACAGTGACTGTCGGAGGATCTTCCGTCACGCTCGCCATGGATGTGCTTGAGTATTCCCATAGACGGCGCCAATTGTGGGGAAGTGGTTTGGAAATACTCTTCAGGATCCTGCGGAACGCTCGTGATCCTCTTCTGGTCACCTAAAAAAGAATAAGCACTCCGATCGGGGATGCCGGAATTAGCACTCCGACGGGCAAGTTAGTATACACTCGAAGAAGCTTGTATTCTAAGTTAAGCACAATAATTCTCACATATCTCTTTAGGACTGAAGATCTTGTATTTATAGTATTCTCCTGGGGCCTGGCCCACTCCTAGTCCTTGCCAAGTACTTCTACACGGCCCTTGTTTCACTGGCAGGAATTCTAGCTCTTTGATTTGGCCCCTCAATTGGCTAGGGTCGATGCCGAATAGAAGTTATGTTCTGGACTAGATTGGTCTGCTCCTGTTGATCCAAAATTATTCGGCTCCCACAACGTCAAATTCAAGCCTTTATGTGTAAACAGATACTTTAGACTCTTGTGATCTAAGAACACCTCGAATCTCTCACCATAAAGGTAGTGCTTCCAAATCTTTAAGGCAAATATTACAGCTGCTAACTCTAGGTAATGTGTAGGGTAGTTCCTCTCGTGTGTTTTCAACTGACGTGAGCCATAGGCTACTACTTTTCCTTCTTGCATCAAATACACAACCCAAACCCTCTCATGAGGCATCACAATACACTGCAAAACCCAAACCCCTCTCCAGAATAGTCAAGACTGGACTGGTGGTAAGTCTAACCTTAAGCTCTTGGAACGAATTTTTGCAAGTCTCACTCCATACAAAATTGACCCCTTTATACGTTAATCTAGTTAAAGGCAAAGCTAGCCTGGAGAAATCCTTTATAAACCGACGGTAATACCCAGCCAATCTCAGAAAATTACGGATTTCAAAAACATTCTTAGGCTGTGCCCAATCTTGCACTGCCTCTATTTTGGATGAATCAACAGACACCCCTTCCCCGGATACCACGTGGCCTAAGAACTTAACCTCTCTTAGCCAGAACTCACACTTCTCAAACTTAGCATACAGCTTATGGGCTCTAAGCAACTCAAGCACCACTCTCAAGTGTTCCTTGTGCTCTTCCTCAGAAGGTGAATAAATCAGAATGTCATCCACAAAAATGTCCACAAAGCGATCTAAGAACTCCCGGAAGATCTGACTCATCAAGTCCATAAACACAGTCGGTGCATTGGTGAGCCCAAAAGGTATCACCAGAAACTCATAGTGGCTATATCGCGTACGGAATGCCGTCTTCGGGATATCCTCCTCCCTGACCCTCAACTAATGGTAACCCAATCTCAAGTCTATCTTAGAGAAACAACGGGATCCTTTCAACTGGTCAAACAAATCATCTATACGAGGCATAGGGTACTTGTTCTTAACTGTAGCCCGATTCAGTTTTCGGTAATCGATACAAAGTCTCAAAGCCCCATGTTTCTTTTTAGAAAAGAGGGCTGGTGCTCCCCAAGGCAAAGTACTAGGGCGGATAAAGTCCTTATCTAATAACTCCTGGAGTTAAGTCTTCAACTCACTCAACTCGGCTGGGGCAAAACGATACCGTACCATGGAAATTGGTGCCGTGCCAGGCACTAAATCAATAGAGAGCTCAATCTCTCGATGGGGTGGTAAACTAACAAGATCCTCGAAAAAGACGTCCGAGTACTCACAAATCACTCTGGGCAACTCAGTCTGGGTCTCATCACACTCACTACTCATACAGCTAGCGAGAAGACACCTAAGCTCACTCCGCCCTCACGGATCATACACCAGTGGCAAAACTCCACCAACTCGATCCCCCAAGCAATGGAAACAATCACCGCTTAAGGTACATACAGTAACCCACTGACGGTAGCAATCTATAATAGCCCGGTATGATGATAGCCAGTCCATATCCAAAATCACATCAAACCCTGACATATCCATCAGCACAAAAGAAAAGGGAAGCCGAAGATCAGCGACCTTTATATCATAACCCCGACATCCCTGTTTCAGGACCATCTCGCCCCCAATGGGTGATACAACACAAATAGAAGATGCTAACTGTGCCAACTCCAACCCCAAAACAGATGTAAATGCTGAAGATATAAAAGAGTGGGATGCTCCCGTATCAATTAACACATTCGCAACCGAGTTGCAAAACAAAAAGGTACCTCTCACTACTGATGAAGTAGGTACAAGATCCGGCACTGTAACAGCATACACGTGCCCCATAGGTCTTTGATCTACCTGCTTACCCTTCGGAGCATAAGACTGCTACATAGACTGAGCCGAAGAGGCTCCTTGATTGGCCCTCGAGGCCTGAACTGATTGAGTTGGCTGATAACTTTGCGTCTACCTCGAACCAGATGCACCAGATGTGCCACTCAACTGCGACCAAAACCTCTTCAAGGGCCGCCCCTGCCCACACTGATAACAAGTGAGTGGCTGGCCTCTGCCCTGACTCTGGCTCTGAAGACGAGTCGAAGAAGTAGCTACTCTCTGCCCTCCTCCCCTTTGAGGGCAAGCTGGAGACTTGTGGCCCAGCTGACCACATTCGAAACAAGTAACGTCTCCTTGACTGCCTCTCTTAGAACCTGAACTCGGTAGTAGAAAGGTAGACCTCGAATGTGCTCCCTAGGACTGCTGAGGATTAGAACCCCTTTGCCTCTTGCTGTGCCCCTGACCATCTTGACTCCTCTTGAAGCCCCTCATCCTCTCCTCTTCTGCCTGCATAATGGTCTCAAGATGGGCTGCAGCCTGTACAAGGCGCCCATACTCCCTAATCATGGACTCAACCACTTGAAACATGAGTCCAGTCCTCAATTTCTTCTCAAACTCCAAGCACCTACGCTCTTTGGTCGCCACCAACTCTGGTGCAAACCTCGATAAGTTAGTAAAGGTGGCCTCAAACTCCGCCACTGGCGTATTCAGCTGCTTGAGCTGACAGAACTGGTCTCTCAACTTCTCCCTAACAGTGAGAGGCAAGAACTTCTCCTGAAAGGCATCTATGAAAGCCTTCCAAGTCTCTCCAATTCGCCCCCGAACAAACTTCCACCATTGACCCGCGTCTCCCTTCAGCGGGAAGGATGCCAAGGTCACCCTCAAGCCTCTGTCTTCAACGCCAAGCATCTCAAATGTCTTTGTCATTTGCTCAAGCCACTCATCAGCCTTCAATGGCTCTTTTGGATCACCCAAAAACTTGTTCGGATTCGATCGGAAAAACTCCCTCTTCAAAAAGGACGGCCCTGCCTCAGCTACATGGGCCTGGACTTGATTCTCAGCCCTGAGAATGTCCATGGATTCCCTCAATGCTCCTGCCATCTCGCAGGCTAAGGTGACCATGGCCTGCTAACCAGTTGGCTTGGCCACATTGGCCTGACCAACTCCCTCATCCTCTGCCGGAATTTCATCCGGAATAGGCACCTCCTGCCTCCTAGGCCTACCACGCCTACCACCACGTCCTCGTCCTGACATCCTAATAAATGTAACAAAAGGATTAGCACATTCACAAATGTGCCGAAACTATTTCACTCGCATCCTAATACAATGGACAACTGTAATTCACTCCACATAAGCGCATAATCACATAAGCACTTACGAATTTCATTTTCGGATAATAACCGTCCCATGGCATTACTAGAGTTCTAGTTAGAAACGACAGTGATCAAGTGGCTTTCCAACAGGACTCCCAGAAACCCATAGACCCAATCAACATCCTAGAAATTAAATCCCATACCCATATAGTCACATAAACATGTTATTACATAAGCATGTAACAACACATTTAGGTCTCTAACAAGCGAGACAAACCCATTGTGGTACTAACCACCTCCCACGTACCCAAAGTATTCAAACCCGGTATGCTCTGATACCAAGTTATAACGCCCCCAAAATATATACATAAATCAATCATTCATACTATCCTTAGACATAGGAGAATAAAATATAGTCTTTCATCAGAGTGTTCTTTATAAAAAGTATTACATGTTGACAACAAAAGTAAATGCCCTATGGGCTTACAACTTTCCAAGCCAACACTTGGACATAACAAAAGAGGGTCAGAAGCCCTTTACAAATAAAGCCCTCGGCTTGGAAATAAAACATATAAACATAAATAGAACAACAAAAGAGACTTCAGCCTCAAAACCACCCAAGCTAAGACCTTGCAGACGGCATGTCACCTGTACCTGAAAATGGTACCCTAAGCAGGGTGAGCGAAAGCCCAGTAGAGATATGCTAAACCAAATATAAGAATTAACAAAAACATTAGCATTTGATAAATGTTCAACACATACACATTGGTTTACACCATTGCTATAATCCATCAACATTGATATTCATCTTTCAATCCGGTTTCATCTCTATTTCCAATTCACCTTATTGACATGGTTCGTTTATCCAAGTGATTCAAATAAGACTACAACTCATAAAGACAACACTTCAATTCATCAACAAATTAAAATGAGACTACAACTCATATTATCAATACTTCAATTCATCAACATCATTTAGATGCATATAAGGTTTTAGGACTTTCACCCTGGACACTTCGGCCAACTTAATTATCAATGGAGTCCATCACCTATCTCCTCCCAAATTATGGAGTACATCCCCTATCTCCTCCCAAACCATGGAGTACATCCCCTTTCTCCTCCCAAGCAAAGCACATATGCAATGTATTTAAACATTTAATCATATACAATGATCAATTAAAACACATATTCAATGTGTTAATCCAATCGTCATAATCAGTGACATAATTCAATTGATTAGTTTCAATTTACCTAATCATCATGCAGTGTCTACAACAATCAAGACTATCGTCCATCGATAGCCCAAAACAGTTATTTCCAAACAAATAATAAATTTACCAAACAGATAAATTATTAACTTTACCATAGGTGGGTGATTATTCAATCCAACCACACCATCAATTCACAATCCTTCCCAATATCATAATTCCACAGTGAATTTACTATTTATACGAAATAGTTATTTAATTCCAAATTAGGGCATTTTTCCCAAATTCCACAATATTGATCCGAAGGTCTAAACCTTCCTATTTCAACAATTATACACCAATTACCCCATTTTAAGGCCCACATATACATATAGAGTTTAAAATTAAAAACCCCTCTTTTAAATATTTCAAACTACAAACCCTAACTTCGCAAAATTACCAAATTCTTTCATTTATACAAAATAACTAATATTTATGTTAAAACGCATAAGAAGGAGTAGTATATCCCTACCTCAAAGTTAGGAGCCCAAAGGAGAAGGTAAAGAAACTCGAAAGTGCTCTAAATCCAAGATTTTTCGGATTAAAATGACGCCCACGCAATACTCTAGCTTTCTTACAAAGGGGTTAGGGTAGAAAACTCCTAGAACATAGAGTATTTGTAGAGAGAAGGAGTGTGCAGAAAGAGAGAGAGAGTGTGTGTGTCAGATCTAGGGCTTGGATGGAAAAGATGATGAAAAGGTGATGTAAAACCCACTGCTGCCAACTGATATATTCAAGGCTCGCTCGAGCGAAGAAGTGGTCGCTCGAGCGACCTGACACAAAAGGACCTCGCTCGAGCGCAAGAAGCGTCGCTCGAGTGAACAATGCGAAGCTTCAAGTCTACAACCCAGAAGCACGCACGAGCACAGGGGTCCTCACTCGAGCGAAGAAACACAACCTTCAGGTCAAAAAGAGACGCAGATGCACGCTCAAGCACAAGAGTTCTCGCTCGAGCGAAGAGACACACCAAACAAATCTCGCTCGAGCGCAGGAACCCAGGCTCGAGTGAAGAAGCTAAGACTCAAGGCTCGCTCGAGCGACAAAAGCCTCGCTTGAGCGAACAAGCCAAAATCTGGACAACAACCATTTGTTCCAACTCACAACCAACCTATACCAAACTCACCCAACATGTCCCAAAACTCAAATATGAGGGGTTTAAAGAACAGAAACAAGATATAGACAACAACAACCAAGACGGAACCCAAGTCCGGAACAAAATAAATAATGGAGAAAAATCGGAATGGCTATAACTGTTAAGCTAGTTTTTGGGTGGTAGCAATAAGTGTTTATAGTCTTGTGAGCTAGTGTTGGTTTTTCACCAACACTTTGCTTGGTTTCCTTTTTTTCCTTTTTTCTTTCTCATCATTATTGATGTATTCTCATATGTAATGTATGGTTTCTCCATCAATAAAGATTTTCTTTGCTGATCAAAATTCTTGTTTTAGGATCCTCACAAGATCGTGGCATGTTAGTGAAAGAAAGGGAGTGGTTATAGTGTTTCTGGTTTAGAACTGACACATTTTGTATTTCGAAATCTAGTTTCATAGCCTCATATGGTTGTTCATGTCTTTTCCTTCTTATTTTTCCTTAAATTTGGTTATGGAATTATGTTGGTCTTGTTTGGAACAGGTTGGTTGCTTGATTTTCGAATCTTTGTTGCCTAGATTTTTGCTCCTCCACTCGAGTGGCACTTCTTGCACTTGAGCGGGCTTGTAACAAGCCCGCGGGGGACCTCGCTACAGCTCGGACTCGATTTGTAGTCACGGTTGTAAGTCTGAACCAAAGAGTCCAAATTCGACAAATCGTTTTGAGAAAACAGATTTTTGAAAGAAGTGCCAAACATGGACTGCTTTGCCAGATATAGAGTCGCCACCTAAATATTTTATTTTGGGAAATTTAGGAAACCCTGACTCGTTGCCAAAGGCCACGTGTCCGTCATCACCAAAGTTGCCTCGGCTCGGGAACTTGGGTACGATTGGTGAAGGTCACTTCGTGAGCACCCCCGCTCGCCCGGTCATAGACCGGCCTCTACTAACCATGATATCTATTTTTGAAAACATTATATGTTCTTATTCCGGTTATTAGCCTAGGTCACTATGTGATGCGCACAGCATACAAGTATAGACCAGGTCGCCTGGATTGGAACAAAACATCTCATGTTTGCTTGTTTGAAAGGTGGTTTGCTACTCACAAGTAGGCTAAAAATGCAGATTTTGCCACCCTCGGGTGGGCTTAGAAAAGATGGTTTTGCCACTATCTAGTGGGCTTAAAACAAATAGTTGATGATTTATTCCAATTCAAGTAACCCAACCTTCACCCACAGGCATTCAGGCAGTTATATCATATAAGCACATAGCCTCATGGTAAGCATGCTATTCATGGCAGTCACTCACACGCATGCAAGGATGCTAAAGCATAAAGCTTACCGAGTACTCCAAGCCAAAACAGAAACTCATTAGAAATCATGCATGAATCCTAAGTATACAGAAATGCCTAATGCAACACATGCAAAAATGCAAACTATAGCAGGCTCGGCTATTCTAAACATGGCATATGAAATGCTACAACTAACATGTATTCAATTTAGAATTGAAAAATACAATGCAGTTAGTATGGTGCGCCGAGCCCGGTGCATGCAAAACAGATGAATGAATGCAAACATGCTATCATACTGTATGCTAATTGAAATATGCCCTAATCTAACCATCATAAGCTGGTAAATAAAAGAGAGAAAGACGTGGGGTTGGAAGACATACAACACACACACGCACACTTATTACAGTTGTGCCCTCGCGCAGAGGGTCCGAATAAATAATACAGTCCCAAATAAAAGAATATTACAGTCCAAATAATACAGTCCGAATAAGGTACAAATTCCTAATTAATTAACAAATTAACTAAGAAAGCTGTAAAACTGGCATGCAAGCCAGGGACTGCCTTGCTTCTGATGAATGATGCATGTCTGGGCTGCCTTGCGCGGAAATCCACTAGGATGCCGCAATTAGCCTCTGTTTTGTGATTTTTCTTGGAAAGCGCGCCAAACTCCAGAAGTTTGCTGATTCTTCATTTGCTGCAACAGAGAGCAGGAAAGGGGCATAGCAATGTATTTTCACAGATATATGTATGCCTCGATCCTTGTGCCACTAATCACGCATATCGATGCATGATGGTAGAGGAGTCGAAATGTGCAATTCAATATAGGATGAATGCACATGAAAACACAATAAAACCTAACTCCATCATGGATAATCCGGAGTGTCGGTGACTGGGGAATTGAGACGCGTTCCGTCACTCGGAGTACGAAACGCACCTCGTTTCCCGTGCCCGGGCTAACTCCTATTCCGAACACGATGCAATATGCATGATATGCATGAGATGCAACTAAGATACAATCCTAACATACACAATGCTATGAAAATGAGCTGTCTCGAAATGCGTGCACATGGGCACGCAAACTGAGGAAATGCATAAATGCGATCTAAGATACAACCTAGTATGCACTATGCTGTGAAAATGAGATGCCTCGAAGTGCGTGCACACGGGCACGCAAACCGAGGCAATGGCATACGCAATGCAAATGACATGAAAACATGATGTGGGCTTATACCAACATGAGAGAGCCTCAGCCACACTCATATAGGATGCCGGTGGATGAAAAAGAAGTGCCTCGAAATACGTGCACACGGGCACGCAAACCGAGGCAATGGTATATGCAATGCAATGGCATGGAAATGACATATAGAATGCAACATGGACTTATACTAACATGAGAGAGCCTTGGCCACACTCACATAAGAGGCCGATAGATGAAAATGAAGTGCCTCGAAATGCGTGCACACGGGCACGCAAACCGAGGCAATGGTATATGCAATGCAATGGCATGGAAATGGCATATAAACATGTTAATGGATTTTCACTAATGAAATGTGGGGGAAAACAGCCCCGAAATGAGGCGAAAACACACCCGATGCATGGAATCTCTCCCGAAATGCAAATTAGGCGCATAGAATGAACTACAGCTATACAAAGCATGCATAATTGGTACATGAGATGAAAAGACAGAAGCAAGGCAGCCTCAAAATAAGAATTTTTACAGTACAAATCATGGCCAAACAGCAAGCAAAGATAGGGCAACAATGGCATGCAAAAATGGCCCTAAACATGAGATTATGAAGCAACTCATAGCTGCTAACTCCAAATAGGTTAGGGCCCTTCAACAACATTGAAGAGGGGCCAAAAATAAGCCACTTTACAGAACTGTAAAAACCCTAAAAACAAACATAGATATGGCTAAGCTTTTGTGCAAGAAAAAGGGCCAAAAGGTGGCCAAAGAGGCAAGTGGTATATGCAAAGCCCAAACTGAAAAATTCCCTTCTACAACATTGAAGAGGGACAAAAACTATGCATATTTATAGAACTGTAAAAACCCCAAAAACAAATATAGATATGGCTAAGCTCTTATACAAGAAAATGGGCCAAAAGGTGGCCAAAGAGGCAAGTGGTATATGCACAGCCCAAACTGAAAAATTCCCTTCTACAACATTGAAGAGGGACAAAAAATATGCATATTTACAGAACTATAAAAACCCCAAAACAGTATACAAACATGCTAGAAATGCAATGCAAAATGAGGTTCAAAAGAGGCTATAACACAAAGTATACAAAATATTCATCAAACGGCCAAAGACCCTTAATGAAACATGGATAATGGACCAAAATAAGACTATTTTTAGGACTTTAAAAAGGCCAAAAACCGAAGCATGATAGGCTGCCAAAGCATGCAAAAATGGGGACCAAAGAGGGAATATAAAGGCAAGTGTAGCATGGAGGTCCCAAATAGTGTTGAGCCCTTCTTCAATGTTGAAGAGGGGCTCAAAATAAGCCTACTTACAGTTCATGAGAAACTCCAAAATAGATCACACGTAGGTTAGAAAAAGCATGCAAAATATTGACATACAAAGAGGGTATTGAAGCAAGTGCAAGATGGAGGGCTCAAACAGGGTTGAGCCCTTAATGAGACATGAAAATGAGCTCAAAAAAATGACCTTTTCAGTTTTGGTCGGAGCTCAAAACAGTAAGCATGATGGCTAGAGGAATGGTGCAAAAATGAACTAGAAAAGAGGGAAAATGGACTCACCCTTGAAGATCAATACTTTTGTTGCTTCTTGGACCAAATTTGTTGCCTCTTAGCTGCTGGAATTCTTCCCCTTGCTGCTGGAATGGAGTGGTGGTGGTAGAGCTTGGTGGTGATGAAGAAAATGAGGTGTAGCTTAGGAATTTTCAAGGAAAATGAGAGAGATGGAGTGAGATAAGTGTATCAAGGCTTGAAGCAATTTTTTCTAACCCCTAAATGTGATATCACCTGCTGGTTATAAGGACAAAAAAGAGGGAGTAAAGGAGGGGCAAAGGTGGGGGAAAATTAGGCAAGTTTTCCCCCACAAAATATCCCCCGGATTGAGATATTTTCTGGGGGAAACAGCTATACAGCTGTAAAGTGGATATTGAGAGGAACATGGCCGGCCCCTTTTTGGAGCTCCAGGTGGCCGGCCGGCCACCCCACCTAGCCGGCCGGCTAGGGGTCAAAACGGTCAAGTTGAAATAGTGGCCGGCCACCACTTTTTAAGGTCCTCCCATGTGTGTACATCACAGATATGTGGTTCAAAGTTCAAGAAAAAGGGCCCAGATTGTTCAACATTAGCCCGGAAGGAGGGGTTCAAAAGGGTCAGGCAACATTACTGGCCAGACACCAACTTTTAGGATCCTCCCAAGTGTGTACATCACAGATATGTGGTTCAAAGTTCAAGAAAGTGGCCCCAAGGTGTTCAACATTAGCCCGGAAGTGTGAAAAACGGGCGTCGGAGGGCGTCGGAGGATATATAACTGGTTGCTGTAACAATTACTGGCCTCCCACCCTTCAGTGACCTTCTCGGTGATAAAACAGAGGTACCTGCCAAAAATGAACAAAAACCGATGCAAAACGAATGTTCGGGGACCAAAACACGCAGTTCGGGATCCCGAAAATGAGTCGTCAAGCACCGAAAGCGGCATTCGGGCACGAAGTGGGTTTGTCAGACCCCAGTGTCCCTCAAAAGGGAGCAAATAAGATGCATGCCAAAAAATAGAGCAAATGGAGATGGTTAAGCGGTCCCGAACCGAGGCACACGGCCAACGATCCCGAAAAATCGGAAACCGGACTCCGAAATGGGCAAAAATGGCCTATGACCATAAAACGTAGCCCACGGCCACTGAGAGATGATCTACTGGACCTCTCCCTCCCCTCAGGAAAAGAAACAGAGAAAACCGAGTCCGGTTCGCAAACCGAGGCAAGGCATAGAAGAGGGTTCGGAAGTCCGGAGGCAGGGCTCGCAGCCAAGACTCTGAAACTTCTGAACGAGCACATTATGCAATATCACCAAGTGCTCAATTGGTGACGTCTGAGTCTCAAGGTTGGTCAAAAATGGGGTGTCTACAGTTGCCCCTCTTTGACAGAACTCGGAAGTCATAAGAATGACGGGAGTGAATGTCAAAGCCCAGAGACGACCCATTTTTGACAAGGCCGAAGACTTAGACAGAGCAGACAAGATAACAAAGAAATGTGCCCGCAGGCATGCCCGCAGGCAGGGGCAAAATGCAAATGATATGCAAGAAGATTTTGAAGATTGGACTTATACGCTACGCGAGGCTGGTTTTGATAATTGGACTTATACGCTACGCGAAGCCGGTTTGATAATTGGACTTATACGCTACGCGAAGCCGGTTTGATAATTGGACTTATGCGCTACGCGAAGCCGGTTATCACTCATGATCATGTAAAGAGAGCTGTAATAAAGCAATTATGCGAAATAAATGCAACACTTTTTAGGCAAGAATGCAAAGCAACAACTATATTTCATGCAGTTAAGAATGCGGAGAATTGCTCAATTCTTGTCGCGTCTCACACGGAGAAGATACGATACCTGCGCGATTCGTCTGGTCACACCAGCCTCAAATGAACCGTACATACAATGTCGTGCCTGATGGTGCTGAGGATCTCCCGCTTCTTCTTGGTTGACCTGCAGGTACTACTTTTCTCCCTGACTATGGTTGCAGCTTTCCCTATTCTCCAACAGGGTGACAGACTAGGTTGGATCAGTATCCAGAATTGAGGTGCATACAGATGCTATCTCAATCTATGGGGCTGCCATACAGATTTCAAGCCGAAGATACACCCTTGGGTATTTAAACCAGACGTTAGTCTCGGAAATCCCGAACCTTTGCGTTCTAGGCATAAGCCACTCGAACTCTAGTTTCCACCGTCTCAGTTGGTCTCCTAGGAACTCACCGCAAACACAGGCAGGTGGCTATACCAGACCACCGAAAGTCGTTCGGGCACGACAAACACCAAAGGAATTGCACCTTTAGAGGATTTAAGGTCTCCTAGACCGGGGAGTGCACAAGACAGTGCGATGCAGAGTGAATGCACAAAACAGTGCCAAACAGATGCACAAAATAGTGCAATGCTAAAGGTGTACAAAACAGTACGAGCAAGGTGAATGCACAAAACAGTGTGATTCAGATAAGGTGCGCAAGATAGCGCGATACAATGCACTAACAATTACAGGTGAGATGCGCAAGATAGCGCGATGGAATGCATGCAAAATGCAAGTAAGGTGCACAAAACAGTGCAACGCGCAAGAAAACGCGAGTGATTTGAAATGCACAAGACAGTGCGATGCCCAAAATGGCGCGAGTGATTTTGAAATGCACTAAACAGTGTGATACGCTAAACAGCGCGATTGAAAATGCACTAAACAGTGCGATACGCTAAACAGCACGATTGATTTTGAAATGCACTAAACAGTGTGATACGCTAAACAGCGCGATTGATTTGAAATGCACTAAACAGTGCGATACGCTAAACAGGGCGATTGATTTGAAATGCACTAAACAGTGCGATACGCTAAACAGCATGATTGATTTGAAATGCAATGCACTAAACAGTGCGATACGCTAAACAGCGCGATTGATTTGAAATGCAATGCACTAAACAGTGCGATACGCTAAACAGCGCAATTGATTTGAAATGCAATGCACAAAATAGTGCGAGTGAGATACAACCACAAGATGCACAAGACAGTGCTAGTGAGATACAAAGTGAAAGTGCACAAGATAGTGCGAGTGAATGCATGTTCTATGCAAATGAGGTGCATTTTCTATGCAAGTATGGAAGAGTGCATTATCTATGAAAAAGATACGAGTATTTTCTATGCAAGAAACAGGAGCATATTCTATGCAATATTGAAAGCAAATTCTATGCAAAATCGAAAGCAAGCATATTCTATGTATGAATCATAATGATGCGCGGCACACATGTCACAGAAGTGTATATGAAAGTGCACATTCTATGTAGTAGAGGAGCATCAAATACGTACTCTGGTGCCTCTGATTTACCTCTTAGAGGACTTTGCAACGCACTCAGCTCAAAAAGGGCACACCCTGTTCATATTGGCGAGAGATAACATCTGCTGCTATTGCTTTAATTGCCGTTCTGGCTTGAAGCATGCTTAAGCTTGGAGTAGAGGCACACTCATTCTTCGGGGCACTGGCAAGGCCTGAAGAGGTACATATGGAATGCAATCTCAAAATTTTCTAAAGGTGAAACACACTTAGATGCTCAAAATTTTCCCTATTTTCTTTTGCTTTGTAGTCCAGAACTTGTATAGCTTCAGATAGGTCCTTGTTTTACCGTTCACACTTATCGGGGGTGGACCCTGCAGTTTTATGAAAGAACAAATCCTGTTTTGCACAAATGTGGAGAATGGCACAGCACTCCGAGCACAAAACGATTTGATTTTTGAAGTTAAGAAATGAGTTCTTAACCGGGTATTGAGTCTATGACTGAACACAGTGAAAAAGACTCAGCAACGGAAAACAAAAGGTAAACAACCTAAACACATCGAGTAACACTCGAAGCGACTCACAACAAGAATCGAGACAGACAAAATAAAACACAAGACTCAAATGGGCACATGGAGCCTGTTTCCCCGGGTATTGTTTCCCACCCTTTCTCATTTGTGATCTTCACGTCACTCGGCCCTCAAGCTCTATTTTTCTGAAAAAGCCCTCTTCTCACTTTTTCTCTCATCGCACATCTCTCTATTCTTCAATCTCTCGTTTTTTTCAATCCCTCCCCTGGGCGGTTGATGGATAAATAGGAAGTCGTGGGCCCTTGCCCCTGGTATTCTACCAGCTTTTGATTCTTGTTCACAACAGTGAATTTCTTCCAAAGAAGGGCTGCGCTACAATTGGGTGTGTAGCAAATCTGCAGCTGACATCGGTTGACGATGCTCTGCTGGGGAGTTTGGACGTGATCAAACTTGTCTAGATAAAGGAGTGGAATATCTTGTCCCGTTCCGGTTCGTGCTTCGCACTTGGCTTGATACCTTGTTGCTTGGAGGATGAGAGAGCTTTCAGCCCTTTGTTGTTAACTTCAGTTGTGCCCTCTTCTGGCAGGTAGAATGCCCTTCTTGGCAAGTATGTTGACAATGGGAAAGACAGGAAGCCTGACTCAACTGTGCCCCTAGTTCATCATTTTGACCATTTTTTGTTTTAGTTTTCTCCTAAAAAATTGACCAAAATGAGAGTTAGATTAGCATACTTGTTCAATTTTCTAATTTAAAATCATGCAAGTTAGGCTGTGAGCACTGAAAATTTTCCCCCTTTTTTTTTTTTTTTTTGGGGTTCAAGAAATGGTCCAGTTTTGAAAAATGAAGTACTTTTCGAGAAGATTAGTCAACCTCAGTAAAAATTTTCAAAAACTATTTTTGCAAACGACCACTGCTCAACGAGCACAGAACCTACTCTCGAGGTGCACAACTTGGATTCGAAGGAAGATTGCCCCCTTGCTTGAGGGGAACTGCATGGCAACGGAAAGTTGCCCCTTGTTTGAACGGCACTGCGGCGCATTGAATGGCAACGGAAAGTTGCCCCTTGTTTGAACGGCACCGCGGCGCATTGAATGGCAACGGAAAGTTGCCCCTTGTTTGGATGGCACCGCGGCGCATTGAATGGCAACGGAAAGTTGCCCCTTGTTTGGATGGCACCGCGGCGCATTGTAGGCAGTCCTCGGAGTGACAAACACAACCCGACTCTCGGATACAGAGAAGCCAAAGATGATCAAAACCATTACATGGACACAATCGAATTGCTTTACGGCTGGACTTCAGCATGAAGTTGCCTATGTATCCCAAAGATGGGAATCAAGCCTTATGTAGTTCGGGGTTAAGGTACACTCGGGTATTAACCTCTCCTTTTTAGGATCTAACTTTTGCCAAGGCACCCGTTACGGGTTTTCGACCTTGCAGCTATGTTTTTCTTCTTTTCAATTTTTGTATCTTTTCATTCTTTTTCATTTCTCTTTTTTTTTTATTTTCTTTTTTTTTTGCTGTTTTCTTTGTATCTTTCTTTTGTTCTTTTTTTTTTCTTCTTTTCATGCTCTAACTTTTGCCTGGACCGCCCTTCCTGGTTTTCGGCCTAGCGAGCCTCTCAAAGGGTAAAAGTGTGACAAGTCCATGCCAAATGGTTTTAGGATCTCGAAGCCATCTGTATCCAGGAGAATGGCTGCTGTTCTAGCTTCGTAAACTTCTTCTGATGAGACCTGATCTTCTTGACCCGACTTCCTTGCCTCTTGTTCGAGGGCTGCTTTGAATCTGGCCACACAGGCCTCACATTGTAGTTGGCCGTTGAACGTTCTGAATGGGCCCAAGGTTTGAAAGCAAGGGCTCGAGTCTCGAGGCTGAGAGCGATCCTAAGCTGCACAATCTCAAGAGCGATTCCACACAAGTCTTCGCAGGACCACGCAAAACATTTTGTTTTTGAAAATTTTTAAGAAAGCGACAAATCACTCGCGCTGAAGATAGTGCAGAACCAATCTGGATCAAGCCAGGATCCTTCCCAGTACTCACGCTAGCAAGCATGATCTCAATCATTAAGGGCTTAGCATGCCCTCTTTCTCTCAATTGATCAAAATTTTGCAAAACCCGAGGAATCCCTTCCTCTTCGTTTTCACCGCAGTGTTCAAAAACTTTGAAAAACTTAGGTTAATGGAATGATTTTGGGGTGCAGAAGAGTAGGCGAAAAGTACCGCTGTCTCATTCAAACTTTCTAGCACAACTGGCACAAAGCAGAAGCAAGCACAAAGCATGAAAAACCACTGCTGTTTCATTCAAATCTGTTGGTACAACTGGCTCCAAGGCAGAAACAGACTCACAAGGAAGCGAAAAGACAGACGCAAAACAAAATAATGATATCCGACTTCTATACAACAGGACTGACTCGATACAACAAGACAGACCCAAAATAAAAAGAGACTGACTCAAAGCAAAAAGGCAGACTCAAAACAAAACAACCAGACTGACCCAATACCCGAGTCATACAGTATAAAAACCAGCATTCACAAATGCTCAAAACAGTGCGTGCCATACACCATATCTGGAGTAAACTGAGTGCTGCCTGCAGGTGGTTCATCCCTCTGATCAGATCACATTATCCCCCAAGTTCGCTGATCAAGTGCCGATAGACTTTGTAGGACCCGGTGTGGGGATGACCCCGTTGTCGATCAGATCTTGTATTTCGTGGCGGAGACGAAAGCACATGTCAGTGCCATGGCCAGCTCGCTGATGGAAGGCACAGTAGTCGGCTGGGTTGTGCGAGAGAGGGAGGTTCTTTGGTAATGGCTGCAGCTCCAGGGGCTTCAAATCCCCCTCTCTAACCAAGATCCTAAAGGCCGCTGATAGAGACATGTATAGTCGTGCGAACACCCTCTGGCCTCGAGGTGGGTATTTTGAGGTTTGTGGAGTTTTGCTGGATGCACCAGCAAAGGGATTGGCAGGCGTTAACTGGGTTTTCTGATCGTTTCCGAGCACGGGATTAGGGCTGAAATGAACATTCCTCGTACAAAGGCCCTTCTCCTGGCTTGCCCCTTGATTTAGACTGCTCTCATTTTGAGTGGCGAAAGTGTCATCCACAGTTTTTGTAATAACTGCGAGGACTTGCTCTTTGTTCAGTCCCTCAGCTTTCAAAGCCTCAATATCCCACCGAAAGTGTTCATGGGGACCAATGCCTGCCCCTACCTTGCTCTTACCAGTCGCTTCCACTTTCTCAAGAGATTGGCTTTCCTCAAATGCAGCCCGTCCCAACATCGGGGAGTCTTTTGACATGAAGTTCCCGGTATGTGGTGTGGTCGATGATAGAGCCAATGTCCCGGAGGCCAGATCCGTCACGGTTTTTTGAAGATCTTTAATCATTCCCATTAACTCAGAAGTAGTGGGTTCACGGGTTTGAGATGGTTGAGGTTCAGGTGCACCCATCATGCATAAGTCCATGCTTTCTGGGATAAACACCTCAGGCCTGGGTAGATGGGCTGGGGTGATGTATATACTGGGGTCATAGGTGGATGGCAGTATATGGATGAGATTGAGGTCGGCAGGGGATGTTTGGTCATTAGGGCCTGAAGGTGGAGCTATCGTCCGGTTGTCGATGAGATTTTGGACCTCATGACGAAGGCGGTAGCAATGGTCAGTGCCATGACCGCGCTGCTGATGGTACATACAATACTTGGCGGGGTTATGTTTGGCTGGGAGTGAGTCGGGAAGAGGTTGAGGATCGAGGGGTTTGAGATGCCCTTTTTCCATCAAGGCTTTTAGTGTGCTAGTCAGGCTCCTATAGAGGGGGGCGAAAGTTCTGCCCTGAGCTCGGGGCTGGACCAGCTGTTTGTAGGCTTGGTTTGGCAAAAGGGTCGGTTGTGGCGACTGTATTGATTTCGGTGGGTTTGGGAATAGCGCTACTACCAGCATTGGTACTCCCTGAAATCACCCTCCTTGTCAGTTCCTGTAATGACCCCAAAGTGCGTATAGGAAGTAATCCTTATTTAATTAGGGGTTAATGTGTTTGCTATCGGAATTGAAGAACGATCCGTTGGGTTATGCCTTTGAAACTAGAATTTGTGACCTTTACCAAAGAATCTGGAACTTTTTCCCTCCGCTCGAGCGGAGTAGTAGGCGCTCGAGCGTACTTTTGGGGTTTGCAGCAAATTGTGCAGACGGCCTGAGATTCTGGGAGTTGTGATTTTCCACTCGAGCGGGGGAGTTGACGCTCGAGCGGACGTCTTTGTTGGTCTTCGCGCTCGAGCGCAAGGTTGGGCGCTCGAGCGGGTCTCCAAGTTGAGTTTAAATTTCTGAGGCTCGTAGGTTCGTTTTGGGACATTTTTATTAGTAAATTTAGAACCTCCTTATCTTATTTTGGAGTATTGGTTGAGGTGGTAATATGATGGTAAAGTAAGATTGGACCAAAAGCTTGAATTAGAATGATTTGTTTGCGACCAGCCGTCACTCTTTTGTCCTTTTCTTTTTCCACACTTTAAATTTGGATGTGAGGTTAGAACCATTGGAAAGCTTATTTCCGGGGCTTCAATTTGGACACAAGAACGACCTAAAACGGAGTCCGGATGGAAGAGTTACACCTGTTTGAAGTTTTGGAATCTGTGCTGAGAACAGGTCCGCTCGAGCGGAAATAAGGACGCTCGAGCGGAATTTTCGGGACAGCAGCTTTAAAAACGGGATTTTGGATCATTTCTTATATTTTCTTCTTCCCTCTCCCTTCCTTCTTGCCTAAGTCCGAAACCCTAACCCTCAAACCTTTGATTTCATCTATTTTTACCAACAATCCATCATGAATCGTGCATCAAAGGTGAAGAAGAAGTGAATATCAACTTTTCCAACCGATTAGATTTTGGGATTTCGAGAGGAGGCATTCAATCTAGCTTCTTTGCTTTCAATTTCGAGGTCGGGGGTTCTCTTAGCCTTGAATGTTTATGATTCAAAGTGATTTTGTTGGAACCTTGAGATTTTATTGACATTTTGGAATCTTGAGTTGATTATGGGATAGGGACACTTATGGCTTTATGTTTATGCACAATTGGGGCTTCCACTCCACTTCACAAGAATGTTGAATGTTTTTTTTAGCATATTGGCATATAGTAATTGTTGATTTGGCGATTTCACTAAGAAAAGAGGAAAACCCCCAATTTTCTTGGAAACCCTAGGTTGATTAATGATGATAACCAATGAATTGGCTCAAGTTGAAAGTAGAGTAATGAAATTGAAGTATTGAATTATGTGTGTTGAAGTTGAATTAGAATTTGGGAATGTTTGAAAATTGTGTTTAGAATTGCGAATGAATTTGTTATAAATGGTAGAATTCATGCTATCATGTAAAGGAAAAATTAGGGAAATAATCTATTAAGGATATAGATGATTTGAACTTGGTTTTAGAAGGTTGATATGGAATTCAAAGATTTATTTTGAATTATGTTAAATTACAAATGGTGTTCATGAACTAAATGATGTTGTACTATGATGAATTATGTTTGAATTACGTGACTTGTGTAGGATTAGCTACAAGGACGGACCACGCACCTGAACACTGTGAGTAGTAGTAAAAAAATGTATATTTTATCCATTGTTGATAATTATTGTTACTAATGCTTTGTTCTTTGTAAGTGTTATACGAACATCTATGGCAATTGGAATTCAATATGAACTGACATGAACACTGAAAGATTCGCGTACGTCGGTATGATTTTGGAATCCTTTATTCCTAATCCCTTTGTTATTTATAAGCATCCTTTGTGCTTTCTTAAAGTATAAGTGGAACTGATGTTCATCTTCGAAGAATCAGAATAATTGGAAAAACTATGTGAATCCATATGAATATGAAGTTGTTTGGTTGTGTTACACATGAATGCAAAGGTTTAACATCCTTATGTGACTACATAAGAATACGAATTATTCTATTATGTTAGGCGCACAATAATGACATAATATGACAAGAAAGTGTAGACACCCCATTTTTGACCGTCCTCAAGACTTGGACGTCACCGCTTGAACACCCGGTGATCATCCATGTTTGTGTTCGTTTGGAGTTCCCGGAGGTCTCGGCTCGCGTACCCTGCCTCAGAATCTCTGAACTCAACCGTTTAGTGTCTGGTTTTGCACCAAACACTTGCATCTTGCCTTTGAGAGGCAGGGAATGCCATGTAAGGCATCCCCACACACCACCGGCAGTGGCTGGAGGCCACCGGCTGGTCTTTTTCTGCCATCGGCACTTTTGTTTGCCGGTCGGCACATTTTAATGCCGGTCGGCATAGTTTGTTGCCGGTCGGCACTGTTTTTTGCCGAAATAGCATTTTTGGGCAGCCGACCACTGTTCATCCACTTTATGGAGATATTTTGTGCCAGCTGTGATAGCTGGCACCAACTCTTCTCCCCTCCATACCCTCTAGCCAAGCTTGTTGTATAAGCTTTGCAAGAGGGAGTCCTATAAGAGAGGGGCTTTCCTTTTGGTTCTAGGTTAGAAAGTCAGAAGCAAAAACCAGCCCTTAGCAATATAGATACATATTATCTCTATACCTCCCCCCCTCTCCTCCTTTGTGTGTGTTTTTTAGCTCAAAAGGTGTGTTTTACCTTACTTTTGCACCATTACACACACCATTACACCTTACTCCGAGATTGAGGAACTTGGAGGAGTTGTTTCTTGAGTTTTGGACTGGTTTTGATCCAAAGAAGGAGGCTAGACCATTTGTTCTTCAAGGGTTCTTCAAGGGTGAGCATCTTCCTTTTTATTCCCCAAACTTGCATTGGTTTTCTACCTATTTTGTTTACTGTTTTAGCTCTTGTGTATAACATGAAAAAGGCTTAAATTTTCCTGCTCTAGCACTTTCATTAAGGTCATTTTGTGGTTTGAGTGCAAACTTACCCTCATAGGCCTTGTTTGGTCTATTTTGGTGCCTTTTTGATAAGGTTTTGTTCACTTCAGCATTTTGATCTTTTCATCACTAAAAACCAGTTCATTTTTGGTGTTTAAAAAGTTGGTTTGAAGTCTTGCATAGGGGAGGGACACCCCTCTCCCTTTATGGTTTTGTTTCCTTGCTTTTTGGGCTCAAAAGGGTAGCATGTGTGCTTGTTGTTTCTTGGCCTCATTTCAGAATTTCTTTAGGCATTTTACATCATATGTAACCCCTGTTTTGGGTCAAACTTGTGTCTCCTTGTATGCTTGTAATACTTGCTTTGTATTGCTCTATTTTGCTTAGAAGCCCATCTCATGATTAGGCCATGATTCTTGTGAGAGTTGGTTTAATTCCATGAAGTTCTTAGTGATGTTTTTCCATGCTTAAGGTTTATTGGTTATCCATTTAGTCATGCTTGACATGCTTGTTAGGGTTGCTTTGTATTTTAGCTTAAAAGCTTTGAGCATGTTGACCTCTAACATGTATGTTTGTGATTATCCGCATGATTTAACATCATCTAAGGACCACATTTTAGTCCAAGAATCATGCTTGTATGTGTGCATGCATGGCCCCTTTCATACCTTGAGGGAGTGTCCTCTTATGCCTAGGAGTGAGCCTTAGCGCATTTGTTTCATGGGGGATACTTTAGCTGCCATATTAGGAGTTTTTGGGGTCCTATTTTGCATGCAAAAACTCTGTTTTTACTTGTTTTGATCATGCCATGAGAGGTCATTTTGGTGGGGGTAAGTTGTCTCCTTTTGTGCCTTAGCTTTGGGACCATAAGTTTGCTTGTTAACATGAGTTGATTGTCCATCATTTTGAGCACTTTTGGCCACTGTTTTGAGAAGGGTGAGGGCCTGCCCCTTTGCCATTTTAAGCCCTCTTGCATGCTTGCTCCATGTTTGTTGCATGGTTGCCCCATTAAGCCTTGTAGCACATCAATCCCATGGTCAATTTGGTCCATGTTTGCATCATGTTTGTATCTTGTATGCTTGGTATCATACATTTGTCATGTTGGTTGCATAATGCTTGTTGTGCTTTACATCTTGGTGGCATGATACATTTGAGCCTTGTTGAGCATTACATGCATTGCATTTACTTGGTTTGGGGTGTCAAACTAAGTGTGGGAATCAAGGACCATTCATACTTCAAGTGATGCAATGTGCCTCGATTCCCGGTTATCGGGACCTTTGACTCCAACTTGATAAGGCCTCGGTTTTCATATTGTTTGTTGCATACATCCTTACATTAAGTGGCAAATTTGATCCCTCGAGTCATCATGCACCATTGATGGCTCAAAGGTCGAAGGTCATGCTTCTTTGAGTTCAAAATATGATAAGAAGTAGGACCATGCTTACATGTGTCCAAGAACTCCATACCATGCACTGTCTGTTCTCTGTTTGCTGTCAAATTGTCTTTTGCAGGAAGTTTCTGCCGACCGGCAGAATTTAGTGCCGACCGGCACTATCTGGAGTGCCGATGAATCCAATAAAGTGCCGATGGGAACTGTGAAGTGCCGGTGGTAATTCTGTCCGGCCGGTGGTGCTCTGCAGGACGCAAGGAACTTGCTCCAGTACTTTGGCAATTTTCAGAAAGACAAGGCAGTACAAACAGAGGCGACAGGAGTACAGTACGGGTTTTCCGGACGAGGCGGATTCGAGCATGCATCACTTGCGCATCCCGAGGCAGAGGCTGCGGCTACCCTTTTCCTTCCTTCGCCACCTTTCCTTTAAATTAAATTAGAATTTTTTTTTTTTTGTTTTGTAATAATTTTATTTGTTTATTATTTGGGACTGTAATATTAATTCGAACCCTCCGAGCGAGGGTAAACATGTAATAAGTGTGGGTGAGTGTGTGTATGTCTTCCAATCCCCATTTCTTTCTTCCCTTTTATTTACCTGCTTATGATGGTAGATTAGGGCATTTTTGAAATTAGCATACCTTATGATATGCATGCGTGCATTCATGCATCTGTTGACATGCACCGGGCTCGGTACATCATACTAACCGCATTCGTATTTTCAAATTCCAAAATTGAATACATGAATCAGTTGGTTGCATATCGTATGCCATAATTAGGTTAACCGAGCCTAACTAAAATTGCATCTTGTATGTGTTGCATTAGGCAAAATAACATGAACTAGGACACGCACATTTGCTAACTAGTTTATTGTTTTGGCACGGAGTACAATGTAAGTGGTTATGCTTTAGCATCCAACATGCGTGTGAATGTTGCCATAATAGTATGCTTGCCATGCGGCTAAGTGTTTACATGAGATAAATTGCTTGAATGCCTGTGGGTGGAGGTCAAATTGCTTAAATTGGGATAGTGCGTTAAAGCTATGTTTGTTTTAAGCCCACCGGATAGTGGCAAAACCGTCTTTTCCAAAAGCCCACTTGACGGTGGCAAAATCTGCATTTTAGCCTACTTGCGAGTAGCAAACCATTTTCAAAACAAACATGAAGTGCTTTTTTATTCCAATTTGAGCGATTTGGTCTATACTTGTTTGCTGCGCGCATAACATAGTAATTCTAGGCTAACAATTGGTTTAAAGAACACATAAAGTTTTCAAAAACGGATATCACGGTTAGTAGAGGCCGGTCTTCGGACCGGGCGAAAGGGGGTGCTCATAGCTGACCTTTCCCGATCGTACCCAAGCTCCCGAGCCGAGACAACTCCGGTGATGACGGACATGTGGCCTTCGGCACCGAGTCAGGGTTTCCTAAATTCTCCCATTTTAAAATATTTAGGTGGCGACTCTGTATCTGGGAAAGCAGTCCATGTTTGGCACTACTTTTTCAAAAATCTATTTCTCAAAACGATTTGCCAGATTTGGACTCTTTGGTTCAGATTTAGAACCGTGACGCAAATCGAGTCCGAACTGTAGCGAGGCCCACGCGGGCGCGTCTACAGTTTCTGGCGACTCCGCTGGGGAATTTTAGAGAGCTTGACTCGAACTCGTGATATCCTGTTTTGATCTCATTTATGTGTTTCTTTGCATTGCATGTGCATTGGTGCGCCTAGGAACACAGTGTTTGCCATCTGCCATTCCTGAACGGTTTGCCGGAGGCTTGTCTTGTCAAGGCATGTCCGTAAGGCTGACCGGCTATGGGCTCTGATAGTATGGGAACACAAACCCCGGTTTACCGGGGCACCCCTTTTGACCATTCGACCTAGTGCATGTTCGGATCCATGGTGACCATTCCAAGTTAGGACAGGTTGCTTACCCGATGTTAGGTTGTTTGAAAACCGCCGTGTGCGTAGTGAAACCCTAGTTCCTGACAAAATAGGACAGGGAAACCCTACCCCAACATAGGGGTGTTTTGAGCTATCTTTTACTTGCTAGGTGCTTTTAGAGTGTATCTCTACAGGAACGCATATACCAGTTTGCGAGTTTGAGTATCGGGCCCGAAGGCGCCAAAATCAGTATTGTTGAGAATCAGTTATCAGGAATCAGTTATCCGCGGGTATCAGATTCAGTATTTTGGGAACAAAAATCTGGGAACAGTGATCAGCAGTGGGGTACAGTTGTTTGGCTACACCCGTGTTTGATGAGTTTGGGCTGAAATGCTGTCTGTTTTTCTTTCAGTTCAGAGAGTTGCAGAGTTGATACAGAACAGCCAGTGTCTCCCCTTTTGCTGAGGCAAGATTTATGGCGGCACAAAATTCAGAAGAAGTTGTGGTTATGACGGCTGCATTGGAGCAGGGGACCGCTCCGCAGAGTGAGGCCAGCATCAGTATGTCATACCCGCCCAGGTCGCCCGTAGTGCACCCGGTTTGGGCTCCCCAGTTATACCAGGCTCGTGAGCCCACCACCTTTGAATTGATGGGGATGATAGGCGATCTCCAAAGGTCTGTGGCAGACCTCGCCTATGGAATGTCGGTTTCACCGCCAGCGGCGCCGTACGCCGGGAATTTTGTACCACAAGAGCCCCCGCTACTGGGGCGGATCGTAATAGAGCTTAGCCAGCCAGAGGTGGCTTCCGGCTATAGCCACGACATGCCAGCACCAACCCAGACCCTTGATCAGGCTGAGGCCAGGGGAAAGGACAAGGCAAAGGTAGACGCCGATCCTATTGAACAACTGCTGTGGGCAGTCGAGGCTCTGAAAGTCAGAGGAATGAACAAGCAACAAACATCTGCAATAGTGACCAAAGCTGTAGATGACACTTTCCCCGCTCCAATCAAAGGCAGTTCAAGCCAGACAGAAAACCGGGATGGGCCCCGTCATGCCCAGACAGTTCCAGTAGTTCCCAACCCTGCACCGGGGAAGGTTCAAAAAGCCAAGGCAGCGCCAGCTGATCCTTTCGCCAGTGCATCTGGCAAGAATCCTCAAACTGCAAAGTAGCTGCCCCGAGGGCGCAGGGTCTTTCACGATCTCCACATGCCTTTGTCTAGGGCATTGCTAATACTGGCGAAGAATGGGCATCTTAAGCCTTTGGAGCCCCGGCCACTCCCGAAGAATCTCCCCGCCACCCATGATGCTACCTTGTACTGTGCGTACCATCAACAGTCCGGTCACAGTACCGATGGATGTTCCCGCCTTCGTCATGAAGTGCCGGATTTGATTGATAACAAGGTTATCCTACCACCTACCTCAGGCAAGCCCGTCACCACTCAGTTGTTGGATTTCGAGGGCTCAGATACTGCGAGTATGTAAAGTGGACCGCCTGCGGGCAACATTTGGTGTATTTTTGGAGCGTCTGGCACGCATTTTTGAGCATCGGTGAAACCGAGTTTTGTAAATCCTGGCTTGGATATCGAGTCAGTCTTTTGTTTTGAGTCTGTCTCTTTGTCTTGAGTCAGTCTTTTTTGCTTAAGGGTCTGTCTGGTTGGATCGAGTCAGTCCCGGTTGTATATAATACCAGGTGATTCTGGGGTTGTTGTCCCGAACACCATTTTGTTTTGTAATTATTATCTGTTTTTGTTTTGAGTCTGTTTCTGCCAAGGAGCCAGTTACACCAATCAATCCGAACGGAACAGCTGTTGCTATCTCAACTTCATGCTTACTTTCAGCATAAGTGCCGGAGAATTTGAATGGGCTGACAGTACATCTCGCCTGCTCTCCTGTGTGCCAAACTCATTGCATTAACCTAAGTTTTTCAAAAAAAACAAACTTTTGAACACTGCGGTGATAAAAACGAAGAGGAAGGAATTCCTCGGGTTTTGTAAAATTTTGATCATTTTGAGAGAAGGAGAGGCGTGCTAAGCCTTTTAATGAATAAAATCATGCTTGTCGGCGTGAGTACTGAGAAGGACCCTGGCCTGATCCAGATTGGTTCCACACTATCTTCGGCGCGAGCGATTTGTCGCTTTCTTAAAAACTTTCAAAAGCAAATGTTTTACGCGGCCCTGCGAAGACCTGTGTGGAATCGCTCTTGAGATTGCGCAGCCTAGGATCGCCCTCAGCCTCAAGATTCAACCTATTTGTTTTCCGAGTTTGAACCCGTTCATAATGTTCAGAAAGTTCAACGGACAAACGCCATGGAGGCCCGTGTGGCCAGTTTCGAAAAAGCCCTCGAGCAAGAGGCACCAAAGCCGAATCAGAAGGAGTAGATCTCGTCGGAAGAAACTCGTAGAGCAACCGGGATGGATTCTCCGCAAATCAGTGCAACAACCGTTCTCCTAGACACAGAGAGGCTTCAATTTAAAAAAAAAAAAAAAAAAAACATTTGGCATGGACTTGCTACACTTTTACCCTTTGAGAGGCTCGCTGGACCGAAAACCCGGAAGGGCGGCCCAGGCAAAAGTTAGAGCAAGAGAAAAATACAAAAAAAGAGAAAAATACAAAAAGAAAGATTGAAAAAGAAAAAAAAAAGCAAGAAAAGAAAAAAAAAAGAAGAAAAGAAAAAGAAACGAACAAAAGAAAATGAAAAGAAGCTCGCAAGGTCGAAAACCCGCATTGGGCGCCTTGGCAAAACTGAGAGCCAAACAAAGTGAAGGTTAAAATACCCGAGTGGACCTTAGCCGGAACTACGTAAGGCTTGATTCCCATGTTTGGGATACGTAGGCAACTTCATCATGAAGTCCAGCCCCCAACGCTTTCATAAGCGTCTCAGTCCATGCAATGGTTTCGATTTCATCCCCAAAGTCCAGTGGCCAACACCCTTCAAGGTGATTGTGTCCATATATGTGTTGTGACCGTCTTCGTCATCTCTGTGTCTAAGAGCTCGACCACCGCCAATGAAGACTGTCTGCGGATTGCTGCGGCACCATCCCAAACAAGGGGCAACTTTCCGTTGCCACCAGCCGCCGTGAGCCGCCATTCAAACTAGGGGCAACTTTCCGTTGCCTCACACCCCCTTCAAACCAGGGGCAATTTTCCATTGCCTCCGATCCGAGGTTGCGCATCTTGAAGGGTAAGTTCTATGCTTGTTGAGCATCAGCTGTTTGAAAAATAGTTTTTGAAAATTTTTACTGAAGTTGACTATTTCCCCGAAAACTATTCCATTTTCCAAAACTGGACCATTGTCTTGGACCCCAAAAAGGAAAATTTTCAGTGCTTGCTGCCTGACTTGCATGCTTTTCAAATCAAAAATCGAACAAGTACGTTAATCCGACTCTCATTTTGATCAAAATTGTTTTAGTAGAAAGCAAAAACAAAGAATGGTTAAAATGATGAACTAGGGGCACAGTTGAGCCAGGCGTTCTGTCTTTCCCCCGTCATCGACGTACTTGCCAGAAGAGCGCTCTACCCGTCAGAAGAAATGGCCGCGAGCTAACGGTGTTGAGCATGAACCCACACCTTTCTATTTATCCATCAATCACCCCGGGGAGGGATGAAAAATGAGAGAATGAAGAATAGAGAGGTGTAAGTTGAAAGAAAAGTGAGGAAAAGGGTTTTGAGAAAAAAATCGAGCTCGAGAGCCGAGTGATGTGAGAATCACAAATCAGAAAGGGTGGGAAACAATACCCAGGTTGAACTGGCTCCTCGTGGTCCGAGGTCTCCCATCTTCATTTACGCGTCTGTGTGTCGTGTCTCTTTCATTTGACGGTCTCGTCTTTTGTTTTGAGTCTCTCCCGAGCGTGTCTCGTTATGTTTAGGTCGTGTACCTCTTTATTTGAGTCCTCCCCGCTGTGTTCAGTTATAGGCTCGACATCCCGGTTTGAAAAACCCTCATTCAATTTCAAAAATCATTTATGCTCAAGAATGCTGTGCCATTCTCTACATTCGAGCGTGTTTTAACTTCAACCGGTTCCACCTTTGAGGCCGTCTTGTCAGATTGGGCTGTTTGTTCAGAAATTGCCGTGTGCAGAATGAATCGAATGCTGTGTTATGGGCTGTATGCAGATTAATCCCCAACAGAGTAAGGGCTGTGTGTCCAAGAATCAGGAAGTGGATTGCTTGGGTTATTTCGCCGTCGGCTGTTTAGTTATCTGATTATTACGGTGCAAGTGTTTAACTTTCAGACAACCAATCAATTTCATTTACATTGAGGTGTAACATGATGAGATGCGATGCAATGCATGAAATGTGTAAATGTAAACACTTTTTCAGATAAAAAGTCCGTTTCATTTCATTGTCTTTTCGAATGTACAAGTTTTGGAAACAAAATCTACCTGCGGCAGTACAAGGTAATCTATCTACCAACAAAAAGAAAAGTACAAGAAAGAGAAAGATAACAAAAATCCGCATCTCTGCCGAGCACTCCAAGGGCTGTCAGTCCGTCCTGGTCCTCTTCCTGGACGAGGGTCCAGGAGCATCATCAGCGTCGTCATCAGAGCCCGAGCTAGAACCGTCTCCGGTCTCCTCCTCCGATGACCTTGCCTCCGCCTCTGACTCCTCGTCGTCGTCATCGTCCGGGACTGGAGCTCGCGAGCTACTCCCGACATGAGTACGCCCTCCCCTGGTACGGGGAAATATCCTGCCCTCCTCATCTCTCCTCCGAGCAGGGACAGAAGGTCTAGCTGGAGCACCTCCCGCCATGGGAATCTGGAAAGGAGGCTGAAAGAGTACACAAAAAGGGAAATGCATCAGTATGCCGTGAGCAGTTTAACAGTGCAGAATGCAGTGTATGCAGTGTGCCAGATACTGTGAGATCAGTGTACCAGATGTTGTGCCGTGCATCAGATTATGTAAAGCAGTGTATGAATGGTTTGAGGCCAGTGTCAGAAGGACATACCGGTATGCTGTAGACGGCTAGGAGGTCAAAAGTCCGCTGGAACATCCCCATCATCGAGGCATTCATCGCCAACGACTGACGGGTGTACTCAGAAGAGGCCTGCAAAAGTATCAGATGCATCAATATTCTGTGGAATATCAAGTAAACTGAGGTGAATGACTGTACAAAAATGCAGTAATACGTACCGGAGGTAAGTCGGGGACGTCGATGAACTCGTGACCAGCCGGTGGAGGGGCGAAGGGGATCTGATAGGTCGACCCACCCTGCCCCTGGAAAGTCAGTACAGCAGGCAGGGCAGGCCAGCCAGCTCCCCGTCCTCCCTGCACTTTACCCCTACCACGGACCCGGGCCCTCCTCGAAGATCCAGCCCCTGCTCCCGCTCCGGCCCTAGCCGCCGATGCTACAGGCCTGGCCCCCTCTGCTCGACAACCGCTCAGGGGGCGCATCAGGTACGTCCGCACATACTCCTGATAGTCGCCGGTGCCTCGGAAGCCGGCCTCCTCCCAGCCGATGGAGTAATCATCCAGCTGCTCAGTGGTCAGCCCCTCGGTCTCCCTCATCTCTGCAGGAGGGTGAGCCGAGACTATCTGCTCAGGTAACCCGCGGGTCTGGCGTAGAAAACGCTCCCCCAGGTACCAAGCCCGACAGACCGGGCCCTCAAGCAGAATCCGGAAACGCGAGGTCTCCTCAGCACCAGGGAACCGACCCCGCATCGCCGACGGCAAGGAGGCCCATGGCCGCCATGTGATCTGAAAGTGACAGACAGTTTGTTGTCTACTGTTATTGAAATATGCAGTGGGAAAGCGAAGCTAAATGAACTGAAAGTAAAGCATACCTCGGCCGGGGTGATGGTGTCAAAATATCGGCGGAAGAAGCCGAATGTCTCCCGTGGTCGCCGGGTGCATCTCCCGTCGAAGCGACTCGAGAACGGGACAGCCGGAGGAGGCTCCGCGACTGGTACGGGTGCAAGCCTAGGAAAGTAGGCGTAAACCCACAACTGCAAAACAGATGTCAGTATGACTATCAGAAAAAGCAGAATATACAGAATAAAGCAGAAATGGCAGAGCCGTGTGTTGTGCAGTGTATTGTGTACAGTGTACAGTGTGAACAGTGTACAGTCAGTGTAAAGCAGAATGTATGTGTGTGCCGTGTGTACAGTATACAGCAAGTATAGAGCAGACTACAGTGTGTGCAGTGTACTGAGTACAGAAAGTACGAGACAGGAATGAAAAAGTGGAGAAGAAATGTACCTTCCAAGCCCGCCAGTAACCTCCAAGAAGCTGGCCGCTGCCACGAGAAGCCGAGCTCATATATCCGTACAGGGTGGCCAGAGCAGCGCCGCCCCAATCGTAGTGCAAGATATCCCGGACGTCCACCAGTGCGCTGAGAAGGCAGAGAGGCACGGTGTTCGCCCGGTCGGCGAAGATGGTAGTCCCGAACAGGAACATGAGGAAGCCACGAGCATACATCTCCTCGTCCTCTGGGGTCATCTGCACCTCCTCCAAAACGGGCTGAACCCAGAACTGTGTCTCGAACCAGGAGTACCGCACGAAGCCTGGACGAGCTAGTGGTGGGGCCTCCCCCAGTAAATGGACCTGAGCGGCGGTCCACTCATCCATGTCGGTGTCGAAGGGGATCGGATCACCCCCTACCCCGATGCCTGTGAGCATCGAGAAGTCATAAGGGGTCATCGTCATGTCCCCTGCAGCAGAGAATCGATGGTGTCCCACCATTTCTCCGCCAGAGCGGCAAGGAGAGGCCTGCATGTGGACAACCTGGAGAGCCCTCGGCAGAAGGTGCCGAAGCCCGCCCGATCCACGATGCGTTGGACCGCATCAGGGAGCTCATCATACCACTCCCGTGCACCAGTATTCCCATACCCACGAATGGTATGGGAACCCTCCTGCAAACAGTAAATGACAATTGCAAGACAACATTCAAAATGCAGTTTTGAAAGGACAGATATAGCATGTATGCAAGTTTGTCAGTTTTAGGCAAATACCGGGTGCCGGTGTGCTTGCAGTGAAATACGTGTGCTGTGTCAGCGTGTTTGGGTGTTTCAGAACAGATGTGGCATGTGTGCAAGTTTGACAGATTCTGACAAATACTGGGTGCCAATGTGTATGCAGTGAAATACAGTGAGTACAGTGTGTTTGAGTGATTCAGGGCTAGTGCAGTGTGTGTGCATGTGTCAGTCTCAAGCAGATATCAGTTGTATGTATGTTTACAGTCAACTACGGTCTACGGCATATCAGATTTCAGCAGTTAGAGAATACAACTAACTATGGCAGTTTTGTATCCTACATTGCAGAAAGTAAAACAGAAGATGAAAAGTTACCTCGGAAGTGCTGAAAGACAGATGAGAGGTAGGCTCGCGTAGTAGTAGCTCAGGCGCCGCGTACCTCTCAAAGCTCCGGAACTGACGCAGGCCGTCTGGGGGCAGAACGTGGTTCGCCGGCCGGTAGGTCGCCGGGTCGAACGGACGCTCGCTCAGTGGTAAGAGCTCGACCCCGGGATCCATCTCGTGGTCCGGGGGAGTCCCGCCACGTGGAATGTCGTCCGCCATGAAGAGAGTGGTGTGAAAATGGCCCGGAAAAGGAAAACCGGGTCGGGATACGAAGAGTCAACTGGAAAGTCAACTCCCGAGAAGGTCGGAAATGGCCGGGAAGGCCGGAATGTGAAAGGGCACGGAAATGAAAAGGAAAGTGAGGGGAACGAACCCCGAAAAGGCCAGAACGCCAAATGAGGCACCGAAACGAAAATGTGATCGGTGGAAAATGTCTGAAACGCGAAGAGAAACGCGAATCCGACGACGAAACGGGCGTAGAACGCGAAGAAACGGAGAAACGGGGAAGAGAAAAAGCTCTAGAGAGAGAGAGCAAGGGATTTCGGCGTGGAGGAAATGAGGAAATAGGGCTTGAAGCCCTATTTTATAACACCCAAGGTGAAAAGTCAAAACTGCCCCGCATCAGCAACTGTTTGCCGGTCGGCAATGTTATGTGCCGGCCGGCACTTTTTTGTGCCGATAGAATTGTTTTTGTGCCGATGGCCAGCCGGTGGCCTCATCTTTCGGCCGGTGGGGTTCCCACAGCCTTGTTTAGGCCATATGAGAAGTTCGTGGTCTTCATAGCTCAAGAAAGTGCAAGAAAGTGCATCTCCGACATTCAACCGGCCTCCGTTTTGACCGCGGGCCGTGTCTCCAGTGCGTGGCACTCGAATTCATGCAAGGTGTATCCTTTTTGTATCCTTTTTTAAATTCAAAAGTTGCCCCATGTGTGTTGCACGAGTTCATCACACTACTTCGGTGCATTACATTGCGCTGTCATGCGCCACACATTTGCATTGTTATGCACGTGTTACATGCATTGCAACACGCACCCCTTTGCATTATCGTGCACATTTCTCATGCATCATCATTGCATTTCCATTCCATGCATTGTCTTGCATTCTGGAATACGTGCGTTGTTGCGCATTAAGCCCATTTACATTCCGTGTGGCATGCATGTCACACTTGGCATCGCACTGTTTTGTGCATTTCAAACCTCGCGTTGTTCTGCGCATCGCACTGTTTTGTGCATTTCAAACCTCGCGCTGCTCTGCACATCGCACTGTTTTGTGCATTTCAAAATTGTTCGCGCTGTTCTGCGCATCGCACTGTTTTGTGCATTTCAAATCGTCGCACTGTTTTGTGCATTTCAAATCGTCGCACTGTTTTGTGCATTGCGTTCCGTCACGCTGTTTTGCGCATCTCATTGCATTTTGCATCGTCATGCATGTTAATTACATTATCTGCGTAGACCGCATGTTTGTAATCATCTCTTTACTTGCGTAGACCGCATGTCAATTCTTTATTTGCGTAGACCGCATGTCAATTCTTTACTTGCGTAGACCGCATGTCATCTCTTTACTTGCGTAGACCGCATGTCAATTCTTTATTTGCGTAGACCGCATGTCAATTCTTTACTTGCGTAGACCGCATGTCATCTCTTTACTTGCGTAGACCGCATGTCAATTCTTTATTTGCGTAGACCGCATGTCAATTCTTTACTTGCGTAGACCGCATGTCATCTCTTTACTTGCGTAGACCGCATGTCAATTCTTTATTTGCGTAGACCGCATGTCAATTCTTTACTTGCGTAGACCGCATGTCATCTCTTTACTTGCGTAGACCGCATGTCAATTCTTTATTTGCGTAGACCGCATGTCAATTCTTTACTTGCGTAGACCGCATGTCATCTCTTTATTTGCGTAGACCGCATGTCAATTCTTTACTTGCGTAGACCGCATGTTTTTGATTGCGTAGACCGCATGTCAATTTTTTTTACTTGCGTAGACCGCATGCTTAATATCATCACCTGCGTAGACCGCATGTTTTGCTTGCGTAGACCGCATGTTTTGATTGCGTAGACCGCATGCTTAATTTCATTACCTGCGTAGACCGCATGTTTTGATTGCGTAGACCACATGCTTAATTTCATTACCTGCGTAGACCGCATGTTTTGATTGCGTAGACCGCATGCTTAATTTCATTACCTGCGTAGACCGCATGTTTTGATTGCGTAGACCGCATGCTTAATTTCATTACCTGCGTAGACCGCATGTTTTGATTGCGTAGACCGCATGTTTAATTTCAATACTTGCGTAGACCGCATGTTTTGATTGCGTAGACCGCATGTTTAATTTCAATACTTGCGTAGACCGCATGTTTTGATTGCGTAGACCGCATGTTTAATTTCATTACCTGCGTAGACCGCATGTTTTGATTGCGTAGACCACATGTTTGATTTCAATACCTGCGTGGACCGCATGTTTTTGATTGCGTAGATCGCATGTTTGTTAATTTCATTACCTGCGTAGACCGCATGTTTTGATTGCGTAGACCGCATGTTTGTTAATTTCATTACCTGCGTAGACCGCATATTTTGACTGCGTAGACCGCATGCTTATTCAAATCTCATTACCTGCGTGGACCGCATGTCTTGATTGCGTAGACCGCATTATCAATTGCATTACCTGCGTAGACCGCATGCTTTGATTGCGTAGACCGCATGTTTGTTAAACTTCATTATCTGCGTAGACCGCATGTTCATGATCAATTTCGTGGCCTGCGTAGACCGCATGCTCCACTTACATGTTTGTATTTTCACAGCATTGTTATGCCCCCCCGCTTGCTTTGCGCTGTCACGCATTTCGAGTATGCTATTGTGCATATTGCTAACCATATTGTACCTGTTAAGTTTGTTTTCTTTGCAGGCACGATATTGTATGTACGGTTCATTTGAAGCTGGTGCAACCAGACGAGCCGCACAGGTATTGTATCTCCCGAGTGAGACGTATTGAGAATTCCATAATTCTCTTACATCCTTTCTGCATTGTAGTGTAGTTTGGTATGCTAGCTTAAAACTGTCGCATGTTAGCTTCATTACAGCTTTTTTTGCATGATCATAAGTTATGCTCGGCTTCGTGCATTGTCTTGCATCTTGCCCCTGCCTCCGGGCGCATATCTTATTTGTCTTGTATGTTTGTCTAAGTCTTCGGCCTTGTCAAAAATGGGTCGTCTCTGGGCTTTGACATTCACTCCCGTCATTGTTATGACTTTCGAGTTCTGTCAAAGAGGGGCAACTGTAGACACCTCATTTTTGACCGTCCTCAAGACTTAGACGTCACCGCTTGAACACCCGGTGATCATCCATGTTTGTGTTCGTTTGGAGTTCCCGGAGGTCTCGGCTCGCGTACCCTGCCTCAGAATCTCTGAACTCAACCGTTTAGTGTCTGGTTTTGCACCAAACACTTGCATCTTGCCTTTGAGAGGCAGGGAATGCCATGTAAGGCATCCCCACACACCACCGGCAGTGGCTGGAGGCCACCGGCTGGTCTTTTTTTGCCATCGGCACTTTTGTTTGCCGGTCGGCACATTTTAATGCCGGTCGGCATAGTTTGTTGCCGGTCGGCACTGTTTTTTGCCGAAATAGCATTTTTGGGCAGCCGACCATTGTTCATCCACTTTATGGAGATATTTTGTGCCAGCTGTGATAGCTGGCACCAACTCTTCTCCCCTCCACACACGTGTATGGAGGGATTTCCCTCTAGCCAAGCTTGTTGTATAAGCTTTGCAAGAGGGAGTCCTATAAGAGAGGGGCTTTCCTTTTGGTTCTAGGTTAGAAAGTCAGAAGCAAAAACCAGCCCTTAGCAATATAGATACATATTATCTCTATACCTCCTCCCCTCTCCTCCTTTGTGTGTGTTTTTTAGCTCAAAAGGTGTGTTTTACCTTACTTTTGCACCATTACACACACCATTACACCTTACTCCGAGATTGAGGAACTTGGAGGAGTTGTTTCTTGAGTTTTGGACTGGTTTTGATCCAAAGAAGGAGGCTAGACCATTTGTTCTTCAAGGGTTCTTCAAGGGTGAGCATCTTCCTTTTTATTCCCCAAACTTGCATTGGTTTTCTACCTATTTTGTTTACTGTTTTAGCTCTTGTGTATAACATGAAAAAGGCTTAAATTTTCCTGCTCTAGCACTTTCATTAAGGTCATTTTGTGGTTTGAGTGCAAACTTACCCTCATAGGCCTTGTTTGGTCTATTTTGGTGCCTTTTTGATAAGGTTTTGTTCACTTCAGCATTTTGATCTTTTCATCACTAAAAACCAGTTCATTTTTGGTGTTTAAAAAGTTGGTTTGAAGTCTTGCATAGGGGAGGGACACCCCTCTCCCTTTATGGTTTTGTTTCCTTGCTTTTTGGGCTCAAAAGGGTAGCATGTGTGCTTGTTGTTTCTTGGCCTCATTTCATAATTTCTTTAGGCATTTTACATCATATGTAACCCCTGTTTTGGGTCAAACTTGTGTCTCCTTGTATGCTTGTAATACTTGCTTTGTATTGCTCTATTTTGCTTAGAAGCCCATCTCATGATTAGGCCATGATTCTTGTGAGAGTTGGTTTAATTCCATGAAGTTCTTAGTGATGTTTTTCCATGCTTAAGGTTTATTGGTTATCCATTTAGTCATGCTTGACATACTTGTTAGGGTTGCTTTGTATTTTAGCTTAAAAGCTTTGAGCATGTTGACCTCTAACATGTATGTTTGTGATTATCCGCATGATTTAACATCATCTAAGGACCACATTTTAGTCCAAGAATCATGCTTGTATGTGTGCATGCATGGCCCCTTTCATACCTTGAGGGTGTGTCCTCTTATGCCTAGGAGTGAGCCTTAGCGCATTTGTTTCATGGGGGATACTTTAGCTGCCATATTAGGAGTTTTTGGGGTCCTATTTTGCATGCAAAAACTCTGTTTTTACTTGTTTTGATCATGCCATGAGAGGTCATTTTGGTGGGGGTAAGTTGTCTCCTTTTGTGCCTTAGCTTTGGGACCATAAGTTTGCTTGTTAACATGAGTTGATTGTCCATCATTTTGAGCACTTTTGGCCACTGTTTTGAGAAGGGTGAGGGCCTGCCCCTTTGCCATTTTAAGCCCTCTTGCATGCTTGCTCCATGTTTGTTGCATGGTTGCTCCATTAAGCCTTGTAGCACATCAATCCCATGGTCAATTTGGTCCATGTTTGCATCATGTTTGTATCTTGTATGCTTGGTATTATACATTTGTCATGTTGGTTGCATAATGCTTGTTGTGCTTTACATCTTGGTGGCATGATACATTTGAGCCTTGTTGAGCATTACATGCATTGCATTTACTTGGTTTGGGGTGTCAAACTAAGTGTGGGAATCAAGGACCATTCATACTTCAAGTGATGCAATGTGCCTCGATTCCCGGTTATCGGGACCTTTGACTCCAACTTGATAAGGCCTCGGTTTTCATATTGTTTGTTGCATACATCCTTACATTAAGTGGCAAATTTGATCCCTCGAGTCATCATGCACCATTGATGGCTCAAAGGTCGAAGGTCATGCTTCTTTGAGTTCAAAATATGATAAGAAGTAGGACCATGCTTACATGTGTCCAAGAACTCCATACCATGCACTGTCTGTTCTCTGTTTGCTGTCAAATTGTCTTCTGCAGGAAGTTTCTGCCGACCGGCAGAATTTAGTGCCGACCGGCACTATCTGGAGTGCCGATGAATCCAATAAAGTGCCGATGGGAACTGTGAAGTGCCGGTGGTAATTCTGTCCGGCCGGTGGTGCTCTGCAGGACGCAAGGAACTTGCTCCAGTACTTTGGCAATTTTCAGAAAGACAAGGCAGTACAAACAGAGGTGACAGGAGTACAGTACGGGTTTTCCGGACGAGGCGGATTCGAGCATGCATCACTCGCGCATCCCGAGGCAGAGGTTGCGGCTACCCTTTTCCTTCCTTCGCCACCTTTCCTTTAAATTAAATTAGAATATTTTTTTTTGTTTTGTAATAATTTTATTTGTTTATTATTTGGGACTGTAATATTAATTCGAACCCTCCGAGCGAGGGTAAACATGTAATAAGTGTGGGTGAGTGTGTGTATGTCTTCCAATCCCCATTTCTTTCTTCCCTTTTATTTACCTGCTTATGATGGTAGATTAGGGCATTTTTGAAATTAGCATACCTTATGATATGCATGCGTGCATTCATGCATCTGTTGACATGCACCGGGCTCGGTACATCATACTAACCGCATTCGTATTTTCAAATTCCAAAATTGAATACATGAATTAGTTGGTTGCATATCGTATGCCATATTTAGGTTAACCGAGCCTAACTAAAATTGCATCTTGTATGTGTTGCATTAGGCAAAATAACATGAACTAGGACACGCACATTTGCTAACTAGTTTATTGTTTTGGCACGGAGTACAATGTAAGTGGTTATGCTTTAGCATCCAACATGCGTGTGAATGTTGCCATAATAGTATGCTTGCCATGCGGCTAAGTGTTTACATGAGATAAATTGCTTGAATGCCTGTGGGTGGAGGTCAAATTGCTTAAATTGGGATAGTGCGTTAAAGCTATGTTTGTTTTAAGCCCACCGGATAGTGGCAAAACCGTCTTTTCCAAAAGCCCACTTGACGGTGGCAAAATCTGCATTTTAGCCTACTTGCGAGTAGCAAACCATTTTCAAAACAAACATGAAGTGCTTTTTTATTCCAATTTGAGCGATTTGGTCTATACTTGTTTGCTGCGCGCATAACATAGTAATTCTAGGCTAACAATTGGTTTAAAGAACACATAAAGTTTTCAAAAACGGATATCACGGTTAGTAGAGGCCGGTCTTCGGACCGGGCGAAAGGGGGTGCTCATAGCTGACCTTCCCCGATCGTACCCAAGCTCCCGAGCCGAGACAACTCCGGTGATGACGGACATATGGCCTTCGGCACCGAGTCAGTGTTTCCTAAATTCTCCCATTTTAAAATATTTAGGTGGCGACTCTGTATCTGGCAAAGCAGTCCATGTTTGGCACTACTTTTTCAAAAATCTATTTCTCAAAACGATTTGCCAGATTTGGACTCTTTGGTTCAGATTTAGAACCGTGACGCAAATCGAGTCCGAACTGTAGCGAGGCCCACGCGGGCGCGTCTACAGAAAGGCCCTGTTTTCTGATATGTTACGTTATGACTTAATGAATGTTTACAAGTTTACATATGTTTTAAGCTCAAGTCTGTTACAAGATTACGTATGTTATAAGTCAAGAATGTTACAAGTTAAAATATGTGACAAGTTCAAGTATGCACAAGTTTAAGTAAGTTAAGTATGTTATAAGTTCATGTATGCTACGAGTCCAAGTATGCTATAAGTCTATGTATGTTACAAGTCCAAATATGTTACAAGTATATGCCTGTTACAAGTTCACGTATGTTGTAAATTCAAGTATATTTCAAGTATGGTCTAAGTATGATTTCAGGTAAATTACAAGTTCAAGTATGTTTCAAGTATGGTTTCAAGTATATTACAAGTTCAAGGATGTTTCAGGTATGTTTCATGTATATGTTACAAGTTTAAGTATGCTTCATGCCATTTTCAAGGGCTTTAATGCCAACATGTTTACAAGGGCTTTATGCCATTACAAGTTACAAGGGCTTTATGCCATTACAAGTTATAAGGGCTTTATGCCATTACAAGTTACAAGGGCTTTATGCCATTACAAGTTATGAGGCTTTTATGCCATTACAAGTTACAAGGGCTTTATGCCATTACAAGTTACAAGGGCTTTATGCCATTACAAGTTATGAGGCTTTTATGCCATTACAAGTTACAAGGGCTTTATGCCATTACAAGTTACAAGGGCTTTGTGCCACATGTTCAAGGGCTTTATGCCACACGTTCAAGGGCTTTATGCCATATGTTTCAAGGGCTATATGCCAACATGTTTAAAAGTTTAATGCTATGATATTCAAGGGCTTAAAGCCGTTATGATTCAAGCTATTATGTCTCAAGCTATTATGTTTTAAGACTGGGCCTAAGGCCGTTATGAAATTAGCACAGAATCAGACTAATTATGTAAACTTTGCATTTCTATATATGCGTTGATATGTATTATGGTTCAAGTTATGCATCATTTTATTTATGTATTACTATTCACTGAGCCCGACTCACCCTCTGTTATGTCTGTTTCTGTAGGTCACCAATCAGGCGGTCAGTCCTAGCCAAGACGCCGCTTCCTCTAGTCAACCTTCATATGTTCAGGCACTGTTTAAGTCATTTAATTTCTTAAGCTGTCAAGATGTTGGTTCGCTTATGAGTGTCTATGAGTGTCCATCCAAGGTTGTTGTATTTACCTTTCATGTTTGTTTTTTTGTATACGCCCGACTTTAGGGCTGGAACTACAAATGTGTATGTACACACTCTGGGATATAGTTTGGAACTTTATTTAACTGGTGTAATGCATGTGATGAATGAGATCCTGGCATGTAGGAGTAGCTCTATGTAGTTTAATTGTTCACTATTATTTATCTATTTATTTTTTTTTTTTTGTGCTTCCGATAAGGCCCCATATGTTATATATAACAGGTTAAGTGTCCGTTACTGAAGTGGTCATGCCCAAACTTCTAGGGGCGAGTTTTGGGCGTGACAGGTGGTATCAGAGCACGAGTTGCTATCTCACACACAACTCCATTGAGCTTTAGGATGTCTAGAAAAGACTTAGGCATCATGCATGACATCTTTCGTGCATATGAAAAGAAGTGATAGCAACGATTATGGTATATGTGATGACGCTAACCATAATGGTTATTATTCATGTCTGTTATACTTGTATATTGTGTGTAATTGCTATGCAGAGCATGGTAAGATCTGCAGATGGGATTTAATCAATAAAGTTGTGCAGCGGAAGCGTGGTGAGGGTTTGAACTGGTCGGTAAGACGACTTATATGTAAAGATTAAAATGTATGTTGTCGGTTGTTAGTCATCTTTTAGCATCTCTCTAAGTGGAGTGGTGAATTGATTAAACTCTAAGCATGGAATATTTCTAAGAACAAAGGAAATACTATATGTGATACTCCAATTTTAAGGTAGAATTATTCTTTACTATGACACTCTTTGGATTTGTGGTTTTGAGAAAGTAGAGGTTATGCATATAATGACCTCCTTTAGCGAGTGTAATTTGTTTATGGAAACCTGTAAGCTAAATGTGCACTTTGAAATCTGAAATTTAACGCTACCATTTGTAATCTATTTTGTTACGTGTAAATTATAATCTGTAATCCATATTTTTCTACATGATATGCATAAGAACATCAAAGGCTAAGGTTTATGCAATTGTGGTGTTTTGACTTGACTAATGAAGAAGTACAAACATATTGAGTTTTGGGAAGATGAAATAATGAGAGACATTAGAATTATGGTAGCTGACAACTCTTGGAATATAATATTTGATGGTTAATAGCAAGCATGGAACTAGTCGTCACGAGTTAGCACGTTGGAATTGCTACCTGGAATGTTGTTAAATACAAGTATTATGATTGTACTCACATAATGTTTGATGGACTTTTGCCCTTGTCTAGTTTATTTTGATGTGTTTCCGTATTGAACCTACCATTATTAGTTAAGGATGAGGTAGTTGTATAAGAATTAAGGCTGTTCCTTTATTGTAATTTGCAAATGAGTGGTCATTAGAATGAAACTTATGTAATCCGTGTTAGTTCGAGATGTCATACCAACAATTACATTCGATAATTTTGGCAAGTATAACCTTGTATAAGTTGACCATGGACTGGACCTAAGGAATTAACGTCTTTGGTTGTTATTTTTGAACTGATAGTTGCTTATCATTTATTTAGATGAATTGCTTAAATGCGACGTATGGAAATTTTTTATTATGATATAGTTATGTCTTCCTTGTCGTGGTACTGTTTGGACCTATGATTTGGAAAGTTATTGTGATACGTACTTTGATAAGTTGTGTTTTGTATAACAGTTGAATCATGTTACGTATAACCGGCTGCAAGAGAAATTTATGTCTACAGTGACCGATATAAGAAGTGAATTATTCTATTTTGTTAGGTACACGACAATGACATGATATGACAAGCAATGCTTTATTTTCTGATAAATTTTCTGGATAATTTTCCCAAGATAACTAAATATGTTACGAAACTCCGAATGTTCAAGATATGACAAGTTTTCTGAAAGAAATATTTCGCTATGTATGAATAAGTCCTCCAATTGATAAAGGCCCTATGTTGAGCTTCAAGCTGTACTGCCTTAGATTGTTCTATCAAAGTTTACATTAGTTTAATGCTATTGAGAATTATTTCATCATCTGATATTTTTGAAAGGTCTGTTGTGTTTCTGAGTAATATCTCTGAACAACGTATTATCTGTACTTATGAAGGGTTTAAAGGACTTATGTATTACATATTCTTGGAAAATGTTTCTGTCCATGCTAGGAACATTTGACTAACTATGGAACAAGAATATAATAACTTTCGGATAAATGTATTATATGTTTGATGTCAAGACGTTGACTTTGAGATAAGCCAGTTTTAATTTTAAATTTGAGCCTGTTAGAGATTTGATCTAAACTCATAAGTCTAATTCAGATAATGAGTAAAGAGCCCCAAAGTCGTTAATTTAGCACTTAATTGCTATTCTGGGTCTAATTGTTATAAGAAGCATATACCTTTGAGGAATTATGATAATGGGAGTTCCTAGTGAACTTGCCAAGTTTGAATCATGTTTGATAATTTATGAAATGATTGAGAAATGTTATATGTCCAGAACGAACTAGACTGGTGACAAGGAGAATCAAGTTTGGAGGACCAAACTTCTTAAGGTGGGGAGAATGTAATGACCCCAAAGTGCGTATAGGAAGTAATCCTTATTTAATTAGGGGTTAATGTGTTTGCTATTGGAATTGAAGAACGATCCGTTGGGTTATGCCTTTGAAACTAGAATTTGTGACCTTTACCAAAGAATCTGGAACTTTTTCCCTCCGCTCGAGCGTACTTTTGGGGTTTCCAGCAAATTGTGCAGACGGCCTGAGATTCTGGGAGTTGTGATTTTCCGCTCGAGCGGGGGAGTTGACGCTCGAGCGGACGTCTTTGTTGGTCTTCGCGCTCGAGCGCAAGGTTGGGCGCTCGAGCGGGTCTCCAAGTTGAGTTTAAATTTCTGAGGCTCGTAGGTTCGTTTTGGAACATTTTTATTAGTAAATTTAGAACCTCCTTATCTTATTTTGGAGTATTGGTTGAGGTGGTAATATGATGGTAAAGTAAGATTGGACCAAAAGCTTGAATTAGAATGATTTGTCTGCGACCAGCCGTCACTCTTTTGTCCTTTTCTTTTTCCACACTTTAAATTTGGATGTGAGGTTAGAACCATTGGAAAGCTTATTTCCGGGGCTTCAATTTGGACACAAGAACGACCTAAAACGGAGTCCGGATGGAAGAGTTACACCTGTTTGAAGTTTTGGAATTTGTGCTGAGAACAGGTCCGCTCGAGCGGAAATAAGGACGCTCGAGCGGAATTTTCGGGACAGCAGCTTTAAAAACGGGATTTTGGATCTGTAAATCAAAACACAAAACATGCAGCGGAATAAAATCATCAGATCATACCTTTTGATGATTGAACCTCGTGGATAAATCACGTGCTTCCAGAATCAGATCAATCAATCCCAGCAGTGGGGTGATATTACAATGGTGAATATCACCCACACAAACCACAGTGCAAAATGACTTTGATCGTTGTTTCTTGGGAGAGAGTCAGAATATGGGTTGAAACAGACTCAACGTTGTTTCTCTTGGATTACCCATAACCATATAACAAATATTTAATATATTATAATATCTATCCATATCAGTTAAGATACAGATAATATCTAATATATTATATCTATCTATATCAGTTCAAACTGATAACGTCTGTTTCAAGAGTGGTTATCCTAAATAGGTTTGATTTCAAAATCAAAACCTATTTGGATAAGGATTCAAAATCAAATTTTAATGGTCATGCCACATGGGCGCCCATTACTAACATCTCCCACTCGCACATGAGTTGGCATGACACTGCCACATCTCTATCTCAATCTCCCCAAAAACGAACAATCTCATACTAGCCACTGCACCGTGCGACTGCTGAGAACACCTGCATGTGGGAGCTCTATACTAGAAACTCAAAATGAGCCAGCATAGAGACATCAACCCAAAAAGAAAAGAAATAGTGTCTCATATACCCCAGACCCATCTAATTACACCGGTCCAAAAAACATCTCTAATCCCTCAAAAAGAGCATGTTTGACCCTCTCAATTCTTGCAATATATTCACACTCAATTCGCCTCTCATACAGAGCGATGTGAGTTGCCGGCAGTGAATATACAACAGTGGTGTAATACTAGATGATCTTCCCTTTGCACTCATGCCATTTAGTTTAGGATTGACCGCTTTCCCAGTGATGTCCCTTAAGGCCGAATCATGCATGACCGCAGGCAACATACCAAAGTAGCAGAACATCAACCCCTTACCTTATGACATAGTCAAAAGTCACAAAAGGGTACATAAATGAAAGTCATATCAATAATGACTCGTAAGACTCACACGGTGAGGAAGCAGGGATCCATTCTCTCACCTCATTACTCGGTCGCTAAGCACATATAGTATGAATATATGTTACGGTGGAGTAACTCTTCCATAAAGAGTGACGTCATACTCGATACACCGTACAGATATTAGTCTAGTCGCTTTCTAGCGCCTAACCCGAATTCTCTATTTGCTCGCCTTCTAGGCGTCAAATGAGATCTCGAATCTGGCTAATCATAACAGGCACAACATGGAAAGTGGGTACTAACATCCATGTTTGGTCCTTAACACGACCTCATCTTGGTTATAACCAAGGCGACATACATAGTGGATGATTTATGCCTCTCTTGGCTCCGAATAAAAATAAACCACCAGTCTCATCCTTGCTCGCTCCCAAGCGCCAAGGGCGATTGCTCGTGTGAGTGAGCCAATCTTGCCTGCTGACATCATCATTTGCTAATCATTATGACACAAACCATAATAGTGTCAACATCCCATCATCTCAAAATAAGTGATCGATTAAAAAAAATTGACCACAGCTTGCGCAATTATAGATTCCAAACATAAGCCTTATCAGCACCTCTTGCGATAAGTATATACAACGGAATCCACCATGTGCGCCTCACATGAAATGATTTAAGATCACTATCTCTTGCGCAATAACCTCTCTAAAGATATTTTTTGGTGATCAATTTGCGTTCATTCTTAATGCGCCCAACTAGCGCAGATGCGCCCAACTAGCGCATTGAATTTTACAAGGAGCAAATTAATATGCTTCTAATAAAGCATTTTATCCACAGTCTAATGAGCAAGGTCAATGTCTAAACAACTCAGTTAACCATTTATCAAAGATAAAACTTATCATGCCGAATACGCCCACATAGCGTACTTTAGGCTCCCACAACAAAGAAAAAATCAAGGAATATAGGTCATCTGTTTCTCCTAAAGACAATCTGAGGATTCACTCAATAGCTAAGGCTCTGGCTTTTACCGATAGGTAAGTCAATGGGTTTGCAATTTTGCATCTAGAATCGTTCTAGGATATTCCTTATGTAAGTCATTGAAGACAAACCGAGAATTTTCCTAAAACAGTCCCTAAGGATCGTACATCCGAGCATATGAATTACATCACCCATGTCCATCATATCTAAAATGGAGGACTGCCCACCCTAGGTGGCGACAACCTTATAAATTCCTGGCTCATAATGACTAAGTAAGGAAAAACTTCTTTTGGACCATTGATCATGCCTCAGTGGTCTTCATCGATCATCGTTGCCCTATCATGGCTTGACGAAATCTAAGAACCACTGTTTGGATAACTGCTTGTAAAAGATTTATTGGAACTAGCAACCTTTTTGCGCTCCTAACTTTTCACCATAAAAGCAGAAGGTAAATCCCTACGGATCTACTTATCCAATTCTCTAATGAGAAATCGGGTCACAGTGTCCACAAATCAATGTTCCGAACTTATGTCAATTATAGCCTAAGTCAAAATAACCTCACTCCCCAGGAGGAAGTCTTCTCATGGTCTACACTTTCCTCAATGGTGCGACCATTCGGTATCTAGCGAGCCTTATGCCTCAAAAATGACTATCCAAATTACGCATAACTTTATAACAGTTTTGCGTCATAATGGAAAGTCAACCAAATTATAAAAAATGGTTAATCCTCAAAGACTTTGTCTTAAACTGCGCAGCATTGATCCACTTTCAAAAAATAGGGGACTAGAGCCTTAGGCATTATCCTAGGCTCTTTATCATCTTGCGGAGCAATCATGAATGTTTCCCTCTCAATCACCCAGTGATGACGTGGAAAATTTTCACATTTGCTACCACGCAACTAAGAATGTAGAGTATTCTTCTCTAATGGAGTAATCCATTAGTAGGCACATCGCTCCCACTGTCCCTAGGATATTGGAAATTTCTTTCCATTCTCAACTAGGCTACATAGAGTGCTATGCTTGGAATTCTCCATCTTATAGAGTTCCGAAAACTCTATTCACGTCACCTTTACTAATAAAACTTTATGTGACTTAGTTACACTACCACAAAGCTGCTTACCTATATGCACATGACCCGGAGGGTTTGCATGACCGCATACAATAATGCGCCACACGACCCTTTGTGTTTACAAGACAGCATACAATAATGCGCTATAGAACCCTAGGTCTTAACTTCGCAATCTTATGAGAAGTAGAATAAAGATAAGCTGCTTAATGGTTACAGATCGCCCATAGATGGCTCTCTGCTAACCCATTACTCAAAATGGAGTGTAAAAACTGATATGGAGGGCACTTAGTTAGGGATATAGGCAACAAACTAGTGCAATTCCCAATTGGGAAACATTTTGCGCCATTATCTACCTAACATTAACAATATTTAATTCCTTATCTCTACTACACCAGTGTGTTGTTGAGTACTAGGAATAATCAATGTTCTAAGCATCCATCTCTCTTCACAGAGTTTTTCTGAAAAAATAACTCAAATAGATACTCGCCACCTTGGTCAAAACTAAAAGCACAAAAAACTCTTATCTAATTGATCTCGACCTCATATGTGCAATGTCAAAAATCATCTCAAAACTTTTGACTTATGGGAGATCAAATAGTCTTGACTCAGATGCGTATCGTAATCTATAAATGTGTCGAGATTGAGGCTTAGCTATTGTACCCTCACACATATCTAGTCACAAAATATCATAGTGGACTAAATGCGCCAAAACAAATGACCTTCTGCGGCTTTCCTACTTACTTGTGCGCACCCATTGCGAACAAAGTTACACATTCACATGAGAGCAGGATGTCATAAGCGAGTGGGCCCGAGAAGGCCTACTCAAACCATCGTGTCATCATCTCATTAATGTGATTAAGTATAATAAGCCACTGGTTCATGACCAATGTCATAAACTAATTCCAATCATCTTAATGTGTGAGTTCTCGAAGACAAGTTTTAAAGGTTTAGGCCCAACTAGGTAATGACTCACGACTAAGTCATATTCACTAGATCATAAAAAGGATATCATGGAGATATCAACTGCGCCTAAGTCGCAAATTTAACTAGTAAGTGCTAATCCCCTGCACCTTCAAGTCAATTTTATTCTCCATACACTTTAATACATCTAGTTGAAAGATGACGATACTCCTGTTGCCATCTCTATTTCTCGCTTCATAGTCACTTGCAATTAATTCTACTATCCACAAGAAGGAGAGAATAAGCTATCAACTATGATAGCTCCTGAAGTAACTTAAGCGCGAATTAGGCTAAATAGTCTAATTCAACACAATGCTCTTACAAGCGATGCGTTAAATTCTTAGAGTCATAACAACCTTGTCAGCCTTAACCTTTTCATTACTATGCTGCAACGTTTGCGCTTAGTGGTAAATGTTATTCAAAACGTTAGCCTAGTAAAGGAATCACACAAAGAAGCACCTCATCCATGTTTCACACTCAAGTGTGGAAACAGTAAGTGTCCACACTTAGACAAGTTGGCAATGCTAATAGATTTTGCAGCTACTAAGCGCTAATCTTTTCACTCAGTGTTAATAGATTTTGCAGCTTCTAAGCGCTAATCTTTTAACTTCACGTGATATTTCAACGCACACTATTATAGTGCATGAAATTTCGCTCAATCCACTCCCAATAATTGGGTAGAGAGCAAAACACTGCTCGTACTGGCTACTCGTCTTACACTTAATGACTAATTTATTTAAGCTCGCATTTCTTGGATGACGTGACTCTTGAATGTTACTTCATCCAATGATGTAACATTATTTACAAGTCAAATTACAAAGTCAATCCGCGCAACTCATTAGTCAAGATCATATACAGATCTATTGAGGGCTTACTAATTTCATAACTCCAAAACTCGCCAACTAAAACTATGTAGCGTGCCGCTAACTATAGCGCACACATTAGTTTTTATTGTGCCAAACAAGGCAACAAAAACACGGCGACTTTGAGTCATGTTTCCTTACTTTGGCTCAATTAAGGTTTGACCTAAAGTCTCCAAGACTTTTTCTCATCTAAAGAATGGGATTAGTTTGTTCACATTTGAACATCTCTACTAAGTCTAGGTCAACCAAATTAACTTCCATAAGCTAAATCAATTTAGAGAGAAATTCGCATTGGGATTAATTTGATTAGCATAATATAATTTTGCCGCAAAAATCTAAATTAAATAGTGACAATATTACACAAGTCGCAAGATCGAAAATCCGCTATGCTCGTAATCATCTCTTGCGCCACAAGTGACAATTATCCAAAATTTAGTTTAATTTATGCGCAAAATATTGGTTTTCGGGAGTTAATCTACAAAGATTTCTCTCAACCGAATAACCTCCCACTGACTATGGCATATACAAAGCATGATAAATTCCATACTATAGCATTTTAATGTAAATCTACAAATAACTCATGCTATATTTATTTAATAATGGAATTCTAATAAATAAATAAATAATCATGCTCTTCTAATTACAACATATTACAAACCCAAAAAAATATGCTGTATTCAATATTTAAATTATGCCATAACAGAAAGTACATCATCCTGAAATTTTCTGGATTTTTTTGGTATTTTCTGGAATTTTAAATAACTAATTAAACACACATAAAATTAGAAATAAAAAATCCAGAAACTAGTAAACAGAAACAATATTCAGATTATGCCATAATTAAAATGTACATTGTTCTGAAATATTCTGAAATTTTTCTGAAATATTCTGGAATTTTAAATGACTAATAAATACACATAAAATTAGAAATAAAAAATCCAGAAACTGATAAAATGAGACAATATTACCAGTAGATATTAAAACATTTCAGAAGTCCATAATAAAAATTTCAACCCCAGAAAATTATTTATGCAATACCAGCATCATTTTAAAGCATAAAAAATGAATTATTAACACAGAAAAAATATTTTTTATTTTCGTAAAATTTTCAAAATTTTATAGAATGTAGAAAAATTAATTCTGAGTCTAAGGGTACCAACCATGCTTAAAACAAAGCTATAACGAATAAATTATGGCCAATTAACGCAATTCAGAATTAAAAAACAAACAAACAGAGCCTTAGAGCCAAGCCAGCGCGGAAAAAACGGCTCGGCTCGGCTCGGCGCCGCTCAGCGCAAGTCGGCTCAAGGATCGGCTCGGCGCGCGGCTCAGCCTCGGCTCGGCCCGCGGCTCAGCCTCGGCTCGGCGCTCGGCTCCGCACGCGGCGCGCGTGCGGGCGCGGACGGCGCGCCTGCGTAGACAGCACCGCCGACGCGCGCGTGATGGCGCGTGCAGGCGCGTCAGAAGGGCATCCGGCGCGTGTAGGCGCGTGGAAGCGCGTGGGCGCGCGTGGCTTCGACGTGGTGGCGCGTGAATGCCACGCGCCGCCTTCCAGGGTACTGACAGTTCCGATTTTTGTACTGCCGGACTCCTTTTTCCAAAATAAAATCATTTATGCTCTAAAAAATGACATTAATGATCATAAAAATGAAATATTTTGGATCTCACTATCTTTTATAAATATACATATGATAAAAGAAAGCACGAAAATATCCATCAATGGCTCTGATACCAATGTAAATCAAAACACAAAACATGCAGCGGAATAAAATCATCAGATCATACCTTTTGATGATTGAACCTCGTGGATAAATCACGTGCTTCCAGAATCAGATCAATCAATCCCAGCAGTGGGGTGATATTACAATGGTGAATATCACCCACACAAACCACAGTGCAAAATGACTTTGATCGTTGTTTCTTGGGAGAGAGTCAGAATATGGGTTGAAACAGACTCAACGTTGTTTCTCTTGGATTACCCATAACCATATAACAAATATTTAATATATTATAATATCTATCCATATCAGTTAAGATACAGATAATATCTAATATATTATATCTATCTATATCAGTTCAAACTGATAACGTCTGTTTCAAGAGTGGTTATCCTAAATAGGTTTGATTTCAAAATCAAAACCTATTTGGATAAGGATTCAAAATCAAATTTTAATGGTCATGCCACATGGGCGCCCATTACTAACAGGATCATTTCTTATATTTTCTTCTTCCCTCTCCCTTCCTTCTTGCCTACGTCCGAAACCCTAACCCTCAAACCTTTGATTTCATCTATTTTTACCAACAATCCATCATGAGTCGTGCATCAAGGGTGAAGAAGAAGTGAAGATCAACTTTTCCAACCGATTAGATTTTGGGATTTCGAGAGGAGGCATTCAATCTAGCTTCTTTGATTTCAATTTCGAGGTAGGGGGTTCTTTTAGCCTTGAATGTTTATGATTCAAAGTGATTTTGTTGGAACCTTGAGATTTTATTGACATTTTGGAATCTTGAGTTGATTATGGGATAGGGACACTTATGGCTTTATGTTTATGCACAATTGGGGCTTCCACTCCACTTCACAAGAATGCTGAATGTTTTTTTTAGCATATTGGCATATAGTAATTGTTGATTTGGCGATTTCACTAAGAAAAGAGGAAAACCCCCAATTTTCTTGGAAACCCTAGGTTGATTAATGATGATAACCAATGAATTGGCTCAAGTTGAAAGTAGATTAATGAAATTGAAGTATTGAATTATGTGTGTTGAAGTTGAATTAGAATTTGGGAATGTTTGAAAATTGTGTTTAGAATTGCGAATGAATTTGTTATAAATGGTAGAATTCATGCTATCATGTAAAGGAAAAATTAGGGAAATAATCTATTAAGGATATAGATGATTTGAACTTGGTTTTAGAAGGTTGATATGGAATTCAAAGATTTATTTTGAATTATGTTAAATTACAAATGGTGTTCATGAACTAAATGATGTTGTACTATGATGAATTATGTTTGAATTACGTGACTTGTGTAGGATTAGCTACAAGGACGGACCACGCACCTGAACACTGTGAGTAGTAGTACAAAAATGTATATTTTATCCATTGTTGATAATTATTGTTACTAATGCTTTGTTCTTTGTAAGTGTTATACGAACATCTATGGCAATTGGAATTCAATATGAACTGACATGAACACTGAAAGATTCGCGTACGTCGGTATGATTTTGGAATCCTTTATTCCTAATCCCTTTGTTATTTATAAGCATCCTTTGTGCTTTCTTAAAGTATAAGTGGAACTGATGTTCATCTTCGAAGAATCAGAATAATTGGAAAAACTATGTGAATCCATATGAATCTGAAGTTGTTTGGTTGTGTTACACATGAATGCAAAGGTTTAACATCCTTATGTGACTATATAAGAATACGAATTATTCTATTATGTTAGGCGCACAATAACGACATAATATGACAAGAAAGGCCCTATTTTCTGATATGTTACGTTATGACTTAATGAATGTTTACAAGTTTACATATGTTTTAAGCTCAAGTCTGTTACAAGATTACGTATGTTATAAGTCAAGAATGTTACAAGTTAAAATATGTGACAAGTTCAAGTATGCACAAGTTTAAGTAAGTTAAGTATGTTATAAGTTCATGTATGCTACGAGTCCAAGTATGCTATAAGTCTATGTATGTTACAAGTCCAAATATGTTACAAGTATACGCCTGTTACAAGTTCACGTATGTTGTAAATTCAAGTATATTTCAAGTATGGTCTAAGTATGATTTCAGGTAAATTACAAGTTCAAGTATGTTTCAAGTATGGTTTCAAGTATATTACAAGTTCAAGGATGTTTCAGGTATGTTTCATGTATATGTTACCAGTTTAAGTATGCTTCATGCCATTTTCAAGGGCTTTAATGCCAACATGTTTACAAGGGCTTTATGCCATTACAAGTTATAAGGGCTTTATGCCATTACAAGTTACAAGGGCTTTATGCCATTACAAGTTATGAGGCTTTTATGCCATTACAAGTTACAAGGGCTTTATGCCATTACAAGTTACAAGGGCTTTATGCCATTACAAGTTATGAGGCTTTTATGCCATTACAAGTTACAAGGGCTTTATGCCATTACAAGTTACAAGGGCTTTGTGCCACATGTTCAAGGGCTTTATGCCACACGTTCAAGGGCTTTATGCCATATGTTTCAAGGGCTATATGCCAACATGTTTAAAAGTTTAATGCTATGATATTCAAGGGCTTAAAGCCGTTATGATTCAAGCTATTATGTCTCAAGCTATTATGTTTGTAAGACTGGGCCTAAGGCCGTTATGAAATTAGCACAGAATCAGACTAATTATGTAAACTTTGCATTTCTATATATGCGTTGATAGGTATTATGGTTCAAGTTATGCATCATTTTATTTATGTATTACTATTCACTGAGCCCGGCTCACCCTCTGTTATGTCTGTTTCTGTAGGTCACCAATCAGGTGGTCAGTCCTAGCCAAGACGCCGCTTCCTCTAGTCAACCTTCATATGTTCAGGCACTGTTTAAGTCATTTAATTTCTTAAGCTGTCAAGATGTTGGTTCGCTTATGAGTGCCTATGAGTGTCCATCCAAGGTTGTTGTATTTACCTTTCATGTTTGTTTTTTTGTATACGCCCGACTTTAGGGCTGGAACTACAAATGTGTATGTACACACTCTGTGATATAGTTTGGAACTTTATTTATCTGGTGTAATGCATGTGATGAATGAGATCCTGGCATGTAGGAGTAGCTCTATGGAGTTTAATTGTTCATTATTATTTATCTATTTATTTTTTTTTTGTGCTTCCGATAAGGCCCCATATGTTATATATAACAGGTTAAGTGTCCGTTACTGAAGTGGTCATGCCCAAACTTCTAGGGGCGAGTTTTGGGCGTGACAGTTCCCTTGTCCTGGGAATGGTCCCACTGTTGAACGCATTCTTGACTTGAACCCCCAGTTCATGCAAACTTTTGAAAGTGAATAGTGGAGCAACTATAAACTTTTGCAACATATCATGCTCGAGGTTTCGGACCATCATCTGCACTTGATCCCTCTCAGAAGGGCGACGATCTGTCATTTGTGCTGCCTTTGCTCTCCACCTTGCAACGAATTCCACAAAAGGCCCTGTTGGGTTCTAGTGAGTTGCTTCAAGCTCTTGGATGGTCATTTCAACTTGGGTATTGTAGGAATACTGATCGACAAAGGCCTCAGCCAGTTCTTCCCAGCTTTGTTTCACTTTGTCCTCCAATTTGGCATACCAAGCGGCTGCTACACCCGACAGGGTTCTTCCATACAGAGAGAGTTTCTGTGGCTTAGTCAGACCCATCGGCTTCAGGACATCTAAGAAAAGTCGGATATGTACCATTGGATCTCCAGACCCGTCGAAACGGTCGATATATGGCATTTTGAATCTGTCTGGGAGCTGCCCGGCAGACTCGGTGTTCCCATCCTCAATGTCGGGAATGGAGTTAAGGCCCTGTGCCTTTTTGAACTGCTTCTCAAGGTTCGCAATTCTCACTGCGGTCAGATCGAGGTCATTAGCATCAAGGGGATAACGCCTCTCATTAGGCTGCACCAGGGGTCTAAAAACTTGAGCTTGAGCCAACCCTTCTCGAGGATTCAGACACTGCAAATCTTCAACTGGCGGAATTGGGTCAAAGTTCGGCTGGGGTCCCAAAGCTGGATGTGAGGCAGATGCCCTAGATGGGCGCTGCGTTTCAATACTGGTTTCGGCCTGCATGGCAGTTCCCTGATTTAGCGCTGCTATCACGGCCGCAAATTCTTCCGAACCTTGTGCCATCACGGTCTGCTGAGTCTGAACAAAGGTGATGTGACTGGCGACTGACGGATTAGATGAACAAATGAGCCCTGACCGGCTTTTCTTTACCTTGCCTCAGCGAAAGAACACTGGTTGCCCTTGAATTGAATTTCTGACCTAACAAAGTCTATCAGCACTAGTCCAATGTACCCGGGGGATATCGAAGCCTTTTGAAGCTATGGTTCCAAGACTACCTAGCAAAAGAGAAAACAGACAGCACCTCAGCCTGATTTCACGATAACCCATATGAGCAAAGCTGAGTGAGTGTACTCTCTACTGAATTCTGCCCCAAAAAAATCTGAGTCTGATACCCACAGGTAAAGCTGACTCCCAAATACTGATAGTAATGCCCGCAGGTCTGATGCCCAAACTCATACACTGATACATGCATTCCTGTAGAGACGCACTCTAAAGCACATAACAGATAAGTGAGAGCCAAAAACACCCCTATGTTGGGGTAGGGTTTCCCTGTCCTATTTTGTCAGGAGCTAGGGTTTCACTACGCACGCAGCGGTTTCAAACAACCTATAAATGGGTAAGCAACCTGTCCTAGTTTGGAATGGTCACTATGGATCCGAATATGCACTAGGTCGAATGGTCAAAGAGGGTGCCCCGGTAAAACCGGGGTTCATGTTCCCATACTGGCAGAGCCCACAACCGGTCAGCCTTATGGTCATGCCTTGACAAGACAAGCCTCCGGCAAACCGTTCAGGAATAGCAGATGGCAAACACGGTGTCCTAGGCGCACCAATGCAAATGCAATGCAAAGAAACACACAAGTGTAGTCAAAAACAAATATCATGAGTTCGAGTCAAGTTCTCTAAATCCCCAGCAGAGTCACCAGAAACTGTAACAAGCCCGCGGGGGACCTCGCTACAGCTCGGACTCGATTTGTAGTCACGGTTCTAAGTTTGAACCAAAGAGTCCAAATCCGGCAAATCGTTTTGAGAAAACAGATTTTTGAAAGAAGTGCCAAACATGGACTGCTTTGCCAGATACAGAGTCGCCACCTAAATATTTTATTTTGGGAAATTTAGGAAACCCTGACTCGTTGCCAAAGGCCACGTGTCCGTCATCACCAAAGTTGCCTCGGCTCGGGAACTTGGGTACGATTGGGGAAGGTCACTTCGTGAGCACCCCCGCTCGCCCGGTCATAGACCGGCCTCTACTAACCATGATATCTATTTTTGAAAACATTGTATGTTCTTATTCCGGTTATTTGCCTAGGTTACTATGTGATGCGCACAGCATACAAGTATAGACCAGGTCGCCTGGATTGGAACAAAACATCTCATGTTTGCTTGTTTGAAAGGTGGTTTGCTACTCGCAAGTAGGCTAAAAATGCAGATTTTGCCACCCTCGGGTGGGCTTAGAAAAGATGGTTTTGCCACTATCTAGTGGGCTTAAAACAAATAGTTGATGATTTATTCCAATTCAAGTAACCCAACCTTCACCCACAGGCATTCAGGCAGCTATATCATATAAGCACATAGCCTCATGGTAAGCATGCTATTCATGGTAGTCACTCACACGCATGCAAGGATGCTAAAGCATAAAGCTTACCGAGTACTCCAAGCCAAAACAGAAACTCATTAGAAATCATGCATGAATCCTAAGTATACAGAAATGCCTAATGCAACACATGCAAAAATGCAAACTATAGCAAGCTTGGCTATTCTAAACATGGCATATGAAATGCTGCAACTAACATGTATTCAATTTAGAATTGAAAAATACAATGCAGTTAGTATGGTGCGCCGAGCCCGGTGCATGCAAAACAGATGAATGAATGCAAACATGCTATCATCATGTATGCTAATTGAAATATGCCCTAATCTAACCATCATAAGCTGGTAAATAAAAGGGAGAAAGACGTGGGGTTGGAAGACATACAACACACACACGCACACTTATTACAGTTGTGCCCTCACGCAGAGGGTCTGAATAAATAATACAGTCCCAAATAAAAGAATATTACAGTCCAAATAATACAGTCCGAATAAGGTACAAATTCCTAATTAATTAACAAATTAACTAAGAAAGCTGTAAAACTGGCATGCAAGCCAGGGACTGCCTTGCTTCTGATGAATGATGCATGTCTGGGCTGCCTTGCGCGGAAATCCACTGGGATGCCCCAATTAGCCTCTGTTTTGTGATTTTTCTTGGAAAGCGCGCCAAACTCCGGAAGTTTGCTAATTCTTCATTTGCTGCAACAGAGAGCAGGAAAGGGGCATAGCAATGTATTTTCACAGATATATGCATGCCTCGATCCTCGTGCCACCAATCACGCATATCGATGCATGATGGCAGAGGAGTCAAAATGTGGAATTCAATATAGGATGAATGCACATGAAAATACAATAAAACCTAACTCCATCATGGATAATCCGCAGTGTCGGTGACTGGGGAATTGAGACGCGTTTCGTCACTCGGAGTACGAAACGCACCTCGTTTCCCGTGCCCGGGCTAACTCCTATTCCGAACACGATGCAATATGCATGATATGCATGAGATGCAACTAAGATACAATCCTAACATACACAATGCTATGAAAATGAGATGTCTCGAAATGCGTGCACATGGGCATGCAAAACGAGGAAATGCATAAATGCGATCTAAGATACAACCCAGTATGCACTATGCTGTGAAAATGAGATGCCTCGAAGTGCGTGCACACGGGCACGCAAACTGAGGCAATGGCATACGCAATGCAAATGACATGAAAACATGATGTGGGCTTATACCAACATGAGAGAGCCTCAGCCACACTCACATAGGATGCCGGTGGATGAAAAAGAAGTGCCTCGAAATGCGTGCACACGGGCACACAAACCGAGGCAATGGTATATGCAATGCAATGGCATGGAAATGACATATAGAATGCAACATGGACTTATACTAACATGAGAGAGCCTTGGCCACACTCACATAAGAGGCCGATAGATGAAAATGAAGTGCCTCGAAATGCGTGCACACGGGCACGCAAACCGAGGCAATGGTATATGCAATGCAATGGCATGGAAATGGCATATAAACATGTTAATGGATTTTCAACAATGAAATGTGGGGGAAAACAGCCCCGAAATGAGGCGAAAACACACCCGATGCATGGAATCTCTCCCGAAATGCAAATTAGGCGCATAGAATGAACTACAGCTATACAAAGCATGCATAATTGGTACATGAGAGGAAAAGACAGAAGCAAGGCAGCCTCAAAATAAGCATTTTTACAGTACAAATCATGGCCAAACAGAAAGCAAAGATAGGGCAACAATGGCATGCAAAAATGGCCCTAAACATGAGATTATGAAGCAACTCATAGCTGCTAACTCCAAATAGGTTAGGGCCCTTCAACAACATTGAAGAGGGGCGAAAAATAAGACACTTTACAGAACTGTAAAAACCCTAAAAACAAATATAGATATGGCTAAGCTTTTGTGCAAGAAAAAGGGCCAAAAGGTGGCCAAAGAGGCAAGTGGTATATGCAAAGCCCAAACTGAAAAATTCCCTTCTACAACATTTAAGAGGGACCAAAAATATACATATTTACAGAACTTTAAAAACCCCAAAAACAAATATAGATATGGCTAAGCTCTTATGCAAGAAAATGGGCCAAAAGGTGGCCAAAGAGGCAAGTGGTATATGCACAGCCCAAACTGAAAAATTCCCTTCTACAACATTGAATAGGGACCAAAAATATGCATATTTAAAGAACTGTAAAAACCCCAAAACAGTATACAAACATGCTAGAAATGCAATGCAAAATGAGGTTCAAAAGAGGCTATAACACAAAGTATACAAAATATTCATCAAACGGCCAAAGACCCTTAATGAAACATGGAGAATGGACCAAAATAAGACTATTTTTAGTACTGTAAAAAGGCCAAAAACCGAAGCATGATAGGCTGCCAAAGCATGCAAAAATGGGGACCAAAGAGGGAATATAACGACAAGTGTAGCATGGAGGTCCCAAACAGTGTTGAGCCCTTCTTCAATGTTGAAGAGGGGCTCAAAATAAGCCTACTTACAGTTCATGAGAAACTCCAAAATAGATCACACGTAGGTTAGAAAAAGCATGCAAAATATTGACATACAAAGAGGGTATTGAAGCAAGTGCAAGATGGAGGGCTCAAACAGGGTTGAGACCTTAATGAGACATGAAAATAAGCTCAAAAAAATGACCTTTTCAGTTTTGGTCGGAGCTCAAAACAGTAAGCATGATGGCTAGAGGAATGGTGCAAAAATGAACTAGAAAAGAGGGAAAATGGACTCACCCTTGAAGATCAATACTTTTGTTGATTCTTGGACCAAGTTTGTTGCCTTTTAGCTGCTGGAATTCCTCCCCTTTCTTCTGGAATGGTGTGGTGGTGGTAGAGCTTGGTGGTGATGAAGAAAATGAGGTGTAGCTTAGGAATTTTCAAGGAAAATGAGAGAGATGGAGTGAGATAAGTGTATCAAGGCTTGAAGAAATTTTTTCTAACCCCTAAATGTGATATCACCTGCTGGTTATAAGGACAAAAAAGAGGGAGTAAAGGAGGGGCAAAGGTGGGGGAAAATTAGGCAAGTTTTCCCCCACAAAATATCCCCCGGATTGAGATATTTTCTGGGGGAAACAGCTATACAGCTGTAAAGTGGATATTGAGAGGAACATGGCCGGCCCCTTTTTGGAGCTCCAGGTGGCCGACCGGCCACCCCACCTAGCCGGTCGGCTAGGGGTCAAAACGGTCAAGTTGAAATAGTGGCCGGCCACCACTTTTTAAGGTCCTCCCATGTGTGTACATCACAGATATGTGGTTCAAAGTTCAAGAAAAAAGGCCCAGATTGTTCAACATTAGCCCGGAAGGAGGGGTTCAAAAGGGTCAGGCAACATTACTGGCCGGCCACCAAATTTTAGGATCCTCCCAAGTGTGTACATCACAGATATGTGGTTCAAAGTTCAAGAAAGTGGCCCCAAGGTGTTCAACATTAGCCCGGAAGTGTGAAAAACGGGCGTCGGAGGGCGTCGGAGGATATATAACTGGTTGCTGCAACAATTACTGGCCTCCCACCCTTCAGTGACCTTCCCGGTGATAAAACAGAGGTACCTGCCAAAAATGAACAAAAACCGATGCAAAACGAATGTTCGGGGACCAAAACACGCAGTTCGGGATCCCGAAAATGAGTCGTCAAGCACCGAAAGCGGCATTCGGGGACGAAGTGGGTTTCTCAGACCCCAGTGTCCCTCAAAAGGGAGAAAATAAGATGCATGCCAAAAATTAGAGCAAATGGAGATGGTTAAGCGGTCCCGAACCGAGGCACACGGCCAACGGTTCCGAAAAATTGGAAACCGGACTCCGAAATGGGCAAAAATGGCCTATGAGCATAAAATGTAGCCCACGGCCACTGAGAGATGATCTACTGGACCTCTCCCTCCCCTCAGGAAAAGAAACAGACAAAACCGAGTCCGGTTCGCAAACCGAGGCAAGGCACAGAAGAGGGTTCGGAAGTCCGGAGGCAGGGCTCGCAGCCAAGACTCTGAAACTTCTGAACGAGCACATTATGCAATATCACCAAGTGCTCAATTGGTGATGTCTGAGTCTCAAGGTCGGTCAAAAATGGGGTGTCTACAGGGCTTTGCAAATTCTCACTACTTTTGTAGACCTGCAAAATACTGGAAGAATGTATTCTATGCTCGAGCGAGTGTGCGCTCGAGCGGCCAATCTTGTACTCGAGCGATGTCCTTCGTCTGCAAAACTTCTGAAAGTGTGTATTCTGCACTCGAGTGTCACTTCTTCCACTCGAGCGGAACAATATGTCTAGCGCTCGAGCGTTACTTCTTACGCTCGGGCGGACTGCATGTATATCAATTTGTGAAGATGACTTTGTACTTCACTTTTTCATTTCTCCTTCTCTTTAAAACATTCGAAAAACCTAGATCTTGAGTCTCTCTGTCTTTCTCAAACATACCTTCTCTCTACATTTTTACCTAGATCCATTGGTTTTTCACCCTAGTGCCTTTGAGAGAAAGTTAGAGCATTCCTAGAGCTCCGTTTTGATCCGATTGGAACCTGGTTTCAGCGTCATTGAACTTTCCACCTTGCTTTACTTGTCTTCAAAGCTTGAGGTAGGAATTTTATGCACCTTCTTATGGGTTTTAACTTGGTTATTGGTTGTTGTGTAACAATGCTGAGTTTTGGGAGTATTTTGGACAAACCTAGGGTTTGAGATGTAAAAATCAAAAGAGGGGTTTATAGTGAATGTGCTATAAATAGTCATGGGGCTTGAAAATGAGGTTATATTGTGTCATAATAGTTGATTTTAGCATTTAGGTTGGTATAGGGGAAAGAGGGAAGTTAACCTAAAATAGTTCAAGTATTTATTTTGTATAAAAAAATGAATTTGGTATCATAAATATGAAATTGGACGAATGTTGATGTAAACGGTGGAGTTTGATATGCATTATCCCACACATCTGGAAATTTAAATACACTATCTGTCTTGGTATTTAATATTTATTTAGAAATATCTATATTGAGCTATCAGTGGATGATAGCTATGATTGTTGTAGAAATTGCATGAGAATTAGGTAAATTGAAACTAATCTCTTGGTGGTTGTCATTGAATATGACTAAGTTTTGAATACATTGTATATATATGATTCTTTGGGAGGAGAAAGGGGATGTACTCCATTGTTTGGGAGAAGATAGGGGATGGACTCCATTGAACTAAGTTGGCCTGTGTGTCCTAGGTGAAAGTCCCGAAACCGCGCGTATACATAGATGCCGATACCACGGACGAAATTTTTGTAAAATGGCAATTTGAAGTGCTTGTGTGATGATTGTGTTAATTTGGGAACCACTGAGTTGTAGTCTCAGATGGGTTTCTTGAAAGATAATGAAATTGGCTCATGAATTGAGATGAAATGATCTAACTTGAATTGATGAAAACGAAAAAGGATTGAGTTATAAATTTTGGTACTTTATGATGATATGGAATGTAAATGTTTTCTCACTAGCATTGCAAATGCACATTGTACTTATATATTTGTTAAGATCCATATACTGTGTTAGATTGTTCCTACTGGGTTTCGATTCACCCAATTTGGGAAAACCATTTTCAAGTGTTGATGATATGCCTCTGCCGAGGCAGTAGCTCGGAAGGAGTTTGGAGCACGGGCTCCACTTTTGTGCTTATTTGTATAGTCAAGGGTTTGAATTGTATAGAGTTAGACTCTCTTTTGTTGTAACCAAGTAAAGACTTGCAAAGATGTAACCCTTTAAGGCATATAATTATCTACTTAACTTTCATGCCTCTTTACTACTTGTAACACATACTGTAGATTCAAGATGAACTATTTATGAATGTATATTGTATGTGTCACTTTTGTATATCAAGTGAAATTAATTAAGTATTATAATTTTGATCATGTTGTCTTGTGTCAATTATGTTGGGTTGGATTATTGTAATTATTTCGGGGCATTACAGTGGTCCTAAAATATTAGGTTCTAATTATATATTTATCATAATCAAACTACGTATTATATTTATAAATAAACAAATTTCTTTTCAAAACATTATAATAAAAAAAAATTCCCAGTTGAGCAGTAGAAACTCAAATCCATTATTACTTACTATTATTATTATTATTATTATCATTCGAACTGCCACACATTATTAACATTGTCTAGTAGTACCCATTTTTTTTATCTTTCTTTGGCCAACATGGCTTGGTAACCTAATGAATTGAACAAATTAAAAGAAAAAAAAAGAGAATAGATTTTTCACCTTATTATTCTATATATATATATGCATCGAAAGGCATTTGTGAAAGCTTGCAGAGATCTATGTAAAGCAACTGGAGGGATGCCCAAACTTATCGTACTAGCAGATATGACTTTCTTGTTGATGCCTAATACCTTCCAAGGTTTATCCAACTTTAATGCTGTTAATATTCAGGTATTAGTGAGAGTTTTATCTACAACACTCGAGATTTTTGTTCATTTATATGTTTTGACTAAGCACAAAGGAATTTTTTTTGTTGCATTGTTTTTTTCATTTTCTATCTTTTATTTTGTTACATTTTTTTTTTCATTTTCTACTATGCTGTAAAAGTAGTCATTTTTTGCTTTCTTTTTACTATTATTTTTTGGAAGGGCAGGTTGAAGGGCATATTGTTGCACCTAGCTCTCTTTCTCAATGGCAGGAGTACAACAACATACAAAACTGGCTTTCTTTCTCATTTGTGAATGGCCTTATCATCAATGGAGGTGGACAAATCAGTGGACAAGGTTCAATTTGGTAGTATAGACTCCTTTATGATGTTACTGATTCGGTGCGTAATCGAATTTATTGTGACCCAATTTTTCTTTTTGTTTCTTTTCTTTTTTCTTTTCTATTTAATTTGTTGGAATTTTTGGTCAAATATGAAATGGGCAAAAAATTTCTATTTTTACCTTTCTCTTTTTCCAGATGAGAATTATAATGCCCCAAAATGCTTCAGTAAACCCAATCTTTAAAGCAAATGAATAATAGAAATAATATGCTTTTATTCATTAGAGTTCGTTTTCAAAAGTTGACACATACATTATACATTCACAAATGTTCATCCTGAATCTACAGCATGTGTTGCAATGCTAAGAGAATAAAAAAACCAAAAAAATAGTCATATGCCCTATAGGCTTACATCTTTCCAAGTCATGACTGGGTTACACAAAAGTGAGCTTAGCTCAATACATTTTCAGCCCTTGGCTATATAAAAGAATATAACAAAATAAAGAAGCTCTTGCTCCCAAAAGTCCCTCCAAGCTATTGCCCTGACGGAGGCATGTCACCAGCACCTGAAAATGGTTTTTCCCAAATAGGGTGAGCCAAAGCCCTGTAGAAATAATCTAACACAACATATGAGATTTAACAAGATATAAGTACAATTGTGCATATGCAAGGCTTGTGACAAGACATCCAATATTACATATGATCGGAAAGTCCCAAAGTTCATATTTCAATTTATTTTCCTTCAATTGATTTCAAGTTCATTTATTCTTCCCAATTCATGGGTCAGTTTCATTATTTTCCAACAACACAACAGAGACTACAACTCAGTGGTTTTCTAATTGAATACATTATCACACAAACACAATCTACCATTTTATAGAAATTTCGTCTGCGGGATTGGCACCCATATATACACAAGATTTCGGGACTTTTACCCTGGACACTCCGACCAACTTAATTTCAATGGAGTCCATCCCATATCTCCTCCCAAACAATGAAGTACATCCCCTTTCTCCTCCCAAACAATCATACATATACAAGGTATATAAATCTTAGTCATATTCAACGACAATCAGCACTACAGTAGTTTCAATTTACTTAATCCTTACGCAATTTCTACAACAATCATAGCTATCCTCCAACGATAGCCTAATACAGATATTTTTAAACAGATAAAAAAATCTTCTCAACAAATATTTTATTCAAATTTCCATGGGTGAGAGACAACACGTGTCCAACTCCACCATGTACATCAACAATCATTATCAATTTCAATTATTTACATAAAAATAACAATTTGACCCATTTAGGGAAAAAATCCCCTTTTTCCAAATATCAACCCAAATGCCAAAATTAACTATTTTGCCACCGTAGAACCTCGTACTCGAACCCCATAATCATTTATTTCACACTCATATTGAAACCCCTCTTTTTATTTCACACCCAAACCCTAGGTTCGTTCGAAATACTCCTAAATCCCACCATTGTTACACAACGACAAATAACCAAGCTAAATACCATATAAAAGTGTAGAAAACCCCTACCTCAAAGAGAGAAGATGAACCAAGCAAGAGTGAAACTTCAAAAATGCCCAAATCCAACTCTATTCAGATCAAAATGGAGGTCTTGAGATGCTCTACGTTTTATCAAAGGGATTAGGGTGGGGAAATCACTAGAACTAGGTGAAAAATGTAAAGAGAGAGAGTGTGTGTTTTAGGGATAGAGGGTCTCAACTTTAGATTTTAGGGAGAAAAGATTTGAAAAAGTGATGTAAAACGTCGTTTTCGTGATCTGATATACACACAGTCCGCTCGATCAACTACCCAACAGTAAGATGACTTTCTATGGATATTGAAAAATTTCAAACGAAAAATGAAAAAAAAAAAAAAAAGCACAAAAAGAAGCATGAATGCGGAGCTAGCTAAAGCACGATGCTCAGCTCAATACCCAAGATAAAATAATGTCATTTTTTTAATTCTTATTTAAAATTGGTTATTTACAAATTCGAAATTTCTATATTTTCTAAATCATTGCACCCTCTCTCACACTCTCTTCTCTTTCTCTTTTCTTACATGCAACCTCTCTTGTTCTTTTACTGACTAATTATCTACTCTCTTGTTTTTCAAATTTACTTCCTAATCTTCTTTAAAATCACTATTACATGACATCTTAATATGAAAATGAAAAATTTGACGTGTCACCTTATAAACAACTTCTAAATATATGTAGCAAAAACTCCATAAATTTGCATATTACTATAGTTGAAACATGGCAATGGAAATTCGTGTTTGCAAAAGACGTAGTCCAAATGAAATTGCATGCGTATATAATTATAGTTAAGACATTAGACAAAACTTTGTGGATTTTCTGAACAAATGAGAATAGTGCAACTGGTACACTTTACTAGATGCAATGATCTCCAACTTAGTGCTTTGAACCATATTGATTCCCCAAGAAACTATATCAATATAAATAATTACAAAAATGTAAGTATTTCTCATGTCAATATAACTGTACCTGGAAACAGTCGCAACACCGATGGAATTGACATCTCTGGCTCTAGCCATATTCACATCCACGACTCATACATCGCAACTGGTAAGTAATACGGCTTCATCGTTTTCAAGTTGTTATTGTTGTTAACTTGCAATGGGCTAATTTTTTCGCAATAATATAGGTGATGATTGCATTGCTATCAATAGTAACTCCCCCAATATATGTCATGCCCTCAAAATATGGTATGAAACAATCGTTTATAAGATCTATAAACTTGATAGAAATGTTATATTTTCATTCATCAGAGTCTACATTACAAAAGATATTACATGCATTACACTTTTACAAATGTTCGTCTTGAAACTATAGCATGTAACTCTAATTGGTAACATCAAAATAAATACCCAATGGGCTTACATCTTTCCAAGATATCACTTGGTTACAACAAAAGAAAGAGTCCGAGCTCTATATATAAAGCCCTCAGCTTGAATAAACATTTAGCACAAAATGAAATAACAAAATGGAGCCTTCAGCCCTTAAACCTCCCAAGCTATGTCCTTGGAGGTGGCATGTCACCTGTACCTGAAAATGGTTTCCCAAGTAGGGTAAGCCAAAGCCTAGCAGAGATATGCTAAAACAATATATGAGAATTAACTAAGATATCAGCATCAGATAAATGTTCAATACTTGTAAACCAACGTACACCCTTTCCATGACCAATCAATATCGACATCCATATTTCTGTCCATTTCTATCCATTTATCCAAATCAATTCATTGACATAATTCATTGCTATCTAAACAATTCAAAACGAGACTACAACTCCTTTATTAACACTTCAATAACAAACATTATTCAAACACTTCAATTTCCTTACCATTTTACGAAATCACATCTGAGGGAACCGGCACCCATATATATGTATAAGATTTGGGGACTTTCATCCTGGACACTCTGGCCAACTTAATTATCAATGGAGTCCATCCCCTATCTCCTTCCAAACAATGATACATATATAATGTATTTAAAAGCGTGTCATATACAATGACTACCAAAATCCACACACTCAACAATCCAATCAAACCACCATATTCAATGACATAATTCATATGACTAGTTTCAATTTACCTAGTCCTCAAGTAATTTCTACAACAATCATAGCTCTCCTCCAGTGATAGCCCAAAACAAATATTTCTAAACAGAATAGCAAATCTATCAAACAAATAATTCGCCAAATTTTCCATAGGTGAGTGATTTATCAAATCCAACTACACCATTCATCTATATACCCCTCCAATTTCACGTTTCCCACATCAATTTTATTATTTATACAAAATAATTTATTCAATACGAATTAGGGCAAGTTCCCATTTTTCCAAACATTAACCTCAAGACCCAATCTGACCAATTATATTTAAGTAACATCATGTTCAAGACCTCACATATATATATATATATATATATGGAGCCAAATATAGAAAACTCCTCTTTCAATACATAAACCCAAACCTTAACTTCACCCAAATCTTTCCAAATTCCACCATTTATACAAAATGACAAATATCTAGGTTAAAACCCATATTAAAGAGTAGAACATCCCTGCCTCAAATGTAGAGCTCAAAGAGGAAGAAGAAGAACTTCAAAGATGCCCAAATTCGGTTTTACTCGGATCAAAGGAAAGCCCTTGAGATGCTCCAACACTTTAACAAAGGAACTAGGGTTGAGAGATACTTAGATCTAGGAGTATTTGTAGAGAGAGATAGAGTATTTTAGAGAGAGAAGGAGCTGGGCTAGGGTTTTTGGGTGAAAGAGATGCAAAAAAGCTTTGTTGCGAACTGATATACGCGACCTTCGCTCGAGCGAAGGAGTTGTCGCTCGAGGGACCAGACATAACAAGTGACCTCGCTCGAGCGCAAGAAGCGTCGCTCGAGTTCACAATGCAAAGCTTTAGGTCTGCCACAGACGCACACGCTCGCTCGAGCACAAGAAGCCTCGCTCGAGCGAAGAACTTCACCTTCCTCAGAAAAAGTTGCGTTTGGAAGAAAACCTGAGAACTCCTAATTCTCGGTCGAGCACGAGAAACCTCGCTCGAGCGCAAGATGTAACACCCTCAAAAAAAAAAAAAAAAAAACACGAAACAATCATTCATTAGATCCTTAATCATAATAGAAAAATTATATTTTCATTCATCAAAGTCTTCTTTACAAAAATATTACATGTTAGCAACAAAATAAATGCCCTACGGGTATAGCTTTCCAAGTCATCACTTGGTTACAACAAAAGAAGAGTTCTAACTCCTTTAGATATAAAGCCCTCGGCTTGGATTTACATTTAACACAAAATAAAAAGCAACAAAATGGAGCCTTCAACTCCTAAACCTCCTAAGCTAAGACCGTGGAGGCGGCATATCACCTGTACCTTAAAAATGGTGTCCCAAGTAGGGTGAGTCAATGCCTAGTAGAGATATGTTAAACAGTATATGAGAATTAACTAAAACATTAGCATTCGATAAATGTTTAACACTTGTAAACCAATTTATATCATTTCCATAACCAGTCAACATTTTCATCCCAATAAATCCACTCCCCTTTAAGTATCCAAATCAACCCATTAATATAGCTCAATATCATTCAGACAATTCAAAATGAGGCTATAACTCATATTATCAACACTTCAAATATAAACATGAATCATACACTTCCATTATCTTGCCATTTTACGGAACTATGTCCGAGGGAACCGGCACCCAAATATAAATAAGATTTTGGGACTTTCACCCTGGACACTTCGCCCAACTTAATTTTCCATGGAGTCCATCCCCTATCTCCTCCAAAACAAAGGAGTACATCCCCTATCTCCTCCCAAACAAAGATACATATACAATGTTTTTAAACATGTTGTCATATACAATGACCAATTCAATCACATATGCAATGTTTACATCCAATCCGTCATATTCAATGACATATTCCAACTGATTAGTTTCAATTTACCTAATCATCATGTAGTTTCTACAACAATCATGGCTATCCTCTACTGATAGCCCAAAACAGTTATTTCTAAACATATAAATAAATCTATCAACAGATAATTTATCAACTTTTCCAAAGGTGAGTGACTTATTAATCCAACTACACCATTTAATCACATGTTCCTCCAATTCCATAATTTCCAAGTCAATTTCATTAATTACACAACGAACTCACTATTTATACAAAATAGTTATTTAATTCCAAACTAGGGCATTTTCCCCCAAATTTCAAAAACAATGACCCAAGGTCCGAATCTCACCATTTCAACAATTATACACCATTGACCCCATTTTTAAGATCCCTCTTACACATAAAGAGTTTAAATTTGAAAACTCATCTTTCTCAAATCAACACCCAAACCCTAACTTCACTCAAACCAACCATTTACACAAAATGACCAATATTTATGTTAAAGCTCATAGAAATGAGTAGATTATCCCTACCTCAAAAAGAGAAGGTGAGCCAAGCAAGAGATGAACTCCAAAGATGATGAAATCAACTTCTATTCAGATGAAAATGAAGATCTTGAAGAGCTCAATCTTTTTATCAAAGGAAGGAGGGTGAGGAGATCACTAGATCTAGATCAAAATGTAGAGAGAAAGGGTATTTTAGAGAGAGAGGCTCTCAACTTAGGGTTTTAGAAAGTTTTAGAGAGAGAAATGACAGAAAAAGTGATTTAAAAAGTCACTTTCGTGATATGATATATGTATAGTCCTCTTGATCGAAGAGTTTGACGCTCGAGCGTCAGACACATAAATTCGACCCGCTTGAGTGCAATGAAGGCCGCTCGAGTGCCAAGACACAACAGCAAGGCCCTACCCGCTCGAGTGCAATGAGACCCACTCGAGCGTAGAATACACTCGCCTAGTATTTTACAGACTTCAAATGGTTGCTCGAGCGCCAGAGGGGCCGCTCAAGCGTGAAAAACACTTCTGCAGTATTTTTGCAGACGCACAAAGTACTGAATGATTGCAAAGCCCACTTGAGCGTAAGAAGGCCCGCTCGAGCGGAAGAACAAAATTATGGGCAACAAGGTTCTAGACCAATTAGCAACCAACCTGTTCTAAACACGCCCACGACACTCCAAAACTCAAATTCAAAGAGTGAAAGAGAGAAAGGACATAAATAATAGCATTAACCACAAGACCCGAGTTCAGAATACCATAAGAGCCGGTTAAAACCCGGGATCACTATTCAAGAAACCTCGCCGAAGCGAAGAGGCCAAAATCTAGGCAACAACTATCTAACCCAACTAACAACCAACCTATTCCAAACGCGCCTAACAAGTTCCAAAACTCAAATGCAAAGAGTCAAAGGGGAAAAAACAAGGCATGTATACAGTATTTAACCACGGAACCCAAGTTCGGGACACAATGAAGGTCAGGGAAAAACTGGGATCGCTATAACCTCTCCTCCTTAAAGAATTTCGTCCCCGAATTTTTAGTACAAGTTTCAAAATCATGATTATCCAATTTTCAAAATGATTACCATTCAACTCTCATCACCATCACCCACCCATCGGTCATTCCATCTCTTTACAAGAGAACAACTCCACAATATACACATAGCTGAACATGTATTACCAATATGCATCTTTCGAAATTTAACTAATTCCAATACATACATCTCAGATTTTCAAAACATATTCAATGTTTATGATAAGTTTGCATTTTCAAAATCGAAACAACATATACAATGTCCAAATCAACTTGCATCTTCGAAACATATTTAACATTTACAATGCTTTCATAATCCAACACATATACAATGTTTTTATAGTTCATCAACAAAACTAAAATTTCAACATATTCTCAAACATCAACAAATAGGTCTGGATATTTCTCTCGGACTTCCAATTCACCCTCCCAAATTGCTTCCTCAAGCCCGTGATGTTTCCACAATACTTTGACCGTGGGAATTGTCTTGCCTCACAAGACTTGGTCCCGTGTATCCAAGACTCGCACCGGTCACTCCTCATACGAGGCATCCTCGCCTACCTCTAAGTCGGTCAAATCCAGCACGTGCGATGGATCCGGCTCATTCTTCCGAAGCATGCTAATATGAAACACATCATGCACCCTGGAAAGTTGTGGCGGTAACGCCAAATGATATGTAGCCTTCCCAATCCGCTCAAGGATTTCAAAAGGGCCAATAAATTGAGGGTATACCTTCCCACTCTTCCCAAATCTCATCAAACCCCGTCTAGGTGATATTTTCAAAAAGACATGATCGCCCACCTCGAGTGACAAGGGTCTCCTCCTACGGTCGACATAACTCTTTTCGCGACTCTAAGCTGTAACCAACCTCTTACGGATAAGTACCACTTTCTCCGTTGTTTTCTGAACCAACTCTGGACCCAGCAAAGGTGCGTTACCCACCTCGGCCCAACACACTGGAGATCTACACGGTCAACCATACAAGGCCTCAAACGGTGCCATGCCAATACTTGATTGGAAACTATTATTATAAGCAAACTCCACTAAGGGTAAGTGTCTCTCCACGACCCCTTAAAGTAAAGGACACAGCCCCGAAGCATTTCCTCTAGGATCTGAATAGTACACTCGGACTGCCCGTCAGTTTGAGGATGGTAAGCTGTGCTAAAAGTCAATCTAGTGCCCAAGGCACTCTGCAAGCTCTGCCACAACCGAGCAGTGAAACACGGATCTCTATCTGAAACAATCATCACAGGGACCCCATGCAACCTCACTATGTCCCAAATATACAAGTCAGCAAGGTAATCTACCGAATCTCTTATGCGTATTGGAATAAAATGAGCCGATTTGTTCAACCGGTCAACTACCACTCAAATGGCATTACTACCTCGTTGAGTCCTCGAAGACCTACAACAAAATCCATCGTGACATGCTCCCACTTTCACTCAGCTATAGGCAAGGGTTACAACAAACTTGCTGGCCTCTGATATTCAGCCCTCACTTGCAGACAAGGCACTTCGATACAAACACTGCCACATCCTTCTTCATACCCCTCCACCAAAACTAGCAACTCAGATCATGATACATCTTTGTGCCTTTCAGATGCACTGCAAGGCGTGAATGGTGAAACCCTCAGAGTACTTCCTCTCGGTAAGACTCTGGCACAAACAAGCGGTCATGGTATCTCACACTTAGGTCGGGATACACAGTCAAACCCTTCTCCACCTTTCCATTGGAGATCTTCTCCCAGAGGGATTCTACCTCAAAGTCACCATTCTGTGCTTCTAACACTCGGTTCACAAGTGTAGGTTGTGCAACCACAGAAAACAAGGTCGCAAATTCAACGGACATGCCCAGGTGCAAGTCAAATTCTCCATGAGCACGCAACATCTCACATTCCCGAGTAGCAATACATGCTACACTACTGATGGATTTCCTACTTAGGGCATGGCCACAACATTGGCCTTCCCCAGATGATAATGTAACTCGTAGTCATAATCCTCTATGAACTCCATCCACCTTCTCGGCCTCAAATTCAAGTACTTCTGTTTAAACAAATACTTCAGACTCTTATGATAAAAAAACGCCTCGAATCTTTCACCATACAAATAGTGCCTCCAAATCTTCAAGGAAAAAATCACAGCTGCTAACTCTAAATCGTGAGTAGGGTAGTTCCTCTCGTGGGTTTTCAACTGTCGTGAGCCATAGGCTACTACTTTTCCTTCTTGCATCAATACACAACCCAAGCACTCTCATGAGGCATCACAATACACAGAATAGCCCAAACCCCTCTCCGAAATAATAAAGACTGGAGCGATGGTAAGTCTAACTTTAAGCTCTTGGAACGACTTTTTGCAAGACTCACTCCACACAAATTTAAACCCCTTTCTTGTCAATCTAGTCAAAGGCGAAGCTAATCTGGTGAAATCATTCACAAACCAATGGTAACACCCAGCCAACCCCAAGAAGCTACGGATCTCAAAAGCATTCTTAGGTTGTGCCCAATCCTACACTGCCTCTATCTTGGATGAATCTACAGTCACCCCTTCCCCAGATACCACATGGCCTAAAAACTTAACTTCTTTTAGCCAAAACTCACATTTCCCAAACTTAGCATACAGTTTATGGGCTCTAAGAAAATCAAGCACCACTCGCAAGTGTTCCTCATGCTCCTCCTCAGAGGGTGAGTAAATCAAGATATCGTCGTCAAAGATGACCACAAAACGATCTAAGAACTGTTGGAAGATTCGGTTCATCAAGTCCATAAACACAGCTAGGGCATTGGTTAGCCCAAAAGGCATCACCAGAAACTCATAATGGCCATACCGCATACAGAATGCCATCTTAGGGATATCCTCCTCCCTGATCCTCAACTGATGGTAGCCTGATCTCAAGTCTATCTTAGAGAAACAGTGAGACCCTTTCAACTTATCAAATAGTTCATCTATACGAGGCATAGGATACTTGTTCTTAATCGTAACCTAGTTCAATTTTTGGTAATCGATACAAAGTCTCAAGGCTCCATCTTTCTTTTTAACAAAGAGGGTCGGTGCTCCCCAAGGCGAACTACTAAGGAGAATAAAGCTCTTATCTAGTAATTCCTAGAGTTGAATCTTCAACTCACTCAACTCAGCTAGCGCAAACCGATACGGTGCCATAGAAATTGGTGCTGTGCCAGGCACTAAACCAATAGAGAACTCGATCTCTCGGTAAGGTGGTAAACTAGTAAGATCCTTGGGAAAGACATCCGAATACTCACAATCCACTCTTGGAAACTCAACCTAGGCCTCATCACACTCACTACTCATAAGCTAGAGAGAAGTCAACTAAGCTCGCTCCGCCCGCGCGGATCATACACCGGTGGTAAGACTCTATCCACTCAGTCCCCTAAGAAATAAAAGCAGCCACCGCTGAAAGTACACACAGTAACCCTATAACGGTAGCAATCTATAACAACCCGGTATGACAATAACCAGTCCATACCCAAAATAATATCAAAACCAGACATGTCCATCAATACAAAAGAAAAGGAAAGCCGGCGATCGGCGACCTCTAAATCACAGCACCGACATCCTTGTTTCAAAACCATCTCACCCGCAACAGGTGACACAACACAAATAGGAGATGCTAACTGTGCCAACTCCAACCCCAAAATAGATGCAAATGCAGACCAACTAAATGAATGGGATGCACCCATATCAATCAACACATTAGCAATCGAGTTGGAAACATAAAGGTATCTCTCACAACAGATGGAGCCGGTATAAGATCTAGTGCGGTAACAGCATACACGCGTCTCGTAGGTCTCTGATCTACCTGTTCACCCCTCGGAGCATAAGGCTGCTGCACTGACTGTGCCAATGAGGCTCCCTAATTGACCCTCGAGGCCTGTACTAACTGCGCTAGCTGGTGACTCTGTGTCTGCCGTGAACCAGACGCACCAGGTGTGCCACCCAACTGTAGGCAAAACCTCTTCAGTGCCTCGGCTGTCCACACTAATAACAAATGAGCAACTGGCCTCTACCCTGACTCTGGCCCTGAGAACAAGCCGAAGATGAAGCTGCTTGCTACCCTCATCCGCTCTATGGGCAAGCTGGAGACTTGTGGCCCAACTGACCACATTTGAAACAAGTGATGTCTCCCTAACCACCTCTCCCAAAACCCGACCTCGGCACTGGAAAGGTAGATCTCGAATGCGCTCCCTGGGACTGTTGAGGATTAGAACCCCTCTGCCTCTTACTGTCCCCCTGACCATCCTGACTTCTTCTCGAGCCCCTCGTCCTCTCCTCTTCTACGTGTATGATAGTCTCAAGGTGGGCTACAGCCTCCACAAGGTGCCCATAGTCCCTAATCATGGACCCGACAACTCTAAACATGAGTTCGGTCCTCAGTCTCTTCTCGAACTCCAGACAACGGCGTTCCTCAGTCGCCACAAACTTCGGTGCAAACCTAGACAAGCTAGTAACGGTGGCCACAAACTCAGCCACTGGTGTATTCAACTGCAGCAACTTGGAGAATTGATCCCTCAACTTCTCCCTCACCGTAGCAGGCAAGTACTTGCCCTGGAAGGCTTTGACAAAGGCTTCCCAAGTCCCACCAATGCGCCCCCGCGCATACCTCCACCATTGACCCGCGTCTCCCTTCAGCTGGAAGGACACCAAGGTCACTCTCAAAACTCTGTCTTCGATGCCAAGCATCTTAAATGTCTTCGTCATCTGTTCTAGCCACTCATCAGCCTTCAGTGGCTCCTTAGGGTCACCTAAAAACTCATCTGGATTCGACCGGAAGAACTCCCTCTTCAGAAAAGACGGCCCTGCCTCAGCAGCTTGGGCCTGGACTTGATTCTTAGTCTTGAGAATGTCCATAGATTCCCTTAATGCTCCGGCCATCTCACCGGCTAAGACGCCCATGGCCTATTGACCTACTGGCTCGACCACATTGGCCTGACCAACTCCTTCCTCTTGCGCCGGAATTTCATCCGGTATAAGCATCTCGTGCCTCCTAGGCCTACCACGCCTACTACCACGACCTCGTCCTGACATCCTAATAAGGGTAATTACAGAGATTAGCACATTTACAAATGTGCCGAAGCTATCTCACTCGCGTCGTAATTTGATGGACAACTGTAATTCACTCCACATAAGCATATAATCACATAAGCACATACGAACTTCATTTCTGTATAATGACCGTCTCGTGGTGTTGCTAGAGTTCCAGTTAGAAATGGCAATGATCAAGTGCCTTTCCAACAGGACTCCCAGAAACCCAAGGACCCGATCAACATCCCAGAAATTAAATCCCATACCCATATAGTCACTTAAACATGTTATCATATAAACACATAACATCATACTGAAGTCTCTAACAAGTGAGACAAACCCATGTGGTACTAACCACTTTCCACGTACCCAAAGTATTCAAACTCGGTACGCTCTGATACCAAGCTGTCACGCCCTCAAAATATGGTATGAATCAATCATTTATAAGATCTATAAACTTGATAGAAATGTTATATTTTTATTCATCAAAGTCTACATTACAAAAGATATTACATGCATTACACTTTCACAAATGTTCGTCTTGAAACTATAGTATGTAACTCTAATTTATAACAACAAATAAATGCCCTATGGGCTTATATCTTTCCAAGATATCACTTGGTTACAACAAAAGAAAGAGTCCTAGCTCTATACATATAAAGCCCTCAACTTGAATAAACATTTAGCACAAAACGAAATAACAAAATGGAACCTTCAGCCCCTAAACCTCCCAAGCTATGTCCTTGGAGGCGGCATGTCACCTGTACCTGAAAATGGTTTCCCAAGTAGGGTGAGCCAAAGCCCAGTAGAGATATGCTAAAACAATATATGAGAATTAACTAAGATATCAGCATCAGATAAATGTTCAATACTTGTAAACCAACGTACACCCTTTCCATGAACAATCAATATCAAAATCCATATTTCAGTCCATTTCTACCCATTAATCCAAATCAATTCATTGACATAATTCATTGTTATCTAAATAATTCAAAACGAGACTAAAACTCCTTTATTAACACTTCAATAACTAACATTATTCAAACACTTTCATTTTCTTGCCATTTTACGGAATCACATTTGAGGGAACCGGCACCCACATATATATATATATATATATATGATTTCAGGACTTTCACCCTGGACACTCCGGCCAACTTAATTATCAATGGAGTCCATCCCCTATCTCCTCCCAAACAATGATATATATACAATGTATTTAAAAGCGTGTCATATGCAATGACTGCCAAAATCCACACACTCAACAATCTAATCAAACCGCCATATTCAATGACATAATTCATACGACTAGTTTCAATTTACCTAGTCCTCATGCAATTTCTACAACAATCATAGCTATCCTCCACCGATAGCCCAAAACAGATATTTCTAAATAGAATAACAAATCTATCGAACAGAAAATTCGTCAAATTTTCCATAGGTGAGTGATTTATCAAATCCAACTACACCATTCATCTATACACCCCTCCAATTTCATATTTCCGATATCAATTTCATTATTTGTACAAAGTAATTTATTCAATACATATTAGGGCAAGTTTCCATTTTTCCAAACATTAACCTCAAGACCTAATCTCACCAATTATATTTAAGTAACATCATGTTCAACATCTCACATATATATATATATATATATATGGAGCCAAATGTAGAAAATTCCTCTTTCAATACTTAAACCCAAACCCTAACTTCACCCAAATCTTTCCAAATTTCACCATTTATACAAAATGACAAATATCTAGGTCAAAACCCATATTAAAGAGTAGAACATCTCTACTTCAAATGTAGAGCTCAAAAAGGAAGAACAAGAACTTTAAAGATGCCCCAAAAAATTTGGTTTGACTCAGATGAAAGGAAAGCCCTTGAGATGCTCCAACACTTTAACAATGGGACTAGGGTTGAGAGATACTTAGATCTAGGAGTATTTGTAGAGAGAGAGAGAGAGAGAGTATTTTAGAGAGAGAAGGAGCTAGGCTAGGGTTTTTGGGTGAAAGTGATACAAAAATGATGCAGAAAAGCTATGTTGCGAACTAAAATACGCGACCTTCGCTCGAGCGAAGAAGTTGTCGCTCGAGCGACCAGACACAACAAGTGACCTCGCTTGAGTGCAAGAAGCGTCGATCGAGCACACAATGCAAAGCTTTAGGTCTGCCACAGACGCACACGCTCGCTCGGGCGCAAGAAGCCTAGCTCGAGCGAAGAACTTCACCTTCTCTAGAAAAAGCTGCATGTGGAAGAAAGCCTAAGAACTCCTAATTCTCGCTCGAGCACAAGAAACCTCACTCAAGTGAATAAGCAAATTACAAAAGCTTGCTCGGGCACAAGAAGCCTCGCTTGAGCAAAGAGGCCAAAATCTGGGCAACAACTATCTAACCTAACTAACAACCAACCTGTTCCAAACGTGTCCAACAAGTTCCAAAACTCAAATACAAAGAGTCAAAGGGAAAAAACAAGGCATGTATAGAGTATTTAACCACGAAACCCAAGTCCGGGACATAATGATGGTCGGGGCAAAACCGGGATCACTATAATATAAGCATTACTAGCATTACATGTGGTCCAGGGTATGGCATAAGGTAATTACTTAGTTGTCATAAGCTTAATATTTGTTCCTTAAAAAAAAAAAAAAAAAAAAAAAGACTTGAACTTTTCTCTTTCATGATTATATGAAAGGGAGCTTAGATACTACATGAACTTCATGAATTTTTTTTTAAGATAAACACTTTCCATGTTTATTACTTAAGCTCTTTACCTTTTTGTCACAAATCTTTGAGTTAATATAAATGAGAAATGCTACAAATACATGAAAATTCATAGAAAAGTACACAAAGTGCAGTGCTAACATTCATTTTGGGAGTGTGAGTCCCATAAAAGATTGCCAACATTGCATTATATACATTTTACTGAATTTTTTTTTTTGTATATATTATTTTCCCTTATAAATAGATTGATGAAACCCTCTCTCTCTCTTTAGTGTGTGAAGCTTGGGCTCGAGGAGTGGGGTTTATGAAACTGTAGATGAGGTATATGTATGAAATTGTACATTAAATGAAACTACAAAATGGAGCAAGGATCAAGACATGACATGTATGCAAATATTTATCGACATGCATACATATATGTACAAAACATCGTCATATAAAACTTTTTCATTCACATATTTAAAGATATGTTTATTTCTAATTTTTAAAATAAACATATGTCCTTTTAGGGGGGATTAGGGTATTCAAGGAATATCACTTTTGAAGAGCTAACAGTTTTTGAAGTTGAGAATCCCATCATCATCAACCAAAATTATTGTGATCATCAAGCAAGTAAAGTTTGCAGAAATGAGGTAAAAACAATAAATTTTCAAATTTTAAGAAGAATTTCAAGTCTTTCACATAATTCTGTGCCAAATTAAAGAACTAACATACTATTCTGATGTTAATATGATTCATATTTAAGACATCAATAGTGCAAATAAGCGAAGTGACATATAAGAATATAGGTGGATCTTCTATTAGTGGCAAAGTAATTAATTTGAGATGCGGTGAAAGCCAAGCTTGCACAAACATTGTAATAGACAGAGTTAACATATATTCTTCGGTTCCTGAAAATAAAACCTTTTCCTTTTGCAACAATGCTTGTGGAACATCCTTTTCAACTAAACCTAGTGTACCTTGCTTATCAAATTGTTGACTCAACTTTTATTTTTATATTTTAATTTCAATGTTTAATGTAAGTAGTATTTGTTGAAATAATTGATGGCATTGTTGGCCTGCCAATATCTTATAAGCTCCATCTCTTTGATGTCTACAAAGAGGATGGGTGACTTTTTAAAATATAAAGCATTGAATGCATATGGTTTTTACAATATTAAACTTCAATAGCATTATCAAATTGCAAACACTTGGTAAATTCGAATGTTCATATAGATTTTTATAATGAAAGTTACAAGTGTTTGGAATGTGTTATGCCACATTGTGGTGAAAATTACGAACTAAAATGAATATTACGAACCATTTTGATTATGGTATAAATGATGAGGGGTAAATGTTACAAACCATTTGTAGTGATTAATGTTATAAATTATTTTGGGAAAAAAAATTATGGCTTGTTGTGGTGTATGCTATGGAATGCTATAGGTATTTTACATATGTTGTTGTAGAATATATACATATATACACCTTCTTAAGGGTGAACCGGCAGTAGCTCACTCTAAATATATATACCTTTTTTGTAACGCCCTCAAATAATATATATAAACCCAACATTCTTGACATGCATAAACATAAGAGAATAATGCATATTTCCATTCATCAGAGTATTAAGTACAAAAATATTACATGTTGACAACAAAAGTAGATGCCCTATGGGCTTACAACTTTCCAAGTCAACATTTGGATTCATCAAAAGAAGAGTTCTAACTCTTTATACAAAATAAGCCCTTGGCTTGATTAACATGTAATACACAAAGAAAAAAAAAAAAAAAAATCTTTAAGCCTCTCAGCCTCCCAAGCTACGTCCTTGGAGGTGGCATATCACCTGAACCTGAAAATGATGTCCTATAGTGGGTGAGCCAATGCCCAGTAGAGATATACTAAACCAGATATGAGCAATAACTAAAACATTAGCATTTGATAAAATGGCTAACACTTATAAACCAGCTTACAACACCATCCAGTTTCATGACAATTGTGTACATGTTTCATTTCACTTTCCATTACTTAACCAATTCAATTCATAAACATGGCTCAGAACCTGGCCAAACAATTAAATGAGACAACAACTCATAATAAAACACTTTCATACTTCAAGTGATACACAGATTTGCTGTATCAATGGAGTCCATCCCCTATCTCCTCCCAAATAGGTTTCAGAGTCCATCCCCTATCTCCTCCTAAACTATGGAGTACATCCCCTATCTCTTCCCATACAACATACATATACAATGATCAATCAATATACACATTTGCTGTATTATTCCAACCGTCGTATTCAATGACTTATTCAATGTGATTAGTTTCAATTTTTCCTAATCATCATACAATGACTACAACAATCAAGACTATCTTCCACCGATAGCCCAAAGTAGTTATTTCTAAACAAATAATAAATGCATCAACAGATATAATATCAACACTTTAATAGGTGAGTGATTAATCAATCCAACTATACCATTCAATCTCATAATTCCCCAATTTCATGAATTTCAACTCAATTTCATATTTTCACAAATTAATTATTCAACACAATTAGGGCATTTTCCCCCCTTTTCAAATATTAACCCTAAGGTTCAATTTCTTCCATTCAACAACAATAATGCCATTTTTCAAGGTCTCACATACACATGGAGTTTTTAAAATACAAAACCCCTCTTTCATAAATTGCACATCAAACCCTAACTTTTCCCAAAATTACTCAACAACACCAACTCATCAAAATGACAGAAATTTATGTTAAAACCCGTAAGAAAGGGTAGGTTATCCCTACCTCGAAATGAAGAGGCCCTACCTCGAAATGAAGAGGCCAAATGGAGAAGATGATGAAAACTCAAAGTGCTCCAAAGCCACAAATTTTTAGGTTAAAGTGAAGCCCACGCCACCCTCTATCTTTCTTACAAAGAGATTAGGGTAGAAACACTCTAGAAATAGATGAAACCCTAGAGAGAAGGTATATAGAGAGAGAAGGAGCAGCTGGTCTAGGGTTTGAATGAAAGAAGAAGATGAAAAAGTGAAGGGTAACCTGTAGCTGCCATCTGATATATTCAAGGCTCGCTCGAGCGAAGGAGTGGTCGCTCGAGCGACCAGACACAGAGAACCCTCGCTCGAGCCAACAATTAGAGGCTTCAGGTTTGCAACCCAGAGGCATGCTCGAGCGAAGAAAAGCTCGCTCGAGTGAAGAAACTCAAAACATACAGCTCGCTCGCTCAAGCGAAGGAAAGCTCGCGCGAGCCAAGAAATGCAGCTCTCAGGTCCAGAACCAGACGTAGACGCAAGCTCGAGCGCAAGACTTCTCGCTCGAGCCACCAGACACATCACCCAATTCTCGCTCGAGCGAAGGAACCCTGGCTCGAGCGAAGGATCTAAAACACAGAGCTCGCTCGAGCGACAAAAGTCCCGCTCGAGCAAAGACACCAAAATCTGGGCAGCAGCCATTTGTGCAAACTCACTACCAACCTGTAACAAACCTGCCCAACACATCCTATAACTCAAATACAAGGTATTGAAAGACGGAAACAAGTCATAAACAACAACCGACATCTACGGAACCAAGTCCGGATACAACAACCAAAGGAGGAAGAACCGGGATCGCTATAACCTCCCCCTCTTAAAGAATTTCGTCCCTGAAATTAGATACAATTTTTCAAAAACATGATTTCTCAATTTTTCAACAACATTACCATTCAACATTCCACATCCTGACCCATTACCGGTCATCCCATCTCTATTCAAGAGGCAATTTACAATATATGCTACAACATGTATTATTAAGATACATTTATTTGAAACCCACAATTTCTAACACTATATTCCATCATTCCATAACATATTCAATGTTAATGATATATTTGCATTTCTACAACACATTCAACACATACAATGTTAAAGTAAACTTCCATTTCAAGGCAAGTTCCAAAATACTTCCATAAACTGAAACATATACAATGTTTTACAACTTAAGACATATTCAATACTCTTAAAGTTTACCAATACAGCAAAATATACAACATATTCTCAAACATCCACAAATAGGTCCGGATATTTCTCTCGGACCTCCAATTCACGTTCCCAAGTGGTTTCCTCAACCCCGTGATGTTTCCACAAAACTTTTACCAAGGGAATGTTCTTGCCTCGCAAGACTTGATCCCGCCTATCCAAGACCAGCACCGGTCTCTCCTCGTACGAGGCATCCTCATCAACCTCTAAGTTGGTCCAATCCAATACATGCGATGGATCCGGCTCGTATTTCCGAAGCATACTAACATGAAACACGTCATGCACACCGGACAACTGCGGCGGCAAAGCTAAACGGTAGGCAACCTCGCCAATACTCTCAAGGATCTCAAAAGGGCCAATAAATCGAGGAGACAACTTCCCACTCTTACCAAACCTGGACGATGTTGGATGGTATCCAAATGAGAAGGCCACGGAAGATTTAGATCGAGTTGACATTGATGGCAGCCCATAAAAGTTCTTCATGATCAGCGCCTCTCTAAATCAGGCCGACAGGCAGCAGCTGATCTCTTTCTTGCTCAACAACCTCGACGTCTTTGCGTGGACTCCGTATGAAATGCTGGGAATAGACCCATCAGTTTCACAGCACCATTTGAATGTCGATCCGAAATGTAAGCTGATCATTCAGAAAGGCCGGCGGTCAGCCGCGGAGCACACTGCCACCGTTGTTGAGGAGGTAGACAGACTGCTTGACGCTGGGGCAATTAGAGAAGTCACTTACCCTACGTGGCTCTCCAATACAGTGGTGGTGAAGAGGAAAAATGGGACTTGGCGAGTGTGCGTCGACTTCATGGATCAGAACAAAGCTTGCCCCAAAGACTATTTTCCTCTACCTAGAATTGACCAGCTCGTCGATGCGACGGCATGTCATCAACGCATGAGCTTCCTCGATGCTTATAGAGGCTACCATCAAATCGCCATCCATCCAGATGACCAGGACAAAACTGCCTTCCTCAACCCAAGAGGAACCTATTGCTACAAAGTTATACCCTTTGGGCTGAAGAATGCAGGGGCAACCTACCAAAGATTGGTCACCGCCATGTTCAAAGAGGAACTCGGCCATACTATGGAAGTATACATCGACGATATGGTGGTCAGGTCCAAAGAAGAATAGAGTCATATAGCCGATCTAGAAAAGACATTCAGCATCTTACGTAAATACAGAATGAAACTGAACGCTTCCAAGTGTGCGTTCAGAATCGGCTCTGGCAAATTCCTGGGTTACATCGTCAATCACCGAGGAATCGAAGCCAACCTGAGGCAAGTCACATCAGTCTTGGAACTCGGCGCCCCCCGTTCAGTAAAAGAAGTCCAAAAGTTGATGGGGATGGCCGCTGCACTCAACAGGTTCATCAGCCGGTCTACAGATCGCTGCCGGCAATTCTTTCAGACACTACGGTAGGGTAAAGCTTTGAATGGTCCGCTGAATGCGAATCAGCCTTCAATAGACTCAAGACCTACCTCCGCTCAGTACCTCTCTTGACAACACCCGCCGCTGGTGACCCGCTCATCCTATATCTGGCAGTTTCCGATAGGGCCGTCAGCGCCATATTGTTAAAAGAGGATGAGGGAGAGCAACGACCAGTGTATTATGTGAGCAAGGCAATTGTTGACCCCGAAACACACTACCTTCCGCTGGAAAAACTCATCTTAGCCCTAGTCATGGCGGCAAGAAAACTGATGCATTACTTCCTGGGACTTAGCATTGGAGTGCTAATAGATTATCCCCTCCAATCAGTTCTACGGAGTGCAGAAGCATCATCACGTGTTTCAAAATGGGCTCTTGAACTCGGCCAATACGACATTCAATTTTTACCTAAAACTGCAATCAAGGGGCAGGTGTTGGCCGACTTTGTTGCCGAATTCACCGGCGAGCTTGCCAGCCTCAAACCTGATGAAGTTCGACCAAAGGCTGAAGTTCTACCAAAGCTGAACTGGAGAATTTATGTCAGGGATATTTGGCAATTGTACTGTGACGGATCATCTAATCAAAGGGGCAGTGATGCCGGAGTTGTAATCTTGTCTCCAGACGGCACAGTAATTGAGCAGGCCGTCAAGCTTGGCTTCGAGGCATCAAATAACGAAGCCGAATATGAAGCCCTTCTAGCCGGTCTGCGGAATGCGTAACTTCTCGGCGCTCGGCGTCTGCTTGTGTTTTGTGATTCAAAATTGGTAATCAATCAGCTAAATGGGGAGTAAGCGGCAAGAAAGGACCGTATGGCAGCCTACATGAAAACAACCAATTCCATGCTGGCAAAATTTGACCATCACGAACTGAACCAAATAACACGCGACCAGAACACACACGCAGATGCCTTAGTGTGCCTAGCCTCCGCCATCAATTCTGAGATCAAACGGACCATCGAAGTAGGTTTCGTCCCGGAGCCGAGTATTGGCCCTTCTGAGGAAATCCACGTCAACGTTATAGAATCCGCACCAAGCTGGATGGACCCCATTGCTGCATTCCTCTCTTCTGAACAACTCCCAGAGGACAAAAAAAAGCACACAAGCTGCGAAATAAAGCCATGCGGTACTATCTGGATCCGCAAGGAGGGCTTTACAAAAAGTCCCTCTCTGGTCCATATTTGGAATGCGTGCACCCCGACAAAGTGGAGGAGCTTCTGACAGAGATACATGAGGGTAATTGTGGTGCCCATTTCGGCAAACGCTCCCTGGCCCATCGAGCTATAACGCAGGGATACTATTGGCCGACAATGAGAGTTGACGCGGAGAGTTATGTAAAAAAATGCTAACTGTGCCAAAAGTTCTCCCCATTAACCCATCTGCCTGCTGAAGAGTTGAACTCTATCACCAGCCCCTAGCCGTTTACTCAGTGGGGAGTTGATATCGTAGGACCGTTGCCCAGGGCCCCAGGGAACAAGCGATTGTTAATCGTCGCGACAGACTACTTTACAAAATGGGTCGAAGTGGAGGCTTTAATACATATACGAGATGCCGACATTAAACGCTTTGTATGGAGAAACATCATAACACGATTTGGCATTTCGAGAGCTCTCATCTCAAACAATGGCACCCAGTTCGATTGTGGCGTATATCGAGAGCTATGCAGCAAATATGGCATTCGACCTTACTTCTCGACACCGGCCTACCCCCAAAGCAATGGTCAAGCCGAAGCCTCTAACAAATCCATCTTGGATGGCATCAAAAAGAGACTGGAAAAGGCTAAAGGCAAATGGGTCGAAGGATTGCCGAGTGTATTGTGGGCTCATCGTACTACGCCGAGGAGATCCACTGGAGAAACGCCGTTTGCTCTATGCTTTGGAACCCAGGCAATCTTACCCCTGGAAATCGGCCTCCTAACTCTGAAATCGCAAGTTTTTGATATGGCCCGAAACGACATGATGCTTGCCCCAGATCTGATTCTGATCGAAGAGCGAAGAGACTGCGCCCTGGCATCCATGGCACGGTATCAGCAGCAGCTCGCCAAATCGTATAATTAACGAGTTCAGTTGCGCCGATACACGCCAGGGGAGCTTGTCCTGAAGAAGGTACTTCCAACCGACCGGATACCGGCCGATGGAAAATTGGGTCCAAACTGGGACGGCTCCTATCAGATCGAATCCATCGCAGGAACAGGGACATATCGGCTCTCAGGCATGTCTGGAAGAAGCCTGCCACGGCCTTGGAATTCAACACATTTACGTAAATTCTATCATTGACCCGACTTGTGGGCTTGATACTTGTACATATTCCACCGTTGTAATACAAAGCTTCTCGTTTTCTCAAGCTGGCCCCCAAGCCTTTAAGGGCCGACTAAGCCTTCTAGGGTCAAAATAATGTTCCCGGATTCAGAGCCCCCATTGGTGCATGTCACCTCAGGGTTGATAAAGCCTCCGGATTTGGAGCCCCCTTTGGTGCATGTCACCTTAGGGGCGATTAAGTCTCCGGATTCGGAGCGCCCTTTGGTGCAGGTCACCTCAGGGCCGATTAAGACTCCGAATTCAGAGCGCCCTTCGTGGATATCACGATTGGCCCAAAATAAAGCCTCCGGATTTGGAGGCCCTTTTGGTGCATGACACCTTAGGGCCGATTAAGCCTATTAAGGCCGATTAAAACTCCGAATTCGGAGCGCCCTTCGTGGGTATCACGATTGGCCCAAACAAAGCCTCCGTATTCGGTGCCCCTTTCGGTGCATGACACCTTAGGGCCGATTAACACTCCGGATTCGGAGCGCCCTTCGTGGATATCGCGATTGGCCAAAATAAAGCCTCCGGATTCGGAGCCCCTTTTGGTGCATAACACCTTAGGGCCGATTAAGGCCAATTAAGACTCTGAATTCAGAGTGCCCTTCCTGGATATCACGATTGGCCCAAATAAAGCCTCCGGATTCGGAGCACCTTTCGGTGCGTGACACCTTAGGGCCGATTAAGACTCCGGATTCAGAGCGTCCTTCGTGGATATGGCGATTGGACAAAATAAAGCCTTCGGATTCAGAGCCCCTTTTGGTGCATGACACCTTAGGGCCGATTAAGCCTATTAAGGCTGATTAAGACTTCGATTTCGAAGCGCCCTTCGTGGATATCCCGATTGGCCAAAATAAAGCCTCCGGATTTGGAGCCTCTTTTGGTGCATGACACCTTAGGGCCAATTAAGCCTATTAAGGCCGATTAAGACTCCGAATTCGGAGCGCCCTTCGTGGATATCACGATTGGCCAAAATAAAGCCTCCGGATTCGGAGCCCCTTTTGGTGCAGGACACCTTAGGGCCGATTAAGCCTATTAAGGCCGATTAAGACTCCGAATTCGGAGCGCCCTTCGTGGATATCACGATTGACCAAAATAGCCTCTGGATTCGGATCCCCTTTTGGTGCATGACACCTTAGGGCCGATTAAGGCTCTGAATCCGGATTGGCCTTTTTTGAGATGCATTCGCACCATTTCATTGGCCGAATAGATATTCACTAAGAATCATTCTTAATTCAAGCCGGTCAATACATGTTTAAACATTTACGCCATGCAACACAAAACTTGCCAGAAAGTTGAAATAAAACGATTAATTAAACATATAACATTTCAAGACCAAATACAAACGTTGAAAATAAAAGAAATTCTATTTATTCGGCGCGAAGTCTATTCATTCGGCACCCTCATCGTCGCTCTTCTTAATGTCGAAATCGGAATAAGGAAAGTAATGGCGATAATACAGGGGCGAGGCCGAATCAGTGCCCACGGCTTCGAGAGCTTCCTCGGTTTGAAGGGCCTTGATCTAGCCGTACTTGAATCCACGATTTTCACATCGACAGGCCTTCTCGGCAAGGTCCTGTTTGGTCTTCTCTATCCCGACCTTCATGCCGTCCTGAAACCCCTTTTCATAACTCGAGGTCGGTTGGGTCACTATCTCTACAGCAACCAATTTAGATTGACCGGCCGCCACCGACGCACTCGTTTGAACATTCTTCAGCTCCCGAAGCTCACGCTCAGCCTTTTCTGCGCGAATCTCCAGACTGCGATTCCATTCATCCTTTTTCTCGCTCTCAAGTCGCGCTTCCCGCAGACGCATGCCGACTTCGTAAGCCGTATATAGCCCTTTTACGGCCCCATGTACGCCGTCTCGAAATACTTTGAAATCTCGACGTCCGACCATCGATTGTTGGACTTCCGGTGGAAATATCTGTCGAGCGAACTCGACTGCCACATCTGGGTCTTTAATGATAGAATCCCCCTCCGTCATTGGTCTATTCCTCACAAAAACCGCAAAACTCAACGGTTGTGGCGTCGCATCAGGCTCAATTTTCGGTCGCGGGAGCGGAGAATTTCCCCGTTGTTGCAAGTCCTTCCGGGGCGATCTGCTTCGATGACGTTCTTCTTCCCAATCCATGGACGTTCTTCCTCCTGTGCGCGTAGGCTCGCTACTAAGACTCATTGCGGCGTCGGATTCAGTCAATCTTCGTCCCTCACAAGTTGCCTGAATGGAAATAAGTAGGGCGTCTGGCGTGCAGCCGCCCCATTTATCCTTCAATGTTTGCAGCTCTCCCGAGGCAACTTCAGTAATCCAAAACGTCAACCCACGAAATGGGCCAGCTCGCGCCCAAGCTAAGGCAAAGGCAGATTTACTAATCTGGTCGGCCATGTTTTCAAACGCAAGCGCCGATCATTCTGTGCCTCAGCCAGCCCACGAGTTAGGCCCATTCGGCTTCCCATGCTCGCGCACTAGCTAAGGCAAGGGCAGATTTACTAATCTGGGCGGCCATGTTTTCAAGCGCAAGCGCCGATCAATGGGAGCCTTAGCCAGCCCACGAGTCACGCCCATTCGGCTTCCCAAGCTCGCGCCCAGACTAAGGCAAAGGCAGATTTACTTTACTCTTCCGGCTGGCCATTTTTTCAAGCGCAAGCGCCGATCAATCTGTGCCTCACCCAGCCCAAAAGTTAGGCCATTCGGCTTCCCAAGCTCGCGCCCTGGCTAAGGCAAGGGCTGATTTATGAATCTGGTCGGCCATGTTTTCAAGCGCAAGTGCCGATAAATGTGTGCCTCCGCCAACGCACGAGTCACGCCTATTCGGCTTCCTAAGCTCGCGCCCAGACTAAGGCAATGGTAGATTTACATTATTAATCCGGCCGGCTTCAAGCGCAATTGTCGATCAATTTGTGCCTCAGCCAGCCCACGAGTTAGGCCCATTCGACTTCACATGCTCGCACCCCGGCTAAGGCAAGGGCAGATTTGGTAATCTGGTCGGCCATGTTTTCATGCGCAAGCGCCGATCAATGTGTGCCTCTGCCAGCCCACGAGTCACGCCCATTCGGCTTCCCAAGCTCGCGCCCTGACTAAGGCAAGGGCAGATTTACATCATTAATTCGGCCGACTTCAAGCGCAAGTGCTGATCAATCTGTGCCTCAACTAGCGCACGAGTTAGGCCCATTCGGCTTCCCAAGCTCGCGCCCTGGCTAAGGCAAAGGCAGATTTACTAATCTGGTCGGCCATGTTTTCAAGCGCAAGCGCCGATCAATGTGTGCCTTAGCCAGCCCACAAGTCATGCCCATTCGGCTTCGCAAGCTCGAGCCCTGACTAAGGCGAGGGCATATTTACTTTATTAATCCAGCCGGCCATGTTTTCAAGCGCAAGCGCCGATCAATCTGTGCCTCAGCCAGCCCACAAGTTACGCCCATTCGGCTTCCCAAGCTCGCGCCCAGGCTAAGGCAAGGGCAGATTTACTAATCTGGTTGGCCATGTTTTCATGTGCAAGCGCCGATCAATCTGTGCCTCAGCCAGCCCATGAGGTTGGCCCATTCGGCTTCCCAAGGTCGTGCCCTGGCTAAGGCAAGGGCAGATTTACTAATCTGGTCGGCCATGTTTTCAAGCGCAAGCGCTGATCAATGCGTGCCTCAGCCAGCCCACGAGTCACGCCCATTCGGCTTCTCAAGCACGCGTCTTGACTAAGGCAACGGTAGATTTACTTTATTAATCCGGCAAGCTTCAAGCGCAAGCGCCGATCAATCTGTGCCTCAGCCAGCCCACGAGTTAGGCCCATTCAGCTTCCCATGCTCGCGCCCTAGCTAAGACAAGGGCAGATTTACTAATCTGGTCGGCCATGTATTCAAGGGCAAGCGCCGATTAATCTGTGACTCAGGCAGCCCACGAGTCACGCCCATTCGGCTTCCCAAGCTCGCACCCTGATTAAGGCAAAGGCCTATTTACTTAATTAATCTGGCTGGCTTCAAGCGCAAGTGCCGCTCAATCTGTGCCTCAGCCAGCCCACGAGTTAGGCCTATTCGGCTTCCCAGGCTCGCGCCCTGGCTAAGGCAGGGGCGGATTTGCTAATCTAGTCAGCCATGTTTTCAAGCGCAAGCGCCGATCAATGTGAGCCTCAGCCAGCCGACGAGTCACGCCCGTTCGGCTTCCCAAGCTCGCGCCCTGAATAAGGCAAGGGCAGATTTACTTTGTTAATCCGGCCGACCATGTTTTCAAGCACAAACGCCGATCAATCTGTGCCTCAGCAGGGCCACAAGTTATGCCCATTCGGCTTCCGAAGCTCATGCCCTGGCTAAGGCAAGGGCAGATTTACTAATCTGGTCGGCCATATTTTCAAGCGCAAGCGCCGATCAGTCCATGCCTCATCCAGCCCACGAGTTTGGCCCATTCGGCTTCCCGAGGTCATGCCCTAGCTAAGGCAATGACAGATTTACTAATCTGGTCGGTCATGTTTTCAAGCGCTAGCGCCGATCAATGTGTGCCTTAGCCAGCCCACGAGTCACGCCCATTCGGCTTCCCAAACTCGTGCTCTGGCTAAGGCAAGGGCAGATTTACTAATGTAGTCGGCCATGTTTTCAAGCGCAAGCGCAGATCAATGTGTGCCTCAGCCAGCCCACGAGTAACACCCATTCGGCTTCCCAAGCTCGCGTCCTGATTAAGGCAAGGGAAGATTTACTTTCTTAATCTGACCGGCTTCAAGTGCAAGCGCCGATCAGTCTGTGCCTCAGCCAGCCCACGAGTTAGGCCCATTCGGCTTCCCAAGCTCGCGCCCTAGCTAAGGCAAGGGCAGATTTACTAATCTGGTCGGCCATGTTTTCAAGCGCAAGCGTCGATCAATGTGTGCCTCAGCCAGCCCACGAGTCACTCCCATTCGGCTTCCCAAGCTCGCGCCCTGACTAAGGCAAGGGCAGATTTACTTTATTAATCCGGCCGGCGATGCTTTCATGTGCAAGCGCTGATCAATCTGTGCCACAGCCAGCCCACGAGTTAGGCCCATTCAGTTTCCCAAGCTCACGCCCTGGCTAAGGAAAGGGCAGATTTACTAATCTGGTCAGCCATGTTTTGGAGCGCAAGCGCCGATCAATTTGTGCCGGAGCCATCCCACGAGTTAGGCTCATTCGGCTTCCCAAACTTGCGCCCTGGGTAAGGCAAGGGCAGATTTATTAATCTGGTCGGCCATGTTTTCAAGCGCAAGCGCCTATCAATGTGTGCCTCAGCCAGCCCACGAGTCACGCCCATTCGGCTTCCCAAGCTCGCTCCCAGACTAAGTCGAGGGTAGATTTACATTATTAATCCGGCCGGCTTCAAGCGCAATTGCCGATCAATCTGTGCCTCAGCCAGCCCACGAGTTAGGCCCATTCAACATCACATGCTCGCACCCCGGCTAAGGCAAGGGCAGATTTGCTAATCTGGTCGGCCATGTTTTCAAGCGCAAGCGCCGATCAATGTGTGCCAATGCCAGCCCACGAGTCACGGCCATTTGGCTTCCCAAGCTCACACCCTGACTAAGGCAAGGGCAGATTTACTTTATTAATCCGGTCGGCCATGTTTTCAAGCGCAAGCGCCGATCAATCTTTGCCTCAACCAACCCATGAGTTCAGCCCATTCGGCTTCCCAAGCTTGCGCCCTGGATAAGGCAATGGCAGATTTACCAATCTGGTCGGCCATGTTTTTAAGCGCAAGCGCCGATCAATGTGTGCCTGAGCCAGCCCGCAAGTCACGCCCATTCGGCTTCCCAAGCTCGCGCCCTGACTAATGCAAGGGTAGATTTACTTTATTAATCCGGCCGGCCATATTTTCAAGCGCAAGCGCCGGTCAATCTGTGCCTCAGCTAGCTCACGAGTTACGCCCATTCAGCTTCCCAAGCTCGCGCCCTGGCTAAGGCAAGGGCAGATTTACTAATCTGGTCGGCCATGTTTTCCAGCGCAAGCGCCGATCAATGTGCGCCTCAGCCAGCCCAAGAGTCACGCCCATTCGGCTTCCCAAGCTCGCGCCCTGACTATGGCAAAGGCAGATTTACTTTATTAATCCGGCCAGCTTCAAGCGCAAGCGCCGATCAATCTGTGCCTCAGCCAGCCCACGAGTCAGGCCCATTCGGCTTCCCACTCTCGCGCCCTGGCTAAGGCAAGGGCAGATTTACTAATCTGGTTGGCCATGTTTTCAAGCGCAAGCGCCGATCAATCTGTGACTCAGCCAGCACACGAGTCACGCCCATTCGGCTTCCCAAGCTCGCGCCCTGACTAAGGCAAACGCAGATTTACTTTATTAATCTGGCCGGCTTCAAGCGCAAGTGCCGATCAATTTATGCCGCAGCAGCTCACGAGTTAGGCCTATTCGGCTTCGCAAGCTCGCGCCCTAGCTAAGGCAGGGGCAGATTTACTAATCTGGTCAGCCATGTTTTCAAGCGCAAGCACCGATCAATGTGAGCCTCAACCAGCCCACCAGTCACGCCCATTCGGCTTCCCAAGCTCGCGCCCTGACTATGGGAAGGGCAGATTTACTTTATTAATCCGGCCGGCCATGTTTTTAAGCGCAAGCGCCGATCAATCTGTGCCTCAGCAGGCCCACGAGTTACGCCTATTCGGCTTCCAAAGCTCGCGCCCTGGCTAAGGCAAGGGCAGATTTACTAATCTGGTCAGCCATGTTTTCAAGTGCAAGCGCCGATCAATCTTTCCCTCAGCCAGCCCACGAGTGAGGCCCATTCGGCTTCAAAAAGCTCGTGCGCTGGCTAAGGCAAGGGCAGATTTACTAATCTGATCGGCCATGTTTTCAAGCGCAAGCGCCGATCAATCGGTGCCTCAGCCAGTCCACGAGTTTGGCCCATTCGGCTTCCCAAGGTCGTGCCCTGGCTCAGGCAAGGGCTGATTTACTAATCTGGCCGGCCATGTTTTCAAGCGCAAGCGTCGATCAATGTGTGCCTCAGCCAGCCCACGAGTCACGCCCATTCGGCTTCCCAAGCTCGCGCCCTAACTAAGCCACGGGCAGATTTACTTTATTAATCTGGCCAGCTTCAAGCACAAACACCGATCAATCTGTGCCTCAACCAGCCCACGAGTTACGCCCATTCAGCCTCCCATGGTCGCGCCCTGGCTAAGGCAAGGGCAGATTCACAAATCTGGTCAGCCATGTTTTCAAACACAAGCGCCGATCAATGTGTGACTCAGCCAGCCGGCGAGTCACGTCCATTCGGTTTCCCAAGCTCGCACCCTAACTAGGGCAAGGGTAGATTTACTTTATCAATCTGGCCGGCTTCAAGCGCAAGCGCCGATCAATCTGTGCCTCAGCCAGCCCACGAGTTAGGCCTATTCGGCTTCCCAAGCTCGCGCCCTGGCTAAGGCGAGGGCAGAATTGCTAATCTGGTCAGCCATGTTTTCAAGCGCAAGTGCCGATCAATGTGTGCCTCAGCCAGCCCACGAGTCACGCCCATTCGGCTTCCCAAGCACGCGCCCTGACTAAGGCAAGGGCAGATTTACTTTATTAATCCGGCCGGCCATGTTTTCAAGCGCAAGCGCCGATCAATCTGTGCCTCAGCCAGCCCACGAGTTAGGCCCACTCGGCTTCCCAAGGTCGTGCCCTGGCTAAGGCAAGGGCAGATTTACTATTCTGGTCGGCCATGTTTCCAAGCACAAGTGCCGATCAATGTGCGCCTCAGCCAACCCACGAGTCACACCCATTAGGCTTCCCAAGCACGCGCCCTGACTAAGGCAAGGGCATATTTACTTTATTAATCTGGCCAGCCATGTTTTCAAGTGCAAGCGCCGATCTAACTGTGCCTCTGCCAGCCCACGAGTTAGGCCCATTCGACTTCCCAAGCTCGCACCCTAGCTAAGGCAAGGGCAGATTTACTAATCTGGTCAGCCATGTTTTCAAGTGCAAGTGCCGATGAATCTGTGCCTCTGCTAGCCCACGAGTTTGGCCCATTCGGCTTCCCAAGCTCGCGCCTTGGCTAAGGCAAGGGCAGATTTACTAATCTGGTTGGCCATGTTTTCAAGCGCAAACGCCGATCAATGTGTTCCTCAGCCAGCCTACGAGTCACACCCATTCGGCTTCCCAAGCTCGCGCCCTGACTAAGGCAAGGGCAGATTTACTTTATTAATCCGGCCGGCCATGTTTTAAGGCGCAAGTGCCGATCAAACTATGCCTCTGCCAGCCCATGAGTTAGGCCCATTCGACTTCCCAAGCTCGCACCCTAGCTAAGACAAGGGCAGATTTACTAATCTGGTCGGCCATGTTTTCAAGTGCAAGCGCCGATCAATCCGTGCTTCAGCTAGCCCACGAGGTTGGCCCATTCGGCTTCCCAAGGTCGTGCCCTGGCTAAGGCAAGGGCAGATTTACTAATCCGGTCGGCCATGTTTTCAAGCGCAAGCGCCGATCAATGTGTGCCTCAGCCAGCCCACGAGTCACGCCCATTCGGCTTCCCAAGCTCGCGCGCCAGATTAAGGCAAGGGCAGATTTACTTTATTAATCCGGCTGGCCATGTTTTCAAGCGCAAGCGCCGATCAATCTGTGCCTCAGCCAGCCGACGAGTTAGGCCCATTCGGCTTCCCAAGCTCGCACCATTGCTAAGGCAAGGACAGATTTACTAATCTGGTCGGCCATGTTTTCAAGCGCAAGCGCCGATCAATGTGTGCCTCAGCTAGCCCACGAGTCATGCCCATTCTGCTTCCCAAGCTCGCGCCCTGACTACGGCAAGGGCATATTTACTTTATTAATCCGGCCAGCTTCAAGCACAAGCGCCGATCAATCTGTGCCTCAGCCAGCCCGCGAGTTAGGCCCATTCGGTTTCCCAAGCTCGCACCCTAGCTATGGCAAGGGCAGATTTACTAATCTGGTCGGCCATGTTTTCAAGCGCAAGTGTCGATCAATCTGTGCCTCAGCCAGCCCACGAGTTTGGCCCATTCGGCTTCCCGAGCTCGCGCCCTGGCTAAGGCAAGGGCAGATTTACTAATCTGGTCGGCCATGTTTTCAAACGCAAGCGCCTATCAATATGTGCCTCAGCTAGCCCACGAGTCATGCCCATTCGGCTTCCCAAGCTCGCGCCCTGACTAAGGGAAGGGCAGATTTACTTTATTAATCTGGCCAGCTTCAAGCGCAACTGCCGATCAATCTGTGCCTCAGCCAGCCCGCGAGTTAGGCCCATTCGGGTTCCCATGCTCGCGCCCTAGCTAAGGCAAGGGAAGATTTACTAATCTAGTTGGTCATGTTTCCAAGCGGAAGCGCCGATCAATGTGTGACACAGCCAGCCCCCGAGTCACGCCCATTCGGCTTCCCAAGCTCACGCCCTGATTAAGGCAAGGGCAGATTTACTTTATTAATTTGCCCGGCTTCAAGCGCAAGCGCTGATCAAACTGTGCCTCAGCCAGCCCACGAGTTAGGCCTATTCGGCTTCCCAAGGTCGCGCTCTAGCAAAGGCAGGGGCAGATTCACTAATCTGGTCAGCCATGTTTTCAAGCGCAAGCGCCGATCAATGTGATCCTCAGCCAGCCCCCGAGTCAAGCCCATTCGGCTTCCTAAGCTCGTGCCCTGACTAAGGCAAGGGCAGATTTACTTTATTAATACGACCGGCCATGTTTTCAAGTGCAAGCGCCGATCAATCTGTGCCTCTGGCAGCCCACTCGTTACGCCTATTCGGCTTCCCAAGCTCGTGCCTTGGCTAAGGCGATGGCAGATTTACTAATCTGGTTGGCCATGTTTTCAAGTGCAAGCGCCGATCAATCTATGCCTCAGCCAGCCCACGAGTTAGGCCCATTCGACTTTCGAAGCTCGCGCCGTAGCTAAGGCAAGGGCAGATTTACTAATCTGGTCGGCCATGTTTTCAAACGCAAGTGCCGATCAATCTGTGCCTCAGCCAGCCCACGAGTTAGGCCCATTCGGCTTCCCAAGCTCCCGCCTTGGCTAAGGCAAGGGCAGATTTACTAATCTGGTCGGCCATGTTTTCAAACGCAAGCGCCGATCAATGTGTGACACAGCCAGCCCACGAGTCACGCCTATTTGGCTTCCCAAGCTTGCGCCCTGACTAAGGCAAGGGCAGATTTACTTTATTAATCTGGCCGACTTCAAGCGCAAGCGCCGATCAATTTGTGCCTCAGCCAGCCCACTAGTTTGGCCAATTCGGCTTCGCAAGCTCGCGTCCTAGCTAAGGCAAGGGCAGATTTACTAATCTGGTCGGCCATGTTTTCAAGCGCAAGCGACGATCAATGTGTGCCTCAGCCAGCCCGCGAGTAACGCCCATTCGGCTTCCCAAGCTCGCGCCCTAACTAAGACAAAGGCAGATTTACTTTATTAATCCGGCCAGCTTCAAGCGCAAGCACCGATCATTCTGTGCCTTAGCCAGCCCACGAGTTAGACCCATTCGGCTTCCCAAGCTCGCGCCCTGGCTAAGGCAAGGGCAGATTTACTAATCTGGTCGGCTATGTTTTCAAGCGCAAGCGCCGATCAATGTGTGCCTCAGCCAGCCCACGAGTCACGCCCATTCGGCTTCCCATGCTCGCACCCATTCTAGGCATGGGCAGATTTACTTTATTAATCCGGCTGGCCATGTTTTCAAGCAAAAGCGTCGATCAATCTGTGCCTCAACCAGCACACGAGTTAGGCCCATTCGGCTTCCCAAGTTCGCACCCTAGCTAAGGCAAGGGCAGATTTACAAATCTGGTCGGCCATGTTTTCAAGCGCAAGCGTCGATCAATCTGTGCCTCAGCCAGCCCACGAGTTTGGCCCATTCGGCTTCCCACGCTCGTGCCCTGGCTAGGGCAAGGGCGGATTTACTAATCTGGTCGGCCATGTTTTCAAGCGCAAGCGCTGATCAATGTGTGCCTCAGCCAGCCCACGAGTCATGCCCATTCGGCTTCCCAAGCTCGCGCCCTGACTCAGGCAAGGGTAGATTTACTTTATTAATCCGGCCAGCTTCAAGCGCAAGCGCCGATCAATCTGTGCCTCAGCCAGCCCACGAGTTCGGCCCATTCGGGTTCCCATGCTCGCGCCCTAGCTATGGCTAGGGTAGATTTACTAATCTGGTCGGCCATGTTTTCAAGCGCAAGCGCCGATCAATGTGTGACTCAGCCAGCCCACGAGTCACGCCCATTCGGCTTCCCAAGGTCACGCCCTGATTAAGGCAAGGGCAGATTTACTTTATTAATTTGGCCGGCTTCAATCGCAAGCGCTGATCAAACTGTGCCTCAGCTAGCCCACGAGTTAGGGCTATTCGGCTTTCCAAGCTCGCGCCCTAGCTAACTAGGAGGCAGATTTACTAATCTGGTCAGCCATTTTTTTAAGCGCAAGCGCCGATCAATGTGAGCCTCAGCCAGCCCCCGAGTCACGCCCATTTGGCCTCCTAAGCTCGTGCCTTGACTAAGGCAAGGGAAGATTTACTTTATTAATGTGACCGGCCATGTTTTCAAGCGCAAGCACCGATCAACCTGTGCCTCAGCTAGCCCACAAGTTAGTCCCATTCGGCTTCCCAAGCTCGCGCCTTGGCTAAGGCAAGGGTAGATTTACTAATCTGGTCGGCCATGTTTTCAATTGTAAGCGGCGATCAATCTATGCCTCAGCCAACCCACGAGTTAGGCCCATTCGGCTTACGAAGCTCGCACCGTGGCTAAGGCAAGGACAGATTTGCTAATCTGGTCGGCCATGCTTTCAAACGTAAGCGCCGATCAATCTGTGCCTCAGCCAGCCCACGAGTTAGGCCCATTCGGCTTCCCAAGCTCGCTCCTTGGCTAAGGCAAGGGTAGATTTACAAATCTGGTGGGCCATGTTTTCAAGCGTAAGCGCCGATCAATGTGTGCCTCAACCAGCCCACGAGTCACGCCCATTCGGCTTCCCAAGCTCGCGTCCTGACCATGGCACGGGCAGATTTACTTTGTTAATCTGGCCAGCTTCAAGCGCAAGCGCCGATCAATCTGTTCCTCAGCCAGCCCACGAGGTAGGCCCATTCGGCATCCCATGCTCCCGCCCTGGCTAAGGCAAGGGCAGATTTGCTAATCTGGTCGGCCGTGTTTTCAAAAGCAAGCACCGATCAATGTGTGACTAAGCCAGTGCACGAGTCTCGCCCATTTGGCTTCCCAAGCTCGCGCCGTAACTAAGGCAATGGCAGATTTACTTTATTAATCTGGCCGGCTTTAAGAGCAAGCGCCGATCAATCTATGCCTCAGCCAGCCCACGAGTTTGGCCTATTCGGCTTCTCAAACTGCGCCCTGGCTAAGGCAAGGGCAGAATTACTAATCTGGTCAGCCATGTTTTCAAGCGCAAGCACCGATCAATGTGTGCCTCTGCCAGCCCACGAGTCACGCCCATTCGGCTTCCCAAGCTCGCGCCCTGACTAAGCCAAGGGCAGATTTACTTTATTAATCCGACCGACCATGTTTTCAAGCACAAGCACCGATCAATCTGTGCCTCAGCTAGCCCACGAGTTAGGCCCATTTGGCTTCCCAAGCTCGCGCCCTGGCAAAGGCAAGGCCAGATTTAGTAATCCGGTCGGCCATGTTTTCAAGGGCAAACACCGATCAATCTGTGCCTCAGCCAGCTCCCGAGTTACGCCATTCGGCTTCCCATGCTCGCGCCCTGGCTAAGGCAAAGGCAGATTTACTAATCTGGTCGGCCATGTTTTCAAGCGCAAATGCCGATCAATCTGTGCCTCAGCCAGCCCACGAGTTTGGCCCATTCGGCTTCCCAAGGCCGTGCCCTGGCTAAGGCTAGGGCAGATTTGCTAATCTAGTTGGCCATGTTTTCAAGCGCAAGCGCCGATCAATGTGTGCCTCAGCCAACCCACGAGTCACGCCCATTCGGCTTCCGAGCTCGCGCCCTGGCTAAGGCAAAGGCAGATTTACTAATCTGGTCGGCCATATTTTCAAGCGCAAGCGCCGATCAATGTGTGCCTCAGCTAGCCCACGAGTCACTCCCATTCGGCTTCCCAAGCTCGCGCCCTGACTAAGGCAATGGCAGATTTACTTTATTAATCCGGCCGGCCACGTTTTGCAACCGTAAGCGCCGATCAGTCTGTGCCTCAGCCAGCCCACGAATTAGGCCCATTCGGCTTCCCAAGCTCGTGCCCTGGCTAAGGCCAGGGCAGATTTACTAATCAAGTCAGCCATGTTTTCAAGAGCAAGCGCCGATCAATCTGTGCCTCAGCCAACCCACGAGTTACGCCCATTCGGCTTCCCAAGCACGCGCCTTGGCTAAGGCATGGGTAGATTTACTAATCTGGTCGGCCATGTTTTCAAATGCAAGCGCCGATTAATCTATGCCTCAGCCAGCCCATGAGTTAGGCCCATTCGGCTTTCGAAGCTCGCGCCGTGGCTAAGGCAAGGGCAGATTTACTAATCTAGTCGGCCATGTTTTCAAACGCAAGCGCCGATCAATCCGTGCCTCAGCCAGCCCACGAGTTAGGCCCATTCGGCTTCCCAAGCTCGCGCCTTGGCTAAGGCAAGGGCAGGTTTACTAATCTGGTCGGCCATGTTTTCAAGCGTAAGCGCCGTTCAATGTGTGCCTCAGCCAGCCCACGAGTCACGCCCATTCGGCTTCCTAAGCTCGCGTCCTGACTAAGGCATGGGCAGATTTACTTTATTAAACCGGCCAGCTTCAAGCACAAACGCCGATCAATCTGGGCCTCAGCCAGCCCACGTGTTAGGCCCATTCGGCTTCCCATGCTCGCGCCCTTGCTAAGGCTAGGGCAGATTTACTAATCTGGTCGGCCATGTTTTCAATCGCAAGCACCGATCAATCTGTGACTCAGCCAGCACACGAGTCACGTCGATTTGGCTTCCCAGGCTTGCGCCCTGACTAAGGCAAATACAGATTTACTTTATAAACCTGGCCGGCTTCAAGCGCAAGCGCCGATCAATCTGTGCCTCGGCAGGCCCACGAGTTATGCCCGTTCGACTTCCGAAGCTCACGCCTTGGCTAAAGCAAGGGTAGATTTACTAATCTGGTCAGCAATGTTTTCGAGTGCAAGCACCGATCAATCTTCGCCTCAGCCAGCCCACGAGTTAAGCCCATTCGGCTTCCCAAGCTCACGCACTGGCTAAGGCAAGGGCTGATTTACTAATCTGGTCGGCCATGTTTTCAAGCGCAAGTGCCGATCAATCTGTGCCTCAAGCAGCCCACGAGTTAGGTCCATTCGGCTTCCCATGCTCGCGCCCTGGCTAAGGCAAGGGCAGATTTACTAATCTGGTCAGCAATGTTTTCGAGTGCAAGCGCCGATCAATCTTCGCCTCAGCCAGCCCACGAGTTAGGCCCATTCGGCTTCCCAAGCTCGCGCGCTGGCTAAGGCAAGGGCAGATTTACTAATATGGTCGGCCATGTTTTCAAGCGCAAGTGCCGATCAATCTGTGCCTCAAGCAGCCCACGAGTTAGGCCCATTCGGCTTCCCAAGCTCGCGCCCTGGCTAAGGCAAGGGCAGATTTACTAATCTGGTCGGCCATGTTTTCAAGTTCAAGCGCCGATCAATGTGTGCCTCAGCCAGCCCACGAGTCACGCCCATTCGGCTTCGCAAGCTCGCGCCCTGACTAAGCCACGGGCAGATTTACTTTATTAATCCGGCCAGCTTCAAGCGCAAGCGCCGATCAATCTGTGCCTCAGCCAGCCCACGAGTTTGGCCCATTCGGCATCCCATGCTCGCGCCTTGGCTAAGGCAAGGGCAGATTCACTAATCTGGTCGGCCATGTTTTCAAACGCAAGCGCCGATCAATGTGTGACTCAGCCAGCCCACGAGTCACGCCCATTCGGCTTGCCAAACTCGCACCCTGACTAAGGCAAGGGCAGATTTACTTTATTAATCTGGCCGGCTTCAAGCGCAAGCGCTGATCAATCTGTGCCTCAGCCAGCAGACGAGTTAGGCCTATTCGGCTTCCCAAGCTCGCGCCCTGGCTAAGGCAAGGGCAGAATTACTAATCTGGTCAGGCATGTTTTCAAGCAGAAGCGACGATAAATGTGTGCCTCAGCTAGCCCACGAGTCACGCCCATTCGGCTTCCCAAGCTCGCGCCCTGACTAAGCCAAGGGCAGATTTACTTTATTAATCTGGCCGACCATGTTTTCAAGCGCAAGCGCCGATCAATCTGTGCCCCAGCCAACCCACGAGTTAGGCCCATTCGGCATCCCAAGCTCGCGCCTTGGCTAAGGCAAGGGCAGATTTACTTATCTGGTGGGCCATGTTTTCTAGCGTAAGGGCCGATCAATGTGTGCCTCAGCCAGCCAACGAGTCCCCCCCATTCGGCTTCCCGAGCTCGCGTCCTGACTAAGGCACGAACAGATTTACTTTATAAATCCGACCATCTTCAGGCGCAAGCGCCGATCAATCTGTGCCTCAGCCAGCCCACGAGTTAGGCCCATTCGGCTTCCCATGCTCGCGCCCTAGCTAAGGGAAGGGCAGATTTACTAATCTGGTCGGCCATGTTTTCAATAGCAAGCGCCGATCAATCTGTGAGTCAGCCAGCACACGAGTCACGCCCATTCTGCTTCCCAAGCTCGCGCCCTGACTAAGGCAAGGGTAGATTTACCTTATTAATCCGGCCAGCTTCATGTGCAAGCGTCGATCAATCTGTGCCTCAGCCCGCCCACGAGTTAGGCCCATTCGGGTTCCCATGTTCGTGCCCTAGCTATGGCAAGGGCAGATTTACTAATCTGGTCGGCCATGTTTTCAAGCGCAAGCACCGATCAATATGTGACTTAGCCAGCCCACGAGTCATGCCAATTCGGCTTCCCAAGCTCACGCCCTGATTAAGGCAAGGGCAGATTTACTTTATTAATCTGGCCGGCTTCAAGCGCAAGCGCTAATCAAACCGTGGCTCAGCCAGCCCACGGGTTAAGCCTATTCGGCTTCCCAGGCTCGCGCTCTTGCTAAGGAGGGGGCAGATTTACTAATCTGGTCAGCCATGGTTTCAAGCGCAAGCGCCGATCAATGTGAGCCTCAGCCAGCCCCCGAGTCATGCCCATTCGGCCTCCTAAGCTCGCGCCTTGACTAAGGCAAGGGCAGATTTACTTTATTAATACGACCGGCCATGTTTTCAAGCGCAAGCACCGATCAATCTGTGCCTCATCCTGCCTACGAGTTAGGCCCATTCGGCTACCCAAGCTCGCGCTTTGGCTAAGGCAAGGGCAGATTTACTAATCTGGTCCGCCATGTTTTCAATTGCAAGCGCCGATCAATCCATGCCTCAGCCAACCCATGCGTTATGCCCATTCGGCTTTCGAAGCTCGCCCCGTGGCTAAGGCAAGAGGAGATTTACTAATCTGGTCGGCCATGTTTTCAAATGTAAGCGCCGATCAATGTGTGCCTCAGCCAGCCCATGAGTTAGGCCCATTCGGCTTCCCAAGCTCGCTCCTTTGCTAAGGCAAGGGTAGATTTACTAATCTGGTGGGCCATGTTTTCAAGCGTAAGCGCCGATCAATGTGTGCCTCAGCCAGCCCACGAGTCACACCCATTCGGCTTCCCAAGCTCACGTCCTGACCAAGGCACGGGCAGATTTACTTTGTTAATCTGGCCAGCTTCAAGCGCAAGCGCCGATCAATCTGTGCCTCAGCCAGCCCACGAGTTAGGTCCATTCGGCTTCCCATGCTCCCGCCCTGGGTAAGGCAAGGGCAGATTTACTAATCTGGTCAGCCATGTTTTCTAACGCAAGCACCGATCAATGTGTGACTCAGCCAGCCCATGAGTCACGCCCATTTGGCTTCCCAAGCTCGCGCCCTGACTAAGGCAAGGGCAGATTTACTTTATTAATCTGGCCAGCTTTAAGCACAAGCGCCGATCAATCTGTGCCTCAGCTAGCCCACGAGTTTGGCCTATTCGGCTTCTCAGGCTTGCGCCCTGGCTAAGGCAAGGGAAGAATTACTAATCTGGTCAACCATGTTTTCAAGCACAAGCACCGATCAATGTGTGCCTCTGCCAGCCCACGAGTCACGCCCATTCAGCTTCCCAAGCTCGCACCCTGACTAAGACAAGGGCAGATTTACTTTATTAATCAGGCCGGCCATGTTTTCAAGCACAAGCGTCGATCACTCTGCGCCTCAGCCCGCCGACGAGTTAGGCCGATTCGGCTTCCCAAGCTCGCGCCCTGGCAAAGGCAAGGCCAGATTTAGTAATCCGGTCGGCCATGTTTTCAAGGGCAAGCGCCGATCAATCTGTGCCTCAGCCAGCTCCCGAGTTACGCCATTCGGCTTCCCAAGCTCGCGCCCTGGCTAAGGCAAGGGCAGATTTACTAATCTGGTCGGCCATGTTTTCGAGCGCAAGCGCCGATCAATCTGTGCCTCAGCCAGCCCACGAGTCACGCCCATTCGGCTTCCGAGCTCGCGCCCTGGGTAAGGCAAAGGCAGATTTACTAATCTTGTCGGCCATGTTTTCAAGCGCAAGCGCCGATCAATGTGTGCCTCAGCCAGCCCACGAGTCACTCCCATTCGGCTTCCCAAGATCGCGCCCTGGCTAAGGCAATGGCAGATTTACTTTATTAATTCGGCCGGCCACGTTTTGCATGCGTAAGCGTCGATCAGTCTGTGCCTCAGCCAGCCCACGAGTTAGGCCCATTCGGCTTCCCAAGCTCGCGCCCTTTCTAAGGCCAGGGCAGATTTACTAATCTGGTCAGCCATGTTTTCAAGAGCAAGCGCCGATCAATGTGTGCCTCAGCCAGCCCACGAGTTACGCCCATTCGACTTCCCAAGCTCGCGCCTGGCTAAGGCATGGGCAGATTTACTAATCTGGTTGGCCACGTTTTCAAGTGCAAGCGCCGATCAATCTATGCCTCAGCCAGCCCAGGAGTTAGGCCCATTCGGCTTTCGAAGCTCGCGCCGTGGCTAAGGCAAGGGCAGATTTACTAATCTGGTCGGCCATGTTTTCAAACGCAAGCGCCGATCAATCCGTGCCTCAGCCAGTCGACGAGTTAGGCCCATTCGGCTTCCCAAGCTCGCGCCTTGGCTAAGGCAAGGGTAGATTTACTAATCTGGTGGGCCATGTTTTCAAGCGTAAGCGCCGATCAATGTGTGCCTCAGCCAGCCCACGAGTCACGCCCATTCGGCTTCCCAAGCTCACGCCCTGACTAAGGCACGGGCAGATTTGCTTTATTAATCCGACCAGCTTCAAGCGCAAGCGCCGATCAATCTGTCCCTCAGCCAGCACACGTGTTAGGCCCATTCGGCTTCCCATGCTCGCGCCCTGGCAAAGGCAAGGGCAGATTTACTAATCTGGTCGGCCATGTTTTCATTCGCAAGCGCCGATCAATCTGTGACTCAGCCAGCACACGAGTCACGCCCATTCAGCTTCCCATGCTCGCGCCCTGACTATGGCAAACACAGATTTAATTTATTAATTTGGCCGGCTTCAACCGCAAGTGCCGATCAATTTGTCCCTCAGCCAGCCCAAGAGTTAGGCCTATTCGGCTTCCCAAGCTCTCGCCCTGGCTAAGGCAGGGGCAGATTTACAAATCTGGTCAGCCATGTTTTCAATCGCAAGCGCCGATCAATGTGAGCCTCAGCCAGCCAACGAGTCACGCCCATTCGGCTTCCTAAGCTCGCACCCTGACTAAGGCAAGGGCAGATTTACTTTATTAATCCGGCCGGCCATGTTTTCAAGCGCAAGCGTCGATCAATCTGTGCCTCAGCAGGCCCACGAGTTACGCCCATTCGGCTTCCGAAGCTCACGCCCTGGCTAAAGCAAAGGCAGATTTACTAATCTAGTCAGCAATGTTTTCGAGTGCAAGCGCCGATCAATCTTCGCCTCAGCCAGCCCACGAGTTAGGCCCATTCGGCTTCCCAAGCTCACGCGCTGACTAAAGGCAAGGACAGATTTACTAATCTGGTCGGCCATGTCTTCAAGCGCAAGAGCCGATCAATCTGTGCCTCAGCCAGCCCACGAGTTAGGCCCATTCGGCTTCCCAAGCTCACGCCCTGGCTAAGGCAAGGGCAGATTTACTAGTCTGGTCGGCCATTTTTTCAAGGGCAAGCGCCGATCAATGTGTGCCTCAGCCAGCCCACGAGTCACGGCCATTCGGCTTCACAAGCTCGCACCCTGACTAAGGCACGGGCAGATTTACTTTATTAATCCGGGCAGCTTCGAGCGCAAGGGCCGATCAATCTGTGCCTCAGCCAGCCCACGAGTTAGGCCCATTCGGCTTCCCGTGCTCGCGCCCTGGCTAAGGTATGGGCAGATTTACTTTATTAATCTGGCCATCATCAAGTGCAAGCGCCGATCAATCTGTGCCTCTGCCAGCCCACGAGTTAGGCCTATTCGGCTTCCCAAACTCGCGCCCTGCCGAAGGCAAGGGCAGAATTACTAATATGGTCAGCCATGTTTTCAAGCGCAAGCGCCGATAAATGTGTGCCTCAGCCAGCCCACGAGTCACGCCCATTCGGCTTCCCAATCTTGCGCCCTGACTAAGGGAAGGGCAGATTTACTTTATTAATCCGGCCAGCCATGTTTTCAAGCGCAAGCGCCGATCAATCTATGCCTCAGCTAGCCCACGAGTTAGGCCCATTCGACTTCCCAAACTCGCGCCCTGGCTAAGGCAAGGGCAGATTTACTAATCCGGTCGGCCATGCTTTCAAGTGCAAGCGCCGATCAATCTGTGCCTCAGCCAGGCCATGAGTTAGGCCTATTCGGCTTCCCAAGCTGTCCCCCTGGCTAAGGCAGGGGCAGATTTACAAATCTGGTCAGCCATGTTTTCAATCGCAAGCGCCGATCAATGTGAGCCTCAGCAGGCCCACGAGTTACGCCCATTCGGCTTCCGAAGCTCACACCCTGGCTAACGCAAGGGTAGATTTACTAATCTGGTCAGCAATGTTTTCGGGTGCAAGCGCCGATCAATCTTCACCTCAACCAGCCCACGAGTTAGGCCCATTCGACTTCCCAAGCTCGCGCGCTAGCTAAGGCACGGGCAGATTTACTAATCTAGTCGGCCATGTATTCAAGCGCAAGAGCCGATCAATCTGTGCCTCAGCCAGCCCACGAGTTAGGCCCATTCGGCTTCCTAAGCTCGTGCCCTGGCCAAGGCAAGGGCAGATTAACTAATCTGGTCGGCCATGTTTTCAAGCGCAAGCGCCGATCAATGTGTGCCTCAGCCAGCCCACGAGTCACGCCCATTCGGCTTCGCAAGCTCGCGCCCTGACTAAGGCACGGGCAGATTTACATTATTAATCCGGGCAGCTTCAAGCGCAAGCGACGATTAATCTGTGCCTCAGCCAGCCCACGAGTTAGGCCCGTTCGGCTTCCCATGCTCGTGCCCTGGCTAAGGCAAGGGCAGATTCACTAATCTGGTCGACCATGTTTTCAAACGCAAGCGCCGATCAATGTGTGACTCAGCCAGCCCACGAGTCACGCCCATTCAGCTTCCCAAGCTCGCCCCCTGACTAAGGCCAGGGCAGATTTACTTTATTAATCTGGCCGGCTTCAAGCGCAAGCGCCGATCAATCTATGCCTCAGCTAGCCCACGAGTTAGGCCTATTCGGCTTCCCAAGCTCGCGCCCTGGCTAAGGCAACGGCAGAATTACTAATCTGGTCAGCCATGTTTTCAAGCGCAAGCACCGATAAATGTGTGCCTCAGCCAGCCCACGAGTCACTCCCATTCGGCTTCCTAAGCTCGCGCCCTGACTAAGGCAAGGGAAGATTTATTTTATTAATCCGGCCGGCCATGTTTTCAAGCGCAATCGCCGATCAATCTGTGCCTCAGCCAGCCCACGAGTTAAGTCCATCCGACTTCCCAAACTCGCGCCCTGGCTAAGGCAAGGACAGATTTACTAATCCGGTCGGCCATATTTTCAAGTGCAAGCGTCGATCAATCTGTGCCTCAGCCAGGCCACGAGTTAGGCCTATTCGGCTTCCCAAGCTCGCACCCTGGCTAAGCCAAGGGCAGATTTACTAATTTGGTCAGCCATGTTTTCAAGCACAAGTGCCGATCAATGTGTGCCTCATCCAGCCCACGAGTCATGTCCATTCGGCTTCCCATGCTCGCGCCTTGACTAAAGCAAGGGCAGATTTACTTTATTAATCCGGCCGGCCATGTTTTCAAGCACAAGCGCCGATCAATCTGTGCCTGAACCAACCCATGAGTTAGGCCCATTCGGCTTCGCAAGCTCGCGCCCTGGCTAAGGCCATGGCAGATTTACTAATCTGGTTGGCAATGTTTTCAAGCGCAATCGCCGATCAATCTATGCCTCAGCCAGCCCACGAGTTAGGCCCTTTCGACTTCCCAAGCTCGCGCCCTGGCTAAGGTAAGGGCAGATTTACTAATCTGGTTGGCAATGTTTTCAAGCGCAAGCGCCGATCAATGTGTGCCTCAGCCAGCCCACGAGTCACGCCCATTCGGCTTCCTAAGCTCGCACCCTGACTAAGCCAAGGGCGGATTTACTTTATTAATCCGGCCGGCCATGTTTTCAAGCGCAAGCGCCGACCAATCTGTGCCTAAGCCAGCCCACGAGTTAGGCCCACTTGGCATCCCATGCTCACGCCCTGGCTAAGGCAGGGGAAGATTTACTAATCTGGTCGGCCATGTTTTCAAGCGCAAGCGCCAATCAATCTGTGCCTCAGCCAGCCCACGAGTTAGGCCCATTCGACTTCCCGAGCTCGCACCCTGGCTAAGGCAAGGGCAGATATACTAGTCTAGTCGGCCATGTTTCAAGCGCAAGCGCCGATCAATGTGTTCCTCAGCCAGCCCACAAGGCACGACCAGATTTTCTTTATTAGTCCGGCCAGCTTCAAGGGCAAGCGCCGATCAATCTGTGCCTCAGCCAGCCCATGAGTTAGGCCCATTCGGCTTCCCATGCACGCGTCCTGGCTAAGGCAAGGGCAGATTTACTAATCTGGTCGGCCATGTTTTTCACACGCAAGCGCCGATCAATCTGTGCCTCAGCCAGCCCACGAGTTAGGCCCATCGACTTCCCAAGCTTGCGCCCTGGCTAAGGCAAGGGAAGATTTTGTAATCCGGTCGGCCACGTTTTTAAGTGCAAGGGCCGATCAATCTGTGCCTCAGCCAGCCCACGAGTTAGGCCCATTCGGCTTCCCAAGCTCACGCCCTGGCAAAGGCATGGGCAGATTTACTAATCTGGTCGGCCATGTTTTCAAGCACAAGCGCCGATCAATGTGTGCCTCGTCCATCCCACGAGTCACGCCCATTCAGCTGCCCAAGCTCGCGCCCTGACTAAGGCAAGGGCATATTTACTTTATTAATCCGGCTGGCCATGTTTTCAAGCGCAAGCGCCGATCAATTTGTGCCTCAGCCAGCCCACGAGTTAGGCCCGTTCGACTTCCCAAGCTCGCGCCCTGGCTAAGGCAAGGGCAGATTTTCTAATCTGGTTGGCCATGTTTTCAAGCGCAAGCGCCGGTCGATGTGTGGCTCCGCCAGCCCCCGAGTAACTCCCATTCGGCTTCCCAAGCTCCCGCCCTGACTAAGGCAAGGGTAGATTTACTTTATTAATCCGGGCGGCCATGTTTTCAAGCACAACCGCCGATCAATCTGTGCCTCAACCAACCCATGAGTTCGGCCCATTCGGCTTCCCAAGCTCGCGTCCTGGCTAAGGTAAGGGCAGATTTACTAATCTGGTCGGCCATGTTTTCAAGCGCAATCGCCGATCAATGTGTGCCTCAGCCAGCCCACGAGTCACGCCCATTCGGCTTCCCAAGCTCGCGCCCTGACTAAGGCAAGGGCAGATTTACTTTATTAATCCGGCCGGCCATGTTTTCAAGCACAAGCGCCGATGAATCTGTGCCTGAACCAACCCATGAGTTAGGCCCATTCGGCTTCGCAAGCTCGCGCCCTGGCTAAGGCCATGGCAGATTTACTAATCTGGTCGGCCATGTTTTCAAGCGCAAGCACTGAACAATGTATGCCTCAGCTAGCCCATGTGTTAGGCCCATTCGGCTTCCCAAGCTTGCACCCTGGCTAAGGCAAGGGCAGATTTTCTAATCTGGTCAGCTATGTTTTCAAGTGCAAGCGCCGATCAATGTGTGCGTCAGCCAGCCCACGAGTCACGCCCATTCGGCTTCCCAACCTCGCGGCCTGTCTAAGGCAATGGCAGTTTTACTAATCTGGTCGGCCATGTTTTCAGGTGCAAGCACCGATCAATGTGTGCCTCAGCCAGCCCACGAGTCACTCTCATTCGGCTTCCCAAGCTCGCGCCCTGACTAAGGCAATGGCAGATTTACTTTATTAATCCGGCCGGCCATGTTTTCAAGCGTAAGTGCTGATCAATCTGTGCCTCAGCCAGCCCACGAGTTAGGCCATTCGGCTTCCCAAGCTCACGCCCTGGCTAAGGCCAGGGCAGATTTACTAATCTGGTCAGCCATGTTTTCAAGAGCAAGCGCCGATCAATGTGTGCCTCAGCCAGCCCACGAGTTACGCCCATTCGGCTTCCCAAGCTCGCGCCTTGGCTAAGGCAAGGGCAGATCTGATCGGCCAAATACCTAAGCTAAGAAGCCGATCTAACCATAACCGAAAGCAATAGCATTCATCAACAACATTTTCCTTAGCCAGTTGAGCACAACTCATGAAATTTTATATACTCAAGTTACCAAACAAAAGGCTACAAGCCCGCATAAAAATGCCTAGCAAAAAACAAACACAATAACTGTAGCAAAAGATGAAAAATACTAAATTGAAAACCGTAAAAATACATTCGACATCCTAAAAACTGTCAGTCGGCCGGATCAGCCATCGGAATCAGACTCCAATGGCTCAACATCCACTTGTTCATAAGGTATTGGTATAATCAACGAAGCGTTAGTAGGAGCAAGGGCTTTGTGCCAGCCGTGTTTGAATCTCCGATTTTCAAACTTGGGTACTTGGTCCATGTACTCGGTGAGTCCAGCATTTTTCCCGGCCTCGAATACTTTGGAAGACTCCGAGTCGGCTGATTCCTTCGCCGCCTTCATTTCAGCCAACTCAGCCTCCAGTTTGGAGATCGCCTTCTGGGCCAACTTGAGCACATCTTCGCTCGCGTCTGCCTTCTTCTCAGCATCCAACCTCAATTGATCCGCGCAACGAGCCTACTCCATCTCGGCGTCAGCCCTTGAGGCTTCCTTGCTCACCCTCAAAGCTTCGACCTCGACCCTTCTCCTCTAGCCTTCAACTTCCTCGCATAAATGACCAATCAGTTTGACGGCGTCGCGATGGCGACGGTCCATATCAGCTATCCGTCCGACGGTCTGCAAAACAAGAATTTTAAACCATAACTTCAATAGTATTTGGATTAAGTGAAGCTAAGTTCGAATGTGTACCAAAAGTGCCGTTTGGGCGGCTAGTGCTGTCGCATTCAGATCCGTTTCCACCCGGAAAGCCTCCTTGTCAGACGGCAACGACACGGACGTAGCCAAGCTGAATGCGACTTCTGGATCTTTAAGCGCTGAAGCATTAGAAGAAACCGACATGTTTTTCATCATCGGCTGAATGACAAAAGGAACGATCACGTCCGATCCCTCCAATCGAGGATGTTTGCCGCCATGTTCTTCTATGCCGGCTTCAAACTCGGCAGGGCGTTTCTCTACCTCAACTTCTTGGCTGGCCTACACGATCAAAGTAGATTCAGCATCCCGATTTTCTGCCGTCTCCACCTCAATAACGCGCAAGGACTCTGATTCGCTAACAGGCAGGGAGAATTGCGATTCGGTGGCGGGTGGTACTTCAGACGGAAGGGCCTCCGCTCTTCACCGCACGACCAACCTTTCCTCATTCGCCTTCCTGGCAAGTTTTGTCAGGTTTAACCCGGCCATGTTTTCGGGGTTTGCGGCGAGAATATCCTCTAAACCGTGAAAAATGCCGTCAAGCGAAAGATCCCCTTGGCCCGATGTGGATGGGGGATCGGCCGAATTCAATACCGCGTCAGACTCGGTTTCAGACTGATCTGATTCAGTAACATTAGCAACACCCCGCTCCGAATCCGACCCTTGAAAACCAACCTGCCTCAAGTTTTTGAAGTCGGACAAAATAAGAGCGATGAGAGAGTCTTCACCCTCCGGAACGGGGATATTTTCCGCCGCCGAGAAGGTCGTATATGTCGGCTCGTAACGAAGCAGAATGTGGGCCACCCTGCCTTGTTTCTGAAGACTTCGACAGACAAAATATTTGAGAGCGACTTCGATATCTGAAAGAACGGCACCGTCAGTTGAAGACAGAACTTTCTTCAAATTTCTCCCTGCACAAGGCAAGCCGTAACATTTCAAAGAAGAGGCTTTACAACAAAAACGAACAAATAATAAAAGCAAGAAAGTAATCAGCCACCTGGCTTGCCCCTCCGTCTAGGAATAGGGTCGATGTGATCCTCCCTTTCGCCAAATTCCCAGTTACCCTGGACAACGACCATAACATCATCAACTCGTTTTCCAGAATTGGAAAACATAGTAATCAGCTGATGGTCGATATCCTTGGCCCTAAGGAAGAAACGCCCGTGCCGACTAGAAGACTTAGCCAAGGCATAACAATGCCGGATGGCTGGAATGCCAAGGTTAATTCTTAGGCGATGGTTGAGCGCTATACCCCCATTATGATTCCAAAGAAATTCACATTAGGTTGGGAAGGGATTAAACCCCAATGGCGAAGCACAGCCTTAAGAAACGGGTGAAGGGGGAAACTGACTCCACCCTCTGCAATTGACAAAAGAGGAATGACAATCGTGGTTTCGTCCTTCCTCTCCATATCAAGAGTGTCGTCTGCCATAAGCGACAGACGGACATCATCAGGAATGGAGAAATGGTGTTTAAAGCCAGCAATACGATCTGACGAGAGGAGGTCTTTTAAATGTTTCGCCATACCCTACAGTCTATGAGAATATGCCAAGGAAGGAATAAACCAGAAAGAGTCCTTGAAGCAAGGGAAGAGAGAACTTACAATGGACGAAGAGGATGTCGGAGAAGAGAGTTTCAGGGACAATCCAAAAGGCAATCCAGCAATGAGCATCATAAAATACATGCTTGAAAGGACGTCGAAATTTTAAATCGCAATAAATAGACACGTACAAGGGGGTAGGAAGTCGACACGACAACCGAAAGGGGTGCGCTTAGATATCCGCATGAGGATGAGGCCAACCGCCGAATTTTGGCTCCGACTTTTAGGAATTCAAAACCAAGCACTCCAGCCAACTGTCGTCGGTGAAGTGCTGGGGGGCAATTGTGGGAGCCGAATAAGCAGAAGAGTCGGAAGATGCGTACTCCAGAAATTAGATACTATCCGACTTCATATTGCGTGACTAGGATGCCGAATACGTTAGGAAAGCTGAACAGACAGAGGTCAGTGGCTATGAATGAATAAAAGAGGAATGGGATAAATGTAACAACCCGACCCTCGTATGTGATTGTGTGCTATATTTTAGTCTGTTATTCTGAGCCTTCAAATACTTAATGTGAAATTTCAGGAGGAATTAAATTTAAGTACATAGATGTCATGAATTTATCATGTATCTGTTGGGCAATGAGAGTATCTGTCACACCTAGAATGGGTAAATCAAAAATTGAGAGTTTTAGAGACTTGGTAATCTGAAACCGACTGCATATTTGGAAACAGCATAATTTTTAGGTAATAATAAGCATATTTGCAGAAATTTGATTCAGGAATGATTAAACGATTGGATTTCGTCTTATTCACTCTTCATATAAGATATATATACATGTGTGTGTGTTCTTGAGCTCATGGACAAATAAACCCTTCTAACTCAACATAGCACTTGAGGGTAAAAAACTAAGGGAGAGAAGAATTGAGAGAGTGGAGCATCAAGAAGGTTAGTGATTTGTAAATTGAAGTGTAAGGTATGTAGATGTCTATTTTGTTCTCATAATCATGTTACTTAAGGGTTGAGATTGTGGTGCTATATGTGTGTAAGGAGGAAATTGGCAAGATAACCATATGTGTGAATGTTTTGATTGAATTTGAAGTAGCTACAAGAAGCTACACTCATTCCTCCAATTCTTTTGCTTCAATTCAATTATATGACATGGTTTTGTGCATATATGTTTATGTTAGAACCTCATGAGAGTGCACGTATTTATGAGTTTATGTTTGTGAGTTATGAACTTAAGAGTAATAATCTAACTTATACTCACTTGAAGCATGTATTTTGATCTTTAATCACATGAATTTGGGACTTTAGACTATCAATTTATAGTTGAATTTTGAGGCTCTAAACATACCTACAAAAGGATGGAATTTTGAGGAAATTTTCAGACTTTTGTGCAGAATCGCCGCACGTGCGAGGGTCAGGGCCGCACGTGCGGGAACCCCAGCCGCACGTGCGGGAGTCATGGCCGCACGTGCGGGAAAATGGCAAATTTTGGTGTTCAACACTGCTAAAAAGGCACGTACGGGGCATCACTGCCGCACATGCAGGAGACTTTGCCGCACGTGCGTCGATCCTAGCCGCACGTGCGGCCCAAGCCAGGAAACACGGGTTGCTTTATTTTGCATGTTGGCCCCTCTAACGTTGTCGAAACCTGCAATTGATGTTGTTATGATGTTCGTTAATTTAGTCGAAGTAAAATGAATTAAGAAGTGATTTAACAAGAAAGAGGAGAACTAATTTATGTGTTGTGCATGTGTAGGACACGCTTCAAGAGGATCAAGTGCCCCGCCGCAACACAGTGAGTAATAGTACTAGATGTACCTGAATCATGCTAAGTGTTATTGTTATTAACGTTATCTTTAACATATATGCTACTTGGAAAGAGATGTAAAGTTATGAAGTTGAGAAACATTGTGAAGTTGTGAAAATACCAAAAGAACTTGTGAAGTTATAAAATTCAGACAATGTGAAACTATGGAAACACCGAAAGAACCTGTGAAAATGAATTTATGTAGCCGAGAGCCAACTTGTGAAATGTGAACCTATGAGGCCGAGAGCCAACTTGTGAAATACGAAATTAAGGGGCTGAGGGCCAAATTGTGAAACTATGATTCTAAGTTATGAAATTATGAAGCCAAGGGATAATTGTGAACATGTGAACCCCTCGGGCCAAGGGTCAATCGATGAGATTGTGAACCGATAAAGTTGTTCGGTAAATGTGTACAGATTCAGACTCGTTACATGATTTTCGCATTACTTACGCTTTTATATGTGTTACAATGTTAATGATGTATCGAAGCATTTTAATACTATTATTCACTGAGCTTGGCTCACTCTATGTTATGTCTATTTCTGTAGGTAACCAAACTGGAGGTCGGTCTTAGCCCTGTCACTGTCACGCTATTGTCAGCCTAAGCATAGCTAGACCTTTAATTAAAGCTGTTCATTTTTGTGGTGTTCCGTTGAACTACGGCGTATACTCTTGTTTTTGGCTTAGGAGGAAATGTATATAATGTTTTGTTCTGCGCCCAATCTTGGGGCTGGTTTTGTATATGTATATATATATATCTAGTCCTCATGTGTATCCCTTATATCTACTGATTTTATGTGGTATCTGTGATCCTGGCATGAAACTAATCACTCAATGGGTGTCATACTTTTTTTCTTATGTTATCTTTTGATGATAATGCTTCCGTTCAGGCCCCTATGTTATATATATATCAGGTTTAGTGTCTATTTCTGCATAGGTCATGCCTGACCTTTTAGGGGCAGGGTTGGGGCGTGACAATAAAAGTAGGCTCAGGTCTCGAGGCCCAAAAAGCAAGTATAAATACAAGAACCATAGATTTAGAAAGGGATGTAAGAATCACTTCACAAAACTTAGTAAAGAAGCTATCCTGAATGTCTGAACTAACTTGTCCGTCAGAGTGCTAATTCCGGCACCCCCGACCGGAGTGTTTGTATCTTTTCAGGTGACTAGCTGAGGATCACTAGCGTCTCCCAGGATATGAAGAGTATTTCCAAACCACTTCTCCACAGATGGTAACTCGATCTCAAATCTATCATAGAGAAACAACGGTACCCTTTCAACTAGTCAAACAAATCATCAATACGAGGCATAGGGTATTTGTTCTTAATCGTAGCCCGATTCAATTTCCGGTAATGAATACAAAGTCTAAAAGCCCCATCTTTCTGTTTAGCAAAGAGGGCTGGTGCTCCCCACGGCGAAGTGCTAGGGCGAATGAAGCCCTTATCTAGCAACTCTTGGAGTTGAATCTTCAACTCACTCAACTCGGCTGGGGCAAAACGGTAAGGTGCCATGGAAATCGGTGCTGTGCGGGGCACTAAATCAATAGAAAACTCCACCTCTCGATGGGGTGGAAAACTAACAAGATCCTTGGGAAGACGTCCGAGTACTCACAAGCCACTCTCGGCAAAACAGTCTCGGTCTCATCCCACTCACTACTCATATAGCTAGCGAGAAGACAACTAAGCTCATTCCGCCCTCGCGGATCATACACTGGTGGTAAAACACTACCAACCCAGTCTCCCAAGAAGTGGAAACAATCCCCGCTCAAGGTACACACCGTAACCCGCTGGCAGTAGCAATCAATAACAGCCCGGTATGACGATAGTCAGTCCATAACCAAAATCACATCAAAACCTGACATAGCCATAACTACAAAAGAAAATGGAAGCCGGCGATCGGCGACCTCTATATCACAACCTCTACACCCCTGCTTCAAATATCAATTCACCCCAACAGGTGATACAGCACAAATAGAAGATGCTAACTGCGCCAACTCCAACCCCAAAACAAATGCAAATACATCAGATATAAAGGAATGGGACGCACCCGTATCAATCAATACATTAGCAACCGAGTTGCAAAACAAAAAGGTACCTCTCACAACAGATGCAGCCAGTACAAGATCCTACGCGGTAACAGCATAAACACGCCCTGAAGCTCTTTGATCTACCTGCTCACCCCTCGGAGCATAAGTTTGCTGTACAGACTGAGACGGTGAGGCTTCCTGATTGGCCCTCGAGGCCTGAACTGACTGAGTCGACTGATGGCTCTGAGTCTGCCTCGAACCAGATGCACCAGATGTGCAACTCAACTGCGGGCAGAACCTCTTCAGGTGCCCTGCCTGACCACACTGGTAACAAGAAATCAGCTGACCTCTGGCTCTGAACACGAGTCGAAGATGAAGTTGCTCTCTGCCCCCCTCCCCTCTACGGGCAAGCTGGAGACTTGTGGCCCAACTGACCACATTTGTAACAAGTAACGTCTCCCTAACTGCCTCTCCCAGAACCTGAACTCAGCACTGGAAAGGTAGATCTTACAAAAGCACCCTGTGACTGCTGAGGGTTAGAACCCCTCTGCCTCCTGCCATCCCCCTGGCCGTCCTGACTCCCCTTGGAGCCCCTCAACCTCTCCTCCCCCTCCTCATGCATAATAATCTCCATATGGGCCGCAGCATCCACAAGGCGTCCATACTCCCGAGTCATGGACCCAGCAACCCTAACCTTGAGTCCATGCCTTACCTTCCTCTCGAACTCTAGGCAACGATGTTCCTCAGACGCCACTAGCTCAAGTGCCAACCTAGATAAACTGGTAAATGCGGCCTCAAACTCGGCCACTGATGAACTCAGCTGCTTGAGCTGACAGAACTGATCCCTCAACTGCTCCCTAACAGGGGGAAACAAAAACATCTCCTGAAAGGCACCAATGAAATCCTCCCAAGTCCCTCCAATACGGCCCCGAACAAACTTCCACCACTGACCCGCGTCTCCCTTCAGCTGGAAGGATGCCAAGGTCACCTTCAAAGCCCCATCTTCGATGCCAAGCATCTCAAACGTCTTCATCATTTGTTCAAGCCACTCGTCAGCCTTAAGTGGCTCTTTCGGATATTGTAGAAATTGATCCGGATTAGACCGGAAAAACTCCCTCTTCAGAAAAGAAGGCCCTGCCTCAGTAACATAGGCCTGGACTTGATTCTCAGCTCTGAGAATGTCCATGGATTCCCTCAATGCTCCTGCCATCTCACGGGCTAAGGCGCCCAAGGCCTGCTGACCTACTGGCTCGGCCACATTGGCCTAACCAACACCCTTCTGCTGCGCCGGAATCTCATCTGGTATAGGCATCTCCTGCCTTCTAGGCCTACCTCGCCTACCACGACGTCCTCGTCTTGACATCCTAATAGTGGTAACGAAGAAAATTAGCACATTCACAAATGTGTCGAAGCTATAACACTCGTGTCCTAATGCATTGGACAACAGTAATTCATTCCACGTAAGCATATAATCACAGAAGCACTTACGAATTTCATTTTCGGATAATGACAGTCCTGAGGCGTTGCTAGAGTTCCAGTTAGAAATAACATTGATCAAGTGCTTTTCCAAAAGGACTCCCAGAAACCCAAGGATCCAATCAACATCCTAGAAACTAAATCCCATTACCATATAGTCACATAAACATGTTATCAAATAAACATATAACATCATGCATAAGTCTCTAACAAGTGAGACAAACCCATTGTGGTACTAACCATTTCCCACGTACCCAAAGTATTCGAACTCAGTACGCTCTGATACCAAGTTGTAACGCCCTCAAATAATACATATAAACCCAACATTCTTGACATGCATAAACATAAGAGAATAAGACATATTTTTATTCATCAGAGTATTAAGTACAAAAATATTACATGTTGATAACAAAAGTAGATGCCGTATGGGCTTACAACTTTCCAAGTCAACATTTGGGTTCATCAAAAGAAGAGTTCTGACTCTTTATACAAAATAAGCCCTTGGCTTGATTAACATGTAATACATAAAGAAAACAAAAAAATAAAATCTTTAAGCCTCTAAGCCTCCCATGCTACGTCCTTGGAGGTGGCATATCACCTGAACCTAAAAATGATGTCCCATAGAGGGTGAGCCAATGCCCAGTAGAGATATACTAAACCAGATATGAGCAATAACTAAAACATTAGCATTTGATAAAATGGCTAACACTTATAAACCAACTTACAACACCGTCCAGTTCCATGAGAATTATGTACATGTTTCATTTCACTTTCCTTTACTTAACCAATTCAATTCATAAACATGGCTCAGAACCTGGCCAAACAATTAAATGAGACAACAACTCATAATAAAACACTTCCATGCTTCACAATTCATATGAGAATATAACTCATATTAAAACACTTTCATACTTCAAGTGATACACAGATTTCTTGTATCAATGGAGTCCATCCCCTATCTCCTCCCAAACCATGGAGTACATTCCCTATCTCCTGCCACACAACGTACATATACAATGATCAATCAATACACACATTTGCTGTATTATTCCAACCGTCATACTCAATGACTTATTCAATGTGATTAGTTTCAATTTTTCCTAATCATCATACAATGTCTACAACAATCAAGACTATCCTTCACCGATAGCCCAAAGCAGTTATTTCTAAACAGATAATAAATGCATCAGTAGATATAATATCAACACTTTAATAGGTGAGTGATTAATCAATCCAACTACACCATTCAATCTCATAATTCTCCAATTTCATGAATTTCAACTCAATTTCATATTTCCACAAATTAATTATTCAAATGAATTATTCAACACAATTAGGGCATTTTCCCCCCTTTTCAAATATTAACCCTACGGTTCAATTTCTTCTATTCAACAACAATAATGCCATTTTTCAAGGTCTCACATACACATGGCGTTTTTAAAACACAAACCCCCTGTTTCATAAATTGCACATCAAACCCTAACTTCTCCCAAAATTACTCAACAACACCAACTCATCAACATGACTGAAATTTATGTTAAAACCCATACGAAGGAGTAGGTTATCCCTACCTTGAAATGAAGAGGCCAAATGGAGAAGCTGATGAAAACTCAAAGTGCTCGAAATCCACAAATTTTCAGATTAAAGTGAAGCCCATGCCACCCTCTATCTTTCTTACAAAGAGATTCGGGTAGAAACACTCCAGAAATAGATGAAACCCTAGAGAGATGGTATATAGAGAGAGAAGGAGTAGCTGGTCTAGGGTTTGAATGAAAGAAGAAGATGAAAAAGTGATTATAGCGATCCCAGGTTTACCCTTGTTGTACAGTGATCCGGACATGTGTCCGTGGATGTTGGTAGTTGTTTATTATCATGTTTGCATCCTCTTTACTTTGTATATTGAGTTATGGGATGTGTTGGGCAGGTTTGTTACAGGTTGGTTGTGTTTGGGAGCCTAGTGTTGCTGCCCAAATTTTTGGACCTTCGCTCGAGCGAGGAGTTGGTCGCTCGAGCGAGAGTGAGGTTCGTGTCTGGTGGGTCGAGCCAGGGTGGCTTTGCTCGAGCGAGTGTTGCGTCTGGTTCTGGACCTGAGAGTTGCCTTTCTTGGCTCGAGCGAGCTTTTCGTGGCTCGAGCGGTCTGGGTTTTTCTTCGCTCGATCGAAAACTTCTTGGCTCGAGCGAGAGTTTCTGTGTCTGGTCGCTCGAGCGACAAAGTCTTCGCTCGAGCGAGCGTGTTTTATATCAGCGGACAGTAGCGACTTTGAACATCACTTTTTCACTCCCTTTTTCTTTCAAAACCTAAATCCGACACTCTCTCTCTCTAAACTTTCATTCTCCCTAAGATTTGATCTCCCTAGAGTGTAAATCTAGCCTAGAGCCTTTGTTAAAAAGATGGAGGGCGTTGAGAGCTTTGATTTAATCTGAAAAAGTTTGGATTTGGAGCAAGTTGATCTTCGAGTCTTCATCTCCTTTTTGGCTTAAACTTCGAGGTAGGGATATCCTACTCCTCTCTATGGATTTTGTCTTTAAATTTTGGTATTTTGAGATGTTGGGCTTGGCTTGGTAATTTTGTGAAAGTTTGGGGCTTTTGTGTAATTTTACAAGAGTTGGGGTTTTATTCATAATAAATCTAGATGCATGTTTGGCATGGAGAAATGGAATTGATGTTAAATCATTGATGAAAATGGGACCTAAGGGTTGAAATGGTAATTATGGAAAATGGCCTAATTACATTGTTTGATTAATTGGGATAATTAATGGTGAGAAATGAGGAAATGAAATGTTGATTGAATATCCATTGGTGCATTTATTTTCTGTTTAGAAATAACTGCTTTGGGCTATCGGTGGAGGATAGTCGTGATTGTTGTAGACAATGCATGATGATTAGGCAAACTGAAAATAATCAATGAAATGTGTCATGGAACTTCACGGTTGATAGAATACATTAACTGTGTGTATTGGGTGATTGTATATAGAACCAATGTGTTTATATACGTTATGTGTAGAGGAGGAGATAGGGGATGTACTCTGCGGTTTAGGGGAAGATAGGGGATGTACCTCTAAACCGGATAGTGTTGGGAGAAGATAGGGGATGAACTCCGTAGACACAGCTCATTTGCTTGTCTCGAGAAGTGAAGATAGAGCTTATATGCTTATCTTAGTAAAGTGTGGATACAGCTTATATGCTTATCTGTGAATGTGGGATATTTTTGTTATACATATCTGTTGAGAATGTGGATATAGCTTTTATGCTTATCTGAATGTGGGATATAGTTTTTATACATATCTGTGGAAATGATGATAGAGCTAGCATGCTTATTTGTTGAAAAAGGGAAAATGAAAGGTAACTTAGACTCATAAGTTGTATGACATAAATGTGTAATTTATGTGAATGTAACTGTGTTAGCCATCTATCAATTGCTAATCTTTTAGTCATTGTTCATGGTTGGTTTAGTGTATTTCTACTGGGTTGTGGCTCACCCTATATGGGAATATCATTTTCAGGTACATGTAGCATGCCACCTCCAAGGACATAGCTGGGAGGCTAGAGGCGGGCATACTTTTGTCGCTTAACTTTTGATGTATTACATGTAATTTCAAGCCAAGGGCTTTATGTGTAAACGAGTTAGAACTCTTTGTTGTAACCAAGTGTCAACTTGGAAAGCTGTAAGCCCGTAGGGCATTTTGTTTTGATGTTAACATGTAATACTTATGTAATGGAACTCTAATGAATTTAAGAATGTGGTTAGTTTATATGTAAAAGCATGTCCTATTTGATGGGTTTAATGTTGTTATTTTGAGGGCGTTACAACTTGGTATCAGAGCGTACCGGGTTCGAATACTTTGGGTACGTGGGAAGTGATTAGTATCACAATGGGTTTGTCTCGCTTGATAGAGACTTAGATGTAGTATCATATGCTATGTGCTTAATTGATAACATGCTTATGTGACTATGTGGGTATGGGATTTAATTTCTGGGATGTTGATTGGATCCTTGAGTTTCTGGGAGTCTTGTTGGAAAAGCACTTGATCAATGCTGTTTCTAACCGGAACTCTAGTAACGCCTCGGGACTATCATTATCCGGAAATGAAATTCGTAAGTGCTTATGTGTTTATGTGCTTATATGGAGTGAATTACAGTTGTCCATGCATTGGGACGTGAGTGTTTAGTTTCGGCACATTTGTGAATGTGCTAATGTTCTGTGTTACCTTTATTAGGATGTCAGGACGAGGAAGAGGTGCTAGGCGTGGTAGACCTGCGAGGCAGGAAGCACCGTTACCGGGTGAGATTCCGGCAGTGCATGAGGGAGTTGGTCAGGCCAATGTGGCCGAGCCAGTGGGTCAGCAGGCCATGGGTGCCTTGTCCAGAGAGATAGCAGGAGCTTTGGATATTCTTAGAGCTGGGAATCAGGCCGCTGAGGCAGGGCCTTCTTTCTTGAAGAGGGAGTTCTTCCGGTCTAATCTGGATGAGTTTGTCGGGGATCCGAATGAGCCACTGAAGGCTGATGAGTGGCTAGAGCAAATGAGTAAGACGTTCGAGATGCTTGGCATCGAGGACGGAGCACTGAAAGTGACCTTGGCATCTTTCCAACTGAAGGGAGATGCGGGTCAATGGTGGAAGTATGAGAAGGCTCGTGTCGGTGGTACTTGGGAGGCGTTTATAAATGCTTTTCAGGAGAGGTTTTTGTCTGCAGCAGCTAGGGAGAAGCTGAGGGATCAGTTTAGCCGGCTTAATCAGCAGGGCTTGTCAGTGGCCGAGTTTGAGGCTACTTTTACCAGTCTGTCCAGGTTTGCACCTGAACTGGTGGCGTCTAAGGAACGCCGTTGCTATGAGTTTGAGTGGAAGTTGAGGCGAGGCCTCAAGTTGAGAGTTGGTGGGTCTTATATCCGAGAGTATAGACACCTGGTAGATGCTGCAGCTCATATGGAGCTCATGATACAGGAGGAGGATGAGGGGCAGAGAGGCTCCAGGAGGAGCCAGGATGGTCAGGGTGATGGCAAGAGGCAGAGGGGTTCTAACCCTCAGCAGTCGCAGGGTGGTGTTGCTAGATCGACCTTCCCAGTCCCGAGTGCAGGCTCTGGGAGAGGTGGTCAGGGGGATTTCACCTGTTACAAGTGTGGCCAATTGGGTCACAAGGTTTCTGTTTGCCCACAGAAGGGTGGGGGTCAGAGAGCTGCTTCTTCTTCAGCTAGATCACAAAGTCAGAGTTTGGGAAGGGGGCAGCCCTTGTCTTGTTATCAGTGTGGACAGCCTGGGCACCTGAAGAGGTTTTGCCCGCAGTTGAGTGCCACTTCGGGAGCGTCTGGTTCTAGGCAGACGCAGGGTTTTCAGCCAGCTCACTCTGTGCAGGCCTCGAGGGCCAATCCGGGAGCTTCGTCATCCCAGTCTGTGCAGCAGTCTTTTGCTCCGAGAGGTGAGCAGGTAGACCAGGGGCCTACGGGGCGCGTGTATGCTGTTACCGCGCAGGATTTAGTACCGGCTCCACCAGTAGTGAGAGGTACTTTTCTGTTTTGCAACTCGGTTGCTAGTGTGTTGATAGACACGGGTGCATCTCATTCTTTTGTATCTGCTGCATTTGCATCGGTTTTGGAATTGGAGTTAGCACGGTTAGCATCTCCTATTTGTGTGGTATCGCCTTTGGGTGGTGAGTTGATCCTGAAACAGGGTGTTAGAGGATGTGATATAGAGGTCGCCGACTATAGGCTTCCTTTTCCGTTTGTTGTCATGCCCATGAAGGGTTTTGATGTTATTTTGGGTATGGACTGGCTATCGTCATACCGGGCTGTTATTGATTGCTACCGCCAGAGGGTCACGTTATGTACCTTGAGCGGGGAGTGGTTCCACTTCTTGGGAGACCGGGTTGGTAGTGTTTTGCCACCGGGGTATGATTCGCGAGGGCGAAGTGAACTTAGTAGTCTACTGGCTAGCGTTGAGACTGGTGAGTGTGATGAGACCCAGGTTATATTGCCCGAGGGTGGTTTGTGAGTATTCGGATGTCTTTCCCGAAGATCTTGTTAGTTTGCCACCTCACCGAGAGATAGAGTTCTCTATTGATTTAGTGCCCGGCACGGCGCCGATTTCTATGGCACCTTACCGTTTTGCTCCAGCAGAGTTGGTTGAGTTGAAAGTTCAGCTCCAGGAATTGCTAGATAAGGGCTTTGTTCGTCCTAGTGTTTCACCGTGGGGAGCACCGACACTCTTTGTTAAAAAGAAAGATAGTGCCTTGAGATTGTGTATTGACTACCGGAAGTTGAATCGGGCTACGGTTAAGAATAAGTATCCTATGCCCCGTATAGATGATTTGTTTGACCAGTTGAAGGGTTCCCGTTGTTTCTCTAAGATAGACTTGAGATCGGGTTACCACCAGTTGAGGGTCAGGGAAGAGGATGTTCCGAAGACGGCATTCCGTACGCGGTATGGCCATTATGAGTTTCTGGTGATGCCATTTGGGCTTACCAATGCACCGGCAGTCTTTATAGACTTGACGAACCGGATTTTCAGGGAGTTCTTAGACCGCTTTGTGGTCGTCTTCGTGGACGACATCCTTATCTATTCGCCTTCAGAGGAGGAGCACGAGGAACACTTGAGAGTGGTGCTTGAGTTGCTTAGAGCCCATAGGCTGTATGCCAAGTTTGGGAAGTGTGAGTTCTGGCTGAGGGAAGTCAAATTCTTAGGCCACGTGGTATCCGGGGAAGGGGTGTCTGTTGATACATCCAAGGTTGAGGCAGTGCAGGTTTGGGCACAGCCTAAGAGTGTGTTTGAAATCCGCAGTTTTCTGGGATTAGCTGGGTATTATCGTCGGTTTGTGAAAGATTTCTCCAGGTTAGCGTCACCGTTGACTAGACTGACTCGGAAGGGAGTCAAGTTTGTGTGGAGTGAGACTTGTGAAAAGTCATTCCAAGAGTTGAAAGTTAGATTGACCACCGCTCCGGTGTTGATTATTCCGAAGAGAGGGTTGGGTTATGCGGTTTATTGTGATGCTTCACGAGAGGGTTTGGGTTATGTGTTGATGCAAGAGGGGAAAGTGATAGCTTATGGTTCACGTCAGTTAAAAATACACGAGAAGAATTACCCCACACACGACCTAGAGTTAGCAGCAGTGATCTTTGCCTTGAAAGTATGGAGGCACTACCTTTATGGTGAGAGGTTCAAGGTGTTCTCGGACCACAAGAGTTTGAAGTATCTGTTTACACAGAGAGACTTGAAATTGAGGCAGAGAAGATGGATGGAGTTTATCGAGGATTATGATTTTGAGTTACACTATCATCCGGGAAAGGCCAATGTTATGGCCGATGCCCTTAGTAGGAAAACCATTGGTGATGTAGCTTGTATAGCCATCCGAGAATGGGAGATGTTGGGAGCACTTGGCGAGTTTGATTTGCTACTGGGCGAATCTGTTGAGGCTGCGGCCTTGTTTTCTGTTGTTGTGCAGCCTACACTTGTGATTAGAGTGTTAGAGGCACAGAAAGGTGACCTTGAGGTAGAACCCCTCCGAGAGAAGATCTCCAGTGGGAAAGTTGAGAAGGGTTTGACGGTGTATCCCGACCTGAGTGTGAGATACCGAGACCGTTTGTTTGTACCGGAGTCTTGCCGTGAGGAAGTACTCCGAGAGTTTTACCATTCGCGCCTTGCGGTGCATCCGGGAGGTACTAAGATGTATCTGGATTTGGGTCGCCAGTTTTGTTGGCGGGGTATGAAGAGAGATGTGGCTGTTTTCGTATCGAGGTGCCTTACTTGCCAGCAAGTGAAGGCCGAGCATCAGAGGCCAGCGGGTTTGTTGCAAACCTTGCCTATTGCCGAGTGGAAGTGGGAGCATGTCACTATGGACTTCGTTGTAGGTCTTCCGAAGACTCAGCGGGGTAGTGATGCTATTTGGGTGGTTGTAGACCGGTTGACTAAGTCGGCGCACTTCATTCCTATGCGCGTGAGAGATTCGGTAGATCATCTTGCCGATTTGTATATTCGGGACATAGTGAGATTGCACGGGGTCCCAGTGACGATCGTCTCAGATAGAGATCGTCGTTTTACTGCTAGGTTGTGGCAGAGTTTGCAGAGTGCTTTGGGCACTAAGTTGACCTTTAGTACGGCTTATCATCCTCAGACTGACGGGCAGTCCGAGCGTACTATCCAGATCCTCGAGGATATGCTTCGGGGTTGTGTCCTGGACTTCAGTGGGACGTGGGAGAGGCACTTGCCCTTGGTAGAGTTTGCCTACAACAACAGTTTTCAGTCCAGCATCGGTATGGCACCGTTTGAGGCCTTGTATGGCCGACCGTGTAGGTCTCCAGTTTGTTGGGCCGAGGTGGGTGATGCACCTTTGTTGGGTCCGGAGTTGGTTAGGGAGACGACGGAGAAAGTTGAGCTTATCCGTAGGAGGCTTGTTACAGCCCAGAGTCAACAAAAGAGTTATGCCGACCGTAGGAGGAGGCCTTTGGCGTTCGAGGTATGTGATCATGTCTTTCTGAAGATATCACCTAGGCGAGGTTTGATGAGATTTGGGAAGAGTGGGAAGTTATCCCCTCGGTTTATTGGTCCTTTTGAGATCCTTGAGAGGATTGGTGAGGTTGCTTATCGGTTAGCCTTACCGCCGCAGTTCTCTGGAGTGCATGACGTGTTTCATGTGAGTATGCTTCGGAAGTATGAGCCAGATCCATCACATGTGTTGGATTGGACTGATTTAGAGGTAGATGAGGATGCCTCGTATGAGGAGAGACCGGTTCGGGTCTTGGATAGGCGGGATCAGGTCCTGCGTGGCAAGACCATTCCTTTGGTGAAAGTCTTGTGGAAACATCACGGAGTGGAGGAAGCCACTTGGGAACGTGAGTTGGGAGTCCGTGAGAAATATCCGGACTTGTTTGTTGATTTGTAACCTTGTGTTTAAATTTTGAGCTATTGTTGAACTTAAGAGCTTTTATATATGTCTTAAGTTGTGAAACATTGAAAATGTTTGGTTTATTGGAAGTATGTTTTGGGAACTTGCCTCATATGGAAGTTGAATGTAACATTATATATGTTGATTGTATTGTTGAAATTGGAAAGATAGTGCATAATGTTGATGCATGTTGAAAATACATATGTTGTTTACATATTGTGATATGTCTCTTGTTAAAGGGATGGGATGACCGGTAATGGGTCGAATTGTTGAATGTTAAATTGTAACATTGTCTAAAATGAAGGAAAACCTGTTTTTGAAAACTTGTGCTTAATTTCGGGGGCGAAATTCTTTAAGGGGGGGAGGTTATAGCGATCTCGGGTTTACCCTTGTTGTACAGTGATCCGGACATCTGTCCGTGGATGTTGGTAGTTGTTTATTATCATGTTTGCATCCTCTTTACTTTGTATATTGAGTTATGGGATGTGTTGGGCAGGTTTGTTACAAGTTGGTTGTGTTTGGGAGCCTAGTGTTGCTGCCCAGATTTTTGGACCTTCGCTCGAGCGAGGAGTTGGTCGCTCGAGCGAGAGTGAGGTTCGTGTCTGGTGGGTCGAGCCAGGGTGGCTTTGCTCGAGCGAGTGTTGCGTCTGGTTCTGGACCTGAGAGTTGCCTTTCTTGGCTCGAGCGAGCTTTTCGTGGCTCGAGCGGTCTGGGTTTTTCTTCGCTCGATCGAAAACTTCTTGGCTCGAGCGAGAGTTTCTGTGTCTGGTCGCTCGAGCGACAAAGTCTTCGCTCGAGCGAGCGTGTTTTATATCAGCGGACAGTAGCGATTTTGAACATCACTTTTTCACTCCCTTTTTCTTTCAAAACCTAAATCCGACACTCTCTCTCTCTCTAAACTTTCATTCTCTCTAAGATTTGATCTCCCTAGAGTGTGAATCTAGCCTAGAGCCTTTGTTAAAAAGATGGAGGGCGTTGAGAGCTTTGATTTAATCTGAAAAAGTTTGGATTTGGAGCAAGTTGATCTTCGAGTCTTCATCTCCTTTTTGGCTTAAACTTCGAGGTAGGGATATCCTACTCCTCTCTATGGATTTTGTCTTTAAATTTTGGTATTTTGAGATGTTGGGCTTGGCTTGGTAATTTTGTGAAAGTTTGGGGCTTTTGTGTAATTTTACAAGAGTTGGGGTTTTATTCATAATAAATCTAGATGCATGTTTGGCATGGAGAAATGGAATTGATGTTAAATCATTGATGAAAATGGGACCTAAGGGTTGAAATGGTAATTATGGAAAATGGCCTAATTACATTGTTTGATTAATTGGGATAATTAATGGTGAGAAATGAGGAAATGAAATGTTGATTGAATATCCATTGGTGCATTTATTTTCTGTTTAGAAATAACTGCTTTGGGCTATCGGTGGAGGATAGTCGTGATTGTTGTAGACAATGCATGATGATTAGGCAAACTGAAACTAATCAATGAAATGTGTCATGGAACTTGACGGTTGATAGAATACATTAACTGTATGTATTGGGTGATTGTATATAGAACCAATGTGTTTATATACGTTATGTGTAGAGGAGGAGATAGGGGATGTACTCCGCGGTTTAGGGGAAGATAGGGGATGTACCTCTAAACCGGATAGTGTTGGGAGAAGATAGGGGATGAACTCCATAGACACAGCTCATATGCTTGTCTAGAGAAGTGAAGATAGAGCTTATATGCTTATCTTAGTAAAGTGTGGATACAGCTTATATGCTTATCTGTGAATGTGAGATATTGTTGTTATACATATCTGTTGAGAATGTGGATATAGCTTTTATGCTTATCTGAATGTGGGATATAGTTTTTATACATATCTGTGGAAATGATGATAGAGCTAGCATGCTTATTTGTTGAAAAAGGGAAAATGAAAGGTAACTTAGACTCATAAGTTGTATGACATAAATGTGTAATTTATGTGAATGTAACTGTGTTAGCCATCTATCAATTGCTAATCTTTTAGTCATTGTTCATGGTTGGTTTAGTGTATTTCTACTGGGCTGTGGCTCACCCTATATGGGAATATCATTTTCAGGTACAGGTAGCATGCCACCTCCAAGGACATAGCTGGGAGGCTAGAGGCGGGCATACTTTTGTCGCTTAACTTTTGATGTATTACATGTAATTTCAAGCCAAGGGCTTTATGTGTAAACGAGTTAGAACTCTTTGTTGTAACCAAGTGTCAACTTGGAAAGCTGTAAGCCCGTAGGGCATTTTGTTTTGATGTTAACATGTAATACTTATGTAATGGAACTCTAATGAATTTAAGAATGTGGTTAGTTTATATGTAAAAGCATGTCCTATTTGATGGGTTTAATGTTGTTATTTTGAGGGCGTTACAAAGTGTAACCCGTAGCTTCCATCTAATATATTCAAGACTCGCTCGAGCGAAGGTGTGGTCGCTCGAGCGTAGAAAGCTTCACTCGAGCCAACAATTCGAAGCTTTAGGTCTGCAACCCAGAAGCATGCTCGAGCGAAGAAAAGCTCGCTCGACCTAAGAAACTCAAAACATACAGCTTGCTCACTCGCTCGAGCCAAGAAATGCAACTCTGAGATCCAAAACCAGACGCAGACGCAAGCTCGACCGCAAGACTTCTCGCTAGAGCCACCAGACACATCACCCAATTCTCGCTCGAGCGAAGGAACCCTGGCTCGAGTGAAAGATCTAAAACACAGAGCTTACTTGAGCGACAAAAGTCTCGCTCGGGCGAAGATACCAAAATCTGGGCAGCAACCATTTGTTCAAAGTCACTACCAACCTATAACAAACCTGCCCAACACATCCTATAACTCAAATACAAGGTATTGAAGGACGGAAACAAGACATACACAACAACCGACATCTACGGAACCAAGTCCGAATACAACAACCAAAGGAGGAAGAACCGGGATCGCTATATTTTTGGCATTACACATGTAATAATTGCTAAGTATAAAAATAGAATACAATACATTTATGATTATTAGTCAAGATTACGCATAAGTTGGTTCGAGCACTCGGTTATCCAAAAAAAAAAAAATTTGTTACTATGGTCCTAAAATTTTTAGGTTGGGTCAATTTGGTCCAATTTCAAATGGATTGTCTCATTAGCTAACGGAAGGATGCGAAAATACACATATGGTCCCTAAAGTATTTGTTCTGTGTCATTTTGGTTCTTAAAATTTTTAATTTTGTCAATTTGGTCCCGCAAACATTAATGGAAAAAAAAAAAAGATGAAACATAACCTTATAATATTGAGAAAGAAAATTGACAAAATTAAAACTTTAAGAACTAAAATGACACTAAATTTTTACTTTAGGGGCCAATTGTTCAAATTTATAAGTATTTCGTTTATGATTTAAATGGCCATTTGGAATTGAACCAATTTGACTCAAATAGAAAATTACGTGGACAAAATTGATAAAATTGAAATTTGAAGGATTAAAATGACATATAATGCATACTTTAGCAACCATAAGTTTATTTTATTCTATAAAAATATAGTCAAAATATTTAAATCTTGATGAAAATTACTTGTCATATAACAATTTTAGCCGCAACTATAAAATGTAAACAAAAAATCTTATACTTAAAAAACAATATAATGAGACCCACCACAATAATGAGCTCCACTACAAAAATATGCTCATAGATTGCCTAATAATCTCTATGTAAAACACTCAAACAAAATAATTAGCAATCTTTCTTCTGCATGCAGTATAATATTCAATTAAATGAATGAGATAGTATTAGGGCTGCAAATGAACAGAACTGTTCATGAACAGATTTGAATTTGGTTTGATAAGAGCTCATTCTATAAAAATATAAGCCCAAACATACTAAAACTCGGCTCGCTTAACATTTATTATTTATATATTAAATAATGTAAAAATATGTATAAAAAATAAGATAATTATGTTATTTGATATTTAAAAAATGTAAATATAAATAATAGCTAACTATAGCTAATACATTTATATAATAGTGGTGATAAATATTTTTATTTTGGTAAAATATTGAATTTTTTTAGTATGTTTATATATATTGTATATATAATTGTATAATCAAAATTTCAATTGCAACTTCAGTCTTATACACAACTATGAATTTTATAATTTTTTTTGCTCGTTAAGGCTCGTGAACGGGCTCCAGCTCGAATCAAGCCTAAGCCAACTCGACTCGAGCTTATTCGTTAAATATTTGTTGAGCTTGAGTTTGAGTTCAAGTTCGAACTCGTTAAAATCTTAATAAAAAGAACCCAAATAGACAAAAATTCAACTCAACTCGACTCGTTTACAACACTAGACAACATCAACTTCAACTCTCTATATTGCTCATTTATTACATGCAACATAAAAAAGTGTGGAAAATATGAGTTAATAATATTAAATTTTAAAATTAAAATAACATATGTGCATTTATGCACCAACAAATTTGATAGAATTTTATGAATTAAAAATCTATCCATTCCATGGTTGTAATGGAGGATATTCATTATATCATCTAAGGGTTGTGAAATAATTATGAAAATTTATTAATATTTTAAATTTAGTGAGAATATAATTACAAACTCTTAGATATTGTATTGGAGATTTTCCATTACAATTTTGTAATGAAAATGGAGAGGATCACAATTTGAATTTTTTTTTCCCCTTGTTTTCTACATTCAACATAAAAGCATAGCAATTATTGTGATAGAGTAAGTCTATACACATGCGGATCCCACACTTTTTGAGAGAATTGTGTCTCATTCTAAGTTTAGTTTATGTATTCCTAACATTATATAAACATCATATATATGAGTTTATCAAGATTTAAAATTAAATTAACATATGTACATGTATGCATCAATAGATTTGATAGGATTTTATTTCCTTTCCTTTTATCTATTTGAAAGTACTCATCCTTGTAATATATATACCTCTCACGTATGATTGTAGAACAATACTAAACAATACAAGCTCTTTCACTCATATAGCTTGCTCTTTATCTTCTTCTCGTTCTCATCCATATTGTAACATATATAATGGTGAGAAGTGCTTCCACTATTTAGTTTCTATCTATATTTTTAGTGAAAAAATCATTATATTCTTACAAAAAAAAAAAAAAAAAAGTTTTCTTTCTTCTTCTTTTGTGTGCGTGCATGCATTTGGTAGACATCCCCGAATGTCCCGAGAAAAATCCCGTTTTGTTCATTTGGGCTCACTACAGTTCGGACTCAAATGTCATGGTTCTGAATCTTATCTCACAAAGTGCAATGCAAGATTGATAAATCACCAAAAAGTCCAAATCCGGCAAATCATTTTGAAAAACTGATTTTTAGAAAGAAGTGCCAAACATGGACTGCTTTTGCAGATACAGAGTCTCCACCTAAATATTTTATTTTGGGGGGATTTAAGAAACCCTGACTCGTGCCTAAGGCCACGTGTCCGTTATCACCAAAGTTGCCTCGGCTCGGGAACTTGGGTACGATTGGGGAAGGTCATTTCATGAGCACCCCCACTCGCCCGATCAAAGATCGGCCTCTACTAACCATGATATCGAGTTTTGAAAACATTATGTGCCCTTATTCCGGTTATTAGCCTAGAATTACTATGTGATGCACACAACATACAAGTATAGACTGGATCATTTGAGTTGGAACAAACATTTCATGTTTGTTTATTTGAAAGATGGTTTGATGGTGCTACTCGCAAGTAGGCTAAGACGTGGATTTGCCACCCCTAAGTGGGCTTAAGAAAACATGATTTTGCCACTCTTAAGTGGGCTTAAAACTCTCAATTGGTGAAGTGTTCCAATTCAAATAACCCAACCATCACCCACAGGTATTCAGGCAGTTATATCACATAAGCAAATAGCCTCATGGTAAGCATGCTATCATGGCAGTCACTCACACGCATGCAAGTATGCTAAAGCATAAATACTTACCAAGTACTCCAAGCTAAAGAAAGAAGCTAATTAGAAATCATGCATGAATCCTAACTATGCTGAAATGCCTAATGCAACACATGCAAAAATGCAACTAAGATAGGCTCGACTATTCTAAAATGGCATATGAAAGGCAACAACTGATACACGTATTCAACTCGGAATTGAAATACAATGCAGTTAGATTGATGCGCCGAGCCCGGTGCATGCAAGACAGATAAATGGATGCAAACATGCGAGCATAAGTATGCAAATTGAAACATGCCCTAAAATTAACCATCATAAGCTGGTAAATAAAAGGGAGAAAGACATGGGGTTGGAAGGCATACATGCACACTTATTACAACATTGCCCTTCTTGAAGGGTCCGAATAAATAATACACAACTGAATGAATAACAAATTACAGCTAATTATTACACAACCCTAGTTAATTAACAAATTAACTAAAATAAATAAGCTAGCATACAAAACATATGAAATGGACTGCCTCAGCTCGGTCTTGAATGATAAGGAATGCATGCATGCACGAGTCGCCTTGCCAGAAAATCCATCGCGATGCCACGATTTGCCTCTGTTTGCAACTGGTCCCAGAACACTGTACAAAACTCCAGAAGGCTGAAACTCCACCATGCTGTGGGGATACTACCGACCCGTTTTTGCTGCTGGCTTCTGGTTTGTTGCAACAGAGAGCAAGAAAGGGGCATGGCAAAGTATTTTCAACATATGTGTGCATGACCACTCTCCCCGTCATTGCATAAGCTCTAGGGAGTGTAGTCCTCGATCCTCTTCCCACCAATCACGCATCTCGATGCATGATGGCCGAGGAGTCGGATTGCACAACTCGATCTAAAATGAATGCACATATAAACACAACAAGGCCTAAACTCCATCATGGGTAATCCGGCGTGTCGGCGATCGAGAATTGAGGCATGTTTCGTCACTTGGAGTACAAAACGTCCCTCGTTTCCCGTGTTTAAACCCTATTCCAAACATAATGCAATATACATGGCATGCATGAATGCAGTTCTAACATGCAACCTAAACATAATGCCACTAAATGATGTAGACATGCAAATGATGATATGCAAACATGCTACTAGCATACACAATGCTATGAAATAATCAATGGCATACTCAATGCACATGAAAACTATATGGCATACGCAATGCACACATGGAGACTAACAATGAAATGATGAAGGCATACACAATGCAATGATCGATCATGCAACAACATGGACTAAATGGCATATCCAATGCAAGATGGACTTAAACTAAAATGAGTGGGCCTCAGCCACACTTAAATCAGTGGCCATACATGACGAAATTATTCAATCAAAACACATGCAAATATGCACAAATTCAAGGGACCAAACCTAAGGCACTAAATGCAACTCTACCAAAGCATGACAAGGGATGAAATATGGAATATAACCACACATTTTCCAGCTCTGAAATGACATGCAAGATGGTCCTGAATCATGTAAACACCTCACACAATGCATGCTAGATGGCCCGGATACCGAAACTACTGAAGTGCATTACACTAGAGGTACACAAAGCAATGCTCAAATGACCCAACTAGCCCCAAACAGTCCCTATGCAGGTCCAAGACAATGGGAAAATGGTCTAAAATGATGGGTCAAAATGCATAGAAATGAAGCTCATGTAATGGTCCATAAATGAGGTATTCATGCACAACTCTCAAACACGTTTAAAGAATGGAAAACATGGGAATATGGAACAAGTATAAGCTCTGAAATGACATACTCAATGGCCCCAAAACATGAAAACACCTCAGTATAAGCATGCAATAGGCTTCAAAACTCAAGGCTAGGCAAGGGTATTACACTACAACCATGCATAGCAAGCATCATTCGACCATGAGGCATAAAAATAGAGCTAAGGCAGTCCAAAACATGCACAAAATCAGTTTAAGGCATGGCCAAAAAGTGCTAGAATCAAAGACCAAAATAGTATGCAAAACAAGCTAGTGAAGAGGGTTTACACTACAAGTATAAGAAGCATTCAAGAGGTCACTATCTGACACTCAGCCAGCACTCTCAAAGACGGAACTTCAATCTCGATAGGTAGAACGACCTCCATCCCATAAACCAATGAGTATGGAGTCGTTCCAGTAGAAGTTCTTATCGGAGTCCGGTAGCCCCACAGAGCAAATGACAGCGTATCTGGCCAGTCCCAGTAGGTTTCCACCATTTTCTGCAAAATGTGTTTGATGTTCTTGTTGGCAGCCTCGACTGCTCCATTGGTTTGTGGCCGATAGGTGGATGACTTATGAAAAGCCACATTGTATTTTTCCAAAAAATCAATCACTTCCTTCTTGAAGTGGGAATCGTTATCTGAAATAATCTTGTTTGGGACCCCGTAGCGACAGATAATATTGTTCTGGATGAACTTTGCAACGTGCGAAGCCTTCAATACCGCATAAGATTGGGCCTCGACCCACTTCGTGAAATAATCTATCGCGACCAGAATGAACTCATGCCCATTAGACCCCTTCGGAGTGACGGCCCTGATCACATCGATTCCCCAAACTGAAAATGGCCATGGCGAAGTCATATTGTACAGCTTCGACGGCGGGATGTTCATGTGGTTCGCATGGATCTGACATTTGTGGCATCGCCAAACAAAGCTGATACAATCCTCCTCCATGGTGGACCAGTAGTAACCCTGTTTGAGGATCTTCCGAGCTAACATTACCTCGTTCTTATGCGCTCCACACTCTCCTCCATGGATGGCCTCCATTAAGCACTTCGATTCTTCGGCATCAACGCACAACTTATGCATTCCCCGATGACCTCTCTTGTACAATTTACCCCCGCAGATGATGAACTGAACGGCCATTCTTCAGATTGCCCTTTTATCCTTGGCATTTGCCCCTGGTGGATACGCCTCTTTTTCCAAGAAGTTCCAGACATCGTAGTACTAGGGGTTCTCATCTTGAACCTCATCTATAGCAGCAATCGACTCGTAGGCTAGCGCAAATTTCTGGTCATTGATGATCGGACGCATCCGGACTCTGAAAGGGATGTCTATCATGGAAGATAGAGTTAGTAGTGAATCTGCAAACCTGTTGTTCTCTCTTAACAGATGAGCAAAGTTTAGTTTCTTAAAGAGAGGAATTAACAAGTCCAAGGTCTGATGATACATTATCATCTTTTCTTCTTTGACTTTCCAATCTCCTTTCGCTTGAGATACAACAAGGTTCGAGTCCCAGATGACGTCCAACCATTTTGCCCCTAGTTCTAGGGCTGCTTCTAAACCAGCAATGCATGCTTCATATTCTGCTTCATTATTCGAGACTTTGAACCGGAGTTTGAAGGCTAGAGGGATACAGGAATTGTCAGGTGCTATTAGCAACACTCCTACCCCATACCCGTATTGGTTTGACACTCCGTCAAAGTACATCGTCCAAGTTTCTTCTTCGATATGCAAAATGGCCTCATCTGGGAATAAGTACTCAACTGCTTCACTTCTTCCACTGGATGATCGGCTAAGAACTCTGCTACCGCTCTTCCCTTGACTGACTTGCGCGTCACATATTTCAAATCGAATTCGGAAAGCAACAGCAACCAACGAGCTAGCCTACCCATAAGTGCTGGTTTCTTGAAGAGATATTTGATGGGATCTAATCTTAAAACCAACATTATAGAGTGAGCTAACAGGTAGTGCCGCAGCTTCCTGGTAGCCCATGCCAAGGCTAAGCAAGCCTTTTCCAACGTTGTGTAGCGGGGTTCATACTCCAGCATCTTCATGCTCAGAGAGTAGATAGCCCTCTCCACCTTGTCCTCAAACTCTTGTGCGAGCATGCAACCTATTGTAGTCTCAGTTACTGAAAGATACAAAATCAAAGGTTTCCCCGGCTCGGGCAGTGACAACACGGGTGGGTTCTGTAAGTATTCCTTGATCTGTTCAAAAGCAGCTTGGCATCAGCCGTCCCATTGGAACTTCTATCCTTTCTTCAGGAGACCAAAAAGTGGTTCACAAGTCAAGGTTAATTTTGAGATAAACCGTCTTATGAATTGCACTTTACCCAGAAAGCCTCGCACCTCCTTTTCAGTCCTTGGTGGTGGCATTTCTAAGATGGCCTTGATTTTGGAAGGGTCGACTTTGATCCCTCTCTGTGTAATTAGAAACCCCAGCATTTTTCCTGCTGTAACACCGAACGTACACTTCTGAGGATTCAACCGCAACCGAAATTCTCTGATCCTTTGGAAGAACTTTTGCAAGGCGGTGTAGTGGCCCTCTCTTTCTTTGGACTTGACAATCATGTCGTCCACATACACCTCAACCTCTTTGTGGATCATGTCGTGCAATATTGTTGTCGCGGCCCGTTGATATGCAGCTCCAGCGTTCTTCAACCCAAATGGCATCACCCAGTAACAGTAAGTCCCCCACGGGGTCGTGAAAGCAGTCTTCTCCTGGTCTTCAGGTGCCATCACTATCTGATTATAGCCCGAGATTCCATCCATGAACGAAAGCAAAGCATGCCCCGCTGTGAAGTCCACTAACTCATCAATATGCGGAAAGGGAAAGTCGTCCTTCGGATTGGCTCTGTTCAAATCCCTGAAATCCACGCATACCCGGATCCTGCCATCCTTCTTCGGCACCGAAATAATGTTGGCCAACCAAGTTGTGTATTCGGATACCAGCAGGAACCCTGCATCAATTTGCTTGGTGATTTCTTCTTTAATCTTGAGGGCCCAGTCCGGAGGGATCCTTCTGAGTTTCTGTTTAACGGGTCAGGCCTCTGGGTCAAGAGGGATCCGGTGCTGTACAATCTCAGGATCGATTTCAGGCATGTCTTTGTAGGACCACGTGAAAATATCTTTGAAATCTTTTAATAAAGCGACTAAGCGCTCGCATTCCTCCGGAGACAACGTGGACCCGATCTCGGCTAGCCGCGAGTCCTCCTCAGTACCAATATTAATAGTAGTGATTTCATCAACTAAAGGATTAACAAATCTTTCCTGCTCTTGATCAATTAAGCGTTGCAAAACCGGGGGAATTTCTTCTCCGTTGTTTTCATCAAAAATTTGAAAGCCCTGATTAATACAATAAATCAAGGGCACAGAAAAGTACTTAGAAACCACATCCATTCCATTCTCATTAAGCATTTCCAAATCGTCCGATTCTTCTGTTACAACAGACTCAAAAGAGAAAGAAAAAGACGACCTAGACAGGACTGTGGCATCTGGGTTATCACCCCCAGGAATACCGGACTCAGACTCAGACGAGCTGGAACCTGATTCCGATTCCATAGACTCGGTGGAATCAGATTCCAGCTCACTACCTGACCTAGTGCTGCTTGACAAAAATCCCTCCTCGTACTACCAGATGAGAGAGGGTGCGATGGATGCACCCAAAATACTTACAGGTAGGCTCGCAGCCATTTCATTCCTAATCATGGACACCGAGAAGTTATCCCCCAAGCACTTCTGTACGATCGGAGGATCTTAAAGTAGACAAGCCAGTGCTACCCCCATTTCAATTTTAGCGCTCTCGGAATCCACATTTTTACACTGCTCAACCTCTGCTGATGGGTCTGTCTGCTCCTCGACAACATCATCCCTGGATAACTACAGGTCGAAGACGATCTCAAAACCTGGCACGCGTTTCCTCTCCGCATTCAACCATGGCTCTGGGAAGCCGTAGAACGGAAAATCCTCCCTCTCCCAGACGAAGCGTCCGTTTAGGGTACCCTGAATGGGTTGGTGCATTAACTCATATGGCTTCCCTGCCTGCTTTGCTCTAGCTCTTCCAGCCATTTCCTTGCCTTTCCTCACCCAGTCCTCTTTGGTGGGCAGATAACCCAAGCCAAAGGTATGCGGGTTGTGCGGCACTTCGGCCGATACTGCGATGCCTTTCCGGCCACTCTTTCCCAATCCCATCCTGGGGATGTGTTGAAGCTTGTTCATGAGGTATATTGATTGTGCGCTGACATACACCCCCTCATCAGCAGCCAAGATGTTTTGCACGACTCGAGTCTCAGCCAGAGTAAACCCCGATAAGAACACATCCTCCGTGCTGTGCTCGATTTCCAAGACTGGTGTAGACACCTCCGGCGGTGGATGGATTGATGAATTTCCAAAAACTATAGATACCCCCTTCCCATGAGGGTATTTCAACATCTGGTGCAAGGTGGAAGAAACTGCCTTTACCTGGTGCAACCACGGTCGCCCCAAAAGTAGGTTAAAGGTTGCGGGAACGTCCAAGACATGGAAATCGATCTCATGTTGTCCTGGACCAACCTGGGTCTGAATTTTGATAGTCTCCATCACCTCCCTGTGTAGACACCCCATTTTTGACCGTCCTCAAGACTTGGACGTCACCGTTTGAACACTCGGTGATTATCCATGTTTGTGTTCGTTTGGAGTTCCCGGAGGTCTCGGCTCGCGCGCCTTGCCTCAGGATCCCCGAACTCGACCGTTTAGTGTCTGGTTTTGCACCAAACACTTGCATCTTGCCTTTGAGAGGCAGGGTGGGGCTTGTAGACCATCCCCACCCACCACCGGCAGTGGCTAGATGCCACCGGCTGGTTTTTGCTGCCACCGGCAATATAGTTTGCCGGCCGGCACTCTTTGTTGCCGGTCAGCACTATTTGTTGCCGACCGGCACTTTTTTTGGCCAAGATGGCATTTTTGGCCGGCCGATTGCTGTTCATCTGCTTTTGCAGATATTTTTAGACAGCTGTATTGCTTTTGCTCCCCTCCATACACGTGTATGGAGGGATCTCCCTCTGGCAAAGGTTGTCTTGTAAGCTTTACAAGAGACATATAGAGAGGAGCTCTCTCTAAGGCAAAAAAAAAGCTTTTAGACATTTTTGAGAGAGGAAAATACAGACCAAGCTCTGGTTTTTCTAGGGTTAGGGTTAGATATACACATTCTATCTCTCTTTCCCTCTCATTTTGTTCACTAGGTGTTTTGTGTCTCACTATTGCACACAAACACCTAGTGTTTCACCTTCCTCTTGAAACTAGGGTTCTAAGGGTTTGTTCTTGAGTTTCTTGACTGGTTTGGAGCCAAAGGAGGCCATTGGAGCACCATTGTTGAAGAGGACTACAAGGGTAAGAAACTAGTCCCTTTTTCCCCCATTTTTGCATTGATTTTCCACCAGTCTTAGAGATGTTTTTGTGATTATTGTATAACATAAAAAAGTTCTTTTTTTAAGCCCTCTTTATTGTTTATTAAGAGTGTTTTGTTGTTTGAGGGTTGTTGATCACCCTTAGGCCTCAAAAGGCCTCATTTTAGGCCATTTTGTGCTAGCTCCGGGATTTTGGTGTTGGGGTCTCTTCACCACTAAAATCTTGAGGGATTTCAGTGGTGAAGATGATGCCTTGAAGTCCCAAGAAGGAGAGGGCCACCCCCTCTCCTTGTTGTCCTTGAAAAGGGCATATTTTGGCCTCTTAAGGAAGCCTATGCTTGAGTGTGTGTTGAGCATGTTTGGTTTGTTTTTCATGCTTATATATCCATAATATAACATGATTTCAAGTTGGTTTTGGAACTCCATGCATGTTTAGCATAGTTGCCATGTAATGCCTTGTTTATGCCTTGATGTGCCTTAGGTTGTTAGCCTTTGTTGGAGCACGTTTTAGGCTTAGTCTTGTGAAGATTTTGTGCATATCTTGCCATGTTTTAGCTCTGTCCATAGTCGTTTGGGTTGATCTTTGCATGCTTGATATAGCTCCTTTGTATTTGGGCTTGTTAGCCTTGAGTATGTGCATGTGTAGCATGCCATCTTTGCATTGTTTTGGTGATTTGGGATCATTCTACATGCCATTTCAGTCCCATTTCCATGCTTGTTTGATTGCCTTGCATGCCTCTTTAATGCTTTGGAAGCATGTGTTGCAATGCTCCATGTTTTGGCCATGGTGTATGCCTTTGTATTTGGGCCATTTAGATGCCATCTAAAGAGCCCTTTAGCCTTGATTTAACGTGCTATAAACCTGTCTTTGGTTGCTTAATGCATGCCTTGTTTGGTCGTGTTAAGTATAGCTCAATGCCACTTTGGTTTACTTTGAACACCTAGGCCATTTGTTGCATGCTTGAATTGATTTATAACTTGATTTGGCATCATTTTATGACATGATTTCAATGCTTATGTTGCATGCTAATTGTCCATGATTCCCCCTTTCAAGTGTGCTTGAATGTTGTTTGATTTATGCTCAAGTGTTGGTCCTTATGCGCATGTGTGTGTGTATGCCATTTAGTCCTCACTTTTTAGCACTATGGCCACTGTTTTAGGTCTATTTTAGAGCTGCCTAATTCATGTATAAGTCCATCTTTCCATTTATTTGCATTACCATATGTATGCTTGTATGCTTGCATAAGTGCTTTGCCATGCCATGTTGCATCCTTAGCTTGTATGCCTAGGTTGCATTGCATCTTGCATGCATTCCTTGTCCCTTGACTTGGGTGATAGGGATTGGGAGTTTTGTTTGTTTGGTTTGCATACATTTGAGATCAAAGTTGCATACTTGGTTCTTTGGGCCATCATGCATGGAAATGCGTGATTGGTGGTCCGAGAACCGAGGCACATGTCCCTTTGAGTCATCACAATGATAAGGGACATGCTTGGTGCATACATGCCTTGAATTGTGTTGCCATGCTTTGTTTTGCCCTCTGTTGCTGTGAGTTGCAGGTTCTGCAGGAATACTCTGCCGACCGGCAGTGTAATGTGCCGACCGGCACCATTTTCTCTGCCGACAGATTCAATTTTGTGTCGATGGCCACACCACACTGCCGGTGGCAATTCCAATCAGCCGGTGGTGATCCTCTCCGTCCAAGGGATCAGTCCTGAGGCTTTGACAGCCTCCAGAGGAGGAAAGGAAGGAAAACAGAGGCAGCCCATGCATGGTGGCGCGCTTCCCGAGGCATTTTCCTGTTTTAATTAGTCTATTTAATTTGTTAATTAAATTAGGCAATTTGTAATATTAATTAGCTTGCGTAGTTAATTAATTTGTAATATTTATTCGGTCCCTCCGAGTGAGGGTAAATCGGTAATAAGTGTGCGTGGGTGGTGTGTATGTCTTCCAACCTCACTTCTTTCTTCCCTTTTACTTACCCGCTTTAATGGTTAGTATTAGGGCACGTTTAATTTAGCATACCCTATGCTATGCATGTGTGCATCCATGCATTTGTATTGCATGCATTAGGCTCGGTACATCACGCTAACTGCATCAATACTTCAATTCCCAAACTGAATACGTGATAATTGTGCATTTTCACATGACATGTTTAGGATAGCCGAGCCTATTCTAGTAACATTTTGTATGCAATGCATTAGGCACTTCACATGGACTTGGATCATGCATGTTTGCTAACAAGTTCTTTGTTTTGGCACGGAGTACTATGTAAGTATTTCCGCTTTAGCATATCACATGAGTGTGAATATTGCCATGACAGCATGCTTAACATGTGGCTAGATGCTTATGTGTTAAACTGTTTTGAATGCCTGTGGGTGAAGGTTGGATTGTTTGAGTTGGAAAAACTCGTTGAAATCCGTATTTTAGCGTACTTGCGAGTAGCAAATTCCAAAGCATTTTCAAACCGAATGGATATGCAATGTTTATTTCCAAATTAGGCAATCTAGTCTATACTTGTTTGCTGTGCACATAACATAGTAATTCTAGGCTAATAATTGGTTTAAGAACACATAAAGTTTTCAAAAACGGATATCACGGTTAGTAGAGGCCGTTCTTCGGACCGGGCGAAAGGGGGTGCTCATAGCTGACCTTCCCCGATTGTACCCAAGCTCCCGAGCCGAGACAACTCCGGTGATGACGGACATGTGGCCTTCGGCACCGAGTCAGGGTTTCCTAAATTTCCCCATTTTAAAAATATTTAGGTGGCGACTCTGTATCTGGCAAAGCAGTCCATGTTTGGCACTACTTTTTCAAAAATCTGTTTCTCAAAACGATTTGTCAGATTTGGACTCTTTGGTTCAGATTAAGAACCGTGACACAAATCGAGTCCGAACTGTAGCAGCGAGGTCCCCCCCCCCCCCCGCGGGCTTGTTACAGTTTCTGGCGACTCTGTTGGGGATTTTAGAGAGCTTGACTCAAACTCATGATATCCTGTTTTGATCTCATTTATGTTTTTCTTTGCATTGCATGTGCATTGGTGCGCCTAGGAACACGGTGTTTGCCATCTGCCATTCCTGAACGGTTTGCCAGAGGCTTGTCTTGTCAAGGCATGTCCATAAGGCTGACCGGCTATGGGCTCTGACAGTATGGGAACACAAACCCCGGTTTTACCGGGGCACCCCTTTTGACCATTCGACCTAGTGCATATTCGGATCCATAGTGACCATTCCAAATTAGGACAGGTTGCTTACCCGATGCTAAGTTGTTTGAAACCGCTGTGTGCGTAGTGAAACCCTAGCTCCTGACAAAATAGGACAGGGAAACCCTACCCCAACATAGGGGTGTTTTGTTCTCTTTACTTGCTATGTGCTTTTAGAGTGTTGCTCTACAGGAACGCACATGTCAGTTTGCAAGTTTGAGTATCAAACCTGGGGACACCAGTATCAGTATCCGTTGTGAGAATCAGTTATCCGCGGGTATCAGATTCAGTATTTTGGGAACAGAAATCTGGGAACAGTGATCAGTAGTAGGGTACAGTTGTTTGGCTACACCCGTGTTTGATCAGTTTGGGCTGAAATGCTGTCTGTTTTTCTTTCAGTTCAGAGAGTTGCAGAGTTGATACAGAACAGCCAGTGTCTCCCCTTTGCTGAGGGAAGATTTATGGCGACACAAAGTTCAGAAGAAATTGTGGTTATGACGGCTGCATTGGAGCAGGGAACCGCTCCGCAGAGTGAGGCCAACATCAGCATGTCACACCCGCCCAGGATGCCCGTTGTGCACCCAATTTGGGCTCCCCAGTTATACCAGGCTCGTGAGCCCACCACCTTTGAATTGATGGGAATGATAGGTGACCTCCAAAGGTCTGTGGCAGACCTCGCCTATGGAATATCGGCTTCACCGCCAGCGGCGCCGTATGCCGGGAATTTTGTACCACAGGAGCCCCCGCTACTGGGGCGGATCGTAATAGAGCTTAGCCAGCTAGAGGTGGCTTCCGGCTATAGCCACGACATGCCAGCACCAACCCAGACCCTTGATCAGGCTGAGGCCAGGGGAAAGGACAAGGCAAAGGTAGACGCCGACCCTATTGAACAACTGCTGTGGGCAGTCGAGGCTCCGAAAGTCAGAGGGATGAACAAGCAACAAACGTCAACAATAGTGACCAAAGCTGTGGATGATGCTTTCCCCGCTCCGATCAAGGGCAGTTCAAGCCAGACAGAAAACCGGGATGGGCCCCGTCATGCCCAGACAATTCTTGTAGTTCCCAACCCTGCACCGGGGAAGGTTCAAAAAGCCAAGGCAGCGCCAGCTGATCCTTTTGCCAGCGCATCTGGCAAGAATCCTCAAACTGCAAAGTACCTGCCCCGAGGACGCAGGGTCTTTCACGACCTCCACATGCCTTTGTCTAGGGCATTGCTGATATTGGCGAAGAATGGGCATCTTAAGCCTTTGGAGCCTCGGCCACTCCCGAAGAATCTCCCCGCCACTCATGATGCTACCTTGTACTGCGCGTACCATCAACAGTCCGGTCACAGTACCGATGGATGTTCCCGCCTTCGTCATGAAGTGCAGGATTTGATTGATAACAAGGTTATCCTACCACCTACCTCAGGCAAGCCCGTCACCACTCAGTTGTTGGATTTCGAGGGCTCAGATACTGCGAGTATGTAAAGTGGACCGCCTGCGGGCAACATTTGGTGTATTTTTGAAGCGTCTGGCACGCATTTTTGAGCATCGATGAAACCGAGTTTTGTAAATTCTGTCTTGGATATCGAGTCAGTCTTTTGTTTTGAGTCTATCTCTTTGTCTTGAGTCAGTCTTTTTTGCTTAAGGGTCTGTCGGGTTGTATCGAGTCAGTCCCCGTTGTATATAATACCAGGTGATTCTGGGGTTGTTGTCCCGAACACCGTTTTGTTTTGTAATTATCTTTTTTTTTTGTTTTTTGTTTTGAGTCTGTTTCTGCCGAGGGGCCAGTTGCACCAACAAAGCCGAATGAAACAAGCTGTTGCTATCTCAAACTTCATGCTTGCTTTCAGCATAAGTGCCAGAGAATTTAATTAGGCTGACAGTACATCTTGCCTGCTCTCCTGCGCGCCAAACTCATTGCATTAACCTAAGTTTTTCAAAAAAAAAAATAAAGTTTTGAACACTGCGGTGATAAATACGAAGAGGAAGGAATTCCTCGGGTTTTGTAAAATTTTGATCATTTTGAGAGAAAGAGAGGCGTGCTAAGCCTTTTTATGAACAAAGCCATGCTTGTCGGCGTGAGTACTGAGGAGGATCCTGGCCTGGTCCAGATTGGTTCCACACTATCTTCGGCGCGAGCGATTTGTCGCTTTCTTAAAAACTTTCAAAAGCAAATGTTTTACGCGGCCCTGCGAAGACCTGTGTGGAATCACTCTTGAGATTGCGCAGCCTAGGATCGCTCTCAGCCTCAAGATTCAACCTATTTGTTTTCCGAATCTGAACCCGTTCAGAATGTTCAGAAAGTTCAACCGACAAACGCCATGGAGGTCCGTGTGGCCAGTTTCGAAACAGCCCTCGAGCAAGAGGCACCAAAGCCGAATCAGAAGGAGTAGATCTCGTCGGAAGAAGCTCGTAGAGCAACCGGGATGGATTCTCCGCAAATTAGTGCAACAGCCGTTCTCCTAGACACAGAGGGGCTTCAATTTCAGGAACCATTTGGCATGGACTTGCTACACTTTTACCCTTGAGAGGCTCGCTGGGCCGAAAACCCGGAAGGGCGGCCCAGGCAAAAGTTAGAGCAAGAGAAAAATACAAAAAAAGAGAAAAATACAAAAAGAAATATTGAAAAAGAAAAAAGAAAAAAAAAAGCAAAAAAAAAGAAGAAAAGAAAAAGAAACGAACAAAAGAAAATGAAAAGAAGCTCGCAAGGTCGAAAACCCGCATTGGGCGCCTTGGCAAAAGTGAGAGCCTAAAAAAAAGTGAAGGTTAAAATACCCGAGTGGACCTTAACCGGAACTACGTAAGGCTTGATTCCCATGTTTGGGATACGTAGGCAACTTCATCATGAAGTCCAGCCCCCAACGCTTTCATAGCGTCTTAGTCCATGCAATGGTTTCGATTTCATCCCCAAAGTCCAGTGGCCAACACCCTTCAAGGTGATTGTGTCCATATATGTGTTGTGACCGTCTTCGTCATCTCTGTGTCTAAGAGCTCGACCACCGCCAATGAAGACTGTCTGCGGATTGCTGCGGCACCATCCCAAACAAGGGGCAACTTTCCGTTGCCACCAGCCGCCGTGAGCCGCCATTCAAACTAGGGGCAACTTTCCGTTGCCTCACACCCCCCTTCAAACCAGGGGCAATTTTCCATTACCTCCGATCCGAGGTTGCGCATCTCGAAGACTAAGTTCCATGCTTGTTTAGCATCAGCTGTTTGAAAAGTAGTTTTTGAAAATTTTTACTGAGGTTGACTATTTTCTCGAAAACTATTTCATTTTCCAAAATCGGACCATTGTCTTGGACCCAAAAAAGGAAAATTTTCAGTGCTTGCAGCCTGACTTGCACGCTTTTCAAATCAAAAATCGAACAAGTACGTTAATCCGACTCTCATTTTGATCAAAACTGTTTTAGTAGAAAGCAAAAACAAAGAATGGTTAAAATGATGAACTAGGGGCACAGTTGAGCCAGGCGTTCTGTCTTTCCCCCATCATCGACGTACTTGCCAGAAGAGCGCTCTGCCCGTCAGAAGAAATAGCCGTGAGCTAACGGTGTTGAGCATGAACCCACACCTTTCTATTTATCCATCAATCACCCCGGGGAGGGATGAAAAATGAGAGAATGAAGAATAGAGAGGTGTAAGTTGAGAGAAAAGTGAGGAATAGGGTTTTGAGAGAAAATCCGAGCTTGAGAGTCGAGTGATGTGAGAATCACAAATCAGACAGGGTGGGAAATAATACCCAGATTGAACTGGCTCCTCGTGGTCCGAGGTCCCCCATCTTCGCTAACGCGTCTGTATGTCGTGTCTTTGGTTTTGTTTACCTCAACCCTTATTTTTGGTCTTTTCGAGTGTGTCTCGTTGTGTTTAGGTCGTGCACCTATATTTGAGTCCTCCCCGCTGTGTTCACTTGTAGGCTCGATATCCCGGTTTGAAAAACCCTCATTCGATTTCAAAAATCATCTATGCTCAGAATGCTGTGCCATTCTCTACATTTGAATGTGTTTTAACTTCAACCGGTTCCACCTTTGAGGCCGTCTTGTCAGATTGGGCTGTTTGTTCAGAAATTGCCGTGTGCAGAATGAACTGAATGCTGTGTTATGGGCTGTGTGCAGATTAATCCCCAGTAGAGCACGGGCTGTGTGTCCAGAATCAGGCAGTGGGCTGTTTGGGTTATTTTTCTGTTGGCTGTTTTAGTTATCTGATTATTACAGAGCAAGTGTTCAATTTTCAGACAACCAATCAGTTCCATTTGCATTGAGGTGTAACATGATGAGATGCGATGCAATGCATGAAATGCGTAAATGTAAACACTTTTTCAGATAAAAAGTCCGTTTCATTTCATTATCTTTTCAAATGTACAAGTTTTGGAAACAAAATTTGTCTGCGGCAGTACAAGGTAATCTATCTACCAACAAAAAGAAAAGTACAAGAAAGAAGAAAGATAGCAAAAATCTGCATCCATGTCAAGCAACTCCCAAGGGCCGTCAGTCCGTCCTGGTCCTCTTCCTGGACGAGGGTCCAGGAGCATCATCAGCATCGTCGTCAGAGCCCGAGCTAGAACCGTCTCCGATCTCCTCCTCCGATGACCCTGCCTCCGCCTCTGACTCCTCGTCGTCGTCATCGTCCGGGACTGGAGTTCGCGAGCTACTCCCGACGTGAGTACGCCCTTCCCTGGTACGGGGAAATATCCTGCCCTCTTCATCTCTCCTCCAGGCAGGGACAGCAGGTCTAACTGGAGCACCTCCTGCCATGGGAATCTGGAAAGGAGGCTGAAAAGTTCACGAAAAGGGAAATGCATCAGTATACTGTAGACAGTTTATCAGTGCAGAATGCAATGTCGAGTACAGTGTATGAATGCCGTGAGCAGTTTATCAGTGCAGAATGCAATGCAGAATACAGTGTATGAATGCCGTGAGCAGTTTATCAGTGCAGAATGCAGTGTGTGAGTACAGTGTAAGAATGCCGTGAGTAGTTTATCAGTACAGAGTACGATGCAGAATGCAGTGTATGCAGTGTTCAGATACTGTGAGATCAGTGTATCAGGTGTTGTGCCGTGCATTAGATTATGTAAAGCAGTGTATGAATGGTTTCAGGCCAGTGTTAGAAGGACATACCGGTATGCTGTAGACGGCTAGGAGGTCAAATGTCCGCTGGAGCATCCCCATCATCGAGGCATTCATCGCCAACGACTGACGGGTGTACTCAGAAGAAGCCTGCAAAAGTATCAGATGCATCGATATTCTGTGGAATATCAAGTAAACTGAAATGAATAACTGTACAAAATGCAGTAGAACATACCGGCGGTAAGTCGGGGACATCAATGAACTCATGACCAGCCGGTGGAGGGGCGAAGGGGATCTGATAGGTCGACCCACCATGCCCCTGGAAAGTCAGTACGGCGGGCAGGGCAGGCCAGCCAACTCCCCGTCCTCCCTGCACTCCACCCCTACCACGGACCCGGGCCCTCCTCGAAGATCCAGCCCCTGCTCCCGCTCCGGCCCCAGCCGCCGATGCTACAGGCCTGGCTCCCTCTGCTCGACGACCACTCAGGGGGCGCATCAGGTACGTCGGCACGTACTCCTGATAGTCTCCAGTGCCTCGGAAGCCGGCCTCCTCCCAGCCGATGGAGTAATCATCCAGCTGCTCAGTGGTCAGCCCCTCGGTCTCCCTCATCTCTGCAGGAGGGTGAGCCGGGACTATCTGCTCAGGTAACTCGCGGGTCTGGCGTAGAAAACGCTCCCCCAGGTACCAAGCCCGACAGACCGGGCCCTCTAGCAAGATCCGAAAACGCGAGGTCTCCTCAGCACCAGGGAACCGACCCCGCATCGCCGACGGCAAGGAGGCCCATGGCCGCCATGTGATCTGAAAGTGACGGACAGTTTGTTATCTACTGTTATTGAAACATGCAGTGGGAAAGCGAAGCTAAATGAACTTAAAGTAAAGCATACCTCGGCCGGGGTGGTGGTGTCAAAATATCGGCGGAAGAAGCCGAATGTCTCTCGTGGTCGCCGGGTGCATCTCCCGTCGAAGCAACTCGAGAACGGGACAGCCGGAGGAGGCTCCGCGACTGGCACGGGGGCAAGCCTAGGGAAGTAGGCGTAAACCCACAGCTGCAAAACAGATGTCAGTATGACCATCAGATAAAGCAGGATATACAGAACGAAGCAGAAAGCGCAGAGCCGTGTGTTGTGTTTTGTATTGTGTGCAGTGTACAGTGTGAGGAGTGTACAGTTAGTGTAAAGCAGAATGCATGTGTGTGCCGTGTGTACAGTATACAGTAAGTGTAAAGCAGACCGCAGTGTGTGCAGTGTACAGAGTACAGAAAGTACGAGACAGAAGTGAAAAAGCGGAGAAGAAATGTACCACCCAAGCCCGCCAGTAGCCTCCAAGCAGCTGGCCGCTGCCACGAGAAGCCGAGCTCATATATCCGTACAGGGTGGCTGTAGACACCCCATTTTTGACCGTCCTCAAGACTTGGACGTCACCGTTTGAACACTCGGTGATTATCCTTGTTTGTGTTCGTTTGGAGTTCCCGGAGGCCTCGGCTCGCGCGCCTTGCCTCAGGATCCCCGAACTCGACTGTTTGGTGTCTGGTTTTGCACCAAACACTTTCATCTTGCCTTTGAGAGGCAGGGTGGGGCTTGTAGACCATCCCCACCCACCACCGGCAGTGGCTAGATGCCACCGGCTGGTTTTTGCTGCCGCCGGCAATATAGTTTGCCGGCCGGCACTCTTTGTTGCCGGTCAGCACTACTTGTTGCCGACCGGCACTCTTTTTGGCCAAGATGGCATTTTTGGCCGGCCGATTGCTGTTCATCTGCTTTTGCAGATATTTTTAGACAGCTGTATTGCTTTTGCTCCCCTCCATACACGTGTATGGAGGGATCTCCCTCTTGCAAAGCTTGTCTTGGAAGCTTTACAAGAGGCATATAGAGAGAAGCTCTCTCTAAGGCAAAGAGAGGGCTTTTAGACATTTTTGAGAGAGAAAAATACAGACCAAGCTCTGGTTTTTCTAGGGTTAGGGTTAGATATACACAACCTATCTCTCTTTCCCTCTTATTTGTACACTAGGTGTTTTGTGTCTCACTATTGCACACAAACACCTAGTGTTTCACCTTCCTCTTGGAGCTGAGGTTCTAAAGAGTGTGTTTTGAAGTTTTGGTGTTGGATTCAAGCTCAAGGAGGCCATTGGAGCACCATTTGTGAAGAGGTCTTCAAGGGTGAGATTCTAGTCCCTTTTTCCCCCATTTTTGCATTGATTTTCTACTAGTCTTAGAGCTGTTTTTGTGATTATTGTATAACATAAAAAGTTCTGTTTTTAGGCCCTCTTTATTGTTTATTAAGAGTGTTTTGTTGTTTGAGGGGTGTTGACCACCCTTAGGCCTCAAAAGGCCTCATTTTGAGCCATTTTGTATTAGCTCCGGGATTTTGGTATTGAGGTCTCTTCACCACTGAAATCTTGAGGGATTTCAGTGGTGAAGACGATGCCTTGAAGTCCCAAGAAGGAGAGGGCCACCCCCTCTCCTTGTTGTCCTTGAAAAGGGCATATTTTGGCCTCCTAAGGAAGCCTATGCTTGAGTGTGTGTTGAGCATGTTTGGTTTGTTTTTCATGCTTATATATCCATAATATAACATGATTTCAAGTTGGTTTTGGAACTTCATGCATGCTTAGCATAGTTGCCACGTAATGCCTTATTTGTGCCTTAACATGTTCTAGGTTGTTAGCCTTTGTTGGAGCATGTTTTAGGCTTGCATTTGTGAAGATTTTGTGCATATCTTGCCATGTTTTAGCTCTGTCCATAGTCATTTGGGTTGATTTTGGCATGCTTGATATAGCTCTTTTGTATTTGGGCTTGTTGGCCTTGAGTATGTGCATGTGTAACATGCCATCTTTGCATTGTTTTGATGATTTGGAATCATCCTACATGCTATTTCAGTCCCATTTCCATGCTCGTTTGATTGCCTTGCATGCCTCTTTAGTGCTTTGAAAGCATGTGTTGCAATGCTCCATGTTTTGGCCATGGTGTATGCCTTTGTATTTGGGCCATTTAGATGCCATCTAAAGAGTCCTTTAGTCTTGTTTTAACATGTTATAAACCTGTTTTTGGTCGCTTAATGCATGCCTTGTTTGGTCTTGTTAAGTGTAGCTCAATGCCACTTTGGTTTACTTTGAACACTTAGGCCATTTGTTGCATGCTTGACTTGATTTATAACTTCATTTGGCATCATTTTATAACATGATTTTAGGGCTCATGTCGCATGCTAATTGTCCATGTTTCCTCCTTTCAAGTGTGCTTGAATGTTGTTTGATTTGTGCTTAAGTGTTGGTCCTTATGTGCATGTGTGTGTGCATGCCATTTAGCTCTCACTCTTTAGCACTTTTGGCTACTGTTTTAGGCCTTTTTAGAGTTGCTTAATTCATGTATAAGTCCATCTTGCCATCCATTTGCATTGCCATATGTATGCTTGTATGCTTGCATAAGTGCCTTGCCATGTCATGTTGCATTCCTAGCTTGTATGCCTAGGTTGCATTGCATTTTGCATGCATGCCTTGCTCCTTGAATTGGTGATAGGAATTGGGCCTAATTTGTTTGATTGGTTTGCATGCATTTGAAACCAAAGTTGCATGCTTGGTTCCTTGGACCATCATGCATGGAAATGCGTGATTGGCGGTTCGAGAACCGAGACACATGTCTCTTTGAGTCATTACAATGATAAGAGACATGGTTGGTGCATACATTCTTTGAATTGTGCTGCCATGCCTTGTTTTGCCCTCTGTTGCTGTGAGTTGCAGGTTCTGCAGGAATACTCTGCCGACCGGCAGTGTAATGTGCCGACCGGCACCTTTTTCTCTGCCGACAGACCCTATTTTGTGCCGATGGCCGTACTACACTGCCGGTGGCAATCTCAATCAGCCGGTGGTGATCCTCTCTATCCAAGGGATCAGTCCTGAGGCTTTGACAGCCTCCAGTGGAGGAAAGGAAGGAAAACAGAGGCAGCTTGCGCATGGTGGCGCGCTTCCCGAGGTGTTTTCCTGCTTTAATTAATTTATTTAGTTTGTTAATTAAATTAGTTAATTTGTAATATTAATTAGCTTGCGTAGTTAATTAATTTGTAATATTTATTCGGTCCCTCCGAGCGAGGGCAAACCTGTAATAAGTGTGCGTGAGTGTGTGTATGTCTTCCAACCTCACGTCTTTCTTCCCTTTTATTTACCTGCTTATGATGGTAGATTAGGGCACGTTTAATTTAGCATACCTTATGCTATGCATGTGTGTATCCATGCATTTGTATTGCATGCATTAGGCTCGGTACATCACGCTAATTGCATCAATGCTTCAATTCCCAAACTGAATACGTGATAATTGTGCATTTTCACATGACATGTTTAGGATAGCCGAGCCTATTCTAGTAACATTTTGTATGCGATGCATTAGGCACTTCACATGGACTTGGATCATGCATGTTTGCTAACAAGTTCTTTGTTTTGGCACGGAGTACTATGTAAGTATTCCCGCTTTAGCATATCGCATGAGTGTGAATGTTGCCATGACAGCATGTTTAACATGTGACTAGATGCTTATGTGTTATAACTGTTTGAATGCCTGTGGGTGAAGGTTGGATTGTTTGAGTTGGAAAAACTCGTTGAAATCCGTATTTTAGCCTACTTGCGAGTAGCAAATTCCAAAGCATTTTCAAACCAAACGGATATGCAATGTTTATTTCCAAATTAGGCAATCTAGTCTATACTTGTTTGCTGTGCGTATAACATAGTAATTCTAGGCTAATAAATGGAATAAGAACACATAAAGTTTTCAAATACGGATATCACGGTTAGTAGAGGCCGGTCTTCGGACCGGGCGAAAGGGGGTGCTCATAGCTGACCTTCCCCGATCGTACCCAAGCTCCCGAGCCGAGACAACTCCGGTGATGACGGACATGTGGCCTTCGGCACCGAGTCAGGGTTTCCTAAATTTCCCATTTCAAAAATATTTAGGTGGCGACTCTGTATCTGGCAAAGCAGTCCATGTTTGGCACTATTTTTTCAAAAATCTGTTTCTCAAAACGATTTGCCAGATTTGGACTCTTTGGTTCAGATTAAGAACCGTGACAAAAATCGAGTCCGAACTGTAGTAGCATGAGGCCCACGCGGGCGCTGTTACAGTTTCTGGCGACTCGGCTGGGGAATTTTAGAGGGCTTGACTCGAACTCGTGATATCCTGTTTTGATTTCGCTTATGTGTTTCTTTGCATTGCATGTGCATTGGTGCGCCTAGGAACACAGTGTTTGCCATCTGCCATTCCTGAACGGTTTGCCGGAGGCTTGTCTTGTCAAGGCATGTCCATAAGGCTGACCGGCTATGGGCTCTGACAGTATGGGAACACAAACCCCGGTTTATCCGGGGCACCCTTTTTGACCATTCGACCTAGTGCATATTCGGATCCATAGTGACCATTCCAAGCTAGGACAGGTTGCTTACCCGATGCTAAGTTGTTTGAAACCGCTGTGTGCGTAGTGAAACCCTAGTTCCTGACAAAATAGGACAGGGAAACCCTACCCCAACATAGGGGTGTTTTGTTCTCTTTACTTGCTATGTGCTTTTAGAGTGTTGCTCTACAGGGAACGCACATGTCAGTTTGCAAGTTTGAGTATCAAACCTGGGGACACCAGTATCAGTATCAGTTGTGAGAATCAGTTATCCGCGGGTATCGATTCAGTTTTCGGGAACAGTGACTTCTGGGAACAGTGATCAGCAGTAGGGTACAGTTGTTTGGCTACACCCGTGTTTGATCAGTTTGGGCTGAAATGCTGTCTGTTTTCCTTTCAAGGTTCAGAGAGTGGCAGAGTTGATAACAGCCAGTGTCTCCCCTTTGCTGAGGCAAGATTTATGGCGACACAAAGTTCAGAAGAAATTGTGGTTATGACGGCTGCATTGGAGCAGGGGACCGCTCCGCAAAGTGAAGCCACCATCAGTATGTCACACCCGCCCAGGATGCCCGTTGTGCACCCAGTCTGGGCTCCCCAGTTATACCAGGCTCGTGAGCCCACCACTTTCGAATTAATGGGGATGATAGGCGATCTCCAAAGGTCTGTGGCAGACCTCGCCTATGGAATGTCGGCTTCACCGCCAGCGGCGCCGTATGCCGGGAATTTTGTACCACAGGAGCCCCCGCTACTGGGGCGGATTGTGATAGAGCTCAGCCAACCAGAGGTGGCTTCCGGCTATAGCCACGACATGCCAACGTCAACCCCGACCCTCGATCAGGCTGAGGCCAGAGGAAAAGACAAGGCAAAGATAGATGCCGACCCCATTGAGCAACTGCTGTGGGCAGTCGAGGCTCTGAAGGCCAGAGGGATGAACAAGCAACAAACGTCTGCAATAGTAACCAAAGCTGTGGATGATGCTTTCCCCGCTCCAATCAAAGGCAGTTCAAGCCAGACAGAAAACCGGGATGGGCCCTGTCATGCCCAGACAGTTCCAGTAGTTCCCAACCCTGCACCGGGGAAGGTTCAAAAAGCCAAGGCAGCGCCAGCTGATCCTTTCGCCAGTGCATCTGGCAAGAATCCTCAAACCGCAAAGTACCTGCCCCGAGGGCGCAGGGTCTTTCACGATCTCCACATGCCTTTGTCTAGGGCATTGCTAATAATGGCGAAGAATGGGCATCTTAAGCCTTTGGAGCCCCGGCCACTCCCGAAGAATCTCCCCGCCACCCATGATGCTACCTTGTACTGCGCGTACCATCAACAGTCCGGTCACAGTACCGATGGATGTTCCTGCCTTCGTCATGAAGTGCAGGATTTGATTGATAACAAGGTTATCCTACCACCCACCTCGGGCAAGCCCGTCACCACTCAGTTGTTGGATTTCGAGGGCTCAGATACTGCGAGTATGTAAAGTAAACCGCCTGCGGGCAACATTTGGTGTATTTTTGAAGCGTTTGGCACGCATTTTTGAGCATCGGTGAAACCGAGTTTTGTAAATCTTGGCTTGGATGTCGAGTCAGTCTTTTGTTTTGAGTCTGTCTCTTTGTCTTGAGTCGGTCTTTTTTGCTTAAGGGTCTGTCTGATGGTATCGAGTCAGTCCCCGTTGTATATAATACCAGGTGATTCTGGGGTTGTTGCCTCGAACACCATTTTGTTTTGTAATTGTTATCTGTCTTTGTCTTGAGTCTGTTTCTGCCGAGGGGCCAGTTGCACCAACAGAGCCGATTGAAACAGCTGTTGCTATCTCAACTTCATGCTTGCTTTCAGCATAAGGACCAGAGAATTTGATCGGGCTGACAGTACATCTCGCCTGCTCTCCTGTGTGCCAAACTCATTGCATTAACCTAAGTTTTTCAAAAAACAAACCTCTTGAACACTGCGGTGATAAAAACGAAGAGGAAGGAATTCCTCGGGTTTTGTAAAATTTTGATCATTTTGAGAGAAAGAGAGGCGTGCTAATCCTTTCTATGAATAAAGCCATGCTTGTCGGCATGAGTACTGAGAAGGATCCTGGCTTGATCCAGATTGGTTCCACACTATCTTCGGCGCGAGCGATTTGTCACTTTCTTAAAAACTTTCAAAAGCAAATGTTTTACGCGGCCCTGGGAAGACCTGTGTGGAATCGCTCTTGAGATTGCGCAGCCTAGGATCGCTCTCAGCCTCAAGATTCAACCTATTTGTTTTCCGAGTTTGAACCCGTTCAGAATGTTCAGAAAGCTCAACGGACAAACGCCATGGAGGCCCATGTGGCCAGTTTCGAAACAGCCCTCGAGCAAGAGGCACCAAAGCCGAATCAGAAGGAGTAGATCTCGTCGGAAGAAGCTCGTAGAGCAACCGGGATGGATTCTCCGCAAATTAGTGCAACAGCCGTTCTCCTAGACACAGAGAGGCTTCAATTTCAAAAAAAAAAAAACATTTTTCATGGACTTACTACACTTTTACCCTTTGAGAGGCTCGCTGGGCCGAAAACCCAGAAGGGCGGCCCAGGCAAAAGTTAGAGCAAGAGAAAAATACAAAAAAAAGAGAAAAATACAAAAAGAAAGATTGAAAAAGAAACAAAGAAAAAAAAGCAAGAAAAGAAAAAAAAAGAAAAGAAAAAGAAAAAATGCAAAAAAAAGAGAGGAAATAGAAAATGAAAAGAAGCTCGCAAGGTCGAAAACCCGCATTGGGCGCCTTGGCAAAAATGAGAGCCAAAAAAAGTGAAGGTTAAAATACCCGAGTGGACCTTAACCGGAACTACGTAAGGCTTGATTCCCATGTTTGGGATACGTAGGCAACTTCATCATGAAGTCCAGCCCCCAACGCTTTCATAGCGTCTCAGTCCATGCAATGGTTTCGATTTCATCCCAAGGTCCAGTTGCCAACACCTTCCAAGGTGACTGTGTCCATATATGTGTTGTGACCGTCTTCGTCGTCGCTGTGTCCAAGAGCTCGACCATCGCCAATGAAGACTGTTTACAGATTGCTGCGGCACCATCCCAAACAAGGGGCAACTTTCCGTTGCCACAAGCCGTCGTGAGACGCCATTCAAACCAGGGGCAACTTTCCGTTGCCTCCCCCCCTTCAAACCAGGGGCAATTTTCCATTGCCTCCGATCCGAGGTTGCGCATCTCGAAGGGTAAGTTCTATGCTTGTTAAGCATCAGTTGTTTGAAAAATAGTTTTTGAAAATTTTTACTGAGGTTGACTATTTTCTCGAAAACTATTCTATTTTCCAAAACTGGACCATTGTCTTGGACCCAAAAGAAAATTTTCAGTGCTTGCTGCCTGACTTGCATGCTTTTCAAATCAAAAATCGAACAAGTACGTTAATCCGACTCTCGTTTTGATCAAAACCGTTTTAGTAGAAAGCAAAAACAAAGAATGGTTAAAATGATGAACTAGGGGCACAGTTGAGTTAGGCGTTCTGTCTTTCCCCCGTCACCAACGTACTTGCCAGAAGAGCACTCTGCCCGCCGGAAGAAATAGTTGTGAGCTAACGGCATCAGGCGTGAACCCGCAACTTCCTATTCATCCATTAATCACCCCGGGGAGGGATGAAAAATGAGAGATTGAAGAATAGAGAGTTGTAAGTTGAGAGAAAAATGAGGAAAAGGGTTTTGAGAAAAAAAATCGAGCTCGAGAGCCGAGTGATGTGAGAATCACAAATCAGAAAGGGTGGGAAACAATACCCAGGTTGAACTGGCTCCTCGTGGTCCGAGGTCCCCCATCTTCGCTAACGCGCCTGTATGTCGTGTCTTTTGTTTTGTATATCTCAACCTTTTGTTTTAGGTCTTTTTCGAGCGTGTCTCGTCGTGCTAGGTCGTGTACCTTTTTATTTGAGTCTTCCCCGCTGTGTTCAGTTGTAGGCTCGACATCCCGGTTTGAAAAACCCTCATTTGATTTCAAAAATCATTTATGCTCAAGAATGCTGTGCCATTCTCTACATTTGAGTGTGTTCCGACTCCAACTGGTTCCATCTTTGAGGTCCGTCCTGTTAGATTGGGCCGTTTGTTCAGAATTTGCCGTGTGCAGAATGAATCGGATGTTGTGTTATGGGCTGTATGCAGATTAGTCCCCAGTAGAGCAAGGGCTGTGTGTCCAGAATCAGGCAGTGGGTTGCTTGGGTTATTTTGCTGTTGACTGTCTAGTTATCTGATTATTACAGTGCAAGTGTTCAATTTTCAGATAACCAATCATTTCATTTACATTGAGGTGTAACATGATGAGATGCGATGCAATGCATAAAATGTGTAAATGTAAACACTTTTTCAGATAAAAAGTCCGTTTCATTTCATTATCTTTTCAAATGTACAAGTTTTGGAAACAAAAATCTGCCTGCGGCAGTACAAGGTAATCTATCTATCAACCAAAAAGAAAAGTACAAAAAAGAAGAAGAAGATAGCAAAAATCTGCATCCATGTCGAGCACTCCGGGGGGCCGTCAGTCCGTCCTAGTCCTCTTCCTGGACGAGGGTCCAGGAGCATCATCAGCGTCGTCATCGGAGCCCGAGCTAGAACCGTCTCCGGTCTCCTCCTCCGATGACTCGGACTCCGCCTCTGACTCCTCGTCGTCGTCGTCATCCGGGACTGGGGCTCGCGAGCTGCTCCCGACGTGAGTACGCCCTCCCCTAGTACGGGGAAATATCCGGCCCTCCTCATCTCTCCCCCGGGCAGGGATAGAAGGCCTAGCTGGAGCGCCTCCTACCATAGGAATCTGGAAAGGAGGCTGAAAAAGTACACAAAAAGGGAAATGCATCAGTATGCCGTGAGCAGTTTATCAGTGCAGAATGCAGAGTATGAGTACAGTGTAAGAATACCGTGAGCAGTTTATCAGTACAGAGTTTGGTACAGAATGCAGTGTATGCAGTGTTCAGATACTGTGAGATCAGTGTATCAGGTGTTGTGCCGTGCATCAGATTATGCAAAGCAGTGTATGAGTGGTTTGAGACCAATGTCAGAAGAACATACCGGTATGCTGTAGACGGCTAGGAGGTCAAAAGTCCGCTGGAGCATCCCCATCATCGAGGCATTCATCGCCAACGACTGACGGGTGTACTCAGAAGAGGCCTGCAAAAGTATCAGATGCATCAATATTCTGTGGAATATCAAGTAAACTGAAATGAATAACTGTACAAAATGCAGTAGAACATACCGGAGGTAGGTCGGGGACGTCGATGAACTCGTGACCAGCCGGTGGAGGGGCGAAGGGGATCTGATAGGTCGACCCACCCTGCCCCTGGAAAGTCAGTACAGCAGGCAGGGCAGGCCAGCCAGCTCCTCGTCCTCCCCGCACTCTGCCCCTACCACGGACCCGGGCCCTCCTCGAAGATCCAGCCCCTGCTCCCGCTCCGGCCCCAGCCGCCGATGCTATAGGCCTGGCTCCCTCTGCTCGACGGCCGCTCAAAGGTCGCATCAGGTACGTCCGCACGTACTCCTGATAGTCGCCGGTGCCTCGGAAGCCGGCCTCCTCCCAGCCGATGGAGTAATCATCCAGCTGCTCAGTGGTAAGCCCCTCAGTCTCCCTCATCTCTGCAGGAGGGTGAGCCGGGACTATCTGCTCAGGTAACCCGCGGGTCTGGCGTAGAAAACGCTCCCCCAGGTACCAAGCCCGACAGACCGAGCCCTCTAGCAAGATCCGAAAACGCGAGGTCTCCTCAGCACCAGGGAACCGACCCCGCATCGCCGACGGCAAGGAGGCCCATGGCCGCCATGTGATCTGAAAATGACAGACAGTTTGTTATCTACTGTTATTAAAATATGCAGTGGGAAAGTGAAGCTAAATGAACTGAAAGTAAAGCATACCTCGGTCGGGGTAATGGTGTCGAAGTATCGGCGGAAAAAGCCGAAAGTCTCTCGCGGTCGCCGGGTGCATCTCCCGTCAAAGCGACTCGAGAACGGGATAGCCGGAGGAGACTCCGTAACTGGCACAGGTGCAAGCCTAGGGAAGTAGGCGTAAACCCACAGCTGCAAAACAGATGTCAGTATGATCATCAGATAAAGCAGAATATACAGAACAAAGCGGAAATAGCAGAGCCGTGTGTTGTGCAGTGTATTGTGTGCAGTGTATTGTGTGCAGTGTACAGTGTGAGCAGTGTACAGTCAGTGTAAAGCAGAATGTATGTGTGTGCCGTGTGTACAGTATACAACAAGTGTAAAGCAGACTACAGTGTGTGCAGTGTACTGAGTACAGAAAGTACGAGACAGGAATGAAAAAGCGGAGAAGAAATGTACCTCCCAAGCCCGCCAGTATCCTCCAAGCAGCTGGCCGCTGCCGCGAGAAGCCGAGCTCATATATCCGTACAGGGTGGCCAGAGCAGCGCCGCCCCAGTCATAGTGCAGGATGTCTCGGACGTCCACCAGTGCGCTGAGAAGACAGAGAGGCACGGTGTTCGCCCGGTCGGCGAAGATGGTAGTCCCGAACAAGAACATGAGGAAGCCGCGAGCATACCTCTCCTCGTCCTCTGGGGTCATCTGCACCTCCTCCAAAGCGGGCTGGACCCGAAACTGTGTCTCGAACCAGGAGTACCGCACGAAGCCTGGACGAGCTAGTGGCGGGGCCTCCCCCAGTAGATGGACCTGAGCGGCGGTCCACTCATCCATGTCGGTGTCGAAGGGGATCGGATCACCTCCTACCCCGATGCCTGTGAGCATCGAGAATTCATAAGGGGTCATCGTCATGTCCCCTGCAGCAGAGAAGTGGAAAGAATCGGTGGTGTCCCACCATCTCTCCGCCAGAGCGGCAAGGAGAGGCTTGCATGTGGACAGCCTAGAGAGCCCTCGGCAGAAGGTGCCGAAGCCCGCTCGGTCCACGATGCGCTGGACCGCATCAGGGAGCTCATCATACCACTCCCGTGCACCAGTATTCCCATACCCGCGAATGGTATGGGAACCCTCCTGCAAACAGAAAATGACAATTGCAAGACAACATTCAAAATGCAGTTTTGAAAAGACAGATATGGCATGTATGCAAGTTTGTCAGATTCAGGAAAATACCGGGTGCCGGTGTGCTTACAGTGAAATACGCGTGCTGTGTCAGCGTGTTTAGGTGTTTCAGAACAGATGTGGCATGTATGCAAGTTTGACAGATTCAGACAAATACTGGGTGCCAATGTGTAGGCAGTGAAATACAGTGTGTGCCGTGTGTTTGGGTGATTCAGGGCTAGTGCAGTGTGTGTGCATGTGTCAGTCTCAAGCAGATATTAGTTGTATGTATGTTTACAGTCAACTACGGTCTACGGCATATCAGATTTCAGCAGTTAGAGAATACAACTAACTATGGCAGTTTTGTATCCTGCATTGCAGAAAGTAAAGCAGAAAGAAGAGAATTACCTCGGAAGTGCCGAATGAAATGTGGGAGGTAGGATCGCGTAGTAGTAGCTCAGGGGCCGCGTACCTCTCAAAGCTCCGGAACTGACGCAGGCCGTCTGGGGGCAGAACGTGGATCGCCGGCCGGTAGGTCGCCGGGTCGAACGGGCGCTCGCTCAGTGGTAAGAGCTCGACCCCGGGATCCATCTCGTGGTCCGGGGGAGTCCCACCACGTGGAATGTCGTCCGCCATGTAGAGAATGGTGTGAAAATGGCCCGGAAAAGGAAAACCAAGCCGGAATACGAAGAGTCAACTGAAAAGTCAACTCCCGAGAGGGTCGGAAATGGCCAGGAAGGCCGGAATGTGAAAAGGCACGGAAATGAAGAGGAAAGTGAGGGGAACGAACCCCGAAAAGGCTAGAACGCCAAACGAGGCACCGAAACGAAAATGTGATCGGTGGAAAATGTCCGAAACGCGAAGAGGATCGCGAATCCGACGACGAAACGAGCGTAGAACGCGAAGAAATGGACGAAAAAGGAGAGGGAAAAGCTCTAGAGAGAGAGAGCAAAGGTTTTCGGCGGTGGAGAAGTGAGAAAATAGGGCATGAAGCCCTATTTTATAACACCCAAGGTGAAAAGACAAAACTGCCCCGCACCAGCAACTGTTTGCCGGTCGGCAATGTTTTGTGCCGGCCGGCACTTTTTTGTGCCGATGGAATTGTTTTTGTGCCGATGGCCAGCCGGTGGCCTCCCCTTTCGGCCGGTGGGGTTCCCACAGCCTTGGTTAGGCCATATGAGAAGTTTGTGGTCTTCATAGCTCAAGAAAGTGCAAGAAAGTGCATCTCCAACGTTCTACCGGCCTCCGTTCTGACCACGGGCCGTGTCTCCAGTGCGTGGCACTCGAAATCATGCAAGGTGTATCCTTTTTGTATCCTTTTGAATTCAAAAGTTACCCCATGTGTGTTGCACAAGTTCATCACACTACTTCGATGCATTACATTGCGCTGTCGTGCGCCACACATTTGCATTGTTATGCACGTATTACAAGCGTCGCAACACGCACCCCTTTGCATTGTCGTGCACATTTCTCATGCATTATCATTGCATTTCCAGTCCCGTGCATTGTCATGCATTCCGGAATATGTGCGTTGTCGCGCATTTAAGCCCGTTTACATTCCGTGTGGCGTGCGTGTCACACTAATCGTTGCACTGTTTTGTGCATTTCAAATCGTCGCACTGTTTTGTGCATTGCATTCCGTCGCGCGGTTTTGCGCATCTCATTGCATTTTGCATTGTCATGCATATCAATTCTTTAGTAGAACGCATGTTAATTCTTTATTTGCGTAGACCGCATATCAATTCTTTACTTGCGTAGACCGCATATAAATTTCTTTACTTGCGTAGACCGCATGCTATTTCTCTCTTTCCGTAGACCGCATGATAATTTCTCTCTTTGCGTAGACCGCATGTTAATTCTTCACTTGCGTAGACCGCATGTTATTTCTCTCTTTGCGTAGACCGCATGATAATTTCTCTCTTTGCGTAGACCGCATCTCAATTCTTTATTTGCGTAGACCGCATGTCAATTCAATACTTGCGTAGACCGCATGTCTTGATTGCGTAGACCGCATGTTTAATTTCAATACCTGCGTAGACCGCATGTTTTGATTGCGTAGACCGCATGTTTAATCTCATTACCTGCGTAGACCGCATGTTTTGATTACGTAGACCGCATTGTTTAATTTTAATACCTGCGTAGACCGCATGTTTTGATTGCGTAGACCGCATGTTTAATCTCATTACCTGCGTAGACCGCATGTTTTGATTGCGTAGACCGCATGTTCAATTTCAATACCTGCGTAGACCGCATGTTTTGATTGCGTAGACCGCATGTTTAATTTCAATACCTGCGTAGACCGCATGTTTTGATTGCGTAGACCGCATGTTTAATTCTAATACCTGCGTAGACCGCATGTTTTGATTGCGTAGACCGCATGTTTAATTTCAATACCTGCGTAGACCGCATGTTTTGATTGCGTAGACCGCATGTTTAATCTCATTACCTGCGTAGACCGCATGTTTTGATTGCGTAGACCGCATTGTTATTTCCATTACCTGCGTAGACCGCATGTTTTGATTGCGTAGACCGCATTGTTATTTCCATTACCTGCGTAGACCGCATGTTTTGATTGCGTAGACCGCATGTTTGATTTCAATACCTGCGTAGACCGCATGTTTTGATTGCGTAGACCGCATGTTTAATTTCAATACCTGCGTAGACCGCATGTTTTGATTGCGTAGACCGCATGTTTAATTTCAATACCAGCGTAGACCGCATGTTTTGATTGCGTAGACCGCATGTTTTGATTGCGTAGACCGCATGTTTAATTTCAATACCTGCGTAGACCGCATGTTTTGATTGCGTAGACCGCATGTTTAATTTCAATACCTGCGTAGACCGCATGTTTTGATTGCGTAGACCGCATGTTTAATTTCAATACCTGCGTAGACCGCATGTTTTGATTGCGTAGACCACATTGTTATTTCCATTACCTGCGTAGACCGCATGTTTTGATTGCGTAGACCGCATTGTTATTTCCATTACCTGCGTAGACCGCATGTTTTGATTGCGTAGACCGCATTGTTGTTTCCATTACCTGCGTAGACCGCATGTTTTGATTGCGTAGACCGCATTGTTATTTCCATTACCTGCGTAGACCGCATGTTTTGATTGCGTAGACCGCATGTTTAATTCCATTACCTGCGTAGACCGCATGTTTTGATTGCGTAGACCGCATGTTTAATTCTAATACCTGCGTAGACCGCATGTTTTGATTGCGTAGACCGCATGTTTAAATTTCATTACCTACGTAGACCGCATGTTTTGCTTGCGTAGACCGCATGCTTGTTAATTCTAATACCTGTGTAGACCGCATGTTTTAAATTGCGTAGACCGCTTATTAAGTTTCGTTACCTGCGTAGACCGCATGTTCATGATCAATTTTTTTGACTGCGTAGACCGCATGCTCCACTTACATGTTTGTATTTTCACAGCATTGTTATGCCCCCCACTTGCTTTGCGCTGTCACGCATTTCGAGTACACCACATTTGCATTGTCATGCATGTTGCTAACCATATTGCACCTGTTAAGTTTGTTTTCTTTTCAGGCACGATATTGTATGTACGGTTCATTTGCAGCTGGTGCAACCGGACGAGCCGCACAGGTATTGTATCTCCCGAGTGAGACGTATTGAGAATTCCATAATTCTCTTACATCCTTTCTGCATTGTAGTGTAGTTTGGTATGCTAGCTTAAAATTGTCGCATGTTTGCTTCATTACAGCTTTCTTTGCATGATCATAAGTTATGCTCGGCTCCGTGCATTGTCTTGCATTTTGCCCCTGCCTTCGGGCGCATACCTTATTTGTCTTGTATGTTTGTCTGAGTCTTCGGCCTTGTCAAAAATGGGTCATCTCTGGGCTTTGACATTCACTCCCGTCATTGTTATGACTTTCGAGTTCTGTCAAAGAGGGGCAACTGTAGACACCCCATTTTTGACCGTCCTCAAGACTTGGACGTCACCGTTTCAACACTCGGTGATTATCCTTGTTTGTGTTCGTTTGGAGTTCCCGGAGGCCTCGGCTCGAGCGCCTTGCCTCAGGATCCCGAACTCGACCGTTTAGTGTCTGGTTTTGCACCAAACACTTGCATCTTGCCTTTGAGAGGCAGGGTGGGGCTTGTAGACCATCCCCACCCACCACCGGCAGTGGCTAGATGCCACCGGCTGGTTTTTGCTGCCACCGACAATATAGTTTGCCGGCCGGCACTCTTTGTTGCCGGTCAGCACTATTTGTTGCCGACCGGCACTCTTTTTGGCCAAGATGGCATTTTTGGCCGGCCGATTGCTGTTCATCTGCTTTTGCAGATATTTTTAGACAGCTGTATTGCTTTTGCTCCCCTCCATACACGTGTATGGAGGGATCTCCCTCTTGCAAAGCTTGTCTTGTAAGCTTTACAAGAGGCATACAGAGAGAAGCCCTCTCTAAGGCAAAGAGAGGGCTTTTAGACATTTTTGAGAGAGAAAAATACAGACCAAGCTCTGATTTTTCTAGGGTTAGGGTTAGATATACACAACCTATCTCTCTTTCCCTCTTATTTGTACACTAGGTGTTTTGTGTCTCACTATTGCACACAAACACCTAGTGTTTCACCTTCCTCTTGGAGCTGAGGTTCTAAAGAGTGTGTTTTGAAGTTTTGGTGTTGGATTCAAGCTCAAGGAGGCCATTGGAGCACCATTTGTGAAGAGGTCTTCAAGGGTGAGATTCTAGTCCCTTTTTCCCCCATTTTTGCATTGATTTTCTACTAGTCTTAGAGCTATTTTTGTGATTATTGTATAACATAAAAAAGTTCTGTTTTTAGGACCTCTTTATTGTTTATTAAGAGTGTTTTGTTGTTTGAGGGGTGTTGACCACCCTTAGGCCTCAAAAGGCCTCATTTTGAGCCATTTTGTATTAGCTCCGGGATTTTGGTATTGAGGTCTCTTCACCACTAAAATCTTGAGGGATTTCAGTGGTGAAGACGATGCCTTGAAGTCCCAAGAAGGAGAGGGCCACCCCCTCTCCTTGTTGTCCTTGAAAATGGCATATTTTGGCCTCCTAAGGAAGCCTATGCTTGAGTGTGTGTTGAGCATGTTTGGTTTGTTTTTCATGCTTATATATCCATAATATAACATGATTTCAAGTTGGTTTTGGAACTTCATGCATGCTTAGCATAGTTGCCATGTAATGCCTTATTTGTGCCTTAACATGTTCTAGGTTGTTAGCCTTTGTTGGAGCATGTTTTAGGCTTGCATTTGTGAAGATTTTGTGCATATCTTGCCATGTTTTAGCTCTGTCCATAGTCATTTGGGTTGATTTTGGCATGCTTGATATAGCTCTTTTGTATTTGGGCTTGTTGGCCTTGAGTATGTGCATGTGTAACATGCCATCTTTGCATTGTTTTGATGATTTGGAATCATCCTACATGCTATTTCAGTCCCATTTCCATGCTCGTTTGATTGCCTTGCATGCCTCTTTAGTGCTTTGAAAGCATGTGTTGCAATGCTCCATGTTTTGGCCATGGTGTATGCCTTTGTATTTGGGCCATTTAGATGCCATCTAAAGAGTCCTTTAGTCTTGTTTTAACATGTTATAAACCTGTTTTTGGTCGCTTAATGCATGCCTTGTTTGGTCTTGTTAAGTGTAGCTCAATGCCACTTTGGTTTACTTTGAACACTTAGGCCATTTGTTGCATGCTTGACTTGATTTATAACTTCATTTGGCATCATTTTATAACATGATTTTAGGGCTCATGTCGCATGCTAATTGTCCATGTTTCCTCCTTTCAAGTGTGCTTGAATGTTGTTTGATTTGTGCTTAAGTGTTGGTCCTTATGTGCATGTGTGTGTGCATGCCATTTAGCTCTCACTCTTTAGCACTTTTGGCTACTGTTTTAGGCCTTTTTAGAGTTGCTTAATTCATGTATAAGTCCATCTTGCCATCCATTTGCATTGCCATATGTATGCTTGTATGCTTGCATAAGTGCCTTGCCATGTCATGTTGCATTCCTAGCTTGTATGCCTAGGTTGCATTGCATTTTGCATGCATGCCTTGCTCCTTGAATTGATGATAGGAATTGGGCCTAATTTGTTTGATTGGTTTGCATGCATTTGAAACCAAAGTTGCATGCTTGGTTCCTTGGACCATTATGCATGGAAATGCGTGATTGGTGGTCCGAGAACCGAGACACATGTCTCTTTGAGTCATTACAATTATAAGAGACATGGTTGGTGCATACATGCCTTGAATTGTGCTGCCATGCCTTGTTTTGCCCTCTGTTGCTGTGAGTTGCAGGTTCTGCAGGAATACTCTGCCGACCGGCAGTGTAATGTGCCGACCGGCACCTTTTTCTCTGCCGACAGACCCTATTTTGTGCCAATGGCCATACTACACTGCCGGTGGCAATCTCAATCAGCCGGTGGTGATCCTCTCTGTCCAAGGGATCAGTCCTAAGGCTTTGACAGCCTCCAGAGGAGGAAAGGAAGGAAAACAGAGGCAGCTTGCGCATGGTGGCGCGCTTCCCGAGGCATTTTCCTGCTTTAATTAATTTATTTAGTTTGTTAATTAAATTAGTTAATTTCTAATATTAATTAGCTTGCGTAGTTAATTAATTTGTAATATTTATTCGGTCCCTCCGAGCGAGGGCAAACCTGTAATAAGTGTGCGTGAGTGTGTGTATGTCTTCCAACCTCACGTCTTTCTTCCCTTTTATTTACCTGCTTATGATGGTAGATTAGGGCACGTTTAATTTAGCATACCTTATGCTATGCATGTGTGTATCCATGCATTTGTATTGCATGCATTAGGCTCGGTACATCACGCTAATTGCATCAATGCTTCAATTCCCAAACTGAATACGTGATAATTGTGCATTTTCACATGACATGTTTAGGATAGCCGAGCCTATTCTAGTAACATTTTGTATGCGATGCATTAGGCACTTCACATGGACTTGGATCATGCATGTTTGCTAACAAGTTCTTTGTTTTGGCACGGAGTACTATGTAAGTATTCCCGCTTTAGCATATCGCATGAGTGTGAATGTTGCCATGACAGCATGTTTAACATGTGACTAGATGCTTATGTGTTGTAACTGCTTGAATGCCTGTGGGTGAAGGTTGGATTGTTTGAGTTGGAAAAACTCGTTGAAATCCGTATTTTAGCCTACTTGCGAGTAGCAAATTCCAAATCATTTTCAAACCAAACGGATATGCAATGTTTATTTCCAAATTAGGCAATCTAGGCTATACTTGTTTGCTGTGCGCATAACATAGTAATTCTAGGCTAATAAATGGAATAAGAACACATAAAGTTTTCAAATACGGATATCACGGTTAGTAGAGGCCGGTCTTCGGACCGGGCGAAAGGGGGTGCTCATAGCTGACCTTCCCCGATCGTACCCAAGCTCCCGAGCCGAGACAACTCCGGTGATGACGGACATGTGGCCTTCGGCACCGAGTCAGGGTTTCCTAAATTTCCCATTTCAAAAATATTTAGGTGGCGACTCTGTATCTGGCAAAGCAGTCCATGTTTGGCACTATTTTTTCCAAAATCTGTTTCTCAAAACGATTTGCCAGATTTGGACTCTTTGGTTCAGATTAAGAACCGTGACAAAAATCGAGCCCGAACTGTAGTAGCATGAGGCCCACGCGGGCGCTGTTACAGTGGCCAGAGCAGCGCCGCCCCAATCATAGTGCAAGATATCCCGGACGTCCACCAGTGCGCTGAGAAGGCAGAGAGGCACGGTGTTCGCCCGGTCGGCGAAGATGGTAGTCCCGAACAGGAACATGAGGAAGCTGCGAGCATACCTCTCCTCGTCCTTTGGGGTCATCTGCACCTCCTCCAAAGCGGGCTGCACCCGAAACTGTGTCTCGAACCAGGAGTACCGCACGAAGCCTGGACGAGCTAGTGGTGGGGCCTCCCCCAGTAAATGGACCTGAGCGGCGGTCCACTCATCCATGTCGGTGTCGAAGGGGATCGGATCACCCCCTACCCCGATGCCTGTGAGCATCGAGAAGTCATAAGGGGTCATCGTCATGTCCCCTGCAGCAGAAAAATGGAAAGAATCGGTGGTGTCCCACCACCTCTCCGCCAAAGCGGCAAGAAGAGGTCTGCATGTGGACAACCTAGAGAGCCCTCGGCAGAAGGTGCCGAAGCCCGCCCGGTCCACGATGCGCTGGACCGCATCAGGGAGCTTATCATACCACTCCCGCGCACCAGTATTCCCATACCCGCGAATGGTATGGGAACCCTCCTGCAAACAAAAAATGACAATTGCAGGACAACATTCAAAATGCAGTTTTGAAAGGACAGATATAGCATGTATGCAAGTTTGTCAGATTCAGGCAAATACCGGGTGCCGGTGTGCTTGCCGTGAAATACGTGTGCTGTGTCAGCGTGTTTGGGTGTTTCAGAACAGATGTGGCATGTGTGCAAGTTTGACAGATTCAGACAAATATTGGGTGCCAATGTGTATGCAGTGAAATACAGTGTGTGCCGTATGTTTGGGTGATTCAGGGCTAGTGCAGTGTGTGTGCATGTGTCAGTCTTAAGCAGATATCAGTTGTATGTATGTTTACAGTCAACTACGGTCTACGGCATATCAGATTTCAGCAGTTAGAGAATACAACTAACTATGGCAGTTTTGTATCCTACATTGCAGAAAGTAAAACAGAAGATGAAAAGTTACCTCGGAAGTGCTGAAAGACAGATGGGAGGTTGGCTCGCGTAGTAGTAGCTCAGGCGCCGTGTACCTCTTAAAGCTCCGGAACTGACGCAGGCCGTCTGGGGGCAGAACGTGGATCGCCGGCCGGTAGGTCGCCGGGTTGAACGGGCGCTCGCTCAGTGGTAAGAGCTCGACCCCGGGATCCATCTCGTGGTCCGGGGGAGTCCCGCCACGTGGAATGTCGTCCGCCATGAAGAGAGTGGTGTGAAAATGGCCCGGAAAAGGAAAACCGAGCCGGAATGCGAAGAGTCAACTAAAAAGTCAACTCCTGAGAGGGTCGGAAATGGCCGGGAAGGCCGAAATGTGAAAGGGCCCGGAAATGAAAAGGAAAGTGAGGGGAACGAACCCCGAAAAGGCTAGAACGCTAAACGAGGCACCGAAACGAAAATGTGATCGGTGGAAAACGTCCGAAACGCGAAGAGAAACGCGAATCCGACGACGAAACGGGCGTAGAACGCGAAGAAACGGAGAAACGGGGAAGAGAAAAAGCTCTAGAGAGAGAGAGCAAGGGTTTTCGGCGGTGGAGAAGTGAAGAAATAGGGCTTGAAGCCCTATTTTATAACACCCAAGGTGAAAAGTCAAAACTGCCCCGCATCAGCAACTGTTTGCCGGTCGGCAATGTTTTGTGCCGGCCGGCACTTTTTTGTGCCGATGGAATTGTTTTTGTGCCGATGGCCAGCCGGTGGCCTCATCTTTCGGCCGGTGGGGTTCCCACGGCCTTGTTTAGGCCATATGAGAAGTTCGTGGTCTTCATAGCTCAAGAAAGTGCAAGAAAGTGCATTTCCGACGCTCAACCGGCCTCCGTTCTGACCGCGGGCCGTGTCTCCAGTGCGTGGCACTCGAATTCATGCAAGGTGTACCCTTTTTGTATCCTTTTTTTAAATTCAAAGGTTGCCCCATGTGTGTTGCACAAGTTCATCACAGTACTTCGGTGCATTACATCGCGCTGTCGTGCGCCGCACATTTGCATTGTTATGCACGTGTTACATGCGTTGCAACACGCACCCCTTTGCATTATCGTGCACATTTCTCATGCATCATCATTGCATTTCCATTCCATGCATTGTCATGCATTCTGGAATACGTGGGTTGTTGCGCATTTAAGCCCATTTACATTCCGTGTGGCATGCATGTCGCACTTAGCATTGCACTGTTTTGTGCATTTCAAACCTCGCGCTGTTCTGCGCATCGCACTATTTTGTGCATTTCAAATCGCATCGCACTGTTTTGTGCGTTTCAAATCGTCGCACTGTTTTGTGCATCTCAAACCATCGCACTGTTTTGTGCATTTCAAACCGTCGCACTGTTTTGTGCATTTCAAATCGGCGCACTGTTTTGTGCATTTCAAATCGTTGCACTATTTTGTGCATTTCAAACCGGCGCACTGTTTTGTGCATTTCAAATCGTCGCGCTGTTTTGCGCATCTCATTGCATTTTGCATTGTCATGCATGTTAATTACATTATCTGCGTAGACCGCATGTTTGTAATCATCTCTTTACTTGCGTAGACCGCATGTCAATTCTTTACTTGCGTTGACCGCATATTAATTCATTGCTTGCATAGACCGCATGTTAATTCTTTATTTGCGTTGACCGCATATTAATTCATTACTTGCGTAACCCGCATGTCAATTCTTTATTTGCGTAGACCGCATGTCATCTCTTTACTTGCGTAGACCGCATGTCAATTCTTTACTTGCGTTGACCGCATATTAATTCATTGCTTGCGTAGACCGCATGATCATTTTATTCCTTGCGTAGACCGCATGTTAATTCTTTACTTGCGTAGACCGCATGTCAATTCTTTACTTGCGTAGACCGCATGTCAATTCTTTACTTGAGTAGACCGCATGTTCATCTCTTTACTTGCGTAGACCGCATGTTAATTACATTACCTGCGTAGACCGCATGTTTGTAATCATTTCATTACCTGCGTAGACCGCATGTATTGCTTGCGTAGACCGCATTACTATTTCCATTACCTGCGTAGACCGCATGTTTTGATTGCGTAGACCGCATGCTTAATTTCATTACCTGCGTAGACCGCATGTTTTTGATTGCGTAGATCGCATGTTTACTATTTTCATTACCTGCGTAGACCGCATGTTTTGATTGCGTAGATCGCATGTTTGTTAATTTCATTACCTGCGTAGACCGCATGTTTTTGATTGCGTAGATCGCATGTTTACTATTTTCATTACCTGCGTAGACCGCATGTTTTTGATTGCGTAGATCGCATGTTTACTATTTTCATTACCTGCGTAGACCGCATGTTTTGATTGCGTAGATCGCATGTTTGTTAATTTCATTACCTGCGTAGACCGCATGTTTTGATTGCGTAGACCGCATGCTTAATTTCATTACCTGCATAGACCGCATGTTTTGATTGCGTAGACCGCATGTTCAATTTCAATACCTGCGTAGACCGCATGTTTTGATTGCGTAGACCGCATGATTTATCAATTTCATTACCTGCGTAGACCGCATGTTTTGCTTGCGTAGACCGCATGATTTATCGATTTCATTACCTGCGTAGACCGCATGTTTTGACTGCGTAGACCGCATGCTTATTCAAATCTCATTACCTGCGTAGACCGCATTATCAATTTCATTACCTGCGTAGACCGCATGTTTCAACTGCGTAGACCGCATATTTGCTAAATATCATCACCTGCGTAGACCGCATGCTTATGATCAATTTCGTTGCCTGCGTAGACCGCATGCTCCACTTACATGTTTGTATTTTCACAGCATTGTTATGCCCCCCCACTTGCTTTGTGCTGTCACGCATTTCGAGTATGCTATTGTGCATGTTGCTAACAATATTGTACCTGTTAAGTTTGTTTTCTTTGCAGGCACGATATTGTATGTACGGTTCATTTGAAGCTGGTGCAACCAGACGAGCCGCACAGGTATTGTATCTCCCGAGTGAGACGTATTGAGAATTCCATAGTTCTCTTACATCCTTTCTGCATTGTAGTGTAGTTTGGTGTATCCTAGCTTAAAACTGTCGCATGTTTGCTTCATTACAGCTTTCTTTGCATGATCATAAGTTATGCTCGGCTCCGTGCATTGTCTTGCATTTTGCCCCTGCCTTCGGGCGCATATCTTATTTGTCTTGTATGTTTGTCTGAGTCTTCGGCCTTGTCAAAAATGGGTCGTCTCTGGGCTTTGACATTCACTCCCGTCATTGTTATGACTTTCGAGTTCTGTCAAAGAGGGGCAACTGTAGACACCCCATTTTTGACCGTCCTCAAGACTTGGACGTCACCGTTTGAACACTCGGTGATTATCCATGTTTGTGTTCGTTTGGAGTTCCCGGAGGTCTCGGCTCACGCGCCTTGCCTCAGGATCCCTGAACTCGACCGTTTAGTGTCTGGTTTTGCACCAAACACTTGCATCTTGCCTTTGAGAGGCAGGGTGGGGCTTGTTGACCATCCCCACCCACCACCGGCAGTGGCTAGATGCCACCGGTTGGTTTTTGCTACCACCGGCAATATAGTTTGCCAGCCGGCACTCTTTGTTGCCGGTCAGCACTATTTGTTGCCGACCGGCACTTTTTTTGGCCAAGATGGCATTTTTGGCCGGCCGATTGCTGTTCATCTGCTTTTGCAGATATTTTTAGACAGCTGTATTGCTTTTGCTCCCCTCCATACACGTGTATGGAGGGATCTCCCTCTGGCAAAGCTTGTCTTGTAAGCTTTACAAGAGACATATAGAGAGGAGCTCTCTCTAAGGCAAAAAAAAAGCTTTTAGACATTTTTGAGAGAGGAAAATACAGACCAAGCTCTGGTTTTTCTAGGGTTAGGGTTACATATACACATTCTATCTCTCTTTCCCTCTCATTTTGTTCACTAGGTGTTTTGTGTCTCACTATTGCACACAAACACCGAGTGTTTCACCTTCCTCTTGAAACTAGGGTTCTAAGGGTTTGTTCTTGAGTTTCTTGACTGGTTTGGAGCCAAAGGAGGCCATTGGAGCACCATTGTTGAAGAGGACTACAAGGGTAAGAAACTAGTCCCTTTTTCCCCCATTTTTGCATTGATTTTCCACCTGTCTTAGAGCTATTTTGTGATTATTGTATAACATAAAAAAGTTCTGTTTTTAAGCCCTCTTTATTGTTTATTAAGAGTGTTTTGTTGTTTGAGGGTTGTTGACCACCCTTAGGCCTCAAAAGGCCTCATTTTAGGCCATTTTGTGCTAGCTCCGGGATTTTGGTGTTGGGGTCTCTTCACCACTGAAATCTTGAGGGATTTCAGTGGTGAAGATGATGCCTTGAAGTCCCAAGAAGGAGAGGGCCACCCCCTCTCCTTGTTGTCCTTGAAAAGGGCATATTTTGGCCTCTTAAGGAAGCCTATGCTTGAGTGTGTGTTGAGCATGTTTGGTTTGTTTTTCATGCTTATATATCCATAATATAACATGATTTGAAGTTGGTTTTGGAACTCCATGCATGTTTAGCATAGTTGCCATGTAATGCCTTGTTTATGCCTTGATGTGCCTTAGGTTGTTAGCCTTTGTTGGAGCATGTTTTAGGCTTAGTCTTGTGAAGATTTTTTGCATATCTTGCCATGTTTTAGCTCTGTCCATAGTCGTTTGGGTTGATCTTTGCATGCTTGATATAGCTCCTTTGTATTTGGGCTTGTTAGCCTTGAGTATGTGCATGTGTAGCATGCCATCTTTGCATTGTTTTGGTGATTTGGGATCATTCTACATGCCATTTCAGTCCCATTTCCATGCTTGTTTGATTGCCTTGCATGCCTCTTTAATGCTTTGGAAGCATGTGTTGCAATGCTCCATGTTTTGGCCATGGTGTATGCCTTTGTATTTGGGCCATTTAGATGCCATCTAAAGAGCCCTTTAGCCTTGATTTAACGTGCTATAAACCTGTTTTTGGTTGCTTAATGCATTCCTTGTTTGGTCTTGTTAAGTATAGCTCAATGCCACTTTGGTTTACTTTGAACACCTAGGCCATTTGTTGCATGCTTGATTTGATTTATAACTTGATTTGGCATCATTTTATGACATGATTTCAATGCTTATGTTGCATGCTAATTGTCCATGATTCCCCCTTTCAAGTGTGCTTGAATGTTGTTTGATTTATGCTTAAGTGTTGGTCCTTATGCGCATGTGTGTGTGTATGCCATTTAGTCCTCACTTTTTAGCACTATGGCCACTGTTTTAGGTCTATTTTAGAGCTGCCTAATTCATGTATAAGTACATCTTTCCATTTATTTGCATTGCCATATGTATGCTTGTATGCTTGCATAAGTGCTTTGCCATGCCATGTTGCATCCTTAGCTTGTATGCCTAGGTTGCATTGCATCTTGCATGCATTCCTTGTCCCTTGACTTGGGTGATAGGGATTGGGAGTTTTGTTTGTTTGGTTTGCATACATTTGAGATCAAAGTTGCATACTTGGTTCTTTGGGCCATCATGCATGGAAATGCGTGATTGGTGGTCCGAGAACCGAGGCACATGTCCCTTTGAGTCATCACAATGATAAGGGACATGCTTGGTGCATACATGCCTTGAATTGTGTTGCCATGCTTTGTTTTGCCCTCTGTTGCTGTGAGTTGCAGGTTCTGCAGGAATACTCTGCCGACCGGCAGTGTAATGTGCCGACCGGCACCATTTTCTCTGCCGACAGATTCAATTTTGTGTCGATGGCCACACCACACTGCCGGTGGCAATTCCAATCAGCCGGTGGTGATCCTCTCTGTCCAAGGGATCAGTCCTGAGGCTTTGACAGCCTCCAGAGGAGGAAAGGAAGGAAAACAGAGGCAGCCCATGCATGGTGGCGCGCTTCCCGAGGCATTTTCCTGTTTTAATTAGTCTATTTAATTTGTTAATTAAATTAGGCAATTTGTAATATTAATTAGCTTGCGTAGTTAATTAATTTGTAATATTTATTCGGTCCCTCCGAGTGAGGGTAAATCGGTAATAAGTGTGCGTGGGTGGTGTGTATGTCTTCCAACCTCACTTCTTTCTTCCCTTTTACTTACCCGCTTTAATGGTTAGTATTAGGGCACGTTTAATTTAGCATACCCTATGCTATGCATGTGTGCATCCATGCATTTGTATTGCATGCATTAGGCTCGGTACATCACGCTAACTGCATCAATACTTCAATTCCCAAACTGAATACGTGATAATTGTGCATTTTCACATGACATGTTTAGGATAGCCGAGCCTATTCTAGTAACATTTTGTATGCAATGCATTAGGCACTTCACATGGACTTGGATCATGCATGTTTGCTAACAAGTTCTTTGTTTTGGCACGGAGTACTATGTAAGTATTTCCGCTTTAGCATATCACATGAGTGTGAATATTGCCATGACAGCATGCTTAACATGTGGCTAGATGCTTATGTGTTAAACTGTTTTGAATGCCTGTGGGTGAAGGTTGGATTGTTTGAGTTGGAAAAACTCGTTGAAATCCGTATTTTAGCGTACTTGTGAGTAGCAAATTCCAAAGCATTTTCAAACCGAATGGATATGCAATGTTTATTTCCAAATTAGGCAATCTAGTCTATACTTGTTTGCTGTGCGCATAACATAGTAATTCTAGGCTAATAATTGGTTTAAGAACACATAAAGTTTTCAAAAACGGATATCACGGTTAGTAGAGGCCGTTCTTCGGACCGGGCGAAAGGGGGTGCTCATAGCTGACTTTCCCCGATTGTACCCAAGCTCCCGAGCCGAGACAACTCCGGTGATGACGGACATGTGGCCTTCGGCACCGAGTCAGGGTTTCCTAAATTTCCCCATTTTAAAAATATTTAGGTGGCGACTCTGTATCTGGCAAAGCAGTCCATGTTTGGCACTACTTTTTCAAAAATCTGTTTCTCAAAACGATTTGCCAGATTTGGACTCTTTGGTTCAGATTAAGAACCGTGACACAAATCGAGTCCGAACTGTAGCAGCGAGGTCCCCCCCCCCCGGCGGGCTTGTTACAGTTTCTGGCGACTCTGCTGGGGATTTTAGAGGGCTTGACTCAAACTCATGATATCCTGTTTTGATCTCATTTATGTGTTTCTTTGCATTGCATGTACATTGGTGCGCCTAGGAACACGGTGTTTGCCATCTGCCATTCCTGAACGGTTTGCCAGAGGCTTGTCTTGTCAAGGCATGTCCATAAGGCTGACCGGCTATGGGCTCTGACAGTATGGGAACACAAACCCCGGTTTTACCGGGGCACCCCTTTTGACCATTCGACCTAGTGCATATTCGGATCCATAGTGACCATTCCAAATTAGGACAGGTTGCTTACCCGATGCTAAGTTGTTTGAAACCGCTGTGTGCGTAGTGAAACCCTAGCTCCTGACAAAATAGGACAGGGAAACCCTACCCCAACATAGGGGTGTTTTGTTCTCTTTACTTGCTATGTGCTTTTAGAGTGTTGCTCTACAGGAACGCACATGTCAGTTTGCAAGTTTGAGTATCAAACCTGGGGACACCAGTATCAGTATCCGTTGTGAGAATCAGTTATCCGCGGGTATCAGATTCAGTATTTTGGGAACAGAAATCTGGGAACAGTGATCAGTAGTAGGGTACAGTTGTTTGGCTACACCCGTGTTTGATCAGTTTGGGCTGAAATGCTGTCTGTTTTTCTTTCAGTTCAGAGAGTTGCAGAGTTGAAAATGCTTTGGAATTTGCTACTCGCAAGTAGGCTAAAATACGGATTTCAACGAGTTTTTTCCAACTCAAACAATCCAGCCTTCACCCACAGGCATTCAAAACAGTTTAACACATAAGCATCTAGCCACATGTTAAGCATGCTGTCATGGCAATATTCACACTCATGTGATATGCTAAAGCGGAAATACTTACATAGTACTCCGTGCCAAAACAAAGAACTTGTTAGCAAACATGCATGATCCAAGTCCATGTGAAGTGCCTAATGCATTGCATACAAAATGTTACTAGAATAGGCTCGGCTAATCCTAGACATGTCATGTGAAAATGCACAATTATCACATATTCCGTTTTTGATTTGAAAAACATATGCGGTTAGCATGATGTACCGAGCCTAATGCATGTAATACAAATGCATGGATGCACACATGCATAGCATAAGGTATGCTAAATTAAACGTGCCCTAATCTACCATCGTAAGCAGGTAAATAAAAGGGAAGAAAGACGTGAGGTTGGAAGACATACACACACTCACGCACACTTATTATAGATTTGCCCTCGCTCGGAGGGACCAAAATAATAATACAAATTAATTAACTACGCAAGCTAATTAATATTACAAATTAACTAATTTAATTAACAAATTAAATAAATTAATTAAAGCAGGAAAATGCCTCGAGAAGCGTGCCACCATGCGCAAGCTGCCTCTGCTTTCCTTCCTTTCCTCCTCTGGAGGCTGTCAAAGCCTCAGGACTGATCCCTTGGACAGAGAGGATCATCACCGGCTGGTTGAAATTGCCACCGGCAGTGTGGTATGGCCATCGGCACAAAATTGAACCTGTCGGCAGAGAAAATGGTGCCGGTCGGCACATTACACTGCCGGTCGGCAGAGTATTCCTGCAGAACCTGCAACTCACAGCAACAGAGGGCAAAACAAGGCATGGTAGCACATTTCAAGGCATGTATGCACCAACCATGTCTCTTATCATTGTGATGACTCAAAGGGACATGTGCCTCGGTTCTCGGACCACCAATCACGCATTTCCATGCATGATGGCCCAAAGAACCAAGTATGCAACTTTGATTTCAAATGCAATGCAAATCAATCAAACAAACTCCCAATCCTTATCACCCAAATCAAGGGACAAGGAATGCATGTTGATGCAATGCAACCTAAGCATGTTAGCTATCATGCAACATGAACAATGCAATGTAATCATGCAAAGCTTACAAGCAAACATGCAAGGTAAGCATGCAAACAAAATAGAAGATGGACTTAAACATGAATTAGGCAGCTCTAAAAAGGCCTAAAACAGTAGCCAATGTGCTAAAAAGTGAGGGCTAAATGGCATGCACACACACATGCACATAAGGACCAACACTTAAGCATAAATCAAACAACATTCAAGCACACTTGAAAGAAGGAAACATGGACAAATTAGCATGCATTATAAGCTTTGAAATCATGCTAATACATGGTGCCAAACCAAGCAACAAATCAAGCCAAGCATGCACCCAAATGGCCTAAGTGTTCAAAGCAAATCAATGAGGCATTGAACTACACTTAACATGACCAAACATGGCATGCATTAAACAACTAAAAAAAGATTTTTAGCATGTTAAAACAAGGCCAAAGGACTCCTTAGATGGCATCTAAGTGGCCCAAATTCAAAGGCATACACCATGGCCGAAACATGGAGCATTGCAACACATGCTTTCAAAGCATTAAAGAGACATGCAAGGCAATCCAACAAGCATGGAAATGGGACTGAAATAGCATGTAGGATGATTCCAAATCATCAAAACAATGCAAAGATGGCATGCTACACATGCACATACTCAAGGCCAACAAGCCCAAATACAAAGGAGCTATATAATGCATGCAAAGATCAACCCAAACGACTATGGACAGAGCTAAAACATGGCAAAATAAGCACATAAACTTCACAAATGCAAGCCTAAAACATGCTCCAACAAAGGCTAACAACCTAGCACATGTTAAGGCACAAATAAGGCATTACATGGCAACTATGCTAAACATGCATGGAGTTCCAAAACCATCTTGAAATCATGTTATATCATGGATATATAAGCATGAAAAACAAACCAAATATGCTCAACACACACTCAAGCATAGGCTTCCTTAAGAGGCCAAAATACGTCCTTTTCAAGGACAACAAGGAGAGGGGATGCCCCCCTCCTTCTTGGGACTTTAAAGCATCATCTTCACCACTGAAATCCCTCAAGATTTCAGTGGTGAAGAGACCTCAACACCAAAATCCCGGAGCTAATACAAAATGGCTCAAAATGAGGCCTTTTGAGGCCTAAGGGTGGTCAACAACCCTCAAACAACAAAACACTCTTAATAAACAACAAAGAGGGCTTAAAAACAGAACTTTTTTATGTTATACAATAATCACAAAAACAGCTCTAAGACTAGTAGAAAATCAATGCAAAAATGGGGAAAAAGGGGACTAGTTTCTCACCCTTGTAGTCCTCTTCAACAATGGTGCTCCAATGGCCTCATTGAGCTTGAATCCAACACCAAAGCTTCAAAACACACTCTTTAGAACCTCAGCTCCAAGAGGAAGGTGAAGCACTAGGGGCTCGTTTGGTTTGATTTTCTGAAAAAATTTTGGGAAATTTTCTCTACAAATAAGTTTTCAAAAATAATCAAACCAAACAAATTTTCTCAAAAAAATTTCTCAAAACTTGTAAACCAAACAAGTTTTCCAAACAAATCTCTCTCTCACACATATCAAATCAATCACTTTTCCCAAAACTCTATCTCAAAATAATTTTCCAAAACATCTTTTAAAAAAAATCAAACCAAACATGTTTTCGTACTTTTTATCTCTAAAACACATCTCTCAAACACAAACCAAACATACCCTAGGTGTTTGTGTGCAATAGTGAGACACAAAACACCTAGTGTGCAAAATGAGAGGGAAAGAGAGATAGGTTGTGTATGTCTAACCCTAACCCTAGAAAACCAGAGCTCTCCTCTGTATTTTTCTTCTCTCAAAAATGTCTAAAAGGCCTCTTTCTTGCCTTAGAGAGGGCTTCTCTCTATATGCCTCTTGTAAAGCTTACAAGACAAGCTTTTTAAGAGTGAGATCCCTCCATACACGTGCATGGAGGGGAGCAAAAGCAATACAGCTGTCCAAAAATATCTGCAAAAGCAGATGAACAGCAATCGGCCGGCAAAAAATGCCATCTTGGCCAAAAAGAGTGCCGGTCGGCAACAAATAGTGCTGACCGGCAACAAATAGTGCCGGCCGGCAAACAATATTGCCGGTGTCAGCAAAAACCAGCCGGTGGCATCTAGCCACTGCCGGTGATGGGTGGGGATGGTCTACAAGCCCCACTTTGCCCTTCCAAGGCAAGATGCAAGTGTTTGGTGCAAAACCAGACACTAAACGGTCGAGTTCGGAGATCCTGAGGCAAGGGGCGCGGGCCGAGGCCTCCGGGAACTCCAAACGAACACAAACATGGAAGATCACCGTGTGTTCAAACAGTGACGTCCAAGTCTTGAGGACGGTCAAAAATGGGGTGTCTACAGTTGCCCCTCTTTGACAGAACTCGAAAGTCATAACAATGACGGGAGTGAATGTCAAAGCCCAGAGACGACCCATTTTTGACAAGGCCGAAGACTTAGACAAACATGCAAGACAAAATAAGATATGCGCCCGAAGGCAGGGGCAAAATGCAAGACAATGCACGGAGCCGAGCATAACTTATGATCATGCAAAGAAAGCTGTAATGAAGCAAACATGCGACAATTTTAAGCTAGCATACCAAACTACACTACAATGCAGAAAGGATGTAAGAGAATTATGGAATTCTCAATACGTCTCACTCGGGAGATACAATACCTGTGCGGCTTGTCTGGTTGCACCAGCTGCAAATGAACCGTACATACAATATCGTGCCTGAAAAGAAAACAAACTTAACAGGTGCAATATGGTTAGAAACATGCATGACAATGCAAATGTGGTGTACTCGAAATGCGTGACAGCGCAAAGCAAGTGGGGAGCATGACAATGCTGTGGAAATACAAACATGTAAGTGGAGCATGCGGTCTACGCAGTCAACAAAATTGATCATGAACATGCGGTCTACACAGGTAACGAAACTTAATAAGCGGTCTACGCAATTTAAAACATGCGGTCTACGCAGGTATTAGAATTAACAAGCATGCGGTCTACGCAAGCAAAACATGCGGTCTACGCAGGTAATGGAATTAAAAATGCGGTCTACGCAGGTAAATCATGCGGTCTACGCAGGTATCGAAATTGGCAAGTATGCGGTCTACGCAAGCAAAACATGAGGTCTACGCAGGTAATGAAATTTAAACATGCGGTCTACGCAATCAAAGCATGCGGTCTACGCAAGTATTGAAATTAAACATGCGGTCTACGCAATCAAAACATGCGGTCTACGCAATCAAAACATGCGGTCTACGCAGGTAATGAAATCAAACATGCGGTCTACGCAATCAAAACATGCGGTCTACGCAGTCAAAACATGCGGTCTACGCAATCAAAACATGCGGTCTACGCAACAAGACATGCGGTCTACGCAGGTAATGAAAATAACATGCGGTCTACGCAAGCAAAGAATTATCATGCGGTCTACGCAAGTAATGAAACTGATAATGCGGTCTACGCAATCAAGACATGCTGTCTACGCAGGTAATGAGATTTGAATAAGCATGCGGTCTATGCAGTCAAAACATGCGGTCTACGCAAGTAAAGAATTGACATGCGGTCTACGCAAGTAAAGAATTGACATGCGGTCTACGCAAGGAAAGAAATAACATGCGGTCTACGCAAGTAAAGAATTAACATGCGGTCTACGCAAATAATGAATTAACATGCGGTCTACGCAAATAAAGAATTAACATGCGGTCTACGCAAATAAAGAATTAACATGCGGTCTACGCAAATAAAGAGATGATTACAAACATGCGGTCTACGCAAATAAAGAAATTATCATGCGGTCTACGCAAGGAAAGAAATAAGATGCGGTCTACGCAAAGAGAGAAATAACATGCGGTCTACGCAAGTAAAGAATTAAGATGCGGTCTACGCAAAGAGAGAAATAACATGCGGTCTACGCAAGTAAAGAATTGATATGCGGTCTACGCAAAGAGAGAAATTATCATGCGGTCTACGCAAAGAGAGAAATAACATGCGGTCTACGCAAGTAAAGAATTGATATGCGGTCTACGCAAATAAAGAAATTATCATGCGGTCTACGCAAGTAAAGAATTGATATGCATGACAATGCAAAATGCAATGAGATACGCAAAACTGCGCGACGGAATGCAATGCACAAAACAGTGCGACGATTTGAAATGCACAAAACAGTGCGATGCGCAGTGCGACATGCATGCCACACGGAATGTAAATGGGCTTAAATGCGCAACAACGCACGTATTCCAGAATGCATGACAATGCATGGAATGGAAATGCAATGATGATGCGTGAGAAATGTGCACGACAATGCAAAGGGGTACGTGTTGCAATGCATGTAACACGTGCATAACAATGCAAATGTGTGGCGCACGACAGCGCGATGTAATGCATCGAAGTAGTGTGATGAACTTGTGCAACACACATGGGGTAACTTTTGAATTTAAAAGGATACAAAAAGGATACACCTTGCACGAATTTGAGTGCCACGCACTGGAGACATGGCCCGCGGTCAGAACGGAGGCCGGTTGAACGTCGAAAATGCACTTTCTTGCACTTTCCTGAGCTATGAAGACCACAAACTTCTCATATGGCCTAACCAAGGCTGTGGGAACCCCACCGGCCGAAAGATGAGGCCACCGGCTGGCCATCGGCACAAAAACAATTCCATCGGCACAAAAAGGTGCCGGCCGGCACAAATCATTGCCGACCGGCAAACAGTTGCTGGTGCGGGGCAGTTATGTCTTTTCACCTTGGGTGTTATAAAATAGGGCTTCATGCCCTATTTTCTCATTCTTCTCACGCCGAAAACCCTTGCTCTCTCTCTCTAGAGTGCTTCTCTCTCATTTTTCGCCCGTTTCTTCGCGTTCTACACTCGTTTCATCGTCGGATTCGCGATCCTCTTCGCGTTTCGGACATTTTCCACCGATCACATTCTCGTTTCGGTGCCTCGTTCGGCGTTCTTGCCTTTTCGGGGTTTGTTCCCCTCACTTTCCTCTTGATTTCCGTGCCTCTTCCCATTCCGGCCTTCCCGGCCATTTCCGACCCTCTCAGGAGTTGACTTTCCGGTTGACTCTTCATATTCTGGCTCGGTTTTCCTTTTCCGGCCATTTTCACACCATTCTCTACATGGCGGACGACATTCCACGTGGCGGGACTCCCCCGGACCACGAGATGGATCCCGGGGTCGAGCTCTTACCACTGAGCGAGCGCCCGTTCGACCCGGCGACCTACCGGCCGGCGATCCACGTTCTGCCCCCGGACGGCCTGCGTCAGTTCCGGAGCTTTGAGAGGTACGCGGCGCCTGAGCTACTACTACGCGAGCCTACCTCCCACCTTTCATTCGGCACTTCCGAGGTAACTCTTCATCTTCTCTTTTACTTTCTGCAATGTAGGATACAAAACTGCCATAGTTAGCTGTATTCTCTAATTGCTGAAATCTGATATGCCGTAGACCGTAGTTGACTGTAAACATACATACAACTGATATCTGCTTGAGACTGACACATGCACACACACTGCACTAGCCCTGAATCACCCAAACACACGGCACCCACTGTATTTCACTGCATACACACTGGCACCCAGTATTTGTCTGAATCTGTTAAACTTGCATACATGCCACATCTGTTCTGAAACACCTAAACACGCTGACATAACACACGTATTTCACTGTAAGTACACCGGCACCCGGTATTTTCCTGAATCTGACAAACTTGCATACATGCCATATCTGTCTTTTCAAAACTGCATTTTGAATGTTGTCCTGCGATTGTTGTTTTCTGTTTGCAGGAGGGTTCCCATACCATTCGCGGGTATGGGAATACTGGTGCGCGTGAGTGGTATGATGAGCTCCCTGATGCGGTCCAGCGCATCGTGGACCGAGCGGGCTTCGGCACCTTCTGCCGAGGGCTCTCTAGGCTCTCCACATGCAGACCTCTCCTTGCTGCTTTGGCGGAGAGGTGGTGGGACACCACCGATTCTTTCCACTTTTCTGCTGCGGGGGATATGACGATGACCCCTTATGACTTCTCGATGCTCACAGGCATCGGGGTAGGGGGGATCCGATCCCTTTCGACACAGACATGGACGAGTGGACCGCCGCTCAGGTCCATCTACTGGGGGAGGCCCCACCGCTAGCTCGTCCAGGCTTCGTCCGATACTCCTGGTTCGAGACACAGTTTCGGGTCCAGCCCGCATTGGAGGAGGTGCAGATGACCCCAGAGGACGAGGAGAGGTATGCTCGCAGCTTCCTCATGTTCCTGTTCGGGACTACTATCTTTGCCGACCGAGCGAACACCGTGCCTCTCTGCCTTCTCAGCGCACTGGTGGACGTCCGAGACATCTTGCACTACGATTGGGGCGGCGCTGCTCTGGCCACCCTTTACGGCTATATGAGCTCGGCTTCTCGTGGCAGCGGCCAGCTGCTCGGAGGTTACTGGTGAGCTTGGGAGGTACATTCCTTCTCCGTTTTCATTTCTGTCCGATATTCTCTGTACTCTGTACACTGCACACACTGCGGTCTGCTTTACACTTGCTGTATACTGTACACACGGCACACACATACATTCTGCTTTACACTGACTGTACACTGCTCACACTGTACACTGTACACAATACACTGCACAACACACGACTCTGCTGTTTCTGCTTCGTTCTGTATATTCTGCTTTATCTGATGGTCATACTGACATCTGTTTTGCAGTTGTGGGTTTACGCCTACTTTCCCAGGCTTGCCCCCGTGCCAGTTGCGGAGCCTCCTCCGGCTGTCTCGTTCTCGAGTCGCTTCGACGGGAGATGCACCCGGCGACCACGGGAGACATTCAGCTTCTTCCGTCGATATTTTGACACCATCACCCCGGCCGAGGTATGTTTTATTTTCAGTTTATTTAGCTTCTCTTTCCCACTGCATATTTCAATAACAGTAGATAACAAACTGTTCGTCACTTTCCGATCACTTGGCGGCCATGGGCTTCCTTGCCGTCGGCGATGCGGGGTCGGTTCCCTGGTGCTGAGGAGACCTCGCGTTTACGGATCTTGCTAGAGGGCCCGGTCTGTCGGGCTTGGTACCTAGGGGAGCGTTTTCTACGCCAGACCCGCGGGTTACCTGAGCAGATAGTCCCGGTTCACCCTCCTGCAGAGATGAGGGAGACCGAGGGGCTTTCCACTGAGCAGCTGGATGATTACTCCATCGGCTGGGAGGAGGCCGGCTTCCCAGGCACCGGCGACTATCAGGAGTACGTGCGGACGTACCTGATGCGTCCCTTGAGCGGCCGTCGAGCAGAGGGGACCAGGCCTGTAGCATCGGCGGCTGGGGCCGGAGCAGGAGCAGGGGCTGGATCTTCGGGGAGGGCCCGGGTCCGTGGCAGGGGCGGAGTGCGGGGAGGACGAGGAGCTGGCTGGCCTGCCCTGCCCGCTGTACTGACTTTCCAGGGGCAGGGCGGGTCGACCTATCAGATCCCCTTCGCCCCTCCACCGGCTGGTCATGAGTTCATTGACATCCCCGACTTACCGCCGGTATGTTCTACTGCATTTTGTACAGTTATTCATCTCAGTTTACTTGATATTCCACAGAATATTGATGCATCTGATACTTTTGCAGGCCTCTTCTGAGTACACCCGTCAGTCGTTGGCGATGAATGCCTCGATGATGGGGATGCTCCAGCGGACATTTGACCTCCTAGCCGTCTACAGCATACCGGTATGTCCTTCTGACACTGGCCTCAAACCATTCATACACTGCTTTACATAATCTGATACACGACACAACACCCGATACACTGATCTCACAGCATCTAACACACTGCGTACACTGCATTCTGCACTGCACTCTGTACTGATAAACTGCTCACGGCATTCTCATACTGTACTCATATACTGCATTCTGCACTGATAAACTGTCTACAGTATACTGATGCATTTCACTTTTGTGTACTTTTTCAGCCTCCTTTCCAGATTCCCATGGCAGGAGGTACTCCAGCTAGACCTTCTGTCTCTGCCCGGGGGAGAGATGAGGAGGGAAGGATATTTCCCCGTACCAGGGGAGGGCGTACTCACGTCGGGAGTAGCTCGCGAGCTCCAGTCCCGGATGATGACGACGACGAGGAGTCAGAGGCGGAGGCAGGGTCATCGGAGGAGGAGACCGGAGACGGTTCTAGCTCGGGCTCTGACGACGACGCTGATGATGCTCCTGGACCCTCGTCCAGGAAGAGGACTAGGACGGACTGATGGCCCTTGGAGTGATCGACACAGATGCAGATTTTTGTTATCTTTCTCTTTCTTTCTTGTACTTTTCTTTTTGGTTGGTAGATAGATTACCTTGTACTGCCGCAGGCAGATTTTTGTTTCCAAAACTTGTACATTCGAAAAGACAATGAAATGAAACGGACTTTTTATCTGAAAAAGTGTTTACATTTACACATTCCATGCATTGCATCGCATCTCATCATGTTGCACCTCAATGTAAATGGAATTGATTGGTTATCTGAAAATTGAACACTTGCACTGTAATAACCAGATAACTTAAACAGCCAACAGCAAAATAACCCAAGCAACCCACTGCCTGATTCTGGACACACAGCCCTTGCCCTACTGGGGATTAATCTGTATACAGTCCTTAGCACAGCATTCGGTTCATCCTGCACACAGCAAATTCTAAACAAAACAGCCCAATCTGACAAGACGGCCTACAGTGGTGAAACCAGCTAGGGTTGAAACATGCTCAAATGTACAGAATGGCACAGCATTCCGAGTGTAAGTGATTTTTGAAATCGAATGAGGGTTTTTCAAACCGGGGTATCGAGCCTACAACTAAACACAGCGGGGAGGACTCAAATATAGGTGCACGACCTAAACACAACGAGACACGCTCGGGAAAGTCTAAAAACAAAAGACGAGACCGTCAAATGAAAGAGACACGACACACAGACGCGTAAACGAAGATGGGAGACCTCGGACCACGAGGAGCCAGTTCAATCTGGGTATTGTTTCCCACCCTTTCTCATTTGTGATCCTCACATCACTCGACTCTCAAGCTCGGATTTTCTCTCAAAACCCCTTTTTCTCACTTTTCTCTCAACTTACACCTCTCTATTCTTCAATCTCTCATCTTCCATCCCTCCCCGGGGTGATTAATGGATGAACAGGAAGTTGCGGGTTCACGCCCGATGCCTTTAGCTCACCGCTATTTCTTCTGGCGGGCAGAGCGCTCTTCTGGCAAGTACATCGATGACGGGGGAAAGACAGAACACCTGGCTCAACTGTGCCCCTAGTTCATCATTTTAACCATTCTTTGTTTTTGCTTTCTACTAAAACAGTTTTGATCAAAATGAGAGTCGGATTAACGTACTTGTTCGATTTTTGATTTGAAAACCGTGCGAGTCAAGCCGCAAGCACTGAAAATTTTCCTTTTTGGGTCCAAGACAATGGTCCAGTTTTGGGAAATGAAATAGTTTACGAGAAAATAGTCAACCTCAGTAAAAATTTTCAAAAACTATTTTTCAAACAACTGATGCTCAACAAGCATGGAACTTACTCTTCAAGATGCGCAACCTTAGATTGGAGGCAATGGAAAATTGCCCCTGGTTTAAAGGGGGGTGGGAGGCAACGGAAAGTTGCCCCCAGTTTGAATGGCGTCTCACGACGGCTTGTGGCAACGGAAAGTTGCCCCTTGTTTGGGATGGTGCCGCAGCAATCCGCAGACAGTCATCATTGGCGGTGGTCGAACTCTCAGACACAGAGATGACGAAGACGATCACAACACATATATGGACACAATCACCTTAAAGTGTTTTGGCCACTGGACTTTGGGGATGAAATCGAAACCATTGCATGGACTGAGACGCTTATGAAAGCGTTGGGGGCTGGACTTCATGATGAAGTTGCCTACGTATCCCAAACATGGGAATCAAGCCTTACGTAGTTCCGGTTAAGGTCCACTCGGGTATTTTAACCTTCACTTTTTTTTTAGGCTCTCACTTTTGCCAAGGCGCCCAATGCGAGTTTTCGACCTTGCGAGCTTCTTTTCATTTTCTATTGTTCGTTTCTTTTTCTTTTCTTCTTTTTTCTTTTCTTGCTTTTTTTCCATTTTTTTTTTCTTTTCTTCTTTTCTTCTTTTTTTTTTCTTTTTTATATTTTTCTCTTGCTCTAACTTTTGCCTGGGTCGCCCTTCCGGGTTTTCGGCCCAGCGAGCCTCTCAAAGGGTAAAAGTGTAGCAAGTCCATGCCAAATGGTTTTTGAAATTGAAGCCTCTCTGTGTCTAGGAGAACGGCTGTTGCACTGATTTGCAGAAGAATCCATCACGGTTGCTCCACGAGCTTCTTCCGGCGAGATCCACTCCTTCTGATTTGGCTTTTGGTGCCTCTTGCTCGAGGGCTGTTTCGAAACTGGCCACGCGGGCCTCCATGGCATTTGTCCGTTGAACTTTCTGAACATTCTGAACGGGTTCAGATTCGGAAAACAAATAGGTTGAATCTTGAGGCTGAAAGCGATCCTAGGCTGCGCAATCTCAAGAGCGATTCCACACAGGTCTTCGCAGGGCCGCGTAAAACATTTGCTTTTGAAAGTTTTTAAGAAGGCGACGAATCACTCGCGCCGAAGATAGTGTGGAACCAATCTGGATCAGGCCAGGGTCCTTCTCAGCACTCACGCCGACAAGCATGATTTTATTCATAAAAAGGCTTAGCACGCCTTTGCTTCTCTCAAAATGATCAAAATTTTACAAAACCCGAGGAATTCCTTCCTCTTCGTTTTTATCACCGCAGTGTTCAAGAGGTTTGTTTTTTGAAATACTTAGGTTAATGCAATGAGTTTGGCACACAAGAGAGCAGGCGAGATGTACTGTCAGCCCGATCAAATTCTCTGGTCCTTATGCTGAAAGCAAGCATGAAGTTGAGATAGCAACAGCTGTTTCAATCGGCTCCGTTGGTGCAACTGGCCCCTCGGCAGAAACAGACTCAAGACAAAAACAGATAATAATTACAAAACAAAGTGGTGTTCGAGGCAACAACCCCAGAATCACCTGGTATTATATACAACGGGGACTGACTCGATACAACCCGACAGACCCTTAAGCAAAAGAGACTGACTCGAGACAAAGAGACTGACTCAAAACAAAAGACTGACTCGATATCCAAGCCAAGATTTACAAAACTCGGTTTCACCGATGCTCAAAAATGCGTGCCAGATGCTTCATCAAAAATGTACCAAATGTTGCCCGCAGGCGGTTCGCTTTACATACTCGCAATATCTGAGCCCTCGAAATCCAGCAACTGAGTGGTGACGGGCTTGCCTGAGGTAGGTGGTAGGATAGCCTTGTTATCAATCAAATCCTGCACTTCATGACGAAGGCGGGAACATCCATCGGTACTGTGACCGGACTGTTTATGGTACGCGCAGTACAAGGTAGCATCATGAGTGGCGGGAAGATTCTTCGGGAGTGGCCGGGGCTCCAAAGGCTTAAGATGCCCATTCTTCGCCAATATTAGCAATGCCCTAGACAAAGGCATGTGGAGGTCGTGAAAGACTCTGCGCCCTCGGGGCAGGTACTTTGCGGTTTGAGGATTCTTGCCAGATGCGCTGGCGAAAGGATCAGCTGGCGCTGCCTTGGCTTTTTGGACCTTCCCCGGTGCAGGGTTGGGAACTACAGGAACTGTCTGGGCATGACGGGGCCCATCCCGGTTTTCTGCCTGGCTTGAACAGCCTTTGGTTGGAGCGGGGAAAGCATCATCTACAGCTTTGGTCACTATTGCAGATGTTTGTTGCTTGTTCATCCCTCTGGCCTTCAGAGCCTCGACTGCCCACAGTAGTTGCTCAATGGGGTCGGCGTCTATCTTTGCCTTGTCCTTTCCCCTGGCCTCAGCCTGATCAAGGGTCGGGGTTGGTGCTGGCATGTCGTGGCTATAGCCGGAAGCCACCTCCGGCTGGCTGAGCTCTATCACAATCCGCCCCAGTAGCGGGGGCTCCTGTGGTACAAAATTCCCGGCATACGGCGCCGCTGGCGGTGAAGCCGACATTCCATAGGCGAGGTCTGCCACAGACCTTTGGAGATCGCCTATCATCCCCATCAATTCGAAGGTGGTGGGCTCACGAGCCTGGTATAACTGGGGAGCCCAGACCGGGTGCACAACGGGCATCCTGGGCGGGTGTGACATACTGACGCTGGCTTCACTCTGGGGAGCGGTCCCCTGCTCCAATGCAGCCGTCATAACCACAATTTCTTCTGAACTTTGTGCCGCCATAAATCCTGCCTCAGCAAAGGGGAGACACTGGCTGTTCTGTATCAACTCTACAACTCTCTGAACTGAAAGAAAAACAGACAGCATTTCAGCCCAAACTGATCAAACACGGGTGTAGCCGAACAACTGTACCCTACTGCTGATCACTGTTCCCAGAAATTACTGTTCCCGAAAACTGAACCGATACCCGCGGATAACTGATTCTCACAACTGATACTGATACTGGTGTCCCCAGGTTTAATACTCAGACTTGCAAACTGACATGTGCGTTCCCTGTAGAGCAACACTCTAAAAGCACATAGCAAGTAAAGAGAACAAAACACCCCTATGTTGGGGTAGGGTTTCCCTGTCCTATTTTGTCAGGAACTAGGGTTTCACTACGCACACAGCGGTTTCAAACAACTTAGCATCGGGTAAGCAACCTGTCCTAGCTTGGAATGGTCACTATGGATCCGAATATGCACTAGGTCGAATGGTCAAAAAGGGTGCCCCGGATAAACCGGGGTTTGTGTTCCCATACTGTCAGAGCCCATAGCCGGTCAGCCTTATGGACATGCCTTGACAAGACAAGCCTCCGGCAAACCGTTCAGGAATGGCAGATGGCAAACACTGTGTTCCTAGGCGCACCAATGCACATTCAATGCAAAGAAACACATAAATGAAGTCAAAATGTGATATCACGAGTTCGAGTCAAGCTCTCTAAAGTCCCCAGCAGAGTCGCCAGAAACTGTAACATGTCCGCGGGGGGGACCTCGTTGCTACAGTTCGGACTCGACTTGCGTCACGGTTCTTAATCTGAACCAAAGAGTCCAAATCTGGCAAATCGTTTTGAGAAACAGATTTTTGAAAAAGTAGTGCCAAACATGGACTGCTTTGCCAGATACAGAGTCGCCACCTAAATATTTTTTATGGGAGAATTTAGGAAACCCTGACTCGGTGCCGAAGGCCACATGTCCGTCATCACCGGAGTTGTCTCGGCTCGGGAGCTTGGGTACGATCGGGGAAGGTCAGCTATGAGCACCCCCTTTCGCCCGGTCCGAAGACCGGCCTCTACTAACCGTGATATCTTTTTTTGAAAACTTTACGTGTTCTAAAACCAATTATTAGCCTAGAATTACTATGTTATGCGCACAGCAAACAAGTATAGACTAGATTGCCTAATTTGGAAATAAACATTGCATATCCGTTCGTTTTGAAAATGCTTTGGAATTTGCTACTCGCAAGTAGGCTAAAATACGGATTTCAACGAGTTTTTTCCAACTCAAACAATCCAGCCTTCACCCACAGGCATTCAAAACAGTTTAACACATAAGCATCTAGCCACATGTTAAGCATGCTGTCATGGCAATATTCACACTCATGTGATATGCTAAAGCGGAAATACTTACATAGTACTCCGTGCCAAAACAAAGAACTTGTTAGCAAACATGCATGATCCAAGTCCATGTGAAGTGCCTAATGCATTGCATACAAAATGTTACTAGAATAGGCTCGGCTAATCCTAGACATGTCATGTGAAAATGCACAATTATCACATATTCAGTTTTTGATTTGAAAAACATATGCGGTTAGCATGATGTACCGAGCCTAATGCATGTAATACAAATGCATGGATGCACACATGCATAGCATAAGGTATGCTAAATTAAACGTGCCCTAATCTACCATCGTAAGCAGGTAAATAAAAGGGAAGAAAGACGTGAGGTTGGAAGACATACACACACTCACGCACACTTATTACAGATTTGCCCTCGCTCGGAGGGACCAAAATAATAATACAAATTAATTAACTACGCAAGCTAATTAATATTACAAATTAACTAATTTAATTAACAAATTAAATAAATTAATTAAAGCAGGAAAATGCCTCGAGAAGCGTGCCACCATGCGCAAGCTGCCTCTGCTTTCCTTCCTTTCCTCCTCTGGAGGCTGTCAAAGCCTCAGGACTGATCCCTTGGACAGAGAGGATCATCACCGGCTGGTTGAAATTGCCACCGGCAGTGTGGTATGGCCATCGGCACAAAATTGAACCTGTCGGCAGAGAAAATGGTGCCGGTCGGCACATTACACTGCCGGTCGGCAGAGTATTCCTGCAGAACCTGCAACTCACAGCAACAGAGGGCAAAACAAGGCATGGTAGCACATTTCAAGGCATGTATGCACCAACCATGTCTCTTATCATTGTGATGACTCAAAGGGACATGTGCCTCGGTTCTCGGACCACCAATCACGCATTTCCATGCATGATGGCCCAAAGAACCAAGTATGCAACTTTGATTTCAAATGCAATGCAAATCAATCAAACAAACTCCCAATCCTTATCACCCAAATCAAGGGACAAGGAATGCATGTTGATGCAATGCAACCTAAGCATGTTAGCTATCATGCAACATGAACAATGCAATGTAATCATGCAAAGCTTACAAGCAAACATGCAAGGTAAGCATGCAAACCAAATAGAAGATGGACTTAAACATGAATTAGGCAGCTCTAAAAAGGCCTAAAACAGTAGCCAATGTGCTAAAAAGTGAGGGCTAAATGGCATGCACACACACATGCACATAAGGACCAACACTTAAGCATAAATCAAACAACATTCAAGCACACTTGAAAGAAGGAAACATGGACAAATTAGCATGCATTATAAGCTTTGAAATCATGCTAATACATGGTGCCAAACCAAGCAACAAATCAAGCCAAGCATGCACCCAAATGGCCTAAGTGTTCAAAGCAAATCAATGAGGCATTGAACTACACTTAACATGACCAAACATGGCATGCATTAAACAACTAAAAACAGATTTTTAGCATGTTAAAACAAGGCCAAAGGACTCCTTAGATGGCATCTAAGTGGCCCAAATTCAAAGGCATACACCATGGCCGAAACATGGAGCATTGCAACACATGCTTTCAAAGCATTAAAGAGACATGCAAGGCAATCCAACAAGCATGGAAATGGGACTGAAATAGCATGTAGGATGATTCCAAATCATCAAAACAATGCAAAGATGGCATGCTACACATGCACATACTCAAGGCCAACAAGCCCAAATACAAAGGAGCTATATAATGCATGCAAAGATCAACCCAAACGACTATGGACAGAGCTAAAACATGGCAAAATAAGCACATAAACTTCACAAATGCAAGCCTAAAACATGCTTCAACAAAGGCTAACAACCTAGCACATGTTAAGGCACAAATAAGGCATTACATGGCAACTATGCTAAACATGCATGGAGTTCCAAAACCATCTTGAAATCATGTTATATCATGGATATATAAGCATGAAAAACAAACCAAATATGCTCAACACACACTCAAGCATAGGCTTCCTTAAGAGGCCAAAATACGTCCTTTTCAAGGACAACAAGGAGAGGGGATGCCCCCCTCCTTCTTGGGACTTTAAAGCATCATCTTCACCACTGAAATCCCTCAAGATTTCAGTGGTGAAGAGACCTCAACACCAAAATCCCGAAGCTAATACAAAATGGCTCAAAATGAGGCCTTTTGAGGCCTAAGGGTGGTCAACAACCCTCAAACAACAAAACACTCTTAATAAACAACAAAGAGGGCTTAAAAACAGAACTTTTTTATGTTATACAATAATCACAAAAACAGCTCTAAGACTAGTAGAAAATCAATGCAAAAATGGGGGAAAAAGGGGACTAGTTTCTCACCCTTGTAGTCCTCTTCAACAATGGTGCTCCAATGGCCTCCTTGAGCTTGAATCCAACACCAAAGCTTCAAAACACACTCTTTAGAACCTCAGCTCCAAGAGGAAGGTGAAACACTAGGTGTTTGTGTGCAATAGTGAGACACAAAACACCTAGTGTGCAAAATGAGAGGGAAAGAGAGATAGGTTGTGTATGTCTAACCCTAACCCTAGAAAACCAGAGCTCTCCTCTGTATTTTTCTTCTCTCAAAAATGTCTAAAAGGCCTCTTTCTTGCCTTAGAGAGGGCTTCTCTCTATATGCCTCTTGTAAAGCTTACAAGACAAGCTTTTTAAGAGGGAGATCCCTCAAAAGCAATACAGCTGTCCAAAAATATCTACAAAAGCAGATGAACAGCAATCGACCGGCAAAAAATGCCATCTTGGCCAAAAAGAGTGCCGGTCGGCAACAAATAGTGCTGACCGGCAACAAATAGTGCCGGCCGGCAAACAATATTGCCGGTGTCAGCAAAAACCAGCCGGTGGCATCTAGCCACTGCCGGTGATGGGTGGGGATGGTCTACAAGCCCCACTTTGCCCTTCCAAGGCAAGATGCAAGTGTTTGGTGCAAAACCAGACACTAAACGGTCGAGTTCGGAGATCTTGAGGCAAGGCGCGCGGGCCGAGGCCTCCGGGAACTCCAAACGAACACAAACATGGAAGATCACCGTGTGTTCAAACAGTGACGTCCAAGTCTTGAGGACGGTAAAAAATGGGGTGTCTACACGGATATGCAATGTTTATTTCCAAATTAGGCAATCTAGTCTATACTTGTTTGCTGTGCGCATAACATAGTAATTCTAGGCTAATAATTGGTTTAAGAACACATAAAGTTTTCAAAAACGGATATCACGGTTAGTAGAGGCCGGTCTTCGGACCGGGCGAAAGGGGGTGCTCATAGCTGACCTTCCCAGATCGTACCCAAGCTCCCGAGCCGAGACAACTCCGGTGATGACGGACATGTGGCCTTCGGCACCGAGTCAGGGTTTCCTAAATTTCCCCATTTTAAAAATATTTAGGTGGCGACTCTGTATCTGGCAAAGCAGTCCATGTTTGGCACTACTTTTTCAAAAATCTGTTTCTCAAAACGATTTGCCAGATTTGGACTCTTTGGTTCAGATTAAGAACCGTGACACAAATCGAGTCCGAACTGTAGCAGCGAGGTCCCCCCCCCCCCCCCCCCCCGCGGGCTTGTTACACCCTGCTTGTGTTATCATACGCCCGAATCACCTGGGTAGTTGGTACGAAGTCCGCGGGCTTCAACCCGATTGCATATGCCGTCCTCGACGGGCACAAATTAATGGCGGATCCCGTGTCGACAAGAACCACCGGTGCCCACTTGCCTCTACATTCCATAGAGTTGTAGAGAGGTTTGTTGGGATTTGCGCCCTCAAGCGGTAGTTCTTTGTCAGAAAAGGTCAACATCGGGGAACCTCCTTCCGAAAAAACCAATTCAACTAGCTGTTTCAGCGTGTTGTATATCGAGAGTTTGGCCTTGTCCATGGCTGAAAGGATGGCCTGTCTATGTACTCGAGAAGCCATAAGCAGTCCCGAGATGGAGATGTCTGCTTCTTCCTTTTTCAACTGTTTCAACACAGCCTCTTCTTCGAGTTGTTTCTCTTTCTATTTCTCTGCCTCCTTGTAATTCTCGGACGCTTCTGGTTGATCTAGATGCGGGGGCTTGAAATACTGCCTGCGCTTGGTCATATGATCGACTTCGCCGATGTACCAGGTATCATCAGGTTGATTGCTCCCCCAATCCTCATCCGTGTCGGCAAGACATAGATCATCGTTTTCCCACCACATTCCATCGGCAGCCGACAGACACCAGTCCGGCTCTGTTGTAACTATCCCTGTACTTGCAGTACTTTCCGCCCAGGTGCTCGCAGCATGCTCTATCCATGTGTACATAGCAGGTTCAGTCCCCACAGGGGCCTTGGCTTTTCTAGCTCTCTCAAAGTCTTCGATTACTTCATGTTCTAGCTGCGTCAATGCAGTCTGTTGTTCAACATCTGTTATATTCAAAACGCCCAGATCCCGAGCGAAATTCTGGGCACCCGCGCTCTCCGGCGATACGTTCTGATCCCCGGGCCTTTCAGCCACAATTGATGTCCTTACCCCTGATGGGCCCTTTTCTAGTCGAGATTCTTCAACAATATCTGGTTGGTCGTCAAGCCACCCTGTGCCCTCTGCCGACTCCTCAAAATCGAACCAGTTGATTGTCATGTCCCCAGGATCTTGTTCGTAAAAAATCTGAAGGTCAGCAATGTCCCCTTCCAGAACTGCTAAATCATCTATCCTCTAATCAAGTCCATCCCCCCGTGGTACACAAATTTCATCCCCCACCGGCAATTTCACATTTGGCCTAACCTGACCTGCTGACGCAATGTAGCCACTCGGATTGTACACCTCCTCAGCAAAGTTCACAACTTCCTTAGACTCTAACTCAACAATCCCATGCTCCTCCGAAGTCATCCCTGTTCTGTCTTCGACAGTCACCACTATTTGTTCAGGTTGGGTTCGGGAGATGTCCAACATGCACAAGTCAGTGCTGTCGAGAATGAACACCTTCGGCTTAGGTAGGTGAGAAGGAGTGATATAGATGCTAGGATCGTAAGACACGACCCCAGTCTGGATAAAGTTGATACGTTTGTGAGGTGGAGCTTGGTTGTGTGGTGGGAGAGGGTTGGTTGTGACGTTGGGTTTTTCTGGAGGCACAGTCACCCTGCTGTCAACGAGATCCTGAATCTCGTGACACAATCTAAAACATTGGTCGGTGTCGTGACCATGTTGTTGGTGATATGCGCAGTATTTGGCTGGGTTATGGGAGGGAGGAAGTGGATTTGGCAATGGCCTCGGCTCCAGGGGCTTCAAGTGCCCTTTCCTGATTAATACCCCCAGAGCTTTGGACAGGGGCATATATAATGGAGTGAAGGTTCTTTGGCCTCGAGGTTGGTATTTGTTTGTTTGTGTGTTACTTCCGGACGCACCGGAGAATGGTGTAGCTGCCAAGGTTCTTGGAGGGGTGGTGGTGACCATGCTTACTTCCGAAGCTCTAGCAGTTGCAGCACTGCTTGTGCCTGCATTGTTGTTTCGGTTGAAAGTTCTCCTGGGTTGCTCTTTGTCATTGTCAATCAAGCCCTACTTCATGGCATCCTCGATCTGTACTCCCATCTCATGCAGATCTGAAAAGGTGGGGAAGGGGAGCACGATCATTTTCTGAATCAGTTTGGGTTAGAGGTTGCGCACAACCATCCGCATTTGATCCTTATCCATCGGCCTTATGGTCATCATTGAGGCCTTGGCCCTCCAGCGGGTTAGAAATTCAGAGAAACTCTCCGTAGGCTCCTGCCTTGTTGTCTCGAGATCACGGGCTGTAATCTCAATTTGCGTGTTATAGGAATACTGTGCAATGAAAGCCTCGGCCATCTCATCGCAGTTCCGCTTGACATCGTCTTCTAATTTTGCGTACCAGATGGTCGCCACACCTGACAGGGTCCGGCCAAACAATGAAAGCTTCTGTAGTCTGGTGAGGCCCATCGGCCTTAGTATGTCCGAAAACAAACGTAGATGCACCATGGGATCCCCGGATCCATCAAAGTGGTCGATTTGTGGCATCTTGAACCAATCTAGCAGCGTCACAGCCGCGTCGGTATACCCGTCCTCAATGTCTGGGATGGACTTTACCCCTTGGGATTTCTTGAACAACTTTTCAAGCTTGCTCAACTTCAACGCTGTGGGGTCCACCTCAAACTCAAAGGGAGAGTCCGGTTGATTGATAGGCGTAGGTGTCTTGGATAGTTGAGGTAGAATCGGGGGCGGAGCCGGCCCTGTTGGGATGTTTGTATCCTCATAGATATTCTGGATATTTGGTGTCTCCCCGGGTAGTGGTACTCTTAGTGGGGGAGGAGCTTGGTGTGAAGCTGATGCTCCGGCTTGCTGCTGTAGCCGGGTACTTAGTTCCGCCTGTTGAGCCATGACGACGGCCTGCTGTTTGGCAAATTCTGCTTGACGAGCAGCGTCCTCCTGCATGGTTCTCATGCTCTCCTGGAGCTGACGCATCGTTTCCTCCATTCCTGCTATATTGCCCTGTTCTGACTGAATTGTCGGTATATCTGCCTCTGTAGTAGACTCAAAAATCTCAACCTGACTGTTCAAGGACCGCTGATCAGGGAACTGCAGTACCGATACACTGTGCCTCACTGATCTTCGTCTAGCAACCGGGGGTAAAGAGTAGAACACTGGTTGTCCGTCTACCAGATCCTTAGATCGATGGAGTCGACGACCTCTAGTCCAGTGTGCTTGGGTGATATCTGCTTGGTCGGAAGCAATTGTGCTAAACTACCTAGCAAAAAGATAAATAATGCAATAATAAGGAAATAAACAACCAGACAAACGGACAGCATAACAGCGTAAATAAACACACAACACACAGTTGGACATCACAACACACAGTTGATAAGTTGAATAGACTGTTCTCAAACACTGATCATTGTTCCCAAATCACTGCCCCCAAAACTGAATCTGATACCCGCAGATAACTGATTCCCAAAATACTGAACTGGTGCCCGCAGGCCTGATACCCAAACTTGTGAACTGATACATGCATTCTTGTAGAGACGCACTCTAAAAGCACATAGCAAACAAGTGAGAGCCAAAACACCCCTATGTTGGGGTAAGGTTTCCCGGTCCTATTTTGTCAGGAGCTAGGGTTTCACTATGCACGCAGCGGTTTCAAACGACCTATAATCGGGTAAGCAACCTGTCCTAGCTTGGAATGGTCACTATGGATTCCGAATATGCACTAGGTCGAACGGTCAAAAAGGGTGCCTCGGTAAAAACTGGGGCTTGTGTTCCCATCGTGGCAGAGCCCGTAACTGGTCAGCCTTATGGCACGCTTCTTAAAGCGAGCCTCTGGCAAATCATTCAGGAATAGCAGATGGAAAACACGGTGTCCTAGGCGCACCAATGCAAATGCAATGCAAAGAAACACATAAATGTAATCAAAACAAGATATCACGGGTTCGAGTCAAGTTCTCTAACTCCCCAGCAGAGCCGCCAGAAACTGCAGACGTCCCCGAGCGTCCCGGGAAGAATCCCGTTTTGTTCATTTGGGCTTACTACAATTCGGACTCAAATGTCACGGTTCTGAATCTAATCTCACAAAGTGCAATGCAAGATCGATAAATCACCAAAGAGTCCAAATTCGGCAAATCGTTTTGAAAAACTGATTTTTAGAAAGAAGTGCCAAACATGGACTGCTTTTCCAGATACAGAGTCGCCACCTAAATATTTTATTTTTCTGGGATTTAGGAAACCCTAACTCGTGCCTAAGGCCACGTGTCCGTCATCACCAAAGTTGCCTCAGCTCGGGAACTTGGGTACGATTAGGGAAGGTCATTTCATGAGCACCCCCGCTCGACCGATTAAAGATTTGCCTCTACTAACCACGACATCGAGTTTTGAAAACATTATGTGCTCTTATTCCGGTTATTAGCCTAGAATTACTATGTGATGCACACAACATAAAAGTATAGACTGGATCGTTTGAGTTGGAACAAAACATTTCATGTTTGTTTATTTGAAAGATGGTTTGATGGTGCTACTCGCAAGTAGACTATGACGTGGATTTGCCACCCTGAAGTGGGCTTAAGAAAACATGATTTTGCCACTCTCAAGTGGGCTTAAAACTCTCAATTGGTGAATTGTTCCAATTCAAATAACCCAACCTTCACCCACAGGTATTCAGGCAGTTATATCACATAAGCAAATAGCCTCATGGTAAGCATGCTATCATGGCAGTCACTCACACGCATGCAAGGATGCTAAAGCATAAATACTTACCGAGTACTCCAAGCCAAAGAAAGAAGCTAATTAGAAATCAAGCATGAATCCTAACTATGCTGAAATGCCTAATGCAACACATGCAAAAATGCAACTAAGATAGGCTCGGCCATTCTAAAATGGCATATGAAATGCAACAACTGATGCACGTATTCAACTCGGAAATGAAATACAATGCAGTTAGAATGATGCGCCGAGCCCAGTGCAAGCAAGACAGATAAATGGATACAAACATGCAAGCATAAGTATGCTAGTTGAAACATGCCCTAAAATTAACCATCATAAGCTGGTAAATAAAAGGGAGAAAGACGTGGGATTGGGAGACATACACGCACACTTATTACAACATTGCCCTCCTCGGAGGGTCCGAATAAATAATACACAACCGAATGAATAACGAATTACAGGTAATTATTACACAACCCTAGTTAATTAACAAATTAACTAAAATAAATAAGCTAGCATGCAAAACATATGAAATGGACTGCCTCAGCTCGGTCTTGAATGATAAGGAATGCATACATGCTCGAGTCACCTTGCCGGAAAATCCATCGCGATGCCCCGATTTGCCTCTGTTTGCAACTGGTCCCAAAACACTGTACAAAACTCCAGAAGGCTGAAACTCCACCATGCTGTGGGGATACTACCGACCAGTTTTTGCTGCTGGCTTCCAGTTTGCTGCAACAGAGAGCAAGAAAGGGGCATGGCAAATTATTTTCAACATATGTGTGGACGACCACTCTCCACGTCATTGCATAAGCTCTAGGAAGTGTAGTCCTCGATCCTCGTGCCACCAATCATGTATCTCGATCCATGATGGCCGAGGAGTCAGATTGCACGACTCGATGTAAAATGAATGCACATATAAACACAAGGCCTAAACTCCATCATGGGTAATCTGGAGTGTCGGCGGCCGAGAATTGAGGCACGTTTCTTCACTTGGAGTACGAAACGTCCCTCATTTCCCGTGTTTGGACTAAACCCTATTCCAAACACAATGCAATATACATGGCATGCATGAAGGCAGTTCTAACATGCAACCTAAACATAATGCCACTAAATGATGCAGACATGCAAATGATGATATGCAAACATGCTACTAGCATACACAATGCTATGAAATAATCAATGGCATACTCAATGCACATTAAAACTATATGGCATATGCAATGCAGACATGGAGACTAAAAATGAAATGATCAAGGCACACACAATGCAATGGTCGATCATGCAACAACATGGACTAAATGGCATATCCAATGCAAGATGGACTTAAACTAAAAGGAATGGGCCTCAGCCACACGCAAATCAGTGGCCATACATGACGAAATTAGGCAACAAAAGCACATGCAAATATGCACAAATGCAAGGGACCAAACCTAAGGCACTAAATGCAACTCTACCAAAGCATGGCAAGGGATGAAATATGGAATACAATCACACATTTTCCAGCTCTGAAATTACATGCAAGATGGTCCCGAATCATGTAAACACCTCACACAATGCATGCTAGATGGCCCCGATACCGAAACTATTGAAGTGCATTACACTAGAGGTACACAAAGTAATGCTCAAATGACCCAACCAGCCCCAAATAGTCGCTATGCAGGTCCAAGAAAGTGGAAAAATGGTCTATAATGATGGCTCAAAATGCATAGAAATGAAGCTCATGCAATGGTCCATAAATGAGGTATTCATGCACAACTCGCAAACATGCTTAAAGAATGGAAAACATGGGAATATGGCACAAGTATAAGCTTTGAAATGACAAGCTCAATGGCCCCAAAACATGAAAACACCTCAGTATAAGCATGCAATAGGCTTCAAAACTCAAGGCTAGGCAAGGGTATTACACTACAACCATGCATAGCAAGCATCATTCGACCATGAGGCATAAAAATAGAGGTAAGGCAGTCCAAAACATGCAGCAAATCAGTTTAAGGCATGGCCAAAAAGTGCTAGAATCAAAGACCAAAATAGTATGCAATACAAGCTAGTGAAGAGGGTTTACACTACAAGTATATGAAGCATTCAAGAGGTCACTAAACCAACAAAATTCAGAGGTATGACATGCCAAATAAAGCCCACAAACTCATTGAAACATGGTCGATGCATGCAAGAATGACATGCTCCTTTGATAGGCTATGAAGAGGGTTATTCTACACATGCAAGATGGACACCCAATATGGAAAAACAAGCTCTGGACAGAGCCTATACAGGTCCTAAAACTCACCAAAAATGGGCTGAAACATGGCTTGGAAGCATGCAAATAAGGGCTCCTTTGTAAGGCCAAGAATGCTAAAAAATAAAACAAGGAGAGAGAGGGTCACCCCTCTCTGATTTTGGCACTCAAAACAGCATGCTAGTCACTAAAAATCCACTTGATTTCAATGGCTAGAAGGCCAAACAAAGGTCAATGTAAAGGCCCTAATGCATGGCTCAAAATAAGGCAAAATGAATCATGCAAGGGGGTAGACGACCCCCAACAGAAAAATGATCTTAAAAAAACATGTTAAGGGCCTCAAAATAAGACTTTTTTCAGTTGATGACAAAGCTCAAATATGCTTGAAAGTATGGCTAAAAGATTAAGCAAAATAAAGCCTTAAAAGGGAAAAAGTGTGTTACCCTTGTAGCTCAGCAACTCCAGCAGCCTCTGGACCAAAAATGTTGCTCCCCAACCTCTGAAAAAGGCCTCCAAGAAGCTTAGGTTGGTGTTGGAGGGGTTAGGGTAGGAGATGGTGTGCAAAGGGCCAAAAACTTCACACTTTTTAAGCCTAAAGGGAGAGATATAGAGGGAGATAGGTGTATATGCCTTAGAGAATTTCTTGAACCCTCTACAAGGAAGGGGAAGGCCTTCCTTTATAGACAAGGGAGGCTAACGCTTCTCCAAGAAGCTTAAAACCAAGGTGGAAGATCCTCCGTACACGTGTATGGAGGATACAGTCTGTGCCTCCCAACTGGCACAGCTGGAATCAACTCACTAAGACAAGACTAGAGGAGGTAGGCCGACCAGTTCAAGTGGTCGGCCGACCACTTGCCCTGGTGGGCCGACCAGGTTCAAAAGATTCAGGTCTCAAAAGCTGGTCGGCACCCTCCTAGGGTGGTCTCCTCACTCAATGCAAGCTAGTGGTATGGTGGGAGAACAGCAATTGTGGCTCAAAAATGAGGGAGACCAGTTACCTGTCAAGAAAACCGGCCGACGGTAGAAAAGTGGTCTCCAAGGAGAAAAGGTGGTCTCCCGCCCTAGTACCACCTTCCAAGCAATGAAAATAGGGTCCATGCCAAAAATGAACCAAGACGGATGCAAAACAAGGGTTCGGGGGCCAAAACGCACAGCCGGTTGCCCCGAAAACTGACTGTTAAGCTTCGAAAGTGGCGTGCGACCACGAAGGTGGTCTCCCGGGCCACAGTGTCCCTCTAGAGAGAGGAAACAAGGTGTGTGCCAAAAACCGGAGCAAACGGAGAAAGTAGCCTACGGCCACGGAGAGATGGTCTACGAGACCTCTCCCTCCCTTCGGGAAGAGAAAACAAAACCTGGTTAGCAAACCGAGGCAAAGCACAAAAGAGTCCCGAAGTCCGGAGGCAAGGCTCTCAGCCGAGACTCTGTAACCTCAGAACGAGCACAGCATGCGCAATCACCGAGCGCTCAATCGATGACGTCTGAGTCTTAAGGTTGGTCAAAAATGGGATGTCTACAGTTGCCCCTCTTTGACAGAACTCGAAAGTCATAAGTGACGGGAGTGAATGTCAAAGCCCAGAGACGACCCATTTTTGACAAGGCCAAAGACTTAGACAAACAGGCGAGGTAAACAAGAGATGGGCCCGCAGGCGTGCCCGCAGGCAGGGGCAAAATGCAAAACAACATGCACAAAGCCGAACGTAACTCATGATCATGAAAAGCAGCAAACTGTAATGAAGCAAATATTCACAATAAATGCAACAGTTTTAAGCAAGAATGCAAAGCAAAACTACATTTCATGCAGTAAGGATGTAAGAGAATTCCAATTCTCGCTACGTCTCACACGGAGAAGATACAATACCTGTGTGTAGACGTCCCCGAACGCCCCGGGAGGATGAGTCTCGTTCTGTTCGTTTGTGGGTTCGCTACAGTTCGGACTCTCGAATTGTCACGGTCCTTAATCTGAACCAAAGAGTCCAAATCCGGCAAATCGTTTTGAGAAACAGATTTTTGAAAAGAAGTGCCAAACATGGACTGCTTTGCCAGATACAGTGTCGCCACCTAAATATTTTTTATGGGGGAATTTAGGAAACCCTGACTCGGTGCCAAAGGCCACGTGTCCGTCATCACCAAAGTTGCCTCGGCTTGGGAGCTTGGGTACGATTGGGGAAGGTCAGCTATGAGCACCCCCTCTCGCCCAATCCGAAGATCGGCCTCTACTAACCGTGATATCCCATTTTGAAAACGTTATGTGTTCTTATTCCAGTTATTAGCCTAGATTTACTATGTTATGCGCACAGCAAACAAGTATAGACCAAACCGCCTAAATTGGAACAAAACATTTCATGCTTGTTTTGAAAATGGCTTGCTACTCGTAAGTAGGCTGAAATGCAGGTTTTGCCACCCTCAAGTGGGCTTTAGAAAAGATGGTTTTGCCACTATCTAATGGGCTTAAAACTCATAGTTTTAATGCGTTATTCCAATTTAGGTAATTCGACCTCCACCCACAGGCACCCAAGCAGTTATATCACTTAAGCAGCTAGCCTCATGGTAAGTATGCTGCCATGGCAACACTCACACACATGCAAGGTTGCTAAAGCATGAGAACTTACCGAGTACTCCGAGCCAAAACAGAAACTAGTTAGTAATCATATGCATGATCCTAGTTCATGTTAAGATGGCTAATGCATCACATACAAAATGCAACTAAGATGGGCTCGGCTAATCTACAATGACATGTGAAATGCTACAACTAACACATATTCAATTTGGAATTGGAATACAAATGCAGTTAGAATGATGCGCTGAGCCCGGTGCATGCAAAACGAATGAATGGATGCAAACGTACTATCATACTGTATGCTAATTGAAACATGCCCTAATCTAACCATTATAAGCTAGTAAATAAAAGGGAGAAAGACGTGGGGTTGGAAGACATACACACACTCACGCACACTTATTACACAATTGTCCTCGCTCGGAGGATCCGAATAAATAATACAGATTTAACTAATTAACTGGCTGACTAACAAATTAATTAATTACAAAACTTCTAATTAATCAACAAATTAATTACAGAAATAGCCCAAATATGAAACTAAAGAGACTGCCATAGCTCTGCCTCGGAATGCGTGGATGACGCATGCTTGACTCGCCTTGCTTGGAAACCCGTGCCATGCAACTGTTGCCTCTATTTACACCGCTCTGCTCCTTTGAAAATTACGCAACTCCCAAGGTGCACTCTCTGGACACTGGGTAGCATCACCGACCAAGTGGGATCACCACCGGCCATGTCCGGATGGTTATCGGCCATTTGTAAATCCATCGGCCAACAATGAATGGCCGTTCGGCAGTATAGGCGGCCGGCCAGCCAAAGCTTCCTGCAGAACCTGTTTTTGACAGCAACAGAGGGCAGACAGTGCATGGCAAGGAAATTCAAAGCAATGTACGCATGGCCACTCTCCTGATCATGCAATGGACTCAAGGGAGCATGGCCCTCGACCGTTGGGCCACCAATTGCGCATTTCGATGCATGATGGCCGAAGAGTCAAGTATGCATTTCAATGTCAAATGCAATACACACAAAACATACAAGGGACCCAACCTCAATCATGGTTGATCAAGAGGCGAGGCAATGCACAACGATGCACATGCGACCTAAGCATGCAAGCGAACATACGAACATGCAATGCAACTACATGGCACACGCAATGCTAACAACATAGCATGCACAACGCATTGAAACATGGCATACACAATGCCGGATGGACTTATACCAATGTGAGTGGGCCTCAGCCACACTCACATTAGTGGTCGATAAGATGGAAATGAGGCAACCGAAATGCACACAAATATGTCCAATGCATGGACCGATCCTAAGATACAACATGCAACTCTAACTAAGCATGGAAAATCATGAAACATGGCATATGAACATGCAAATTCCAGCACTGAAGTATGATGCTAAACAGCCCCAAAACATGGAAAAATGGCACCCGATGCATGAGATGAAACCCGCAACTCGAAACTAGGCACATGGAATGACTTATAGCTATACAAACCAGGCATTATTTAATCATGAAGCATGAAGACAGAGCCAAGACAGTCCCAAAACATGAACATTTCCAATTCAAAGCACGGCCAAAGGATGCTAGCATGGTGGACAAAATAGCATGCAATCTTGATTAGCAATCATGGTTTACATGGCAAGTATATGAAGCAAATGTAATATCACCAAACCACCAAAAATCAGTGAATAAATCATGTAAAAATAGGCCCAAATAACCACTGATATGCAACCAAGGTATGCAAAAATAATGAGTTACTTTGGAGGGCCATGCAAGGAGTTATTAAGCACATACACGGTAGACATTTAGCATGACATAAAAAACCATGAAAATCAAATATGGTAGTCCTAAAACTCACCAAATTGACCCTGGGAAGTGACTTTGAAGCGTGCAAGGTAGGGTCTCTTTGGAGGGCCAAAAAGGCCACCAGACAAGAGGAGAGAGGGGGTCACCCCCCTCTAATCTTGGCTCTCAAAATAGTGTTTCAGCCACTGAAAATCCACTGGATTTCAGTGGCTAGAAGGCCAAACAAGGCATGCAATTGGGGCTTAGGTGTAAGGCTTAAAACAAGGGACAATCAAGCATACAAGGAAGTATATGACCTCAAACAAGAAAATGCCCTTAATAAAACATGAAGATGATGTCAAAAGGAGACTCTTTTCAGTTTTTAATAAATCTCAAAAGTGAACACAAGTAGGGCTAATCTATCATGCAAAAATGGCCCTAAAAAAGAGATTAGAGACAAGGGACAACAGCTGGGCCCAAACAGTGAAGAGCCCTTCAACAAAGTTGAAGAGGGGCTCAATATGAAGCACTTTACAGTTTATAACCAAATCCAAAACAGCTCACAAGTAAGACTAAAATACCATGCAAAAATAGGCCTAAAAGAGAGATTAAACACAAAGGGTAAGGAGAAGACCTGAAACAGCAACAAGTCCTTGACCAAACATGAAGAGGAGCTCAAAATATGACTATTTACAGTTCAGGTCGGAGCTCAAAAATGTAAGCACAAGGGGCTAAGATATAGAACAAAATAAGGCAAGAAAAAGGAAGAAGAGGACTCACCCTTGTAGCACAAGTCTTCAGCAGCTTTTGGACCAAGGAAAGGTGCTCCTAACCTTTGAAAAATAGCCTCCGGCTGCTGGAATGGAGTATGGAGGTTTTAGGCTATGAGTGGTAGTGTAAAGGGAGGAGGGCAAGAACCTTAGGGTTTGAAGGGTTTGGAAGAGAGGGATAGGGGAGAGCTGAGAATTTTAGAGAGAGGAGTTTTTTTTTCTCCAAGTTGTATCTCTCCCTTTTTCCCTTGTTCCTTATGTGAGAGAGCTTGATTGATATAGATATATATCAATTTGCAGTTCCTCAGAACTCCCACGTCCAGGCATGGGCTGGGGTATGGCCTGGAATGACAGCTGCCAGCTGTCTACAGAGATATCTGTTGAAAACCACACTTGGCCGGCCGGCCATAAAAGTGGCCGACAGGTAGTCAAACTGGCCGGCCGGCCATCACACTTGGCCCATTGAAAATCAAGGTGGCCGGTGGGCAGGAGACTTGGTCGACAGGCTACCCCCTTCCCTTAGGAACACATCCACAAGCTCTTGGTGCAAAACCAGACACAAAGCAGTCGAGCCGAGAGATTCAGAGGCAAGGCGCGCAGCCGAGGCCTCTGGGAACTCAAGACAAACATAAACAGGGATGATCACCGAGTGTTCAAGCGGTGACGTCCAAGTCTTGAGGACGGTCAAAAATGGGGTGTCTACAGTTGCCCCTCTTTGACAGAACTCGAAAGTCATAACAATGACGGGAGTGAATGTCAAAGCCCAGAGACGACCCATTTTTGACAAGGCCGAAGACTTAGACAAACATGCAAGACAGACAAGATATGCGCCCGAAGGCAGGGGCAAAATGCAAGACAATGCCCAAAGCCGAGCATAAGTTATGATCATGCAAAGAAAGCTATAACGAAGAATAACATGCGACAGTTTTAAGCTAGCATACACCAAACTACACTACAATGCAGAAAGGATGTAAGAGAATTACGTAATTCTCGATACGTCTCACTCGGAGAATACAATACATGCGCGGTTCGTCTGGTTGCCCCAGCTTCAAATGAGCCGTACATACAATATCGTGTCTGAAATGAAAGCAAGCTTAACAGGTACAGATGTCGTTAGCAATATGCATAACATGCAATCGAAAGTGTGTGACAACGCAAGTTGAGTGGGACGCATAACCATGCTGTGAAGGCACAAACACATGTAAGTAAAGAACATGTGACAACGTGCACAATGTGTATGAAGAAATTTGAACACATGTAAGCAAAGCGTGCGGTCTACGCAAGCAATGTGTATAGAAACTTGAAATTGAACACATGTAAGTAAAGCGTGCGGTCTACGCAAGCAATGTGTAGGGAAAGAAACTTGAACACATGTAAGTAAAGCATGCGGTCTACGCAAGCAATGTGTATAGAAACTTGAAATTGAACACATGTAAGTAAAGCATGCGATCTACGCAAGCAATGTGTATAGAAACTTGAAATTGAACATATGTAAGTAAAACATGCGGTCTACGCAAGCAATGTGTATAAAAAGGAACTTGAACACATGTAAGTAAAGCATGCAGTCTACGCAAGAAATGTGTATAGAAACTTGAAATTGAACACATGTAAGTAAAGCATGCGGTCTACGCAAGCAATGTGTATAAAAAGGAACTTGAACACATGTAAGTAAAGCATGCGGTCTACGCAAGCAATGTGTATAGAAACTTGAAATTGAGCACATGTAAGTAAAGCGTGCAGTCTACGCAAGCAATGTGTATAGAAACTTGAAATTGAACACATGTAAGTAAAGCGTGCGGTCTACGCAAGCAATGTGTAGGGAAAGCAACTTGAACACATGTAAGTAAAGCATGCGGTCTACGCAAGCAATGTGTATAGAAACTTGAAATTGAACACATGTAAGTAAAGCATGCGGTCTACGCAAGCAATGTGTATAAAAAGGAACTTGAACACATGTAAGTAAAGCATGCGGTCTACGCAAGCAATGTGTATCAAAGGAACTTGAACACATGTAAGTAAAGCATGCGGTCTACGCAAGCAATGTGTATAGAAACTTGAAATTCAACACATGTAAGTAAAGCATGACGCGACAACGCATGCATTGTGTATAGAAACTTGAAAATGAACACATGTAAGTAAAGCATAACGCGACAACGCATGCAATTTGTAGGGAAGGAAACTTGAAATATGGTAAGGACCAGTTATTCATCATGTTGAAATGCCAGGCACTGTAGCATGGTATAATTGAAGTGATTTGTGGAATTCACAAGATACGAAAAGGATACGGGAAGGGACGTTCCTTTCGCGTACCGATCAACGCTCATAAAAGACACGGCTTGAGGTCAACTGGAAAGCCTACTAACGTTCCGAAAGTGTACTTCCTTGCACTGTCTCGAGTAATGAAGGCGCCAAACCACATAGTTGACCCGAACAAGGGCGCGGGAGGTGCATTGACCACAAGGGGAGGTTACCAGTACCAATTCCGATATTTTGCTGCCCTGCTCTTCTTTTGCTTTACTTTCCTTTTTACTAGTAGTTTAAACACATTGCACTGCCTTAGGCAGGTTTTACCTTTTCAAAAATGTGTATTTTTTTTGCAAAACACATGAGGGAAATGAAACAACCATTTTGTTCAAGATGATGTTACATTTGTGCTTTCTATGCATCGCAACGCATGGTATCACATAACAATGTGAATGAAATTGAACTTCGTTTGAAAATTGAGCACTCGCATCATAATAATCAGGTAGTGAACTGACTTACAACTCGATAAGCAAAGCAAGGAAACTTGATAAGCTAGCCAAGTGCGAGTACAACTCGACAAGCAACAAAGACTTGAAAAGAGTGAAATACAACTCGATAAGCAAATTTACAACAACTCAATAAGCAGGTGGGCGTGACGCCGTAAAATCCATAATCGGAGGGCCTTGGAAGTGGTGGCATTCCCCAAATTCTCAGCATAAACAGTCCATAGAACAAGGAGGAAGACCACCGGCCAGGGGTGGAGGCCATCGGCCATGATAACTTGTCACCGGCCAAAAGTGGTGGTCGGTCGGCACTATATTTGGCCGGCCGACCATGAATGAAAGAATCACCAGAATGTTGACACCTGTCCTTCACTCAATCTTATCCCCTACAAAAGGCCCCAGCTTCATAGTTCTACTCAATTCAACACTGATTTGCTCCAAATGGAGGGATTCCTTGCCCAGAATCTCTCGTCCTGGATTAACAACTTGGATGGCTCGGAAAAGCTGAATTTCTAGGGTTTCGGCATAAATGCACTATTCACTCTGAGTCGCACTCCGCTGCACTTTCCGTTTCTTCATGCCGCAGTGAGGTTTTGGAACCCGGTGACTCATGTCTTTAGCTTTAGCGGGCAAGAGGTATGCCCTACCTTTGAAGATTTTCAAGCATTAATGGAATCCGAGCGTGACGAGGAGATCTTACCCCAGCTTAACTTTGGTCATGTTCAGACCTTAGGGCGAATGTGTGGACTCACTATGTATGACGCTCGATCTCTGATTTGTGACGGAATGCTAGATATTCCGAGTTTGATTCATCGGTTTTCGGATACCAGTGACCGCGGTGACCATCATTGGCAAGGCTTCCGCGACATGCCCTCTGTTTGTGCATGCTATCTCATTTTCTGTTTTCCTCAGGCTCCGGGGGATCTAGCGTCCAATTGATCGAGGTTGCCCTAGGCTTGAAGGAGGGCAAGAGCTGCATTGCCATGACTCTGGTAGAGACGTTGATGGCCTTAGACGCCTTTTATCATCGGGAGACGACCAGATTTGCGGGGAGTCCACTACTGCTGCAGGTAATGTTTGCCACCCAATCTTACATATGTATTGCTCACATCACTCGACCCTCAAGCTCGGTTTTTCTCACAAAATCCCTTTTCTCACTTTTCTCTCATCGTACTTCTCTCTATTCTTTATTCTCTCATTTTTCATCCCTTCCCAAGTGTGGTTGATGGATAAGTTACAGGTTGTGGACTCTTGCCCAGCATTCTCAGCTCGTGGCTACTTGTTCAGGCAACGTCTAGTCAATGCCCTTGACGAGGGATGGTGGTTTGATTGGATGTGCAACCTGTCCGCAAACCGCATTGCTTGGCGGTGCCCTTGGCTCAATCTATTGGCAATGGGCTACAGCATGTCCCAACAGATCGGGATTCAGTTGATTGGCTTGACCCACTGCATATTCTATTTCCCGTTTCGGTTCTGACGCCAGTTTCGCCACAACCAGATTTGCTCCGCAGAGGGGATAGAATATCCAGCTGCCTTTCCGTTTCGAGGTGTGCAGCTTGTTCGGCAGGCCACAACGTGGAGGACAAGAGAACTCCTGGCCGTCGCTCCTACTTTCAGTTGTACTTTGTCTGATGAGTGCATAGATTGGCTTAATGAGGAGGCACAGATCGGGCCCAACTTGGCATCGGGGGTTTCGACCAGCTCTGGGAGGGGGCGCAGGAACACATGACTTGACTATGCCCCGGATTTATTGCTTTATTAGTACTTTCAAGTTTTCCTTATGAATGTAATAAACAACAACTTCCATTTGTATACAAGAATAGAAGGACTCTGTACTGAAATCAATGAACTTTGAAGGTTATGGTACTGAAAATTTCCCGTTTTGGTCTAGAGATGGTCTTAGTTGTAAAAAGATTAATTTGAACAAAGTCAACTTTTATCAAAACTTTTCAAAACTATTTTTGATATGGATCAGAACTGGACACGCCTGAGATCTGTCACTGAGATGCACAAACCCCGGATCCCAGCAACTAGAAAGTTGCCCCTAGTCTGAATAGTACCGCAGCACTGCATGGCAACGGAAAGTTGCCCCTAGTCTGAAAAACATTGTACCGGAGATCATGACCGGACTCTTGAATGCTGGATAGACGAAGATGACCGAGATGATCAAATGGACAAAGCTGATCGGGAAAAAGTTTATGGCTGAACTTCAGGATGAAGCTGCCTACGTATCCCAAAGATGGGAATCAAGCCTTACGTAGTTCAGGCTTAGGTTCACTCGAGTATTTTCACTTTCCTTTTACGCTCTAACTTTTGCCAAGGCCGCCCTTTGCGGGTTTTCAACCTTGCGAGCTCAGTTTTTATATTTTCCAATTTTCTATGCTCTAACTTTTGCCTAGATCGCCCTTTCGGGTTTTTAGCCTAGCGAGCCTCTCAGGGGTAATATTTCTTCAACTTGTCCATGTTGATCGGTTGGGAGAACTCTAGGCCATCTAGATCCATCAGAACCACAGCTCCACCTGACCAGATAGCTTTGATGATGTAGGGACCAGTCCAATTGGGTCTGAACTTGCCCCTTGGGTCATGGATGGGAGCTCGGTTGTCCTTGAGCACCAAATCTCCTTCCTTTAGATTCCTGGACTTGACTTTCTTGTTGAAAGCCTGGGCAATTCTGCGTTGATGACCTTGAACATGGTACAGTGCTTTCAGTCTTCTCTCATCAAAGAGCATGAGTTCCTCAAACCTACTCTGCTGCCAATCTGCTTCGGCTATTTGACACTCAGCCAATACTCGCATTGACGGAACCTCAATCTCGATAGGTAGAACGGCCTCTATCCCATAAACCAATGAATACGGAGTTGCTCCGGTAGAAGTTCTAATTGAAGTCCTGTAGCCCCACAGAGCAAAGACAGCTTATCTGGCCAACCCCGGTAGGTTTCCACCATCTTCTGCAGTATGTGTTTGATATTCTTATCGGCGGCCTCGACCGCTCCGTTGGTTTGCGGCCGGTATGTGGATGACTTGTGAAAAGCCACGTTGTATTTCTCCAACAAGTCAATCACTTCCTTCTTGAAGTGGAAACCGTTATCTGAAATAACCTCGTTTGGAACCCCATAGCGACAGATGATGTTATTTCTAATAAATTTTGCAACGTGCGACGCCTTCAACACGGCATATGATTGGGCCTCGACCCACTTTGTAAAGTAATCTATCGCGACTAGGATGAACTCATGCCCATTCGCCCCCTTCGGAGTGACAGCCCCGATCACATCGATTCCCCAAACTGAAAATGGCCATGGCGAAGTCATGTTGTACAACTTCGACGGCGGAATGTTCATGCAATTTGCATGGACCAGGCATTTGTGGCATCGCCGAACAAAGCCGATACAATCCTCCTCCATGGTGGACCAGTAGTAACCCTGTCTGAGGATCTTCCGCGCTAGCATTACCCCATTCATATGTGCCCCACATTCTCCTCCGTGGATGGCCTCCATCAGGCACTTTGATTCCTTAGCTTCAAAGCATAGCTTATGCATTCCCAAATGACCTCTCTTATACAGCTTACCCCCGTAGATGATGAACTGAACGACCATTCTTCAGATTGCCCTTTTATCCTTGGCATTTGCCTCTTGTGGATACATTTCCTTCTCCAAGAAGTTCCAAATGTCATAATACCAGGGGTTTTCATCCTGAACCTCATCTATGGCTGCAATCTACTCGTAGGCTGGCGCAAATTTCTGGTCAATGATGACTGGACGCATCTGGACTCCGGACAGGATGTCTATCATGGAAGATAGAGTTGCTAAAGAATCTGCGAACCTGTTGTTCTCTCTTAGTAGATAAGCAAAGTTTAGCTTCTCAAACCGAGGAATTAACAAGTCCAAGGTCCGGTGATTCATCATCATCTTTTCTTCTTTGACTTTCCAGTCTCCTTTTGCTTGAGACACAACAAGGTTCGAGTCCCCGATGACATCCAATCGTCTTGCCCCTAGTTCCAGGGCTGCTTCTAGACCGGCAATGCATGCCTCATATTCTGTTTCGTTGTTCGAGACTTTGAATCGGAGTTTGAATGCTAGAGGGATACGGGAATTGTCGGGTGCTATCAACAACACTCCTATCCCATACCAGTACTGGTTTGACGCTCCGTCAAAACACATCGTCCAAGTTTCGTCTTCAATGTGCAAAATGGCCTCATCTGGGAATAAGTACTCAACTGCTTCACCCCCTTCCACTGGATGGTCGGCTAAGAACTCTGCCACTGCTCTTCCCTTGACTGACTTGCGTGTCACATATTTTATATCAAATTCGGAAAGTAACAGCAACCAACGAGCTAGCCTACCCGTAGGTGCCGGTTTCTCGAAAAGATATTTGATGGGATCGAGTCGTGAAACCAACATTACGGAGTGAGCTAACAGGTAGTGCCGTAACTTCCTGGTAGCCCATACCAATGCTAAGCAAGCCTTCTCCAACGGTGTGCAGCGCGTCTCATACTCTAGCATCTTCTTGCTCAGATAGTAGATGGCTCTCTCCACTTTGTCCTCTGATTCTTGAGCGAGCATGCAGCCCATTGTGTTCTCGGTTACCGAAAGATACAATATCAATGGTCTTCCCGGCTCTGGTGGTGACAACATAGGCGGGTTCTGTAAGTATTCCTTCATCTGTTCGAAAGCAGCTTGGCATTGGCCGTCCCATTGGAATTTCTTTCCTTTCTTCAGGAGACCAAAAAGTGGTTCACAAGTCAAGGTCAATTTTGAGATAAACCGTCTTATGAATTGCACTTTACCCAGAAAGCCTCGCACCTCTTTTTCAGTCCTTGGTGGTGGAATTTCTAGGATGGCCATGATTTTGGAAGGGTCGACTTCGATGCCCCTTTGTGTAATTAGAAACCCTAGCATTTTTCCCGTCGTAACACCGAACGTACACTTCTGAGGATTTAGCCGCAGCCGAAATTCTCTGATCCTTTGGAAGAACTTTTGCAAGGCGATGTAGTGGCCTTCTCTTTCTTTGGACTTGACAATCATGTCGTCCACGTACACCTCTACCTCTTTGTGGATCATGTCATGCAATATCGTGGTCGTGGCCCGTTGATATATAGCTCCAGCATTCTTCAACCCAAACGACATCACTCTGTAGCAGTATGTCACCCACGGGGTGGTGAAAGCAGTCTTCTCCCGGTCTTCGGGTGCCATCACTATCTGATTGTAACCTGAGAAGCCATCCATAAACGAAAGCAAAGCATGCCCTGCCGTGAAATCCACCAACTCATCAATATGTGGCAAGGAGAAGTCGTCCTTTGGACTAGCTCTGTTCTAATCCTTGAAATCCATGCATACTCGGATTCTGCCATCTTTCTTCGGCACTGGAGCAATGTTGGCCTACCAAGTCGGGTATTCGGATACCAGCAGGAAGCCTGCATCGATTTGCTTGGTGACCTCTTCTTTAATCTTGATGGCCCAGTCTGGACGAATCCTTCTGAGTTTCTGTTTGATAGGTCGGGCCTCGGGGTCAAGAGGGATCCGGTGCTGTACAATCTTAGGATCGATTCCAGGCATGTCTTCGTAGGACCACGCGAAAACATCTTTGAAATCTTTTAATAAAGCGACTAAGCGCTCGCGTTCCTCCAAAGACAACGTGGACCCGATCTGGACCAGCCGTGGGTCCTTCTCAGTACCAATATTCACAGTAGTGATTTCATCAACTAAAGGTTTAACAAATCTTTCCTGCTCTTGATCAATTAATCGTTACGAAACCGGAGGAATTTCTTCCTCGTTGTTTTCGTCAAAATTTTGAATGTCCTGATTTAAGCAATATATCAAAGGCACAAAAAAGTACTCGAAAACCACATCCACATTATTCTCATTAAGTACTTCCAAACCGTCCGATTCTTCTGTTACAACAGACTCAAAGGTGAAAGAAAAAGACGACCTGGACAGGATTGTGGCATCCGGGTTATCACCCCCAGGAATACCGGACTCAGACTCAGCCGAGCTGGAACCTGATTCCGACTCACAAGACTCAGTGGAATCAAATTCCGGCTCACTACCTGACCCGGTGATGCTGGACAAAAATCCCTCTTCATATTGCCAAACGAGAGAGGGTGCGATGGATGCATCCAAAGTAGTTGTTGGTAGGCCCGCGGCCGTTCCATTCCCGATCATGCATACCGAGAAGTTATCCCCCAAGCACTTCTGTTCGATCGGAGGATCTGAAAGTAGACATGTCAGTGCTACCCCCATTTCAAGTTCGGTGTCCTCAGACTGCACTTCCTTACTCTGCTCAGCCTCAGCTAATGGGTCAGTCTGCTCTTCGGCAACGTCATCCCCAGGTAACTGCAGGTCAAAGAAAATCTCAAACCCTGGCACGCGCTTCCTCTCCGCGTTCAGCCACGGCTCTGGGAAGCCACAAAACGGAAAGTCCTCCCCCTCCCGGACGAAGCATCCGTTTAGGGTTCCTTGAATGGGCCGGTGCGTTAAGTCAAAAGGCTTCCCTATCTGTTTCACTCTGGCTCTTCCAGTCATTTCCTTTCCTTTCCTTACCCAATCCTCCTTGGTGGGCAGATAACCCAAGCCAAAGGTATGTGGGTTATATGGCACCTCGGCCAATGCTGCGACGCCCTTCCGGCCGCTCTTTCCCAATCCCACCCCAGGGATATGTTGAAGCTTGTTCATGAGGTATACCGCTTGAGCACTGACATATAACCCCACGTTAGCAGCCATGATGTCTTGTACAACTCGAGCCTCAGCAAGGGTGAAACCTGACATAAACACGTCCTCCATGCTGTGCTCAATTTCCAAAACTGGCGTAGATACTTCCGGCGGTGGATGGATCGATGAATTCCCAAAAACAATGGCTACTTCCTTTCCATAGGGGTATTTCACCATTTGATGCAAGGTAGAAGAAACTGCCTTGACTTGATGCAGGCACGGCCGCCCCAAGACTAGATTGAAAGTGGCGGGAACCTCTAGGATGTGAAAGTCAATTTCATGCTGCCCTGGCCCAACCTTGGTCTGGATCTTCACTGTTCCCATGACTTCTCGGCTTGTATTGTCGTATGCCCGAATCACCTGGGCTGTTGGTACGAAGTCCACAGTTTTCAAGCCAATTGCATAGGCAGTCCTCGCCGGACATACATTGATGGCGGACCCTGTGTCGACAAGCACCACGGGTATCCATTTATTTCTGCACTCCACGGAGATGTAGAGTGGCTTGTTATGGTTCACACCCTCAGGTGGCAGTTCTTTGTCAGAAAAGGTCAATATCGGGGTAGCTCCTCCCGGAAAAAACTAGGCCCACCAGCTGTTCGGGCGTGGTGTCTATAGAAAGCTTGGCCTTGTCCATGGTTGATAAGACAGCTTGTCGATGTACTCGCGATGCCATAAGCAGTCCCTAGATGGAGATGTCTACTTGTATCTTCTTTAACTGCTTCAGTACAGCCTCTTCTTCGACTTGCTTCTCTTTCTGTCTCTCAGCTTCCTTATCCTTCCCAGATGCCTCCGGCTGGTCTAGGTGCGGGGGCTTGAAATACCGTCCGCTTCTAGTCATATGATCGACTTCTCCAAGGTACCAAGTGTCATCGGGTTGGTTGTTCCCCCAATCTTCGTCCGTATGGGCAAGACATAAGTCCTCATCTTCCCACCACATTCCATCTGCAGCCAACAGACACCTGTCCGGCTCTGGTATGACTGTTCTCGTACTCGTGGTACCTTTCATCCCTATGCTCGCAGCAGTCTCTGTTCCTGCGCACACAGCAATTTTCAGTCCCTACATGGGCCTTTGCCTTTCTGATTCTCGCGGGATCTTCAAATCTTTCTTGTTCCGACCGTATCAATACAGCTGGTTGCTCAATAATTCCTGCATTCAGAATGCTCCAATCCCGAGCGGAATTCTTAACACCAGTGCTCCCCGGCGATGTATTCTATTCTCCGACTCTCTCGACTATCACCAACATCTGTGCCCCTGCCGGACTCTGTCCTGGTTGGAACTCTTCCACCACATCCGGTTGATCATCCAACCACCCCGTAGCCTCTGCTGATTCCTTATAATCAAACCAGTTGACTGCTGCGCCCTTTGGATCTTGGTTACTGTAAAACTGGATATTGGCAAGGTTTTCTTCCACAACCCTTAAATCATCTGTTCCCTGTCCCAGATTGTCCCCTTGGATCACACACAGTTCTCCCCCTGCTGGTAATTCCACATATGGCCCATCCGGGCCTATTGATGAAATGTAGTCACCCGGACTATATGTCTTCTCAACACGACTCCCAGACTCTGCAGACTCTGACTCAACAACCTTCTTCTCCTTCGGGATCTCCTCTCTCTTGTTCTCAATAGTCACTACCGTTGGCTTAGGTCCAGTCATGGAGATGTCCATCATGCACAAGTTGGTGCAGTCAGGAAGGAATGCCTCCGGTTTAGGCAGGTGGGAAGGAGTGATATAGATGCTAGGATCGTAAGGCACGACCCCAATTTGGATAAAGTTGATCCTTTTAGGTGGTGGAGCTTGGTCATGTGTGGGGAGAGGGTTTGTTGTAACATTGGGTTTCTCGGGAGGCAGAATCACCCCGTTATCGATGAGATCTTGAATCTCATGATGTAATCCGAAGCACAGATCGGTGTCATGACCGTGCTGTTGGTGAAATGCGCAATATTTGGCTGGGTTGTGGGTTGGGGGAAGTCTTTTTGGTAAGGGCCGCAATTCTAGGGGCTTCCAATGCCCTTTTCTGATTAAAACCCCCAGAGCTTTGGATAAGGGAATATACAGTGGAGCGAAGGTTCTTGTGCTTTTGGGTGGGTATTTGGCTGTTTGGGTATGGCTTCCGGATGTGCCGGAGAATGGCGCAGCTGCCATGGTTCTTGGAGGGGGTTTGGTGGTGACCATGCTCACTTCAGAGGCTCTTGTAGTTGTAGTACCGCTCGGGCCTACATTAGCGTTGCGGTTGAAAGTTCTTCGGGGTTGCTCCCGGTCATTATCAATTAAGCCTTGCTTTAAGGCATCCTCAATCTGCACCCCCATTTCATGTAGATCAGAAAAGGTAGGGAAGGGGAGTACAATCATTTTTTGCATCAACTTCGGCAGAAGATTGTGCACAATCATCCGAATCTGGTCTTTGTCTGTAGGCCTTAGGGTCATCATCGAAGCCTTGGCCCTCCATCTAGTCACGAATTCTGAGAAACTCTCTTTAGGCTCTTGCCTTGTTGTCTCGAGATCACGGGTTGTAATCTCGATTTGTGTATTGTATGAGTATTGCGTAATGAAGGCCTCGGCCATCTTGTCCCAGTTTCTCTTGACATCATTTTCTAATTTGGCATACCATATGGCCGCCACACCCGACAGGGTTCGGCCGAACAGAGACAGCTTCTGAAGTCTGCTGAGGCCCATTGGCCTTAAGATGTCTGAAAACAATCTCAGGTGCACCATGGGGTCCCCGGACCGATCAAATCGATCAATGTGCAGCATTTTGAATCTGTCAGGCAGCGTCACAGCTGCGTCGGTATATCCATCTTCAATGTCAGGGATGGTCTTGACTCCCTGGGATCTCTTGAACAGCTTTTTGAGCTTGCTCAACTTTAATGCTGTGGGATCTGTCTCGAACTCAAAGGGAGAGTCTGGTAGGTTGGTGGGTGTTTTGGATAACTAGAGTTGGATTTGGGGTAGGATCGGGGGTAGAGGTGGTCCCGTGGGAATGTCCGTATCATTCTGATCATTAGCTGTCTCCCCGGGGGTGGGAATTCTTGGCGGGAGAGGAACTTGCTACGAAGCAGATGCTTCAGTTTGCTGCTGTAACCTTACAATTAACTCTGCTTGTTCATTCATAAACGTGGCCTGCTGCCTGGCGAACTCTGCCTGTCGGACAGCATCCTGCTACATCATTTTCATACTCTCTTGGAGCTGGCGCACCATCTCCTCTAAATTGGCCATACTGTTCTAGTCTGACTGAATTATCGGTATATGTTCCCCTTCTGTGGGAGAAACAGAATCCTGATCCCTACTGTACACAGGTGGGGTAGATAAAGCCCTCTGTACTGACTGTTGAACTGATGCCCTCTGCCTAGCTGTCCTCTGTCTAGTAACCGGGGGTAGAGAGTGGTACACTGGTTGTCCGTCTACCAGATCCTAAGATCGATGGAGTCGACGACCTCTAATCCAGAGTGCTTGGGGAATATCTACTGGGTCAGAAGCAATTGTGCTCGACTAACCTAGTAAAAAGATAAATAAAGCATATAAATAAACAGACAATTGGACAGCGTAACAACGTAAAATAAACACAACACACAGTTGGGTATCACAACAAATTGCCAACAAGCTGAATGCACTGTTCTTTAATCACTGATCACTGTTTCCAAATCGTTGCCCCAAAGTCTGAATCTAATACCCATAGATGACTGATTCCCAAAAACACTGATGCCCGCAGGCCTGACACTCAGACTCGCGAACTGATATGTGTGTTCCCTGCATAGATACACTCTAAAAACACGTAGCAAGTAAAGAGAACCAAAACACCCCTATGGAGGGGTAGGGTTTCCCTGTCCTATTTTGTCAGGAGCTAGGGTTTCACTATGCACGGAGCAGTTTTCAAACAACCTAACATCGGGTAAGCAACCTGTCCTAGTTTGGAATAGTCACTATGGATTTCGATATGCACTAGGTTGAATGGTCGAAAAGGGTGCCCCGGTAAAACCGGGGTTTGTGTTCCCATACTGTCAGAGCCCACAACCGGTCAGCCTTATGGTATGCTTTGACAAAGTCAAGCCTCCAGCAAACTGTTTAGGAATGGCAAATGGCAAACATGGTGTCCTAGGCGCATCAATGCACATGCAATGCAAAGAGACACATAAGTGAAATCAAAAACAGGATATCACGAGTTCGAGTCAAGCTCTCTAAATCCCCAGCAGAGTCGCCAGAAACTGTAGATGTCCCCGAACGCCCCGGGAGGATGAGTCCCGTTCTGTTTGTTTGTGGGTTCGCTACAATTCGGACTCTCGAATTGTCATGGTCCTTAATCTGAACCAAAGAGTCCAAATCCGGCAAATCATTTTGAGAAACAGATTTTTGAAAAGAAGTGCCAAACATGGACTGCTTTGCCAGATACAAAGTCGCCACCTAAATATTTTTTATGGGGGAATTTAGAAAACCCTGACTCGGTGCCAAAGGCCACGTGTCCGTCATCACCAAAGTTCCCTCGGTTCGGGTGCTTGGGTACGATTGGGGAAGGTCAGCTATGAGCACCCCCTCTCGCCCGATCCAAAGATCGGCCTCTACAAACCGTGATATCCGTTTTTGAAAACGTTATGTGTTCTTATTCCAGTTATTAGCCTAGATTTACTATGTTATGCGCACAGCAAACAAGTGTAGACCAAATCGCCTAAATTGGAACAAAACATTTCATGCTTGTTTTGAAAATGGCTTGCTACTCGTAAGTAGGCTGAAATGCAGGTTTTCCCACCCTCAAGTGGGCTTTAGAAAAAATGGTTTTGCCACTATCTAGTGGGCTTAAAATTCACAGTTTTAATGCGTTATTCCAATTTAGGTAATTCGACCTCCACCCACAGGCACCCAAGCAGTTATATCACATAAGCAGCTAGCCTCATGGTAAGTATGCTGTCATGGCAACACTCACACACATGCAAGGATGCTAAAGCATGAGAACTTACCGAGTACTCCGAGCCAAAACAGAAACTAGTTAGTAATCATATGCATGATCCTAGTTCATGTTAAGATGGCTAATGCAACACATACAAAATGCAACTAAGATGGGCTCGGCTAATCTACAATGACATGTGAAATGCTACAACTAACACATATTCAATTTGGAATTGGAATACAAATGCAGTTAGAATGATGCGCCGAGCCCGGTGCATGTAAAACGAATGAATGGATGCAAACGTGCTATCATACTATATGCTAATTGAAACATGCCCTAATCTAACCATTATAAGCTAGTAAACAAAATGGAGAAAGACGTGGGGTTGGAAGACATACACACGCTCACGAACACTTATTACACAATTGCCCTCGCTCGGAGGATCTGAATAAATAATACAGATTTAACTAATTAACTAGCCGACTAACTAATTAATTAATTACAAAAATTTTAATTAATCAACAAATTAATTACAGAAATAGCTCAAATATGAAACTAAAGAGACTGCCACAGCTCTGCCTCGGAATGCGTGGATGATGCATGCTTGACTCGCCTTGCTCGGAAACCTGTGCCATGCCACTGTTGCCTCTGTTTACGCTGCTCTGCTCCTCTGAAAATTGCACAACTCCCAAGGTGCACTCTCTGGACACTGGGTAGCATCACCGACCAAGTGGGATCACCACCGGCCATGTCCGGCTGGTTATCGGCCATTTGTAAATCCATCAGCCAACAATGAATGGCCGGTCGGCAGTATAGGCAGGCGGCCAGCCGGCTAAAGCTACCTGCAGAACTTGTTTTTGACAGCAACAGAGGGCAGACAGTGCATGGCAAGGAAATTCAAAGCAATGTACGCATGGCCACTCTCCTTATCATGCAATGGACTAAAGGGAGCATGGCCCTCGACCCTCGGGCCACCAATTGCGCATTTCAATGCATGATGGCCGAAGAGTCAAGTATGCATTTCAATGTCAAATGCAATAAACACAAAACATATAAGGAACCCAACCTCAATCATGGTTGATCAAGAGGCGAGGCAATGCACAACGATGCACAGGCGACCTAAGCATGCAAGCGAACATACGAACATGCAATGCAACTACATGGCACACACAATGCTAACAACATAACATGCACAACGCATTGAAACATGGCATACACAATGCAGAATGGACTTATACCAATGTGAGTGGGCCTTAGCCACACTCACATCAGTGGCCAATAAGATGGAAATGAGGCAACCGAAATGCACACAAATATGTCCAATGCATGGACTGATCCTAAGATACAACATGCAACTCTAACTAAGCATGGAAAATGATGAAACATGGCATATGAACATGCAAATTCCGGCACTGAAGTATGATGCTAAACAACCCCAAAACATGGAAAAATGGCACCTGATGCATGAGATGAAACCCGCAACTCGAAACTAGGCACATGGAATGACTTATAGCTATAGAAACCATGCATTATTTGATCATGAAGCATGAAGACAGAGCCACGACAGTCCCAAAACATGAACATTTCCAGTTCAAAGCATGACCAAAAGATGCTAGCATGGTGGACAAAATAGCATGCAATCTTGACTAGCAATCATGGTTTACATGGCAAGTATATGAAGCAAATGTAATCTCACCAAACCAGAAAAAATCAGTGAATAAATCATGTAAAAATAGGTCCAAATAACCACTGATATGCAACCAAGGTATGCAAAAATAATGAGTTACTTTGGAGAGCCATGCAAGGAGTTATTAAGCACATACAAGGTAGACATTTAGCATGACATAAAAAACCATGAAAATCAAATATGGTAGTCCTAAAGCTCACCAAATTGACCCTGGAAAGTGACTTCGAAGCGTGCAAGGTAGGGTCTCTTTGGAGGGCCAAAAAGGCCACCAAACAAGAGAAGGAGAGAGGGGGTCACCCCCCTCTAATCTTGGCTCTCAAAATAGTGTTCCAGCCACTGAAAATCCACTAGATTTCAGTGGCTGGAAGGCCAAACAAAGCATGCAATTGGGGCTTAGGTGTAAGGCTCAAAACAAGGGACAATCAGGCATACAACGAAGCATATGACCTGAAAAAAGAAAATTCCCTTAATAAAACATGAAGATGATGTCAAAAGGAGACTCTTTTTAGTTTATAACAAATCTCAAAAGTGAACACAAACAGGGCTAATCTATTATGCAAAAATGGCCCTAAAAGAGAGATTAGAGACAAGGGATAGCAGCTGGCCCCAAACAGTGAAGAGCCCTTCAACAAAGTTGAAGAGGGGCTCATAATGAAGCACTTTACAGTTTATAACCAAATCCAAAACAGCTCACAAATAAGACTAAAATACCATGCAAAAATAGGCCTAAAAGAGAGATTAAACACAAAGGGTAAGGAGAAGACCTCAAACAGCAAAAAGTCCTTGATCAAACATGAAGAGGAGCTCAAAATATGACTATTTACAGTTCAGGTCAGAGATCAAAAATGTAAGCAAAAGGGGCTAAGATATATAACAAAATAAGGCAAGAAAAAGGGAAAAGAGGACTCACCCTTGTAGCAAAAGTTTTCAGCAGCTTTTGGACCGAGGAAAGGTGCTCCTAACCTCTGAAAAACAGCCTCCAGCTGCTGGAATGGAGTATGAAGGTTGTAGGCTATGAGTGGTACTGTAAAGGGGTGGGCAAGAACCTTAGGGTTTGAAGGGTTTGGAAGAGAGAGATAGAGGGAGAGCTGAGAATTTTAGAGGCAGAGAAGTTTTTTTTTCTCCAAGTTGTATCTCTCCTTTTTTCCCTTGTTCCTTATGTGAGAGAGCTTGATTGATATAGATATATATCAGTCTGCAGCTCCTCAGAACTTCCACGTCCAGGTATAGGCTAGGGTATGGCCTAGAATGACAGCTGCCAGCTATCTACAGAGATATCTATTGAAAACCACACTTGGCCGGCCGGCCATAAAAGTGGCCGACCGGCAGTCAAACTGGCCGGCCGGCCGTCACACTTGGCCGATTAAAAATCAAGGTGGCCGGTGGGTAGGAGACTTGGTCGACAGGCTACCCCCTTCCCTCAGGAACACATCCACAAGATCTTGGTGCAAAACCAGACACAAAGCAGTCGAGCCGAGAGATTCTGAGGCAAGGCACGCAGCCGAGGCCTCTGGGAACTCAAGAAGAACACAAACATGGATGATCACCGAGTGTTCAAGCGGTGATGTCCAAGTCTTGAGGACGGTCAAAAATGGGGTGTCTACACTGTGCGGGTCGTCTGGTCGCACCAGCTTCGAATGAACCGTACATACAATATCGTGCCTGCAAAAGAGAGAAACTTAACAAGCATAACATAGTTAGCAAGATATGTTCAACACTACATCAAACGCGGATAGACATGGTGCCAATGGAAAAGTGCACCGCAATGCAAGAAGAAACGTGCACGACAACACAAGTTAAGCATGGAGGGCATGACAATGCCAATGAAACGTGCATAACAATGCAAGTGACGTGCATAACAATGCAGGATAAGTGCGACTTCAAAAGTATATTTGAAACAAAACATCGAGCAAAGAACTGTAAGCCTCAACGAGGGCAACTCAAATACGACCTCCGGTTTACCGCTCGGAGGGGTCGCAACGTACTCAAAAAGGATACACCTTGCTTTTGGCGAGCAACAATGAGCCGCACATCGAAGATTGGATTTGAAGTTCCCGCGGAGGGACTTCGCGTCGAAAAGTGCACTTTCCTAGTACTTTCTTGAGAGCCGGGGACTCCGATCACCACCAAAATTTGCAGGGAGAACAAAGAGTCATTGGAGACCACCCAGGAGGACCACCGACCACCTAGGGAGGCCACCGACCTGGTTTTGTGCTAGGTGGTGGTCGGCCTACCAGGAAAGGTGGTCAGCCGACCACCTGTCCAAATCCGGGACAGTTTTGTCTTTTTACACTTATTTCTTTAAATCCACATGTCCCAATCACTATTCCTCACAACCTCAAGGCCGAAATCAGTCCCTCTTCCTTCCTAGACCATTTTCACTCTCAGATCTGTGTTGTATACGCATTTTCCAGCGCCCCACGCAAAGTTGTTTCACGAAATCTTTCAGTTTTCTTGACTTTGGACCGATTAAAATTTGATTTCGGAGCTTCTTTCTTCATTTTCACCACTTGAGGTATGTTTGTCTCGACATTTGGAACATTTTCTCGGGAGTTGACTTTTGTTGACCTTTTCATTTCCCGAGAGTTGACTTTTTCCAATTTTGGCTCATTTTGCCCATTTTTTTGTAGATTTCTTCAAATGGCGGGTCATTTTCCTCATGGTGGAGGTCCTCTAGGTGCTGAGGGTGAGCCGGACATTATGTCCTTGTCCCCAAGAGTTCGGCGGTTTGATCCCGAGTGGTATCATCCTCGGGAGCACGTCCTTCCTCAGGCCACTTTCTACCATTTCACTGACTTTGATGACCGAGTGCCTACAGATCTGTTGCTGCGGGAGCCAGAGACTCATCTCTCTCATCAGGCACGGGAGGTACGTGCTTCACTTTTACATTGTCTGCAATGTATTCTGTATTTCATGCACATTTCATACTTTCGCTATGTATGCTTATCCGCTCGTTCTGAACACATTTGCACACCATATTTCTGCTTATTTTAGCACATATCTCATAGCACATAATTCTGTTGAGTGGGCACACGGCTTGTTCTGAACACTTAGTCTATAACATAGCATTCTGTTTGCATTTTGAACACACAGCTCAATCACTCGAATTTTTGAACACGCGGCTCATATTTTTTGTCGTGAACACGCAGCCCACACTTTTTGAAAGTTGAACACACAGCCCAAACTCTTGAGGTGAACACATAGCCCACAGTTTTTGAAAGTTGAACATGCAGCCCAAACTCTTGAAGTGAACACACAACCCACAGTTTCTGAAATCTGAACACGCACCCCAAACTCTTGAGGTGAACACACAGTCCACAGTTTTTGAAAGTTTAACACGCAGCCCAAACTCTGGAGATGAACACACAGCCCACAGTTTTTGAAATCTGAACACGCAGCCCAAACTCTTGAGGTGAACACGCAGTCCACAGTTTTTGAAAGTTGAACACGCAGTCCAAACTCTTGAGGTGAACACACATCCCACAGTTTTTGAAATCTGAACACACAGCCCAAACTCTTGAGGTGAACACATAGCCCACAGTTTTTGAAATCTGAACACGCAGCCCAAACTCTTTAGGTGAACACATAGCCCACAGTTTTTGAAATCTGAACATGCAGCCCAAACTCTTGAGGTGAACACACAGCCCACAGTTTTTGGAAGTTTAACATGCAGCCTAAACACTTGAGATGAACACACAGCCCACAGTTTTTGAAATCTGAACACACGGCCCAAACTCTTGAGGTGAACACACAGCCCACAGTTTTTGAAACTTGAACACGCCGCCCAAACTCTTGAGGTGAACACACAGCCCACAGTTTTTGAAATTTGAATGCGCAGCGCAAACTCTTGAAGTGAACACAGCCCACAGTTTTTGAAATCTGAACACGCAGCCCAAACTTTGGAGGTGAACACACAGCCCACATTTTTCATTTGCACGCAGCACATATTGAACACACAGTTCTTACATTTCATTTTTGAACTCACAGCTCATTCATTTCATTTGCACGCAACTTATACATTTCATTCTGAAACTGACTACATCTATTCATTTTGAATGCCGGTACCCTCTCGTTCTTCGCGAGGTTATGGCTCGATTATCGCTAGGGAGTGGTATGCAGAGCTCCCAGAGACCGTTCGTCACACGGTGGACGGGGCAGGATTTGGGCCCTTCTGCACAGGGCTATCTCGCTACCCTACGAGCAGGACCCTGATGGGGTGTTTGTGGAGAGATGGTTTGACACCACCAACTCTTTCCACTTATCAGCTACCGGGGATATGACGATGACCCCGTTCGACTTTGCGATGCTGACTGGCCATGATGTGGCCGGCCGACCGGTCCCCTAGGACGATGATATGGGCGAGTGGGAGGCTGCCTGGATCTATCTGTTGGGAGCTCGCCCACTAATTGACCGATCTTTGGGCAGAGTCAGGTACAATTGGTTCCCCGTGCAATATAGGGGGAGTATGCCCGAGACTCTTGAGGAGATATAGCAGTACGCTCGAGGTTTTTTGATATTTGTCCTTGGGACCACTTTGTTCTTAGACAGGGAGAACACAGTTGGACTGTATCTACTCAGTGCCTTGTTGGATCTATCACAGGTCAGCCACTATGACTGGGGTGGTGCCGACCTCGCTACCCTCTACTGCTATATGAGTGAGACCTCTCACGGACGGGGGAACATAGTTGGCGGCTACTGGAGAGCCTGGGAGGTACCTTCTACCCTCTTGATTTACATTTTTCCTTTTCATTATCTGTACACTGCACACGACACACTTTACATTCTGTATTCTACATTCTGCACTCACCACTCTGTATTTTCTGTATTTTGATGGCCACTGCCCTGTTTTCCACAGCTATAGGTTTACGCATACTTTCTGACGCTAGCCCCAGAGTTCGAGGTGGAGGTGCCTCTTACAATCCCTTACTCTCCCGTATTTAAGGGTCGATGTCGGGTGAGGGCACGAGAGACTCTGCCCATCTTGCGACAGTTTTTCGACACGGTGCGGGCGACCGAGGTACTTCAGAACTCTCAGTTCTTCGTATTTTCAGCTTTGATTCATCTCGCATATTTATGACATCTAATTGGCTCATGCACTTGTTATCCTCAGATCGCTTGGCGGCCCTGGGCACCCTTGGGAGGAGATATCCATTTCTAGTTCCCGGGGGCATGGGCTTCTTCTCAGTATAGGACTTTGTTTGAGGGGCTAGTTGGTAGGGCCTTGTTCCTGGGAGATCGCTTCATGCGCCAGACGATGGGCGTCCCTGAGCAGAGTGTCCCTTCAGCACCTCCAGATGACATGCGGTCCGCTGAGAGACTCACTCCCGAGGAGGCCGATGTCGCTATGTTCGGTACCGATGCAGCTCTGCACACGGAGGAGGGGGAGTATGCGAGTTACCGCCACACGTACTTGATCCCCCACTAATGGGGGTGTCCGTACTCCTACAAGGAGGGCTGCTGGTGCATCATCGTCAGCTCGAGCCCGGGCTGCAGACGTTCGTTCCTTCGTCTAGCAGGGTCGGCATATCGACGAGTGGGGCTAGACAGATTCCCTCGATTCCCCCGACTTATCAGCACGCCGGGTGGCCAGATCTTCCGACCGAGTTGACTGGATGGCGATACGGGTCATCTTACCCGATTCCAATAGAGCCTCCTATGCCCGATCACCGATATGTCAGTGATCCTGACTCACCACCGGTATGTTCCACTTGCCATGACCCAAACCCGCCCCTATGGGTTAAGGACATAACCGGCCAGCAATCTTGAGATTACCTACGGCCTCAGACCAAAACAGACATAACTTATCAGAGTAAAGGGTCCAAACGGAAGCAATAAATAAAAACTTTGTCCATAGAGTCATACTTGTATGCACATCAACAGATCATATTCAGTTACGTTAATAACCCACATCAAAAGTACAGTTTCACAAAATTCATTACAGCCAGGATCATCCAAAACGAGTCAACCTATGACAAACTATATACAGATATACATAAAGTCCTTGCCGGCAAGACAAAACATAATTACATAGCAAAGAGGCAAGGGTAGGTCTCAAGAGTGAGACGCAAGGCTGACTTCCTCAAAACTCGAATTTTTCCTAGCAGACCTCACTGGGGTTGGGTTTGGACTTCCCTTGGCTCACCTACAAACACATGAATGAGCGTGAGAGATAGCCCAGTGAATAATGTCAAATGCAAAAATTACATAACAATGTAGAACAACATGTTCCAAACGGCCTTGGGCCCAATTCATACTTCTATTCATGGCAAAATGGCCTTCGGCCCATTCACTTATGTCGAAACGGCCTTCGGCCCATTCATTTCTGTCAAAATGGCCTTTGGCCCATCCATTTATGTCAAAACGGCCTTTGGCCCACTCATTCATGTCAAAACGGCCTTCGGCCTACACGTTCATGTCAAAACGGCCTTCGGCCTACTCGTTCATGTCAAAACGGCCTTCGGCCTACTCGTTCATGTCAAAACGGCCTTTGGCCTACTCGTTCATGTCAAAACGGCCTTTGGCCCATTCATTCACATCAAAACGACCTTCGGTCCATTCATTTATACCAAAACGACTTTTGGTCCATTTATTTACATCAAAACGACCTTTGGTCCATTCATTTACATCGAAACGACCTTCGGTCCATTCATTCGTTCCTGTCAGACTTTTGTCCACAATCCCAATTAACAACTCATAAAGTTTATAAGGGAATAAACAATTGGACATTGACAAGCTTTCAGATATTGAGATTACTCACAGTGATCGGCTTGTGGATTGGCCCTGGAGCTTGACCCTACACATTTCATGAACACAAAAGGGTCATTAACAGTTCAATCCGTTCTTTAATTCACATATTCCTCTTTAGGCTTTATTCTTATCTCATTAACTCATTTATAATGTTTAACACACGCCTAAGAGTGATTACAAGTGAAAGAGAACGGATAACGAAACACAGAATGCATGAATAAAATTCCAGAAATTAGGGTCCCCGCTCGAGCGTCAATTTACCCGCTCGAGCGGACCCTCAAGGCCTGCAAAAGTACTGGTTGCATGAAAAATATGCTCGAGCGTTAAATAGGGCGCTCGAGCGGAAGGCCTGTCAAAATAGCTCCCACGCTCAAGCGTCAACTTCCCCGCTCGAGCGGGAACCATGCCTGCAGAAAATGCTGGGAGCTCGATTTCTTCGCTCGAGCGTCACTTCACCCGCTCGAGCGGACATCGAAAATGTGGGTTTTCCAGATTGAGTTCTTGAGCTTCAACTCGACATTCAAAGGCCCTAAATGCATGATTTCAGTCCAGGCTTCACATAATCATGTATTAACATGGTACAAACATAGAATTACAACATATGGAAGCTCAATTTCATAATTTATTTACATGCATGGCTCATTTTCCACCAACTCATTACCAATGTAACCATTTCATGCATTCAAAGCTTCTACTTCCATGAATTGTACATGCATGTGACATATAACCTTCATCCTCATCTCATATGATGAAAAGATGGTCAAATACATGGATTTCAACCAAAATTGCAACATGAGTCATGTAATTCAAGCTCAAATATGCAAATTCAAAACAATACATACATGCATGCATATATAGTCTTCAAATTCATCAAAACCAACTCCTTCCATGTTCTTTAACATTCTTTCAACTTTGAACTTACAAATTACAAACAAGAGTCCATGAATCCACTTACCTAAGAGCTTCAACACTCAAGCTCTAGCCAAATCTTGAGCTAGATCTTCAAATTCCTAAGTCTGGAGCCCAAATTACACAAGTCTCTCCCTTTCTCTCTCTACAACCGGCCCTCTCTTCTCTTCTTTGAGTTTAATACCAGTCAAAATGAGGCTAGGGAGGGAGAGATTGAGTGTTTAAAGCTTGACAACAAAATCCACTAAGGCCAAGATTATAATAATAAAGTAGTTGGGCTCTAATTCATCAATTTAATCGGTTTAATCTAACCCGAATCAATTTTCAATTAAATTTCACCGTAGGCTCTAAAAATTATGCCAATCACAATGGCTTAATCAATTTCGGGTTCTGTGGCCGATAAGGCCTCCAATTTAATTTCCGAAGCGGTAAAATCAAACAGATATTCCTACGGTGAACAGATAGAAATTCAAAACCACATATTTTCACATAATGGCATACAAAACCATAACAATCACATAATCGTATACACATTAAGGACCAATTAGCATAATATAGAATAGGGGTGTCACAGTCTTCCCCCCTTTAGGAAGTTTGGTCCTCTGAACTTAAGTTACCTTCGTCGGGAAACAAATGTGGATAGCGTAGACGCATTTCCTCCTCTTTTTCCCAGGTAGCATCTGTCCCATAGTGTTCCTTCCATTCCACTTTCACCATCGGAATGGATTTGTTTCTCAAGTCTTTCACTTGTCGGTCAACAATTCTTTCCGGCCATTCAGCATATTCCATATTTTCATCAATAGCAACCCGGTGATAGTCAATCACATGCAACAGGTCTCGGAGGTAACCCCTCAACATTGACACATGAAACACATTGTGGATTTGCTCAAATCCCGGTGGCAAAGCAACTCTATAAGCAACAGGACCAAGGCTCTCCAAAATTTGAAACGGTCCAATGTAACGGGGCGATAACTTGCCCTTTTTCCCAAACCTGACTTGGCCTTTCATCGGAGAAACACGGATGAACACATGGTCGCCGACCTCATACTCAAGAGGTCTTCTCCGAACGTCTGCATAATTCTTCTGTCGGTCTTGAGCTGTTTTGAGCCTTTGCCGAATAGTTTTGATCTTTTCAGAGGTGTCTTGTACAATTTCAGGCCCAAGCAAAGCTCTGTCTCCGACCTCTGTCCAACAAATAGGTGATCTACACCTCCTACCATACAAAGCCTCGTAGGGTGCCATACCAATGCTGGAGTGGAAGCTATTATTATAAGCAAATTCTGCAAGTGGCAGGTAATCTTCCCAACTCCCCTGAAAATCCAAAGCACACATGCGAAGCATATCTTCCAAAGTCTGTATCGTTCGTTCTGACTGCCCATTTGTCTGTGGGTGGAATGCAGTGCTGAACCTTAGTTCTGTTCCCATAGCTTCCTGCAAACTCTTCCACAATCTAGATACAAATTTCGGGTCTCTATCCGACACAATGGATATCGGAACTCCGTGTAAACGGACAATTTCATCAACATAAATAGTAGCCAACCTGTAGGCAGTAAATGTAGTTTTGACAGGCAGAAAATGTGCAGACTTAGTCAGTCTATCAAGTACAACCCAAATAGAATCCATACCTCGGGGAGTCCGAGGTAGGCCAACAACGAAATCCATAGTCACATGTTCCCACTTCCACTCAGGAATAGGGAGGGGTTGAAGTAGACCGCCTGGTTTCTGATGTTCAGCCTTGACTTGTTGACACTGAAGGCATTTGGACACATATTCTGCAATCTCTCTTTTCATTTTAGGCCACCAATAGGTTTGTTTCAAATCCCGATACATTTTATTGTTGCCCGGATGCATAGGAAATACGGATCTGTGGGCTTCATCTAAGACCCTCTTCCTTAGTTCCATGATATCTGGGACACATATTCGGTTTCAAAATTTCAACATTCCATTCTCGACACCGAACTCCGCTTTTGGGCTTACTTCAAATTCATCAATTACCTTTCTGAGGAACTCATCTTCTTTCTATTTCTGCTTGATTTCATCAACAACTGCCGGTTCGGCTGTAATAGCGGCTATCAACCCGCCCTGTTCACATACCACCACTTCAATTTCAGACTTTTCAAAATCTTGCAAAATCTCCCTTTGTTCAGTAAGCAAACAAGCCATATGCCCCGTTGATTTTCTGCTCAAGGCATCTACCACTGTATTAGCTTTCCCGGGGTGATACTGAATTGCTAGGTCGTAATCTTTTATCAATTCCAGCCATCTTCTCTGACGCATATTCAACTCTTTCTGCATGAAGAAGTATTTTAGGCTCTTATGATCTGTGTAGACTTCACATTTTGCTCCATACAGATAATGCCGCCAAATTTTCAAGGCAAAAACAACTGCGGCCAATTCTAAGTCATGTGTTGGATAATTCTTCTCATGTGGCCTCAACTGTCGGGAGGCGTAAGCAATAACCTTTCCGTTCTGCATTAACACACAACCCAAACCCTTATAAGATGCATCACTAAAAATCACAAAATTTACCGTACCTGAAGGTAGTGTCAAAATTGGTGCCGTGGTCAATCTTGTCTTCAATTCCTGAAAGGCTGATTCTCTTTCACTATTCCACTCAAATGGTTGTCCCTTACGTGTCAATTGGGTAAGAGGCACAGCTAATTTCGAAAGTCTTTTACAAACCTTCTGTAGTACCCAGCTAAGCCCATGAAACTGCGAACTTCTGTCACATTAGTTGGTGTAGGCCAATTCACAATTGCTTCTATTTTCTGCGGGTCCACTAAAATTCCTTCCTTGTTAATCACATGCCCTAAGAAAACAACCTCATCCAACCAAAACTCACATTTCTTTAATTTGGCAAATAGTTTTCTTTCCCGAAGTATTTGTAGAACAGTCCTCAAATGATGTTCATGTTTAAGTCTATCTTTAGAGTATATCAAAATATCATCGACGAAGACAACAACAAACTCATCAAGGTAGGTTTTAAAAATTCTATTCATTAAGTCCATAAATGCTGTCGGAGCATTAGTCACTCCAAATGGCATAACAAGAAACTCAAAATGACCATACCTCGTTCTGAATGCGGTTTTCTCAACATCCTCTGCTTTAACCTTCAGCTGATGATACCCAGATCTCAAATCAATCTTAGAAAACACCTGTGATCCCTGCAACTGGTCAAATAAGTCATCAATACGGGGTAAAGGATATTTGTTCTTTATCGTTACCTTGTTCAATTCCCGGTAATCAATGCACAGGCGTAAAGTACCATCCTTTTTCTTTACAAATAACACTGGTGCGCCCCAAGGCGAAGTGCTAGGCCGGATAAACCCTTTATCAAGAAGGTCTCGCAACTGTTCCTTTAATTCTTTCATTTCGGCGGAAGCCATCCTGTAGGGAGTTTTAGAAATAGGCTGGGTGCCTGGTACAGTCTCAATAGTAAACTCTATCTCCCTGTCTACCAATTCCCCTGGTAATTCATTTGGAAACACATCTGGGAACTCTCTAACAATGGGAATATCATTCAATTCAACATTCACGGATTGTTCAGTCAATACATAACACAAATAACCCTGGCACCCCTTCCTGATCAATTTACATGCTTTCATTGCAGATATCAAATATTGTGGAGGCACTACCCCATTTCCCACAAACACAATTTCTTTCTGTTCTGGTGGTTTAAACACAACCCTCTTTGTCACACAATCTATAGTGGCACAATATTTTGGTCAACCAATCCATGCCCAAAATTACATCGAAGTGTCTAAAGTTTAAGGGCAACAAATCTACATATAGGGTAGCATCCTCAATATGCATGTCACAAAACCGATATATATAGTCACATAACACAGATTCCCCCGATGGAGCAGACACACATAACAAATATGGCAACAATTCTAGGGGTCTTTTCAGTCTAGATGCAAATGCATATGTCACAAATGAGTGCGTTGATCCAGAATCAATTAACACAAAAGCATCCTGATTACATATTGAGATAGTACCTGAGACAACGGCATTGGCGATCCGTGTGTCACCCGGAACAAGCGCAAAAACTCTCCCCTGTCTCACTGTCTCCCTAGTAGTAGCAGATCTCAAAGTATTTCCCGGCTTTGGAACCGATGCAGTTGAACTAGCTGCTAGTTTCCCACCGTTCTGATTGCACTCTCGGGCTATGTGCCCTTGTTTCCCACATTTAAAACAGGCTCCCGATGCACGGTAACAGACTCCACGGTGCCTTTTGCCACAAATGTTGCACATGGGAGCTGTGTCTCGGGATGAACTTGAAGTAGTTGAGGAGCCCGTGTTTTGCCTTTTCAAAAATTTCTTCTTCGAAAAGAAACCTTGTCTTTTGTTGCCTTTCCATTCTGTTGTTGGCTTAGCTTGTCTAGCTATGTTAGCCTCTGATATGATGGCCCGGTCAAGCACCCCGATGTAGGTCTCCAACTTCAGGACATTCACCCGCTCTAGGATGTCACTTCGGAGCCCTCCCTCAAAATGCCTTGCCTTCTTATAATCAGTGTCAATTACGTGTGGTGCAAACCTGGCCAACTCAGTAAATTTGGCCTCATACTCAGCTACAGTCATGCTGTCTTGCTTGAGTTCCATGAACTCTGCTACTTTCCTGTCCCGGACACACTGCGGGAAGTACTTGTCATAGAAGATTTCCAAAAATTTCGCCCAATCCACATCTCTGTGGTTTTCCCTCATCAACATCCACCATCTTCTCGCTTCATCTTCTGGCATAAAGGTGGCTAGAAGCACTTTCTGTGTATCCGAGCACGGAAACACCTCAAACAGTTTTTCGATCCCAAGAACCCAAGCCTCAGCTTTCAAAGGATCTAGTCCGCCATGGAACTGTGGTGGTTTCATTTTCTTGAATTCCTTGGTGAGAGCTATTATCCGGTCATCATTTTGATCATCTGGCACGGGTGGTGCCGGAGGTGGAGGTGGCGGGTGTGGTTGTTGCCACTGTTGTTGCCACTCATGTTGCTGTCTCAAAGCTTCTGCCATTTCTTGGATCAGTCTTTCCATTCTGTCCAGTCTGGCAGTAGAAGATTCCTCTAACTCATCACATCTGGTTCTCACCATTTGATTAAACTTACATTATATTTCATACAAAAGGTACACAAGTATGCATGCACTAAGAAGCACATATTTCCAGATAATTTGCAATGCAAGTAGTTCACAACTTACACATATAATTATTCACAACAAAACATTTAAGCATAGGATCAATGCTTCCAAACTCGTATCTATCACATGAATGCATCCTAGATCTTATCTAGACGCTTTTTGCTCTATTTGGACAAGTGTGTGAGTCATTAACTCGTGCTCTGATACCACTCTGTCATGACCCAAACTCGCCCCTATGGGTTAAGGACATAACCGGCCAGCAATCTTGAGATTACCTACGGCCTCAAACCAAAACAGACATAACTTATCAGAGTAAAGGGGCCAAACTGAAGCAATAAATAAAAACTTTGTCCATAGAGCCGTGCTTGTATGCACATCAACAGACCATATTCAGTTACGTTAATAACCCACATCAAAAGTACAGTTTCACAAAATTCATTACAGACAGGATCATCCAAAACGAGTCAACCTATGACAAACTATTTACAGATATACATAAAGTCCTTGCCGGCAAGACAAAACATAATTACATAGCAAAGAGGCAAGGGTAGGTCTCTAGAGTGAGACGCAAGGCTGACTTCCTCAAAATTCGATTTTTTCCTAGCAGACCTCACTGGGGCTGGGTTTGGACTTCCCTTGGCTCACCTACAAACACATGAATGAGCGTGAGCGATAGCCCAGTGAATAATGTCAAATGCAAAAATTACATAACAATGTAGAACAACATGTTCCAAACGGCCTTAGGCCCAATTCATACTTCTATTCATGGCAAAACGGCCTTCGGCCCATTCACTTATGTCAAAATGGCCTTCGGCCCATCCATTTATGTCAAAATGGCCTTTGGCCCACTCATTCATGTCAAAACGGCCTTCGGCCTACTCGTTCATGTCAAAACGGCCTTTGGCCTACTCGTTCATGTCAAAACGGCCTTCGGCCTACTCGTTCATGTCAAAAAGGCCTTTGACCTACTCGTTCATGTCAAAATGGCCTTTGGCCTACTCGTTCATGTCAAAACGGCCTTTGGCCCATTCCTTCACATCAAAACGACCTTCGGTCCATTCATTTATACCAAAACGACCTTTGGTCCATTTATTTACATCAAAACGACCTTTGGTCCATTCATTTACATCGAAACGACCTTCGGTCCATTCATTCGTTCCTGTCAGACTTTTGTCCACAATCCCAATTAACAACTCATAAAGTTTATAAGGGAATAAACAATTGGACATTGACAAGCTTTCAGATATTGAGATTACTCACAGTGATCGGCTTGTGGATTGGCCCTGGAGCTTGACCCTACACATTTCATGAACACAAAAGGGTCATTAACAGTTCAATCCGTTCCTTAATTCACATATTCCTCTTTAGGCTTTATTCTTATCTCATTAACTCATTTATAATGTTTAACACACGCCTAAGAGTGATTACAAGTGAAAGAGAACAGAAAACGAAACACAGAACGCATGAACAAAATTCCAGAAATTAGGGTCCCCGCTCAAGCGTCAATTTACCCGCTCGAGCGGACCCTCAACGCCTGCAAAAGTACTGGTTGCATGAAAAATACGCTCAAGCGTTAAATAGGGCGCTCGAGCGGAAGGCCTGTCAAAATAGCTCCCATGCTCGAGCGTCAACTTCCCCGCTCGAGCGGGAACCATGCCTGCAGAAAATGCTGGGAGCTCGATTTCTTCGCTCGAGCGACACTTCACCCGCTCGAGCGGACATCGAAAATGTGGGTTTTCCAGATTGAGTTCTTGAGCTTCAACTCGACATTCAAAGGCCCTAAATGCATGATTTCAGTCCAAGCTTCACATAATCATGTATTAACATGGTACAAACATAGAATTACAACATATGGAAGCTCAATTTCATAATTTATTTACATGCATGGCTCATTTTCCACCAACTCATTACCAATGTAACCATTTCATGCATTCAAAGCTTCTACTTCCATGAATTGTACATGCATGTGACATATAACCTTCATCCTCATCTCATATGATGAAAAGATGGTCAAATACATGGATTTCAACCAAAATTGCAACATGAGTCATGTAATTCAAGCTCAAATATGCAAATTCAAAACAATACATACATGCATGCATATATAGTCTTCAAATTCATCAAAACCAACTCCTTCCATGTTCTTTAACATTCTTTCAACTTTGAACTTACAAATTACAAACAAGAGTCCATGAATCCACTTACCTAAGAGCTTCAACACTCAAGCCCTAGCCAAATCTTGAGCTAGATCTTCACATTCCTAAGTCTTGAGCCCAAATTACACAAGTCTCTCCCTTTCTCTCTCTACAACCGGCCCTCTCTTCTCTTCTTTGAGTTTAATACTAGTCAAAATGAGGCTAGGGAGGGAGAGATTGAGTGTTTAAAGCTTGACAACAAAATCTACTAAGGCCAAGATTATAATAATAAAGTAGTTGGGCTCTAATTCATCAATTTAATCGGTTTAATCTAACCCGAATCAATTTTCAATTAAATTTCACCGTAGGCTCTAAAAATTATGCCAATCACAATGGCTTAATCAATTTCGGGTTCTGTGGCCGATAAGGCCTCCAATTTAATTTCCGAAGCGGTAAAATCAAACAGAAATTCCTACGGTGAACAGATAGAAATTCAAAACCACATATTTTCACATAATGGCATACAAAACCATAACAATCACATAATTGTATACACATTAAGGACCAATTAGCATAATATAGAACAGGGGTGTCACACCACTACTTTTCATTTATCACTTAGATACTTACGCATTCATTTATTCATTGTATCTACAGCCTCCCATAGAGTATTCTGATGATCTACTCGGATTGGTGGCCTCACTTGAGGTTATGGTCTTGCGGAGGGAGACACAGCTGTTCATCACTAGTGTTACGGTATTTTTCAATTTTCTCGCATTTATCATACTTCTGATGACATGATGTATTTAACCATTTCACTGCATTGCTTGACTGTATGCGTAGAGCACATCTGACACACACCATATTCATACATTATATCTGTATACACCCACTCGATGTAGCATTCTTGTCTCTACATCTGATATACATGTTGGTTAATGTACTCAAACTGTCCTTTTCAGATGCCACCATTATAGGTTGGGCCATCCCGGCCTTCTCGAGGAGCTAGGAGAGGGGACTCGTCTTGCAAACGAGGCAGGCGCAGAGCACCCGTCATATATGACGAGGAGTCCAATGAGGAGGAGTCTGCACATCCTCAGTCAGAGACATCTGCAGACAGAGAGGAGGGCTTCGGTTCTGGTTCTGAGAGTGGAGGTGATGTCGGGGAGGATCCCGAGGATGACAGCTCCGATTCAGATGATGGTGCTGGTGGAGGTATTGCAGAGACTGCTCAGGCGAAGAGAATGAAGAGGGCCTCCCGATCTTGAGTCCAAGAGCACTGATGCAGATGTTCCTGCTTTATTTGCCTTTTTTTACTAGCAGTTGTAGCACATTGCAAATTATTAGGCAGTTTTATTTTCTGTAAAACTTGTATCCTTGTTGTAAAATGTTGTAACAAAGGAAGCATGATGGAATGAAACAGCTTTTTGAAAAAGTGTTTTATTTTATGTTCTTAGCATCGCATCGCATCATTTTGCACAAAAATGAGATTGAATGAAAATTGAGCATCGAAAATTGCCAAGTCAGTTAGTGAACCGGCGCAACAAACTAAACAACTTAACTTACTAAGAAACAACAAAACCTTAGCAAGTTTACAACTCAATAAGCAAATCCCGACAATGTTGATTAAACAAAGAGTAACAACTCGATACACATAACACAACGACTCGATAAGCAACGACTCAATAAACAAAACTTTAACAACTCAATAAGCAAAACCAAAGAACAACTCGGTAAACAAAGAACAACAACTGGATAAGCAAATGCATCTTGGACAATTGGAGTGACAGAACGCATCTGAACCAGAGGTAAACTCGAGCCTTCAACACTCCCAACGCATGGAAAAGCTACTATCTCTCTTCTAGAAACTAGGAACAGACCAAAGACCAACTTTTCTCCATGGCCGACCGCCAGAAACGGCTGGCCAACCAGCTATTTTCCTTGGAGACCAAAGGGGTGGTCGACCTACCAGAAAAAGTGATCGGTCGACCACCTGGTTTGGCGACCACCAGATTTTTGACACGTGTCCCCAAACAGTGCCTTATCCTCTATAAAAGTTCCAACTTCGTGGTTCTTTCATTTCATCTCAGTTTTGCATCAAAATGGATGCATTCCTCATCGAAAATCTCGCAGCTTGGATTGCTACTTTAGACGGCTCAGAAAAGTTAAACTTTTAGGGCATCGGCTTGAATGCACTATTCACGTTGAGCCGCACTCCGCTGCATCTTCCCTTTCTCCATGCCACGACGAGGTTTTGGAATCTGGTAACACATGTCTTTAACTTCGGCCGGCAAGAGATGTGTCCTACCTTTGAAGATTTCCAAGCTTTGATGGAGTCCGAGCGCAACGAGGAGATCTAGCCCCAACTCCGCTTCGGCCATGCTCAAGCCTTAGGACGAATGTGTGGGCTCACTATGCACGATGCTCGGTCTCTGATCTGCAATGGAGAATTGGACATCCTCAGCTTGATTCAACATTTTTCTGATCCCAGTGACCACGGTGACCATCATTGGCAAGGCTTTCGACGACATGCCCTTTGTTTGTGCATGCTATCTCTCTTTTTGCTTGCCCCGGGCTTCAGTAGGTCTAGCGTTCGTCTGATTGAAGCTGCCCAAGGCTTGAAGGAGGGTAAGAGCTGCATTGCCATGACATTGGCCGAGACACAGATGGGCTTGGATGCTTTTCATCGCTGGGAAACAACCAGATTTGCGGGGAGTCCACTACTGCTGCAGGTAATGTTTCCCTCCCTATCTTACATATATATTGCTCACATCACTCGGCCCTCAGGCTCGGTTTTTCTCACAAAACCCTTTTCTCACTTTTCTCTCAACGTACACCTCTCTATTCTTTAATCTCTCATTTTTCATCCCTCCCTAGGTGTGGTTGATGGGCAAGTTACAGGTTGTGGACTCTTGCCCAGCATACTCAGCTCGCGGCTACTTCTTCCGACCTCGTCTAGTCGATGCCCTGGATGAGGGATGGTGGTTCGATTGGATGTGCAATTTGTCCGCAGACCGCTTTGTTTGGCGTTGTCCTTGGCTCAATCTACCAGCAATGAGCTACGGCATGTCCCGGCAGACTGGGATTCAGTTGATTGGTCTGACGCACTGCGTGTTTGGCCATGATCAGACTTCCCCGCCAGAGGGGATAGCGTACCCTGCTGCATTCCCGGTCCGAGGCGTACAGCTTACTCGGTATACCATAGCATGGAGGACGAGAGAACTCCTAGGCCCCGCTTCCACTTTTAGTTGCACTCTGTCTGATGAGTGCATAGATTGGCTTAATGAAGAGGCCCAGATTGAGCCCACTTTGGCGTCAGAAGCTTCGACCAGCTCTGGGAGGGGGCGCAGGAACACCTGACTTAGCTATGCCCCAGATTTATTGCTTTATTAGTACTTTCAAGTTTTCTTTATGAATATAACCAAAAGCAACTTGAATTTGTGTGCAAAAGCAGGAGGACTCTGTATTGAAATCAATAAAATTGAAGGTTGTGGGTACGAAATTTTCCGCTTCGGTCCAAAAATGGTCTAAGTTGTAAAAGATTAATTTGACTAAAATCAACGTTTATTAAAACTTTTCAAAACCATTTTCGACATGGATCAGAACTGGAAACGCCTGAGATCTGTCACTGAGACGCACAACCCCAGATTCCAGCAACTGGAAAGTTGCCCCTAGTCTGAGTAGGACGGCACCGGAAATCACAACTAAACTCTTGAATGCTGAATAAACAAAGTTGATAGAGATGATCAAATGGACAAAGTTGATCGAGGAAAAGTTTATGGCTGAACTTCAGGATGAAATTGCGTACGTGTCCCAAAGATGGGAATCAAGCCTCACGTAGTTCAAGCTCAGGTTCACTCATGTATTAACCCTCACCTTTTACGCTCTAACTTTTGCTTAGGTCGTCCTTTGCGGGTTTTCAACCTTGCGAGCTAGTTTTTGTAATTTTAAATTTTTCATGCTCTAACTTTTGCCTAGGTCGCCCTTTTAGGTTTTCGGCCTAACGAGCCTCTCAGGGGTAATATTTCTCTAATTTTTCCATGTTGATCGGCTTTGAGAACTCTAGGCCATCTAGGTCCATCAGAACGACAGCTCCACCCGACCGAATAGACTTGATGATGTAAGGACCAGTCCAATTAGGTCTGAACTTGCCCCTAGGGTCGTGGATGGGAGCTCGGTTATCTTTGGGCACCAAATCTCCTTATTTCAAATTCCGGGACTTAACCATCTTGTTAAAAGCCCTAGCAATTCTACACTGATAACCTTGAACATGGTACAGTGCTTTCAGTCTTCTCTCATCAAAGAGCATGAGTTCTTCAAATCTGCTCTACTGCCAATCTGCTTCGGCCATCTAACACTCAGCCAGCACTCTCAAAGACGGAACTTCAATCTCGATAGGTAGAACGGCCTTCATCCCATAAAACAAATGATTACGGAGTCGCTCCAGTAGAAGTTCTAATTGAAGTCCGGTAGCCCCACAGAGCAAATGGCAGCTTATCTGGCCAGTCCTGGTAGGTTTCCACCATTTTCTGCAAAATGTGTTTGATGTTCTTGTTGGCGGCCTCGACTGCACCATTGGTTTGTGGCCGATAGGTGGATGACTTATGAAAAGCCACATTGTATTTTTCCAACAAATCAATCACTTCCTTCTTGAAGTGGGAACCATTATCTGAAATAATCTCGTTTGGGACCCCGTAGCGACAGATGATATTGTTCCGGATGAACTTTGCAACATGCAAAGCCTTCAACACCGCATAAGATTGAGCCTCGACCCACTTCGTGAAATAATCTATCGCGACCAGAATGAACTCATGCCTATTAGACCCCTTCGGAGTGACGGCCCCGATCACATCGATTCCCCAAACTGAAAATGGCCATGGCGAAGCCATATTGTACAGCTTCGATGGCGGGATGTGCATGCAGTTTGCATGGATCAGACATTTATGGCATTGCCAAACAAAGCCGATATAATCCTCCTCTATGGTGGACCAGTAGTAACCCTGTCTGAGGATCTTCCGAGCTAACATTACCCCGTTCATATGCGCTCCACACTCTCCTCCATGGATGGCCTCCATTAAGCACTTCGATTCTTCGGCATCAACGCACAACTTATGCATTCCCAGATGACCTCTCTTGTACAATTTACCCCCGCAGATGATGAACTAAACGGCCATTCTTCTGATTGCCCTTTTATCCTTGGCATTTGCCCCTTGTGGATATGCCTCTTTTTCCAAGAAGTTCCAGACATTGTAGTACCAGGGGTTCTCATGTTGAACCTCATCTATAGTAGCAATCGACTCGTAGGCTGGCCCAAATTTCTGGTCAATGCTGATCGGACACATCCGGACTCCGAAAGGGATGTCTATCATGAAAGATAGAGTTGCTAGTGCATCTGCGAACCTATTGTTCTCTCTTAACAGATGAGCAAAGTTTAGTTTCTCAAAGTGAGGAATTAACAAGTCCAAGGTCGGATGATACGTTATCATCTTTTCTTCTTTAACTTTCCAATCTCCTTTCGCTTGAGATACAACAAGGTTCGAGTCCCCGATGACGTCCAACCATTTTGCCCCTAGTTCCAGGGCTACTTCTAAACCAGCAATGCATGCTTCATATTCTGCTTCGTTGTTCGAGACTTTGAACCGGAGTTTGAAGGCTAGAGGGATACGAGAATTGTCGGGTGCTATTAGCAACACTCCTACCCCATACCCGTATTGTTTTGACACTCCGTCAAAGTACATCGTCCAAGTTTCGTCTTCGATATGCAAAATGGCCTCATCTGGGAATAAGTACTCAACTGCTTCACCTCCTTCCACTGGATGATCAGCTAAGAACTTCGCTACCGCTCTTCGCTTGACTGACTTGCGCGTCACATATTTCAAATCGAATTCGGAAAGCAACAACAACCAATGAGCTAGCCTACCCGTAAGTGCCGGTTTCTCGAAGAGATATTTGATGGGATCTAATCTTGAAACCAACATTACAGAGTGAGCTAACAGGTATTGCCGCAGCTTCCTGGTAGCCCATACCAAGGCTAAGCAAGCCTTTTCCAATGGTGTGTAGCGGGTTTCATACTCCAGCATCTTCTTGCTCAGATAGTAGATAGCCCTCTCTACCTTGTCCTCAGACTCCTGTGCGAGCATGCAACCTATTGTAGTCTCAGATACAGAAAGATACAAAATCAAAGGTTTCCCCGGCTCGGGGGTGACAACCCCAGCATTTTCCCTACTGTAACACCGAACGTACATTTCTGAGGATTCAACCACAACCGAAATTCTCTGATCCTTTCGAAGAACTTTTGCAAGGCGGTGTAGTGGCCCTCTCTTTCTTTGGACTTGACAATCATGTCATCCACATAAACCTCAACCTCTTTGTGGATCATGTCCTGAAATATTGTGGTCGCGGCCCGTTGATATGTAGCTCCTGCGTTCTTCAACCCAAATGGCATCACCCTGTAACAGTAAGTCCCCCACGGGGCGGTGAAAACAGTCTTCTCCCGGTCTTCAGATGCCATCACTATCTGATTATAGCCCGAGAATCCATCCATGAATGAAAGCAAAGCATGCCCCGCTATGAAGTCCACTAACTCATCAATATGCGGCAAGGGAAAGTCGTCCTTCGGATTGGCTCTGTTCAAATCCCTGAAATCCACGCATACCCGGATCCTGCCATCCTACTTCGTCACCGGAACAATGTTGGCCAACCAAGTTGGGTATTCAGATACCAGCTGGAACCCTGCGTCAATTTGCTTGGTGACCTCTTCTTTAATCTTGAGGGCCTAGTCTGGGCGAATCCTTCTGAGTTTCTGTTTAACAGGTCAGGCCTCTGGTTCAAGAGGGATCTGGTGCTGTACAATCTTAGGATTGATTCCAGGCATGTCTTCATAGGACCACGTGAAAACATCTTTGAAATCTTTTAATAAAGCGATAAAGCGCTCGCGTTCCTCCGGAGACAACGTGGACCCAATCTGGACCAGCCGCGGGTCCTCCTCAGTACCAATATTAACCGTAGCGATTTCATCAACTAAAGGTTTAACAAATCTTTCCTGCTCTTGATCAATTAAGCGTTGCAAAACCGAGGGAATTTCTTCCCCGTCGTTTTCATCAAAATTTTGAAAGTCCTGATTAATACAATAAATCAAGGGCATAGAAAAGTACTTAGAAACCACATCCATTCCATTCTCATTAAGCATTTCTAAATCGTCTGATTCTTCTGTTACAATAGACTCAAAAGAGAAAGAAAAAGACGACCTAGACAGGACTGTGGCATCTGGGTTATCACCCCCAGGAATACCGGACTCAGACTCAGACGAGCTGGAATCTGATTCCGACTCCACAGACTCGGTGGAATTAGATTCTGGCTCACTACCTGACCCAGTGCTGCTTGACAAAAATCCCTCCTCGTACTGCCAGATGAGAGAGGGTGCGATGGATGCATCCAAAATACTTGCTGGTAAGCTCGCAGCCGTTTCATTCCCAATCATGGACACCGAGAAGTTATCCCCCAAACACTTTTGTACGATCGGAGGATCTGAAAGTAGACAAGCCAGTGCTACCCTCATTTCAATTTCAGCACTCTCGGAATCCATATTTTTACACTGCTCAACCTCAGCTGATGGTTCTGTCTGCTCCTCGGCAGTATCATCCCCGGATAACTGCAGGTCGAAGAAGATCTCAAAACCTGGCACCCGTTTCCTCTCCGCATTCAACCATGGCTCTGGGAAGCCGCAGAATGAAAAATCCTCCACCTCTCGGATGAAGCGTCCATTTAGGGTACCCTGAATGGATCGGTGCATTAACTCATATGGCTTCCCTACCTGCTTTGCTCTGGCTCTTCTAGCCATTTCCTTGCCTTTCCTCACCCAATCCTCTTTGGTGGGCAGATAACCCAAGCCAAAGGTATGCGGGTTGTGCGACACTTCGGCCAATACTGCGATGCCTTTCCGGCCACTCTTTCCCAATCCCATCCCGGGGATGTGTTGAAGCTTGTTCATGAGGTATATTGATTGTGCACTGACATACACCCCCTCATCAGCAGCCAAGATGTTTTGCATGACTCGAGCCTCAGCCAGAGTAAACCCCGATAAGAACACATCCTCCGTGCCGCTCTCGATTTCCAATACTGGTGTAGACACCTCCGGCGGCAGATGGGTTGATGAATTTCCAAAAACTATAGCTACCCCCTTCCCGTGAGGGTATTTCGACATTTGGTGCAAGGTGGAAGAAACTGCCTTTACCTGGTGCAACCAGGGTCGCCCCGAAAGTAGGTTAAAGGTTGCGGGAACGTCCAAGACATGAAAATCGATCTCGTGTTGTCCTGGACCAACCTGGGTCTGAATTTTGACAGTCTCCATCACCTCTCTGCTTGTGTTATCATATGCCCGAATCACCTGGGTAGTTGGCACAAAGTCCGCGGGCTTCAACCCGATTGCATATGTCGTCCTCGACTGGCACACATTAATGGCGGATCCCGTGTCGACAAGAACCACCGGTACCCACTTGCCTCCACATTCCATAGAGATGTAGAGAGGTTTGTTGTGATTTGCGCCCTCAGGCGGTAGTTCTTTGTCAGAAAAGGTCAACGTCAGGGAACCTCCTCCCGGAAAAACCAATCCAACTAGCTGCTTCGGCGTGGTATCTATCGAGAGTTTGGCCTTGTCCATGGTTGAAAGGACGGCCTGTCTATGTACTCGAGAAACCATAAGCAGTCCCCAGATAGAGATGTCTGCTTGTATCTTTTTTAACTGTTTCAACACAGCCTCTTCTTCGAGTTGCTTCTCTTTCTGTTTCTCTGCCTCCTTGTCCTTCTCGGACGCTTCTGGTTGATCTAGATGTGGGGGCTTGAAATACCGCCCGCTCCTAGTCATATGATCGACTTCGTCGATGTACCAGGTATCATCAGGTTGATTGCTCCCCCAATCCTCATCCGTGTGGGCAAGACGTAGATCATCGTTTTCCCACCACATTCTATCGGCAGCCGACAGATACCTGTCTGGCACCGTTGTAACTATCCCTGTACTCGCAGTACTTTCTGCCCAGGTGCGTGCAGCACGCTCTATCCTTGTATACATAGCAGGTTCAGTCCCTACAGGGGCCTTGGCTTTTCTGGCTCTCTTAGAGTCTTCGATTCCTTCCTGTTCTAGCTGCATCAATGCAGTCTGTTGTTCAACATCTGTTGTATTCAAAATGCCCAGATCCCGAGCGAAATTCTTGGCACCGGCGCTCTCCGGCAATACATTCTAATCCCCGGCCCTTCCGGCCACAATTGATGTCCTTACCCCTGACGGGCCCTTTTCTAGCCGAGATTCTTCAACAATATCTCGTTGGTCGTCAAGCCACCCTGTGACCTCTGCCGACTCCTCAAAATCGAACCAGTTGACTATCATGTCCCCAGGATCTTGTTCATCGAAAATCTGAAGGTCAGCAATGTCCCCTTCCAGAACTGCTAAATCATCTATCCCCTGATCAAGTCCATCCCCCTGTAGTATACAAATTTCAGCCCCTACTGGCAATTCCACATTTGGCCTAACCTGGCCCGCTGACGCAATGTAGCCACTCGGATTGTACAACTCCTCAGCAAAGCTCACAACTTCCTCAGACTCTGACTTAATAATCCCATTCTCCTCCAAAGTCATCCCTGTTCTGTCTTCGACAGTCAGCACCATTAGTTCAAGTTGGGTTCGGGAGATGTCCAACATGCACAAGTCAGTGCTGTCGGGAATGAACACCTCCGGCTTAGGTAGGTGAGAAGGAGTGATATAGATGCTAGGATCGTAAGACACAACCCCAGTCTGGATAAAATTGATGCATTTGGGAGGTGGAGCTTGGTTGTGTGGTGTGAGAGGGTTGGTTGTGACGTTGGGTTTTTCTGGAGGCACAATCACCCTGTTGTCAACGAGATCCTGAATCTCGTGACGCAATCTAAAACATTGGTCGGTGTTGTGACCATGTTGTTGGTGATATGCACAGTATTTGGCTGGGTTATGGGAGGGAGGAAGTGGATTTCGCAATGGCCTCAGCTCCAGGGGCTTCAAGTGGCCTTTCCTGATTAATACCCCCAGAGCTTTGGACAGGGGCATATATAATGGAGTCAAGGTTCTTTGGCCTCGAGCTTGGCATTTGGTTGTTTGTGTGTTACTTCCGGATGCACCGGAGAATGGTGTAGCTGCCAGGGTTCTTGGAGGGGTGGTGGTGACCATGCTTACTTCTGAAGCTCTAGCAATTGCAGCACTGCTTGTGCCTGCATTGTTGTTTCGGTTGAAAGTTCTCATGGGTTGCTTTTTGTCATTGTCAATGAAGCCCTGCTTCAAGGCATCCTCGATCTGTACTCCCATCTCATGTAGATCTGAAAAGGTGGGGAAGGGGAGCACGATCATTTTCTGAATCAGTTTGGGTTGGAGGTTGCGCACAACCATTTGTATGTGATCCTTATCCATCAGCCTTATGGTCATCATTGAGGCCTTGGCCCTCCAGCGGGTTACGAATTCAGAGAAACTCTCCTTAGGCCCTTGCCTTGTTGTCTCAAGATCACGGGTTGTAATCTCGATTTACGTGTTATAAGAGTACTATGCAATGAAAGCCTCGGCCATCTCATCCCAGTTCCGCTTGACATCGTCTTCCAATTTAGCGTACCAGATGGCCGCCACACCCGTCAGGGTCCGGCCAAACAATGAAAGCTTCTATAGTCTGGTGAGGCCCATCGACCTTAGTATGTCTGAAAACAAACGTAGATGCACCATGGGATCCCCGGACCCATCAAAGCAGTCGATTTGTGGCATCTTGAACCGTTCTGGCAGCGTCACAGCCGCATCGGTATACCCATCCTCAATGTCTGGGATGGACTTTACACCTTGGGATTTCTTGAACAATATTTCAAGCTTGCTCAACTTCAACGATGTAGGGTCCACCTCGAACTTAAAGGGAGAGTCCGGTTGATTGATAGGCGTAGGTGGCTTGGATAGTTGAGGTAGAATCGGGGGTGGAGCCAGCCCTGTTGGGATGTCTGTATCCTCCTGGATATTCTGGACATTTGGTGTCTCCCCGGGTAGTGGGACTCTTGGTGGGGGAGGTGCTTGGTGTGAAGCTGATGCTCTGGCTTGCTACTGTAGCCGGGTAATTAGTTCCGCCTATTGGGCCATGACGACGGCCTGCTGTTTGGCAAATTCTGCTGGACGAGCAGCGTCCTCCGGCATGGTTCTTATGCTCTCCTCGAGCTGATGCATCATTTCCTCCATTCTTGCTATATTGCCCTGTTCTGACTGAATTGCCGGTATATCTGCCTTTTTAGCAGACTCAAAAATCTCAACCTGACTGTTCAAGGACCACTGATCAGGGAACCGCAGTACCGATACACTATGCCTCATTGATCTTCGTCTAGCAACCGGGGGTAAAGAGTAGAACACTGGTTGTCCGTCTACCAGATCCTCAGATCGATGGAGTCGACGACCTCTAGTCCAGAGTGCTTGGGGGATATCTGCTTGGTCGGAAGCAATTATGCTAAACTACCTAGCAAAAAGATAAATAAAGCAATAATAAGGAAATAAACAACCAGACAAACGGACAGCATAACATCGTAAATAAACACACAACACACAGTTGGACATCACAACACAGTTGATAAGATGAATAGACAGTTCTCAAACACTGATCATTGTTCCCAAATCACTACCCCCAAAACTGAATCTGATACCCACAGATAACTGATTCCCAAAATACTGAACTGGGGCCCGCAGGCCTGATACCCAAACTTGTGAATTGACACATGCATTCTTGTAGAGGCGCACTCTAAAAGCACATAGCAAACAAGTAAGAGCCAAAACACCCCTATGTTGGGGTAAGGTTTCCCTGTCCTATATTGTCCGGAGCTAGGGTTTCACTACGCACGCATCAGTTTCAAACGACCTATAATCGGGTAAGAAACTTGTCCTAGCTTGGAATGGTCACTATGGATTCCGAATATGGACTAGGTCGAATCGCAAACAGGGCGCCCCGATAAAAACCGGGGTTCGTGTTCCCATCATGGCAGAGGTCGTAACGGGTCAGCCTTATGGCACGCTTCTCAAAGCGAGCCTCCGGCAAACCCTTTAGGAATAGCAGATGGCAAACACGGTGTCCTAGGCGCACCAATACAAATGCAATGCAAAGAAACACATAAGTGTAATCAAAACAAGATATCACGGGTTCGAGTCAAGATCTCTAACTCCCCAGCAGAGCCAACAGAAACTGTAGACATCCCCGAACGTCCCGGGAAAAATCCCATTTTGTTCATTTGGGCTTACTACAGTTCGGACTCAAATGTCACGGTTCTGAATCTAATCTCACAAAGTGCAATGCAAGATCGATAAATCACCAAAGAGTCCAAATCCGACAAATCATTTTGAAAAACTGATTTTTAGAAAGAAGTGCCAAACATGGACGGCTTTGCCAGATACAGAGTCGCCACCTAAATATTTTATTTTGGAGGGATTTAGGAAACCCTAACTCATGCCTAAGGCCACGTGTCCGTCATCACCAAAGTTGCCTCGGCTCGGGAACTTGGGTACGATTGGGGAAGGTCATTTAATGAGCACCCCTACTCGCCCGATCAAAGATCGGCCTCTACTAACCATGATATCGAGTTTTGAAAACATTATGTGCTCTTATTCCGATTATTAGCCTAGAATTACTATGTGATGCACACAACATACAAGTATAGACTGGATCGTTTGAGTTGGAACAAAACATTTCAGGTTTGTTTATTTGAAAGGTGGTTTGATGGTGCCACTCGCAAGTAGGCTAAGACGTGGAATTGAAACCCTCAAGTGGGCTTAAGAAAACATGATTTTGCCACTCTCAAGTGGGCTTAAAACTCTCAATTGGTGAATTGTTCCAATTCAAATAACCCAGCCTCACCCACAGGCATTCAGGCAGTTATATCACATAAGCAAATAGCCTCATGGTAAGCATGCCATCATGGCAGTCACTCACACGCATGCAAGGATGCTAAAGCATAAATACTTACCGAGTACTCCAAGCCAAAGAAAGATGCTAATTAGAAATCATGCATGAATCCTAACTATGCTAAAATGCCTAATGCAACACATGCAAAAATGCAACTAAGATAGGCTTGCTATGCTAAAATGGCATATGAAATGCAACAACTGATACACGTATTCAACTCGGAATTGAAATACAATGCAGTTAGAAAGATACGCCGAGCCCGGTGCATGCAAGACAGATAAATGGATGCAAACATGTGAGCATAAGTATGCTAATTGAAACATGTCCTAAAATGAACCATCATAAGCTGGTAAATAAAAGGGAGAAATACGTGGGGTTGGAAGACATACACGCACACTTATTACAACATTGCCCTCCTCGGAGGGTCCGAATAAATAATACACAACCGAATGAATAACAAATTACAGCTAATTATTACACAACCCTAGTTAATTAACAAATTAACTAAAAGAAATAAGCTACCATGCAAAACATATGAAATGGACTGCCTCAGCTCGGTCTTGAATGATAAGGAATGCATGCATGCTCGAGTCGCCTTGCTGGAAAATCCATCGCGATGCCCCGATTTGCCTCCATTTGCAACTGGTCCCAGAACACTGTACAAAACTCCAGAAGGCTGAAACTCCACCATGCTGTAGGGATACTACCGACCAGTTTTTGCTGCTGGCTTCCGGTTTGCTGCAACAGAGAGCAAGAAAGGGGCATGGCAAAGTATTTTCAACATATGTGTGCACGACCACTCTCCCCGTCATTGCATAAGCTCTAGGGAGTGTAGTCCTCGACCCTCGTGCCACCAATCACGCATCTCGATGCATGCTGGCCGAGGAGTCAGATCGCATGACTCGATGTAAAATGAATGCACATATAAACACAACAAGGCCTAAACTCCATCATGGGTAATCCGGTGTGTCGGAAATTGAGAATTGAGGCACGTTTCGTCACTTGGAGTACGAAACGTCCCTCGTTTCCCATGTTTGGACTAAACCCTATTCCAAACACAATGCAATATACATGGCATGCATGAATAGAGTTCTAATATGCAACCTAAACATAATGCCACTAAATGATGCAGACATGCAAATGATGATATACAGACATGCTACTAGCATACACAATGCTATGAAATAATCAATGGCATACTCAATGCACATGAAAACTATATGGCATACGCAATGCACACATGGAGATTAACAATGAAATGATCAAAGCATACACAATGCAATGGTTGATCATGCAACAACATGGACTAAATGGCATATCCAATGCAAGATGGACTTAAACTAAAATGAATGGGCCTCAGCCACACTCAAATCAGTGGCCATACTTGACGAAATTAGGCAACGAAAACACATGCAAATATGCACAAATGCAAGGGACCAAACCTAAGGCACTAAATGCAACTCTACCAAAGCATGGCAAGGGATGAAATATGGAATACAATCACACATTTTCTAGCTCTGAAATAACATGCAAGATGGTCCCAAATCATGTAAACACCTCACACAATGCATGCTAGATGGCCCGGATACCGAAACTAGTGAAGTGCATTACACTAGAGGTACACAAAGCAATGCTCAAATGACCCAACCAGCCCCAAACAGTCCCTATGCAGGTCCAAGACAGTAGGAAAATGGTCTAAAATGATGGCTCAAAATGCATAGAAATGAAGCTCATGCAATGGTCCATAAATGAGGTATTAATGCACAACTCTAAAACATGTTTAAAGAATGGAAAACATGGGAATATGGCACAAGTATAAGCTCTGAAATGACATGCTCAATGGCCTCAAAACATGAAAACACCTTAGTATAAGCATGCAATAGGCTTCAAAACCCAAGGCTAGGCAGGGGTATTACACTACAACCATGCATAGCAAGCATCATTCGACCATTAGGCATAAAAATAGAGCTAAGGCAGTCCAAAACATGCACAAAATCTGTTTAAGGCATGGCCAAAAAGTGCTAGAATCAAAGACCAAAATAGTATGCAATACAAGCTATGAAGAGGGTTTACACTACAAGTATATGAGGCATTCAAGAGGTCACTAAACCAACAAAATGCAGAGGTATGACATGCCAAATAAAACCCAAAAACTCATTGAAACATGGTCAATGCATGCAAGAATGACATGCTCCTTTGATAGGCTATGAAGAGGTTTATTCTACACATGCAAGACGGACACCCAATAGGGAAAAAAAAGCTCTGGATAGAGCCTATAAAGGTCCTAAAACTCACCAAAAATGGCCTGAAACATGGCTTGAAAGCATGCAAATAAGGGCTCCTTTGTAAGGCCAAGAATGCTAGAAAATAAAACAAGGAGAGAAAGGGTCACCCCTCTCTGATTTTGGCACTCAAAACAGCATGCTAGTCACTGAAAATCCACTAGATTTCAGTGGCTAGAAGGCCAAACAAAGGTCAATGTAAAGGCCCTAATGCATGGCTCAAAATAAGGCAAAATGAAGCATGCAAGGGGGTAGACGACCCCCAACAGAAAAATGATCTAAAACAAACATGTTAAGGGCCTCAAAATAAGACTTTTTTCTGTTGATGAAAAAGCTCAAATATGCTTGAAAGTATGGCTAAAAGAAGAAGAAAAATAAAGCCTTAAAAGGGAGAAAGTGTGTTACCCTTGTAGCTCAGCAACTCTAGCAGCCTCTGGACCAAAAATGTTGCTCCTCAACCTCTGAAAAAGGCCTCCAAGAAGCTTAGGCTGGTGTTGGAGGGGTTAGGGTAGGAGATGGTGTGCAAAAGGCCAAAAACTTCACACTTTCTAAGCCTAAAGGGAGAGATATAGAGGGAGATAGGTGTATATGCCTTAGAGAATTTCTTGAACCATCTACAAGGAAGGGAAGGCCTTCCTTTATAGACAAGGGAGGCTAAAGCTTCTCCAAGAAGCTTAAAACCAAGGTGGAAGATCCTCCATACACGTGTATGGAGGATCCAGTCTGTGCCTCCCAGCTGGCACAGCTGGAATCAACTCACTAAGACAAGATTGTGGGAGGTAGGCCGACCAGTTCAAGTGGTCGGCCGACCACTTGCCCTAGTCGGCTGACCAGGTTCAAAAGGTTCAGCTCTCAAAAAATGGTTGGCAGCCTCCTAGGGTGGTCTCCTCACTCAATGGAAGCTAGTGGTATGGTGGGAGAACAGCAATTGTGGCTCAAAAATGAGGGAGACCAGTTACCTGTCATGAAAACTGGCCGGGGGTAGAAAAGTGGTCTCCAAGGAGAAAAGGTGGTCTCCCACCCTAGTACCACCTTCCGAACAATGAAAATAGGGTCCATGCCAAAAATGAACCAAGACGGATGCAAAACGAGGGTTCGGGGGCCAAAACGCGCAGCCAGGTGCCCCGAAAACTGACTGTTAAGCATTGAAAATGGCGTGCGACCACGAAGGTGGTCTCCCGGGCCACAGTGTCCCTCTAGAGATATGAAACTAAGTGTGCGCCAAAAACCGGAGCAAACGGAGAAAGTTACGCGGTCCCGAACCGAGGCGCACGACCGACGGCTCCGAAAATCAAAATCTGGTCTCCAAACGAGAGCAGTGGTCTACGACCACGAAAAGTAGCCTACGACCATGGAGAGATTGTCTACGATACCTCTCCCTCCCTTTGGGAAGAGAAAACAGAATCTGGTTCGCAAACCGAGACAAAGCACAAAAGATACCCGAAGTCCGGAGGGAAGGCTCTCAGCCGAGACTCCGTAATGTCAAAACGAGCACAACATGCGCAATCACCGAGCGCTCAATCGATGATGTCTGAGTCTTAAGGTTGGTCAAAAATGGGGTGTATACACATTTGTGTGCACACGTATGTCTAAGGATACAATTTGATGTTTTTCTTGAAGGAGATATTTCACATTGTTATAGTATGTTGTATTACTGCATTTGGTTTAGGCATCGGAATAGAGGATGTTGGCGCAGTAACTTTTAATGTGATTGATTACGGTGCCATTGGAAATGGTGTAACTAATGATACACAAGTAAATCTTCAAAGCATTCTAATTAAAAATAAACAATGAAATAACAATATTTTGGAAAAATTATATACAAAAAATCAAAAAGTTCGAGTTTTGTAAGAAAATAAATCTTAAGTTTTTAATTTTGTCAATTTAAACCATAATATTTTGATTTGTTTTCAATCTGCACCATTTGCCTATTTTTGTTAATTAAAACTGATGAAATAAATATTCTAGTCATAAAACTCAATGAAAATGATATTTTAGACATGATTCATACATCTACATTAACAAATGGTTTACATTGAAAATACATTAAAAAATTAGGATTTAAATTGTTAAAATTAAAAATTTAGAGTTTATTTTGTTGCAAAACTCAAACCATGTTTTTTTTTTTTTTCCTTTTTTGTTTCAATTTTCCCCAATATTTTTTAGTTCTTACTGATGCAAAGCTGCTTCTAGTTATTGTTGCTGCTGCAGAGTTGTCTTGGCTATTTGATTGGTGGTGTTCTGTTCTTTTTTTTTTTTTCCCTGTTTTCTTTTACTTTTTTGGTTGTTTGATTGGACTCTCTCCAATCTTGGGCTAAGTGCTAGCATATGATTGTGCTAACTCTTTGGTGCCAACCTAGTTGGAATTGTCGAGTTTGGCTATGATGCTTGATACACTCCCCTGCTTTATTGATGTAAGTTCTTTGCTTGTATATAACTTCTTCACCACTAAAGTTTCATTTTTTGTTGATAAAAAAAAAGGGTTATGGGTTGGGTTGGGTTGGGTTGGGTGTTCAAGAAAGTGGGTTTGGCGGTGTTGAATTGTGGTTAGTTTTCATAAAAGTGGGTTAAGGTGTTTAATATAAAACATTGGGATGAATTACATAATAATAATAATAATAATAATAATAATAATAATAATAATAATAATAATAATAATAATAATAATAATAATAATTTAGGGTGTTCAACATTGGTTGTACAGTTGCCCTTCATAACTGTAACGCCCTCAAAATATTATACAAATCAACCATTCATAAAGTCTAGAGACATAATAGAAATGTTATATTTTCATTCATCAGAGTTAATATTACAAAAGATATCACATGCATTACACTTTCATAAATATTCATCTTGAAACTATAGCATGTAACTCTAGTTTAGAACAACAAAATAAATGCCCTAAGGGCTCACATTTTTCCAAGACTTCGCTTGGTTACAACAAAAGAAGAGTCTAGTCTCTATACAAGTAAAGCCCTCGGCTTGAATAAACACTAAACTCAAAACAAAATCACAAAGGTGGAGCCTTCAGCCCCTAAGCCTCCCAAGCTATGTCCTTGGAGGTGGCATGTCACATGTACCTGAAAATGGTTTCCCAAGTAGGGTAAGCCAAAGCCCAGTTGAGATATGCTAAACCATACATGAGAATTAACTAAAATATGAGCATCAAATAAATGTGCAACATTCTTAACCAACACGTATTCTTTTCAAGGTTATTCAATATAGATAACCAATATCTCAATTCATTTCCATTCTACCATTTCGGGTAAATCAATTAGCCAAATTCATTATTAGCAAGCAACCAATATGAAACTACAACTCAATGGTTCACAATTCAATACATTCATCAAATCCAACACTTCTATTTCTTGCCATTTTACGGAACCACGTCTGAGGGAACCGGCACCCATAAATATATAAGATTTCGGGACTTTCACCCTGGACACTCTGACCAACTTAATTATGAATGGAGTCCATCCCCTATCTTCTCCCACACAATGGAGTACATCCCCTATCTCCTCCCAAACAACGATACATATACAATGTATTTAAACACATTGTCATACACAATGACTAATCAAATCACATATTCAACAATTTAATCAACCCGTCATATTCAATGACATAACTCATATGACTACTTTCAATCTACCTAGTCCTCATGCAATTTCTACAACCCATAGATCTAAAATTTTCCCCTTTTCCAAAATATCAACCCATAGATCTAAATCTCACCATTTCAACAATAAAGAACCTCATACATAAACCCCCAAGGTTACTTCGTAAACTAACATGAAAACCCCCTTTATTGTAGAGCCCAAACCTTAACTTTGACCAAAATCTTCCCAAATCCCACCATTTATGAAAAATGACAAATATCTAGGTTAAAACCCATATTAAAGAGTAGAATATCCCTACCTCAAGCTTAGATGAGAGAGAAGAGAGAAAGCTCAAAAGTCGGTGGTGACGAAACCACGTTCTGCCCCGATCAAATTGAAGCCCTTGACAAGCTCTACACTTAATCTCAAAGGAGTAAGGTGAAAAGATCACTCTAGGTGAGTAGATCTAGAGATTTAAGTGAAAAAGTTTGAGTTTTAGAGAGAGAAAAGAGAAATCACGGTTAAAGAGGAAAAATGTAGTGGCTCGGATTTTGACACGTATCGGATTGGTGTAAAGTGGTGCTTGTCACCTTAAAACTTGTGTGGTTGTCGGACTCTTGGTATTGATGGGTTGGCAAAAGAACCTTAAATATTATAATTGAGGACCCTTGGGTAATGTTTGCAACCTTGATTCAAGCCATAACAAGGTGTTTAGGCAGGATTAGATCAAAAGCCTCAAATTTGAGTTTTTATTTTTGACCAGCCTTCACTCTTTTGCCCTTTTCTTTTTCCATATTTTTAATTTGGATGTAAGGCAAGAACCATTGGAAAGTTTGTTTCCGGGGCTTCGCTTTGGACACAAGAACGACCTAAAACGGAGTACGAACGAGAGAGTTATACCTGTTTGAATTTTTAGTACCTCTGCTGGTTTTCTATAGGGTCGACACCAATCTGGAAAGGGTCGACCCTCTTATGTTGCAGAATGTGTTGCTGGAAAATAGGGTTGACCCCAGTCTGAAAAGGGTCGACCCTCTTATGTTGCAGAATTTGTTGCTGGAAAATAAGGTCGACCCCCTCTTGTCTAAGGGTCGACCCCCCTTACTTGTGCCAGATTGTCTTATCTACCTAAAGGGTCGACCCCCTAGCCCGAAGGGTCGACCCATGCGTGTTTTTTTTTTTCTAGATTTTGGGGTTCAAATGGGGCCTACCTTTGGGCAGTTTTTGGCCTATTATTTTGTTGACCTTAGGGCTACTTCTCTACTACTATAAATAGGCTCCAAGAATGGTTTCATTTCACTTTTCTCCTCATTCCACTTTCTCAAACCATGAGTGTAGACACCCCATTTTTGACCGTCCTCAAGACTTGGACGTCACCGTTTGAACACTCGGTGATCATCCATGTTTGTGTTCGTTTGGAGTTCCCGGAGTTCTCGGCTACGCGCCTTGTCTCAGGATCTCCGAACTCGACCGTTTAGTGTCTGGTTTTGCACCAAACACTTGTGTTTTTCCTTGGAAGGGCAGGGTAGGGATTGTGGACCATCCCCACCCATCACCGGCAGTGGCTAGAGGCCACTGGCTGGTTTTTTATGCCACCGGCAATGTATATTGCCGGCCGGCACTATTTGTTGCCGGTCAGCACTATTTAGTGCCGGCCGGCACTCTTTTTGGCCAAGATGGCATTTTTGGCCGGCCGACTACTGTGCATCTGCTTTTGTAGATATTTTAAGACAGCTGTCTTGCTTTTGGCTCCCCTCCACACACATGTATGGAGGGATCTCCCTCTTATGAAGCTTGTCTTGTAAGCTTTACAAGACAAGAAGTGCCATATAGGGACGGGTTGGTCTCTTGGCTTGAGAGGTTAGAGACTTGAGATATTTTGACAGCCTAGACAGCCATTGTTAAGCTCTGTTTTTAGGGTTTGAGTTAGATACACATCCTATATCTCTTTCCCTCTCTTTTGTGCTCTAGGTGTTTTGTGTCTTACTATTGCACACAAACACCTAGTGTTTCACCTTCCTCTTGGAACTGAGGTTCTAAGGGACTGATTTTGAAGTTTTGGTGTTGGATTCAAGCCAAAGGAAGCCGTTGGAGCACCATTTGTGAAGGGGTCTTCAAGGGTGAGAACCTAGTCTCCTTTTTCCCCATTTTTGCATTGATTTTCTACCTATCTTAGAGCCATTTTCGTGCTTATTGTATAATACAAAAAAGTTTTGTTTTTAAGCCCCCTTGATTGTTTGTTAAGGGTGTTTTGTGGTTTGGGTAAGTTTGAATACCCTTAGGCCTTGAAAGGCCTCATTTTGTGCCCTTCTGTGTGAACTCCGGGATTTTGGTGTTGGGGTCTCTTCACCACTGAAATCTTGAGGGATTTCAGTGGTGAAGGTGATGCCTTGAAGTCCCAAGAAGGAGAGGGCCACCCCCTCTCCTTGTTGTCCTTGAAAATGGCATGTTTTGGCCTCTTGAGAGAGCATTATGTTTGAGGGTGTATTGACCATGACTTGGCTGCTTTTTATGCTTAATATGTCATGTTATGCCTCTGGTTTTACTTGGTTTTGGTACTCCATGCATGCTTAGCATAGTTGCCATGTAATGCCATGTTATTGTCTCAATGTGTCTTAGGTTGTTAGCCTTTGTTGGAGCATGTTTTAGGCTTAGTCTTGTGAAGATTTTGTGCATGTTTTGCCATGTTCTAGGTCTGTCCTAGGTTGTTTGGGTCGAACTTTGCATGCATCATATAGCCCCTTTGCATTCGGGCTTGTTGGCCTCAAGTATGTGGATGTGTAGTATGCGTTGCTTGCATCATTTAGGTGGTTTGGAACCACCCTACATGTTATTTCAGTCCCATTTCCATGATTGTTTGATTGCCTTGCATGTCCCTTTATCGTTTTGGAAGCATGTGTTGCATGCTCCATGTTTTGGCTATTGTGTATGCCTTTGTATTTGAGCCACTTAGATGCCATCTAAGGAGTCCTTTAGCCTTGTTTTAACATGCTAAAAATATGTTTTTAGTTGTTTAATGCATGCCATGGTTGTTGTGCTAAGTGTGCTTCAAAGCTTCATGACTTGTCTCAAGTACTTGGACCATTTTGCATGTTAATGTTAGCTTATCTTATTGCTTGGTTTGGCACCATCCTAACATGACTTTCAATGCTTATGTGGCATGCTAATCGTCCATGAAATCTCTTGTCAAGTGTGCTTGAATGTTGCTTGCTTAATGCTTAAGGTTTGGACCATAACATGTGTATGTGTGCATGTGTGTTTAGCCTCCATTTTTGGGCACTTTGGCTACTGTTTTGGGCCTTATTAGAGTTGCCTAATTCATGTTTAAGTCCATCTTTCCATCTATTTGCATTGCCATGTGTATGCTTGTATGCTTGCATAAGTTTGTTGCCATGCCATGTTGCATCCTTAGCTTGTATGCCTAGGTTGCATTGCATCTTGCATGCATGCCTTGTTCCTTGACTTAATGATAGGAATTGGGCCTTAGTTTGTTTGATTGGTTTGCATTTCATTTGACATGAAAGTTGCATACTTGGTTCTTTGGGCCATCATGCATGGAAATGCGTGATTGGTGGTCCGAGAATCGAGGCACATGCCCCTTTGAGTCATTATCATGATAAGGGACATGGTTGGTGCATATATGCCTTGAATTGTGCTGCCATGCGTCGCCTTGCCCTCTGTTGCTGTCATTTGCAGATTCTGCAGGAACACTCTGCCGACCGGCAGTGTAAGGTGCTGACCGGCAACAATTCCTCTGCCGACAGCTTCATTTTGTGCCGATGGCCACACACCACTGCCGGTGGTAATTCCACTCAGCCGGTGGCACTCCCCAGTGTCCAAGGAAGCAGTCCTGAGGTTTTGGCAACCTCTAGAGGAGTGAAGAAAGGAAAACAGAGGCAGCCTATGCATGGCGGCACGTTTCCCGAGGCGATTTCCTATTTTTCTTAGTTTTAGTTAATTTGTTAGTTGATTAGGCAATTTGTAATATTTAATTAGCTTGCGTAGTTAATTAATTTGTAATATTTATTTGGTCCCTCCGAGTGAGGGCAAATCTGTAATAAGTGTGCGTGAGTGTGTGTATGTCTTCCAACCTCACGTCTTTCTTCCCTTTTATTTACCTGCTTATGATGGTAGATTAGGGCACGTTTAATTTAGCATACCTTATGCTATGCATGTGTGCATCCATGCATTTGTATTGCATGCATTAGGCTCGGTACATCACGCTAACTGCATTTGTACTTCAATTCAAAAATTGAATATGTGATAGTTGATCGCATGTCATATGCCATGCTTAGGTTAGCCGAGCCTATCTAATTGCATCCTGTATGTGTTGCATTAGGCAATTTAACATGAACTAGGACACGCATGTTTGCTAACTAGTTTACTGTTTTGGCACGAAGTACGATGTAAGTATTTTCGCTTTAGCATCCCGCATGCGTGTGAATGTTAACATGACAACATGTTTACCATGTGGCTAGATGCTTATGTGATAAAATATTTTGAATGCCTGTGGGTGGAGGTTGGATTGTTTGAGTTGGAAAAACTCATTGAAATCCGTGTTTTAGCCTACTTACGAGTAGCAAAATCTAAAGTATTTCCAAAACAAACGGATACGCAATGCTTATTTCCAAATTAGGCAATCTAGTCTATACTTGTTTGCTGCGCGCATAACATAGTAATTCTAGGCTAATAAATGGAATAAGAACACATAAACGTTTTCAAAATCGGATATCATGGTTAGTAGAGGCCGGTCTTCGGACCGGGCGAAATGGGGTGCTCATAGCTGACCTTCCCCGATCGTACCCAAGCTCCCGAGCCGAGACAACTCCGGTGATGACGGACATGTGGCCTTCGATACCGAGTCAGGGTTTCCTAAATTTCCCCATTTTAAAAATATTTAGGTGGCGACTCTGTGTCTGGCAAAGCAGTCCATGTTTGGCACTACTTTTTCAAAAATCTGTTTCTCAAAACGATTTGCCAGATTTGGACTCTTTGGTTCAGATTAAGAATCGCGACAACAAAAATCGCGAGTCCAAACTGTAGTAGCGAGGGCCCCCTCCGCGGGAGCGTGCTACAGTGAGGCTCTGTCATCTATCTCTAAACCCAACTTTTTCCCACTTAGATTGCTAGATCTACTCATCTAGAAGCATCTTCTCACCTAGGCCCCTTGAGTAAGGTTGTAGAGTGTGCCAAGGGCTTTCAACCCATACAAGTTGATCGTGTTTTCGTTGAAGTCGAAACTTTGGGTTGCTCTCTCTCCTTGCTTAAGGTAGGGATTTTCCTTGCTTCTCTTTAATATTTTCTTGGGGATAGATGGGTGATACTTTTTATTGCAGAAAACCCTTATTTTGAGGAGATTTTTAGAAATGGCATGTGAAGGGAGCTAGGGTTTTTCATTTATGGAATTTGAATTGATGATTTAAGTGAAATATATGATGTTTGGGTCATGAGAATGTCGTTTTGTGTTAAATAGCAAAAAGCCCTAATTTATGTTTAACCATAGTTATGGAATCTATGTTGGGAATAGAGAAAACTTCAATTGACATTTGATTTATGGAATTGAGTTCATGTTTTGTAGAAGATGAGAATAAATAATGATGAATAATGGTTAGAAAATAACTATTGTATAGCAAGGTTATTTTGAAGAAATTAAGATGAGCAATTAAATTAATTAATTGGGGATAATTTAGGATGATTATTGTGTTATGACATTGAGTATGAAGATTTGATAAATTTGTGGAAAATTTAAAAGACCATTGAAGTATAAGAATTGAGAATGCTTCTAAAAATGTGCCAAATGCTCTTAGTGGAGGTGTTATTGGATGAATTTTGTGATAAAAATAATGAATGTTATTATTGGTTTTGTTGGGATTGTAACAACGAACGACTTGATGAATACTAGAGAATGGTGGAAAATAATGAGTACATGCTCTTGAGCTAATAAGTAATGGAAATGATGAATGAATGTGTTGGCTTTGCCCACAATTCGAAAAGGGCAATGACTTAAGAAATTAATGGATTGTAATGTTGCCTTGGGGTCCATTTCCCGCCGTATTTGAGCGGGCAAAGCGTGGCGCTTAATAAAGGTTCCGCCTTCCTTCTGTAGTAGCGCCCGGTAAAGCGTGTGGGTTGATGAAATGTGTAAAGGTTCTTCGTTCCTTCCGGCTTGTGACCGGTAAAGCGTGAGGTTCCGTATTCCTTCCGGCTTGTGACCGGTAAAGCATGTGGCGTGATGTTAAGGCTTGGTAATGAAGCCGGTGTCCAATTTGGATTGTGTGGAATGATTGTAATAAGATTTTTACATGGGTTTGAGAATAATGGAAAGTGAATAATCTCAATTGGGAAAAATCGAATATATGGAATTATATGGGTTCTTTTATGTGGATTATAATGGGTTATAATGTGTTGTGACATGTAGGAGTATGACTCATTGCTATGTTTATAATTCTAGATAAAGTTAGCAAGGAAGTTCTTGAAAAGACTTTTTTTTTAAACATATATTTGACTGAATATATCTTTGAAAAGTTTCTTTATCTTTGAAAAGTTTTCATGAATTTCCTTTGTGAGAATGGTGTTACCTATATGTATTGTAATTTGAGTATAAAAAGAGCACAAAGAATTTAACTTTATATCACTCTTTAGCGCTTCATGATCTCATGTATTTAAGGACTATATTGTTTAGAATTAGGGAAGATTCCAACTGGACTTCGTGTTTATCCCAATTATTTTAACCATTTTTCAAGAACAAAGTTTGGAATGCCGGATTGAGGATTGAAGAGTTTATTTTCTATTATTTGGTCATAGTGTAAATGAGAGATGCTTGTTGTAAATGAGAGATTCATGTGTATTTTAATGTGAATTTTGTACATGTGTATTTCAATGTGAATTTTGTACATGTATTATTGTTGCATTATTCGAGAGAGAACAATGTTGTTGTTGTTACCCCATGTAATGGGTGTTTGTAATAATAATTGTAGTTAATTAAATGGACATGTATTAAAGGTTTTGGTTATAATTTCGAGTAATAAAAATTGGGGTGTGACAACTTGGTATCAAGCTAACCGGGTTTGAAAACCTGGAGCTCGTGGGAAGTGATTTTTACCACAATGGGTTGGCTTCACTTGGTGAGGACGTTAGCATGTAGGACGTAAAGGGTGTAGGACAGTATGTGTTGCATTGTGTGAGCATGGGTTAAGCATCATGGATAGTGCTTGTAGCCGGCTAACTTGCGTTGAGATCCCATTGGAAACGCGTCTAATCAAAGTGGTTTCTAGTGGGAGTTCCTTGGAAGTTCCAGAACAAGTGGTCGTCCTTGTAAACTTGACCCGATTGTGTGGTTTGTGCTTCAAATTGTTTATATGTTATGTGACTATGTGTTATGTTGATTTCATTTTTTGGTAGGGAGTCTAGGTATGCCAAGGAGGAGTTAGAATTTTGTTGACTTATGCTTGATATTGTCATTATAGGATGTCGGGGTAAGCCAGTAGAGGTCATGTTGGGACTAGGGGTACTGGTAGGGCCACAACAGTTCCAGCTGTGGCCACACCTGTAGCATCGACTATGGGTGAAGAGATTGCACGGGAGATAATAAGAGCAGTAAGTGAGGCTTTAACTCATAATGAGGAAGACGAGTCTCGTGCCCTCAAGATCACTAAGGAGTTCTTTCTTCTTAACCCACTGAAATTCACAGGAGGAGCAGAACCGTTAGAGGCAGAGAGTTGGTTAGAGCAGGTCACTAAGACTCTTGATATACTCGGAGTCACAGATAAGGGGTTGAGAGTGTCATTAGCAAGTTTTCTATTAAAGGAAGAAACGGGTTATTAGTGGAAGTATGTAAGTTCTACCGTAGGCACCACCTGGGTTACGTTCACTGAGGCCTTTTAGGCCAAGTATTTTCCTCCTTCCGCTCGGCAAAGATTGAGGAAACAATTTGTTGAGTAGCGCCAAGGTACGACTCCTTTAGCCCAGTTTGAAGTGCAGTTCACCAGTTTGTCTAGATTTGCTCTAGAGTTGGTAGCAACCGAAGAGCGGCGTTGTATAGAATTTGAAGAGAAACTGCGCGATGAGATCAAAGGGAAGGTAGTGGGGTGAATGCTTAGAAATTATCACACATTAGTGGAAGTGGCAGCTCATGTGGAAGCCACCAATCTTGAGGTAGACTAGGATGAAAGAGAGAGGCCCATAATGGTGACTCCCATAGCTCGAGAGCATACGAGATTTAGTAAGAGCCAAAGGAAAGCTGAATCTCAATCAAAATCCCAGTCATAACCGCAATCTAGTTCTACCTCGGTGGGTTCATTGGTCGGGAGATCCAGCCAAACCCAGGTTTCCTTAAGTCGGTTAGGAAATAGAGGACCACCTTTTTTCTCTAAGTGTAAGCAATCGGGTCATGCTAGACGCCGTTGTCCTTCGTGTGGGATGAGTGTGTCATAGAAGTCCAAGTAGAGACAAGAAGAGCTTTGTGTTTGGTGAAAAAGTTTGTGCTTGGTACTGTGATGTAATATCTTTTGCATGCAAGGCATTGTGCCAACGGATGCTATGAATGTATATGTATGTGCAATCTCTGAACCTAATTGTGTGGTAATGTAATTAAATTTTGGAACTTGTTCATGTTGGGAAGTATTATAAGGAATTGCACCCTTAATGTTATGTTGTGTTACTATTTCTATTACATGAATGAAGTATGCATTGACTTATGAACTGTGAATAGAATTACTGAATTTGTGAAAAGTGGGGGTGGGATGAGGTTGGTTCGAGCCACTAAATAGATTGTAAAAATTGTATTCCATAATGTGAGGGTGGTATCGGCATATGTTGTTGAAGGCTAGTGATTGTGTATGTGCAAAGGAGTTTGCGGTACGGGGTTCATGTGTAAGGGGAGTTGCTAGAAATGGTTCTTGGGAGGAAATATTTGTTGTGTTTTTCTAGAAATGGGTGTGGTACGAGCGACGATTGTTTTGAGTAATTGGGAATGGGCGTTGCCATATTGACGTAATGGTAATGGGATTATTGGAAACGGAACTAGTGCAATGTATACTTGAGGAGTCCAGTGAGATTCTGGAAACATGTAAAGGGTTGTAGGAAGCTCCATCTCGAAGTAAACAGTACAGGGCAATATGTAAGTGTTGGTGATTGTGTGGTTGGCTGACTAGTGATACCCAAGTTCGGGGTGACCCATTGTCACTTTAGAACGGTCTGGATGTGTGCATGGTGGCAAGTTGGGAAATGTCTTGGAGGGGTTTTATGAGTGTTAATTCTTCTGTGTGTAGTGGTGTAACGCCCTCAAAATAATACACAATCATCCATTCATAAATTCCATAAAGACATAATAGAAATATTACATATCACGTTCATCTGAGTTTTCTTTACAAAAGATGTTACATGTTAACAACAAAATGATTGCCCTACAGGCTTACAACCTTCCAAGTCAATCTACTTGGTTACAACAAAAGAGGGTTAGAAGCCCTTTACAATTAAAGCCCTCGGCTTGGAAAGAAAACATATAAACATAAAATGAAACAGAAAAAATAGAGACTTTTGCCCCAAAACCTCTCAAGCTATGTCCTTGGAGGCGGCATGTCACCTGTACCTGAAAATGGTGTCCTATGTAGGGTAAGCCAAAGCCCAGTAGAGATACACTAAACCAAGTGTGAGAAATAACTAAAGCATTAGCATTCGATAACTGGTTAACTCTTATAAGCCAATTGACACCCTTTACCAAAACCACCAACAAGTACATCCATATTTCAAATCCATCTCTATTCATTTACCCAAGTTAATTCATAAGCGAGGGTCATTATTCACTCAAATAATTCAAGATGAGACTACAACTCATATTATCAACATTTCTATGTTTAACAATTCAAAATGAGACTATAACTCATATAGACAACACTTCAATTCATCAACAATTCAAAATGAGACTACAACTCATATTATCAACACTTCAATCATCAGCATCATTCAGATGTATACATGGTTTCGGGACTTTCACTCTGGATACTCCGGCTAACTAAATTATCAATGGAGTCCATCCCCTATCTCCTCCCAAACATTGGAGTACATCCCCCTATCTCCTCCCACACAATGGAGTACATCCCCTTTCTTCTCCCAAACAAAGATACATATGCAATGTATTTAAACACGTTATCATATACAATGATCATTCATACCACATATTCAATGTGTTAAATCCAACCGTCATATTCAATAACATACCCAATTGATTACTTTCAATTTACCTAATCATCATGCAGTTCTACAACAATCGTGACTATCCTCCATCGATAACCCATAATAGTTATATCTAAACTGATAAATAAATCTATCAAACAGATAAATTATTACATTTTTCGTAGGTGAGCAATTTATCAATCTAACTACACTGTTTAATCACAATCTCCTCCAATTTCATGATTTTCAATTCAATTACATTTTTCAATAATATTTTCGTCATTTATACAATTGGTTCAGTTAATCCCAACTAGGGCATTTTCTCCCTTTTCTCAAATGTTGCTCCCAAAGCCAAATTTCATCAATTAAACACAATACCCTCATTTTTGAGACCATACATACACATGGAACCCCAAAAATAGAAAACCCCTCTTTTATAATCTCAATCTCAAACCCTAACTTCACCCAAAAACACCAAATACCACCATTTATACAAAATGACCAATACTTATGTTAAAACTCATAAAGAAGAGTAGAATGTCTCTACCTCAAGAAGAAAAGATGAGCCAAGCAAGAGATAAAACTCCAAAGACGCCGAAATCAACTTCCATTCTAATGAAAATGAAGATCTTGAGAAGATCCAACTTTTTAATGAATAAAGGAGGGTGAAGAGACCACTAGATCTAGGTCAAAATGTAGAGAGAGAGGGTATTTTAGAGTGAGAAGCTCTCAACTTAGGGTTTTGGAAAGTTTTAGAGAGAGAAAGGACAGAAAAAGTGATTTAAAATGTCACTTACACGATCTGATTTACGTGCAGTCCGCTCGAGCGGAGAGTGTGATGCTCGAGCGTCAGACACAAAATTTCGACACGCTTGATTGCCAAGGCACAACAACAAAGCGATACCCGCTCAAGCGCAATTAAGCTCGCTCGAGCGTAGAATACATAGTTCCAGTATTTTACTGACTTCAGAAAGACGCTCGAGTGCGAGAAGGGCCGCTCGAGCTCAGACCCGCTCGAGTGTAATAAGCTCCGCTCGAGCGTGAAAACACTTCTACAGTATTTCTTTCAGACGCACAAAGTATTGAAGGATTGTAATCCTCGCTCGAGCGCAATAAGACCAGCTCGAGCGGAAGACCAAAATTCTGGGCAACAAGGTTCTAGACTAACTACCAACCAACCTGTTCTAAACACGCCCAAGACAATCCAAAACTCAAATTCAAAGAGTAAGATGAGGAAAATGCATAAACAACAACATTAAACCACAATACCCGAGCCCGAAACACCACAAAGGTCGTGTTAGAAACCAGAATCGCTATAAGTGGTAAGGCTCGAGTGAAACTTGTCTCAGGTTTACGAAAAAAAATTTTGGGTTAGGGCTAGAGCATTATAAACTTCTTAGCCTTGTTTGCATGGGAATGATAAGTGACGATGATTATGAATTGTGAGATGTGAAGTGATATGTGTTGACATTTGAATTGTAAGAGTAGGTAATTGATAAATTGAATTAAGTCGCGTTAAGAAGATGGATCCTTGTAGTCACTCTCTTTTGACGGGACTTAAGGATTGGTTTGGTCTAACTTAATCTGGTTCGGTTTGACTTATAACCGGTGGTTTCAATTAATAATATTTAAAGTTAGTTGATGCTTAGCCATCTGGGGATTTGTTTTGGTTCGGATAAATAGAGATATGGTTGAGTAGTACCTCAGGTGATACCGGAGGACATTGAGTCTTACTTGTGCATGTGCATTGTTGATGTGAATTTGTGAAATCATCCTAATTGAGATAAAAATATTTGATTATAAATTGTTGTAAGCGCACTTGTGCCAATGTATACATCGATTGTTAGTGTTGATATTTGTAATGATAGGGAGACTACCAACTTGTAGGAAGTCGTATGTATTATGTTACTTTTTGGATGCACCATAATTGTTCTATTCATTGTCAATACATGTATGAAAAATGTATTGTGATGTCACCGGATGAGTGGCGGAGGTTATTTGGTGATGGTTGGAATTCACCGGGAAAATGTTGAGATTGATGTGGCAAATGAAAATTTATTTTCCTTATGTGTGGCCTGAGATGGCACGGTTAAACCAAATGCTAAATACTTAATCTGAGAATGTTAATGAATAATTTTCACTATTCTATCTTTAAAGGCTGAATTGTATAAAGAATTGCTATCGGACCGTACAATGTAATGTATCTTTTGTTGTTACCAGTGTGGACCTGGTGTTTGGTTTACTAGTGGCTTCCTTTTATTTTGAAATTGAGTCTTGGCCATCTAGTAGTCATTGTCTTCGTTGTAGTTGGTTGGGAAGTTATTAGTGACTGTGGGATTGATGTCACTTCTTGCTGTTGAATCCCAGTGTATATGTTGACCGATGGGTGTTTGTGCTCTTTCCCTTGTGGTTCTTTTTATTCGGGTGTCTTAGGGACATTGAGGTATTGAACCGAAAATTGAGAATCTATTTCGTGTGAAGCTTAGCGTTAGGTGGGTGGTGATGTTTTACCATTGGGTCTGAGTAGCCTTCGTTCCGCCTCTTATTTTAAAATTCAAGAAGATATACCAAGTGTGCTAAGTAAAGGGTTGTGAGACCCCTAACTTTTGTAAACCCTATTAACTCCCTTACTTTTAAATTATTTCCTTGAAATCGCTCAATTTTTTTAATTAATTGCAATTTTAACCCTAGGATCAAAATACACGCACCAACTGAAAACTCGCAAACCCTGATCGATTTTGATAACTTAGAAATCATTCTAATACCCTAATACTAATTAATTGACTGCATAAACGTAGAATTACCACTTGAAAACCCTAGGTTTTTTCAGTTTTTATCACTTTCGTCGGTTGATAGCCTTTTTATTCAAAATGCCGAATTAGATTTTCTAACCCTAACTTAGTTAAATTCTACTCTAAAATAAATGTTCCAATTCATAAATTAAGGCCTTAGCCCTCATATTTTACTTAAATCACAAATTGAGCCGAAGTTAGTACCATTGTGTATATATATTTGTACCTCTTATTCATCAAATCTTTTTTGTACACAATATCTATGAAATTTCTACACAAAATAAATAAGAAAATCCCCAAATCTTGAGCACATGGCTAACCATCATACCTCCTAGGCTATAATCATTGTACTTATGACGTTGGTACCAATTATATATATATATATATATATACATGTATATATCGAATGTACGTGTAACTAGAATGGATTATATTAGACTTAAGCCTAACTAGATCATAATTAAATACATAATTAAGGTCCTAATTATCCACTATTCCATTTCATTTGAACTAAATACACCTCAATTCCTTTACATTTCAACCAAAGAACATTTTAGACAATTCACACCATTTTTCCTATAAATACACCACACTCACACACTCACATGTCATAGACAGAGGGAGAGGAGTGGAGAGTGAGCTTGTGGGAGGGAGAAAGACGAAAAAGAGAGCAAGTCTTGCAAAACTAGTTCCATTAGCATTTGAGTAAGCTACAACACAACTGTATTTTATTTTCCTTTTTCAAATACATGCTCTTAGAAGTTTTAAACATTCATTTCAGATGTGTTTTGATGGTATTCTTGTGTTAAAAATGAAAGGAGTTCAGCCTTGATTCTACCATTCTTGTATTTCTCTTAATCGGTATAAAACTACCTTTTTCCATATCAAACCCTCAAAATTTCCAAAGGCACACCTTCACCTTAAATTTCAGAGTTTAATACATGTTATTTAGCAAGTTTTCACCACAAGATAAGTGGAAAAATTTCCCTTAGTTGACCTCTTTTCTCACCAAATTTCTATTTTCAAGAACTGTGCCAGAAAAATCTGTTTTTCATCCAACTTTTGAAATTTCTAGAAAAATTTAGAAACATCTTCTGGACCTCCATTTTATGTCAAAATCTTCCTTATGGAGTTACCTTTCAACTAAAATTGGTTTCATTGAAAACAAGTGAGCGATTTGTATGAAAATCTAATTTTCGTAACGATCGACGAATCTGGACAGAGCTGGAGTGTTTCTTAAATTACTAAAAATCTAGAAAGCTATCACATTTTCGAAACATGTTCTGGAAACTAGATTTACTTCTCTACGAACCATAGCAAGGCCGAGTTTGGTAAAAATCTAAAATAGCCCTTTTGATTTTCATCTTTAAATGGTATTGAATCTGAAAATTTAGTTTTGCATGGGTGTTTTATACTCTTGTGGACGTGAATATGCTTATTAGTTTATGATCATGTCTTGGTATGGTATTTCATGTGTTATGGTTATGTTCCTTATCTTCTTCATTTTAATGATGCTCATGCTTATGTGGATATTATTGTCTTGTTGAGTTTGTTCTTACTTGACTTAAAACATTGATCCAAACGGAAAACATAATTGGGATGGTGTTGGGTTTTCGATCACTTGAATAATGATGAAATGAAAATGTGTTATGTATGGATTGATGGGACATGCTCCCTAATTGAAGGTTAAGTCTTGCGCAAGTGGTTGTCGCGTAAACCATAGAATGGAATGGACGTATTCGGACTCTTTGCGATGGTTTGATTGGTGAGATAAGGTTGGGTCCGGGTAGGACATTCTGGAGGATAAAACTTTTTGGAAGGATAAGGTTGGATTCAGGAGATAAAACTTTTTTCTTTTCGCTATCCCTTTTGAGGCCCTGTAGTTGGCGCTATGCAGTATATAACCGTTGGTAGGCATCCAAGGTTAGTTCTGCAACAAAGCAGCAAAAGGGGAGTTCCGAATAGTCCGGTGTCCAATTCTTGTGGTTGGGAGGATGAAATCTCTTTGGGGGATTTCTAGAATACGAACTACTAACATTATAACCTTGTTATCTATTTGAATGACATGTTCCTTTCCTCTATTATTAAAATTGCTATTATTGACTTGAATATCATGTTTCACTACTTGCTTGCTATAAATATGATGGTGTATTGGTTTGGGAAAAAGGGACGGGGTGTGTGTACGTTTACTGGGCATTCAAAGCTCATGGCGTTTCATGCCAGGTATTGAAGACTATTAGACCGGTCGAAGACAAAGCTGAGGCATTTGAGGACGTACGGCTACCCTAGGAGGATTAGAAACTAGTTTGTAAACGTGTTTTGAGATTGTAAGTGATAGATCCCATGTTGTATTTAAGACATGATTTTGTAATTTGTATATATATAACATTTGTAACCTATCCTTATACTCCGTCAACTCATGTAGGCCTTGTGTTAATAACTTGTCAAGATTTGTCAAAATGGTAACTTTGCTATCTAAGGTGGTTGGACTTAGAAGGGAGGCTATTTTGACTCCTCCGACCTTTCTGGGATCTTACTTGGTTATTAGCCAAAGGACTCATTAGTGACGTTTCCCACTCTTGTAACCTTAGATAAATCATGTATTTAATAGTTAATATATTATCTGATGTTCCTGATTTTTGGGGCGTCACAAGAGTTGTGCTCCATTTGTGTTGGGTTGTCTATTGTTTCGGTAATTCCAAATTCGAGGACGAAATTTCCTAAGGTGGGAAGATTGTAGTGGCTCGAATTTTAATACGTATTGAATTTGTGTAAAGTGGTGCTCGTCACCTCAAAACTTGTGTGGTTGTCGGACTCTTGGTATTGATGGGTTGGTAAAAGAACCTTAAATATTATAATTGAGGACCCTCGGGTGATGTTTGCAATCTTGATTGAAGCCTTAACAAGGTGTTTAGGCAAGATTAGATCAAAAGCCTCAAATTTGAGTTTTTGTTTTTGACCAGCCTTCACTTTTTTGCGCTTTTCTTTCTCCATACTTTGAATTTGGATGTGACGCTAGAACCATTGGAAAGATTTTTTCCGAGGCTTCGATTTGCACACAAGAATGACCTAAAATGGAGTTCGAACGAGAGAGTTATACCTGTTTGAATTCTTAGTGCCTCTGCTGGTTTTCTATAGGGTCAACACCAGTCTGGAAAGGGTCGACCCTCTTATGTTGCAGAATGTGTTGCTGGAAAATAGGGTCGACACCAGCCTGGAAATGGTCGGCCCTCTTATGTTGTAGAATTTGTTGCTAGAAAATAGGGTCGACCCCTCTTGTCTAAGGGTCGACCCCCCTTACTTGTGCCAGATTGTCTTTTCTATCTAAAGGGTCGACCCCCTTGCCCGAAGAGTCGACCCCTGCGTGTTTTTTTCTAGATTTTGGGGTTCAAATGGGCCCTACCTTTGGGCGGTTTTGGGCCTATTATTTTGTTGACCTTAGGACTACTTCTCTACTATTATAAATAGGCTCCAAGAATGGTTTCATTTCACTTTTCACCTCCTTCCTCTCTCTCAAACCGTGAGCCTCTCTCATCTCTCTCTAAACCCAACTTTTTCCCACTTAGATTGCGAAATCTACTCATCTAGAGCCATCTTCTCACCTAGGCCCCTTGTAACGCCCTCAAAATATGACATAACCCAACTATTCATAAGATCCATAAACATGATAGGAAAGTTCTATTCTCATTCATCAGAGTTAATATTACAAAAGATTTTACATGCATTATACTTTCATAAATGTTTATCTTGAAGCTATAGCATGTAATTCTATTTTAAATAACCAAATATGTACCCTACGGGCTTACATCTTTCCAAGTCATCACTTGGTTACAATAAAAGAAGAGTTCTAACTCTATACATAAAAAGCCCTCGGCTTGGATTTACATTTAACACAAAACAAAATATCCAAAAAGGAGTCATCAACTTCTAAACCTCCCAAGCTAAGACCTTGGAGGCGGCATATCACCTGTACCTGAAAATGGTGTCCCAAGTAGGGTGAGCCAAAGCCCAAGAGAGATATGCTAAACTGTATATGAGAATTAACTAAAACATTAGCATTCGATAAATGTTTAACACCTATAAGGCATCTTAAACCTTTTCCAAAATTGATCAGCATTGGTACCCGTATTTTAATTCACTTCCAATTATTACCCAAGTCATCACATTAACATAATTCATTATCATATAAACAACTCAAAATGAGACTACAACTCATTCATCGACACTTCAATCATAAACATCATTCATACACTTCCATATCTTGCCATTTTATGGAACTACGTCCGAGGGAACCGGCACCCATATACAGATAAGATTTTGGGACTTTCACCCTAGACACTCCAGCCAACTTAATTATCCATGGAGTCTATCCCCTATCACCTCCCAAACAAAGATACATATACAATGTATTTAAACATTTTGTCATATACAATGACCAATTCAATCACATATTCAATGTTTATATCCAATCATCATATTCAATAACATGCTCCAATTGATTCATTTCGATTTACCTACTCATCATTGTAGGCACCCCATTTTTGACCGCCCTTAAGACTTGGACGCCGTTACTGACGGTTTACTTGGTGATGAAAGTTGTGCAGTGCAAGAGTTCGATTTCTTCGACAATGAGAGGGTCAAATCCCAACTTCATACCCCTTTTTGGATCAAACCTATCTTGATCAAAAGATTTTGAGCCTTCAAAACCCTCTCTTTCAAAACATTTTTGAAAATAGGTTCCTACGATGTTCCGACACTTGCATTTTGTTAAACGTTGTGCTTTTCGCTAAACCGAGCAAGGACAAAGTGGAAATGAATGAAGGAGAGATGAACTCTTTAAAAAAATCTTTCAAAACACCTTGTTTGGGGGTTTGGAATTGGAGAAAAGAGGAGATGAGAGAAGAAACCTAGTCGGGGAAGGAGTTGGGCATGAATCTTTAAGAAAGAGCCGAGCAGCACTCGCTAAATCAGGCCTATCCATTTGTACACTTGGATTTCAGCTATGAGGCCACCACCGTTGAAAAGAAGACTTTCAGAGCTTCAATTTTCATTCAAGAATCTCCTCGAGCCGAGTTCGGATGGGAGAGATATGGTCGTTGGAAGTTGGGCATCAATCCGGTTGTACCGAAACTGGGCAGTCTTCACTAAAAGAGGGATATCGCTTAGAACACATGGAATTTAGAGGTGAGGCTTCCAAATTTGGAAAGAAGACTTTCAGGGCTACAGTTTAGGCTCAAGAATGACCTGAAAAGGCATCCAGATGAAGGATTTAGGCTTTCTTCAAAACAGGGACTAGGACTGATTTTTGTTGCCTGCCTCTATGGGAGTGTGCCGGCCATGATTGGCCAATGCCGGCCAAAAGTGACCCCTGCCAGCCATCAATGAGCCACTACGTGCCATCACTAATGGCCGGCAGCACCCCTCTCTCAGCAGGTTTCACGACAGATCTTTTGAGCCAGTTGGAATCCTTTAATTTCCTCTCCATACACGTGTATGGAGGGATGAAGCTCTTGCCAAGCTTGTTCAAGAAGCTTTGAATTGATTTTCCTCTATATAAGGAGAGGCCCTCTCTACTTAGCAGGGGTTCAGCCATTTTACAAGAGATATAGCTCTCTCTCTCTCTATATTTCTTGCTCCCTCTCTATATTGTTGTGGTTTTAGTCCCTTTTCCTTGCACTTTTACACTACACCTCCTAGCACAACACTTCCACCATCCATCCAAGCATCTTGGAACTGATTTGCAGAGGTTGAAGGCTCATCATCTTGGTCCGGAAGTTGCTGAGGGTCGGCTCTACAAGGGTAAGCCTCTATTTCCCTTTTTTTTTGCATTATTTTGCTTTGTATCTTAGCCCTATTTGCAAGCATTTTTGGGTTTCAACATAAACTGAAAAAAGTTTTCTTTTGAGCTTATAAACATGTTTGCTTAAGGTCATTTTTCTGTTGGGGGTCATCTACCCCCTTTCATTCTTTATTTCCTCATGTTTTGAGCTATGCATTTGAGCATTTGCATTGGCCTTGGTTTTGCTTTTTCGCCACTGAAATCCAGTGGATTTTTAGTGGCTTAGATATGTCTTTGAGCTTCAAAATCATAGAGGGGTGACCCTCTCACCCCTTGTTCTCTTTACTAGCTTTATTGGCCTTCCAAAGGTGCTCCATTTTGCATGCTTTGAAGTCTTGTTTCAGGCCATTATTTGTGAGTTTTTAGGTCTGCATGAACTCTGTCCAGAGCCTCTTTGACCATATTTTGTGTCCCTCATGCATGGGTGGAACAATCCTCCTCAAGGCTTTCAAGAGGACCTTTCCTTGCATGCTTCCTTGACCCATTTTGGGGCCTTTTTGGTGAGTTTTAGGGCTATCATAATTGATTTCCAGAGTTGGTTTTGCCATGTTAAGTGTTCTTGTTATATGTGTTGAGTAACCCCTTGCATGGCCCTCCAAAGGAGCTCATCTTTTTGCATGCATTGGATGCATTTCAGAGGTTATTTGGGGTTTATTTGACATGCTATGTTACTGTTTTGGGCTGGTTTGGTGACCTCTCTTATGCTTCATATACATGCCATGTAAACCATGCTTACTAGCGTAGGTTGCATGTTGTTTTAGCCCTTCATGTTAGCACTTTTGGGCCATGTTTGGAATTGATGTTGTGCTTATTTCGGACTGCCTTGGCTCTATTTTTATGCCTCATGGCCAAATAATGCTTGCTCTGCATACTTGTGGTTCAATGCATTTGTCTAGTTTTGAGTTTCGGGGCCTCTTTCATGCATTGGGTGCCATATTTCCATGATTCAGGACCATTGCGCATCATATTTCAGTGCTGGAAATTGAATGTTTGTATGCCATCTTTCATCCCTTGCCATGCTTTGGTAGAGTGGCATTTGACGCCTTAGGTTTGGTCCTCGGTATTTGTGCATATGTGCACGCATTTCGGTTGTCTCATTTTCATCTATTGGCCACTGATTTGAGTGTGGCTGAGGTCCACTCATATTGGTGTAAGTCCATCTTACATTGAGCATGCCCTTTAGTTCATGATTGTTGCATGTTTGGCCATTGCATTGTGTATGCTTTGATCATATCATTAATAGTCTTCATGTGCGCACGATAGCCTTCGTATGTGCATTGTGTATGCCATTGTAATTCATAGCATTGCGTATGCTAGGTTGCATGTTAGTCGCATTGTGTGTGCCATGCATATCGCATTGTGTTTCGAGTAGGAGTTAGTCCAAGCATGGGAAACGAGGGGCGTTTCATACTCCGAGTGATGGAACGTGTCTCAATTCTCGGTCGCCGAAGCTCTTGATGATTCATGATAGAGTTCTAGGCTTTACTTGTTGTATTTGTGCATTCATTTCCATATTGATTTACACAAGTCGGATCTTTGGCCATCATGCATCGGGATGCGTGATTGATGGTCGTGGATCCAACTATACCTCTCCCTTGATGTTTTGAGGTGATTTGGGGTGGCATAGTGCATATACACCCTTGGGAGACCCTCTATTTCCTCTATTTTGTGCTTTGTTGCAGCTTGGTGTCATAGCACACCAGTGGCCGGCAGTGCACCACTGATGACCGGTATACTCTCATCCTTGACCGGCAGTGCCCTGTTGTTGGCCGGCAGTGCTCCTTTCATGGCCGGCCGGCCACTGGTGAACTCTCCAGCAGTGTTTTGGTAAGTTTCAGCAACAAACACTGGAAGACACCCTACAAACAAAGCCTCTAAAGAGCAACCGGAAGGCGTTTCGAGGTGAGGAACCGAAGCGAGCATGCATACCCTCCTCTTCTTCAAACAGAGCTGGACCAATTCTTTTTTTACTGCTTACTAGTTAGTTAGCATTTGTTATTTGTAATAATTAATTTGTTAATTAATTAAGTTGTGTAATAATTAGTTGTAGCTAGTTATTCATGGGGTTTTGTAATAATTAATTAGCTTGCGAGTTAGTTAATTAGGTGATTTGTATTATTCTTTCGGACCCTCCGAGAGAGGGCCAATTGTAATAAGTGTGCGTGTGTGTGATGAATGTCTTCCAACGCCACGTGTTTCTCCCTTTTACTTACCTGCTTTTGATGGTTAGTTTAGGGCATGTTTCAATTAGCATACTTATGCTTCGCACATTTGTATTCATTCATTTGTATTGCATGCACCGGGCTCGGCGCATCATACTAACTGCATTATATTTCAATACCGATTTGATTACATGATTATCAAGTTGCATCTCATATGCCATCTTAGAACAGTCGAGCCTATTGTAGTTGCATTCCTGCATGTGTTGCATTAGCCATCTCAACATGAACTAGGATCATGCATGTGATTTCTAACATAGTTTCTGTTTTGGCTTGGAGTACTCGGTAAGTATTTATGCTTTAGCATCCTTGCATGTTTGTGAGTGACTGCCATGACAGCATGCTTACCATGAGGCTACCTGCTTATGTGATATACCTGTCTGAATGCCTGTGGGTGAAGGATGGGTTATTTGGATTGGAACAACTCATCGACTGCGAGTTTTAAGCCCACTTGAGAGTGGCAAATCATCTTGTTTTCTAAGCCCACCCGAGGGGGCCAAATCTACGTCTTGGCCTACTTACGAGTAGCACCATCAAATCATTTTCAAATAAACAAACATGAGACGTTTTGTTCCAATTCAGGCGATCCAGCCTATACTTATGTGTTGTGCGCATCACATAGTAAACCTAGGCTAATAACTGGAATAAGAACGCATAATGTTTTCAAAACTCGATATCATGGTTAGTAGAGGCCAATCGTTGATCGGGTGAGCGGGGGTGCTCACGATGTGACCTTACCCAATCGTACCAAAGTTCCCGAGCCGAGGCAACTTTGGTGATGACGGACACGTGGCCTTAGGCACGAGTCAGGGTTTCCTAAATTTTTCCAAAATAAAATATTTAGGTGGCGACTCTGTATCTGGCAAAGCAGTCCATGTTTGGCACTTCTTTCAAAAAAAAAATAAAATTTGTTTTCAAAAATGATTTGCCTAATTTGGTCTCTTTGACGATTCATCGGTCTTCTACTGTACTCTGCGAGATTAGATACAAGACCGTGACTTTGAGCCCTGAACTATAGTGAGCCTCAAATAAACAGAACGGGATTTCCCTCCTGGGACGTTCGGGGACGTCTACAGTAATTCTATTTTAAATAACCAAATATGTACCCTACAGGCTTACATCTTTCCAAGTCATCACTTGGTTACAATAAAAGAAGAGTTCTAACTCTATACATAAAAAGCCCTCGGCTTGGATTTACATTTAACACAAAACAAAATATCCAAAAAGGAGTCATCAACTTCTAAACCTCCCAAGCTAAGACCTGGGAGGCGGCATATCACCTGTACCGTAAAATGGTGTCCCAAGTAGGGTGAGCCCAAGCCCAAGAGAGATATGCTAAACTGTATATGAGAATTAACTAAAACATTAGCATTCGATAAATGTTTAACACCTATAAGGCATCTTAAACCTTTTCCAAAATCAATCAGCATTGGTACCCGTATTTTAATTCACTTCCAATTATTACCCAAGTCATCACATTAACATAATTCATTATCATATAAACAACTCAAAATGAGACTACAACTCATTCATCAACACTTCAATCATAAACATCATTCATACACTTCCATATCTTGCCATTTTACGGAACTACGTCTGAGGGAACCAGCACCCATATATAGATAAGATTTTGGGACTTTCACCCTAGACACTCCGGCCAACTTAATTATCCATGGAGTCCATCCCCTATCTCCTCCCAAACAAAGATACATATACAATGTATTTAAACATGTTGTCATATACAATGACCAATTTAATCACATATTCAATGTTTATATCCAATCGTCATATTCAATGACATGTTCCAATTGATTCGTTTTGATTTACCTACTCATCATGCAGTTCTACAACAATCGTGGCTATCCTCAGTTGATAGCCCAAAACAGATATATTTAGTCTAAATAATAACTTTATCAATAGATAAATTATCACATTTTGCATAGGTGAGTGATTCATTAATCCGACTACACCATTTAGTCACACTTTTCTCCAATTTCATGCTTCTCAAACCAATTTCATATTTCCACACTTTACTTCATTATTTAAACAAGTAATTCAATTAATCCTATTTAGGGCACTTTTCCTTTTTCTCAAAAATTGTACCGAAGGCCAAATTTCATCAATTTTGTAACACTCCCAAAATAATACAATAAAGATAACTCATATGCAGAATAAATATGAGAAATAACATACTTTCATACATCAGAGTTTACTGTTTAACAACCAGTTAAATGATATGTAGGCTTACATCTTTCCAAGCCATTGCTTGGTTACACAAATTGAGTTTCGCTCATTACATCTTAAGACCTTGGCTTTACAAATAACAAACATACACCTAATAAGACATAATTAAGAAGCTCTTGCTTCCCGAAAATCCATCCACACTATTGCCTCGGAGGAAACATCTCAACTGTACCTGAAAATGTATTCCCATATAGGGTGAGCCAACTGCCCAGTAGAAATAATCTAACACAATTTATGAGGTTTAGTAAAGGTATAAATACCACGTACATAAACAATACCGATATGGAAGGGTCCACAAGGCCTGCATATCCATATGCCACTAAAACCATTCTTATTCCATTTTCCATCAATTCACTACCAGTTCATATATGCAACTCAATTCATGAGTTAAATTCACTATCTTTCAACACCCAAAATGAGACTAAAACTCAACGATTTTCCAATTAGGCAAAACACACATAAACATTTCAATCTTCCCTTTTTACGGATATTTCGTCCGAAGGAAGCGGCACCCATTTATATATAAAATTTCGGGTCTTTCACCCAGGACACTCCAGCCAACTTGCTTTAAATGGAGTGCATCCCCTTTCTCCTTCCAAACAAATATACATATGCAATGTATTTATAAACATAATCACATATGAAGTACATCCCCTATCTCCTCCCAATAAACATACATATACAATGTATTTGTAAACATAATCATATATGGAGTACATCCCCTATCTCCTCCCAATAAACATACATATACAATGTATTTATAGCACGGTCATATTCAATGACAACCAACAATAGATTAGCATTAAATCGCCTAATCCTCATGCAATTTCTACAACAATCATAGCTATCCTCCACCGATAGCCCAATACATTTATCTCTAAACAGATATTCAATCTCAAGATAAATAGTTTATTCACAACTTTCAAAAGTGTGAGATAGTACATATCTAATTTCACCATCTATACCCACAACCTTCCAATTTCACGTTTTCAATGTTAATCTCAATTATTTATGCAAATAATTATTAAAAATCAAAATTAGGGCAAAGTCTCCCTCTTTCCAAATATCAACCCAAACACGAAAATCAACTATTTTGGCACAACATGATCTTATATTCAAGCCGCATACTCATTTACCTCATATTCATCAAATACCCCTTTTTTCATTTCACACCCAAATCCTAGATTTGTCCAAACCACAACCAAATCTCATCATCTATACACAATAGCAAATAACTAAGCTAAAAACCATATTAGAGTGTCGAAAATCCGTACCTCAAGTTTGACGAGGAAACACGCAAAAACCCAAACTTTTGATTTTGCTGGATTTTGATCTCCACCGATCAAAATGCTGCTCTCACCATGTTCTTTACTTTGGCCTCAAGAACTAGGGGTGAATTTGTACTAAAACTAGATGATGACAAAATTGGAAAGGCTTGAATTGCTGCTAAGGTACTTTCCACATAAGGATAATCAATAACAATATCGCCAAAAGTTTCGGCAGGGTTGAGCAGCTCTAACCAACTGTTGGATCTTGTGAGTTCATACGTTGCAAAGCCACCATTGCTATTCTCACCCGCATCAGTAAGATAACCACCTATAGCAGCAAACTCCTATAGACAGGCATCGATAGATTAATAGCACCCTCACAAAGTTGCTGACCCAAAAATTGCATAGCCATGCATGAAGCAAAGGCCAGATCCTAATCCAACCACCATGCTACTTTTAATGAATGTGCCCACAGCATGCTTGGCAGAGCTAATTGCTTCCACAATTAAAGTGCTTTGCTTAAACCAGCTTATCCAGACCAGGTGTGTTCCCATTAGAGACATGGATAGTTCCAGAAAGCTTATTGCCAGTCAGATCCAGCATATAAAGATTAAAGAGATTACCAATTGAAGGTGGAATTGGTCCACCGAAGCTGTTTGAAAGACAGAGACAAAACGCTAAGCAGCTGCAGAGATCCTATTGTCTCTGGAATTGGACCACTGAAACCGCAACTAACCAGCATGACTTAATCAGATTGACAATCTTCTTCCTCTGCTTCACCATCCTTGTCCCGAGACCCATTATCTATATCTTCTTTCTCTTCTTCTTCTTGCAGAACCCTTGAAGCCCCATGGATGCAATTAATGATCTTGGAGCAAAGCTCGGAAGTTCGAGCCAAGACAATACCATCTTCATCCATCTCTCTCTCTCTCTCTCTCTCTCTCTCTCTCTCTCTCTCTTGCTGGTTTTGAAGTGGGTTTTGTTGATCTCAGATGGATTTAGATGGGAAGTGTTGTTGAGGAGGGTTTTCAAGAAAGGCCAAGAATGGGGATAGTGGGTGGTATATATAAGTGATGCATGTGCACTCTCAACAGATGACACACTTTCCAACAACTTTTCTGTCAACCAAACACGATAGTATTGCCAAAACCCTATTTCCCTAACAAACAAAAATTGATCTTTATTAGTCTCTCGCTTTTGAAAATATCCCTTACACTTTTTGAACCCCACTCCAGCACCTCCTCTTTTCTTTTATCATTGCTTGTCTCCCCTTTCGTGAGAATAGCATCCACTTCTTTCTTTTTATATTCCTCTACGAGAGAGAGAGAGATAAGTATATATATATATATATTTAAACACTTTCGCACCGAAAGTGAGCAAGTCCCTTTCAAAAGAAATTTCCATCACATTTTTATTTTATTTGGGTCTTCACAAATTATATACAAGAGGGCCCAAACTCAAGACTTTACATACACAATGAGCCCAAAATTGGAAAAAAAAAAACCCCCCTTTTTATAATTTCAAATCAAACCCTAACTTTTCTGAAAAATACCAAATCCCACCATTTATACAAATGACTAATGTTTATGTCAAAACTCATAATAAAGAGTAGATTATCCCTACCTCAAAGTTAGGAGCTCAAAGGAGAAGAAGGAGAAACTTGAAAGTGTTCCAAAACCACACTTTTTCGAATCAAAAGATAGCCCACGAGATGCTCTAGCTTTTTAACAAAGGGAGTAGGGTAGAATGACCCTAGATCAAGAGTATTTCTAGAGAGAAAGGGTATTTGAGAGAGAGAGGCTGTCGATTTAGGGTTTTGGAAGAAGAAAAGGTTCAAAAATGGTGTAAAAACACGCTGCTGCGAACTGATATATGCAAGGCTCACTCGAGCGAAGGACTTATCGCTTGAGCGAACAATGCGAAGCTTCAGGTCTGCCACTCATGCAGACGCACGCTAGAGCGTAAGACTTATCGCTCGAGCGAAGCAACACAAAACACAGGTCTCGCTCAAGCTCAAGAAGGCTCGCTCGAGCGAAAAATACCAACCTTCAGGTCTTCACAAAGACGCAGACACACTCTCGAGCGCAAGAATGCTTGCTCGAGCGAAGAGACACTTCACAGAAAGCTTGCTCCAGCTGAAGAACCTTCGCTCGAGCAAAGAAGCAAACACCCAAGGCTCGCTCGAGCGCAAAAAGCCTCGCTCGAGCGAAGAAAGAAAAACCTGAGCAGCAACCGTTTGTTTCAACTCACAACCAACCTGTATCAAACTCGCCCAACACATCCGAAAACTCAAATACAAGGAATTAAAGAATGGAAACAAGACATAGACAACAACATACCACCACGAAACCCAAGTCCGAAATACAATAAATAATGGGGAAAAACTGGGATCGCTATACCCCTTGAGGAAGTTTGTAGAGTGCGCCAAGGGCTTTCAATCCATCCAGGCGGATCATGTTTTCGTTGAAGTCGAAACTTCGGGTTTCTCTCTCTCCTTGTTTAAGGTAGGGATTTTCCTTGCTTCTCTTCAATATTGTCCTGTGGATAGATGGGTGATACTTTTTATTACATAAAACCCTCATTTTGAGGAGATTTTTAGAAATGGCATGTGAAGGGAACTAGGGTTTTTGATTTATGGAATTTGAATTGATGATTTAAGTGGAATATATGATGTTTAGGTCATGAGAATGTTGTTTTGTGTTAAATAGTAAAAAGCCCTAATTTATGTTTAACCCTAGTTATGGAATCTATGTTGGGAATAAAGAAAGCTTCAATTGACATTTGATTTATGGAATTGAGTTCATGTTTTGTAGAAGATGAGAATAAATAATGATGAATAGTGGTTAGAAAATAACTATTGTATAGCAAGGTTATTTTGAAAAAATTAAGATGAGTAATTAAATTAATTAATTGGGGATAATTTATGATGATTATTGTGTTATGACATTGAGTATGAAGATTTGATAAATTTGTGAAAAAGTTAAAAGACCATTGAAATATAAGAATTGAGAATGCTTCTAAAAATGTGCCCAATGCTCTTAGTGGAGGTGTTATTGGATGAATTTTGTGATAAAAATAATGAATGTTATTATTGGTTTTGTTGGGATTGCAACAACGAACGACTTGATGAATACTAGAGAATGGTGGAAAATAATGAGTATGTGTTCTTGAGCTAATATGTAATGGAAATGATGAATGAATGTGTTGGCTTTGGCCACAATTCGTAAAGAGCAATGACTTAAGAAATTAATGGATTGTAATGTTGCCTTGGGGTCCATTTCTCGCCGTATTTGAGCGGGCAAAGCGTGGCGCTTAATAAAGGTTCCGCCTTCCTTCCGGAGTAGCGCCCAATAAAGCGTGTGGGTTGATGAAATGTGTAAAGGTTCCGCGTTCCTTCTGGCTTGTGACCGGTGAAGTGTGAGGTTCCGCGTTCCTTCCGGCTCGTGATCGGTAAAGCGTGAGGTTCCGCATTCCTTCCGGCTTGTGACCGGTAAAGTGTGTGGCATGATGTTAAGGCTTGGTAATGGAGCCGGTGTCCAATTTGGATTGTGTGGAATGATTATAATAAGATTTGTACACGGGTTTGAGAATAATGGAGAGTGAATAATCTCGATTGGGAAAAATCGAATATATGGAATTATATGGGTTCTTTTATGTGGATTATAATGGGTTATAATGTGTTGTGACATGTAGGAGTATGACTCATTGCTATGTTTATAATTCTAGATAAAGTTAGCAAGGAAGTTCTTGAAAAGACTTTGTTTTTTTAAACATATATTTGACGGATATAAGAACAAATGAAAGGGTTTCTTTTTCATTGAAAAGTTTTCGCGAATTTCCTTTATGAGAATGGTGTTACCTATATACATTGTAATTTGAGTATAAAAAGAGCACAAAGAATTTATGTTTATATCACTCTTAGCACTTCATGATCACATGTATTTAAGGACTATATTGTTTAGAATCAGGGAAGATTCGTACTGGATTTCGTGTTCATCCCAATTATTTTAACCATTTTTCAGGAACAAAGTTTGGAACGCCGGATTGAGGATTGAAGAGTTTATTTTCTATTATTTGGTCATAGTGTAAATGAGAGATGCTTGTTGTAAATGAGAGATTCATGTGTATTTCAATGTGAATTTTGTACATGTATTATTGTTGTATTATTCGAGAGAGAACAATGTTGTTGTTGTTTTATTGTTGTATTATTGTTGGTTTTGTAAAATGACGAGAATGAATTCTTAGAAAATGGCTGGAGTTGTGTGGATTGGAAAATAAAGGAAAGTGGTCTTTTTGAAAGAAAATGAAATCATCACCCTTTTAAATTGATAATGAACTTGAGGTCGGATTTTGGAAGCTTTACATAATATCATTGTTGTTGGACTGAAAGTCTTGCAACAATTGGATTGTTGTTTTACGAGTATTTAATACATTTACTTAGAGGTTTTGTCCTTGGTCATTGGTGGAGGATGGCATTGTTGTGTTGAATAATATTGTGTATGTATTACACTTGTGTTATTGTGCATCATACTATGTTGAGATGGTTGGGAAGGTGCTTACACTTCGAATAAGAGGTACCATTACCTTCCAGCTAGCGCCTGGAGAATTGGCCGCGCTTCGAATGAGAGGTACCAATACCTTCCAGCTAGCGCCTGGAGAACTTGGCAGAGGTACCATTACCTTCCAGCCGATGTCTAGTAAATTGGCATTTCGTCATAGAAAGGTGTATCCTTGGCTTGGCATTTTGTTTTGGAAAGGTGTATCTTTGGCTTACCGTGCTTAAGGCAGGTAGAGCAGAATTCATTTATCATTATTGTCTCAGTGTATCTGGGTATATCATGGGTTATGATGGTTATTGTTTTGGAAGGCCGTATTGGCTCAATTGTTGAAGCAGATAGTTATTGATTGCTTGTTGTTTTCCTTTTGTATTAAAGGCATATTTGTATAGTTATGAATGTGTTGGAAACGGACGTAAGTTTTGTGTTGAGATTGTGAAAAATGTGAAAGACTTTGAATATTTGTGAACATGTTTTGAAAAGGCAAATCAGGTGTAAGTATGGAAAGTGAGAGAAAACATAATGGCCTTGGTAAAAGTGTTTTTCTTCAGAAACTTGTTATAGTCATATGAATTTTGGAAAAAGGTATCAAGAAGGAAGAAAAGTGAATTGCTTATGTTATTGAATGAAATGAATGACTTCGAGAAGATTTCTTATATACGTATATTTCTGTATAAACGTCACATTATTTATACAATATGAGACTAAGCATTCGTGATCATAGCTATCTGTAAGTTGCTATTGTTTAGGATCACGTTGAGATCCCTACTGAACTTTATGTTCATCCCACGTTGCTAATCCTTTTTCAGGTGAACGTTGAGATGGGTTTCTAGATCGAGGATCTTCTTTATGTGTTGGCCACGGGACCTTTTATTTGTGGGCAAAATGTCATTGATGTAAAAAGGGTTAAACCATTCCTTTTACTTTAAAGATGTGAGCATGCGGGCAATTTATTTAGTTATGTACATGTTGCATTTAATTTGTGTTTCAGATGAGAGAATCTTTATTTATTCTTAGAAATGATGTAAAGAGTTTCCTCATGTTATCTCTGAAATTGAATAAACATAATGAATTTGCTAATGGTTTCCGAGTAAACAAACGTGGGGCGTGACATCGACCAATGTCCCAAAATAAAACAAGAAGGCTCCAAACACAATAATAAAAATGTCAAGAGCAATCCCAATAGTCCCAAAAATTCAAACTCAACCAGGCAGACCACTCGAGCGTCCAATCTTGCGCTCGAGCGAAGAGACTAACAAAGCCGACCGCTCGAGCGACCACTCATGCGCTCGAGCGGAAATTCACAACTCTCAGAATCTCGGACAGACTGCAAAAGTACTGGAAGCCTCATAGGTCTGCTCGAGTGTCAACTCTTACGCTCGAGCGGAAGGAAAAATTTTGGAGTGTTACACTATCTATCTAGACAGGTTTGGAATATATATGAGGCTTTTGGATCAATCTCTTGTCTTTTGACATTAGGATAGTCAACTTCATCAACTGCTTCAATTTTTTTGAACGGAAAAACAAAAGCTTTATTGATGAAAAAGCACAATACATGCAAAAATTACATCAACAAAGCAGGGAAGTGCAAAAAGCATCATAGCTAACCTCAACAATCCTAACTAGGTTGGCACCATAAAGGAAGCACAATCATATGCTAGCACTTGAGCCAAGATTGGTGAGAAACCAATCAAAAATACCCAAAGAAAAACATAACAGCTATACAATCAGCAAAGTAATCCTACATTGACAACAACAACAACAAAACATCAGCAGCAGCAGCAGCAGCAAGAGATCTCTACAGCAGCAACAAACTAGTGAGCAGTGACAGACTAGTGAACAACTCCACCCAACAAACACTTCAAAGCAACAAACAACAACCATTCAAATAGAAACCCAACTGGTGACGGCAAAGGAACCAACTAAATAGAGCCTCTATTGCAGAACACCAAACTTGATCCATAACATTCAACCTCCATTTTTAATACAATACTTCACAAGTTGCAGATTAAAGACCAAGTCATTTATAGAAAACTCCACTGAATTGGCGATGCTTTGAGCCACATAGAAACTCTAACCTTCACTATTTCACACAGATCTTCCAAATTTGGTTGAGAATCATTAAAAACACAATCATTTCTATGTTTCCATGTAGACCAGAGAGTAGCCAAAGGCATAGCCATATCCAAATTTTCTTCTACAGCCTCTTCATTCTACAACCCGACCACCATTACAACAATCCATGTACTGAACCTGGTAACACCCTCTGCAATCCCCACCATTGTACAATTTTGGACCAAAGCAACCAAACGAAAGGACAGTAAAGTAAAATATGTTCCACTGTTCAACCCTATTATGACAGAACACACAATCAAGATTTGAACTCCCTGCTTGAATTCCAATTTTATGGAGGAAACTAGAAGTTTTAACCCTACCAAGCCAAGCCAGCCACCCAAAGAATTGCACTTTGGGAGAAGCAAAGTTGTTCCAAATTGAGATAACCACTGGTACTGCAGGTCCCAGACTGCTTCAATGGTGTTAGGTTAGCAGGGAATACAAAAAGTGAGAGATGGAGAGAGAAAGAGAGAAAGCTGTATTCACACTAAATTATTGAGGGTTTCCAGGATTAGTCCTAACAGATGCCTTTGATATGGGGTTAGGGTTTTTGTCGAATTATTAAGGGAAGAATCAAGATTCTCTATTGTCCTTACTCTGACTCTATAGGTCCAGTTTGTACATTGTGAGCCAATCTTGTGTCTACTTTGATAATTCAAGTTGTTTATCTTCTAAAATCTATTAAGTAAATCATTTATGTAAAAAAATAAATTGATCAGACATAGTCATATGATCGAACCATGTTTGTTTTAAAAATAATGAACTATAAGTATGATTTTGATAATAGATTGTCAAATTTTAAAGAACAATATGATTTGATCATTTGGGTATGAATATCTTATCAATTTAATTTTTTTGTATGAAAAATCTATTCAATAAATCTTACAAGATAAATGGTTCAAATCAGTGAAATAGGTTCACAATATGTCAACTGAACATCTCTGATCCAATTAAAGAGCAAAGAGAAACTCGTTCACTTAAAAAAAAGACGTGTTATATTTTATTAATGTGAAAGGTAGCTTCTATAAATATCTTTTGCTTCTTATGATTTTACTTTATTTAATATTTTGATTTTATTTTATTATTTTTTCAGGTAAGTTCTTATGGGTTTTCTATATACGGGAAACTTAAAACTAAATTAGAAATTTTCTTATCTTATGTTTTAATTTAGGTTTTTGTAGGGAAATCACAGAGGATTTACATGGTAGTACATGGAAAACAAAGGTCAAATATAATGGAAGGACTGAAAATTATGAGGATGGGTAGTCTTCGGTTGCCAATTAGGACTAGGCCATCCAGTCTTTTTAGTGGGCCTATATTTTGGTTCTAGTTCAATGATTTAAACTGTTTACATGAGTTCGTCAAGCAAATTATTTATATTTAAAAATTAAATTGATTGAATAATGATAATTACATGTTTGAATTAATTGTTTATTAAAGAAAATGAACAATTATATTTAAAATTACACTTATCGTCCATTTTTTGCATACAAAATTGATCAAAATATATAATTATTGTTTCCGATCAACTTAACTTTTTGTAAGAACAATTTACTCGACTAATTTTAAAATGTATATAGCGATCCCGGCTTTCCCTTCACTGTTTAATTGTATTCCGAACTCGGTTCCGTGGATGTTGGTTGCTGTCTTATTCTCATTTTTATCCTTTACCCTTTGTGTTTGAGTCTTGGGTTGTGTTGGGCAGGTTGGGAACAGGTTGGTTGTGTTTAGAAACCAAAAGTTGATGCCCAAATTTTGGCCTTCACGCTCGAGCGGGGCTTTTGATGCTCGAGCGGGCCCTTTGTTTTTGCTTCTTCGCTCGAGCGGGCGTTTTGACGCTCGAGCGTGATTTTTCATCTCCCAGCATTTTGTTCTGCAGGTCATCAGACGCTCGTGCGTCCACTTTCACGCTCAAGCGGGGACCATCAACTGCAAAACTTCTGGAAGTATGCATCCGGTGCTCGAGTGGAGCTTTTGACGCTCGAGCGTAAGTCTGTGTCTGACACTCGAGTGGGGAATCCCACGCTCGAGCGGACCGGTTTTTATATCAGTTCGGGATTTCACTTTTTGGATCACTTTTCGACATTCTTTCTCTCTCTACCCTTTCAAAACCTTCATTGGAGAGCTCCTCACTCTAAACTTCAACTTCTCTCTAAGGAATCATCTAGTTTGAGTGATCTTCTACCATAGTTCCTTTGTAAAAAGTGTTGAGCTTGGTGTGGGCTACATTTTGATCCGAAAATCTTGGGATTTGGAGCACCTTCGAAATTCTTCATCTTCTCCATTTGGTCTCATCTCATGAGGTAGGGATAACTATTCATTTTTATGATCTTTAACATAGATGTTGGGCATTTTGTATAAATGGTTGGATTTGAGAAATTAGGGTTTGAGGTTTGAAATATTTAAAAGAAAGGTTTTGTTCCTTTTGAACTATATATGTGTATATGGGTCTTAATATGAGGTTGTGAACGTTTATTAATGATATTTGGACCTTTGGGTCAATATGGGGAAAATGCCATATTTGGATTTTATTGGGTCATTAGTGTGGTTACTTACTTTCATTGTGAAATAATGAAATTGGCTTGGAAATAGTGAAATTGAGAAATTATCAGAAAGAATGGTGGAGTTGAATTGATTAATCACTCACTTTTGAAAATATTTGATAATTTATCTGTTGATGCATTTATTATCTGTTTAGAAATAATTGCTTTGGGCTATCGGTGGAGGATAGTCTTGATTGTTGTAGACACTATATGTTGATTAGGAAAAACTGAAACTAATCACGTTGGATATGTCATTGAATAGGACGGTTGGAATAATACATCGAATATGTGTATTGATTGATCTTGTATATGATAAGTGCTTATATACATTGCATTGTGTGGGAGGAGATAGGGGATGTACTCCACGGTTTGGGAGGAGATAGGGGACGGACTCCTAAACCGGATGTTATTTGGGAGGAGAGAGGGGATAGACTCCATTGATACAGCAAATCTGTGTATCATTTGTGAAGTATGGAAGTGTTTTATTATGAGTTGTTATCTCATTTGAAATTGAAGTATTGTTGACATGAGTTGTTAACTCATTTGAAAAGGAAGTGTTTTGATATGAGTGGTAGTTTCATTAAATTGTTTGGCCAGGTTCTGAGCCATGGTCATAAACTGAAAATTGGTTAAGTAAAGGAAAGTGGAATGAAACATAGACATAGTTGTCATGGAACTGGGTAATGTTGTAAGTTGATTTATAAGTGATAACATTTATCAAATGTTAATGTTTTAGTTATTGCTCATATTATGTTTAGCATATCTCTATTGGGCGTTGGCTCACCCTATATGGGACATCATTTTCAGGTACAGGTGACATGCCGCCTCCAAGGATGTAGCTTGGGAGGTTGTAGAAACTGAGGGCTTCCTTTTTTTGTGATTATTTTGTGTATTACATGTAAATCAAGCCAAGGGCTTATTTTGTGTTTTGAGTTAGTACTCACTTTTTTGTAACCAAGTGTTGGCTTGGAAAGTTATAAGCCCGTAGGCATTTACTTTTGATTTCAACATGTAATACTTTTGTAATGAATACTCTGATAAATAGAATTATGCTTTATTCTCCTAAGTTTATGGATGTCTTGAGTGTATGATTTATGGGTTTATTTTGAGGGCGTTACAATGTAAATGTTTCAAATCATTGAATTTAAGTCAAAAAAAAAAAAACAAGCCAACTGAAAAGACTGTCCAAATTTACAAACTTAAGAGGAGCCTATCTCAAAAATTATATATCTCCTTTTTTAAAGTAAATAAACCATAGATGGTGTTGACTCGGTAATTCCCAATCCTACCAACTTCCAAAAACAAATGGGTGATTAATTAATTATTTTGTTATTAGTTGGATTTGAACGTAATGGTCTAGTTTATAATAATTTTCATATTATAATTGTTGCTAAACACCAAAGACATGATTGGTTAAGCTTTTATTTTATTTGTTTATGTGTTTTTTCAAAAATTTAGCTATTAAAAAAAAAAAGAATTCCTGAAATTTTTTTGTAAACAGTTTGCCAATTTATTTTTATTATTATTATTATTATATTTTTTGAAAAATTAAAACAAAAATACAACTAGACATGGCCAATTTTCTCCCCTCTTTTGAGATATTGAAAATTGCAAAAAGTAAGAAATTGTTAAAATCAAGAAAAGTAAGAAAGTCAAGTCAGTTTAAAGGTAAAAATAATTACAGGCATATATAAATAGGGGTCTGATTTCTCTATAATTATCACATTTTCTCTGTAATAAATGTGATTATGCATAGATTCCATCAACATTTTCTTTGCAAGTTGTAATGTGATCGATTTCCTTGTTTTAATTTAATTATTTTTTTTATTATTTTTATTTGTTTGTAAAAGGTGTGAATTGTGGGCCCTTAAAGGTGCTGGGCTGATTGGCTTGGTGAGCTTAACCAAATTGGTTGAATGTTTTCATAATGATCTTAGTTTTTTATTTATTAATTATTTTTTAAAATTTATTTTTAAACTTCTGATGTACCTAAATTCTTTTTAATGATCTTAGGTGTTGCATTCCCTTAGTATGTATATATATTTGATTAATATATATATATATATATATATGAAATAAAATAAAATGATAAAATACAAATATTATTTCATTTTGAAAAAGTATTAGGATTTTGTATATATTTAAAAATAAAAAAAATCCATCATAACACATGAAAAATTAAATAAAAAAGGGTTAATTACACCGACACCCCTCCACTGTTAACAAATATCACTTTATCCCTTTATATATAAACTCGTACATTTTGACCACCTCGACTTTAAAAATCTTATAATTACACGATTTCTTAGAGGTGGTCAAAAAAGGATGAAAGTGATACATTTTCATAGTTGAAAAGGTCAAGTGATATCCATTAATAGTTAAGGGAATAGTGGTGTAATTAACAACTAACATATATAATTGTTCACATCAAATTTAGAGATCGTGTTTTAAAAATTTTAGGCATTTTCCTTTCTCATTTTAGTTAGGTTCATTTCCTACCAAATGGTCACAATATGAACTCGAGCTAAACTCGAGCAATATAAAGTGTAAGAACACTAATGAGTTATAAGCTTGAGATTTCTTTTTACACTAGTGAATAACCTTAAGATTTCATGTATCATATCATGTTACTTGCAAAAATATATATATAACCCAAAATCCAATTGATAACCAACATCAGTTATAGCTTTCACAACAAACTAGTGAAAGGCTTAATTAAAAAAGGGTTGTAAAACTAAAGCGTGGCAAAAAGTTTGATTTTCAAAATTTTGGCCAAGGCATTCTACTATCATCCCTACTCTATATAATGTGTCTCAAATATCTATATTTTTCACTAAGCATAAATTTTTTTATTTTATTTTATAAATCTTTATTTTATTTTATAAAAACTATGATTTCCATTCTTGCAAATAATTTGTTTTTCTTCTTTCTCTTGATGTATGTGTGTATGCATTAGTGCACAACTGTGTATGTCTAAGGATACACTTTGATGTTTTTCTTGAAGGAGCTAATTGGCATTCTTATGGTATGTTGTATTGCTACATTTGGCTTAGGCATTCATGTAGAAGATGTTGGAACATTAGACACTTTAAATGTGGTTGATTATGGTGCAGTCGGAGATGGTGAAACAGATGATTCACTAGTATATCTTCAAACCAATTCTGTTGAAATAAATAATGCCATTTGCTAATAGCTAAAACATTTAGAGCAAGACAATGTTAAATGTGTATATCAGAGTAAGATGGTCCTATGTCCAAATACCATAACCAAATTAAAAATAACACAATGAGTAAACATGCGTAGCATGCTTTTGTGGTGCATATGAACAAGAATGTTGAGGTAAGAAATAACAATATTTTTTCTTTTAGTTTTTAATGGTTTAAGACTAATTGGTGGTTAAACATACTTAGTATCGTGTGCAAATGACTGGAAATTTATATCAATTCTCGTTTTAGGAAAGAAGATCAGTGAGAAGTGAGAGAAAGAGGGTTAGGAGTGGATTCGTATAAGAGAGAGAGAGAGAGAGAGAGAGAGAGAGAGAGAGAGGAAAACTCAGACCAAAAAAAGTAAATAATAATGGGTAAAGGATATGGGGAAGAAAAAGGTAAGCTAATTCCTCAGCAATAGGCAGTTTAAAAAATCATCATCATCATCACCCCTCCATAAAACCTTGCCGATCGCTACTACTATAGCTAGTGTTGCCGATTATTGTGGCCGCCACTAGCCCTACCGATCACCGTCGATCGTTTCCTCTCAAATAGCCTCTGTTCGTCGATTTATTTCGCTATCTCCAGCGGCGCTCCCACCTAGATAAAAAACCATCATCTAAGAAAAGTCGATAAGAAAACCAACTGTTTGGAAACAAATGGCTACCATCGTTAGCGATAACTGATCAGACTTTCAACTCTACTATCCATTAACATTCTTTATACCCTTTAAAAGAAGGACAATGACAAACTCAAGATTTGAATTTGTGAGATTTGATTGCCCTGTAGCAGTCGACATTGCCATTCAAAAAGTGAATGGTCTATTGGTAGATGAAAGGGTGCTAGAAGTTAAAAAAGCTACCAATGACAGGAGCAACAGAGATGAATAGAGCATGAGAGAACTCCATACCATCATAAGACCTCCCGAAGCTAATAGAAACAGGGGTGAAGTTCCTTATACAGTCCTAAGATCGTTCGCTGAAGTATTAAAAGGGGACACACCCACTGTTGCTGGGAAGGCAAGTTTGACCATAAAAGCCAATGAAGTTGGTCATGGATGGCTCTATGATAGTGCAATAGTCAGGCATAATACTAAATACTCTACTATTAACATTGAAAATGTCTTGAAGGAGAAAGGTTTGGTTCAGGCAATGGTCAAAAAAGGGGAGGACGAGATATAGTATTAACCTTCAAATCTCAAGAGGAGCTGAAATTAAATATTTGCAATATCAAAGAATGGTTTAAGGAATGGAGTCAGTTTGTGGTGGAATGGAAGCTAGGATTTTATCTTAACCAAGAGAGATGTGTGTGGTTGAGGTGTTTTGGCATATCCTTAAATCTCTGGAATAGGGGCACACTCAACAACATTAGAACCATGTGGGGTACTGTTCTTAGCTTGGATCGAGATATTTGTCAACCAAAGTTCTTCTCCCATACCAGAATCAGAGTGGCTACATCTGGTATGGAGATTATTAACAAAACATTATTTTTGGAGTGCAAGGGTAAACTACATCCCATTCTTGTGTGTGAATTAGCAGAATTTAGTAGCAAAAAGCACCATGGCTTGGAAAAGTGCAGCTCCAACAAAATCTGTGGTAGTGTTGTGGAAGGATCAATTCTAGAGGAGTGTTACAAGGAGAAGGAGGTAAAAAGTTTGATGGAGGTAAACACAGTTGTTGAGGAGTCAAAGTGGGATGGAGGTTTCAGCAGAGAAGAGGAAGTATGTACCAAGAAGGTAGAACAGAGGGCAGGGCCTAGTGATTGTCATTTGGAAGAGGAGATAAACACAGTAGTAGAAGAGACCATGTTAGAGGAGTCAATGCACAGACCAAAATATAATGTTGAGCAAGTCTTTACACTTGGCTTTCTCAGAAGCTTCAGTGGATCTAGAGATGGAATCGGGCTTCATATTAATCTTGAAGTGGATTTGGCCCAAGCACTTAGTAAGAATTTAAATGGGAAGGGATTTCTGAGCCTAAATCATTCAGGCCTAGGTAGGCAACCTGTTTCTGTCCTAAAACTCCTGTAGAATGAGAAGAAAAAAAAAAAAGAAATAAGAAGGTTCAACTAGAGGGGTTCACCAGCTTTGCTAGACTTCATGGGCATAAAGCTGCAGCAGTCAGCAAGCACACTTCTAAGTCTGTCATCTTCAGACCAACAGCAGCGGCGAAGCACATTTAGATCTGTCCGAAGGTGTTACTAGTCCGAACAATATTCTCCTCAATGAAGCTAAAGCCACTATACAATTGGGAAAATCTCTTGGCATCAATTTTAATGGGACAGAAGATGATGTTTAGAACAAGATTATTGAGCTAGAGCTAAAGGACAAAAAGAGATCCAAATAGGAGGGTTAGGTTTAAGAAGATATATGATGGCAACAAGTAAGCATAGCTGGGGCATTCAGTGGGTTCTAAACAACAGTGAAGCTTGTTTTTGGGTGGTAGCAACAAGTGTTTGTGGTCTTTTGAGCTAGTGTTGGTTTTTCACCAACACTTTGCTTGGTTTCGTTTTTTTCCTTTTTTCTTTCTCATCCTTATTGATGTATTCTCATATGTAACGTATGGTTTCTCCATCAATAAAGATTTTCTTTGTTGATCAAAATTCTTGTTTTAGGATCCTCACAAGATCATGGCATGTTAGTGAAAGAAATGGAGTGGTTATAGCGTTTCTGGTTTAGAACCGACCCATCTTGTTGTGACGATCGGGTCTTTTTTTTTTTTTTTTCTTTATTTCTTTCTTCACTTCGTTCTCCTTTTATCTTCGTTGGATTTGAAACGTCCAGAAATGGTTCTCTAAATTAGAGTTCTTGTTCTTGTTCTTGTTTTCGTGTGGTGTCAAATCCCTTTATTTCGGGGAGTGCGAGGTCTGGTTGTTGACGTCCCCGAACGCCCCGGGAGAATGAGTCCCGTTCTGTTCGTTTCTGGGTTTGCTATAGTTCGGACTCTCGAATTGTTACGGTTGTTAATCTGAATTTAAGAGTCCAAATCCGGCACACCATTTTGGAAAACAGATTCTTAGAAACAAGTGCCAAACATGGACTGCTTTGTCAGATACAAAATCGCCACCTAAATATTTTTTATGGGGGAATTTAGGAAACCCTGACTCGGTGCCAAAGGCCACGTGTCCGTCATCACCAAAGTTGCCTCGGCTCGAGAGCTTGGGTACGATTGGGGAAGGTCAGCTATGAGCACCTGTAGACGCGCCCGCGGAGGGGGACCTCACTACTACAGTTCGGACTCGCGATTTTGTGTCGCGGTTCTTAATCTGAACCAAAGAGTCCAAATCTGGCAAATCGTTTTGAGAAACAGATCTTTGAAAAAGTAGTGCCAAACATGGACTGCTTTGCCAGATACAGAGTCGCCACCTAAATATTTTTTATGGGAGAATTTAGGAAACCCTGACTCGGTGCCGAAGGCCACATGTCCGTCATCACCGGAGTTGTCTCGGCTCGGGAGCTTGGGTACGATCGAGGAAGGTCAGCTATGAGCACCCCCTTTTGCCCGGTCCGAAGACCGGCCTCTACTAACCGTGATATCCGTTTTTGAAAACTTTATGTGTTCTTAAACCAATTATTAGCCTAGAATTACTATGTTATGCGCGCAGCAAACAAGTATAGACTAGATTGTCTAATTTGGAAGTAAGCATTGCATATCCGTTTGTTTTGGAAAATGTTTTGGATTTGCTACTCGCAAGTAGGCTAAAACACGGATTTCAATGAGTTCTTCCAACTCAAACAATCCAACCTTCACCCACAGGCATCCAAGCAGTTTATAACACATAAGCATCTAGCCACATGTTAAGCATGCTGTCATGGCAACATTCACACTCATGCGATATGCTAAAGCGGAAATACTTACATCGTACTCCGTGCCAAAACAAAGAACTCGTTAGCAAACATGCATGATCCAAGTCCATGTTAAGTGCCTAATGCATCACATACAAAGTGTTGCAAGAATAGGCTCGGCTATCCTAAACATGGCATGTGAGAATGCACAACTATCACATATTCAGTTTAGAATTTGGAGTACAAATGCATTTAGCGTGATGTACCGAGCCTAATGCATGCAATACAAATGCATGGATGCACACATGCATAGCATAAGGCATGCTAAATTGAACGTGCCCTAATCTACCATCGTAAGCAGATAAATAAAAGGGAAGAAAGAAGTGAGGTTGGAAGACATACACACCACCCACACACACTTATTACAGATTTGCCCTCGCTCGGAGGGACCAAATAAATATTACAAATTAATTAACTACGCAAGCTAATTAATAATTACAAATTAATTAATTGAATTAACAAATTAAATTAAGCTAAAGAAAAACAGTAAACCGCCTCGGGAAACGCGCCGCCATGCATAGGCTGCCTCTATTTTCCTTCCTTCACTCCTCTGGAGGCTGTCAAAACCTCAGGACTGCATCCCTAGACACTGGGGAGTGCCACCGGCTGAGTGGAATCACCACCGGCACTGGTGTGTAGCCATCGGCACAAAATGAATCTGTCGGCAAAGAAATTGTTGCCAGCCGGCACCTTACATTACCGGTCGGCAGAATGTTCCTGCAGAATCTGCAAATGACAGCAACAGAGGGCAAGGCAAAGCATGGCAGCACAATTCAAGGCATATATGCACCAACCATGTCCCTTATCATGATAATGACTCAAAGGGGCATGTGCCTCGATTCTCGGACCACCAATCACGCATTTCTATGCATGATGGCCCAAAGAACCAAGTATGCAACTTTGATTTCAAATGCAATGCAAACCAATCAAACCAAACAAGGCCCAATTCCTATCATCAAGTCAAGGAACAAGGCATGCATGCAAGATGCAATGCAACCTAAGCATACAAACTAAGGATGCAACATGACATGGTGACAAGCTTATGCAAGCATACAAGCAAACATAGGGGCATGCAAATGGATGCAAAGATGGACTTATGCATGAATTAGGCGACTCTAAATAGGCCTAAAACAGTAGCCATTAATGCCCAAAAATGGAGACCAAAACACATGCACACATACATATGCTGGAAGGCCAACACTTAGGCACAAAGCAAGCAACATTCAAGCACACTTGAAAGAGGCATTCATGGACTAAAAGCATGCAACATAAGCTCTGAAAATCATGCTAATACATGGTGCCAAACCAAGCAACAAATTAAGCCAAGCATGCACGAAATGGCCTAAGTGTTCAAAGCGAATCAATGGGGCATTGAACTACACTTAACAAGACCAAACATGGCATGGAAGAAAGGACCAAAATCAGAGGTTTAGCATGTTAAAACAAAGCTAAAGGACTGCTTAGATGGCATCTAAGTGACCCAAAAACAAAGGCATGCATAAACACCAAAACATGGAGCATTGCTACACAAGCTTCCAAAGCATCGAAGAGGCATGCACGGCAATCAAGCAAGCATGAAAATGGGACTGAAATAGCATGTAGGGTGGCCCCAAATCACCAAAACAATGCAAAGGTGCCATGCTATACATGCACATACTCAAGGCCAACAAGCCCAAATACAAAGGAGCTATATCAAGCATGCCAAAATCAACCCAAACACTTATGGACAGACCTAAAACATGGCAAAATATGCACATAATCTTCACAAGACTAAGTGTAGACACCCCATTTTTGACCGTCCTCAAGACTTGGACGTCACCGTTTGAACACTCGGTGATCATCCATGATCGTGTTCGTTTGGAGTTCCCGGAGGTCTCGGCTCGCGCGCCATGCCTCAAGATCTCCAAACTTGACCGTTTAGTGTCTGGTTTTGCACCAAACACTTGTGTTTTCCTGGGAAGGGCAGGGAATGCCTTATGAGGCATCCCCACACACCACCGGCAGTGGCTGGAGGCCACCGGCTGGTCTTTCTCTTCCATCGGCACTTTAGTTTGCCGGTCGGCACACTTTATTGCCGGTCGGCATAATATGTTGCCGGTCGGCACTATTTTTTGCCGGAATAGCATTTTTGGGCAGCCGACCACTGTTCATCCACTTTATGGAGATATTTTGTGCCAGCTGTGATAGCTGGCACCAACTCTCCCCCCCTTCATACACGTGTATGGAGGGATTTCCCTCTAGCCAAGCTTGTTGAATAAGCTTTGCAAGAGGGATCCTTATAAGAGAAGGGCTTTCCTCTTGGTCCTAGGTTAGAAAAACAGAAGCAAAAACCAGCCTTTGGAGATATAGATACATATTATATCTATACCTCTCTCCCTCTCCCTTCTTGTGTGTGTTTCTTGGCTCAAAAGGTGTGTTTTACCTTACTTTTGCACCATTACACACACCATTACACCTTACTCCGAGATTGAGGGACTTGGAGGAGTTGTTTCTTGAGTTTTGGACTGGTTTTGATCCAAAGAAGGAGGCTAGACCATTTGTTCTTCAAGGGTTCTTCAAGGGTGAGCATCTTCTTTTTTATTCCCCAAACTTGCATTGGTTTTCTACCTACTTTGTTTATTGTTTTAGCTCTTGTGTATAACATAAAAAAGGCTCATATTTCCCTACTCTAAGACTTTCATTAAGGTCACTTTGTGGTTTGAGTGCAAACTCACCCTCATAGGCCTTGTTTGGTCTATTTTGGTGCCTCTTTGATAAGGTTTTGCTCACTTCAGCATTTTGATCTTTTCATCACTAAAAATCAGTGTATTTTAGTGTCAAAAAGGATGGTTTGAAGTCTTGCATAGGGGAGGGACACCCCTCTCCCTTCATGGTTTGTTTACTTGCTTTTTTGGGCTCAAAAGGGTAGCATGTGTGCTTGATGTCTCTTAGCTCCATTTCAGCATTTTTTTAGGCATCTTAGGTCATATATAACCTCTGTTTTTGGTCAGATTTGGGCCTCTTTGTATGCTTGTAACACTCGCTTTGTATTGCTCCATCTTGCTTAGAAATGCATCTCATGGTTAGGCCATGATTCTTGTGAGAGTTGGCTTAGTTCCATGAAGTTCTTAGTGATGTCTTGCCATGCTTAAGGTTTATTGGTTATCCATTTAGCCATGCTTGACATGTTTGTTAGGGTTGCTTTGTATTTTGGCTTAAAAGCTTTGAGCATGATGGCCTCTAACATGTACGTTTGTGATTACCCTCATGATTTAACATCATCTAAGGATCATTTTTTTAGTCAAAGAATCATGCTTATATGTGTGCATGCATGGCCTCTTTCATGCCTTGAGGGTGTGTCCTCTTATGCCCAAGAATGAGCCTTAGTGCATATGCTTCATGGGTGATACTTTAGCTGCCATATTAGGAGTCTTTGGGGTCCTATTTTGCATGCACAAATTCTGTTTTTGCTTTGCTTTAATCGCGCCATGAGTAGTCATGTTAATGAGGGTGAAATGTTTCCTTTTTGTGCCTTAACTTTGGGACCATAAGTTTGCTTGTTCACATGAGTTGATTGTCCATCATTTTGAGCACTTTTGGCCACTGTTTTGAGAGGGGTGAGGGCCTGCCCCTTTGCCATTTTTAAGCCCTCTCGCATGCTTGCTCTATGTTTGTTGCATAATTGTTCCATTAAGCTTTGTAGCACATCAATCCCATGGTCAATTTGGTCCATGTTTGCATCATGTTTGTATCTTGTATGCTTGGTATTATACATTTTGTCATGTTGATTGCATAATGCTTGTTGTGCTTTACATCTTGGTGGCATGATACATTTGAGGCTTGTGAGCATTACATGCATTGCATTTACTTGGTTTGGGGTGTCAAACCAAGTGTGGGAATCAAGGACCATTCATACTTCAAGTGATGCAATGTGCCTTAATTCCCGGTCATCGGGACTTTTGACTCCAACTTGATAAGGCCCCGGCTTTCATGTTGTTTGTTGCATACATCTTCATATCAAATGGCAAATTCAATCCTTTGACCCGCCATGTACCATTGATGGTTCAAGGATCGAAAGTCACGCTTCTTTGAGTTCAAAATATGATAAGAAGTATGACCGTGCTCACATGTGTCTAAAAACTCCATGCCATGCACTGTCTGTTCTCTGTTTGCTGTCAAATTGTCTTCTGCAGGAAGTTTCTGCCGACCGGCAGAATTTAGTGCCGACCGGCACTATCTGGAGTGCCGATGAATCCAATAAAGTGCCGATGGTAATTGTGAAGTGCCGGTGGCAATTCTGTCTGGCCGGTGGTTCTCTGCAGGATGCAAGGAGCTTGCTCCAGTACTTTGGCAATTTTCAGAAAAACGAGGCAGTACAAACAGAGGCGACAGGAGTATAGTACGGGTTTTCCGGGCAGGACGGATTCGAGCATGCATCATCTGCGCGCCCCGAGGCAGAGGCTGTGGCCACCCTCTTCATTCTTTTGCTTCCTTTCTTTTAATTAATTAGGAAATTTTGTAATAATTTTATTTGTTCATTATTTTGGGACTGTAATATTAATTCGAACCCTCCGAGTGGGGGTAAACATGTAATAAGTGTGGGTGAGTGTGTGTATGTCTTCCAATCCCCATTTCTTTCTTCCCTTTTATTTACCAGCTTATGATGGTAGATTAGGGCATTTTCTTTATTAGCATACCCTATGATGTGCATGCGTGCATTCATGCATCTGTTAACATGCACCGGGCTCGGTACATCATACTAACCGCATTCGTATTTTCAAATTCCAAAATTGAATACATGAATCAGTTGGTTGCATATCGTATGCCATATCTAGGTTAACCGAGCCTAACTAGAATTACACCTTGTATGTGTTGCATTAGGCAAAATAACATGAACTAGGACACGCACATTTGCTAACTAGTTTATTGTTTTGGCACGGAGTACAATGTAAGTGGTTATGCTTTAGCATCCAACACGCGTGTGAATGTTGCCATAATAGTATGCTTGCCATGCGGCTAAGTGTTTACATGAGATAAATTGCTTGAATGCCTGTGGGTGGAGGTCAAATTGCTTAAATTGGGATAATGCGTTTAAACTATATTTGTTTTAAGCCCACTAGATAGTGGCAAAACCGTCTTTTCCAAAAAACCACTTGAGGGTGGCAAAATTTGCATTTTAGCCTACTTATGAGTAGCAAACCATTTTCAAAACGAACGTGGAATGTTTTGTTCCAGTTTGGGCAATTTGGTCTATACTTGTTTGCTGCGCGCATAACATAGTAATTATAGGCTAATAACCGGAATAAGAACACATAAAGTTTTCAAAAACGGATATCACGGTCAGTAGAGGCCGGTCTTCGGACCGGGCGAAAGGGGGTGCTCATAGCTGACCTTCCCCGATCGTACCCAAGCTCCCGAGCCGAGACAACTCCGGTGATGACGGACATGTGGCCTTCGGCACCGAGTCAGGGTTTCCTAAATTCCCCCATTTTTAAATATTTAGGTGGCGACTCTGTATCTGGCAAAGCAGTCCATGTTTGGCACTACTTTTTCAAAAAAATCTATTTCTCAAAACGATTTGCCAGATTTGGACTCTTTGGTTCAGATTAAGAACCGCGACAATAAAAATCGAGAGTCCGAACTGTAGCAACGAGGTCCCCCTCCGCGGGCGCTGTTACAGTTTCTGGCGACTCTGCTGGGGAGTTTAGAGAGCTTGACTCAAACTTGTGATATCCTGTTTTGATCTCATTTATGTGTTTCTTTGCATTGCATGTGCATTGGTACGCCTAGGAACACAGTGTTTGCCATCTGCCATTCCTGAACGGTTTGCCGGAGGCTTGTCTTGTCAAGGCATGTCCATAAGGCTGACCGGCTATGGGCTCTGACAGCATGGGAACACAAACCCCGGTTTACCGGGGCACCCTTTTTGACCATTCGACCTAGTGCATATTCGGAATCCATAGTGACCATTCCAAGCTAGGACAGGTTGCTTACCCGATTATAGGTTGTTCGAAACCACTGCGTGCGTAGTGAAACCCTAGCTCCTGACGAAATAGGACAGGGAAACCCTACCCCAACATAGGGGTGTTTTGGCTCTCTTTACTTGCTATGTGCTGTTAGAATGTATTTCTGCAGGGGAAATGAGCACACCAGTTTGTAAGTCTGGGCATCAGGCCTGAGGGCATCAGTATCAGTTTTAAGAGAATCAGTTATCTGCGGGTATCAGGGTTCAGTATTGGGAATAGAGATGTTGAGAACAGCGATCAAATGTCGAGGAACAGTGTGTTCGGCTTATCGACCATGTGTTTTGAATATCCAACTGTATATTATTTGTTTATTCTATGCCGTTGTGCTGTCCAGTTGTTGGTTTATTTATTGCTTTATTTATCTTTTTGCTAGGTAGTTTAGCATCATTGCGTCCAACCCAGTAGACATTCCCCAAGCACTCTGGATCAGAGGTCGCCGGCTCCATCGATCTGAGGATCTGATAGAAGGACAACCAGTGTACCATTCTCTACCCCCGGTTACTAAACGGAAAGCAACTAGGCAGAGGATATCGGTTCAACAGTCAGTACAGAGGGCTTCGTCTACCCCACCTGTGTACAGTAGGGATCAGGATCCCGTTTCACCCACAGAGAGGGAACGCATACCAGCAATTCAACCAGAGCAGGACAGTATGGCTAGCTTAGAGGAGATGGTGCGCCAACTTCAGGAAAGTATGAAAATGATGCAGCAAGATGCTGCCCGACAGGCAGAATTTGCCAAGCAACAGGCTACGGTTATGAGTGAGCAAGCGGATTTAATTGGGAGATTGCAACAGCAAACTGGGGCATCGCCTTCGCAGCAAATCCCTCCTCCATTAAGGGTTCCAATACCCGAAGAGACACCAAACACCCGGAATGTCCAAGAAGATACAGACATCCCAACGGGGCCGGTTCCACCTCCGATTCCGCCTCAACAATCTAAGGCACCCACTCCCATTAATGTATCGGATTCTCCCTTTGAGTCTGAGGTAGACCCCATGACGTTAAAAATGCACAAGCTTGAAAAGCTGTTCAAGAAATCTCAAGGTGCGAAGTCCATTCCGGACATTGGAGATGGATACATCGACACAGCTGTGACGCTGCCAGATCGGTTTAAGATGCCCCAAATTGATCGTTTTGACGGGTCTGAGGATCCCATGTTACACCTGCGACTATTCTCAGATGTCTTAAGGCCAATGGGCCTCACTAGATTGCAGAAACTATATTTATTCGGCCGGACCTTGTCAGGTGTGGCGTCTGCATGGTATGCCAAGTTGGAGGGTGACGTCAAGAAAAATTGGGACGAGATGGCTGAGGCCTTCATCCTGCAGTACTCATATAACACACAAATCGAGATCACGACCCGGGATCTCGAGACAACGAGGCAAAAACCCAAGGAAAGCTTCTCAGAGTTTGTAACTAGATGGCGGGCTAAGGCTTCAATGATGACCTTGAGACCCACAGACAAAGACCAGATTCGGATGATTGTGCGCAATCTTCAGCCGAAGCTAATGCAAAAGATGATTTTAGTCCCGTTTCCCACCTTTGCTGATCTGCATGAAATGGGGGTGCAGATCGAGGACGCCTTGAGACAAGGGTGGATCGATAATGACCGGGAGCAACCCCGCAGAAATTTCAACCGAAATGCTAATGCAGGCCTGAGCGGCGCTGCGACTACAAGGACCTCCGAAGTGAGTATGGTCACCACTAACCCTTCCCCAAGAAATACGGCAGCCACACCATTCTCCGGTGCGTCCGGAAGCAACTCACAAACAGCCAAATACCCTCCCAGAAACACCAGAACCTTCGCTCCACTTTATATGCCCCTGTCCAAAGCTTTGGGGGTTTTGATCAGAAAAGGGCATCTGAAGCCCCTAGAGCCGCGGCCCTTACCCGAAAGACTACCCGCCACCCACAACCCAGCCAAATATTGTGCGTTCCACCAGCAGCATGGTCATGACACCGACCTATGCTTTTGTTTACGTCATGAGATTCAAGATCTCATTGATAATGGGGTGATTTTACCTCCTGAGAAACCCAATGTTACCACAAATCCTCTCCCCACACATAACCAAGTTCCACCACCCAAAAGAATCAACTTCATCTACACTGGGGTCGCATCCTACGATCCTAGTATCTATATCACACCCTCCTACCTGCCTAAACCTAAAGTTTTCCTCCCTGATTGCACCGATTTATGCATGATGGACGTCTCCATAACCCAACCCAAGCCAGTGGTGGTGACCATCGAGAACAGGAAAGAGGTTGTCAAACCGAAGTCTGCGGAGTCTGAGAATGATGTTGGGAATGCTTACAGTCCGAGTGACTACATTTCACCAGTGGGCCAGAATAGACCAAATGTCGAATTTCCAGTCGGGGGAGAGCTGTGTGTAATCCGAAGGGACAATTCAGGACAGGGAATGGATGATTTGACGGCTGTGGAAAAGGATGTCGTCAAGTTCCAATTTCATGATGACCAAGACTCAGCCATCAACTGGTACGATAATGAAGAATCAGCAGAAGCCACGGGGTGGTTAGACGATCAGCCGGATGTAATAGAGAAGTTCCAGTCAGAACAAGGCCCGGCAGGGGCAGGAATGTCAACGACGACCGGGAGTGTCGAAGAGCAGAATACATCGCCGGAGAGCGCCGGTGTCGAGAGTTTCGCTCGGGAATGGAGCATTTTGAGTACAGGGATCAGTGAGCAATCTACTGCATTGACACAGTCAGAACAAGAGGGATTCGAGGATTCTGAGAGGATCAGGAAAGCAAAAGGCCACGTGGGGGTCGAAACCGCCACGGAAACGAAGGATGCTGCGAGCATAGGGATAAAAGGTACTGCAAGTATCGGGATAGTTGTGCCAGAACCAGACAGATGCTTGTCAGTCGCAGATGGTATGTGGTGGGAAGACGACGATCTATGTCTTGCCCACACGGACGAGGATTGGAAAGGTAACCAACCAGATGATACCTGGTATATCGGCGAAGTCGATCACATGACTAGGAGTGGACGGTATTTCAAGCCTCCACACCTAGATCAACCAGAGGCGTCTGGAAAAGATAATAAAGCAGAGAAACAAAAGGAGAAGCAACTCGAAGATGAGGCCGTATTGAGACAATTGAAAAAGATACAAGCAGACATCTCCATCTGGGGACTGCTTATGGCTTCTCGAGTACATAGGCAGGCTGTCCTGTCAGCCATGGATAAGGCCAAACTTTCTATAGATACCACGCCCGAATAGCTGGTGGGCTTAGTCTTTTCAGGAGGAAGTTCCCCAGCATTGAGTTTTTCTGACAAAGAGCTGCCACCCGAGGGTGCGAACCATAACAAACCGCTCTACATCTCTGTCGAGTGCAGAGATAAATGGATACCTGTGGTACTTGTCGACACGGGGTCCACCATCAACGTCTGCCCGGCAAGGACAGCTTATGCGATTGGTTTGAAAGTCGCGGATTTTGCGCCAACGGCCCAGGTAATTCGGGCGTGTGACAACACAAGCCGGGAAGTAATGGGGACAGTTAAGATTCAAACAAAAGTTGGGCCAGGACAGCACGAGATAGATTTCCATGTCTTGGAGGTTCCTGCAACGTTCAACTTGCTTTTGGGACGGCCGTGGCTGCATCAGGTAAAGGCGGTCTCCTCTACCTTACATCAAGTAGTGAAATACCCCTATGGGAAGGGAGTAGCCATTGTTTTTGGAAACTCATCAATTCATCCACCCCCAGAGGTATCTACGCCTGTTCTAGAAATTGAGCACGGTATAGAAGATGTGTTCATATCAGGTTTTACCTTGGCCGAGGCTCGGGTCGTACAGAACATCATGGCAGCTAACGAAGTGGTGTATGTCAGCGCCCAAGCAGTCTATCTTATGAATAAACTCCAGCACATCCCCGGGATGGGATTAGGCAAGAGCGGTAGGAAAGGTGCCGCAGCATCGACCGAAGTGCCACATAACCCCCATACCTTTGGTTTGGGCTACCTACCCACCAAAGAGGATTGGATAAGGAAAGGAAAGGAAATGGCCGGAAGGGCCAGGGCGAAACAAATGGGAAAGCCCTTTGACTTAATGCACCAGGCCATTCGGGGGACCCTGAACGGACGTTTCGTCCAGGAGGGGGAGGACTTTCCGTTCTGTGGCTTCCCAGAGCCGTGGCTCAATGCGGAGAAGAAGCGCGTACCGGGATTTGAGATTTTCTTTGATTTACAGTTACCTGAGAATGACATCGCCGAAGGGCAGGCAGAACTATCGGCTGAGGCTGAGCCAAGTAAGGAAGTGCAGTCTGAGGACGCCGAAAATGAAATAGGGGCAGCGCTGGCGTGTCTGCTATCAGATCCTCCGATCGAACAGAGGTGCTTGGGGGATAGTTCCTCGGTATGTGTGATTGGGAATGAAGCGGCTGCGGGCCTACCATCAGCCATCTTGGATGCATCCATCGCACCTTCTCTCATCTGGCAATATGAAGAAGGCTTTCTATCAAGCAGCACCGGGTCAGGTAGTGAGTCGGAATCTGATTCTACCGAATCTTGTACGTCGGAATCAGATTCCAGCTCAACTGAGTCTGAGTCCGGTATTCCCGGGGGTGATAACCCGGATGCCACAGTCCTGTCTAGGTCGTCTTTTTTATTTTCTTTTGAGTCTGTTGTAAAAGAGGAATCCGACGGCTCGGAAGTATTTAATGAGAACGACGTGGATGTGGTTTCGGAGTATTTTTTTGTGCCTTTGATTTATTGCTTAAATCAGGATTTTCAAAATTTTGATGAAAACGACGAGGAAGAAATTCCTCCGGTTTTACAACGGTTAATTGATCAAGAGCAGGAAAGATTTGTTAAACCTTTAATGGATGAAATCACTACTGTGAATGTTGGTACTGAGAAGGACCCGCGGCTGGTCCAGATCGGGTCCACGTTGTCTTCTGAGGAACGCGAGCGCTTAGTCGCTTTGTTAAAAGATTTCAAAGATGTTTTCGCGTGGTCCTACGAAGACATGCCTGGAATCGATCCTGAGATTGTACAGCACCGGATCCCTCTTGATCCCGAGGCCCGACCTGTCAAACAAAAGCTCAGGAGGATCCGCCCTGATTGGGCCATTAAGATCAAGGAAGAGGTCACCAAGCAGATTGATGCAGGCTTCCTGTTGGTGTCTGAGTATCCGACTTGGCTGGCCAACATTGTTCCGGTGCCGAAGAAAGATGGCAGAATTCGGGTCTGTGTAGACTTCAGAGATTTGAACAGGGCCAGTCCGAAGGACGACTTTCCATTGCCGCACATTGATGAACTGATAGATTTCACGGCAGGACATGCCTTGCTTTCGTTCATGGATGGTTTCTCAGGCTATAATCAGATAGTAATGGCGCCCGAGGACCGGGAGAAGACTGCATTCACTACCCCGTGGGGTACATATTGTTATCGAGTGATGCCATTTGGGCTGAAAAACGCTGGAGCTACCTATCAACGGGCAGCAACTACAATATTGCATGATATGATCCATAAAGAGGTCGAGGTGTATGTGGACGACATGATTGTCAAGTCCAAAGAAAGGGAGGGCCACTACACCGCCTTACAAAAGTTTTTTCAAAGGATCAGAGAATTTCGGTTGCGGCTAAATCCCCAGAAGTGTACTTTTGGTGTTACAGCAGGGAAGATGCTAGGGTTTCTGATAACGCAAAGGGGCATCGAGGTCAACCCTTCCAAAATCAAGGCCATCTTAGAAATGCCACCACCAAGGACTGAAAAGGAGGTGCGAGGCTTTCTAGGTAAAGTGCAATTCATAAGGCGGTTTATCTCTAAATTAACCTTGACTTGTGAACCACTTTTTGGCCTCCTGAAGAAAGGAAAGAAATTCCAATGGGACGGCCGATGTCAAGCAGCTTTTGAGCAGATCAAAGAGTATCTACAGAACCCGCCTGTGTTATCACCGCCAGAACCGGGGAGACCGTTGATATTGTATCTTTTGGTAACTGAGACCACCATGGGCTGCATGCTCGCGCAGGAGTCAGAAGATAAAGTGGAAAGGGCTATCTACTATCTGAGCAAGAAGATGCTGGATTACGAGACCCGCTATACACCACTGGAGAAGGCTTGTTTGGCCTTGGTATGGGCTACCAGGAAGCTGCGGCACTACCTGTTAGCTCACTCTGTAATGTTGGTTTCACATTTGGATCCCATCAAATATCTTTTCGAGAAACCAGCACTTACGGGTAGGCTAGTTCGTTGGTTGCTATTGCTTTCCGAATTTGACTTGAAGTATGTAACACGCAAGTCGGTGAAAGGGAGAGCGGTAACGGAGTTCCTTGCCGACCACCCGGTTGAGGGGGATGAAGCGGTTGAGTACCTATTCCCGGATGAAACCATTCTGCATATCGAGGATGAAACTTGGACGATGTACTTTGACGGAGCGTCAAACCAGTATGGGTATGGGATAGGAGTGTTGCTGATAGCGCCTGACGATTCCCGTATCCCTTTAGCATTCAAGCTCCAGTTCAGAGTCTCGAACAATGAGGCAGAGTATGAGGCATGTATTGCTGGTCTGGAAGCAGCCCTAGAGCTGGGGGTAAGACGGTTGGACGTCATTGGGGACTCGAATCTTGTTGTGTCTCAAGCAAAAGGAGACTGGAAGGTCAATGAGGAAAGGATGATAATTTACCACCAAACCCTGGATTTGTTAATTCCTCGGTTCGAGAAACTAAATTTCACCCACCTCGTAAGAGAGAACAACAGGTTTGCAGATTCGTTAGCAACTCTATCTTCCATGATAGACATCCCGTCGGGAGTCCGGATGCGTCCAGTCATCATTGATCAGAAGTTTGCGCCAGCATACGAGTCAATTTCCGCCATAGATGAGGCCCAAGACGACAACCCCTGGTATTACGATATTTGGAACTTCTTGGAAAAGGAGACGTATCCACTAGGGGCAAGCGCCAAGGATAAAAGGGCCATTAGAAGAATGGCTGTTCAGTTCATCATCTGCGGAGGTAAGCTGTACAAAAGGGGTCATCTGGGAATGCATAAGCTCTGTGTAGAAGCTGAAGAGTCGAAGCACCTAATGGAGGCCATCCATGGAGGGGAGTGCGGTGCACACATGAATGGAGTAATGTTAGCCAGAAAGATCCTTAGGCAGGGTTACTACTGGTCGACCATGGAAGAGGATTGTATCGGCTTTGTTCGGCGATGCCACAAATGCCAGATCCATGCAAACCGTATGAATATCCCGCCATCCAAGTTGTACAACATGACTTCCCCGTGGCCGTTTTCCGTATGGGGGATCGATGGAATCGGAGCTGTTACCCCGAAGGGGTCGAACGGACATGAGTATATCCTCGTAGCGATAGATTATTTCACAAAGTGGGTCGAGGCCCAATCATACGCGGTGTTGAAAGCGTCGCACGTCGCCAAATTCATCAGAAACAACATCATTTGTCGCTACGGGGTCCCAAATGAGATCATATCGGATAATGGATCCCACTTTAAGAAAGAAGTGGTCGACTTGTTGGAAAAGTATAACGTGGCTTTTCATAAGTCATCTACGTATCGGCCGCAAACCAATGGAGCAGTTGAGGCCGCCAACAAGAACATCATGCATATACTGCGGAAAATGGTGGAGACCTATCGAGATTGGCCAGAGAAGTTGCCGTTTGCTCTGTGGGGCTACAGGACTTCGATTAGAACTTCCACCAGAGCAACTCCGTATTCGTTAGTCTATGGAATGGAGGCTGTTCTACCTATTGAAATTGAAGTTCCGTCTTTACGGGTATTGGCTGAGTGTCAGATAGCTGAGGCAGATTGGCAGCAGAGCAGGTTCGAGGAACTAATGCTCTTTGACGAAAGAAGGCTGAAAGCACTGTACCACGTTCAGGGTTATCAGTGCAGGATTGCTCGGGCTTTTAACAAGAGGGTTAAGTCCAGAAATCTAAAAGAAGGGGATTTGGTACTCAAAGACAACCGAGCTCCCATCCACGACCCGAGGGGCAAGTTCAGACCCAATTGGACTGGTCCCTACATCATCAAAGCTATCTGGTCAGGCGGGGCTGTGGTTCTGATGGACTTAGATGGCTTAGAATTCTCTCAACCGATCAATATGGACAAGTTGAAGAAATACTATCCTTGAGAGGCTCGCTAGGCCGAAAACCCGAAAGGGCGACCTAGGCAAAAGTTAGAGCACAAAAAATTAGAAAATATAAAAATTGAGCTCGCAAGGCTAAAAACCCGCAAAGGGCGGCCTTGGCAAAAGTTAGAGCGCAAAAGGAGAGTGAAAATACTCGAGCGAACCTAAGCTGGAACTACGTAAGGCTTGATTCCCATGTTTGGGATACGTAGGCAGCTTCATCCTGAAGTTCAGCCATAACACTTCCCCGATCAACTTTGTCCATTTGATCATCTTAGCCATCTTTGTTCATCAGCATTCGTCGGAATCTCCGGTGCAGTGCCACTCAGACTAGGGGCAACTTTCCGTTGCTATGAAGTGCTGCGGCGCTCTTCAGCCTAGGGGCAACTTTCCAGTTGCAGGAATCTGGGGTTATGCATCTCGAGTGACAGATCTCAGGCGTGTCCAATTCTGATCCACATCAAAAATATCTTTGAAAAGTTTTAATATAAGCTGACTTTGTTCAAATAATCTTTTTACAACTTTGACCATTTTTGGACCAAGGTGGAAAATTTTCAGTGCCACAACTTTCAATTTCTTTGATTTCAAAACAGAGTTCTCCTGCTCTTACATACAATTGAAGTTGCTTTTTATTACATTCATAAGAGAAAACTTGAAAGTACTAATAAAGCAATAAATCTAGGGCATGGTCAAGTCAGGTGTCCCTGCGCCCCCTCCCAGAGCTGGTCGAAGCCTCTGATGCCAAGCTGGGCCCGATCTGTGCTTCTTCATTGAGCCAATCTATGCACTCATCAGACAAAGTGCAACTAAAAGTAGGAGCGGCGGCCAGGAGTTCTCTCATCCTCCACGCAGTGGCCTGCCAAGCAAGCTGCACGCCTCGGGCTGGAAATGCAGCAGGATACTCTATCCCCTCTGGCGGGCAGGTCTGATCATGGCCAAATTGGCGTCGAATCCGAAATGGGAAATAGAATACACAATGAGTGAGACCAACCAGTTGAATCCCAGTCTGCCGAGGCATATTGTAACTCATTGCCGGAAGGTTCAACCAAGGGCACCGCCAAGCAATACGGTCTGCGGACAAGTGGCACATCCAAGCGAACCACCATCCCTCATCCAAGGCATTGACTAGACGATACCGGAAGAAGTAGCCGCGAGCTGAATATGCTGGGCAGGAGTCCACAACCTGCAATTTATCCATCAGCCACACCTGGGGAGGGATTGAAAAATGAGAGATTAAAGAATAGAGAGATGTACGAGGAGAGAAGAGTGAGAATGGGTTTTTGTGAGAAAAGACTGAGCTCGAGGGTCGAGTGATGTGAGCAATACAGAAATGCGAGATTGGGTGGGAAACATTACCTGTAATAGTAGTGGACTCCCCGCCAATCTGCACGTCTCATGACGGTAAAAGGCGTCTAAGCCCATTAGCGTCTCGGCCAGAACCATGGCAATACAGCTCTTGCCCTCTCTCAAGCCTTGGGCAACCTCAATCAGCCGGACACTAGCCCCTCCAGAGCCCGAGACAAATAGAAAATGGGATAGCATGCATAAACAAAGGGCATGCCGTCGGAAGCCTTGCCAGTGATGGTTGCCGCGATCACCAGCATCAGAAAATTGATTGGCCAAACTCGGAATGTCTAACATCCCGTCGCCCATCAGAGACCGAGCATCGCGCATGCTGAGTCCGCACATGCGCCCTAAGTATTGGGCATGACCAAAATTAAGTCGGGGCAGGAGCTCCTCGTCACGCTCAGACTCCATTAGAGCTCGGAAATCTTCGAAAGTAGGACATATCTCTTGCCCGGCGAAGCTGAAGACATGTGTCACCGGATTCCAAAACCTTGCCGCGGCATGAAGAAACGGGAGATGCAACCGGGTACGACTCAGAGTGAATAGTGCATTTATGCCGAAACCCCGGAAATTCACTTTTTCCGAGCCATCCAAGCTAGCAATCCAAGTTGTGAGATTTTGAGCAAGAAACTCTTCCATTGGAGCAAATCAGTGTGAAAAATGAGAAAAACTACGAAGCTGGGATCTCTTGTAGGAGATAAGGGTGAGTGGGGAACAGGTGTCAACATTCTGGTGGTCCCCCTCGTTTAGTGCCGACCGGCCAAAACAATCTGCTGACCGGCCATTTTAGTTTGCCGACAAAACAGACATACGGCCGGTAGCCACTCCTTGCAGCCGGTGGTCCCTACACCGTGCCGGTGGGCTTCCTCCTGGGTTTCCTGAGCTGTTTATGCTAAGAATTGGGGAACTTCAACACCCCCAACCCCCCCCCGGCGATAGACTCTTGCGAAGCCACGCCCGTCTGCTTGTCGAGTTTTGAACATTTGCTTATCGAGTTATATTTCGCTCTCTTGTAGCTCTTGATTTGTTTATCGAGTTGTATTCACACTTGTTTGGTTGTGTCATGTCCTTGTTTTGCTTATCGAGTTGTAAGTCGGTTCACTACCTGATTATTACGATGGCAACTTTCCAAAATGAGTTCAATTTTGTTCACATTGTGGCGTGATACCCTGCGATGCGATGCATAGAAGATCCCCAAATGCAACATCTTTTGAATAAAATGATTCGTTTCATTTCCATCACATGTTTTGCAAAGTGTGTGAATCTTTTGAAAAGAATAAAACCTGCTTGAGGCAGTGCAATGTGCTTAAACTACTAGTAAAAAGGAAAATAAAGCGTAGAATGGCAGGGTAGCCAAGTATCAGAATTGATACCGGTGAAACTCCCCTTGCGGTTAACGCACCTTCCGCATCTTTGTTCGGGTCAGCCGCGTCGTTGGACGCCCTCACAATACGGGAAATCACACCTTTGAAACATGAACCTTTGAGCTGACCTCAGGCCACAACTTCTGCGAGCAATGCTCGATGCGTGCGAAGAATGTCCCGCCCAGTATCCTTTTCATGCTTTCTGAACTCCGCGAATTGTTTCAATTATGCTATGTAATGGTGCATCCTTTCTTTACTTGCGTAGACCGCATGTCTTGATTTGCGTAGATCGCATGCTTAGTTTCATTACTTGCGTAGACCGCACGTTTAACTTCATTACCTGCGTAGACCGCATGTTTTGATTGCGTAGACCGCATGTTTAATTTCAATACCTGCGTAGACCGCATGTTTTGATTGCGTAGACCGCATGCTTAATTTCATTACCTGCGTAGACCGCATGTTTTGATTGCGTAGACCGCATGCTTAATTTCATTACTTGCGTAGACCGCATGTCTTGATCGCGTAGACCGCATGTTTTGATTGCGTAGACCGCATGTTTAATTTCAATACCTGCGTAGACCGCATGTTTTGATTGCATAGACCGCATGCTTAATTTCATTACCCGCGTAGACCGCATGTTTTGATTGCGTAGACCGCATGTTTAATTTCAATACCTGCGTACACCGCATGTTTTGATTGCGTAGACCGCATGCTTAATTTCATTACCCGCGTAGACCGCATGTTTTGATTGCGTAGACCGCATGTTTAATTTCAATACCTGCGTAGACCGCATGTTTTGATTGCGTAGACCGCATGCTTAATTTCATTACCTGCGTAGACCGCATGTTTTGATTGCGTAGACCGCATGTTTAATTTCAATACCTGCGTAGACCACATGTTTTGATTGCGTAGACCGCATGCTTAATTTCATTACCTGCGTAGACCGCATGATTTGATTGCGTAGACCGCATGCTTAATTCCATTACTTGCGTAGACCGCATGTCTTGATTTGCGTAGACCGCATGTTTTGATTGCATAGACCACATGCTTAATTTCATTACCTGCGTAGACCGCATGTTTTGATTGCGTAGACCGCATGCTTAGTTCCATTACCTGCGTAGACCGCATGTTTTGATTGCGTAGACCGCATGTTTAATTTCAATACTTGCGTAGACCGCACGCTTTGATTGCGTAGGCCGCATGTTTGTTAAACTTCATTACCTGCATAGACCGCATGTTCATGATCAATTTCGTTGCCTGCGTAGACCGCTTGCTCCACGTACCTATTTGTATCTTCACAGCATTGTCATGCTCCCCACTTGCTTTGCGCTGTCACGCATTTCGAGTACACCACTATCCTTGCATAGTCATGCATGTTGCCAACCATATTGTACCTGTTAAGCTTGTTTTCTTTTCAGGCACGATATTGTATGTACGGTTCATTTGAGGCTGGTGCAACCAGACGAGCCGCACAGGTATTTTATCTCCGAGTGAGACGTATTGAGAATTCCGTAATTCTCTTACATCCTTTCTGCATTGTAGTGTAGTTTGGTATGCTAGCTTAAAACTGTCGCATGTTTGCTTCGTTACAGCTTCCTTTGCATGATCATAAGTTATGCTCGGCTCCGTGCATTGTCTTGAATTTTGCCCCCCTGCCTTCGGGCGCATATCTTATTTGTCTTGTATGTTTGTCTGAGTCTTCGGCCTTGTCAAAAATGGGTCGTCTTTGGGCTTTGACATTCACTCCCGTCATTGTTATGACTTTCGAGTTCTGTCAAAAAGGGGCAACTGTAGACACCCCATTTTTGACCGTCCTCAAGACTTGGACGTCACCGTTTGAACACTCGGTGATCATCCATGATCGTGTTCGTTTGGAGTTCCCGGAGGTCTCGGCTCGCGCGCCTTGCCTCAGGATCTCCAAACTTGACCGTTTAGTGTCTGGTTTTGCACCAAACACTTGTGTTTTGCCTGGGAAGGGCAGGGAATGCCTTATGAGGCATCCCCACACACCACCGGCAGTGGCTGGAGGCCACCGGCTGGTCTTTCTCTTCCATCGGCACTTTAGTTTGCCGGTCGGCACACTTTATTGCCGGTCGGCATAATATGTTGCCGGTCGGCACTGTTTTTTGCCGGAATAGCATTTTTGGGCAGCCGACCACTGTTCATCCACTTTATGGAGATATTTTGTGCCAGCTGTGATAGCTGGCACCAACTCTCCCCCCCTCCATACACGTGTATGGAGGGATTTCCCTCTAGCCAAGCTTGTTGAATAAGCTTTGCAAGAGGGATCCTTATAAGAGAAGGGCTTTCCTCTTGGTCCTAGGTTAGAAAAACAGAAGCAAAAACCAGCCTTTGGAGATATAGATACATATTATATCTATACCTCTCTCCCTCTCCCTTCTTGTGTGTGTTTCTTGGCTCAAAAGGTGTGTTTTACCTTACTTTTGCACCATTACACACACCATTACACCTTACTCCGAGATTGAGGGACTTGGAGGAGTTGTTTCTTGAGTTTTGGACTGGTTTTGATCCAAAGAAGGAGGCTAGACCATTTGTTCTTCAAGGGTTCTTCAAGGGTGAGCATCTTCTTTTTTATTCCCCAAACTTGCATTGGTTTTCTACCTACTTTGTTTATTGTTTTAGCTCTTGTGTATAACATAAAAAAGACTCATATTTCCCTGCTCTAAGACTTTCATTAAGGTCACTTTGTGGTTTGAGTGCAAACTCACCCTCATAGGCCTTGTTTGGTCTATTTTGGTGCCTCTTTGATAAGGTTTTGCTCACTTCAGCATTTTGATCTTTTCATCACTAAAAATCAGTGTATTTTAGTGTCAAAAAGGATGGTTTGAAGTCTTGCATAGGGGAGGGACACCCCTCTCCCTTCATGGTTTGTTTACTTGCTTTTTTGGGCTCAAAAGGGTAGCATGTGTGCTTGATGTCTCTTAGCTTCATTTCAGCATTTTTTTAGGCATCTTAGGTCATATATAACCTCTGTTTTTGGTCGGATTTGGGCCTCTTTGTATGCTTGTAACACTCGCTTTGTATTGCTCCATCTTGCTTAGAAATGCATCTCATGGTTAGGCCATGATTCTTGTGAGAGTTGGCTTAGTTCCATGAAGTTCTTAGTGATGTCTTGCCATGCTTAAGGTTTATTGGTTATCCATTTAGCCATGCTTGACATGTTTGTTAGGGTTGCTTTGTATTTTGGCTTAAAAGCTTTGAGCATGATGGCCTCTAACATGTACGTTTGTGATTACCCTCATGATTTAACATCATCTAAGGATCATTTTTTTAGTCAAAGAATCATGCTTATATGTGTGCATGCATGGCCTCTTTCATGCCTTGAGGGTGTGTCCTCTTATGCCCAAGAATGAGCCTTAGTGCATATGCTTCATGGGTGATACTTTAGCTGCCATATTAGGAGTCTTTGGGGTCCTATTTTGCATGCACAAATTCTGTTTTTGCTTTGCTTTAATCGCGCCATGAGTAGTCATGTTAATGAGGGTGAAATGTTTCCTTTTTGTGCCTTAACTTTGGGACCATAAGTTTGCTTGTTCACATGAGTTGATTGTCCATCATTTTGAGCACTTTTGGCCACTGTTTTGAGAGGGGTGAGGGCCTGCCCCTTTGCCATTTTTAAGCCCTCTTGCATGCTTGCTCCATGTTTGTTGCATAATTGTTCCATTAAGCTGTGTAGAACATCAATCCCATAGTCAATTTGGTCCATGTTTGCATCATGTTTGTATCTTGTATGCTTGGTATTATACATTTTGTCATGTTGATTGCATAATGCTTTTACATCTTGGTGGCATGATACATTTGAGGCTTGTGAGCATTACATGCATTGCATTTACTTGGTTTGGGGTGTCAAACCAAGTGTGGGAATCAAGGACCATTCATACTTCAAGTGATGCAATGTGCCTTAATTCCCGGTCATCGGGACTTTTGACTCCAACTTGATAAGGCCCCGGCTTTCATGTTGTTTGTTGCATACATCTTCATATCAAATGGCAAATTCGATCCTTTGACCCGCCATGTACGATTGATGGTTCAAGGATCGAAAGTCACGCTTCTTTGAGTTCAAAATATGATAAGAAGTATGACCGTGCTCACATGTGTCTAAAAACTCCATGCCATGCACTGTCTGTTCTCTGTTTGCTGTCAAATTGTCTTCTGCAGGAAGTTTCTGCCGACCGGCAGAATTTAGTGCCGACCGGCACTATCTGGAGTGCCGATGAATCCAATAAAGTGCCGATGGTAATTGTGAAGTGCCGGTGGCAATTCTGTCTGGCCGGTGGTTCTCTGGAGGATGCAAGGAGCTTGCTCCAGTACTTTGGCAATTTTCAGAAAGACGAGGCAGTACAAACAGAGGCGACAGGAGTATAGTACGGGTTTTCCGGGCAGGACGGATTCGAGCATGCATCATCTACGCGCCCCGAGGCAGAGGCTGTGGCCACCCTCTTCATTCTTTTGCTTCCTTTCTTTTAATTAATTAGGAAATTTTGTAATAATTTTATTTGTTCATTATTTTGGGACTGTAATATTAATTCGAACCCTCCGAGTGGGGGTAAACATGTAATAAGTGTGAGTGAGTGTGTGTATGTCTTCCAATCCCCATTTCTTTCTTCCCTTTTATTCACCAGCTTATGATGGTAGATTAGGGCATTTTCTTTATTAGCATACCCTATGATGTGCATGCGTGCATTCATGCATCTGTTAACATGCACCGGGCTCGGTACATCATACTAACCGCATTCGTATTTTCAAATTCCAAAATTGAATACATGAATCAGTTGGTTGCATATCGTATGCCATATCTAGGTTAACCGAGCCTAACTAGAATTGCACCTTGTATGTGTTGCATTAGGCAAAATAACATGAACTAGGACACGCACATTTGCTAACTAGTTTATTGTTTTGGCACGGAGTACAATGTAAGTGGTTATGCTTTAGCATCCAACACGCGTGTGAATGTTGCCATAATAGTATGCTTGCCATGCGGCTAAGTGTTTACATGAGATAAATTGCTTGAATGCCTGTGGGTGGAGGTCAAATTGCTTAAATTGGGATAATGCGTTAAAACTATATTTGTTTTAAGCCCACTAGATAGTGGCAAAACCGTCTTTTCCAAAAAACCACTTAAGGGTGGCAAAATCTGCATTTTAGTCTACTTATGAGTAGCAAACCATTTTCAAAACGAACGTGGAATGTTTTGTTCCAATTTGGGCAATTTGATCTATACTTGTTTGCTGCGCGCATAACATAGTAATTATAGGCTAATAACCGGAATAAGAACACATAAAGTTTTCAAAAACGGATATCACGGTCAGTAGAGGCCGGTCTTCGGACCGGGCGAAAGGGGGTGCTCATAGCTGACCTTCCCCGATCGTACCCAAGCTCCCGAGCCGAGACAACTCCGGTGATGACGGACATGTGGCCTTCGGCACCGAGTCAGGGTTTCCTAAATTCCCCCATTTTTAAATATTTAGGTGGCGACTTTGTATCTGGCAAAGCAGTCCATGTTTGGCACTACTTTTTCAAAAAAATCTGTTTCTCAAAACGATTTGCCAGATTTGGACTCTTTGGTTCAGATTAAGAACCGCGACAATAAAAATCGAGAGTCCGAACTGTAGCAACGAGGTCCCCCTCCGCGGGCGCTGTTACACTAAGCCTAAAACATGCTCCAACAAAGGCTAACAACCTAAGGCATATTAAGGCATAAACAAGGCATTACATGGCAACTATGCTAAGCATGCATGGAGTACCAAAACCAACTTAAAATCATGTTATATTATGGATATATAAGCATGAAAAACAACCTAAACATGCTCAACACACACTCAAGCATAATGCTCTCTCAAGAGGCCAAAACATGCCCTTTTCAAGGACAACAAGGAGAGGGGGTGACCCTCTCCTTCTTGGGACTTCAAGGCATCATCTTCACCACTGAAATCCCTCAAGATTTCGGTGGTGAAGAGACCCCAACACCAAAATCCCGGAGCTAGCACAAAATGGCCTAAAATGAGGCCTTTCAAGGCCTAAGGGGGGTCAACCACCCTCAAACAACAAAACACTCTTAACAAACAATAAATAGGGCTTAAAAACAGAACTTTTTTATGTTATACAATAAGCACAAAAACAGCTCTAAGATAGGTAGAAAATCAATGCAAAATTTGGGAAAAAAGGTGTAAGTTTCTTACCCTTGATGATCCCTTCACAAATGGTGCTCCAATGGCCTCCTTTAGCTTGGATCCAACACCAAAACTTCAAAACCAGTCCCTTAGAACCTCAAGAGCCAAAGGAAGGTGAAACACTAGGTGTTTGTGTGCAATAGTATGAACTAAACACTATTTTACACACACAAGAAGGAAAAAAGAGAGAGATAGGATGTGTATCTAATCCTAACCCTAAAACCAGAGCTTGGTCTGTATTTTTCTTTCCCTCCAATGTCCAAAATCTCCAACCCTTGCAACAAGAGAGAGAGCTTCTCTATATAGAAGCTTCTTGTCTTGTAAAGCTTACAAGACAAGCTTCATAAGAGGGAGATCCCTCCATACACGTGTATGGAGGGATGCAAAAGTAAGACAGCTGTCTAAAAATATCTGCAAAAGCAGATGAACAGCAATCGGCCGGCCAAAAATGCCATCTTGGCCAAAAAGAGTGCCGACCGGCACAAAATAGTGCTGACCGGCAACAAAAAGTGCCGGCCGGCAATAAAAATTGCCTGTGGCAGCAAACACCAGCCGGTGGCCTCTAGCCACTGCCGGTGGTGGGTGGGGATGGTCTACAAGCCCCACCCTACCTCTCAAGGACAAGATGCAAGTGTTTGGTGCAAAACCAGACACTAAACGGTCGAGTTCGGGGATCCTGAGGCAAGGCGCGCGAGCCGAGACCTCCGGGAACTCCAAACGAACACAAACATGGAAGATCACCTTGTGTTCAGACGGTGACGTCCAAGTCTTGAGGACGGTCAAAAATGGGGTGTCTACAGCACCCCCTCTCGCCCGATCCGAAGATCGGCCTCTACTAACCATGATATCCGTTTTTGAAAACGTTATGTGTTCTTATTCCGGTTATTAGCTTAGGATTACTATGTCATGCGCACAGCAAACAAGTATAGACCAAATCGCCTAAATTGGAACAAAACATTTCATGCTTGTTTTGAAAATTGTTTGCTATTCGCAAGTAGGCTAAAATGCAGGTTTTGCCACCCTCAAGTGGGCTTTAGAAAAGATGGTTTTGCCACTATCTAGTGGGCTTAAAACTCACAGTTTTAGTGCATTATTCCAATTTAGGTAATTCGACCTCCACCCACAGGCACTCAAGCAGCTTTATCACATAAGCAGCTAGCCTCATGGTAATCATGCTATTATGGCAACACTCACACGCATGCGGTATGCTAAAGCGTAAATGCTTACCTAGTACTCCGAGCCAAAATAAAAGCTGGTTAGTAATCGATGCATGATCCTAGCTCATGTTAAGATGGCTAATGCAACACATACAAGATGCAACTACAATAGGCTCGGCTATTCTAAGATGGCATGCGATAATGTTACAACTAATCATGTATTCAACTTCGGAATTGAAATACAGATGCAGTTAGTATGATGCGTCAAGCCCGGTGCATGTAAGACAAATGTATGGATGCACGCATGCTATCATACTGTATGCTAATTTAAATTTGCCCTAATACTAACCATCAAAAGCAAGTAAGTAAAAGGGAGAAAAAAGTGGGGGATTGGAAGACATGCATACACGCACCCACACTTATTACAAATTTGCCCTCGCTCGGAGGGACCAAAAGAATAATACAATTTAACTAACTCACAAGTTAATTAAATATTACAGACCAAATAAATCAGTTAAACAATTTAACTAATCTATTTAAGCAATAAACAACGTCGGGAAGTGGGTCCAATGCAATGCATGCTCGGTCTTGCTCGGAAGTCCATTGCCATGCACAAGATGCCTCTGCTTTGGCTTTTCTACTCCTCTAAAGACTACACAAGTCTCAGGGTTGCTACTCTGAATGCTGGGGAACACCACCGGCTGAGGGAAATGATCATCGGCCATGGAGAATGGATATCGGCTGCCTCTCAATCTATCGGCCACGAATGGATGGCCGGTCGGCACTAAACACTGCCGGTCGGCCAATTATTTCTGCTGAAACCTGCAGTTGACAGCAGCAGAGGACAAGGCATAGCATGGCAATGTATTTCAAACAATGTATGCACCAATCACTCCCCTTATCATGTGTCTGACTCAAAGGGACATGGTCTTCGATTCTCGGACCACCAATCGCGCATTTCCATGCATGATGGCCCAAAGAATCAAGCGTGCATCTTGATATTGAATGCAATGCACATAATCAAACAAATTGAACTCAACCTCTATCATACTCACTTCAAGAGGTCAAGCATGCATACTCATACAATGCAATCCTAAGCATGTGAACTAGCATACAACATGGCAATGCAATGCGAATATGCAAGTATGCAAGCAAACATACAAGGTGAGCACACAATCAAGCAAAGGGGATGGACTTAAACTAATTTAGGATGGGTCGCAAGAATGCCAAAATCTGTGGCCGAAGTGCTCAAGCATGAGGACCAACACACACACACACATGCACATGTTAAAGGGCCAACATTTAAACATCAAAAGGCAACTCTCAAGCACGCTTGGAAGAGACTAAACATGGACTAAGGGCATTCAATGTAAGCTCTGAAAACCATGCTAATGATGGTGCCAAACCAACTTAAGCAAGACAAACATAGCGTACAATTGGTCCAAGTACTTGAGGCTAGTCAAGGAGACTTAAACCATGGCTAAGCCAACCAAGCCTCACAAGACCAAGAGGGCTTAAAACAGGTTCAAGGTAGGCCTAGACCATGCAAAGGGAACACCTAGATGGCATCTAAGTGGCTTAAACATGGAAGCATGCAAAAGAGGCCAAACATGGAGCATACAACACAAGCTTTTAAGACATCAAAGAGGCATCAAAGGCATGCATCCAAGCATGTTATGAGAACTAAAATAGCATGGTAAGTGGTTCCAAACCACTGAAAATGATGCAAGCAACACACACTACACACTCACACACTTGAGGCTAACAATCCAAGATGCAAAGGGACTATGCAATGAATGTCTTGGTCGACCAAAACAGCCAAGGACAGACCTTAAGCATGGCAAGACAAACATAAAAGCTTCACAAAACTAGGCCTAAACATGCTTGAATAAGGGCTCAAAGCATAGGACATGTTAAGGCTAAAACAAGGCATTACAAGGCATGTATGCTAAGCAAGCATGGTGTACCAAAACCAACATGCAACAATTCTATATTATGACATAATAAGCATGAAAATCAGTCAAGGGATGGTCAATACACACTCAAACTATATGCTCCCTCAAGAGGCTAAAAATGGCCCTTTTCAAGGACAACAAGGAGAGGGGGTGGCCCTCTACTTCTTAGGACCTCAAGGCACCATCCTGACCTCTGAAATCCCTCAAGATTTCAATGGTGAGGAGGCCCAAACACCATGGTCCCGGAGCTCAACCAAAATGGCACAAAACAAAGGCCAAACAAGCCTTAAGAGGGGTCAAACAACCCCAAAGCTCAAAACACCCTTAACAAACTATTTAGAGCACTCAAAAACAAGACTTTTATACGTTATATGCTAAGCTAAAAAAAAAAATACAAGATAGGCTAAAAAGCTTTGCAAAAATGGGGTAAAAATGGACAAAAGTCTTACCCTTGAAGCACAGCAGCAAATCAGCAACTTTTGGACCAAAAAGGGGTTCAAATCACCCAAAGAATCACCTCCAAGGACCTCAGCTCAGTAAAGGGAGTATAGAACTAGGTGTTTGTGTGCAAAAGTGCAAAGAAAATGCACTTTTAAGCACAAACAAGCCCTAAACCTTAGAGAGAGAGAGGCAGAAAGTGTAGAGAGAGAGAGATTTTTTTGCTCCAAGTTCTATATCTCTTCCTCCCTCTTGTTCCTTATGTGAGAGAGCTTGATTGATATAGATATATATCAATCTGCAGCTCCTCAGAACTTCCACGTCCAGGCATGGGCTGGGGTATGGCCTAGAATGACAGCTGCCAGCTATCTACAGAAATATTTGTTGAAAACCACACTTGGCCGGCCGGCCATAAAAGTGGTCAACCGGCCATCACACTTGGCCGATGGCAACAAAACACAGCCGGTGGCCTCAAGCCATGGCCGGTGGAGTGTGGGGATGTCTCAAAAGCCATTCCCTGCCCTCCAAAGCAAAAACATAAGTGTTTGGTGCAAAACCAGACACAAAACGGCCGAGTCGAGAGATCCTGAGGCAAGGCACGCAGCCGAGGCCTCCGCGAACTCAAGACGAACACAAACAAGGATGATCACCGAGTGTTCAAACGGTGACGTCCAAGTCTTGAGGACGGTCAAAAATGGGGTGTCGACACTTGTCCCTCTTTGACAGAACTCGAAAGTCATAAGAATGACGGGAGTGAATGCCAAAGCCTACGGACGACCCATTTTTGACAATGCCGAAGACTCAGACAAGCATGCAAGACAATAAAGATATGCGCCCGAAGGCAGGGGCAAAATGCAAGACAATGCGCAAAGCCGAACATAACTTATGATCATGCAAAGAAAGCTGTAACGAAGCAAAACATGTGATAGTTTTAAGCTAGCATACACCAAACTACACGACAATGCAGAAAGGCTGTAAGAGAATTATGTAATTTTTGATACGTCTCACTCGGAGAATACAATACCTACCCAGTTCGTCTGGTTGCACCAGCTTCAAATGAACCGTACATACAATATCGTGCCTGAAAGAGAAAGAAAACTTAACAGGTACAGATATCGTTAACAATATGCATAACATGCAAAATGAATGCAAAATGATATGCGATATAAACAAAACTATGTATAATAATGCAGATGAAAATGCAATGCAATTAAATCACAATCAAATCATGAGCAGTTCAAAACCACACAAATGTCAAATAGATTGATGGAGATGCAAAGTCCGTCTACCATAGAAAAGGTGCCACAACCCTTAAACCAACATACCAACGTGGAATAGGCACGTACACATGCAGAACTATGAGTGATGTAGACAGACACAAGAACAAGTAATTGGGTGGAATGACATAAGTGGGGAAATGACCCGCTAACGAAAGACCAATGATCCTAATGCTGGATGCGAAAATTACACTATAATGTAATATATATACAATAGATATGGCAAGCAGCCAAACCAAATCTTGCCTGGGAAAGGCATGGACACACGCAAACCACGTCTAACATAGAACGGTCATACAGAACTATGAGTGTATAGATGTTAAAAGTATGGGCACATACCAGACCAAGCTCAACATGGAAAGGCGTAAGCCATAGATGGGGGGGGGGATGCAGTCGAAGCATGCAAGTTACAATGCACTATTTACAAGTATGCAATGAAATGGATACAGTGGATTAAGGCCTACGGCCAAGCCGTATCTTGCCTAGGAAAGGCATGGACACGAACAAGTCACGTCTAACATAGAACGATCATACAGAACTATGAGTGTATAGACGTGAAAAGTATGAGCACATACCAGACCAAGCTCAACAAGGAAAGGTGCAAACCCTAGATGGAAGTGATGCAATGAATGCATGCAAGCTACAATGCAATATCTACAATATGCAATGGATGGACGTAAATGTAATATATGCAGTAAGATGCATGACATATGCATTATTTACAGTGGTATGCATGACATATGCTCTATTTATAATGAATGCATGACATATGCACTATTTAACAATGATGCATGTTGTTTTTTTTTTGTTTTTGTTTTGTTTGAAATGCAAATGGTGCATGTTGATGCATGCTGATGTAAACGCGTGATATGCATGACAATGCAAATGATCTTGAATGTTCGACCACGCGTGTCGCTCGAAATGCTTATGAACTCGAATGCGTGACGATGCGCATCGCTTTGAAATGCATGATAATGCATGTGAACTTGCCAAAAGTCGTTCGGGCACGACAAACACCGAAGGACTTGTACCTTCAGAGGATTTAAGGTCTCCTAGACCGAGCGTATTTAAGGTCTCGCCAGACCGTAGCGATGCATGTTGCTCTCTTTTTTTGTTTTTCTTTTGAAAATGCATGATAATGCATGATTTTGAAATGCGCGACAACGCGCGGCTTTTGAGATGCATCACAATGCAAGCGAGCGGGTTTAAGGTCTCTCCAGACCGGGCAAATACATGAATTTTGTTATTTCGAATGCATGATTATGCATGATTATGACATGCGCATGACAATGCGCGGCTTTTGAGATGCATGCCAATGCTTGTTGATGCAAGTGCGTGACAATGCACGCCTTTTGATATGCACGACAATGCATGTGAACCTGAATGCGCAACCACGCGCGTCGTTTGAAATGCATGTACAATGCAACTTATCAAAAGTCGTTCGGGCACGACAAACACCGATGGACTTGCACCTTTAGAGGATTTAAGGTCTCCTAGACCGAGCGTATTTAAGGTCTCGCCAGACCGGCGAATGCATGAATTTTGTTATTTTGAATGCATGATTATGCATGTGCATGACAATGCAAGATGTGTGCGCAACGACGTGACAAAAATGACGCAAAATCAACGCGCGTTCACGACAGAGCGTTGCAACGTAACCCATGTGGGGCAACTTTCGAACCTTGTAAGAGATAAAAAGGATACCAAAAGGATACACCTTGCACAAATTCGAGTTCCACGCGTAGAAGACACGGTCCGAGGTTGAAACGGAGGCCGGTTGAGCTTCGGAAATGCCTTTTCTTGTACTATCTTGAGCAATGAAGACCCCAAACTACAGATCTGACCCAAACAAGGCTGTAGGAGGCTCACCGGCCGGAAGAGGAAGCCACCGGCCATCCACCGGCCGCAAAAACACATCACCGGCCAAAACTGTGGCCGGCCGGCCAAAAATATAGCCGACCGGCCAAAAATGCCTGACTCGGGGCAGTTTTGACTTTTCGCCTTGGGTCTTTTAAAATAGGGTTTCACACCCTATTTCTTTCATTCCCCCTAGCTAAAATTACATTCCCTCTCTCTCTAGAAGATTTTCTCCCTTTTCTTTGTCCGTTTTCTCGCGTTTTACGCCCGTTCCATCATTTGATTCGCGAAGCTCATCACGTTTCGAACACTTTCATCAGATCAAAACTTCGTTTCAGTGTAGTTTTTTCGATTTCCACCTCTTGGGGTTTGTTTCCCCCATGTTTTTCTTGATTTTCGTATATTTTCCACATTTCGGCTTTTCCGGCCATTTTTCGCCCTCCCGGGGTTGACTTTTCGGTTGACTTTTCATATTCTTGCCCGATTTTCACTCTTTCGGCCATTTTCGCACCACTTTTGCCATGGTGGATGATATTCCACGGGGCGGGACTCCCCCAGAGCATGAGATGGATCCAGAGGCCGAGCTCCTCTCCTTGAGTGTCCGCCCGTTCAACCCGGCGACCTACCGGCCGGCGATTCATGTGCTTCCTCCTGACGGGCCTCGCCAGTTCCGGGATTTTGCGAGAGGTGTGCCACCAAAGCTGCTTCTGCGTGAGCCGGAGTCGCATTTATCACATGGCTCTTCCGAGGTATACTCTCCCCCGTTTCATTTTCCGTGATGTAGAACACTTAACTGCCATATTCGATTATATTCTTTAACTACTTAGCTCAGATACACTGATGCCCTATATACTGTAGTTAACTGTGAACACACTTGCAATTGATATCTGTTTAAAACTGGCACGTGCACACACACTGTACTGGCCCTGAAACACTCAGACACACTGACACAGTACACACTGTATTCCACGGCGAGCACACCGGCACTCGACACCTATTTGAATCTAAAAACGTGCACACACGCTATATCTGTACTGAACCACTTAAACACACTGACACATCACATGTTGTAGTTCCCTATTTGCACACAGGCACCCGATGTTTGTTTGAACCTGAAAACGTGCACACACGCTATATTGCCACCAATTCTGAATACTCTTCAAAACTGTACATTTTACATTCTTCACAACTATTTGCTTTTGAACAGGGAGATTCCCAAACTATCCGCGGGTATGGGAATGTTGCCGCCAGGGACTGGTACATGGAGTTACCAGACGCAGTTCGTCGCATTGTTGACCAGGCCGGATTCGGCGCATTCTGCAGGGGACTCTCGCGCCTTACTGCGAGCAGGCCTCTCCTTGCTGCTTTAGTAGAGAGGTGGTGGGACACCACCGACTCTTTCCACTTCTCCATCACGGGAGACATGACGATGACTCCCTATGATTTCTCGATGCTCACCGGCATCAGGGTAAGGGGTGATCCGATCCCCTTCGACACTGATATGGACGAGTGGGAGGCTGCTCAGATCTACCTGCTTGGTGAGGTGCCGCCCCTCGCATGTCCCGCCTTCGTTCGATATTCATGGTTCAAGGTCCAGTTTAGAGTCCAGCCGGCCTTAGTCGAGGAGGCTCCGATGACTCAGGAGGCAGTGGAGCTATATGCGCGTGGCTTTCTCATGTTCCTGCTAGGGACGACTATTTTCGCCGACCGGGCGAACACTGTGCCCCTCTGCCTGCTCAGCGCTCTCGTGGACGTCACCTGGATCTTGCGCTATGACTGGGGTGGCGCTGCCTTGGCCACTCTGTACGGGTACATGAGCTCAGCCTCCCGTTGTAGCGGACAGCTGCTTGGGGGCTACAGGCGAGCTTGGGAGGTATGTTTTCTCCTCTGCTTTTCATTTCTTCCGTACATTTTCTGTACTCTGTACACTGCACACATTGTGGTCTGCTTCATACTGATCATGTACTGCACACACGGCACACACATACTCTACTTTACACTGACTGTAAACTGCACACACGGCACACATATACTCTGCTTTACACTGACTGTACACTGCACACACTGTAGTCTGCTTCATACTGATCGTATACTGTAGACACGGCACACATATACTCTACTTTATACTGACTGTACACTGCACACACTGTACACTCTGCTCAATACAATGCACAATACACGATCCTACAATTTTTGCTTTATTTTGTGTTCTGCTTTATCTGATAACCGTTCTGGTATTTGCTCTGCAGTTGTGGGTCTACGCCTACTTCCCGAGTCTCGCCCCAGTGCCAGACGCAGAGACCCCTCTCGTCGTCCCATTTTCGCGTCGCTTTGAGGTGAGGTGCATGCGGAGGCCCCAGGAGACATTCATCTTTTTCCGCCGCTACTTTGACATTATTACCCTTGTAGAGGTATGTTTTACTTGCAATTCATTTAAGCTTCTCTTTACACTGTATTGTCAATAATAGTAGATAGCAATCTGTATTTCATTTTCAGATCACCTGGCAGCCTTGGGCTCCACTGCCAGCCGTGACTCGGGATCGGTTTGCCGGTGCAGAGGAGACTGCACGTTTCCGGATTTTGCTGGAGGGCCCGGTCTGTCGGGCTTGGTACTTGGGTGAGCGTTTCTTACGCCAGACCCTGGGCTTGCCAGAGCAGAGAGTTCCGGGTCCGCCTCCTACCCACATGAGTGACACCGAGAGGTTCACCGCCGAGGAGATGGCCGATTACACGGTCAGCTGGGATGCGGAGGGCTTTAGGGGCGAGGGCGACTACAGAGAGTACGTCCATACCTACATTATGCGGCCTCTGAGCGGTGGTCGCCGAGCTGAGAGAGGGGGACCTGCGGCGCCAGTAGCTGGAGCAGGAGCAGGAGCAGGGACGTCGAGGACAGCTCGTGTCCGTGGCAGGAGCGGAGCTCGGAGGGGTCGGGGGGTTAGCTAGCCAGCGCTACCCACGATGATGACATATCAAGGGCAGGGTGGGGCGACCTACCAGATCCCCTTTGCTCCTCCTCCGGCTGACCACGAGTTGGTCAGTTTCCATGACTTACCTTCGGTACGTATTACTACATTTTATGCATCTTGTATTGGCATTTCATTTCAGTTTATTTGATATTCTGCAGAATACTGATGCATTTGACACTTTTGCAGGCTTCTTCTGAGTATACCCGGCAGTCCTTGGAGCTGAATGCCTCCATGATGGGGATGTTATAGTGGACTTTCGACCTCCTGGCCCTCTACAGCATTCCGGTATGTTCTTCTGATCACGGTCTCAAACCATACACATAAGCTGCTTCACATAATCTGGTGCACAACACAACACACGATAAACTGCTCACGGCATTCATCCACTGTACTCATACACTGCATTCTGCACTGATAAACTGCTCACGGCATTCGCACACTATACTCATACACTGTATTCTGCACTGATACACTGCTCACGGCATTCACACACTGTATTCATACACTGTATTCTGCACTGATAAACTGCTCACAGTATACTGATGCGTTTTCCTCTTATACTTTTCAGCCTCCTTTCCAGATTCCCACTGTGGGAGGTGTTCCAACCAGGCCTTCTGTTCCTGCCGGAGGAGATGGAGAGAGCAGAGTATTCCCCCGCACCAAGGCGGGGCGCACTGATGTCGGGAGTAGCTCGCAGGATCCAGTCCTTGTTGATGATGACGAGGAGTCGGAGGCAGAGGCAGAGGCGGAGGCAGAGTCATCGTCGGAGGAGACCGGAGACGGTTCAGACTCGGACTCAGATGACAGCGTTGATGATGCTCCTGGACCTTTGTCCAGGAAGAGGACGAGGACGGACCCCTAGACCCACGGCCTTTTGTCATTGATCCAGACTTTTGCTTTTTTTTTTTTTTTTTTCATTTGTACCTTTTGCTGGTAGCTAGAGTACCTTGTACTACCGCAGGCAGATTTTTATTTCCAAAACCATGTACTTGAAAAAGATGATGAAATGAAACAAACTTTTTGTCTGAAAAAGTGTTGTATTTGTACATTTCATGTATTGCATCGCATTGCATCATGTTGCACCTTAATGTAAATGAAATTGATCTGTTGTCTGAAAATTGAACACTTGCATTGTAATAATCAGATAACGAACCAGCCAACAGTAAAAACAAACCATACCAACCACTGCACATTCTGAACACTCGGCTCATACTCTACTAGAATTAATCTGCATACAGCTCATAACACAGCGCTTGGTTCATTTTGCACACAGCGGATCCTGAACAAACAGCCCAATTCTAACAAGACGGACCATGAAGATTGAATCTACTGAAGTTGAAGCACACTCAGATGCGATCTGAAACCTAGAAGCTTCAAAGAGGCCCAGGTTTTCCTGTTCACACTTATCGGGGGTGGACCCTACAGTTGTATGAAAGAACCAAATCATGTTTTTGCACAAATGTGGAGAATGACACAACATTCTGAGCACAAAATGATTAATTTTTGAAATTGAAAAAGGGTTCTTCAAACCGGGGTATTGAGCTTACAACTGAACTCAGCGAGAAAGACTTAATAGCGGAGACAAAAAAAAAAAGGTAAACAACCTAAGCACAACGAGACGCACTCGGAAAAGACTCAAAACAAAGGTTGAAGTAAACAAGACAAAAGACACGACACACAGACGCGTTAACGAAGACGGGGTCCTCAAATCACGAGGAGCCAGTTTCTCTGGGTATTGTTTCCCACCCTTTCTTATTTGTGATTCTCACATCCCTCTGGTACTCAAGCTCGGTTTTTCTCTCAAAACCCTTTTTGCTCACTTTTTCTCTCAACTTACACCTCTCTATTCTTTATTCTCTCATTTTTATCCCTCCCCGGGGTGTTTAACGGATCAATAGGAAGTTGTGGGTTCATGCCCAACATGGTTAGCTCACGGCTGTTTCTTCCGGTGGCGCTTGGTCGATGCCCCAGGCAAGGGAACGGAGTACCTTGATCCCTTTAGATTCGTGCTTCGCACTTGGTTCGATACCTCGTTGCTCGGAGGTTGAGAGATCTTTCAGCCCTTTAATGACAGCTTCAATTGTGCCCTCCTTGGCAAGTATGTTGGCAATGGGGGAAAGACAGGAAGCCCAACTCAACTGTGCCCCTAGTTCATCATTATGACCATTTTTGTTTTGGTATTCTACTAAAACAATTTTGACCAATATGAGAGTTAGATTAACACACTTGTTCGATTTTTTATTTGAAAATTATGCAAGTCAGGCCATGAGCACTGAAAATTTTCCTTTTTTGGGTCCAAAACGGTCTAACTTTTGAAGAAATGAAATAGTTTTCGAGAAAATAATCAACCTCAGTAAAAATTTTCAAAAACTATTTTCGCAAACGGCCGGTGCTAAACAAGCACGAAACTTACCCTCGAGATGCACAACCTCGGATCAGAGGCAATGGAAAATTGCCCCTTGTTTGAAAGAAGCTGCACGGCAACCGAAAGTTGCCCCTGGTTTGAACGGTGACTCATGGCAACGGAAAGTTGCCCCTTGTCTGGATGATGCCGCAGCATATTGTAAACAGTCTTCACTAGTGATGATCCCGACCGAACTTCCTCGGATACAGAGAAGACGAAGATGGTCAAAACCAATATATGGACACAGTCACTTTGAAGGTGTTGGTGGCTGGACTTCAGGATGAAGTTGCCTACGTATCCGGTTGTCACAACCGAACTATCGGATTCGGGGAGGGCAAGAATAATCAAAACCATTACATAGACTGAGGCGCTATGAAAGCGTTGGGGGCTGGACTTCAGGATGAAGTTGCCTACGTATCCCAAACATGGGAATCAAGCCTTACGTACTTCCGGTTAAGGTACACTCGGGTATTAACCTCTCCTTTTGCGCTCTAACTTTTGCCAAGGCGCCCGTTGCGGGTTTTCAACCTTGCGAGCTTTGTTCTTCTTTCCTTTTTCAATTCTTTTCTCTTTTTTTTTCTCTCTTTTGTATATTATCATTTTTTCTTTTTTGTATTTTTCTCTCTTTTGCATATTTTTTCTCTTTTTTTTTGTATATATTTTCTTTTGCTCTAACTTTTGCCTGGGTCGCCCTTCCGGGTTTTCGGCCCAGCGAGCCGCTCAAAGGGTAAAAGTGTAACAAGTCCATTCCAAATGGTTTTAGGGTTTTGAAGCCATCTGTATCCAGGAGAGTGGCTGTTGCATTGACTTACTAAAGGACCCATCTTCGGCTCTTCGAGCAAATTGGACATTTTTGCCCCTAGTTTGGAGGGGTGCTTCTGTTCTAGCTTTACAGGCTTCTTCTGATGAGATCTGATCTTCTTGATCTAGCTTTGGTGCCTCTTGTTCATGGGTTGCTTCCAATCTGGCCACACAGGCCTCTTTTGATGGTCGATCGTTGAACACTCCGAATTGTGGTTCAAGGCTTTAAAACAAGGGCTCGAGTCTTGAGGCTGAGAGCAATCCTAAGCTACACAATCTCAAGAGTGATTCCACACAGGTCTTCGCAGGACTGCGCGAAACATTTTGTTTTTGAAAGTTTTTAAAGAAGCGACAAATCGCTCGCGCTGAAGATAGTGTGGAACCAGTCTGGATCAAGCCAGGGTCCTTCTCAGTACTCACGCTGACAAGCATGATTTCAATCATTAAGGGCTTAGCACGCCTCTCTTTCTCTCAATTTGATCAAAGTTTGCAAAACCTGAGGAATTCCTTCCTCTTTGTTTTCACCGCAGTGTTCAAAAAGTTTTGAAAAACTTAGGCCAATGCAATGATTTTCAGGGCACAAGAGGACAGGTTGCTTATTCATCCCCCTGGCTTTTAAAGCCTCGGCTGCCCGTAGCAGTTGTTCAATGGGATCGGCATCTGCCTTCATTTTGTTCTTGCCTCTGGCCTCAGCCTGATCGAGGGTTTGGGTTACTTCATCAGAGCGAAGCCCGGTTGTTGCTGATACGTCGTTGCTGTAGCTGGAGGCAACCTCTGGTTAGCTGAGCTCGATTACAATCCATCCTAGTAGCGGGGGCTCCTGTGGTATGAAATTCCCGGCATATGGTGCAGCTGGTGGCGAAGCCGACATTCCATAGGCCAGATCAGCCACGGATCTCTGGAGGTCACCTATCATTCCCATCAATTCGAATGTGGTGGGCTCACGAGCCTGATATAACTGGGGGGTCCAGACCGGGTACGCGACAGCCGACCTTGGTGGATGCGGTACATCGACATTGGTCTCGCTTTGCAGTGTGATTCCTTGATCTGATGCGGCTGTCATAACCACAATCTCCTCTGAATTCTGCGTCATGATAAGTCCGCTGTACTGAACGGTGACTGACAGATCCGATATCTGTCTTCTCTCAGTAAGGAGGAACACTAGCTATTCTGTGTCAACTCTCTGAACTGAAAGAGAAAACACGCAGCATTTCGGACCAACCAGAACAGGCGCTAGTATAGCTGAATAACTATACTTTACTGCTGATCACTTTTGCCCGAAATCACTGCCCCCAAAATACTGAATCGGATACCCACAGATATAACTGATTCTCATAAACTGATACTGGTGCCCTCAGGTCTGATACTCAAACTTGCAAGCTGATATGTACGTTCCCCCCCTATAGAGATACACTCGAAAAACACATAGTAAGTAAAGAGAGACAAAACACCCCTATGTTGGGGTAGGGTTTCCCTGTCCTATTTTTGTCAGGAGCTAAGGTTTCACTATGCACGCAACAATTTTCAAACAACCTAACATCGGGTAAGCAACCTGTCCTAGTTTGGAATGGTCACTATGGATTTCGATATGCACTAGGTCGAATGGTCGAAAAGGGTGCCCCGGTAAAACCGGGGTTTGTGTTCCCATGCTGTCAGAGCATACAACCGGTCAGCCTTATGGCATGCTTTGACAAAGTCAAGCCTCCGGAAAACCGTTCAGGAATGGCAGATGGCAAACACGGTGTCCTAGGCGCACCAATGTACATGCAATGCAAAGAGACACATAAATGAAATCAAAACAGGATATCACGAGTTCGAGTCAAGCTCTCTAACATCCCCAACAGAGTCGCCAGAAACTATTGACGTCCCCGAACGCCCCAGGAGGATGAGTCCCGTTCTGTTCGTTTGTGGGTATGCTACAGTTCGGGCTCTCGAATTGTCACGGTTCTTAATCTGAACCAAAGAGTCCAAATCTGGCAAATTGTTTTGGAAAACAGATTTTTAGAAAGAAGTGCCAAACATGGACTGCTTTGCCAGATACAGAGTCGCCACCTAAATATTTTTTATGGGGGAATTTAGGAAACCCTGACTCGGTGCCAAAGGCCACGTGTCCATCATCACCAAAGTTGCCTCGGCTCGGGAGCTTGGGTACGATTGGGGAAGGTCAGCTATGAGCACCCCCTCTCGCCCGATCCGAAGATCGGCCTCTACTAACCGTGATATCCGTTTTTGAAAACGTTATGTGTTCTTATTCCGGTTATTAGCCTAGGATTACAATGTCATGCGCACAGCAAACAAGTATAGACCAAATCGCCTAAATTGGAACAAAACATTTCATGCTGGTTTTGAAAATGGTTTGCTACTCGCAAGTAGGCTAAAATGCAGGTTTTGCCACCCTCAAGTTTGCTTTAGAAAAGATGGTTTTGCCACTATCTAGTGGGCTTAAAACTCACAGCTTTAATGCATTATTTCAATTTAGGTAATTCGACCTCCACCCACAGGCACTCAAGCAGTTATATCACATAAGCAGCTAGCCTCATGGCAATCATGCTATTATGGCAACACTCACACGCATGCGGTATGCTGAAGCGTAAATGCTTACCTAGTACTCCAAGCCAAAATAAAAGCTGGTTAGTAATCGATGCATGATCCTAGCTCATGTTAAGATGGCTAATGTAACACATAGAAGATGCAACTACAATAGGCTCGGCTATTCTAAGATGGCATGTGATGATGCTACAACTAATCATGTATTCAACTTTGGAATTGAAATACAGATGCAGTTAGTATGATGCGTCGAGCCCAGTGCATATAAGACAAATGTATGGATGCACGCATGCTATCATACTGTATGCTAATTTAAATATGCGCTAATACTAACCATCAAAAGCAAGTAAGTAAAAGGGAGAAAGAAGTGGGGGATTGGAAGACATGCACACACGCACCCACACTTATTACAAATTTGCCCTCGCTCAGAGGGACCAAAAGAATAATACAATTTAACTAACTCACAAGTTAATTAAATATTACAGACCAAATAAATTAGCTAAGCAATTTAACTAATCTATTTAAGCAATAAACAGCGTCGGGAAGTGGGTCCAATGCAATGCAAGCTCGGTCCTGCTCGGAAGTCTATTGCCATGCACAAGATGCCTCTGCTTTGGCTGTTCTACTCGTCTGAAGACTACATAAGTCTCAGGGTTGCTACTCTGAATGCTGGGGAACACCACCGGTTGAGGGAAATGATCATCGGCCATGGAGAATCGGTATCGGCTGCCTCTCAATCTATCGGCCACGAATGGATGGCCGGTCGGCACTAAACACTGCCGGCCGGCCAATTATTCCTGCTGAAACCTGCAGTTGACAGCAGCAGAGGACAAGGCATAGCATGGCAATGTATTTCAAATAATGTATGCACCAATCACACCCCTTATCACGTGTCTGACTCAAAGGGACATGGTCTTCGATTCTCAGACCACCAATCGCGCATTTCCATGCATGATGGCCCAAAGAATCAAGTGTGCATCTTGATATGGAATGCAATACACATAATCAAACAAATTGAACTCAACCTCTATCATACTCACTTCAAGAGGTCAAGCATGCATACTCATGCAATGCAATCCTAAGCATGTGAACTAGCATACAACATGGCAATGCAATGCGAATATGCAAGTATGCAAGCAAACATACAGGGTGAGCACACAATCAAGCAAAGGGGATGGACTTCAACTAATTTAGGATGACTCGCAAGCATGCCAAAATCAGTGGCCGAAGTGCTCAAACATGAGGACCAACACACACACACACATGCACATGTTAATGGGCCAACATTTAAACATCAAAAGGCAACTCTCAAGCACGCTTGGAAGAGACTAAACATGGACTAAGGGGATACAATCTAAGCTCTGAAAACCATGCTAATGATGGTGCCAAACCAACTTAAGCAAGACAAACATAGCGTACAATTGGTCCAAGTACTTGATGCTAGTCAAGGAGACTTAAACCATGGCTAAGCCAACCAAGCCTCACAAGGCCAAGAGGGCTTAAAACAGGTTCAAGGTAGGCCTAGACCATGCAAAGGGAACACCTAGATGGCATCTAAGTGGCTTAAACATGGAAGCATGCAAAAGAGGCCAAACATAGAGCATACAACACAAGCTTTTAAGGCATCGAAGAGGCATCAAAGGCATGCATCCAAGCATGTTATGAGAAATAAAATAGCATGGTAAGTGGTTCCAAACCACTGAAAATGATGCAAGCAACGCACACTACACACTCACACACTTGAGGCTAACAATCCAAGATGCAAAGGGACTATGCAATGCATGTCTTGGTCAACCAAAATAGCCAAGGACAGACCTTAAGCATGGCAAGACAAACATAAAAGCTTCACAAAGCTAGGCCTAAACATGCTTGAATAAGGGCTCAAAGCATAGGACATGTTAAGGCTAAAACAAGGCATTACAAGGCATGTATGCTAAGCAAGCATGGTGTACCAAAACCAACATACAACAATGCTATATTATGACATAATAAGCATGAAAATCAGTCAAGGGATCGTCAATAGACACTCAAACTATATGCTCCCTCAAGAGGCTAAAAATGGCCCTTTTCAAGGACAACAAGGAGAGGGGGTGGCCCTCTCCTTCTTAGGACCTCAAGGCACCATCCTCACCTTTGAAATCCCTCAAGATTTCAGTGGTGAGGAGGTCCAAACACCATGGTCCCGGAGCTCATCCAAAATGGCACAAAACAAAGGCCGAACAAGCCTTAAGAGGGGTCAAACAACCCCAAAGCTCAAAACACCCTTAACAAACTATTTAGAGCACTCAAAAACAAGACTTTTATATATTATATGCTAAGCTCAAAAACAAATGCAAGATAGGCTAAAAAGCTTTGCAAAAATGGGGTAAAAAGGGACAAAAGTCTTACCCTTGAAGCACAGCAGCAAATCAGCAACTTTTGGACCAAAAAGGGGTTCAAATCACCCCAACAATCACCTCCAAGGACCTCAGCTCAATAAAGGGAGTAGAGAACTAGGTGTTTGTGTGCAAAAGTGCAAAGGAAATGCACTTTTAAGCACAAACATGCCCTAAACCTTAGAGAGAGAGGTAGAAAATGTAGAGAGAGAGAGAGATTTTTTTGCTCCAAGTTCTATATCTCTTCCTCCCTCTTGTTCCTTATGTGAGAGAGCTTGATTGATATAGATATATATCAATCTGCAACTCCTCAGAACTCCCACGTCCAGGCATGGGCTGGGGTATGGCCTAGAATGACAGCTGCCAGCTGTCTACAGAAATATCTGTTGAAAACCACTCTTGGCCGGCCGGCCACAAAAGTGGCCAACCGACAGTCAAACTGGCCGGCTGGCCATCACACTTGGCCGATGGCAACAAAACTCAGCCAGTGGCCTCAAGCCATGGCCGGTGGAGTGTGGGGATGTCTCAAAAGCCATTCCCTGCCCTCCAAAGCAAAAACACAAGTGTTTGGTGCAAAAACAGACACAAAACGGTCGAGTCGAGAGATCCTGAGGCAAGGCGCGTAGCCGAGGCCTCCGGGAACTCAAGACGAACACAAACAAGGATGATCACCGAGTGTTCAAACGGTGACGTCCAAGTCTTGAGGACGGTTAAAAATGGGGTGTCTACAATGGTCCAGAGCGCCCGGGAATCGAGTCTGAAAATTCTAGGTTGCTGGACTAGGGCCGCACGTACGGGGACCCTAGGCCGCATGTGTGGGGGTAGGCCGCACGTGCGAGAAGTGAGGTCGCACGTGCGGAGAGGGTTACATTTTGTCTAATATGCATGAGCAGAGTGAGGTACGGAAGAGGAGCACCGCATATGCGAGGGTGAAGGCTGCACATGTGGGGGAGGCGCTCTGCACGTGCGGGGAGGGGTTCTGCACTTGCGGCAGACTGGGTAGCCGAATCTCTATTTTTTTTTTACCCTTTCGGCTGAAGTTGTATCACATTTTGAGCATTTTTCCCTCATTCTAAACCTCATTTCTCTCCTCCTTCTGTCTAGAAACCCTCACCAAAACACTAAAACACTTTGGTTCTTCTAATCTTTGGGTCTAGATCATCATCATTTCTCTCTAATCTTGAAGGTCCAAGTTAAGGCTCCTCTTGGTGTGGTGGAAATTGAAGAATCAACCATTTTCACTCTAGGGTTTCAACACTTCATCATCAAACATTGAGGTAGGGATTTCTTGAGTCATATATACATGTTTTGCTATATGAATGTTGATTTAAAAGTTTTCATGAGGTTATTGTGTTGATTTTGATTTTGATTTTGCTCTAAATGTAGAGAGAGTTTTGAAAATATAGGTTTAAATCTCAAACTTTTTGTTTATTTCCATGAGGATTTTCTTCTGTAAAACTCAAGAAAGATTATTTTGGTAGGATTACTTCAAGAGAATGGGAAAGGTTCGTCTTTGATGAAAAACCCTTGAATTTTAGGGATTTTGGAAAGTAAGAAAAATGAGAGTAAATTTCATTACATGCGTCAAGAGGAGGAATGAGAGTAAATTTCATTACATGTTTAGCAAAATAACAATCTATTTGATGTATGAGAAATGAGATGTTATTTTAACGTGTTTGTTAAACAGTTGAACATGTATTGATGGGAAGTGGAGAATGGTTGTGTACCATGGAATGTGAGAATTGTAAAATAAATCTTGGGGTTTAATGTTGAAAACATCACATGTAGTCATGAAGAGGCTAACTTGTTATGAATTGTGCATGGTGAGAGATTGTTGTTGCTATGAGTTGATGGCTTATGGTTATTTTGTGAAATAACATAGAAGAGAAGAAGTGAGAAAACAAAATTAATTGATATTGTTGTACAGATGTTTGAAATGAAGAAATGTTATGAGATATTATGTATTGCATCATGTTCTCATTTGATTTATTATCATTATTGCACATCTTGAAATGAGTTGGAAAACATTTACTTTGAGAAAGATTATGTTGTAACGAGAACTATGGAAACGTTTAAGGGGTAAATACATTGGTAAGTCCGGATAGGAGGTGTAAATGAAATTGTTAAGTTGGCCTGAGTGTCCGAGGTGAAAGACTGAAAACACGCGCGAAGAAGGTACCACTTCCCTTCCGGTTAGCAACCGGTAAAGTGGGTTATTTGGTAGTGCTTGTTGGGCCTACTTGTAGACACCAACCTAGGGATTACCTGAATCATATTTACCGGCCCTATTGATTAAAAGTTGGAAGTTTTGAAATTGATGAAATTGCAAAACATTATTGAAAACGTGGTGATTTTTTTTTTAAAGTAGTGCATTCAAATGAAGTTCTTCTTTATAATGGCATTGCCTGGCATCACATTTACATATAATGTTGGGGAAAATTGCATAACTGTATATACTTTGTAAGAATTTTCTACTGGGCTTTATGCTCACCCCTATGGGGTTTTGGTACAGGTAAAGATGTAGTGATCCCGCCAAGCTGAGGGCGTGGATATGTTCTGGTGAAGAGTAGGCTACTCTTTTCTTTTGTTGTAAATTTTTGTAAAGCCAAGGGCTAACTTGAATGGGTCGGAGAGACCATTTTGTGTAACCAGGCTCATGCCTTGGAATTTGTAAGCCCTTGAGGGCCTTTATTCATTTTGGTTTAATGATTTCACATGCTATAGATTCACGTACTAGCTTTTGATGAATGTATACTCGCATGTGAGATTACTTTTGTATAAACATTTGAAGTTATGTAATAGAATATGGTGATTACGACCTTCTGGTATCTTTGTGCACCGGGGTCATTATTGATAGATTGTGGGTTGATGTATTATATTTATGTTGGATAATTTCGGGGCGTTACATTTGTATTTTGGAATCAGGTTTCATATCCTCGTATGGTTGTTCATGTCTTTTACCTCTTATTCTTCCTTAAATTTGGTTATGGAATTATGTTGGTCTTGTTTGGAACAAGTTGGTTGCTTGATTTTCGAATCTTTGTTGCCTAGATTTTTGTTCCTCCACTCGAGCGGCACTTCTTGTGCTCGAGCGAGCTTTATAAATTCTCAGTATTTTTGCAGACCTGCAAAATACTAGAAGAATGTATTCTATGCTCGAGCGGCCAATCTTGAGCTCAAGCGATGTCCTTCATCTACAAAACTTCTGAAAGTGTGTATTCTATGCTCGAGCGTCACTTCTTGCACTCAAGCGGACTGCGTGTCTATCAATTCATGAAGACGACTTTTTACTTCACTTTTTCATTTCTTCTTCTCTCTAAAACTTTTCAAAAACCTAGATCCTGAGTCTCTCTCTCTAAAACACACCTTCTCTCTACATTTTTACCTAGATCCATTGGGTTCTTCACCCTAGTGCCTTTGACAAAAAGTTAGAGCATTCCTAGAGCTCCATTTTGATCCGATTGAAACTTGGTTTTGGCGTTATTGAAGTTTCCACCTTGCTTTACTTGACTTCTAAGCTTGAGGTAGGAATTTTCTACACCTTCTTATGGGTTTTAACTTGGTTATTGGTTCTTGTGTAACAATGTTGAGTTTTGGGAGTATTTTGGACAAACCTAGGGTTTGGGATGTAAAACTCAAAAGAGAGGTTTCTAGTGAATGTGCTATAAATAGTCATGGGGCTTGAAAATGAGGTTATATTGTGTCATAATAGTTGATTTTGGCGTTTGGGTTGGTATGTGGGAAAGAGGGAAGTTAACCTAAAATAGTTCAAGTATTTATTTTGTATAAATAAATGAAATTGGTATCGTAAATATGATATTGGATGAATGTTGATGTAAACAGTGGAGTTGCATATGCATTATCCCACACTTTTGGAAATTTGAATACACTATGGGTGTGTTTGATTGGACGGACTGGATAAGGGGGGATTAGAATCCATCGGACTTGAGTCCCGAGACTGTAAATCCCCCGGACTATTTGGTTGGATTAGATATGTATCTTGTGTTTGTTTTTTCATGGAATTAGATGTCTGAAAAGGGCTATTTTTAGTAAATCCAACGTTTGGTTGGACGGACTGGATAGGATAAACGAACAAAAGACTATTTTACCCTTTTCAATTGTTTACTAATTAATAGCAATATTAAACATATATTTAATATTTTAATTGCTTTTAGCTAGATTAAATAAAATTTTATTTTATTTTATTTTTTACACAATTAAATAAATTAATTTTTTTAAATAAAATATCAATACAAATATATGTTATTTTTTTAATTAAAATTTTAAATAAATTTGTTTTAAAAATAATAATAATTAAACAATGAAATTAAATAAAACATCTATTAAATTTAAATAATGAAATTAAATAAAATATAAACAAAATTTTAAAATAAAACATTAATAAAATATCTATAAAAAATTATTTTAAAAAAATTAAATAAATAAAACATCAATAAAAATTTAAATAAAATTATTTTATTTTTAAATTGAGACATTTAAATTTTATTGAATTTTATTAAATATAATACATAATTAAATAGTAGAGGGTCAAAATGGTCATTTTACCACCTACTCCCAATAGTGGATAGTCTCCCAAAAATTGTCCCACACCCCGCCACCCCCTAGGATACAATAGTCCCCCATATGGGGGATATGGAGTCCGGTCGGACTCCATGGCTTGCGGACTAAAAAAAAAAAAAAAACGGCGGATAATGAGCTATCAATGGATTACAATCCAAATAGTGGATTGTCGCCCCCCCTAATTCGGCAAATCAAACACGTCCTATCTGTCTTGGGATTTAATATCTATTGAAAAATATCTGTATTAGGCTATTAGTGGAGGATAGCTATGATTGTTGTAGAAATTGCATGAGGATTAGATAAATTAAAACTAATCTCTTGGTGGCCGTCATTGAATATGACTAAGTTTTGCATACATTGTATATGTATGATTGTTTGGGAGGAGAAATGGAATGTACTCCACTGTTTGGGAGGAGATAGGGGATGGACTCCATTGAACAAAGTTGGCCTCTGTGTCCTGGGTGAAAGTCTCGAAATCGCGCATATACATGGACGCCGATCCCGCAGACAAATTTTTTGTAAAATGGCAATTTAAAGTGCTTGTGTGATGATTGTGTTAATTTGGGAACCACTGAGTTGTAGTCTCAGATGGGTTGTTTGAAAGATAATGAAATTGGCTCATGAATTGAGATGAAATGATCTAACCTGAATTGAAGAGAAGGAAAAGGATTGAGTTATAAATTTTGGTACTTTATGATGATATAGAATGTAAATGTTTTCTCACTAGCATTGCAAATGCACATTGTACTTATATCTTTGTTAAGATCTATATACTATGTTAGATTGTTCCTACTGGGTTTCGGCTCATCCTATTTGGGAAAACCATTTTCAGATGCTGATGATATGCCTCCGCCAAGGCAATAGCTCAGAAGAAGTTTGGAGCACGGGCTTCACTTTTGTGCTTATTTGTATAGCCAAGGGCTTGAATTGTATAGAGTTAGACTCTCTTTTGTTGTAACCAAGCAAAGACTTGGAAAGATGTAAGCCTTTAAGGCATATAATTATCTATTTAACTTTCATTCCTTTTTACTACTTGTAACACATGCTGTAGATTCAGTATGAACTATTTATGAATGTATATCACATGTGTCACTTTTGTATATCAAGTCAGGCTAATGAAATATTATAATTTTGATCATGTTGTCTTGCGTGAATTATGTTGGGTTGTATTATTGTAATTATTTTCGGGGCGTTACAGTGTTGCTAAATATTAGCTTCTAATTATATATTTATCATAATCAAACTACGTATTATACTTATAAATAAACAAATTTCTTTTCAAAACATTCTAATAAAAAAAATTCCAGGTTAAGCAGTACAAACTCAAACCCATTATTACTTACTATTATTATTATTATTCGAACTGCCACACATTATTAACATTGTCTAGTAGTACCCATTTTTTATCTTTCTTAGGCCAACATGGCTTGGTAGCCTAATGAATTGCACAAATTAAAAGAAAAAAAGAGAATAGACTTTTGACTTTATTGTTCTATATATATGCATCAAAAGGCATTTGTGAAAGCATGCGGAGATCTATATAAAGCAACTGGAGGGATGCCCAAACTTATCGTACCAGCAGATATGACTTTCTTGTTGATGCCTACGACCTTCCAAGGTTTATGCAACTCTAGTACTGTTAATATTTAGGTATTAGTGAGAGTTTTATCTACAACACTCGAGATTTTTGTTCATTTATATGTTTTGACTAAGCATAAAGGAATTTTTTTCGTTGCATTTTTTTTTTCATTTTCTATCTTTTATTTTGTTGAATTTTTTTTTTCATTTTCTAGTACACCGTAAAAATAGTCATTTTTTTCCTTTCTTTTTACTATTATTTTTTGAAAGGGCAGGTTGAAGGGTATATTGTTGCGCCTAGCTCTCTTTCTCAATGCAGGAGTACAACAACATACAAATTTGGCTTTCTTTCTCATTTGTGAATGGCCTTATCATCAATGGAGGTGGACAAATCAATGGACAAGGTTCAATTTGGTGGTATAGACTCCTTTATGATGCTGCTGATTCGGTACATAATCGAATTTGTTGTGACCCAATTTTTATTTTCTTTTCTTTTCTTTTCTTTTTTATTTCTATTTAATTTGTTGGAATTTTTTGTCAAATATGAAATGGGCAAAAAGTTTCTATTTTTACCTTTCTCTTTTTCCATATGAGGGTTGTAATGCCCCAAAATGCCCAAAATGCTACAGTAAACCCAATCCTTAAAGTAGATGAATAATAGAAATAGTATGCTTTTATTTATCATAGTTCGTTTTCAAAAGTTAACACATACATTATACATTCACAAATGTTCATCCTGAATCTACAGCATATGTTGCAATCCTAAGAGAATTAAAAAACCAAATAAATAGTCATATGTCCTATAGGCTTACATCTTTCCAAGTCATTACTTGGTTTCACAAAAGTGAGCCTAGCTTAAAACATTTTTCGCCCTTGGCTATACAAAAGAATATAACAAAATAAAGAAGCTCTTGCTCCCAAACGTCCCTCCAAGCTATTGCCCTAGCAAAGGCATGTCACCATCACCTGAAAATGGTCTTCCCCAAATAGGGTGAGTCAAAGCCCAATAGAAATAATCTAACACAATATATGAGATTTAACAAGATATAAGTACAATTGTGCACATACAAGGCTTGTGACAAGACATTCATATTACATATTATCGGAAAGTCCCAAAGTTCATATTTCAATTTATTTTCCTTCAATTCATTTCAAGTTCATTTATTCTTCCCAATTCATGGGTCAATTTCATTATTTTCCAACAACCCAACAGAGACTACAACTCAGTGGTTTTCCAATTCAATACATTATCACACAAACACTTCAAATCTACCATTTTATAGAAATTTCATCTGCGAGATCGGCACCCATGTGCACACAAGATTTCAGGACTTTCACCCTGGACACTCCGGCCAACTTAATTTCAATGGAGTCCATCTCCTATCTCCTCCCAAACAATGGAATACATCTCCTTTCTCTTCCCAAACAATCATACATATACAATCAGCACTATAGTAGTTTCAATTTACCTAATCCTTATGCAATTTCTACAACAATCATAGCTATCCTCCACTGATAGCCCAATAAAGATATTTCTAAATAGGTAAACATTCTTCTCAACTGATATATTATTCAAATTTACATGGGTGAGAGACAACACATGTCCAACTCCACCATGTACATCAACAATCATCCAATTTCGCATTACCATTATCAATTTCAGTTATTTACACAAAATAACAATTTGACCCATTTAGGGCAAAAATCCCATTTTTCCAAATATTAACCCAAGTGCCAAAATTAACTATTTTTCCCCATAGAACCTTGTACTCGAACCCTATAATCATTTATTTCACACTCATATTGAAACCCCTCTTTTTATTTCACACCCAAACCCTAGGTTCATTCAAAATACTCCCAAATCCCACCATTGTTACATAACGACAAATAACCAAGCTAAAGACCATATAAAAGTGTAGAAAACCCCTACCTCAAAGAGAGAAGACGAACCAAGCAAGAGTGAAACTTCAAAGATGCCCAAATCCAACTCTATTCGGATCAAAATGGTGGTCTTGAGATGGTTTACCTTTTATCAAAGGGATTAGGACGGGGAAATCACTAGAACTAGGTGAAAATGTAGAGAGAGAGTGTGTGTGTTTTAGGGAGAGAGAGGGTCTCAACTTTAGATTTTAGGGAGAAAAGATCTGAAAAAGTGACGAACAAAATCATTTTCGTGATCTGTTATACACACAGTCCGCTCGATCAACTGCCCAACAGTAAGATGACTTTCTATGGATATTGAAAAATTTCAAACAAAAAATGAAAAAAAAAAATCACAAAAAGAAGCATGAATGCAGAGCTAGCTAAAGCACGATGCTCAGCTCAGCTCAATACCCAAGGTAAAATAATGTCATTTTTTTAATTCTTATTTAAAATTGGTTATTTATAAATTCCAAATTTCTATATTTTCTAAAACATCGCACCTTCTCTCACACTCTCTTCTCTTTCTCTTTTCTTACATGCAACCTCTCTTGTTCTTTTACTGACTAATTATATACTCTCTTGTTTTTCAAATTCACTTCCTAATCTTCTTTAAAATCACTATTACATGACATCTTAATATGAAAATAAAAAATTTGACGTGTCACCTTATAAATGACTTCTAAATATATGTAGCAAAAACTCCATAAATTTGCATATTACTATAGTCGAAGCATGTAATGGAAATTCGTGTTTGCAGAAGACGTAGTCCAAATGAAATTGTATACGTATATAATTATAGTTAAGACATTAGCCAAAACTTTGTGGAGAAATTTTCCAAACAAATGAGAATAGTGCAGCTGGTACGCTTTACTAGATGCAATGATCTCCAACTTAGTGCCTTGAACCTTACTGATTCCCCAAGAAATCATATTGGTATAAATAATTACAAAAAATGTAAGTATTTCTCATGTCAATATAACTGTACCTGGAAACAGTCATAACACCGATGGAATTGACATCTCTGGCTCTAGCCATATTCACATCCACGACCCATACATCGCAACTGGTAAGTAATACGTCTTTCCCGTTTTCAGGTTGTTATTGTTGTTAACTTGCAAAGGGCTAATTTTTTCACAATAATATAGGTGACGATTACATTGCTATCAATGGTAACTCCTCCAATATAAGCATTACTGGCATTACATGTGGTCCAGGGTATGACATAAGGCAATTACTTAGTTGTCATAAGCTTAATATTTGTTCCTTATAAAAAAAAAAAAAAAGACTGGAACTTTTCTCTTTCATGATTATATGAAAGGGAGCTTAGATACTACATGAACTTCATGAATTTTTTTTTAAGATAAACACTTTCCATGTTAATTTCTTAAGCTCTTCACCTTTTTATCACAAATCTTTGGGTCAATATAAATGAGAAATGCTACAAATACATCAAAATTCATAGAAAAGTACACATAGTGCAGTGCTAACATTCATTTTAGGAGTGTGAGTCCCATAAAAGATTGCCAACATTGCATTATATGCATTTTACTGATTTTTTTTTTTTTTTGTGTTTATATTATTTTCCCTTATAAATAGACTGATGAAACTCTCTCTCTCTCTCTCTCTAGTGTGGGAAGCTTGGGCTCAAGGTGTGGGGTTTATGAAACTGTAGATGAGGTGTATGTGCAAAATTGTACATTAAATCAAACTACAATTGGAGCAAGGAGCAAGGATCAAGACATGGCACGTATGCAAATATTCATTGACATGCGTACATATATGTACAAAACATCGTCATATAAAACTGTCATTCACATATTTGAAGATATGTTTATTTCTAATTTTTAAAATAAGCATATGTCCTTTTAGGGGGGATTAGCGTATGCAAAGAATATCACTTTTGAAGAGCTAACACTTTTTGAAGTTGAGAATCCCATCATCATCAACCAAAATTATTGTGATCATCAAGCAAATAAAGTTTGCAGAAATGAGGTAAAAACAATAAATTTTCAAATTTTAAGAAGAATTTCAAGTCTTTCCACATAATTCTATGTGCCAAATTAAAGAAGTAACATACTATTTTGATGTTAATATGATTCATATTTAAGACATCAACAGTGCAAATAAGCAAAGTGACATATAGGAATATGGGTGGATCTTCTATTAGTGGCAAAGCAACTACACCTAGTGTACCTTACTTATCAAATTGTTGACACAACTTTTATTTTTATATTTTAATTTCTATGTTTAATATAAGTAGTATTTGTTGAAATAATTGATGGCATTGTTGGCCTGCCATTATCTTATAAGCTCCATCTCTTTGATGTCTACAAGGAGGATGGAAGCCTTTTTAAAATAGAGCATCTCCAATGGTAGTAGGCATTTTACCTATCTAAATATTACTATAAAGTATACATTTTATTTTGCCTATCAACGATTTCATGTTTCTACCCCAACCATGCTCTTTATTTTAGCTATTCATCCAAATACTATTAACTTTATAGAATGCCACGTCAGCAACAAAGATGGAGGGAAATAATCTTAATGATTAAATACATTTTGCCTAGCCCTGAAGGCTAGCTACATGTAGCTAGTGAATGTGAGCTGAGCCAAAATGCCTAAGCATATGCCTAGTGCATTGGAGTTAAAAAAAAGTGAGTCACATTAGGCATTTTGACTAACAAGCATCATATGCCTAGTGGGTTGGAGATGCTCACTTAGTAAATTTGAATGTTCATGTAGATTTTTATAATGAAAGTTACAAATGTTTGGTATGTGTTATGCCACATTATGGTGAAAATTACAAACTAAAATGAATATTACGAACCATTGTGGTTATGGTATAAATGATGTGGCGTAAATGTTACAAACTATCTGTAGCGATGAATGTTACATATTATTTTGGAAAAAAAAATATTAATTATGACTTGTTGTGGTGTATGCTATGGAATGCTATAGGTATTTTACATATGTTGTGGTAGAATATATACATATATTCACCTTCTTAAGGGTGCAATGGCAGCAACTCACTCTAAATATATATACCTTTTTGGCATTACACTTGTAATAATTGCTAAGTATAAAAATAAAATATAATACATTTACGGTTATTAGTCGAGATACGCGTAAGCTGGTTCGAGCACTCGGTTATCCAAAAATAAATTGTTACTTTGGTCCTTAAAATTTTTAGGTTGGGTCAATTTGGTCCAATTTCAAATGGATTGTCTCATTAGTTAACGGAAGGATACTAAAATGCACATCTGGTCCCTAAAGTCTGTGTTTTGTATCATTTTGGTTCTTAAAATTTTTAATTTTGTCAATTTGGTCCCACAAACATTAATGGAAAAAAAAGAAGATGAAACATAACCTTATAATATTGAGAAACAAAATTGACAAAATTAAAACTTTAAGAACCAAAATGACACTAAATTTTTACTTTGGGGGCCATTGTTGAAATTTATAAGTATTTCGTTTATGATTTAAATGGCCATTTGGAATTGAACCAATTTGACTCAAATTGAAAATTACATGGATGAAATTGATAAAATTGAAATTTGAAGGATTAAAATGACATATAATGCATACTTTAGCAACCATAAGTGTATTTTATTCTATAAAAATATATTCAAAATATTTAAATCTTGATGAAATTAACTTGACATATAACAATTTTAGCCACAGCTATAAAATGTAAACAAAAAATCTTATACTTAAAAAAAATATAATGAGATCCACCACAATAATGAGCTCCACTACAAAAATATGCTCATAGATTGCCTAATATGTAAAACACTCAAACAAAATAATTAACAATCTTTCTTATGAATACAGTATAATATTCAATTAAGTGAATGAGATAGTATTAGGACTGTAAATAAACAGAACTGTTCGTGAACAAATTCGAATTCGGTTTGATAAGAGCTCGTTCGAACTCGGTTCATAAAAAAAAAAAATTCCGTTCGAGTTTGAGCTCGAACTTGTTAAAATTTTAATAAATAAGCCCAAACATACTTAACATTTATTATTTATACATTAAATAATGTAAAAATATGAATAAAAAATAAGATAATTATGTTATTTATATATTTAAAAAATGTAAATATAAATAATAGCTAACTATAGCAAATACATTTATATAATAGTGGTGGTAAATATTATTATTTTGGTGAAATATTGAATTTTTTTTAGTATGTTTATATATATTGTATATATAATTGTATAATCAAAATTTCAGTTGCAACTTTAGTCTTATACACAAGTACGAATTTATAATTTTTTTTGCTCGTTAAGGCTCGTGAACAGGCTTCAGTTCGAATCAAGCGTAAGCCAACTCGACTAGAGCTTATTCATTAAATTTTTATTGAGCTTGAGTTTGAGTTAAAGTTTGAACTCGTTAAAATCTTAATAAAGAAACGCAAACATACAAAAATTCAGCTTAACTCGACTTGTTTACAACACTAGACAACATCAACTTCAACTCTCTATATTGCTCATTTATTACATGCAACATAAAAAGTGTGGAAAATATGAGTTAATAATATTAAATTTAAAATTAAAATAACATATGTGCATTTATGCACCAACAGATCTGATAGAATTTTATGAATTAAAATTCTCTCCATTCCATGGTTGTAATGGAGGATATTCATTATATCATCTAAGGGTTGTGAAATAATAATTTATTAATATTTTAAATTTAGAAAGAATATAATTACAAACTCTTAGATATTGTATTGGAGATTTTCCATTACAATTTTGTAATGAAAATGGAGAGGATCACAATTTGAATTTTTTTTCCTTGTTTACTACATTCAACATAAAAGCATAGCAATTATTATGATACAGTAAGTCTATACACATGCGGATCCCACACTTTCTGAGAGAATTGTGTCTCATTCTATATTTAGTTTATGTATTCCTAACATTATATAAACATCATATATATGAGTTTATCAAGATTTAAAATTAAATTAACATGTTGTAGACACCCCATTTTTGACCGCCCTCAAGACTTGGGCGTTACTGATGGTTTACTTGATGAAGAAAGGTGTGCAGGGCAAAGGTTCAGTTTCTTCGGCAAGGAGAGAGACAAATCTCAAACTTCACACCCCATTTTGGACCAAAGTTATTTTGGAGGGTTTTTAGACCTTAGAACCCTCTCTTTCAAAACATTTTTGAAATAAAATTTCTACAATGTTCCGAGGCTCACATTTTGTCAAATGATGCGCTTTTCGATAAACCGAGTAAGGACAAAGTGGAAATGAATAAAAGAGAGATGAAACCTTTGAAAAATCTTTCAAAACACCTTGCTTAGGGGTTTGAAGTTGAAGAAAGAAGGGGAAAAGAGAAGAAACCAAGTTGGAGAAGAAGATAGACAAGAATCGCTAAGAGAGGGTCGAGCAGTCCTTGCTAAATAAGGTTTATCTGTCTGTGCACTTAGAGTTAAGCTATGAGGCCACCACCGTTGGAAATAAGACTTTCGGGGCTTCATTTGTTATTCAAGAATCTCCTAAATCCGAGTCCAGATGGCGGAGATATGATTGGTTGAAGTTGGGCATCATCCCGATTGGACCGAAACTGAGCAGCCTTCACCAAAACAAGATTAACTTTTTGTACATTTAGAATTTTGATGCAAGGCTGGTACCATTGGAAATCTTACTTCCGGGGCTTCAATTTTGACACAAGAATGACCTAAAAAGGAGTTCATATTAAGGAGTTAGGCCCGTTTGAAGTTGAACCTGCAGAGTAGATTTTTCCTGCCGGCCGACCAGAACAGATGGTCAACCGACCAAATAGATGGCTGACTGACCATTTAAAGTAGCCGACTCACCAATTTTTCTAGCCGACGACCTTCCGGAGTATTCTACAGATAGAGTGGATGCCAGCTGTGCCAGCTGTTTTGCACCAGACCCCTGCCCGAGGGTCTGCCCTTTTGGGAGGGAAATTTGAATTCATTTTTGCCCCCTTTTCTTCACACCTCTCCCTCTATATAACCAGCACCCCTCCTCCATTTCTAAGGTTTACAAAAACCATCTGAGGCATTGATACATACAATCCTCCATCTCTCTCTCCTTCAACCCTCCAAACCCTAAGAGTCCTGCACCATTTGCACTACAACCCATAGCACCATGCCTCCACACTCCATTCTAGAAACTTGGAGGCCATTTGCAGAGGTTGGAAGCTCAGAAATTTGGTCCAAAAGCTGCTGGTTCACTGCTCTTCAAGGGTAAACACACATTTTCCTTAAACTTGCATTCTTTTGCTTCATTTATAAGCCATACTTGCAAGCATTTTTGGGCTCTGACCTAAACTAGAAATAGTCTTATTTTGAGCTAATATTCATGTTTGATCAAGGAATTTTCTCTATTTGAGGTCTCCTCCTCACCCTTTGTGTTTAATCTCTCTTTTAGGGTTTATCTTGCATGGTATTTTAGCCCTGTTTTTGAGCATTTATGGGCTTTGAGCCAAACTGTGAAGTGCCTTATTTTGAGCCCCTCTTCAGCTTTGTTAAAGGACTCTTTAATGTTTCAGGCCAGCTGCTGTCCCTTGTCTCTAATCTCGCTTTTAGGGCCATTTTTGCATAATAGATTAGCCCTATTTGTGTTCACTTTTGAGATTTTTTATAAACTGGAAAAAGTCTCCTTTTGACATCATATTCATGTTTGATTAAGGGAATTTTCTTGTTTGAGGTCATATGCTTCCTTGTATGCTTGATTGTCCCTTATTTTGAGCCTTACACCTAAGCTCTTGTTGCATGCTTGGTTTGGTCTTCTAGCCACTGAAATCCAGTGGATTTTTAGTGGCTAGCACACTATTTCGAGCCTCCAAATCAGAGGGGGTGACCCCCTCTCTCCTTGACTTATTTGGTGGTCATTTTGGCCTTCCAAAGAGACTCTATCTTGCATGCTTTGAAGCCACTTTCCAGGGTCAATTTGGTGAGTTTTAGGACTATCATATTTGATTTTCATGATTGTTTATGCCATGCTAAATGTCTATCTTGCATGTGCTTAATAACTCATCGCATGGCCCTCTAAAGTAACTCATCATTTTTGCATGTGTTGGCTTCATTTCAGTGGTTATTTGGACCTATTTTCACATGTTTTGTTCACTGATTTTTTCTGGTTTGGTGATATTCCATATGCTTCACACACTTGCCATGTAAACCATGTTTGCTAGTCAAAGTTGCATGCTACTTTAGTCCATCTTGCTAGCACTTTTTGGCCATGCTTTGAACTAGAAATGTTCATGTTTTGGGACTGCCTTGGTTCTGTCTTCATGCTTCATGATCAAATAATGCATGCTTTGTACAGCTATAGGTCAATGCATGTGCCTAGTTTCGTGTTTCGGGACCATTCCATGCATCAGGTGCCATTTTTCCATGTTTTGGGGCTGTTTGGCATCATATTTCAGTGCTGGAATTTGTGAGTTTGCATGCCATCTTGCATCCCTTTCCATGTCTTGTTAGAGTTACATGTTATGCCTTAGGTTCGGTCCTCGATTTGCGTGCATGCGTGCACGCATTTCAAGAGTCTCATTTCCACCTAGTGGCTACTGATGTGAGTGTGGCTGAGGTCCATTCATGTTAGTGTAAGTCCATCCTGTATTGTCTATGCCATGTTTTAATGCGTTGTACATGTTATGTTGTTAGCATTGTGTGTGCCATGTAGTTGCATTGCATGTTTGTATGTTTGCTTGCATGCTTAGGTCGCATGTGCATCTTTGTGCATTGCCTCGCCTCTTGATCAACCATGATTGAGGTTGGGTCCCTTGTATGTTTTGTGTGTATTTCATTTGACATTGAAATGCATACTTGACTCTTCGGCCATCATGCATTGAAATGCGCAATTTGTGGCCCGAGGGTCGAGGGCCATGCTCCCTTGAGTCCATTGCATAATAGGGGGTGTGGCCATGCATACATTTGCCTAAAAATTCCATACCATACACTGCTTGCCCTCTGCTGCTGTCAATTGCAGGTTCTGCAGGAAGCTTTGGCCGGTCGGCTAAATATAGTGCCGATCGGCCAGTAATCTGTGGCCGACAGGTTAAAAGGCGGCCGGTGATCATCCTATTAGGCCGGTGGTGTTTCTACTTGGTCGGTGTTATTCCCCAACATCCAGAGAGCATGCCCTTAGACTTTGGCAGTCCTCGAAGGGGCAAGGCAGTATTAATAGTGGCAATAGAGCTATGGCAGCGAGTTTCCGGGTGAGACGAGTCAAGCATGCATCATTCGCGCATCCCGAGGCGGGGCTGTGTCCACCTTTCCTCTGCATTTAATTTGTTAATTAATTAGAAATTTTTGTAATTAATTATTTAGCTTGAGAGTTAATTAATTAAGTGGTTTGTAATATTTATTGGGACCCTCCGAGTGAGGGCAATTGTGTAATAAGTGTGCGTGAGTGTGTGTATCTCTCCCAATCCCACGTCTTTCTTCCCTTTTATTTACTAGCTTTTGATGGTTAGCCTAGGGCATGCTTCAATTAGCATACAGTATGATAGCATGCGTACATCCATACATTCGTCTTGCATGCACCGGGCTTGGCGCATCATACTAACTGCATTTGTATTTCAATTTCAAAATTGAATACATGTTAGTTGTAGCATCATCACATGCCATCTTAGAATAGTTGAGCCTATTGTAGTTGCATCTTGTATGTGTTGCATTAGCCATCTTAACATGAGCTAGGATCATGCATTGATTACTAACTAGCTTTTGTTTTGGCTCGGAGTACTAGGTAAGTATTTATGCTTTAGCATACCGCATGCGTGTGAGTGTTGCCACAATAGCATGATTACCATGAGGCTAGCTGCTCATGTGATATAACTGCTTGAGTGCCTGTGGGTGAAGGTCGAATTACCTAAATTGGGATAATGCATTAAAACTGTGAGTTTTAAGCCCACTAGATAGTGGCAAAACCATCTTTTCTAAAGCCCACTTGAGGGTGGCAAAACCTGCATTTCAGCCTACTTGCGAGTAGCAAACCATTTTAAAACAAGCATGAAATGTTTTGTTCCAATTTAGGCAATTTGGTCTATACTTGTTTGTTGTGTGCATAACATAGTAAAATCTAGGCTAATAACTGGAATAAGAACACATAATGTTTTCAAAAACGGATATCACGGTTAGTAGAGGCCGATCTTTGGATCGGGCGAGAGGGGGTGCTCATAGCTGACCTTCCCCAATCGTACCCAAGTTCCCGAGCCGAGGTAACTTTGGTGATGACGGACACGTGGCCTTTGGCGCCGAGTTAGGGTTTCCTAAATTCCCCCAAAATAAAATATTTAGGTGGCGACTCTGTATCTGGCAAAGCAGTCCATGTTTGGCACTTCTTTTCAAAAATCTGTTTCTCAAAACGATTTGCCGGGTTTGGACTCTTTGGTTCGGATTAAGAACCGTGACAATTTGAGAGTCCTAAACTGTGGTGACCCACAAAACGAACAGAACGGGGGGGACTCCTCCTCCCGGGGCGTTAGAGGGTGTGTCTATAGTTTCTGGCGACTCTGCTGGGGATAATAGAGAACTTGACTCAAACTCATGATATCTTGTTTTGACTGCACTTATGTATTTCTTTGCATTGCATGTGCATTGGTGCGCCTAGGACACCGTGTTTGCCATTTGCCATTCCTGAACGGTTTGCCGGAGGCTTGTCTTGTCAAGGTATGACCATAAGGCTGACCGGTTATGGGCTCTGACAGTATGGGAACACAAACCCCAGTTTTTATCGGGGCACCCTTTTCGACCATTTGACCTAGTGCATATTCGGATCCATAGTGACCATTCCAAGCTAGGACAGGTTGCTTACCCGATTACAGGTTGTTTGAAACCGCTGTGTGCGTAGTGAAACCCTAGCTCCTGACAAAATAGGACAGGGAAACCCTACCCTAACATAGGGGTGTTTTGGCTCTCAATTATCTGTTATGTGCTGTCAGAGTGTGTCTCTACAGGAATGCATGTATCAGTTTGCAAGTCTGGGTATCAGGCCTGCGGGCATCAGTATCTGGGAATCAGTTTTACTTGAGGGTATCAGTTTACCAGCAGAATTTTGGGCAGAATTCAGTAGAGAGCACACTCATTCAACTATGCTCGTATCTGTTCAGGTGAAATCAGGCTGAGATGCTGTCTGTTTTCTCTTTTGCCAGGGTAGTCTTGGAACCATAGCTTCAGAAGGCTCCAATTTCCCCCGAGGTTCATCGGACTTGTGCTGATAGACTTTATCAGGTCGGAGATTCAGTTCAAAGGCAATCAGTGTTCCTTTGCCAGAGGCAGGGTAAAAGGGCTAGTCAGGCACAGATCACCAGTTCAGCAGTTACCAGATCGGTGGCCCTTATCCACCCTACCAGTAAATAGTCAGGCTGAGGTCTCAGTTTTTATCAGTTTTTAGTCACTTCACCAGTCAGTCAGTCGGAACAGCAGAACATGGCAGGGATGGAGGAAATGATGCGTCAACTCCAAGAAAGTATGAAACTCAAGCAACAAGACGCTGCCCGGCAGACGGAATTTGCCAGACAGCAGGCTGCGATCATGGCCCAGCAGGCTGAGCTAATCACCAGGCTGCAACAGCAAAATGGAGCATCTGCTTCGCAACAAGCCCCTCCCCCACCAGGAGTTCCAGCACCCGAGGAGGCACCAAATGTCCAGGGAGATACGAACATTCCGACCGGACCGGCTCCGCCCCCAATCTTACCCCAGCTGTCTAAAGCACCGATCAACCTGTCGGGTTTACCCTTTGAGTTCGAGTTAGACCCTACAGCGCTGAAGGTGAGCAAGCTAGAAAAGATGTTCAAGAAATCTCAAGGAGTAAAATCCATTCCGGGCATTGAGGACGGGTGTACCGACGCAGCTGTTACGCTGCCGGACAGATTTAAGATGCCACACATCGACCGATTTGATGGATCTGGCGATCCCATTGTGCACCTCCGGTTGTTTTCGGACATACTAAGGCCGATGAGCCTCACCAGGCTGTAGAAACTTTCATTATTCGGCCGGACCCTATCCGGTGTGGCCACTATCTGGTACGCAAAATTAGAAGACGATGTTAAACGGAACTGGGATGAGATGGCCTAGGCCTTCGTTGCGCAGTACTCCTATAACACGCAAATCGAGGTCACAACCCGTGATCTTGAGACAACAAGGCAAGAGCCTAAGGAGAGTTTTTCTGATTTCGTAGCCCTCTGGAGGGCCAAGGCCTCGATGATGACCCTTAGGCCCACTGACAAAGATCAAATTCGGATGATTGTGCGCAATCTCCAGCCCAAGCTTATGCAGAAAATGATCGTTCTCCCCTTCCCCACCTTTTCAGACTTACATGAGATGGGAGTACAGACCAAGGACGCTATGAAGCAGGGCCTTCTTGACCAGGAGAAGAAGCAGCCCGGGAGGGCGTTTTCCCGCAGTTCGAATGCGACCACCAGTGGTGATGCAGTTGCAAGATCTTCTGATGTAGGCATGGTTACCACCACTGTATCAAAAACAGCTACCCCATTCACCGGTGCGTCCGGAAGTAGCTCACGAAAAACCAAATATCCGCCTCGAGTCAAGAGGGTTTTTACCCCACTTTATATGCCTTTGTCAAAGGCTCTAGAGGCCTTACTTCGAAAGGGATATCTGAAACCAATGGAACAACGGCCTCTACCCGATCCTCTCCCTCCAAAGCATGACTAGACTAAGTACTGTGCGTACCATCAACAAACCGGTCATGACACTGACAGTTGCTTTCATCTTCGCCACGATGTACAAGATCTGTTTGATAACAAGGTCATCGCCGCACCAGCTCAGCAAAGTCTATCGGCACTTGATTAGTGAACTTGTGGGGGATAATGTGATTAGATCAAGGGATGAACCACCTGTGGGCGGCACTCAGTTTACTACAGATGTGGCGTGTGGCAGGCACTGTTTTGAGCATTTGTGAATACTAGTTTTTGTAGCTTCTGACTTGTGTGTTGAGTCAGTTTTGTGGTTTTGTTTTGAGTCTGTCTCTTTGTTTTGAGTCGGTCTTTTTGATTAAGGGTCTGTCTTGTTGTATCGAGTCAGTCCTGTTTTGTTAGAGTCGGGTGATTCCGGGGGTGTTACTTCGGATATCACTATTTTGTTTTGTGTTTGTCCTTTTGTTTTCTTTTGAGTCTGTTTCTGCCGGGGAGCCAGTTGTGCCAACAGATTTGAATGAAACAGCAGTGATTTTCACACTCTTGTGTTTGCTTCTGCCTTACGCCAGTTGTGCTAGAAATTTTGAATGAAACAACAGTACCTTTTGCCTGCTCTTCTGTGCCTTGAAATCATTGTATTGGCCTAAGCTTTTCAAAACTTTTTCTAACACTGCGGTGAAAACAAAGAGGAAGGAATTCCTCAGGTTTTGCAAAAATTTGATCAATTGAGAGAAAGAGAGGCGTGCTAAGCCCTTAATGAATGAGATCATGTTTGTTAATGTGAGTACTGAGAAGGGCCCTAGCTTGATCCAGATTGGTTCTACATTGTCTTCAGCTTGAGCGACTAGTCACTTTCTTAAAAGATTTCAAAAAAATATTTTGCGCGCTCCTGCGAAGACCTGTGTGGAATCGCTCTTGAGATTGTGTAGCTTAGGATCACTCTCAGTCTCGAGACTCGACCCCTTGCTTTCAAACCTTGAACTCGGACTTAGAAAGTTCAAAGGTTAACCATAATGTGAGGCCTGCGTGGCCAAATTCGAAGCAGCCCTCGAACCAGGGGCAAGAAAAGTCAGATCAAGAAGATCAAGTGTTTTCAAAGGAAGCTTGCGAAGCTAGATCAAAAGACCTCAAACTAGGGGCAAAACTGTGAGATGTGCTCGAAGAGTCAAAAAAATTGGGATGTTTCTCAAGCTAACAAAGATCGGCAAGAATGCCAAATCCCAAAGGAGAAGAAAGAAGAAAGTATTGCTGAAGAAAAACTGAGTTCCGATCTACAACACTAGGGGAAAATTCAGCCTCCACGGGATGGACTCCTGCATCGTCAGCGAACAGCAGCCACTCTCTTGGATTCAGACGGATTCGAGATCTCAGAACCATTTGACATGGACCAAGCTACACTTTTACCCTTGACAGGCTCGCTGTGCCGAAAACCCGGAAGGGCGACCTAGGCAAAAGTTATAGCAAAAAAAAAAAAAAAAAAAGAAGAAAAATGCAAAGAACAAAAAAAAAGAAATGAAGAAAAAGAAATGAAAAATTCTGAAAAAGAATGAACAAAGTAGAAAAGAAATCAAAAGAATTGAAAAGAAAAGAAGAACATAGCTCGCAAGGTTGAAAACCCGGAAGGGCGGCCTTGGCAAAAGTTAGAGTGCAAAAGGAGAGGTTAAATACCCGAGTGTACCTTAACCCCGAACTACGTAAGGCTTCATTCCCACCTTTAGGATATGTAGGCAACTTCATTCTGAAGTCCAGCCGTAAAACACTTCAAAATTGATTGTGCCCATGTAATGGTTTTGATCATCTTTGCTTTCTCTGTATCCGAGAATTTGGTTGTGTTCGTCGCTTTGAGGACTGCGTACAATGCACTGCGGTGCCATTCAAACAAGGGGCAACTTTCCGTTGCCATACAACGCGCTGTGGCGTTATTCAAACAAGGGGTAACATTCCGTTGCCATACAACGCGCTGTGGCGTTATTTAAACAAGGGGCAACTTTCCGTTGCCATTCAATGCGCCGCAGCGCCGTTCAAACAAGGGGCAACTTTCCGTTGCCATGCTGTTCCCCTCAAGCAAGGGGCAATTTTCCTTCGAATCTGAGGTTGTGCATCTCGAGAGTGGGTTCTATGCTTGTTGAGCAGTGGCCGTTTGAAAAAATAGTTTTTGAGAATTTTTACTAAGGTTGACTAATCTTCTCTCGAAAACTATTCCATTTTTCCAAAACTGGACCTTTTTCTTGGACCCAAAAAAAGGAAAATTTTCAGTGCTTATAACCTAACTTGCATGATTTTGAATCAGAAAATCGAACAAATGTGTTAATCTAACTCTCATATTGGTCAAAATTGTTTTAGTAGAAAACTAAAAAAAATGGTCAAAATGATGAACTAAGGGCACAGTTGAGTCAGGTGTTCTGTCTTTTCCCCATTGTCAACATACATGCCAGAAAGGGCACCATACTTGCCAAGAAGGGCACTCTACCTGCCAGAAAAGGCACAACTGAAGGCGACAACAAAAGGGCCGAAAAGCTCTCACATCCTCTGAGCAACGAGGTATCAAGCCAAGTACGAAGCACAAACTGGAATGGATCCCGATATTCCACTCCCTTATCTGGACAAATCTGATCACGTCCAAACTCCCCAGCAGAACATCGTCAACCGATGTCCGCTGCAGATTTGCTACACACCCAATTGTAGCGTATCCCCTCTGTGGAAGAAACTCACTGTTATGAGTAAGAAGAAGAATTTAGCAGAATGCTAGGGGCAAGAGCCCACAACTTTTTGTTTATCCATCAACCACCCAGGGGAGAGACAAAAAATGAGAGATTGAAGAATAAAGAGATGTGAGCTGAGAGAAAAAGTGAGAAAATGGCTTTTTCAGAAAAACAGAGCCTGAGGGCCGAGTGATGTGAGAATCACAAATTAGAAAGGGTGGGAAATAATACCCGGAGAAATTGGCTCCTCGTGCACTGAGAGGTCTCTCGTCCTTGTAATACGTCTGTGTGTTGTGTCTTTTGTTTTGTTCGTCTCGATTCTTCCTTTGAGTTGTTCCGAGTGTGTCTCGATGTGTTTAGGTTGTTTACCTTTGTTTTCCTTTGTTGAGTCGTGAGACGCTGTGTCCAGTCGCAGACTCAATACCCAGTTGAGAATTCATTTCCAATTTCGATTTCAAAATAAAATCGTTTTGTGCTCAGAGTGCTGTGCCATTCTCCACATTTGTGCAAAATAGGATTCGTTCTTTCATAAAACCGCAGGGTTCAACCCAGGTCATGTCAGAATAGTAAAACCAGGGCCTATCTGAAGCTACATGGGTTCCAGACTACAAAGCAAAGAAAAGAGGAAATGTCGGGTATCTGAGTTTGTTTCAACTTCGGTAAGTTCCGAGACTACAGTCCGTGTGTACCTCTTCAAGTCCTGCTAATGCTCCGAAGTATGAGTGTGCCTCTACCTCAAGCTCAAGATCAAGCCTACTTCAAGCCAGAATGGCGACCAAAGGTGCTCTCCCTGAGTACCATTCCCTGCGAGAGGCATCTTGGCTGTGTTCGCAATGAGTTCCTAGGAGACCAACTGCGACGGTGGAAACTAAAGTTCGAATGGCTGTCGCCTAGAACGCAAAGGTTCGGAATTTCCGAGACTAAAGTCTGGTTTAAATACCCAGGGGTGTGTCCCCGGCTTGAAATCTGTATGGAAGCCCCATAGGTTGAGATAGCGTGTATGCACCGCAATTCTGGATACTGAACCAACCTAGTCTGTCACCCCGTTGGAGAATAGGGAAAGTTGTGGATATGATCAGGAAGAAAGGCAGCATCCAAAGTGTTCTACATGAAGAACCCTGGTCAGCATTTCAGAACCTTTATACTGTGAGTTGAAGGTAAGTGTTAGAAGAGCACAAGGGGAGATCCCCATCGGAGAAGAGCGGTTCACCGCCACTCATCTCATGAGGTGCTTTCTAAAGCGCTGCTTTGTCCATCTATTGCTTTCCTTAAGCATCATGCATTGTAATGCATTGCACCTATCAAGTTTCTTTCTCATTCATGCACGATATTGTATGTACGGTTCATTCAAAGAAGTTCCGTTTGAGATCATTTATTTAGTGTATCAATCACACTCCATTCAGTTAGTGTATCAATCACACTTCATTTATTTAGTGTATCAATCACACCTCATTCACACTTTCTTCATTCGCTTAGTGTATCAATCACACTTCATTTATTTAGTGTATCAATCACACTTTATTCAGTTAGTGTATCAATCACACTTCATTTGTTTAGTGTATCAATCATACCTCATTCACACTTTCTTCATTCGCTTAGTGTATCAATCACACTTCTTTCATTTTCTGTATCCATCACACACATTTTCATTTTCTGTATCTATCACACATATCCTCATTTTGTGTATCTATCATGCACATATTCACTTAATTTACTTTAGTGTATCCATCACACTTCATTACCTTTAGTGTATCAATCACACTATGTTCACTTAGTGTATCTATCACACTTTGTGTTCACCTTTAGTGTATCAATCACACTCTGTTCACTTAGTGCATCTATCACACTTTGTGTTCACTTTTAGTGTATCCATCACACTCACTTTGCTTTGTGTATCTATCACACTTTGCTCACTTTGTGTATCTATCACACTATGCTCACTTTGTGTATCTATCACGCGTTCATTTTCTGCATCCATCACACTATGTTCACTTAGTGCATCTATCACACTTTGTGTTCACCTTTCGTGTATCCATCACACTCTGTTCACTTAGTGCATCTATCACACTTTGTGTTCACCTTTAGTATATCTATCATACCTGTTCACTAAGTGCATCTATCACACTTCGCATTCACATTTTAGTATATCAATCATACTCTGTTCACTTAGTGCATCTATCACAGTTTGTGTTCACCTTTCGTGTATCCATCACACTCTGTTCACTTAGTGCATCTATCACACTTTGTGTTCACCTTTAGTATATCTATCATACCTGTTCACTAAGTGCATCTATCACACTTCGTGTTCACATTTAGTATATCTATCATACTCTGTTCACTAAGTGCATCTATCACACTTTGTGTTCCCATTTAGTATATCTACCATACTTTGTTCACTAAGTGCATCTATCACACTTTGTGTTCACCTTTCGTGTATCCATCACACTCTGTTCACTTAGTACATCTATCACACTTTGTGTTCACCTTTAGTATATCTATCATACCTGTTCACTAAGTGCATCTATCACACTTTGTGTTCACATTTAGTATATCTATCATACTCTGTTCACTAAGTGCATCTATCACACTTTGTGTTCACATTTAGAATATCTATCATACTCTGTTCACTAAGTGCATCTATCACACTTCGTGTTCACCTTTAGTGTATCCATCATACTTGTTCACTAAGTGCATTTATCACACTTCGTGTTCACCTTTAGTATATCTATCATACTTTGTTCACTAAGTGCATCTATCACACTTCGTGTTCACCTTTAGTATATCCATTATACTTGTTCACTAAGTGCATTTGTCACACTTCATGTTCACCTTTAGTATATCTATCATACTTTGTTCACTAAGTGCATCTATCACACTTCGTGTTCACATTTAGTATATCAATCATACTTTGTTCACTTGGTGCATCTATCACACTCTGTGTCCATGTTTAGTGTATCAATCACACTTCATCACCTTTTGTGTATCCATCACACTTTGTTCGCTTAGTGCGTCTAGTACACTTTGCGTTCACCCTTGTGTATCTATCACACGCTCACTTTTGTCTATCTATCATACACGTTCACTTTGTGTATCTATCACACTATACTTACTTTGAGTATCTATCACACGCTCGCTTTGTGTATCTATCACACTTTACTTGCTTTGTGTATCTATCACACACTCGCTTTGTGTATCTATCACACTATGCTCACTTAGTGTATCTATCACACATGCTTACTCACTTTGTATATCTATCGCACATGTTCGTGAAGATTTCACAATTTTCAAACTGGCTTCGCGCAGCGTATAAGTCCAATTATCAAAGTCTTCTTGCATATCATTTGCATCCTACCCTTGAACTACGCTGGTTTGATTCCATGCAAAGGGATACATGGGCAGCCTGCGGGCACAACCATTTATTTATCGGTATTTTGTTTGTTTGTCCAAGTCTTCGGCCTTGTCAAAAATTGGTCGTCTCTAGGCTTTGACATTCACTCACAACACTTCTTGACTTCCGAGTTCTGTCAAAGAGGGGCAACTGTAGACACCCCAATTTTGACCGCCCTCAAGACTTGGGCGTTACTGATGGTTTACTTGATGAAGAAAGGTGTGCAGGGCAAAGGTTCAGTTTCTTCGGCAAGGAGAGAGACAAATCTCAAACTTCACACCCCATTTTGGACCAAAGTTATTTTGGAGGGCTTTTAGACCTTAGAACCCTCTCTTTCAAAACATTTTTGAAATAAAGTTTCTACAATGTTCCGAGGCTCACATTTTGTCAAATGATGCGCTTTTCAATAAACCGAGTAAGGACAAAGTGGAAATGAATAAAAGAGAGATGAAATCTTTGAAAAATCTTTCAAAACACCTTGCTTAGGGGTTTGAAGTTGAAGAAAGAAGGGGAAGAGAGAAGAAACCAAGTTGGAGAAGAAGATAGGCAAGAATTGCTAAGAGAGGGTCGAGTGGTCCTTGCCAAATCAGGTTTATCTGTCTGTGCACTTGGAGTTAAGCTATGAGGCCACCACTGTTGGAAAGAAGACTTTCGGGGCTTCATTTTTTATTCAAGAATGTCTTAAATCCGAGTCCGGATGGCGGAGATATGATTGGTTGAAGTTGGGCATCATCCCGGTTGGACTGAAACTGAGCAGCTTTCACTAAATCAGGCATAACTTTTTCTACATTTGGAATTTTGATGCAAGGCTGGTACCATTGGAAATTTTACTTCCGGGGCTTCAATTTTGACACAAGAATGACCTGAAAAGGAGTTCATGTGAAGGCGTTATGCCTGTTTGAAGTTGAACCTGCAGAACACATTTTTCCTGCCAGCCGACCAGAACAGATGGCCGACCGACCAAATAGATGGCCGACCGACTAGAATAGATGGCCGACTGACCAAATAGATGGCCGACTGACCAGTTAAAGTAGCCGACCAACCAATTTTGCTAGCCGATGACCTTTCGGAGTATTCTACAGATGGAGTGGATGCCAGCTGTGCCAGCTGTTTTGCACCAGACCCCTGCCCGAGGGTCTGCCCTTTTGGGGGGGAAATTTGAATTCATTTTTCCCCCCTTTTCTTCACACCTCTCCCTCTATATAACCAGCACCCCTCCTCCATTTCTAAGGGTTACAAAAACCAGCTGAGGCATTGATACATACAATCCTCCATCTCTCTCTCCTTCAACCCTCTAAACCCAAAGAGTCTTGCACCATTTACACTACAACCCATAGCACCACGCCTCCACACTCCATTACAGCAACTTGGAGGCCATTTGCAGAGGTTGGAAGCTCAGAAATTTGGTCCAAAAGCTGCTGGTTCACTGCTCTTCAACGGTAAACACACATTTCCCTTAAACTTGCATTCTTTTGCTTCATTTATAAGCCATACTTGAAGGCATTTTTGGGCTCCGACCCAAACTAGAAATAGTCTTATTTTGAGCTAATATTCATGTTTGATCAAGGACTTTTCTCTGTTTGAGGTCTCCTCCTCATCCTTTGTGTTTAATCTCTCTTTTAGGGCTTATCTTGCATGGTATTTTAGCCCTATTTTTGAGCATTTCTGGGCTTCGAGCCAAACTGTGAAGTGCCTTATTTTGAGCACCTCTTCAACTCTATTGAAGGGCTCTATAATTTTTGGGTCCCTTGTCTCTAATCTCTCTTTTAGGGCCATTTTTGCATAATAGATTAGCCCTTTTTGTGTTCACTTTTGAGATTTGTTATAAACTGGAAAAAGTCTCCTTTTGACATAATCTTCATGTTTAATTCAGGGCATTTTCTTGTTTGAGGTCATATGCTTCCTTGTATGCTTGATTGTCCCTTATTTTGAGCCTTACACCTAAGCTCTTGTTGCATGCTTGGTTTGGCCTTCTAGCCACTGAAATCCAATGGATTTTCAATGGCTAGCACACTATTTTGAGCCTCCAAATCAGAGGGGGGTGACCCCCTCTCTCCTTGACTTATTTGGTGGTTATTTTGGCCTTCCAAAGAGACCCTATCTTGCATGCTTTGAAGCCACTTTCTAGGGTCAATTTGGTGAGTTTTAGGACCATCATATTTGATTTTCATGATTTTTTATGCCATGCTAAATGTCTATCTTGCATGTGCTTAATAACTCCTCGCATGGCCCTCGAAAGTAACTCATCATTTTTGCTTGTGTTGGCTTCATTTCAGTGGTTATTTGGGCCTATTTTCACATATTTTGTTCACTGATTTTTTCTGGTTTGGGGAGATTCCATATGCTTCACACACTTGCCATGTAAACTATGTTTGCTAGTCAAAGTTGCATGCTACTTTAGTCCATCTTGCTAGCACTTTTTGGCCATGCTTTCAACTAGAAACGTTCATGTTTTGGGACTGCCTTAGTTCTGTCTTCATGCTTCATGATCAAATAATGCATGCTTTGTATAGCTATAGGTCAATGCATGTGCCTAGTTTCGTGTTTCGGGACCATTCCATGCATCGGGTGCCATTTTTCCATGTTTTGGGGCTGTTTAGCATCATATTTTAGTGCTGGAATTTGTGAGTTTGCATGCCATCTTGCATCTCTTGCCATGTCTTGTTAGAGTTACATGTTATGCCTTAGGTTCGGTCCTCGGTTTGCGTGCATGCGTGCACGCATTTCGAGAGTCTCATTTCCACCTAGTGGCTACTGATGTGAGTGTGGCTGAGGTCCATTCATGTTAGTGTAAGTCCATCCTGCATTGTGTATGCCTTGTTTCAGTGCGTTGTACATGTTATGTTGTTAGCATTGTGTGTGCCATGTAGTTGCATTGCATGTTTGTATGTTTGCTTGCATGCTTAGGTCACATGTGCATCGTTGTGCATTGCCTCGCCTCTTCATCAACCATGATTGAGGTTGGGTCCCTTGTATGTTTTGTGTGTATTGCATTTGACATTGAAATGCATACTTGACTCTTCGGCCATCATGCATCGAAATGCGCAATTGGTGGCCCGAGGGTCGAGGGCCATGCTCCCTTGAGTCCATCGCATGATAGGGGGTGTGGCCATGCAAACATTTTGCCTGAAAAATTCCATGCCATACACTGCTTGCCCTCTGCTGCTGTCAATTGCAGGTTCTGCAGGAAGCTTTGGCCGGTCGGCTAAATATAGTGCTGACCGGCCTGTAATCTGTGGCCGACAGGTTAAAAGGCGGCCGATGATCATCCTATTAGACCGGTGGTGTTTCTACTTGGTCGGTGGTATTCCCCAACATCCAGAGAGCATGCCCTTAGACTTTGGCAGTCCTCGAAGGGGCAAGGCAGTATTAATAGAGGGAACAGTGCTATGGCAGCGAGTTTCCGGGCGAGACGAGTCAAGCATGCATCATTCGCGCATCCCGAGGTGGGGTTGTGGCCACCTTTCCTCTGCATTTAATTTGTTAATTAATTAGAAATTTTTGTAATTAATTACTTAGCTTGAGAGTTAATTAATTAAGTGGTTTGTAATGTTTATTCGGACCCTCCGAGTGAGGGCAATTGTGTAATAAGTGTGCGTGAGTGTGCGTATGTCTCCCAATCCCACGTCTTTCTTCCATTTTATTTACTAGCTTTTGATGGTTAGCCTAGGGCATGTTTCAATTAGCATACAGTATGATAGCATGCGTGCATCCATACATTCGTCTTGCATGCACCGGGCTCGGCGCATCATACTAACTGCATTTGTATTTCAATTCCAAAATTGAATACATGTTAGTTGTAGCATCATCACATGCCATCTTAGAATAGTCGAGCCTATTGTAGTTGCATCTTGTATGTGTTGCATTAGCCATCTTAACATGAGCTAGGATCATGCATTGATTACTAACTAGCTTTTGTTTTGGCTCGGAGTACTAGGTAAGCATATATGCTTTAGCATACCGCATGCGTGTGAGTGTTGCCACAATAGCATGATTACCATGAGGCTAGCTGCTTATGTGATATAACTGCTTGAGTGCCTGTGGGTACAAGTCGAATTACCTAAATTGGGATAATGTATTAAAATTGTGAGTTTTAAGCCCACTAGATAGTGGCAAAACCATCTTTTCTAAAGCCCACTTGACGGTGGCAAAACTTGTATTTCAGCTTACTTGCGAGTAGCAAACCATTTTAAAACAAGCATGAAATGTTTTGTTCCAATTTAGGCAATTTGGTCTATACTTGTTTGCCGTGCGCATAACATAGTAAAATCTAGGCTAATAACCGGAATAAGAACACATAATGTTTTAAAAAATGGATATCACGGTTAGTAGAGGCCGATCTTCGGATCGGGTGAGAGGGGGTGCTCATAGCTGACCTTCCCCAATCGTACCCAAGTTCCCGAGCCGAGGCAACTTTGGTGATGACGGACACGTGGGCTTCTTTAGGTGGCGACTCTGTATCTGGCAAAGCAGTCCATGCTTGGCACTTCGTTTCAAAAATCTGTTTCTCAAAATGATTTGCTGGGTTTGGACTCTTTAGTTCAGATTAAGAATCGTGACAATTTGAGAATCCTGAACTGTAGTGACCCACAAAACGAGCAAAACGGGGGGTACTCCTCCTCCCGGGGCGTTCGAGGGCGCGTCTACACACGTGTACATGTAACACTTGGGTGTTTTAATCTATTGGAAGGTGTGTTTAATATCTTTATTTTTGTTTTGGGAGTCTGTAGAGTTGTCGTGTATTGGTTTTGAAGGAGTACAATCCAATTTAAACTCGTCGGGTTTGTTCGTTCCCGTTTGTTCTTGTCAAAAGTTCCTTGGAAGCTTAGAAATTTTGCCTTGGGGTCGACACTAGCCTTTCTAAGGGTCGACCCTTGCATGTTATAGTGTTTCTAGAAGTGTTGCTGGAAAATAGGATAGACACCAGCCTTCCTAAGGGTCGACCCTTACCTGTTGGTGAAGTTTTTGGCGGTGTTGTTGGAAAATAGGGTAGACCCCAGTCTGGAAAGGGTCGACCCTATTATGTTGCAGAATTTATGTGTTAGTTGCTGAAAAATAGGGTCGGCCCCGTCCTGTGTAAGGGTCGACCCCCTTGCTTGTTGCCAGGTTGTCTTTCTACCTAAAGGGTCAACCCCCTTGCCCGAAGGGTTGATCCCTGCGAGTTTTTTTTTCAAAATTTTGGGCTTCGAATGGGCCCTATTTTTGGGGGTTTTTGGACTTATTTTTTTCATTGACCTTAGGGCTATCATCTAATACTATAAATAGACCCAAACCCAACCTCTCTCATAATTTTTCTCCTCTTTTTCCTCTCAAAACCGAGAGTCTCTCTCTCTTTCTCTCAAAAACTCATTTTTTCCACTTCAATCCTTAGATCTACACTCTTAGAGGTGTCTTCTCACCTTGATCATTTGAGATAACTTGAAGATCTTGGCAAGGGCTTTCTATTGGTCCAAGAAGTTCGTGGCTTCGTCAACCTTGAGTATTTCGGGTTTTCTTCCTCACGACTTGAGGTTGGGACACTTTTACCTTAGTAGTTCTTTGTTTTGAAGGGATTTTATGGTATTATTGTGATTTGTGAGTTAATTGGAGAGTATTGTTGGATCAATCTCACGTTTTACATAAATAAACATTTTACTTGACTCTTGCTTGAGATTTCCTTACTCCCACTTTTCAAAACATGTATATAAATGTTATTACAAGCCATATCTATAATAGAGGAGAAAAACCCCCAAATTTGGTAAAAACCCTAGATTCTCCATTTCAGTTAAAAACACCACATTGAATGGGAAATTTCCTTGATTCATGAAATATTGTGAAAAATAAACTGATGAAGGATGTGGATGTTGATATAGTAAAAGAATTTTGGCTTGGATGTTATTTGTTTTCCTTAAATCTTGTGTTGTATTCAACTCTTGGGTTATGTTGGATGGTTGTTGATGGAATAAAATATGAATGAATTGTTGATCATGCATGTGATGACCCGGACGGCTACCCGTTCTAATCCTTTTGCTTAACTACGATCTTGTTTCATTAGTGTGTCGAGTTTCACTATAGCGATCCCGGGTTTGTCCCCTTTATGTACAGTGTTCCGGACTTAGGTTCCGGGGAGTTGGTTGTTGTATGTCCTGTTGTCATCCTTTAAATACCATATGTCTGAGTTTTAGGATGTGTTGGGCGTGTTTCGAACAAGTTGGTTGAGCCTTAGTCCCTTTCCTTGTTGCCTAGAGTTTTGGTGGTACGCTCGAGCGGGTACCTTTGCGCTCGAGTAGAGTTGGATTTTTGGTTGTCTGCTCGAGCGAACAATTTCATGCTCGAGCGAAGTTTACACACTTCCAGTATCTGTGCCGCTGCAAAACTTCTACAGATGTGTTTTTCACGCTCGAGCGGGTTTCCTTACGCTCGAGCGGGTCTGTTGGCGCTCGAGCGTGGTGTTCATTGTCTGTGAAAATACTGGGAGAGGAGAATCTACGCTCGAGCGAACTGGTTTTCGCGCTCGAGCGGATGTACTTTATTCTTGTGTCTTGGCGCTCGAGTTGGCCTTCTTGAGCTCGAGCGGGTCCAGTTTTTGTGCTTGACACTCGAGCGTTCTATTATCTGCTCGAGCGGATAATGCGTATATCAGTTGGCAGCTGGGCAATTTTGAATCACTTTTCAACTTCCACTCTCTCTCTTACCTTTCCGAAAAGCCATTTTTGAGAGCTTCTCTCACTACTTTCTCCTTTCTCCTTTCTCTTTTAGGATTGATCTAGTTGGAGCGTTCTACCCTTTGGCCATTACAAAAAGTGTGTTGATCGTCGAGGGCTACGTTTTGATCCGAAAAGTTTGGAGCACTTTGAGTTTGGTCTTCTTCTCCGTTTGAGCTCTAACTTCGAGGTAGGGATATCCTACTCCATCTTATGAGCTTTGTCTTTAAATTTTGGCATTTTGATATGTTGGGGGTTGTCAGGTAATTTTGAGAAAGTTTGGGGCCCTTCTGTAATTTTCAAAGGATGGGGTTTCAAACATATAAACCGTTATGTATGTAATACATTGGAAGATGGACTTGGTGTTGGATTATTGATGGAGAATGGAACCTTAGGGTTGGTTTTGTGAATATGGGAAAAAGCCCTAATTGTTATGATAAATTAATTTGCATAATTAATTTAGGGAAGTGAGAAATTGAATAGGAAATATTCAAATTGGGAAGGTGTGAGATTAGAGGGTGTAGTTGGATTAATTTATCGCTCACCTAGACAAAATGTTGATAGTTTATCCAGTTGGTGCATTTATTTTCTGTTTAGAAATAACTGCTTTGGGCTATCAGTGGAGGATAGTCTTGATTGTTGTAGACAATGCATGATGATTAGGCTAATTAAAACTAATCAATTGAGTATGCTATCGAGTATGGTGGTTGGTATAATACATCAAAATCTTGTATTGATTGATTGAACTTGTATATGATAATTGTTTATATACATTGTATTGTGTGGGAGGAGATGAGGGATGTACTCCATGGTTTATTGGAAGATGGGGATGGACCTCTAAACCGGATATTGCTAGACATTGATACAGCACTACCATGTGTATCATTTGTGAATTGTAGAAGTACTTTGTTTGACATTGATATAGCACTAAAATGTGTATCATTTGTCTTGACTAATTAAATTTGTATATGATAATTGCTTATATACATTGTATTGTGTGGGAGGAGATGAGGGATGTACTCCATGGTTTATTGGAAGATGGGGGATGGACCACGAAACTGGATTTTGTTTGAGATTGATACAGCACTAAAATGTGTATTATTTGTGAAGTATGGAAGTGTTTGTTTGATTTGATATAGCACTAAAATGTATATCATTATCATTTGTGAAGTATGGAAATATTTTTGTTGATTTTGATAAAGCACCAAAAAGTGTATCCATTATGATTTTCGAAAGTATTTTGGTGATGAGTTATCATCTCATTAAATTATATGGCTAGACTCTTTGCCTTGTTTTCAAACTTAAAGTCAGATGAGAAATGGAAAATGAATTGTAATATGGACATGGTTGTCATGAAACTGTAACATGGTATACGTTGGAATATAAATGTGGACCATCTACCTAATGCTATTGTTTTAGTCATTGCTTATAGTCGGTTTAGTGTATTTCTACTAGGTTGTGGCTCACCCTATATGGGACTTCATTTTCAGGTACTGATGGTATGCCACCTCCAAGGACATAGCTTGGGAGGCTAGAGGCAGACACACTGCTTTGTTGTTGTGTTTTCTTTGGATGTATTTCATGTAAATTCAAGCCAATGGCTTAATATGTATCTGAGTTAGTACTCTTTTTTGTAACCAAGTGTTGACTTGGAAAGCTATAACCCTATAGGGCAGTTACTTTTGTTGTCAACGTGTAGTACATTTTGTAAGGTTACTCTGATGATTGTATTATAATATTTTTTTCCTGTTACTTGACTGTATGATAATATGGGTTTATTTTGAGGGCATGACGACTTGGTATCAGAGCGTACCAGGTTCGAATACTTTGGGTACGTGGGAAGTGATTGGTATCACAATGGGTTTGTCTCGCTTGTTAGAGACTTAGATGTAATGATACGTGCTTATGTGATGACATGTTTATGTGACTACTTGGGTATGGGATTTAATTTCCGGGATGTTGATTGGATCCTTGGGTTTCTGTGAGTCATGTTGGAAAAGCACTTGATAAATGCTATTTCTAACTGGAACTCTAGTAACCCCTCAGAACTATCATTATCCGGAAATGAAATTCGTAAGTGCTTATGTGTTTATGTGCTTATATGGAATGAATTACAGTCGTCCATCGTGTTAGGACGCAAGTGAGATAGTTTCAGCACCCTTGTTGTTGTGCTAATACCTTTGTTACATTGACTAGGATGCCTATACGAGGGAGTTGTGATTTCCCTCCTTCCACTCGGGAAGGGCTACGAAAACAGTTTGTGGAGTTACGCCAAGGCACTACACTTTTGGTACGGTTTGAAAGATGGTTTAATAACCTGTCGAGGTATGCTCCAGAATTGGTGGAGACGGAGGAATTGCGTTGTTCAGAGTTTGAGAGTAAACTGTGTGACGACATCCGTGAAAGGATAGCTGGGTCTTGGCATAGGAGTTATAGTGTGCTTGTTGAGGCGGCTGCTCATGTTGAGGCAGCGGTGCTAGCTATGGGGCGAGGTAGGGAAGAGCCCATAGTTGAGAATGGTGGTCAGATTAGGGAGAAGGCCATCTCAGTGATTCCCACAACTTATAGGTACTCTAGGCCCAGTAAGAGATGGAGGTGAGAGTATGCTCAGTCACAGGCTAAGTTCTTTTCTTCATCAGGGGTTTCAGACTCTTCTGTTGGGAGGTCCAGAGAGGTTCAGGTTGTCACTTGTTTCAAATGTGGTCAGCTGGGCCACGAGTCCCCAGCTGGCCCACAGAGGAAGAGGGCTGGTTTGGCAGTTCGACCAGTAGTAGCACCACCAGAACCTTTTAGCCAACCAAGTTTTAGGCCGATCAAATGCTCAGTGGGGAAGCAGTTGTTGGGGTCTCCATCAGCTCAGACTTTGAACCAGTCTCGTGCTAGGGAGCCGCTTATTTGTGGGGTGTGTAATCGGCCGGGTCATCTCAAACATTTATGTACCCAGCAGGGGGCTTCTTTGGTGGTTTTACAACCTAGTCGGGTCCATCCTTATTCGACTGGACAGGGGCAGTATCGTTTTGGGGAACAATCAGGCCAGACTTCGAGGGCCTCAGGAGAGTCGAGTTCCCAAGTCCCACTTGGGGAAGTTCGCAGTTGTTCCAAGTGTGGCCGGTTAGGGCACATCAGTAGTTCTTGTCTGTGGCTTGTAAGCTCATAGGATATCTTGGGTCTGAGGATGACCAACTTTACTGATCCAGTGAGGAACGGTAGTGGTGGTAATACCGATGGGGTGGTTTTGTTTTGACTAATCCATTTTGTAATCAGTGAATTATCATTTTGTAATTATTGGGTTCTGTTGTGTAACCAATGTGTTTTGGAATTGTTGGAACATCAAGGTTGTTTGTTTCTATATATATATAGTTATGTGTGCTTGTGCTTATCTATTTTCTTGAAATGGGCAGATTAGAGCATGTTGTGGCTCTAAAAGTTTTATTAATATAATAAGTCGTTGTGAGACCATAAAATTTTTGGTAATAATGCATTTGTATGCGTGTGATTTGGTTTGGGAAAAATGAGGACTAATGAGCCATGTTTTCAAATTTGGAAGGATTACTGAGGGATGCGTATCTCAGTTAGGATTACTAGGGGGCGAGAACAGTTTTACTTGCCGGGTGATCGGAATCTCATTAGTGTTATCTAATTGATTTTATGTGCGTGAAAGTGATGTTGATCTATTGTCGCGGGAACTCCTCAAGGGGATGTGAAGGGTGCGATTAATACAAGGTGTGGTATGTATTTAACATGGTATTTTACGGGGTCATAGTGCATAATCTGGTTAAGTCAGAAGATGCTATTGGAATGGTTGATTGGGCGTATAGCCCGTGGTTAGGGTGTGACTCGTGGATGGAGTCACAATGGTATGGTGTTTGCGGATGAAGGTGCAATGTTTGCTGGTGTTCGGTACGAACGATTACTTGGTAGTGTTAAATGTCGTGGTGTAGCAAACCCTGTCAATTAAATTGGTATGAGGGAAGGGGTATGCAAATTCTGTTACTTCGAGTTCAGTCGAGGTGGTGAGTGAAATCTCTAAATGAGGAAGTCTTGCATAGTGCGGTGTGTGATAGTGCGTGATTTGTATGTTATTAGTAGATGATGTGTAGAAGGGGATCACTCTTAGGGAATCCAGGCGAATGCCTTGGTTAGTCTATAATGTGGTTATTGATGGAATCACATGGTTTGAGGTTTGGTAAAGCTGGATCACTTTGATATAAGTGTCCGCCATCCAGTTTAGATTGTGATAGTACAAGTGAGGAAGTAAGGTGGTGTAGAGTGAGTGAGGCACTCTGTTAAAGTCATTTTGACTCGTTCGGTCCTTGTTTATGCGTTGTAAGGCACGGGGGTGTGCAAAGTTACCCTTTATGTTGTTGTGTTGTTGGGAGCTTCAAACGTTTAGGAGTCCCTATCATGAAAGTACTATTTTTGGGGATTGCGTCATCACTGTGAGTAAGGCGGGTTTTGTGGGTTGGTTACGTTGTGATTCGCTTGAGGGACATTAAGCACTCTTCGTAAACTAAAATGATTTTGAATCGAAACGTGAATTTGCGATCCTTGGTTTCGGAAAATAATTTGAGGAGAATCTCTGAGTTCGATTGTGGCCAGTTGTAAGTGGCATGCTTAAGTAGTGACGATATAAGTCTGTATACCTTTCGGAAAAACTGAGTGCTTTGAAACAAACGGAGCAAATAAAACAGATTCTCTAACCTGAATGGAATATTTTATGGGAAGATAGATTTGACCTAGCCTGAGTTGCTGGTTATATTTTGTGTGTCTTTGGTAAGACCTTGAAATTTTAGGGTGTAAATGGGCCGTAATGTTGTTCCTTACCTTTGCTTCGTCTTGCGTTCCTGTTTTATGAAAGTCGACTAGAAGCCTTCTGTAAAAATGATTTCATATTTCCTATGTTGGGGTAGTATGTACTAAATCCTGGTTTGAGTATTGTCGGTAGTCGAGATGTAACAGATGTCTCAGAACACCGTAGTGGTTGCGTGTGGCTTACTATTATCATTGTTATCGAGTCTTGGAGGATAGGACCCTTCCATTAAGTGAGGTCGTGTGGAAACATAACGGGGTTGGGGAAACCACTTGGGTAAGTGAATTTCAGGTCCAAGAGAAATATCCGGGTCTATTTGTGGATGTTTGAGCATGTGTTGTATTCTTGTTGTTTTGTTAAAACTGTAGAGAGCATTGAATATGTCTTAGGTTGAAAAACATTGCATATGTTTTGGTTTACGGAAGTACTTTGAAACTTGCCTTGAAATGGAAGTTTAATGTGACATTGCATGTGTTGAATGTATTGTAGAACTAGAAACATATCATGATCATTGACTATGATATGAAATTGTGAATCATGTATATTGGAAATCGTTGCGTTTGGAAGAAGTGCATGTGGGTAATACTTGTTGTGATGTATACTGTGGGTTGCCTCTCGAATAGAGACAGAGTGACCAGTAATGGGTCAGATGGTTGATAGTTGAATCATAATATTGTTGAGAAATTGATTCAATTTAAATCATGGATGGTCATGCATTATGGGTGACATCGTGTTTATGAAAAATGTTTGCAAAATTTTTAAGTTTTGCATGGGAATTGCAAAATTATTTTTTTTTACTTCAGAATGCCAACGTTGAAAATTTGATTTTCTTTGAGAAATGCCTCATGAGCAAGAGAATGATTTCCCTTATATTTATACAAAAGATTTGCATTGGTTGTTTTATTTGGAATTATCATTGCTGAGAAGTGACTTAGCTAGGAGCGCTAGTCGGGTGTTTTGGTGATTTCTCCCGGGGAGAGTTTGGTTTTGTTGAGGTTTTTTGTGCCTGAGTGTTGTCTGTGGAACGTGTTTCCTTAGTTAGTCCTTTCTACTGTGAGAGTTAACTACAAATTTGTTGAAAGAATAGTTTCTTCCCTAAGTGCTCGGGTGTTGGGTGCTTTGTGGTCAATTGACCTTGTAATTATGTTGTTTTCTTAATTCCGGGGACGAAATTCTTTAAGGGGGGAGGTTATAGCGATCCTGGGTTTGTCCCCTTTACGTACAGTGTTCCGGACTTAAGTTCCGGGGAGTTGGTGGTTGTATGTCCCGTTGTCATCCTTTAAATACCATATGTCTGAGTTTTAGGATGTGTTGGGCATGTTTCGAACAGGTTGGTTGGGCCTTAGTCCCTTTCCTTGTTGCCCAGAGTTTTGGTGGTACGCTCGAGCGGGTACCTTTGCGCTCGAGCGGAGTTGGATTTTTGATTGTCTGCTCGAGCGGACCATTTCACGCTCGAGCGGAGTTTTCACACTTTCAGTATTTGTGCCTCTGCAAAACTTCTGCAGATGTATTTTTCACGCTCAAGCGGGTTTCCTTACGCTCGAACGGGTCACGCTCGAGCAGGTTTATTGGTGCTCGAGCGTGGTGTTCATTGTCTGTGAAAATACTGGGAGAGGAGAATCTACGCTCGAGCGAACTGGTTTTCGCACTCGAGCAGATATACTTTATTCTTGTGTCTTGGCGCTCGAGCTGGCCTTCTTGCGCTCGAGCAGGTCCAGTTTTTGTGCTTGACGCTCGAGCGTTCTATTATCCGCTCGAGCGGATCATGCGTATATCAGTTGGCAGCTGGGCATTTTTGAATCACTTTTCAACTTCCACTCTCTCTTACTTTTCCGAAAAGCCATTTTTGAGAGCTTCTCTCACTACTTTCTCCCTTCTCTCTTAGGATTGATCTAGTTGGAGTGTTCTCCTACCCTTTGGGCTTTACAAAAAGTGTGTTGATCGTCGAGGGCTACGTTTTGATCCAAAAAGTTTGGAGTTTGGAGCACTTTGAGTTTGGTCTTCTTCTCCGTTTGAGCTCTAACTTCGAGGTAGGGATATCCTTGTAACGACCCCAAAATTCGTATCTGAAATTACCCTTATGCCCTTGTGGGTTAATGCCATTTTAATTTAATGATATCTATTTGAATGAAAGAATTATCTGTTGGGTCACGGCTTTAAAATTGAAATTACCGACCTTTACAGGTTCAAAAATCACAATTGAGTACTTGGGTATGTTAATGGAAATTTTTAGACCTATTTGGGAAAATTAATTGGAAATCCAACTTGTCTGATTCATTAATGTACGTTTGGGTGGTTAACTTAATACTGCAAATTGAAGGCCTTAGAGGCTTCAGAAACCAGAACAGAGGACATATTTATGATCAGCTCAATTTTTAGAGTCACCTGAGAAGTTTAATTGGAATTTGATTTTGTGCGATTCGTAAGGGCGTGTTTGGCCTCCTTATTGTGAAAAGCTTAAGTGTGTGTATATTTATATATATGGAGGCTCGTTATGTGTGTTGGGAACTCAAGATATTTGAGCCAAAAATATCTAAGGTAGAAGAGAAGAGAAACGTGAGAGAGAAAGAGGGAAAGAGACCAAGATTCTTGAAGAAAAAAACAACTCAACAATCATGGGGGTTTGGAGATGATTAAAGGGAATTGAAGAAAGAGAAGAGGAATCAACCATGGAGGCTTGAGGAAATGGAGGAGAATTGAGATGAAGACCAAGATTGAACTAAGGTATGATAATTTATCTTGAATCCTTGTGTTTAAGACATTAATTTCATGAAATCATAATGATATGGAAAGATTTGAGACCATTTAAGTTAAGGTTCTAAGCATGTATTTAATTGAATTCAATTTAAGGAATGAGACATTGGGTCTATGCTTTGTTTATGATTAGGGCTCAATCTTATGAATACCATATGAAATGCACTTTAGAATTGTCCGAAGAATAAAATCAAGCAAGAATTAAGTGAATTTGTTTGAAGACCCTTGAAGATTATGAAACATTAAGCTTGAATATTATGAAAGATTAAGCATGAATCTTGAACCTTGAAGCAAAGATTGATTTGTTTGAAATGAAAATACATTTGGTTAATGTTAAATTATCATGTTATGGGGCAATTTTACATGTTTTTAAGTGATTTATATTAGAAACTAAGCTTAAGAATGGAAGAACCAAGTGTTGGAGCAAAAAGAGCCATTTTCAGACTCCAAACTGCCCAGAGCCGCACGTGTGGCGGGTCTTCCCGCACGTGCAGTGCTACAGTACCAAAACCAAAATTAAATCTGCAAAAAAAGCACGTTCTCCCGCACGTGCGGCCCCATTCCCGCACGTGCGGCCTTGTTTCCCGCACGTGCAGAGAGACAGCTCTGTTCAGCCAACTTTGAACAAGCATATCTTTTGCATCCGGACTCCGTTTTGAGTGATTCTTGAGCCTAAAATGAATCCCCGGAAGTCTAGTTTCCAATGGTTGTGGTCTCACTCCCAAATTATAAATACAGAAATAGTTATGCCCAAATTGGTGAGAGTTGCTCACTTTCTGGCTAACGGTTTTGTACCGTTTCTTCGTCTGAACCTTTCTCTTATCGCTTCCTCTTATCTTGAGGCATGGATTATAACCTATGGAGGACTAATAAGTCTAGAACCACCATGGCTATTGATTAAATAATAAGAAAGAGATTGGTTTTATTCTCATATTCTGTTATGTGCATTATGTTTGTAGGTCAAGACGAGGACATCGTTCCACCGCATCAGAGACCTACCACTGTGAGTAATAGTATGGAAATGTACATTTTATTTACCATTGATAATTATTGTTACTAACACTCTATTCCTTGTAAGTGTTACATGAATATTTATGACGATTGGAAATCAATGTGAACGCTGAAAGATTTGTGTACATCGGTATGACTTGGGAATCATTCTGTTCTGTCAATAATGAATATTAACCCTCTATTATTTATCAGCATACTACGTTACTTCTTAAAGAATAGATAGAACTTATGTTTATCCTTGAGCAATGGTATTTGTGTGAATCTAAAATTATTCTGTTGTGTCACGTATGGACCTAAGGTCGTTCAGAACCTATGACATGAATACAAAGGTTTAACGTCATTATGCGACCCATGTTAGAATGTGAATTGTTTTCTCTTTGTTAAGTGTACAGTAATGACATGATATGACAAGAAATGCTCTATTTTCTGATATGTTACGTTTTGAATCAATGAGTGATTGTCCACATATATATAAGTATTCATGGCATCCATAGAACAAGGCCCTTGGGGGTAAAAATACCGGGGTCTTATGGCCCTTGCCCGGGGGTAATAATACCGTGGTTCATGTATGTTATGCTATATTATGACACCATACGGATGATTCGGTGTGTAAGACCTAAGGATTTCTGGTATGGAACAAAGTGCTGTACGGAACTAAGTGCTGATATACGAGTCACCTCTAGAATCCATACGAGCCACCTCTTGAGTCCATACATATATGAACTGAGGCCTATGGCCATTCTGTGAAAGTTAAGAGGCCTACGGCCGATCTGTGACATGTGTGAGGCCTATGGCCAAACTGTGACATCTGGGCCTATGGCCATTCTGTATGATCTGTTAGTATGAAACAAAGTGCTGCACGGAACTAAGTGCTACAATGCGAGTCACCTCTAGAATCCGTGCGAGCCACCTCTTGAGTTCGTACATGCATGAAAAGGGCTTAATGTCATTCTGTTTAAGAGCTTAATGCCATTCTGTTTAAGGGCTTAATGCCACTTTGTTAAAGGGCTTAATGCTGCTCTGTTAAAGGGCTTAATGCCATTCTGTTTAAGGGCTTAATGCCACTCTGTTCAATGGCTTAAAGCCATTCTGTTTAAAGACTGGGCCTAAGGTCATTCTGAAATTAGTACAGAATCAAATTAACTATAAGTTCTCTGCATTTATATACCTTGTGATTCAAGTTAGTTATTGGATTATCACGTACTATTATTCATTGAGCCTTGCTCACTCTGTTTTTATGTATGTTTACGTAGGTGAGCCATCGGGGATTGACACTAGAATTGTATTGGGGTCAACCTGTTTGCCAAGCCGCCTGGGGTACGCCTCCATGTTGAGGCCTTAATTTTGATTACTAGGAGTTATGTAATTTTTGGAGTTTTATTTAAGTTTGTGTGAGATATGCATAATTTTGTGATTGTATATGTAATTATGGGAATGTATGTAAATGCTAAATTAATTAAGCCATCATGTATGCACAAGCTCAATGGATGTTGCCTTTTATTGATATTGCTTCCGCTTAAGGCCCCGTATGTGGTTAAATATTATTCTAAAATTTATGTTTTGAGGCCTACGTACAGGCCGGTCATGGACCAAACTTTTAGGGGCGGGTTTGGGTCATGACAATCCTACTCCATCTTATGAGCTATGTCTTTAAATTTTGGCATTTTGATATGTTGGGGGTTGTCAGGTAATTTTGAGAAAGTTTGGGGCCCTTGTGTAATTTTCAAAAGATGGGGTTTCAAACATATAAACCGTTATGTATGTAATAGATTGGAAGATGGACTTGGTGTTGGATTATTGATGGAGAATGGAACCTTAGGGTTGGTTTTGTGAATATGGGAAAAAGCCCTAATTGTTATGATAAATTAATTTGTATAATTAATTTAGGGAAATGAGAAATTGAATAGGAAATATTCAAATTGGAAAGGTGTGAGATTAGAGGGTGTAGGTGGATTAATTTATCGCTCACCTAGTCAAAATGTTGATATTTTATCTAGTTGGTGCATTTATTTTCTATTTAGAAATAACTACTTTGGGCTATTGGTGGAGGATAGTCTTGATTGTTGTAGACAATGCATGATGATTAGGCTAATTAAAACTAATCAATTGAGTATGCTATCGAGTATGGTGGTTGGTATAATACATCAAAATCTTGTATTGATTGATTGAACTTGTATATGATAATCGTTTATATACATTGTATTGTGTGGGAGGAGATGGGGGATGTACTCCACGGTTTATTGGAAGATGGGGGATGGACCTCTAAACCGGATATTGTTAGACATTTATACAGCACTACCATGTGTATCATTTGTGAATTATAGAAGTGCTTTGTTTGACATTGATATAGCACTAAAATGTGTATCATTTGTCTTGACTAATTAAATTTGTATATGATAATTGCTTATATACATTGTATTGTGTGGGAGGAGATGTGGGATGTACTCCACGGTTTATTGGAAGATGGGGGATGGACCACTAAACTGGATTTTGTTTGAGATTGATACAGCACTGAAATGTGTATCATTTGTGAAGTATGGAAGTGTTTGTTTGATTTGATATAGCACTAAAATATATATCATTATCATTTGTGAAGTATGGAAATATTTTTGTTGATTTTGATACAGCACCAAAAAGTGTATCCATTATGAATTTCGAAAGTATTTTGGTGATGAGTTATAATCTAATTAAATTATATGGCCAGACTCTGAGCCTTGTTTTCAAACTTAAAGTCGGATGAGAAATGGAAAATGAATTGTAATATGGACATGGTTGTCATGAAAATGTAACATAGTATACGTTGGAATGTAAGTGTGGACCATCTACCTAATGCTATTGTTTTAGTCATTGCTTATAGTCGGTTTAGTGTATTTCTATTGGGCTGTGGCTCACCCTATATGGGACTTCATTTTCAGGTGCTGATGGTATGCCACCTCCAAGGACATAGCTTGGGAGGCTAGAGGCAGACAGACTATTTTGTTGTTGTGTTTTCTTTGGATGTATTTCATGTAAATTCAAGCCAAGGGCTTAATATGTATTTGAGTTAGTACTCTTTTTTGTAACCAAGTGTTGACTTGGAAAGCTGTAAGCCTATAGGGCAGTTACTTTTGTTGTCAATGTGTAGTACATTTTGTAAGGATACTCTGATTATTGTAATATAATATCTTTTTCCTGTAACTTGATTGTATGATAATATGGGTTTATTTTGAGGGCGTGACATTCACTTGGAGTTACTTTGGGTTATGGTGATTTAGAAAATTTACCTTAAATTTCTATCCTTATTTGCTTCAGTGTTGAATATCTTTTGTTCTGGGAGGTGTGGGGTTAGGTCCGGAGTGCCCGATAGTGAAGCAGAAAATTTCTGGGCTGCTAGGCCAGGGCCGCACGAGCGGGGCCCTGGGCAGCACGTGCGGTGAGGGTTGAGCTCCAGTCGATTGCATTCTGCTTAAAAAGCATGAGCGGAGAGTGGTGCGGGAGAACCACCGCATGTGCGGGGGTAAGGGCCGCACGTGCGGGGAGGGGCGCTCCGCACGTGCGGCACTCTAGCAGTCTGAAACTTTGTTTTTTTTACTCTTTTGGTCCGAATGTGTATCTCATTTTTTACATTTCTCTCTCACTCTAAACCCTATTTTCCTCCTCCTTCTCTCTAGAAAACCTCCTCAAGCACCAAAATACTTTGATCCTTGCAAATCTTGAGTCAAGATCATCATCATCTTCCTCTAATCTTGAAGATCAACTAGGGCTCCTCTTGGTATAGTGAGGGTTGAAGAATGCTCTATTAAAGCTAGGGTTTGTTTCTCTCCATCATCAAGACCTTGAGGTAGGGATATTCTTGAGTTATATATACATGTTTTGCCACATTGTTGACTATTTAAAGGTTTTCTTGAAGTTTTGTGTTAATTTTACATTTTGATTTAAAAGGTAGAGAGTTTTAAATGTGGGTTTCCAAAACTCAATCCTTGTTACTCCTAGATGGTTATTCATTTATAAAACCTAAGAAATTTGATTTTAGTTAGGTTTTACCATGGAAATAAGAAGAGTTTTGTCTTGAAGAAAAACCCTAGAAATTTGGGGATTTTGGAAAATAAGGAAATACCTATGAAACCTTTTACCATTGTGTGTCAGGAAAATGGATGAGAGTAACTCTCATAGCATGTTTGGTAAAAATGGAAATCTATTTGAAATATGAGTCATAAGATGTTATTGTAACATATTGTTAAATGCTTGAACATGTGTTGTTGGAAAGTGATGAACTATTATGTACCATGGAACGTGGAAGTTGTGAAACCTTGGAGATTATGTTGGAAAACATCACATATTGCCTTGAGAGGCTAACTTGTAATGATTTGTGCATGGTGAGAGTTTGTTGTTACTATAAATTGATGGCACATGGGTATTTTGTGAAATAGCTTTGAAGAGAAGTAATGAGGAATGAGAGTAATTGATATTGTTGTAGAGATATCTTGAGAATAGAAAAATGCTACAAAATAGTAAATATTGCATCATGTTTTCAATTGATTTATTATCATTGTTGTACATCTTGACATGTGTTGGAAAACATTCACATTGAGAAAGATTATATTGAAATGAAATCTATGGTTATGTTAAAGGGGTAAATACATTGGTAAGTCTGGTTAGGCGGTGTAGATGAGATTGATAAGTTGGCCTAAGTGTCCGGGGTGAAAGACCGAAAACACGCGCGGAGGAGGTACCACTTCCCTTCCAGTTAGTAACTGGTAAAGTGGGGTATTGGTAGAGCTCGTAGAGCCTACTTGTAGGCACCAACATAGGGATTACCAGTGTCATATTTACTGCCCCAATTGGTTTAAATATTGGAAGTTTTGAAATTGATGAGATTGAAAATTATTATTGAGAACATGGCAATTTTCAAATTGGGCATTGAAATGAAATTCCTCTTTCTTATTGGCATTTGCATGTCATTACCTTTGCATTTTTTATTGTTGAGGGAAATTGCATAATTGTATATACTTTGTGAGAATTCTCTACTGGGCTTTATGCTTACCCCTATAGGATTTTGGTGCAGGTAAAGATGTGATAATCCTGCCAAATTGAGGGTGTGGATATGTTCTTGTAAAGAGTAGATTACTATTTATTTTGTTGAGAAATTTTTTTTTTTTTTTTGTAAAGCCAAGGGCTATTTTTGTTGGGTCCGAGAGACCACTTTTGTGTAACCGGGCTTAAGCCTTGGAGGTTGTAGCCCATAAGGGCATTTATTTGTTTTGAGAACCATATGCTTCACATGCTATAAATTCATGTGTTTTTCTTACCAATGAATGTATAACTTGAATGTGAAACTTTGTATAAGCGTTGTTGATATAGGATGTAAAGGCTAGAGTTATGTCATTATTATTCGGTGAATGTTGGTTAATGTGGTTGGGTTGTGTTTGATTATTTCGGGGCGTTACAATGCATGAGTCCGGGTAAGAGTCGGTTTTCCAAGTGTGGTGTTGTATTGGTACCCACACGGGGAGTTTAAAAAGGTGCCCAAATGCCCTGTCTAGGCTTATCGCTGGACGAATGTGAGAAAAATATTTTTGGGTGTCCACACAGTCCTGCCGTATGATAGCCAGCAAAAGTGAAAAAATAGATGGTTTTCTTTGGGGTGCCCACTCCCTGCCGTATAATAGCCGGCAAATGTGGGGGTGGTTTTAAAAACAAAAAGTAAAGGGTGTTTTTAATTGGACTCTTACAAGTGGACTCATGGTTTGTGTTCTATGGTTGTGAATGTTTGATTGTTGTGCTTGATGACATGAATAACCACTGTTATTATTTGGTTGTCATGGATCTGTATGTTTGTTAAGGATTACATGTAAAGATAAATTTCCATGTAATGTTTGGTCACAAAGATACTATAATCTTATTCAAGGGATTAAATACTTGGTTAAATGTATTCCTACTGGGCATATAGCTTAACCCTATCTTATCCTTTTCAGGAAATGATGAAGGTCCACCTCCCTGAAGGGTTTGTCAAGTAATAACTCCTTTTTGGAAAAGTTGATCCATGTGTATTTTGTTATTTTGAATTGGAATTTTTGTAACAAGACTATTAATTTATTTTGTTGCAATTGTACGCCCTAGAGGTTTATATTTTGTAAGGCCACCTAGTTCATTGAATTGGAATACGAATTCTAAACATTATGGGAATGTATATGGTGAATTGTAACCTCTTATCTCTTAATTCAATGAGAAGGTGGACTTTGTGGGTATATTGTTGTATCTGTTTTGGCATATTCTTGTGGGAAAATTTGACGGCATTACAGTACATGTATGCATCAATAGATTTGATAGGATTTTATTTCCTTTCCTTTTATCTATTTGAAAGCACTCATCCTTGTAATATATATACCTCTCATGTATGATTGTAGAACAATACTAAACAATACAAACTCTTTCTCTAAAATAGCCTTCTCTTTATCTGCTTCTCCTTTGCATCCACATTGTAACATATACAATGGTGAGAAGTGCTTCCCCATTCAGTTTCTATCTATATTCTTTCTTCTTCTTTTGTGTACGTGCATGTATTTGTGTGCACACGTGTGTCTAAGGATACAATTTGATGTTTTTCTTGTAGAAGATATTTCACATTGTTATAGTATGTTGTATTGTTGCATTTGGTTTAGGCATCAAAATAGAGGATGTTGGGGCAGTAACTTTTAATGTGATTGATTACAGTGCAATTGGAAATGGTGTAAGTAGTGATACACAAGTAAATCTTCAAAGCATTCTAATTAAAAATATACAATGAAATAACAATATTTTGGAAAAATTATATACAAAAAATCCAAAACTTTGAGTTTTGTAACAAAATAAATCTTAAGTTTTTAATTTTAACAATTTAAACCATAATCTTTTGATTTGTTTTCAATCTGCACCATTTGCCTATTTTTGTTAATTAAAACTAATGAAATAAATATTCTAGTCATAAAACTCAATGAAAATGATATTTTAGACATGATTTATACATCTACATTAACAAATGGTTTACGTTGAAAATAAATTTAAAAATTAGGATTTACATTGATAAAATTAAAATTTTAGAGTTTATTTTGTTGCAAAACTCAAACCTTTTTTTTCCCCCCTTTTTTGAGGTAATTTTCCCCAATATTTTTTAGTTCTTACTGATGCAAAGCTGCTTCTAGTTGTTGTTGCTGCTGCAGAATTGTCTTGGCTATTTGATTGGTGGTGTTTTGTTTTGTTTTGTTTTGTTTTTCCCTGTTTTCTTTTACTTTCTTGGTTGTTTGATTGGACTCTCTCCAATCTTGGGCTAAGTGCTAGCATATGATTGTGCTAACTCTTCGGTGCCAACCTAGTTGGGATTGTTGAGTTTAGCTATGATGCTCGATACACTCCCCTGCTTTATTCATGTAAGTTCTTCACTCGTATATAACTTCTTCACCAATAAAGTTTCATTTTTTGTTGATAAAAAAAAAGGGTTATGGGTTGGGTCGGGTGTTCAAGAAAGTGGGTTCGGTGGTGTTCAATTGTAGTGATTTTTTAGAAAATTCGGTTAAGGTGTTTAATATAAAGCATTGAGAAGAATTACATAACAATAATAATAATAATAATAACAAAATTTTAGGGTGTTCAACATTGGTTGTACAATTGCCCCTCATAACTGAAGGTATAGCGACCCCGGTTTTTCCTCCTTTATCCATTATATTCTGGACTCGGTTTCGTGATTGGTTGTTGTCGTTTATATCTTGTTTCCATCCTTAAATTCCTTGTATTTGAGTTTTAGGATGTGTTGGGCAGGTTCGGTTGGTTGTGAATTGGAACAAATAGTTGCTGCCCAGAATTTGGCTTCTTCGCTCGAGCGAGGCCTGGGTATTTGCTTCTTCGCTTGAATGAGCTATCTTGTGCTCAAGCGAGAATTGAGAGCCTTTAGGTTCCTTTTCAGACACAACTTCTGCTCGAGCGAGCTTTCTTGCGCTCGAGCGAGCCTGGTTTGGTGTGTCTCTTCGCTCGAGCAAGGACTTTTGTGCTCGAGCATGCGTCTGTGTCTCTTTTTGACCTGAAGGTTGTGTTTCTATGCTCGAATGAACTTTCGTTCGCTCGAGAAAGCGAGCTTTGTGTTTTGTGTTTCTTCACTCGAGCGAGAACTCTTGCATTCGAGTGTGCTTCTGGGTTGCAGACCTGAAGCTTCGCATTGTTCGCTCGAGAGACGCTTCTTGCGCTCAAGCGAGGTTCTTTTGTGTCTGGTCGCTCGAGCGACCACTTCTTCGCTCGAGCGAGCCTCGATTATATCAGATCGCAGCATCAGTTCTCTTATTGACTTTTGATCTCTTTCTATCTTCAAACCCTAGATCCGTCACTCTCTCTCTACACACTCATTCTCTCTACAAATACACCTTGTTCTAGTGGTCCTTTACCCTAGCTCCTTTGTATAAAAGTTAGAGTTTGGCTTGGGCTATCTTTGGATCCAAAAAAGTGTTGATTTGGAGCACTTTCGAGTTTCTTCATCTTCTCCTTTGGGCTTCTCCGTTTGCAGTAGGGATAATCTACTCCTTCTTGTGAGTTTTGACAAAAATGTTGGGCATTTTGTATAGACGGTAGTGTTTTGGGAGTTTTGGAAAGTTGGGGCTTGGTATGAAAATTATAAAAGAGGGGTTTTTCTTATTTGAGCTTCATGTGTGTATACGAGACCATGACAGTGGGATAATAGTATATTAAGGGTGAAATTTGGCATTGATTGCAATATTTGAGAAAATGGAAAGATTTTCCCTAATTGGAATTAAATGTGTTATTTAGTGGAAATATGAAATTGGTTTGGTAATTATGAAATTGGAAAAGTTGGTGATATAATGGTGTAGTTGGATTAATAAATCACTCACCTATGGTAAATGTGATAAATTATCTGTTGATAAGTTTAATCATCTGTTTAGAAATAACTGTTTGGGACTATCGGTGGAGGATAGCCATGATTGTTCTAGAATTGCATGATGATTAGGTAAATTGAAACTAATCAATTGAAATAAGTCATTGAATATGACGGTTCGATTAACACGTTGAATATGTGCATAAATTGATCATTGTATATGATAAAGTGTTTAAATACATTGTATATGTATATGGTTTGGGAGGAGATAGGGGATATACTCCATAGTTTGGGAGGAGATAGGGGATGGACTCCATTGATAATCAAGTTGGCCTGAGTGTCGTCCAGGGTGAAAGTCTCGAAACCTTATGTACATCTGAATGATGTTGAATATATGAAGTGTTGAATATATGAAGTGTTGTTGATATGAGCTGTAGTCTCATTTTGAATAACGTTGATGACTGAACTGTTAATGATATGGGTTGTAGTCTCATTTCAAATTGTTTGGATAAATGATGAGTCGTACCTATGAATGGATTTGGCAAAATAAATGAAAGAGGATGGAAATGTGGATGTGAGTTGGTTTTATAAGTGATTAACCATCTGTCGATTGCTAATGTTTTAGTTATCTCTCATATTTGGTATAGCGATCCCGGTTTTCCTTTTTGTATTTGTTGTACTCCAGAACTTTGGTTCCGTGGAGTTGGTAGTTGTGTATCTTGTTGTTGTCCTTTAATTCCCTATGTTTGAATTTTAGGATGTGTTGGGCATGTTTCGAGCAGGTAGGTTGAGTCTTGGTCTCAAGTGTTGTTGCCCAGAGTTTTGGTGTTACGCTCGAGCGGGACATTCTGCGCTCGAGCGGAGTTTGCTTTTGGTTGACCGCTCGAGCGGAGTTTACACACTCCCAGTATTTCGTGCCTCTGCAAGACTTTTGCAGGTGTGTTTTTCACGCTCGAGTGGGTTTTATTACGCTCGAGCGGGTTGCGCTCGAGCGGACCTATTGGTGCTCGAGCAGGTAGTGTTTTGTCTGTGAAAGTTCTAGGAAAGGGAAATCTACGCTCGAGCAGACTGGTTTTCGCGCTTGAGCGGGTGTGCTTTATCTCTGTGTCTTGGAGCTCGAGCAGACCTTCTTGCGCTCGAGCGGACCTTCTTGCGCTCGAGCAGACCATGCTTTATGTTCTTGACGCTCGAGCGTTGTGTTTTCCGCTCGAGCGGACCTGTCGTATATCAGATAGCAGTTGGGCATTTTTGAATCACTTTTCACTTTTCTTCTCTCTCTCTAACTTTCCCAACATCGATTTTGAGAGCTTCTCTCTCTAGAAACTCCATTCTGTCTAGGGTTTGATCTAGATAGAGTGCTTCCTTTCCCTTCGGCCTTTGTAAAAGTCGTGTTGATCGTCAAGGGCGTCATTTTGATCCGAAAAGTTTGGAGTTTGGAGCACTTTGGTTTTGGTCTCTTCTCCGTTTGAGCTCTAACTTCGAGGTAGGGATATCCTACTCCTTCTCATGAGTTTTGCCTTTGAATTTTAGTATTTTGATGAGTTGGGGGTTGTTGGGTAATTTTGAGAAAGTTTGGGCCATTGTGTAATTTTACAAAAGTTGGGGTTTTGTTTATATAAACTTATATGCATGTTTGGCATAGAGAAATGAGATCAATATTGGATTATTGGTGAAAATGGAACCTTAGGGTTATGATGTTTATTATGGGAAATGCTCAAATTACATTGATAAATTAATTGGTATAATTAATTTGAAGAAAAGAAGAATTAAATTGAGAAGGTTGGAATTGGATGTGTATGGGGTTAACGGGTGTAGTTTGATTAGTTCATCGCTTACCTAGTTGAAATATTGATTATATACCCATTTGGTGCATTTATTTTCAGTATAGAAATAACTTCTTTGGGCTATCGGTGTAGGATAGTCTTGATTGTTGTAGACACTGCATGATGATTAAGCAAACTAAAACTAATCGATTGAGTATGCTGTTGAATATAGCAACTGGATTAATACATTAATTCTATGTATTGATTGATTGTATATGATCTATGTTTATATACATGTGTTGTGTGGGAGGAGATGGGGGATGTACTCCACGGTTTAGGGGAAGATAAGGGATGGACCTCTAAACCAGATTTTGTGTGACATTGATACAGCGCTACAATGTGTATCAAGTGTTGATTATGGAAGTGTTTGAATTGATTTGATATAGCACTAAAATGTATATCATTATCAATTGTGAAGTATAGAAGTGATTCTATGTTTATGTTGATACAGCACCGAAATGTGTATCTTTCGCAAAGTGTGGGAATGGTTTATGTGTTATTGATACAGTATTAAAATTTGTATCCCTCATGAATTTTGAAAGTGTTTTAAAGATGAGTCTAAATCTCATTAAGTTATTTGGCTAGGTGTTGAGCCTTGTTTTCAAACTCAAAGTTGGAAGAGACATGGGAAATGAAATGTAACATGGACTTAATGTCATGAAATCGAAATCTGATATATGTGGATGTATCTGTGTTGACCATCTATCAACTGCTAATCTTTTAGTCATTGTTCATAGCTGGTTTAGTGTATTTCTACTGGGCTGTGGCTCACCCTTTATGGGACATCATTTTCAGGTACAGGTAGCATGCCACCTCTAAGAACATAGCTTGGGAGGCAAGAGGCAGTCAGGCTTTTGTCGTTTTGTGATCTTTTGGATGTATTACATGTAAATTCAAGCCAAGGGCTTAATGTGTAGTTGAGTTAGTACTCCTTTTTTTGTAACCAAGTGTTAACTTGGAAAGCTGTAAACCCGTAGGGCATTTCCTTTTGTTGTTAACATGTAACACTCATTGTAAAGAACTACTCTGATGAACAGAAGAATATTTATCTTTTATACCAATGCATGTCTAAATTGATGGGTTTTAATGTTATTATTTTGAGGGCGTTACATTTGGTTTAGCATATCTCTACTGGGTTTTGGCTCACCCTATTTGGGACCCCATTTTTAGGTGCAGGTGACATGCCGCCTCTAAGGTCATAGCTTGGGAGGTCTTGAGGCTGAAGTCTCTGTTTTGGTTATTTTGTATATGTTATATGTTTTCGTTTCAAAGCCAAGGGCTTAAACTTGTAAAGGGCTTTTGACCCTCTTTTGGTTGTATCCAAGTGTTGACTTGGAAAGTTGTAAGCCTGTAGGACATTTACTTTTGTTGTGAACATGTAATACTTTTTGTAAAGAATACTCTGATGGATGAATATATTTTATTTTCCCTATGCCTATGGATATCATGAATGGTCGATTTATACGTTTAAATTTGAGGGCGTTACAAAAAACATGAGTTTATAAGTGATTTTTTTAAATACATGTAGATGAGATTTAGGGTTTTGAATCAAATAGTTTAATCTTATCTTTTGTTGTTGATTACGGAAATTTTAAGCTAATAGAACATGTTTATGATGGTTGAAATAAAAAGCCCTAATTTTTAGTTTAATGTTTATGAGAATATAAAGAAAAGATGATTTATTATTATTATTATATATATAAATATTGATTCATGTTGATTTATTTATTTATTTATTTATTTGTGAATAAGCATTTGTGAAATGGGAATAGAAGGAAATTTAAATGGTTGATCTTGTGATGTCTTGGTTAATATGATGAATAGATGCTATTAAAAGTTAGTTGTGAAGTTTAAAATGAAAAACCCTAATTTTTATTTGATGGCTATGTACTATGAAAAAGGGTTAATGTTTATGAATGGTTGAGCTATGTATTGTCATTGGTAAATTGAAAAAAATGTGATAGTTGAAAAGTAATTAATGGATGATTGTAATAATTATTGTGAACTAGAAATGGAAAGTAGAGAGAGAATGAAGTAAATGATTATCATGAAATTGGCCTATGCTGTAAATGTTGGTGATCAAAAATAGTGGAATCAAATAGTGGACATTATGAGATGGTATAATTGTTAATCTAACTCTAGACAATATTGGTAATATTGAGGTATGGAAATGTTATGAGAATCACACCATCTTGTTTATAAGAATTTATATTATTACTATTAAATGCTTATAGGTTTTGTCCTTGGCCATCGGTGGAGAACAATATTACTTGTAGAAATGATGTTAAATAGGTTGATGTGAAACCTTATGTGTTGTTGATTAACTGCATAAATATGTAATTATATGTGAATGAATGGAAGGAAATTAAGGTGCACGTGTTATGGAATGTGGTTATGCTATATAGAGGTAACACGATCCTTCTGGCTAGCAACTGGTAAAGCGGGCTGATGTGCTATATAGAGGTAATGTGTTCCTTCCGGTGAGCACCTGGTAAAGCAGGTTGTGCTATATAGAGGTAATGCATTCCTTCCGGCTAGCAACCGGTAAAGCATGCAGACATGGTTCTTGGCGAGACCACGATGGTAATGGGGTTTGGCGAGGTCACAAGTTGTTTATTTTATTACGAGATTTTATTGCTAATGTGTGTATATTTGTAGATATTATTATTGACGAAAACATGTATTGAGAATATAGTTGAAATTGTGTTATGAGGTGGATTGATTCTATTGAGAATATCATTGTTATGTTCATTAATGTTGTTTGGTGTAAATGAGTAGCATGGTGTAACAGGTCCGCGAGGGGGACGCCGCTACGGTTCGGACTCGATTTTGTGTCACGGTTCTTAATCTGAACCAAAGAGTCCAAATCTGGCAAATCGTTTTGAGAAACAGATTTTGAAAAAGTAGTGCCAAACATGGACTGCTTTGCCAGATACAGAGTCGCCACCTAAATATTTTTTAATGGGGAAATTTAGGAAACCCTGACTCGGTGCCGAAGGCCACATGTCCGTCATCACCGGAGTTGTCTCGGCTCGGGAGCATGGGTACGATTGGGGAAGGTCAGCTATGAGCACCCCCTTTCGCCCGGTCCGAAGACCGGCCTCTATTAACCGTGATATCCAATTTTGAAAACGTTACGTGTTCTTAAACCAATTATTAGCCTAGAATTACTATGTTATGCGCGCAGCAAACAAGTATAGACTAGATTGCCTAATTTGGAAGTAAGCATTGCATATCCGTTTGTTTTGGAAAATGTTTTGAATTTGCTACTCGCAAGTAGACTAAAATGCGGATTTCAACGAGTTTTTCCAACTCAAACAATCCAACCTCCACCCACAGGCATTCAAAGCAGTTTAACACATAAGCACTTAGCCGCATGGCAGGCATACTGTCATGGTAACACTCACACGCATGCGGGATGCTAAAGCATAAATACTTACATCGTACTCCGTGCCAAAACAGTAAACTAGTTAGCAAACATGCATGTCCTAGTTCATGTTAAAAATGGCTAATGCATCACATGCAAAATGCAATCTAGGCAGGCTCGGCTAGCCCTAAACATGGCATGTGAAAATGCACAATTATCACATATTCGGTTTAGAATTTTGAAGTACAAATGCAGTTAGCGTGATGTACCGAGCCTAATGTATGCAATACAAATGCATGGATGCACGCATGCATAGCATAAGGTATGCTAATTTCAAAAAATGCCCTAATCTACCATCATAAGCAGGTAAATAAAAGGGAAGAAAGAAATGGGGATTGGAAGACATACACACACTCACCCACACTTATTACATATTTACCCTCACTCAGAGGGTCCAAATGAATATTACAGTCCCAAAATAATAAACAAATAAAATATTACAGTCCCGAATAATAAACAAACAGAATTATCACAAAAATTCTAATTAATTAAAAGAAAAGATGCAAAAGAAAGAAGAGGGTGGCCGTAGCCTCTGCCTCGGGATGCGCAGATAATGCATGCTCGGAACTTGGCTCGCCCGAAAAACCCGTACCGTACTCCTGCCACCTCTGTTTGTACTGCCTTGTCTCTCTAAAAATTACCAAAGTCCTGGAGCATGTTCCTCACATGCTGCAGAGCACCACCGGCCAGACAGAATTCCCACCGGCACTTCAAAATTTCCACTGGCATTAATTGGATTCATCGGCACTCCAGAGATTGCCGGTCGGCACAAAATTCTGCCGGTCGGCAGAAACTTCCTGCAGAAGACAATTTGACAGCAAACAGGGAACAGACAGTGCATGGCATGGGGTTTTCAGGTACATGTGAGCATGGTTATGCTTCCTATCATGTTTTGAACTCAAAGAAGCATGACCTTCGATCCTCGAGCCATCAATGGTGCATGGTGGCTCAAAGAATCAAATTTGCCATTTGATGTAAGGATGCATGCAACAAACAAAATGGGATCCGAAGCCTTATCAAGTTGGAGTCAAAGGCCCCGATGACCGGGAATCGAGGCACATTACATCACTTGAAGTATGAATGTTCCTTGATTCCGCACTTGGTTTGACACCCCAAACCAAGTGAATGCAATGCATGTTATGCAAACATGGCTCAACATGCAACATGATACCAAGATGCAAAGCACAACAAGCATTATGCAACCAACATGACAAATGTATAATGCCAAGCATACAAGATGCAAATATGATGCAAATATGGACCAATTTGGGAATGGGATTCACATGCTACGACGCTTAATAGAACAACCATACAACAAACATGAAGCAAGCATGCAATGGGGGCCTTGAACCATAAAGGGACAGACCTTAGTCCACCCCAAAACAACACCAAAAAAATGCTCAAAATGATGGGCAACATCTCATGTTAACAAGCAAAGTTATGATCCCAAGATTAAGGCACAAAAAGGAGACAACTTACCCCCACCAACATGACCTCTCATGGCATGATTAAAACAAGTAAAAACAGAATTTTGCAGACCAAGATAGGACTCCAAACCCTCCTAAAATGGCAGCTAAGGTGACTCCCAAGAGGCATATGCATCAAGGCTCAATCCAAGGCATAAGAGGGTACACCCTCAAGGCATAAAAAAGGTCATGCATGCACATATACAAACATGATTCTTGGATTAAAATGTGGTCCTAGATGATGTTAAATCATGAGGGTAATCACAACCATGCAAGTTAGAGGTGAAAATGCTCAAAGCTTTCAAGCCGAAATACATAGCACCTATGACAAACATGCCAAGCATGACCAAATGGATAACCAACGGACTTTAAGCATGGAAAAACAATACTAAAAGCTTCATGGAACTAAGCCAACACACACAAGAATCATGGCCTAATCATAAGATACACTTCTAAGCAAAATGGAGCAATACAAAGCAAGTATTACAAGCATATAAGGAGGCACAAATCCAGCCAAAAACAGAGGTTACACATGACCTAAAACACCTAAAAAACTTCTGAAATGAGGCCAAGAATGATCAAGCACACATGCTACCCTTTTAAGCCAAAAAGCAAGGAAACAAAACAAAGAAGGGAGAGGGGTGTCCCTCCCCTATGCAAGACTTCAAACCACCTTTTTTAGCACTGAAAAATCAACTGGTTTTTAGTGGTCAAAGGACCAAAACACTGAAGTGAACAAAGCCTTACTAAAGAGGCACCAAAATGGACCAAACAAGGCCTAGAAGGGTGAGTTTGTACTCAAACCACAAAATGACCTAATGAAAGTTCTAAAGCATGAAAATATAAGCCTCTTTCATGTTATACAAAAGAGCTAAAACAGCAAGCAAGATAGGTAGAAAACTATTGCAAGTTTGGGGAATAAAAAGCAAGATGCTCACCCTTGAAGAACCCTTGAAGAACAAATGGTCTAGCCCTCTTCTTTTGATCAAAACCAGTCCAAAAACTCAAGAATCAACCCTCCAAGTCCCTCAATCTCGGAGTAAGGTGTAATAGTGTGTGTAATGGTGCAAAAGTAAGGTAAAAACCACCTTTAGGCCAAGGAAACACACACAAAGGAGGGGAGAGAGGGAGATATAGAGATAGAGTGTATCTATATCTCAAAGCTCTGGTTTTTGGTTGCAAAAGTCTAACCTAGATCCAAGAGGAAAGCCCCTCTCTTATAGGACTCTCTCTTGCAAAGCTTATACAACAAGCTTGGCTAGAGGGACATCCCTCCATACACGTGTATGGAGGGGAGAAGAGTTGGTGCCAGCTATCACAGCTGGCACAAAATATCTCCATAAAGTGGATGAACAGTGGTCAGCTGCCCAAAAATGTCATTTCGACAAAAAACAGTGCCGACTGGCAACAAACTATGCCGACCGGCAACAAACTATGCCGACCGGCAATAAAATATGCCGACCGGCAAACAAAAGTGCCGATGGCATCAAAAAACCAGCCGGTAGCCTCTAGCCACTGCCGGTGGTGTGTGGGGATGTCTCACAAGGCATTCGCTGCCCCTCCAAGGCAAAACATGAGTGTTCGGTGCAAAACCAGACACTAAACGGTCAAGTTCGGAGATCCTGAGGCAGGGCACGCGAGCCGAGACCTCCGGGAACTCCAAACGAACACAAACATGGATGATCACCGAGTGTTCAAACGGTGACGTCCAAGTCTTGAGGACGGTCAAAAATGGGGTGTCTACAGTTGCCCCTCTTTGACAGAACTCGAAAGTCATAACAATGACGGGAGTGAATGTCAAAGCCTAGAGACGACCCATTTTTGACAAGGCCGAAGACTCAGACAAACATGCAAGACAAACAAGATATGCGCCCGAAGGCAGGGGCGAAATGCAAGACAATGCGCAGAGCCGAGCATAACTTATGATCATGCAAAGAAAGCTGTAACGAAGCATACATGCGACGGTTTTAAGCATAGCATACACCAAACTACACTACAATGCAGAAAGGATGTAAGAGAATTATGCGATTCTCAATACGTCTCACTCGGGAGATACAATACCTGTGCGGCTCGTCTGGTTGCACCAGCCTCAAATGAACCGTACATACAATATCGTGCCTAAAAAGAAAACAAACTTAACAGGTACAATATCGTTAGCAACATGTAGAGTAGTATACTCGAAATGCGTGACAACGCAAAGCAAGCAGGGAGCATAACAATGCTGTGAAGATACAAACATGTAAGTGGGGCATGCGGTCTACGCAGGCAACGAAATCGATCATAAGCATGTGGTCTACGCAGGTAATGAAAACAACAAAGATGCGGTCTACGCAATCAAAACATGCGATTTACGCAGGTATTGAAATTAAATATGATGCGGTCTATGCAATCAAAACATGCGGTCTACGCAAGCAAAACATGCGGTCTAGGCAAGTAATGAAATTGAACAACGATGCGGTCTACGCGATCAAAGCATGCGGTCTATGCAATCAAAACATGCGGTCTACGTAGGTATTGAAATTAAAGAAGATGCGGTCTATGCAATCAAAGCATGAGGTCTACGCAAGTAATGAAATATGCGATCTACGCAATCAAAACATGCGGTCTATGCAGGTAATGAAATTAATAGAGATGCGGTCTACGCAATCAAAACATGCGGTCTACGCAGGTAATGAAATTAAAGAAGATGCGGTCTACGTAAGCAAAACATGCGGTCTACGCAAGTAATGAAATTGAAGAAGATGCGGTCTACGCAATCAAAACACGCGGTCTACGCAGGTAATAAATATGCGGTCTACGCAAGTAAAACGTGCGGTCTACGCAGGTAATGAAATTGATAAATCATGCGGTCTACGCAAGTAATGGAATTGATAAATCATGCGGTCTACGCAAATAAAGAAAGGATTACAAACATGCGGTCTACGCAGGTAATGTAATTAACATGCGGTCTACGCAAGTAAAGAAAGGATTACAAACATGCGGTCTACGCAGGTAATGTAATTAACATGCGGTCTACGCAAGTAAAGAAAGGATTACAAACATGCGGTCTACGCAGGTAATGTAATTAACATGCGGTCTACGCAAGTAAAGAAAGGATTACAAACATGCGGTCTACGCAGGTAATGTAATTAACATGCGGTCTACGCAAGTAGAGAAAGGATTACAAACATGCGGTCTACGCAGATAATGTAATTAACATGCGGTCTACGCAAGTAAAGAAATGATGTACCATTACATAGCATAATTGAAACAATTTGTGGAGTTCACAAACCATGAAAAGGATATGGGGCGGGACATTCTTCGCACTCATTGAGCATTGCTCGCAGAAGTTGTGGCCTGAGGTCAACTCAAAGGTTCACGTTTCAAAGGTGTGCTTTCTCGTATTGTGAGGGCGTCCAACGACGTGGCTGACCCGAACGGAGGTGCGGAAGGTGCGTTAACCCCAAGGGGAGTTTTGCTGGTATCTATTCCGACACTTAGCTACCCTGTCATTCTACGTTTTATTTTCCTTTTTACTAGTAGTTTAAGCACATTGCACTGCCTCAGGCAGGTTTTATTTTCTTTCTCAAAATTTACACACTTTGCAAAACACGTGATGGGAATGAAACAAATCATTTTATTCGAAAGACGTCGTATTTGCAAACTTCCTATGCATCGCATCGCAAGGTATCACACTACTATGTGAACGAAATTGAACTCATTTTGGAAATTTGCCATCGTAATAATCAGGTAGTGAACCGACTTACAACTCGATAAGCAAAACAAGGACATGATGCAACCAAACAAGTGTGAATACAACTCGATAAACAAATCAAGAGCTCAAAGAGAGCGAAATACAACTCGATAAGCAAGTGTTCAAAAACTCGACAAGCAGACAGGCGTGACTCCGCAAGAATCGATCGTCGGGGGGGGTTGGAGGTGGTTAAGTTCCCCAATTCTTAGCATAAACAACTCAGAAAACTAGAAGGAAGTCCACCGGCATGGGGGGAGAGACCATCGGCTACAAAGAATGGCTACCGGCCATAAAATTTCCTCGTCGGCAAACTATTATGGCCGGTCGGCAAACAGTTTGGCCGGCCGACACTAAATGAGGGGATTAGCAGAATGTTGACACCTGTCCCCCACTCAACCTTATCTCCTACAAAAGATCCCAACTTCGTAGTTTTTCTCATTTTCACACTGATTTGCTCCAATGGAAGAGTTTCTTGCTCAAAACCTCACAGCTTGGATTGCTAGCTTGGATGGCTCGGAAAAAGTGAATTTCCGGGGTTTTGGCATAAATGCACTATTCACTCTGGGTCGCACCCCCTTGCACTCCCTGTTTCTTCATGCCGCGGCAAGGTTTTGGAATCCGGTGACACATGTCTTTAGCTTCGCCGGGCAAGAGATATGTCCCACCTTCGAGGATTTCCGAGCCTTAATGGAGTCCGAACGCGACGAGGAGCTCCTGCCCCAACTTAATTTTGGTCATGCCCAATCCTTAGGGCGTATGTGTGGACTCAGCATGCGCGATGCTCGGTCTCTGATTTGTGACGGGATGTTGGACATTCCGAGTCTGGCCAATCGATTTTCTGATGCTGGTGATCGCAACAACCATCACTGGCAAGGCTTCCGGCGACATGCCCTCTGCTTGTGCATGCTGTCCCATTTCCTGTTCGTCTCAGGCTCTGGAGGGGCTAGTGTCCGGTTGATTGAGGTTGCCTAAGGCTTGAGGGAGGGTAAGAGCTGTATTGTCATGACTCTGGCCGAGACGCTAATGGGCTTAGACGCCTTTTATCGTCATGAGAAGTCTAGATTGGCGGGGAGTCCACTACTACTACAGGTAATGTTTCCCACCCAATCTCGCATTTATGTATTGCTCACATCACTCGGCCCTCGAGCTCGATCTTTTTCTCACAAAAACCCCCATTCTCACTTTTCTCTCCTCGTACATCTCTCTATTCTTTACTCTCTCTCATTTTTCAATCCCTCCCCAGGTATGGCTGATGGACAAACTGCAGGTTGTGGACTCCTGCCCAGCATATTCAGCTCGCGGCTACTTCTTCCGGCATCGTGTAGTCAATGCCTTGGACGAAGGATGGTGGTTTGATTGGATGTGTAGCCTGTCCGCAGACCATATTGCTTGACTGAGCCTTCCGGCAATGAGTTACAATATGCCCCGGCAGACCGGGATTCAGCTGATCGGTCTTACTCACTGTGTATTCTACTTCCCATTTCGGATTCGACGTCAATTTGGCCATGATCAGACCTGCCCGTCAGAGGGGATAGAGTATCCTGCTGCATTCCCAGCCCGGGGCGCACAGCTTGCTTGGCAGGCCACCGCATGGAGGATGAGAGAACTCCTGGCCCCCGCTCCTACTTTCAGCTGCACTTTGTCTGATGAGTGCATAGATTGGCTCAATGATGAAGCACAGATCAGGCCCAGCTTGGCATCAGAGGCTTCGACCAGCTCTGGGAGGGGGCGCAGGAACACCTGATTCGACTATGCCCTAGATTTATTGCTTTATTAGTACTTTCAAGTTTTCTTTATGAATGTAATAAAAAGCAACTTCAATTGTATGCAAGAGCAGGAGAACTCTGTTTTGAAATCAAAGAAATTGAAAGTTGTGGCACTGAAAATTTTCCGCTTTGGTCCAAAAATGGTCAATGTTGTAAAAAGATTTATTTGAACAAAGTTAGCTTTTATTAAAACTTCTCAAAAATGTTTTCGATATGGATTAGAACTGGACACACCTGAGATCTGTCACTTGAGATGCACAACCCCAGATCCCTGCAACTGAAAAGTTGCCCCTGGTCTGAAGAGCGCCGCAGCACTGCATAGCAACGGAAAGTTGCCCCTAGTCTGAGTGGCACTGCACCGGAGATTCCAACGAATGCTGATGAACAAAGATGACTGAGATGATCAAATGGACAAAGTTGATCGGGGAAGTGTTATAACTGAACTTCAGGATGAAGCTGCCTACGTATCCCAAACATGGGAATCAAGCCTCACGTAGTTCCGGCTTAGGTTCGCTCGAGTATTTTCACTCTCCTTTTGCGCTCTAACTTTTGCCAAGGCCGCCCTTTGCGGGTTTTCAGCCTTGCGAGCTCAGTTTTTATATTTTTTAATTTTTTGTGCTCTAACTTTTGCCTAGGTCGCCCTTTCGGGTTTTCGGCCTAGCGAGCCTCTCAATGATAGTATTTCTTCAACTTGTCCATGTTGATCGGTTGAGAGAATTCTAAGCCATCTAAGTCCATCAGAACCACAGCTCCGCCTGACCAGATAGCTTTGATGATATAGGGACCAGTCCAATTGGGTCTGAACTTGCCCTTCGGGTCGTGGATGGGAGCTCGGTTGTCTTTGAGTACCAAATCCCCTTCCTTTAGATTTCTGAACTTAACCTTCTTGTTAAAAGCCCGAGCAATCCTACGCTGATAACTCTGAACGTGATACAGCGCTTTCAGCCTTCTTTCGTCAAAGAGCATAAGTTCCTCGAACCTGCTCTGCTGCCAATCTGCCTCAGCTATCTGACACTCGGCCAATACCCGTAAAGACGGAACTTCAATTTCGATGGGTAGAACGGCCTCCATTCCGTAAACTAACGAATACGGAGTCGCTCCAGTAGAAGTTCTAATCGAAGTCCTGTAGCCCCACAGAGCAAACGGCAATTTATCTGGCCAATCTCGGTAGGTCTCCACCATTTTCCGCAGTATGTGCTTGATGTTCTTGTTGGCGGCCTCAACTGCTCCGTTGGTTTGCGGCCCGTATGTAGACGACTTATGAAAAGCCACGTTATACTTCTCCAGCAAGTCCACCACTTCTTTCTTAAAGTGGGATCCATTATCCGAGATAATCTCGTTTGGCACTCCGTAGCGATAGATGATGTTGTTTTTGATGAACTTTGCGACGTGCGACGCTTTCAACACCGCGTATGATTGGGCCTCGACCCACTTTGTGAAATAATCTATCGCTACCAGGATATATTCATGTCCGTTCGACCCCTTCGGGGTAACAGCTCCGATCACATCAATCCCCCACACGGAAAATGGCCACGGGGACGTCATGTTGTAAAGCTTGGATGGTGGGATGTTCATACGGTTTGCGTGGATCTGGCATTTGTGGCATCGCCGAACAAAGCCGATACAATCCTCCTCCATGGTCGACCAGTAGTAACCCTGCCTGAGGATCTTTCTGGCCAACATTACTCCATTCATGTGCGCACCGCACTCCCCTCCATGAATAGCCTCCATTAGGCGCTTTGACTCTTCAGCTTCTACACAGAGCTTATGCATTCCCAGATGACCCCTTTTGTACAGTTTACCCCCGCAGATGATGAACTGAACAGCCATTCTTCTGATCGCCCTCTTATCCTTGGCATTTGCCCCTAGTGGATACGTCTCCCTTTCCAAGAAGTTCCAAATATCGTAATACCAGGGGTTGTCATCTTGGGCCTCATCTATGGCGGAAATTGACTCGTATGCTGGCGCAAACTTCTGATCAATGATGACTGGACGCATCCGGACTCCAGACGGGATGTCTATCATGGAAGATAGAGTTGCTAGTGAATCTGCGAACCTGTTGTTCTCTCTTACGAGGTGGGTGAATTTTAGCTTCTCGAACCGAGGAATTAACAAATCCAAGGTTTGGTGGTAAATTATCATCCTTTCCTCCTTGGCCTTCCAGTCTCCTTTTGCTTGAGACACAACAGGATTCGAGTCCCCAATGACGTCCAATCGTCTTACCCCTAGTTCTAGGGCTACTTCCAGACCAGCAATACATGCCTCATACTCTGCTTCATTGTTCGAGACTCTGAACTGGAGCTTGAATGCTAAAGGGATACGGGAATCGTCAGGCGCTATCAGCAACACCCCTATCCCATACCCATACTGGTTTGACGCTCCGTCAAAGTACATCATCCAAGTTTCATCTTCGATGTGCAGAATGGCTTCATCTGGGAATAGGTACTCAACCGCTTCATCCCCCTCAACCGGGTGGTCGGCAAGGAACTCCGCTACCGCTCTCCCTTTCACCGACTTGCGTGTTACAAACTTCAAGTCAAATTCGGAAAGCAATAGCAACCAACGAGCTAGCCTACCCGTAAGTGCTGGTTTCTCGAAAAGATATTTGATGGGATCCAAACGTGAAACCAACATTACAGAGTGAGCTAACAGGTAGTGCCGCAGCTTCCTGGTAGCCCATACCAAGGCCAAGCAAGCCTTCTCGAGCGGAGTGTAGCGGGTCTCGTAATCCAGCATCTTTTTGCTCAGATATTAGATGGCCCTTTCCACTTTGTCTTCTGACTCTTATGCGAGCATGCAGCCCATGGTGGTCTCGGTTACCGAAAGATACAATATCAACGGTCTCCCCGGTTCTGGCGGTGACAACACAGGCGGGTTCTGTAGATACTCTTTGATCTGCTCAAAAGCTGCTTGACATCGGCCGTCCCATTGGAATTTCTTTCCTTTCTTCAGGAGACCAAAAAGTGGTTCACAAGTCAAGGTTAATTTAGAGATAAACCATCTTATGAATTGCACTTTACCTAGAAAGACTCGCACCACCTTTTCAGTCCTCGGTGGTGGCATTTCTAAGATGGCCTTGATTTTGGAAGGGTCGACCTCGATGCCCCTTTGCGTAATCAGAAACCCTAGCATCTTCCCTACTGTAACACCAAAAGTACACTTCTGGGGATTCAGCCGCAGCCGAAACTCTCTGATCCTCTGAAAGAATTTTTGTAAGGTGGTGTAGTGGCCCTCTCTTTCTTTGGACTTGACAATCATGTCATCCACATACACCTCGACCTCTTTATGGATCATATCATGCAATATTGTAGTTGCTGCCCGTTGATATGTAGCTCCAGCATTTTTCAGCCCAAATGGCATCACTCTGTAACAATATGTACCCCACGGGGTAGTGAACGCAGTCTTCTCCCAGTCTTCGGGTGCCATTACTATCTGATTATAGCCTGAGAAGCCATCCATAAACGAAAGCAAGGCGTGCCCTGCCGTGAAATCTATTAATTCATCAATCTGCGGCAAGGGAAAGTCGTCCTTCGGACTGGCCCTGTTCAAATCCCTGAAGTCTACACAGACCCGAATTCTGCCATCCTTCTTTGGCACCGGAATAATGTTTGCCAACCAGGTCGGGTACTCGGATACCAACAGGAAGCCTGCATCAATCTGCTTGGTGACTTCTTCCTTGATCTTAATGGCCCAATCAGGGCGGATCCTTCTGAGCTTCTGCTTGACAGGTCGGGCCTCAGGATCAAGAGGGATCCGGCGCTGTACAATCTCAGGATCGATTCCAGGCATGTCTTCGTAGGACCACGCGAAAACATCTTTGAAATCTTTTAATAAAGCGACTAAGCGCTCGCGTTCCTCAGAAGACAACGTGGACCCGATCTGGACCAGCCGCGGGTCCTTCTCAGTACCAACATTCACAGTAGTGATTTCATCCATTAAGGGTTTAACAAACCTTTCCTGCTCTTGATCAATTAACCGTTGCAAAACCGAAGGAATTTCTTCCTCGTCGTTTTCATCAAAATTTTGAAAATCCTGATTTAAGCAATAAATCAAAGGCACAGAAAAATACTCCGAAACCACATTTACGTCGTTCTCATTAAACACTTCCGAGCCGTCGGATTCCTCTGTTACAACAGACTCAAAAGAAAATGAAAAAGACGAGCTAGACAGGACTGTGGTATCCGGGTTATCACCCCCAAGAATACCGGACTCAGACTCAGCTAAGCTGGAATCTGATTCCGACGCACAAGATTCGGTGGAATCAGATTCCGGCTCACTACCTGACCCGGTGCTGCTAGATAAAAATCCTTCTTCATATTGCCAGATGAGAGAAGGTGCGATGGACGCATCCAAAATAGCTGACGGTAGGCCCGCAGCCGCTTCATTCCCAATCACACATACCGAGGAGCTATCCCCCAAGAACTTCTGTTCGATCGGAGGATCTGAAAGCAGACACGCCAGCGCTGCCCCCATTTCATTTTTAGCGTCCTCAGACTGCACTTCCTTACTTTGCTCAGCCTCAGCCGATAGATCTGCCTGCCCTTCGGTGATGTCATCCTCAGGTAACTGTAAATCAAAGAAGATCTCAAATCCCGGCATGCGCTTCTTCTCCGCGTTGAGCCACGGCTCCGGGAAGCCACAGAATGGAAAGTCCTCCCCCTCCCGGACGAAGCGTCCGTTTAGGGTCCCCCGAATGGGCTGGTGCATTAAGTCAAAGGGCTTCCCCATCTGTTTCGCCTTGGCCCTTCCGGCCATTTCCTTTCCTTTCTTTATCCAATCCTCTTTGGTGGGTAGGTAGCCCAAACCAAAGGTATGTGGGTTATGTGGCACTTCGGCCGATGCTGCGACACCTTTCCTGCCGCTCTTGCCCAATCCCATCCCGGGGATGTGCTGGAGTTTGTTCATGAGATAGACTGCTTGGGCACTGACATATACCCCTTCATTAGCTGCCATGATGTTCTGCACGACCCGAGCCTCAGCCAAAGTAAAACCCGATATGAGCACATCCTCCACACCGTGTTCGATTTCTAGAACAGGCGTAGACACTTCCGGTGGCGGATGAATTGACGAGTTTCCGAAAACAATGGCTACTCCCTTCCCATAGGGGTATTTCACCACTTGATGTAGGGTAGAGGAGACCGCCTTTACCTGATGCAGCCACGGCCGCCCCAAAAGCAGGTTGAACGTTGCAGGAACCTCCAAGACGTGGAAATCTATCTCATGGTGTCCCGGCCCAACCATTGTTTGAATCTTAACTGTCCCCATTACTTCCCGGCTTGTGTTGTCATACGCCCGAATCACCTGGGCCGTTGGCGCAAAATCCGCGACTTTCAAACCGATCGCGTAGGCTGTTCTTGCCGGACAAACGTTGATGGCGGACCCCGTGTCAACAAGCACCACGGGTATCCATTTATCTCTGCACTCCACAGAGATGTAGAGTGGCTTATTATGGTTCGCACCCTCAGGTGGCAGTTCTTTGTCAGAAAAACTCAATGCCGGGGAACTTCCTCCCGAAAAGACTAAGCCCACCAGTTGCTCGGGCGTGGTGTCTATGGAAAGCTTGGCTTTGTCCATGGCTGAAAGGACAGCCTGCCTATGTACTCGAGAAGCCATAAGCAGTCCCCAGATGGAGATGTCTGCTTGTATCTTTTTTAATTGTCTCAACACGGCCTCGTCTTCGAGTTGCTTCTCCTTTTGTTTCTCTGCTTCATTATCTTTTCCAGACGCCTCTGGTTGATCTAGGTGTGGAGGCTTGAAATACCATCCACTCCTAGTCATGTGATCGACTTCGCCGATATACCAGGTATCATCTGGTTGGTTACCTTCCCAATCCTCGTCCGTGTGGGCAAGACATAGGTCGTCGTCTTCCCACCACATACCATCCGCAGCTGACAGGCATCTGTCTGGCTCTGTCATAACTGTCCTGATACTTGCAGTACCTTTTATCCCTATGCTCGCAGCATTCTCCATTTCCGTACTTGTGGCAGTTTCGACCCCCACGTGGCCTTTTGCTTTCCTGATCCTCTCAGAATCTTCGAATCTCTCTTGTTCTGACTGTGTCAATGCAGTAGATTGCTCACTGATCCCTGTACTCAAAATGCTCCATTCCCGAGCGAAACTCTCGACACCGGTGCTCTCCGGCGATGTATTCAGTTCTTCGACACTCCCGGCCGTTGTGGACATTCCCGCCCCTGCCGGGCCTTGTTCTGACTGGAACTCCCCTATTACATCTGGCTGATCGTCTAACCATCCCGTGGCCTCCGCTGATTCTTCATTATCGTACCAGTTGATAGCTGAATATTCTAGATCTTGGTTATCGCAAAATTGGAACTTGTCAAGATCCTCTTCCACGGCTGCCAAATCATCCGTTTCCTGTCTTGGACTGTTCCCTCGGATTACACACAGCTCTCCTCCGACTGGAAATTCGACATTTGGTCTATTCTGGCCCACTGGTGAAATGTAGTCACTCGGACTGTAAGTGTTCCCAACATCATTCTCAGGCTCCACAGACTCTGGTTTGACAACCTCTTTCCTGTTCTCGATGGCCACCACCACTGGCTTGGGTTGGGTTATAGAGACGTCCATCATGCACAAATCGGTGCAATCAGTGAGGAAAACTTTCGGCTTAGGCAAGTAGGGGGGTGTGATATAGATACTAGGATCATAGGATGCGACCCCAGTGTGGATGAAGTTGATTCTTTTGGGTGGTGGAACTTGGTTATGTGTGGGGAGAGGATTTGTAGTAACATTGGGTTTCTCAGGGGGCAAAATCACCCCATTATCAATGAGATCTTGAATCTCATGACGTAAACGAAAGCATAGGTCGGTGTCGTGACCGTGCTGCTGGTGGAACGCACAATACTTGGCCGGATTGTGGGTGGCGGGCAGTCTTTCAGGTAAGGGCCGCGGCTCTAGGGGCTTCAGATGCCCTTTTCTGATCAAAACCCCCAAAGCCTTGGACAGGGGCATATAAAGTGGAGCGATGGTTCTGGTGTTTCTGGGAGGGTATTTGGCTGTTTGTGAGTTGCTTCCGAACGCACCGGAGAATGGTGTGGCTGCCGTATTTCTTGGGGAAGGGTTAGTGGTGACCATACTCACTTCGGAGGTCCTGGCTGTCGTAGCGCCGCTCGGGCCTGCATTAGTATTACGATCGAAATTTCTGCGAGGTTGCTCCCGGTCATTATCAATCCACCCTTGTCTTAGGGCGTCCTCGATTTGTACCCCCATTTCATGCAGATCAGCAAAGGTAGGGAAGGGGACTACGATCATCTTTTGCATTAACTTCGGCTGGAGATTGCGCACAATCATCCGAATCTGGTCTGTGTCTGTGGGTCTCAAGGTCATCATCGAAGCCTTAGCCCGCCATCTGGTTACAAATTCTGAGAAGCTTTCCTTGGGTTCTTGCCTTGTTGTCTCGAGATCCCGGGTCGTGATCTCGATTTGTGTGTTGTATGAGTACTGCAGGATGAAGGCTTCAGCCATCTCGTCCCAACTTCTCTTGACGTCGTCCTCCAACTTGGCATACCATGCGGCCGCTACACCCGACAGGGTCCGGCCAAACAAAGACAACTTCTGCAATCTGGTGAGGCCCATTGGCCTTAGGACGTCTGAGAATAGTCGCAGGTGTACCATGGGATCCTGAGATCCGTCAAAACGATCAATTTGTGGCATCTTAAACCGATCTGGCAGCGTCACGGCCGTGTCGATGTATCCGTCTCCAATGTCCGGAATGGACTTCGCACCTTGAGATTTCTTGAACAACTTTTCAAGCTTGTGCATTTTTAATGCCATGGGGTCTACCTCGGACTCAAAGGGAGAATCCGATAGATTGATAGGGGTGGGTGCCTTGGATTGTTGGGGTGGAATCGGGGGGGGGGGAGCTGGCCCTGTTGGGATGTCTGTATCTTCTTGGACATTTCGGGCGTTTGGTGTCTCTTCGGGTATTGGAACCCTTAATGGAGGAGGGATTTGCTGCGAAGGTGATGCCCCAGTTTGTTGTTGCAATCTCCCAATTAAATCCGCTTGTTCACTCATAACTGTGGCTTGTTGTCTGGCGAATTCTGCCTGTCGGACAGCATCCTGCTGCATCATTTTCATGCTTTCTTGAAGTTGGTGCACCATCTCCTCTAAGCTAGCCATACTATTCTGCTCTGGTTGAGTTACTGGTATGCGTTCCCTCTCCGTGGGTGAAACAGGATCCTGATCCCTATTGTACACAGGTGGGGTAGATGAAGCCCTCTGTACTGACTGTTGGACCGATGTCCTCTGCCTAGTTGCCTTCCGTTTAGTAACCGGGGGTAGAGAATGGTACACCGGTTGTCCTTCTATCAGATCCTCAGATCGATGGAGCCGACGACCTCTGATCCAGAGTGCTTGGGGAATGTCTACCGGGTTGGAAGCAATGATGCTAAACTACCTAGCAAAAAGATAAATAAAGCAATAAATAAACCAATAACCGGATAGCACAACGGCATAAAATAAACATATAATACACAGTTGGACATCCATAACACATAGTCGGTAAGCTGAACACACTGTTCCTCGATATTGATCACTTTCTCAAAAAGAATCTCTGTTCCCAACACTGAACCCTGATACCCGCAGATAACTGATTCTCTTAAACTGATACTGATACCCTCAGGCCTGATACTCAATCTTGCAGACTGATATGCACGTTCCTGTAGAGCAACACTCTAAAAGCACATAGCAAGTAAAAAGAGCCAAAACACCCCTATGTTGGGGTAGGGTTTTCCTGTCCTATTTTGTCAGGAGCTAGGGTTTCACTACGCACACAGCGGTTTCAAACAACCTAACATCGGGTAAGCAACATGTCCTAACTTGGAATGGCCACTATGGATCCGAATATACACTAGGTCGAATGGTCGAAAAGGGTGCCCCAGTAAACCGGGGTTTGTGTTCCCATGCTGTCAGAGCCCATAGCCGGTCAGCCTTATGGACATGCCTTGACAAGACAAGCCTCCGGCAAACCGTTCAGGAATGGCAGATGGCAAACACTGCGTTCCTAGGCGCACCAATGCACATGCAATGCAAAGAAACACATAAATGAGATGAAAACGGGGTATCACAAGTTTGAGTCAAGCTCTCTAATTACCCAGCAGAGTCGCCAGAAACTGTAACAGGTCCGCGAGGGGGACGCCGCTACGGTTCGGACTCGATTTTGTGTCACGGTTCTTCATCTGAACCAAAGAGTCCAAATCTGGCAAATCGTTTTGAGAAATAGATTTTGAAAAAGTAGTGCCAAACATGGACTGCTTCGCCAGATACAGAGTCGCCACCTAAATATTTTTTAATGGGGAAATTTAGGAAACCCTGACTCGGTGCCGAAGGCCACATGTCCGTCATCACCGGAGTTGTCTCGGCTCGGGAGCTTGGGTACGATCGGGGAAGGTCAGCTATGAGCACCCCCTTTCGCCCGGTCCGAAGACCGGCCTCTATTAACCGTGATATCCAATTTTGAAAACGTTACGTGTTCTTAAACCAATTATTAGCCTAGAATTACTATGTTATGCGCGCAGCAAACAAGTATAGACTAGATTGCCTAATTTGGAAGTAAGCATTGCATATCCGTTTGTTTTGGAAAATGTTTTGAATTTGCTACTCGCAAGTAGACTAAAATGCGGATTTCAACGAGTTTTTCCAACTCAAACAATCCAACCTCCACCCACAGGCATTCAAAGCAGTTTAACACATAAGCACTTAGCCGCATGGCAGGCATACTGTCATGGTAACACTCACACGCATGCGGGATGCTAAAGCATAAATACTTACATCGTACTCCGTGCCAAAACAGTAAACTAGTTAGCAAACATGCATGTCCTAGTTCATGTTAAAAATAGCTAATGCATCACATGCAAAATGCAATCTAGGCAGGCTCGGCTAGCCCTAAACATGGCATGTGAAAATGCACAATTATCACATATTCGGTTTAGAATTTTGAAGTACAAATGCAATTAGCGTGATGTACCGAGCCTAATGTATGCAATACAAATGCATGGATGCACGCATACATAGCATAAGGTATGCTAATTTCAAAAAATGCCCTAATCTACCATCATAAGCAGGTAAATAAAAGGGAAGAAAGAAATGGGGATTGGAAGACATACACACACTCACCCACACTTATTACATATTTACCCTCACTCAGAGGGTCCAAATGAATATTACAGTCCCAAAATAATAAACAAATAAAATATTACAGTCCCGAATAATAAACAAACAGAATTATTACAAAAATTCTAATTAATTAAAAGAAAAGATGCAAAAGAAAGAAGGGGGTGGCTGTAGCCTCTGCCTCGGGATGCGCAGATGATGCATGCTCGAAACTTGGCTCGCCCGAAAAACCCGTACCGTACTCCTGCCACCTCTGTTTGTACTGCCTTGTCTCTCTGAAAATTACCAAAGTCCTGGAGCAGGTTCCTCACATGCTGCAGAGCACCACCGGCCAGAAAGAATTCCCACCGGCACTTCAAAATTTCCACCGGCATTTATTGGATTCATCGGCACTCCAGAGATTGCCGGTCGGCACAAAATTCTGCTGATCGGCAGAAACTTCCTGCAGAAGACAATTTGACAACAAACAGGGAACAGACAGTGCATGGCATGGGGTTTTCAGGTACATGTGAGCATGGTTATGCTTCCTATCATGTTTTGAACTCAAAGAAGCATGACCTTCGATCCTCGAGCCATCAATGGTGCATGGTGGCTCAAAGAATCAAATTTGCCATTTGATGTAAGGATGCATGCAACAAACAAAATGGGATCCGAAGCCTTATCAAGTTGGAGTCAAAGGCCCCGATGACCGGGAATCGAGGCACATTACATCACTAGAAGTATGAATGTTCCTTGATTCCCACACTTGGTTTGACACCCCAAACCAAGTGAATGCAATGCATGTTATGCAAACATGGCTCAACATGCAACATGATACCAAGATGCAAAACACAACAAGCATTATGCAACCAACATGACAAATGTATAATGCCAAGCATACAAGATGCAAATATGATGCAAATATGGACCAATTTGGGAATGGGATTCACATGCTACGAGGCTTAATGGAACAACCATACAACAAACATGAAGCAAGCATGCAATGGGGGCCTTGAACCATAAAGGGACAGACCTTAGTCCACCCCAAAACAGCACCAACAAAATGCTCAAAATGATGGGCAACATCTCATGTTAACAAGCAAAGTTATGATCCCAAGATTAAGGCACAAAAAGGAGACAACTTACCCCCACCAACATGACCTCTCATGGCATGATTAAAACAAGTAAAAATAGAATTTTGCAGACCAAGATAGGACTCCAAACCCTCCTAAAATGGCAGCTAAGGTGACTCCCAAGAGGCATATGCATCAAGGCTCATTCCTAGGCATAAGAGGGTACACCCTCAAGGCATAAAAGAGGTCATGCATGCACATATACAAACATGATTCTTGGATTAAAATGTGGTCCTAGATGATGTTAAATCATGAGGGTAATCACAACCATGCAAGTTAGAGGTCAAAATGCTCAAAGCTTTCAAGCCGAAATACATAGCACCTATGACAAACATGCCAAGCATGACCAAATGGATAACCAACAGACTTTAAGCATGGAAAAGCAATACTAAAAGCTTCATGGAACTAAGCCAACGCACACAAGAATCATGGCCTAATCATGAGATACACTTCTAAGCAAAATGGAGCAATACAAAGCAAGTATTACAAGCATACAAGGAGGCACAAATCCAGCCAAAAAGAGAGGTTACACATGATATAAAACACCTAAAAAACTTCTGAAATGAGGTCAAGAATGATCAAGCACACATGCTACCCTTTTAAGCCAAAAAGCAAGGAAACAAAACAAAGAAGGGAGAGGGGTGTCCCTCCCCTATGCAAGACTTCAAACCACCTTTTTTAGCACTAAAAAATCAACTGGTTTTTAGTGGTCAAAGGACCAAAACACTGAAGTGAACAAAGCCTTACTAAAGAGGCACCAAAATGGACCAAACAAGGCCTAGAAGGGTGAGTTTGTACTCAAACCACAAAATGACCTTAATGAAAGTTCTAAAGCATGAAAATATAAGCCTCTTTCATGTTATACAAAAGAGCTAAAACAGCAAGCAAGATAGGTAGAAAACTATTGCAAGTTTGGGGAATAAAAAGCAAGATGCTCACCCTTGAAGAACCCTTGAAGAACAAATGGTCTAGCCCTCTTCTTTTGATCAAAACCAGTCCAAAAACTCAAGAATCAACCCTCCAAGTCCCTCAATCTCGGAGTAAGGTGTAATAGTGTGTGTAATGGTGCAAAAGTAAGGTAAAAACCACCTTTAGGCCAAGGAAACACACACAAAGGAGGGGAGAGAGGGAGATATAGAGGTAGAGTGTATCTATATCTCAAAGCTCTGGTTTTTGGTTGCAAAAGTCTAACCTAGATCCAAGAGGAAAGCCCCTCTCTTATAGGACTCCCTCTTGCAAAGCTTATACAACAAGCTTGGCTAGAGGGACATCCCTCCATACACGTGTATGGAGGGGAGAAGAGTTGGTGCCAGCTATCACAGCTGGCACAAAATATCTCCATAAAGTGGATGAACAGTGGGCGGCTGCCCAAAAATGTCATTTCGACAAAAAACAGTGCCGACCGGCAACAAACTATGCCGACCGGCAATAAAATATGCCGACCGGCAAACAAAAGTGCCGATGGCATCAAAAAACCAGCCGGTGGCCTCTAGCCACTACCGATGGTGTGTGGGGATGTCTCACAAGGCATTCCCTACCCCTCCAAGGCAAAACATGAGTGTTCGGTGCAAAACCAGACACTAAACGGTCAAGTTCGGAGATCCTGAGGCAGGGCACGCGAGCCGAGACCTCCGGGAACTCCAAACGAACACAAACATGGATGATCACCGAGTGTTCAAACGGTGACGTCCAAGTCTTGAGGATGGTCAAAAATGGGGTGTCTACACATGGGGATATAAAGGATTAATTGTGGATTTGATTTTGAAAATAAACGTCGTGATGCAATCATTTGGATTATAAAATACGAGTCGTAGAGTTGCCGAAATGGTTATTGTGTGTGATATTCGCGATGTGACTTCGGTTTGGAAACCTTTTGAATTGAAAATAATGAATTACGAAGGTCTGAAAAATGGATTTTTCTTGAAATGATAAATAATGATTCTTTTGAGAAAAGTATATGTATGTAAGTATATTTTGGCTATGCAAAACAACACTATCTATGTATATTTATTGAGCTGGAGCATTCATGATCATATATATCTATATTATGCTATTGTTTAGAATCACTGGAATCTCTACTAGACATTAGTGTTCATCCCACGTTGTTAACCATTTTTCAGCTGAGAAGTCTGGAATATTATTCGAGACTATGGAGTCTCCTTATTTGTTGACCACGAGGTCTATTACTTGTAGGTGGAATTCCATCCTATTGTAGTAATGGTTGATCCCTTTTTATTTATTTGTTTCGTTTTATTTTTTTTTTCTATGTAAGCCTAAGGGCACATGTTATAAATTATTGTAATTGAACAGTTCCTCACCGTGCATACGAGAGAGAACATTTATTGCGTAGCTATTTATTCTTGCATCCGCTTTTGTTATTATGGAAGTGGACTATAATCAGGGATTGGATAATGATATTCAAGTAATAAAATTTGGGACGTTACAGTGCAGGCTGTACACTTCAGCAGATGTAACAATCTTCAACTTAGTGGATTGCGCTCTGTTAACCCCCCAAGGAATCATATTACAATAAATAATTGTAAAAATGTAATCATCTCTCATATTAATTTAAATGCACCGGGGAATAGTCCTAACACAGATGGAATTGACATTTCTAGGTCTAGCCAAATTCAAATCCATGACTCAAACATCGCAACCGGTAAATAACTTGTCTTGACCATTTTTGCATTGTTATTATTGTTGTTATTGTTATTAAATTGTAACGGGCTAATTTTAGTGAACTACTACATAAATAGGTGACGACTGCATTTCTATCCGTGGTAATTCCTCCCTTATAAACATTACTAGCATTACAGGTGGTCCATGCCATGGCATAAGGTAACTTGTCATAATCTCAATCTTGATTTGCTTTTAATTTTAATTTTTTTTTATTTTATCAAATTATATTATCTATACTATGTATTAAGGAAAAAGAGGTTTTTAGTGAGGAGTTTTGTGAGGGTTTCAATATCTCATACTGATTTTCTTTGTAACGCCTCGAAAATAATTCAACACGAACTAACCACAATAATACACTCACTAAAACATTGACCAGTCTATGACAATAATCCTCTTATCATCTCATATATAATAAATGGATTAGATACAAAAGTCCACTTGCGATATACATTCAACGAATTAAAAGAGCACATGAATCTATGGCACATGAAACATCTAAATCTCAAAACAATAAAATGCCCTTATGGGTGTACATCTTCCAGGGCAATAGTCCACTTTCACAAAATGGTCTCTCGAACCCAAACACATTAGCCCTTGGCTCACAGAAAGATCACAACAAAATAAGAGCTATGTACTCTTTACAATTATCCGTGCCCTCAACTTGGCGGGATCACCTCGTCTTTACCTACACCAAAGTCCCATAGGGGTGAGCATAAAGCCTAGTAGAGAATTTTAACAAAGTATATACAGTTATGCAATTCTTAATAAAAATGCAAATGTCAATGCTATGCCATGCTCCTTTAAAGAAATTTCATTTCATGCTTTTCTTAAAGATTTCCATTTTTCAATAAAAGCTTGCAATCTCAACACATTTCAAAACTTCCAATTTTAATCAACAGAGGGGTGGTAAATACGACACTGGTAATCCCTAGGCTGGTGTCTGCAAGTAGACTCTGTGAGTACTACCAAACTGTCATTTTTACCGGTATTAACCGGAAGGCTCGACACCTATCCATGCGGTTTTCTGGTCTTTCACCATGGAAACTTAGGCCAATTTATCAAATTCATCTACACCCCCTAACCGGACTTACCACCGTATTTACCCTATACACATTCCATAATTCATAACACAACATTATTTTCTTTCATGAAATTAATATCTTCCATCAAAATTTACAATGCATAAATAATAATTGAATGAATATGCAATGCAATGATTTTCCATAACTCATAACATTTCCCATGTTCAAAGTCTCTACAACAATGCCAACAATCACATTTTCCCTTACCTCTTTTTCAAGATAACCTTGTGTCTTCAACACACAACATCAATCTCTCATCAATTTAATCCTTTCGAAGCCATATACGAGGTTTACAAATACTAACCTCCACCATCCATAATTCTCGCAATTCATAATGCACAACAATTACCATCTCACAATTAAATATTTTTCATGCATCTAACAACAACTTAAAAATAAATCCTCAATTTTCTTATATCAAGGAGATTACCACTTCTCTTACCAAGATATGAATTCTACACTCACTCACCTATTTTTGCACAAGAAAAGAAGTTTATTCCATGAATTTTCTATGTTTTCAAAAAGCCCCATTTTTTTAGGTTTTCAAAAAAACCCTAACATTGTTTATCTCTTTTATAGAATCTTATCATACACTTCAATCTCAACTCATGTTGTCTAAAATTTCAAGAAAATCTCTAAATGAACACAAAATAGAGTTTGTTTCACAAAAATCATCAATCCCTTGAGCCACCAAACCCATTCTCGAAATTTTCAAGGAGAGTTACAAAATCAACTAAAAACTTACATAAATATATAAATAACACAAAGAAAACCCTCTAGGATTATATAAGAGTAGTGATACAACCCACATTTAAAACTTTCTACATTTTTGAAACACAAGATTAAAATCAACAAGGAACTAGAAGAAACTCTTAAAACCATCATCAAAATAGCATAACTTGTATATATAACTCAAGAATGTCCCTACCTCAAGCTTGATAAAGAGAGAGAGTGAAACCCTAACTTGATTGGGAACTTTTTCAATTTTTCCACAACACCCAAAGGAGCCCTAGCTTGGATCTTCAAAGTTGGTGTGAAATGTTGATGATCTAGACCCAAAGGTTACAAGAATCAAAGTATTTTAGGGTGTTAGAAAGGTTTTCTAGAGAGAAGGAGGAGGAAAATATGGTTTAGAGTGAGAGAGAAATGCTAAAAATGACATACACTTTCGGACTAAAAGGGAAAAAAAAAACAGAGTTTTCGGATTTGGGCTTTTCTATAGCGATCCCGGTTTCCCTTTCTTTATTTGTTGTATCCGGACTTAGGCTCCGTGATGTTGGTTGTTGTATATGTCTCGTTTACATCCTTTACTCTTCGTATTTGAGTCTTAGGTTGTGTTGGGCAGGTTTGAAACAGGTTGGTTGAGCTTAGAAACCTAATGTAGTTGCCTAGAATTTAGCCTTCATGCTCGAGCGGAGATCTTGACGCTCGAGCGGAGATTTTGACGCTCGAGCGACGCCTTCTTTGTTGCTTCTCCGCTCGAGCGGGGGTTTTGGCGCTCGAGCGGGAATATCCATCTCCCAGTATTTTCCTCTGCAGTGTTTGACGCTCGAGCGGGAGTTTCGACGCTCGAGCGTAAGTTTGTGTGTGACGCTCGAGCGGGGAGTTTTACGCTCGAACGGGGACCTGGTTCTGCAAAAGTTCTGGAAGCGTGTATCTGGCGCTCGAGCGGGGGTTTGGACGCTCGAGCGTGAGTCTCTGTCTGACGCTCGAGCGAGAAGTTCCACGCTCGAGCGGGGAGACGTGTATATCACTCCGAGATTTAAATTTTTGGATCACTTTTTTAACTCTATTTCTCTCTCTTACTTTTCAAAACAGCCATTGAGAGCTTCTCTCACTAAAACCTCCACTTCTCTCTAGGGTTTGATCTAGTTAGAGTAATGTCTCACCCTTTGGCCTTTGTAAAAAGTGTGTTGATCGTCGAGGGCTACACTTTGATCCGAAAATTTTGGGATTTGGAGCATCTTCGTTTTCTTCATCTCCTTCGTTGGGTTTCATCTTTTGAGATAGGGATTCCTACTCACTCTTATGGGCTTTGACCTAGATTTTGAGCATGTTGTTTAAATGGTTTGATTTTGGGACTTAGGGTTTCAAAAGGTATAAAAAGGGGTTTTTGTTATTTGATTCTTAAAGATGAATTTTGGGTCTCAAAATGATGTTATTGTTGTTGGTTGTTGATATTTGAACCATTGGGTTAATATTGAGAGATGGGGGAGAAAGCCCTAATTTGTGTATAAATTAATTAGCATAATTAATTTGAGAAAGTTATGTGTTTATGAAATTGAGTTGAATATAATGAAATTTGCTCATTATGAGACAGAAGGGTGGAGTTGGATTTATAAGTCGCTCACTTTTGAAAATGTCAATTATATATTTGTTGAGGCATTTATTATCCGTTTAGAAATAACTGCTTTGGGCTATCGGTGGATGATAGTCTTGATTGTTGTAGACATTGCATGATGATTAGGTGAATTGAAACTAATCAAGTTGTGTAATTAAATATATGGGTGCCGAATCCCGCGGATGAAATTTCCGTAAAATGGCCATTTGAATATAATTATACATGGGTGCCGAATCCCGCGGACGCAATTTCCGTAAAATGGCAATCCGAATATATCTATACATGGGTGCCGAGTCCCGCGGATGAAATATCCGTAAAATGGCTATAAGAGAATGAAAATACATGGGTGCCGAATCCCGCGGACGCAATTTCCGTGAAATGGCAGTTTGTAGTTTTGTTGGCATGAGATGTAGCCTCATTTCAATTATTTGGCCAGGTTCTGAGCCATGTTTATAAGTTGAGTTTTGTGAGTCAAACATTTATCAATTGCTAATGTCTTAGTTACTGCTCATACTATGTTTAGCATATCTCTATTGGGCATTGGCTCACCCTATATGGGACATCATTTTCAGGTACAGGTAGCATGCCACCTCCAAGGACGTAGCTTGGGAGGCTTGAGACTGTTGGACTATTTTGTGTTTTTGGTTGTATTACATGTATATCAAGTCGAGGGCTTATTTTGTGTAGAGTTAGTACCCCCTTGTCCTAACCAAGTGCTGGCTTGGAAAGTTGTAAGCCCATAGGGCATTTACTTTTGATGTCAACATGTAATACTTTTTGTGAGAATACTCTGATGTTTGTAATATAATACCTCCTTTCAGTATCTTGAATGTATGATATTATGGGTTTATTTTGAGGGTGTTACATTTTCCCACACGTGCGGAGCCCATGCCGCACATGCGGCTTCCCCCTCCCGCACGTGTGGCACCTCCCCGCACCTCCTCATGCACGTGCATTTTTAGCAGTGTGCAACCCACTGAAAATCCCCTCTCCTCGCACGTGTGGCTTGGCCTCCCACACATGCGGCCCCTCATCCCACACGTGCGGCCTAGTGCCCTGCACGTGCGGCCCTGGCCCAGTAGACCAAAATTCTCTTGTTCGGCCCCTGGGCACCCTAGAGTCGACCATGCCCTCTATGGAACGGGTGAAATTCAATCACCGAACAAAACAAGAACAAGAACTTTATTTGAAACAAAATTTCCGACATTTTCAAACTCAACGAGGGCAAAAGAACGGAGTAAAGAACAAGAAGGAAAAGAGAGAGGAAACAAAGACCCGATCGTCACATTCTTGAATTTTTTTAAAAAAATTTTAAACAATTAAAAAAATATCTATAAACTAACTTCCATTTAACCATATAAAAATAAAATTCTAATTAGTACATGATTTATGTTTTTTAAAAGGAAAATATACTAATGCTTTTCAAAATATATATTTGTTTTACTTTTAACTATAGAAAGCAATTCATCAGAATAAGAAAATAAAGATGTCCAATTTCAAATATTCAAAGATTGACTTCTTATGTACGTATATTTTTTATCTTTTCATAATTAGTCGAAAATTTATAATTTTTAAAAGGAAAATGTGCCACTGCTTTTCAAAATACATTTTTGTTTTACTTTTAAATATAGAAAGCAATTTGCTAGAATAAGAAAATAAAGATGTCAAATTTTGAACATTCAAAAACTGGCTTCTTATGCACATATATATATTTTGCGACACATAAATTTTCTTTAGAATAAATTTTCAAATCTCTTATTCTCATAAAAAAAAAAAAAACCCTACAAATTCCAAAAATCTTGTGTTACACAAAAAATTAAAAATAATAAAATATTTTAGAAAAGTTTATCTGTGTTTATATCTATTTATAACAAAAAGCCATAGTTTCAAAATCCCATGTCTAATTTTTTTATTTTTTTATTTTTAAAAAATTCTATTAGGTAATTATTCCATGATTTATGGCTTTCAAAAAGAGAATATACTAAATTGTTTTAAAATTGAATTAAAAAGAGAAGACTTTTATCATAAATCTCAAAATTTACGGTGAAATTTTTTATTGTAGCCTCTTTGAGATTTAACGTCTCACTCTAATTTTCGCAATTTTATTAAATTTTATAACTAGCTAAATCTAGCTCCGGCACAACAAAAGCACCAAGCTCTCTCCTATAGATAAAACAAAAGTAATGATAGCCTTATAATAATGCCGTAAAGGGAATTACAAGGAGTTTTACTGCAGTGTAAGGGGAGTTGAAAGGAGTTTTTATTTATTATACAACTATTTAAAAATCAAAGTATGTATGTGTATCTTTTTTCTTGGTTTAAGTATAATTTTACCAGAAGATCAGCCGATGGGGTACATTTTCTTTAGATTGGAAAAAAATGTCACACCCGAAAATAATTCAACATGAAACCCTAAACGAGCAACATTCTCTATGCATGGACAATAACTCTTCCATATTCATTCATATAATACCTGGATTTAATACAAAAGTTCCGCATGCAGTATACATTCACTAAACATAAGGATATATGAATCTATAGCATGTGAAGCACCTATCATCAAAATAATAAAGTGCCCTTGCGGGCTTACATCTTCCAAGACAATAGCCCGGTAACACAAAAAGGGTCTTTGAACCCATACATATTAGCCCTTGGCTTTACAAAAGAATTCACAACAAAAGAAGAGCCATGTGCTCTTTACAATTATTCACGCCCTCAACTTGGCAGGATCACCACATCTTTACCTACACCAAAACCCATAGGGGTGAGCATAAAGCCCAGTAGAGAAATACCAAACAAAGTATATACGTTTATGTTAGATGGCCAAAATTGAATGCAAGTGCAAATGCGATGCAATACTTTTTCAAAATAGTACTCACGTCTTTCTTGAGAAACATCATGCATTTCATTTACGAGTACTACCAAACTGTCATTTTTACCGGTATTAACCGGAAGGCTCGACACCTATCCGCTCGATTTTCTGATCTTTCACCATGGACACTCAGGCCAACTTATCAAATTCATCTACACCCCCTAACCGGACTTACCACCGTATTTACCCCATACACAGTTCCTAGTTCTCATTACAACATAATCTTTTCCAAAGAAAACGTTTTTCAAATCATTTCAAGATGAGCATTGGAGATAAATTAAATGGGAATATGATGCAATGCATAATAGGTCATAACATTCCTCTATTTCAAATATCTCTACACCAACATCAATTCACTACATTATCCATTTCTTCTTCTCAATGATACTCCACAATTTACCATGCCATCAAATCATAGCACTAACAACATCTTTCATGCTCAATTCACAACAATTGGCCCTCTTCAAGATTACACCAGATGCCTTTCCAATTATCAATTATAATGTTTACAATTTTCTCTTACCAAGATGCACAACCATTTGCTATTTTACAACAATACACTTCAAATATTCAACAATAATGTTAGGATAATAGCTCTTTTCTCATACATTAGGTAAATTATCGCTATGCTACACAGCGAGATGAGAGTCTTACTCTCTAGTCTTTGAAACCATAAGATATCTCTAAACATGATTTCACCTTTCAAATTTCAAAACAAAATATATACATTCTAGGGTATTTTGACAAGAATCAAAATAAACATCTTTCCCTTCTTTTGAAAGGGGTTTTTCTTTCAAAATGCCACACTTACCATACATGAGTGAAAATCTTTAAGGGATAGTTGAGAAAGAAAGAGAGAGATCAAAAACCCATTTTGAAACCCTAACATTTATGAGACAAGATTAAAACTTCAAAATCATTAATGAATCCTTCAACACCAACCAAATCTACCATAAAACACATATATAACTCAAGGAAATTTCCCTACCTCAAGATCATGATGGAGAGGTGGAGATGATGAGAGGGAACAACCCCAGAAATTAAAGTTGTCAAAGCTCTATCCCCACCACACAATATTGTTCTTGCTTACTCACCAAAATAAAGAGAGTTGATGTTGAATCTAGACTCCAAGATTTGCAAGAATGAAAGAGTTTTAGGGTTTTGATGATGTTTTCTAAAGAGAAGGAGGGGAGAAATGAGGTTTAGAGTGAGAGAAAGAGGCACAAAATGACATATAGGTTCGGCCAAAAGACTAAAAAAAAAATAGAGTTTTCAGATCTGCCTCGCCCCGCACGTGCGGCACTTGCCCCTGCACGTGCGGCTGGTCCCGCACCTGCCCTCCGCACCTACTTTTTAAGCAGAATGCAACACACACTGCCTCCCCTTTCCCCGCATGTGCGGCTTGGCCTCTCGCACGTGCGGCCCAACCCCGCACGTGCGACATGTGCTCAGCAGCCCAGAATCTCCTGATTCAGCTCCCGGACACTCCGGACTTGTCCTCATGCTCTCCAGAACAAGCGAGGTCTAAAACCAAAACGCAACAAGAGTAAAGATTTTATTTTAAGAACTAAATTTCGGGCGTTTCAAGCTCAACGAGAATAAAAGAAAGTAAAGCAAAGAAGGAAAGATAGGAGAAGAAATGGAGGAAAAAGGAGACCCGGTCGTCACAACCTCCCCACCTTAGGAAATTTCGTCCCTGAAATTTAAGTAAACTTCCCAAAATTAAATGAAATCACCCAAAAAGAGTGTCCTAACAACGGTGATCATATATATATATATATATATTTTAACAACGCTATCAATTCACAACACCAAAATTTAATCAACATACCTCATTTTCTTCCTCATCATTTCTATCAAGGCTATAATTGCTTACACCAGATATACGAAACAAAACGTTTGCAATAAAATTCCTTTCTTTCACAACCTCAAAATTTAATTTAACAATACATACAACATGTGTGATCAACAATTCAACACATTTTCCATTCCACACTTGAGAACATTACAAACTTAGAACAAAATAACTAAACATGCTCAAATAAATTCGGATACTTGGAGCGGACTTCCGCTTCCTGTTCCCAAGTTGCTTCCTCAATCCCACGGTGTTTCTACAACACCTTCACTAACGGTATGGTCTTACACCGCAGCACTTGCTCCCGGGTATTTAGGATTTGAACCGGTCGCTCCTCGTAAGAGGCGTCTTCACTTGCCTCCAAATCAACCCAATCTAGCACATGAGAAGGGTCAGATTCGTACTTCCTAAGCATAGAGACGTGAAACACATTGTGAACCCCCGAAAGCTGTGGCGGTAAAGCTAATCGGTATGCCACCTCCCTGATCCTCTCCAATATCTCGAAAGGCCCAATGAACCTCAGAGACAACTTACCACTCTTGCCAAACTGCATCAGACCTCGCCTAGTTGAGATCTTAAGAAACACATGACTACCCACTTCAAAGGACAAGCGTCGCCTTCTCTTATCGGTGTAACTTTTTTGTCGGCTTTGAGGCGTAGCTAATCTCTTGCGAATGAGGGCAACCTTCTCGGTTGTCTCCCTAACAATCTCCGGGCCCAACAACGGCGCATCCCCTACTTCGGCCCAACAAACCGGTGACCTACAAGGCCGGCCATACAAGGCCTCAAAGGGTTCCATCTCTATACTAGCTTGATAACTGTTATTGTAGGCAAATTCAATCAACGGTAAGTGCCTCTCCCAAGACCCCTTGAAATCTAGGACACAAGCTCTAAGCATATCCTCCAAAATTTGAATGGTGCGCTCCGACTACCCATCGGTTTGAGAGCGATAAGTGGTGCTAAAAGTCAACTTGGTTCCCAACACCTCCTGAAGGCTTTGCCACAGTCGGGCGGTAAAACGAGGATCCCTATCAGACGCAATGGTTACCAGCAGCCCATGTAATCGAACTATTTCTCTAACTTACAACTCTGCCAAGTGCTCAACTGAGTCGCTAGTCCGCATTGGAATGAAATGTGTGGACTTAGTTAGCCTATCGACAATCACCCAAATGGCATCGTTACCCTACTGTGTTCTAGGAAATCCAACTACGAAGTCCATGGTCACATGCTCCCACTTCCACTCGGCGATAGGTAAGGGTTGTAACAAACTCGCTGGTCTCTGTGCTCGGCCTTCACCTGTTGACAAGTAAGGCACCTAGACACGAAGGATGTGACATCTCACTTCATACCCTCTATCAAAACTGACAGCTAAGGTCTCGATACATTTTAGTGCCTCCCGGGTGTACCGCAAGGCGTGAATGATGAAACTCCCAAAGCAGTTCCTCCCTACAACATTCAGGCACAAACATACGATCTAGGTAACGTACACTTTGATCCGACAGAACGTTCAAACCCTTCTCTTCCTTTCCGTTGGAGATTCTCTCACGAATCAACTCTACTCCCCGGTCTCCTCGTTGTGCCTCTACCACTCTGTTAATCAAGGTAGGTTGAGCACTTAAGGAAAACAAAGTTGCACCTTCTTCGGACTCGCCCAAATGTAATTTAAACTTGCCAACTTCACCCAACATAATCCACTCCCGAATGGCTACACTCGCCAAAACATTTATGGTTTTTTGGCTTAAGGCGTCGGCCACTACATTGGCCTTCCCCGGGTGATAGTGTAACTCAAAATCATAGTCTTCTAAGAACTCCATCCACCTCCGTTGGCGTAGGTTCAAATCTTTTCGGGAAAACAAATATTTCAAGCTTTTATGGTCGGAGAAAACCTCAAACTTCTCACCATACAAGTAATGCCTCCAAATTTTCAAGGCAAACACTACTGTGGCTAGCTCTAAGTCGTGGGTAGGGTAATTCTTCTCGTGAGTTTTCAACTGTCGTGAGCCATACGCTACAACCTTTCCCTCTTGCATCAACACACAACCAAGCCCATCCCAAGACGTATCACAAAAGACAGTATAACCCAAACCCCTTTCTGGAATTATCAACACCGGTGCCGTGGTCAATCTAGTTTTTAACTCTTGGAAAGATCTTTCACATGCCTCGCTCCACACAAATTTAACCCCCTTTCTAGTCAACCTAGTCAAAGGCGCGGCTAATCTAGAGAAGTCTCTCACAAAGCGCCGATAATACCATGTCAACCCAAAGAAACTTCGGACCTCAAAGACGTTCTTAGGTTGCTCCCAATCTTGCACATAATCTATCTTCAAAGAATCTACGGTTACTCCCTCTCTTGACACAACATGGCCCAAAAACTTTACCTCGGTGAGCCAAAACTCACACTTCTCAAACTTGGCATACAACTGATGCTCCCTAAGTAAGTCAAGAACTATCCTCAAATGAGCCTCGTGTTCTTTCTCAGAGGTTGAATAAATTAGAATGTCGTCAACGAAAACGACTACAAAACGATCCAAATATTCCCTAAAAATTTGGTTCATTAAGTCCATGAAAGAAGCCGGTGTGTTAGTCAGCCCAAATGGCATTACAAGGAACTCGTAGTGGCCATAACGCGTACGAAAGGCCGTTTTCTGGATGTCCTCCTCCCGGACTCTCAACTGGTGGTACCTCGACCTCAAATCCATCCGAAAGGCCATTTTGAAACCCTAACATTTATGAGACAAGATTAAAACTTCAAAATCATTAATGAATCCTTCAAAACCAACCAAATCTACCATAAACACATATATAACTCAAGGAAATTTCCCTACCTCAAGATCTTGATGGAGAGATGGAGATGATGAGAGGGAAGAACCCTAGAAATCAAAGTTGTCAAAGCTCAATCCCCACCACACAATATTGTTCTTGCTTACTCACCAAAATAGAGAGAGATGATGTTGAATCTAGACTCCAAGATTTGCAAGAATGAAAGAGTTTTAGGGTTTTGATGATGTTTTCTAGAGAGAAAGAGGGGAGAAATGAGGTTTAGAGTGAGAGAAATAGGCTCAAAATGACATATAGGTTCGGTCAAAAGACTACAAAAAATAGAGTTTTTAGATCTGCCCGGCCCCGCAAGTGCGGCTACCCTCTCTCGCACGTGCGGCACTGATCCCCGCACATGCGGTTGGTCCCGCACCTGCCCTTCGCACCTGCTTTTTAAGCAGAATGCAACACACACTGCCGCCCCGTGGACGTCCCCGAACGCCCCGGGAGGGAAATCCCATTTTGTTCATGGGGCTCACTACAGTTCAGGACTCAAATGTCACAGTCCTGTATCTAATCTCACAGAGTACAATGCAAGACCGATGAATCATCAAAGAGTCCAAATTTAGCAAATCGTTTTTGAAAAAAGATTTTTTTGAAAGAAGTGCCAAACATGGACTGCTTTGCCAGATACAGAGTCGCCACCTAAATATTTTATTTTGGGGGAATTTAGGAAACCCTGACTCGTGCCCAAGGCTGCGCGTCCATCATCACCAAAGTTGCCTCGGCTCGAAAACTTGGGTACGATTGGAGAAGGTCACTTCGTGAGCACCCCCGCTCACCCGATCAAAGATCGGCCTCTACTAATCATGATATCGAGTTTTGAAAACATTATGTGCTCTTATTTCGGTTATTAGCCTAGATTTACTATGTGATGCGCACAGCATACAAGTATAGACTGGATTGCCTAAGTTGAACAAAGCATCACACATCCGTTTGTTTTGAAAATGGATTGAAGTTTGCTACTCACAAGTAGGCTAAAACACGGGTTTCGACGAATTATCCCAACTCAAGCAACCGAACCTTCACCCACAGGCATTCAGGCAGGTATATCACATAAGCACATAGCCTCATGGTAAGCATGCTATCATGGCAGTCACTCACACACATGCAAGGATGCTAAAGCACAAATACTTACCGAGTACTCCAAGCCAAAACAGAAACTAGTTAGTAATCAATGCATGATCCTAGTTAATGTTAAGATGGCTAATGCAACACATGCAAAAATGCGACTAAGATATGCTCGACTATTCTAAAATGGCATATGAAATACAACAACTGATACACGTATTCAACTCGGAATTGAAATACAATACAGTTAGTATGATACGCCGAGCCCGGTGCATTCAATACAAATGAATGATGCAAACATGCAAGCATAAGTATGCTAATTGAAACATGCTCTAATCTAACCATCATAAGCTGGTAAATAAAAGGGAGAAAAACGTGGGGTTGGAAGACATACATCACACACACGCACACTTATTACAATTGTGCCATCGCTCGGAGGGTCCGAATAAATAATACAAGTCCGAATAAATAATTAACTACTCTAGCTAATTAAATATTACAAAACCCTAATTAATCAACAAATTAACTAGAAAAGAAAATAAATTAGCATGCAAGCTAAACGGACCGCCTTAGCTCTGTTCTGAATGATGAAAGGTGTATGAATGCTCGAGTCGCCTTGTCGGTAAATTCCATCGTGATGCCTCACCTCACCCTTGTTTGCAATTGATCTCAGAAACTTGCCCAAAGCTCCAGAAGGCTGAAACTCCACCTTGGGAAGGCCACCGACCAGTTATTAGCATTGGAGACCACCTGCCGACCACCCTTTGTGGTGGAGACCAAAGAGAGTGGTCGGCCTGCCAGAAAATCTGGTTGGCCGACCAGTTTCCACCTCTGGTTTCTGGTTTTTCTGCAACAAAGGCAAGAGAGAGAAAAAACAATGTATTTTCAACAAATGTGTGCATGACCACTCTCCCTATCATTGCACAAGCTCTAGGGAGTGTAGTCCTGGATCCTCGTGCCATCAATCACGTATCTCGATGCATAATGGCCGAGGAGTCGAAATGCGCATCTCAATGGAACATGAATGCACATATAAGCAACTAAAGCCAACGACTCTATCATGGATAGTCAAGAGTGTCGCCGATCGAGAATCGAGGCACGGTTCGTCACTTGGAGTACGAAACATCCCTCGTTTCCCGTGTTTGGACTAAACCCTACTCCAAACACAATGCAATATGCATGACATGCATGAATGCAACTCTAACATGCAACCTAGATGCAAATGCCACTAAATAACGCAAGCATGCAAGGGATGACATGCAAAAATGCTACTAGCATACACAATGCTATGAAATAATCAATGGCGTACTCAATGCAAGGTGATTCTATATGGCATACGCAATGCATATGAAGGCTAACAAATACACAATGCAATGATCAAATCATGCAACAACGTGAACTAAATGGCATATACAATGCAAGATGGACTTAAACCAATATGAGTGGACCTCAGCCACACCCAAATCAGTGGCCATATGATGAAAATGAGACAACCGAAATACATGCAAACATGCACAGATGCAATGGATCGATCCTAAGGCACAACATGCAACTCTAAAAAAGCATGGCAAAGGATGAAATATGGCATAGAATGGCACATGATCCAGCTCTGAAATATGATACACAATGGTCCAGAATCATGCAAACACTTCACACGATGCATGCTAAATGGCCCGAATAGCAAAACTAGTGAAGTGCGTTACACTAGAGGTACACAAAGCAAAGCACAAATGGAAAAACCAACCCCAAACAGACCCTAGGCAGGTCCAAGACAGTGGGAAATTGGTCTAAAATGATGGCTCGGAATGCATTCAAATGAAGCCCATGCAATGGTCGGTAAATGAGGCATACAAGCTCGACTCTCTAATGCACTTAAAGAGTGGAAATCATGGGAATATGGCATGAATATAAGCTCTGAAATATGATGTTCAATGGACACAAAACATGAAAACGCCTCAGTACATGCATGCGATGGACCTCAAAACTCAAAGTTAAGCATGGATATTGAACTACAGGCATACAAAAAAAACATCATTCGACTATGAGACCCAAAAATAGAGCTAAGGCAGTCCAAAACATGCACAAAATCAGTTTAAGGCATGGCCAAAATATGCTAGGAAAGGCGGCCAAAACAGCGTGCAAAACAAGCTAGTGAACCATGATTTGCACTACAACTATATGAAGCACATGAGCGGTCACCAAACCAACCAAAAATAGAAGTATTCCATGCCAAAATATGACCAAAAACCCACTGAGACTCAGTCAATGCATGCAAGAATGATATGTCCCTTTGAAAGGCCAATAAGAGGGTTATTCTACACATGTATAATGGACATACAAAATGGCAAAACCACCTCTAGACAGAGGTTATGAGTGCCCTAAAACTCACTGAAAATGGCCTGAAATGAGGCTAGGAAACATGCAAATGAAGGCTCCTTTGAAAGGCCATGAAGAGGATTACTCTACACATGCAAGATAGACACCTAACATGGCAAAAAAAACTTTGGACAGAGTTCATGCAGGTCATAAAACTCACAAATAATGGCCCGAAACATGCTCAAGAAGTGTGCTAATATGGGCTCTTTTGTACGGCCAATAATGCTAGAAAACAAGACAAGGGGTGAGAGGGTCACCCCTCTCTGATTTTGATGCTCAAAAACACATAATAACCACTGAAAATCCACTAGATTTCAGTGGTCAAAAGGGCCAACAAAGCTCAACACAAAGGCCCTAATGCATGGCTCAAAACAAAGAGAAGTGAAGCATGCAAGGGGGTAGATGACCCCCAACAGAGAAGAGGTCTTAAACAAACATGTTAAGAATCTTAAAACAAGACTTTTTCAGTTTATGACAAAGCCCAAATATGCTTGCAAACTAGGCTAAGATATGAAGTAAAACAATACTAAAAAGGGGGAAAATGAGAGTTACCATTGTAGTCAGCCAGCAGCTTCTGGACCAAAATAGTAAGCCTTCAACCTCTGAAAACCAGCTCCAAGGTTCTTAGAGTGATGGTGGAGGTGTTAGGATAGGAGGTGGAGTGTGATGGTGCAAGAACAATGGAGTTTTGAAGGCCAAACGGGAGAGATACAAAGAGAGAGTGTATGGTTTTTCCTCTAGCAATTTCAGAACCCTTGCAAGTGGAGAGGAGGGTCTCTCTTATAGAAGAAGAGGTCCAAGGCTTCTCTTAGAAGCTTGAAGCAAAGGGGCCAAGCGTCTTAAGGAGGATAAACCAAAATGGTCAAACTTCTTGAGGAAGCTAGACCAAAGGGATCGAGCTTCCTCAAGAAGCTAAGAAAAGGTTAAGCTTCTCTAAGAGGCTTAGAGCAAAGGGTCCAACTTCTTTAAGAAGCCAAAACAAGAGGGTCAATCCTCCATAATACATGTGTATGGAGGATGGAACAAATGCCTCGCAGCCGGCACAACTGGATAGCTCTCAGTGAGATAAACAAGGAGAAAGTTGGCCGACCAGTTTAGGTGGTCGGCCGACCCCTTGCCCTGGTCGGCCGACCAGGTTCAAAGGGTCAATCATCAAAAGCTGGTTCGAAGCCTTGATTGGTGGCCTCCCAGGTGAAAGCAACTCAGTGGTGGTATGGGAGACCAGAAAATGTGGCTCAAAAGTGAGGGAGACCAACTACCTGACAAGAAAATCGGCGGGCGGGAGAAAAGTGGTCACGAAGGAGAAAATGTGGTCTCTCACCCTTGTACCACCTTCCAAACAACGAAATTAGGGTCCATGCCAAAAATGAATCAAGACGGATGCAAAATGAGGGTTCAGGGGCCAAAACGCGCAGCCGGATGCCCCGGAAACTGACTGTGAAGCATCAAAGGTGGCGTTCGACCACAAAGGTGGTCTCTCGGGCCACAGTGTCCCTCTAGATAGAGGAAACAAGGTGTGTCCCAAAATCCGGAGCAAACGGAGGTAGTTAAGCAATCCCGAACCGAGGCGCACGACCGACGGCTCCGAAAATCGAAAACTGGTCTCCAAACGGGAAAAGTGGCCTACGACCACGAAACGTAGCCAACGGCCATTGAGAGATGGTCTACGAGACCTCTCCCTCCCTTCGGGAAGAGAAAATAGAGAAAACAAGACCTAGTTTCCAAACCGAGGTGAAGCACAAAAAGTCTCGAAGTCCAGAGGCAAGGCTCTCAGCCGAGACTTCGTGACCTCAGAACGAGCACAACATGCGCGATCACCGAGCGCTCAATCGATGACGTTTGAGTCTTAAGGTCGGTCAAAAATGGGGTGTCTACAGTTGCCCCTCTTTGACAGAACTTGGAAGTCATGAGTGACAGGAGTGAATGTCAAAGCGCAGAGACGACCCATTTTTGACAAGGCCGAAGACTTAGACAATCAGGCGAAATAAACAAAGATGTGCCTGCAGGCATGCCCGCAGGATGGGGGCAAAATGCAAAACAATATGCACAAAGCCGAGTATAACTCATGATCATGCAAAGCAACAAGCTGTAATGAAGCAAATATTCACAATAGATGCAACAGTTTTAAGCAAGAATGCAAGGCAAAAACTACATTTCATGCGGTAAGAATATAAGAGAATAACAATTCTCACTACGTCTCACACAGAGAAGATGCAATACCTGCGCGGTTCGTCCGGTCGCACCAGCTTCAAATGAACCGTACATACAATATCGTTCCTACAAAAGAGAGAAACTTAACAAGCACAACATAGTTAGCAACACATGTTCAGCACTACATCGAATGCAGATAGACATGGTGCCGATGAAAAAGCACACCACAATGCAAGAAGAAACGTGCGCGACAACGCAAATTTAAGCATGGAGGCATGATAATACCAATGAGACGTGCACAAGAATGCAAGCGATGTGCATACTAATGAAAGTGACCTGCATAACAATGCAGGATAAGTGCAACTTCAAAAGCAGGTTTCAAACTAAACATCGAGCAAAGAAATGCAAGCTTTGGCGAGGGCAACTCAAATGCGACCTCCGGCTTACCACCCGGAGGTGTCGTAACGTACTAAAAAAGGATACATCCTTCTCTTGACGAGTAACGATGAAACACGCATCAAAAGTTGGAGTTAAAGTTCTCGCAAAGGGATTTCGCGCCGAAAAGTGCACTTTCCTTGTACTTTCTTGAGTGCCGGGGACTCCAATCACCACCAAAATTTGCAGGGAGCTCAAAGAGACATTGGAGATCACCTAGGAAGGATGGCCGACCATCATAGAGTACCACCAACCAGGTTTGATGCAAGGGGGTGGTCGGCCTACCAGAAAAGGTGGTCAGCCGACCACTTTGCCAAAAACAGGGGCAGTTTTGTCCTTTTGCATTTGTTTCTTTAAATATACTTGGCCAAAGCACTTTTCCTCATAACTCCAAGTCCGAAATCAGTGCTCCTTCCTTCCTAGACCATTTTCTCTCTCAGATCTGCACTCTATACGCGTTTTCCAACGCCCCATGCAAAGTTGTTTTGTGAAATCTTTCAGTTTTCTTCACTTTGGACCGATTAAAATTTGATTTCAGAGCTTCTTTCTTCATTTTCACCACTTGAAGTAAGTTTGTCTCGATATTTCGAACATTTTCTCGGGAGTTGACTTTTGTTGACTTTTTCCAATTTTGGATAATTTTGCTCCTTTTTGCTCATTTTTGCAGATTTCTTGAAATAACGAGTCATTTTCCTCATGGCGGAGGTCCTCCAGGTGCCGGGGGTAGGCCGGACATCATGTCCTTGCCCCCAAGGATTCGGCCAATTGATCCCGAGAGGTATCACCCTCGGGAGCATATCCTCCCCCCGAGTGTTTTCTATCATTTTACCGATTTTGATCGACGAGCACCTACGGATCTCCTGCTACGGGAGTTGGAGTCTCACCTCTCTCACCAGGCGCGAGAGGTACGTACTTCATTTTACATTCTCTGTAATGTATTTTCATTTCTTGCGCATTTCATGTTTTTACTATATATGTTCATCTACTTGTTCTGAACACACTTGCACACCATACTTCTGCTTATTTTGGCACATATCTCACAGCACAGTATCTTGCTAAGTTGGCACACAGCTCAAGCACACGAATTTCTGAACACGCAGCTCATACTTTGATGATGAACACACAGCCCACTATTTTTGAAATCTGAACACACAGCCCAAACTCTGAGATGAACACACAGCTCAAACTTGTTAATTACGAACACACAGCCCACTGTTTTTGAAGTCTGAACACATAGTTCAAACACTTGATGTTGAACACATAGCTCAAACTTTGAGATAAACACACAGCCCACTGTTTGACGGCAAACACACACACAGTCCACTATTTCTGAAATCTGAACACACAGCCCAAACTCTGAGGTGAACACACAGCCCACTATTTCTAAAATCTGAACACACAGCTCAAACTTGTTGATTACGAACACACAGCCCACTGTTTTTGAAGTCTGAACACACAGCTCAAACACTTGATGTTGAATACACAGCTCGAACTTTGAGATGATCACACAGCCCACCATTTTTGAAGTCTGAACACATAGTCCAAACTTGTTGATTATGAACACACAGCCCACACTTCAATTCTGAACACACAGCTCACTGTTTTTGAAGTCTGAACACACAGCTCAAACACTTGATGTTGAACACACAGCTCGAACTTTAAGATGAACACACATCCCACTCTTCAAGTGGTTCAGGCTCAGGTTCACTCGAGTATTTTCACTCTCCTTTTATGCTCTAACTTTTGCCAAGGCCGCCCTTTGCGGGTTTTCAACCTTGCGAGCTCAGTTTTTGTAATTTCAAATTTTCTGTGCTCTAACTTTTGCCTAGGTTGCCCTTTCGGGTTTTCGGCCTAGCGAGCCAGTGAGGGGTAATATTTCTTCAACTTGTCTATATTGATCGGTTGGGAGAACTCTAGGCCATCTAGGTCCATCAGAACAACAGCTCCACCTGATCAAATAAACTTAATGATGTAAGGACCAGTCTAATTGGGTCTGAACTTGCCCCTAGGGTCGTGGATGGGAGCTCGGTTGTCTTTGAGTGCCAAATCTCCTTCCTTCAAATTTTTGGACTTAACCTTCTTGTTGAAAGCCCTGGCGATTCTTGGTTGATAACCTCGAACATGGTACAGTGCTTTCAGTCTTCTTTCATCAAAGAGCATGAGTTCCTCAAATCTGCTCTGCTGCCAATCTGCCTCGGCTATCTGACACTCAGCCAGCACTCTCAGTGACGGAACCTCAATTTCAATAGGTAGAACAGCCTCCATCCTATAAACCAATGAATATGGAGTCGCCCCAATAGAAGTTCTAATTGAAGTCCGGTAGCCCCACAGAGCAAATGGCAGCTTATCTGGCCAGTCCCGGTAGGTTTCCACCATCTTCTGTAAAATACGCTTGATGTTCTTGTTGGCGGCCTCGACTGCTCCATTGGTCTGCGGCCGATAGGTAGATGACTTTTGAAAAGCCACGTTGTATTTCTCCAACAAGTCAATCACTTCTTTCTTGAAGTGGGATCCATTATCTGAGACAATCTCGTTTGGGACCCCATAACGACAGATGATGTTGTTCCTGATAAACTTTGCAACATGCGACGCTTTCAACACGGCATAAGACTGGGCCTCGACCCACTTTGTGAAATAATCTATCGCGACTAGGATAAACTCATGCTCATTGGACCCTTTTGGAGTGACAACCCCGATCACATCGATTCCCCAAACTGAAAATGGCCATGGCGAAGTCATATTGTACAGCTTCGACGGCGGGATATTCATGCGGTTTGCATGGATCTAACATTTGTGGCATCGCCGAACAAAGCTGATACAATCCTCCTCCATTGTGGACCAGTAGTAACCCTGTCTGAGGATTTTTTGGGCCAGCATTACCCCGTTCACGTGCGCTCCGCATTCTCCTCCATGGATGGCCTACATTAGGCGCTTTGACTCTTCAGCCTCAACGCACAGCTTATGCATTCCCAGATGACCTCTCTTATACAGTTTTCCTCCGTAGATGATGAATTGGGCAGCCATCCTTCGGATTGCCCTCTTGTCTTTGGCATTTGCCCCTGGCGGATATGCTTCTTTCTCCAAGAAGTTCTAGACATTGTAATACCAGGGGTTCTTGTCTTGAACTTCTTCTATGGCGGCAATTGACTCGTAGGCCGGTGCAAACTTCTGGTCGATAATGATCGGACGCATTCGGACTCCAGAAGGGATGTCTATCATGGAAGATATAGTTGCTAGTGAATCTGCAAACCTGTTGTTTTCTCTTAGTAGATGAGTGAAGTTTAGCTTCTCAAACTGAGGAATCAGCAGGTCCAAGGTCTGGTGGTATATTATCATCCTTTGGTCTTTGACTTTCCAATCCCCCTTAGCTTGGGATACAACAAGGTTCGAGTCCCCAATGATGTCCAACCGTCTTGCCCCTAGTTCTAGGGCCGCTTCTAAACCAGCAATGCATGCTTCATACTCTGCTTCGTTGTTTGAGACTTTGAATCGGAGTTTAAATGCTAAAGGGATACGGGAATTATCGTGTGCTATCACCAACACCCCTATCCCATACCCATACTGGTTCGACGCTCCGTCAAAGTACATCGTCAAAAACTCATCTTCGATATGCAAAATGGTCTCATCTGGGAATAAGTACTCAACTGCTTCACCTCCTTCAACTAGATGATCGGCTAAGAACTCCGCTACCGCTCTTCCCTTGACTGACTTACGCGTCACATATTTCAGATCGAATTCAGAAAGCAACAGCAACCAACGAGCTAGACTACCCGTAAGTGCCGGTTTCTCGAAGAGATATTTGATGGGATCTAATCTTGGTAGTGCCGTAGCTTTTTGGTAGCCCATACCAAGGCTAAGCAAGCCTTTTCCAATGGTGTGTAGCGGGTTTCATACTCCAACATCTTCTTGCTCAGATAGTAGATAGCCCTCTCCACCTTGTCTTCAGACTCTTGTGCGAGCATGCGGCCTATTGTGGTCTCAGCCACTGAAAGATACAAAATCAACGGCTTCCCTGGTTCAGGCGGTGACAACACAAGTGGGTTCTGTAAGTATTCCTTGGTTTGTTCAAAAGCAGCTTGGCATCGGCCGTCCCATTGGAACTTCTTTCCTTTCTTCAGGAGGCCAAAAAGTGGTTCACAAGTCAAGGTTAATTTTGAGATAAACCGTCTTACGAATTGCACTTTACCTAGAAACCCTCGCACCTCCTTTTCAATCCTTGGTGGTGGCATTTTGTAGACGTCCCCGAACGCCCCGGGAGGATGAGTCCCGTTGTGTTCATTTGGGCTCACTACAGTTCGGACTCTCGAATTGTCACGGTTCCAAATCTGAACCAAAGAGTCCAAATCCGGCAAATCGTTTTGAGAAAAACAGATTTTTGAAAGAAGTGCCAAACATGGACTGCTTTGCCAGATACAGAGTCGCCACCTAAATATTTTTTAATGGGGAAATTTAGGAAACCCTGACTCGGTGCCAAAGGCCACGTGTCCGTCATTGCCAAAGTTGCCTCGGCTCGGGAGCTTGGGTACGATTGGGGAAGGTCAGCTATAAGCACCCCCTCTCGCCCGATCCGAAGATCGGCCTCTACTAACCATGATATCCGTTTTTGAAAACATTATGTGTTCTTATTCCGGTTATTAGCCTAGAATTACTATGTTATGCGCACAACAAACAAGTATAGACTCGATTGCCTAATTCGGAAATAAACATTGCATATCCGTTTGTCTTAAGAAAGCATTTTGGAATTTGCTACTCGCGAGTAGGCTAAAACACGGATCTCAACGAGTTTTTCCAACTCAAACAACCCAACCTTCACCCACAGGCATCCAAGCAGTTTATCACATAAGCATCTAGCCACATGGTAAGCATGCTATCATGATAGCATTCACACTCATGCGAGATGCTAAAGCAGGAAAATACTTACATAGTACTCCGTGCCAAAACAATAAACTAGTTAGCAAACATGCATGGTCCTAGTTCATGTTAAATTGACTAATGCAACACATATAAGATGTACTTAGAATAGGCTCGGCTAACCTAAGCATGGCATGTGAAATGCAGTCAATTGATGCACGTATTCAATGTGGAATTGAAGTACAAATGCAGTTAGCATGATGTACCGAGCCCGGTGCATGCAAGACAAATGTATGGATGCACGCATGCATAGCATAAGGTATGTTAATTGAACATGTCCTATTACTAACCATCAAAACAGGTATGTAAAAAGGAAGAAAGAAGTGGGGATTGGAAGACATGCACACCACTCACACACACTTATTACAGATTTGCCCTCGCCCAGAGGGACCAAATAAATAATACAAATTAATTAACTACGCAAGCTAATTAAATATTAAAAATTGCCTAATCAGTTAACAAACTAATTTAAACTAGGAAAAGCAGTAAACCGCCTCGGGAGGAGAGCCAGATGCAGTGCATGCTCGGGTCCTGCTCGGAACTGCACGGCCATGCATAGTCTGCCTCTGTTTTCCCTGCTCTGCCTCTCTGAAGACTGCCAAAGTCTCAAGGATGCTTCTCTGGATATTGGGAATCACCACCGGCTGAGTAGAATTACCACCGGCAGTGAATTGTGGTCACCGTCACAAAATGAATCCATCAGCTGGTGATTTACTGCCGGTCGGCAATGTATACTGCCGGTCGGCAAAGAATGCCTGCAGAACCTGCAACTCACAGCAGCAGAGGACAGAACTTGCATGGCAATACAATTCAAGCAATGTATGCACCGATCATGTCCCCTATCATGTTTGTGACTCAAAAGGGCATGTGTCTCGATTCTCGGACTGCCAATCACGCATTTCCATGCATGATGGCCCAAAGAATCAAGTGTGCAACTTTCATGTCAAATGAAATGCAAACCAAACAAACGAACCAAGGCCCAATTCCTATCACCAAGTCAAGGAACAAGGCATGCATGCAAGATGCAATGCAACCTAGGCATGCAAGCTAAGGATGCAACATGGCATGGCAAGACACTTATGCAAGCATACAAGCAAACATGAGGCAATGCAAACTGATGAAAAGGTGGACTTAGACATGATTTAGGCAACTCTAAATAGGCCTGAAACAGTGGCCAAAAAACAAGGAATTGGGATCAAACATACATACACACATGCAAGTAAGTTGGACCAACACTTAGGCATTAAATAAGCAACTCTAAGGCACACTTGAAAAGGGATATCATGGACAATTAGCATGCAACATAAGCTCTGAAAATCATGTTAAAACATGGTGCCAAACCAAGCAACATGGCAAGCTAAACATGCAACAATGGTCCAAGCATTCAAGGCTCACCAAAGAGGCAATGGACTACACTTAGTACAACCACACATGGCAGGACTTAGGCAACCAAAAACAGAGTTTTAACACGTGAAACTAAGCCCAAAAGACCAACTAGATAGCATCTAGATGGTTTGAATTTAAAGGCATGCATAAATGCTAAAACATGGAGCATGCAAGGCAAGCTTCCAAAGCTTCAAAGAGGCATCCAAGGCAAACATATGAACATGTCAAAGGGACTGAAATAACATGTAGGGTGGTTCCAAACCACCGAAATGATGCAAGCAACACATACTACACATTCACATACTTGAAACATACAAGCTCAAATACAAAGGAGCTATACTACGCATGCCAAGATTAACCCAAACAACTATGGACAGACCTAAAACATGGCAAAATGAGCACAAAACCTTCACAGGGCTAAACCTAAAACATGCTAGAGCAAAGGCTAACAACCTAAGGCATATTAAGGTAATAACAAGGCATTACATGGTAGGTATGCTAAGTATGCATGGTGTACCAAAACCAACACGCAACAAGGTTATATCATGGCATAATGAGCATGGAAAACAGCCAAGACATGATCAATACACAATCTAACATGATGCTCCCTCAAGAGGCCAAAAAGGGTCCCTTTCAAGGACAATAAGGAGAGGGGGTGGCCCTCTCCTCCTTGGGACTTCAAGGCACCATCCTTACCACTGAAATCCCTCAAGATTTCAGTGGTGAGGAGGCCCAAACACCAAAGTCCCGGAGCTCACTCAAAATGGCACAAAATGGGGCCTTTCAAGGCCTAAGAGGGGTCAAACACCTCCAAACCACAAAACACTCTAAATAAACTATTTAGAGGGCCTAAAAACAGAACTTTTTTATGTTATACACTAAGCACAAAAACAGTTCTAAGATAGGCAAAATATGTATGCAAGAATGGGGAATAAAGGGACTAGTTTCTTACCCTTGAAGACCCCTTCAACAATGGTGGAGCAGCAACTTCTTTTAGGTTGAAACCAGCTTCAAAACCTTAAAAACAACCCTCAAGAGGTCTCAGCTCCAAGGGATGGTGTAATGGTGGGTGCTTGTGAGCAAAAGTGAGACAAAACACACACACTAAGGCTAAAATGAGAGAGAGGTATAGAGATAGAATATATATCAAAACCTAAACCTAAAACCAGAGCTCTCACAGTGTTTTTCTCTCTCAAGTGTCTAACCTAGAGCCAAGAGAGGAGGGCTCCTCTTATAGAGGAGCCAATCTTGTAAAGCTTACAAGGTAAGCTAACAAGGAGTGCATCCCATCATACACATGTATGGAGGGGAACAAAATGACATACAACTGTCTTAAAATATCTGCAAAAGCAGATGAACAGTAATCGGCCGCTCAAAATTGCCATTTTGTAAAAAAGTAGTGCCGACCGGCAACAAACAGTGCCGACTGGCAATATATATTGCCGATGGCAACAAAATACTAGCCGGTGGCCCATGGCCATGGCCGGTGATGTGTGGGGATGCTCACAAGGCATTCCCTGCCCTTCCAAGGCAAAACACAAGTGTTTGGTGCAAAACCAGACACTAAACAGTCGAGTTCGGAGATCCTGAGGCAAGGCGCGTAGCCGAGACCTCCGGGAACTCCAAACGAACACAAACATGGATGATCACCGGGTGTTCAAACGGTGACGTCCAAGTCTTGAGGACGGTCAAAAATGGGGTGTCTACACATTTCTAGGATGGCTTTGATTTTGGAAGGGTCGACTTCGATACCTCTCTGTGTAATCAGAAACCCCAGCATTTTCCCTGTTGTAACACCGAACGTACACTTCTTAGGATTCAGCCACAACCGAAATTCTCTGATCCTTTGGAAGAACTTGTGCAAGGCGGTGTATTGGCCCTCTCTTTCTTTGGACTTGACAATCATGTCTTCCACATACACCTCAACCTCTTTGTGGATCATGTCGTGCAATATTTGTGGTCGCGGCCCATTGATATATAGCTCCAGCGTTCTTCAACCCAAATGGCATTAACCTGTAACAGTAAGTCCCCACGGGGTGGTGAAAGAAAGCTTCTCCCGGTCTTCAGGTGCCATCACTATCTGATTATAGCCCGAGAATCCATCCATGAACGAAAGCATAGCATGCCCTGTTGTGAAGTCTACTAGCTCATCAATATACGGCAAGGGAAAGTCGTCCTTCGGACTGGCTCTGTTTAAATCCCTGAAATCCACGCATACTCGGATCTTACCATCCTTCTTCGGCACCAGAAAAATGTTGGCCAACCAAGTTGCGTATTCGGATACCAGCTGGAACCCTGCGCCAATTTGCTTGGTGACCTCTCCTTTAATCTTGAGGGCCCAGTCCGGGCGGATCCTTCTGAGTTTCTGTTTAACGGGTCGGGCCTCTGGGTCAAGAGGGATCCGGTGCTGTACAATCTCAGGATTGATTCCAGGCATGTCTTCGTAGGACCACACGAAAACATTTTTGAAATCTTTTAATATAGAGACCAAGGGCTCGCGTTCCTTCGAAGACAACATGGACCCGATCTGGACCAGCCGCGGGTCCTCCACAGTACCAACATTAGCAGTAGTGATTTCATTAACTAAAGGTTTAACAAATCTTTCCCGCTCTTGATCAATTCAGCGTTGCAAAACCAGAGGAACTTCTTCCTCGTCGTTTTCAACAAAATTTTGAAAGTCCTGATTCATACAATAAATTAAGGGCACAGAAAAGTGCTCAGAAACCACATCCATTCCATTTTCATTAAGCATTTCCAAACCATCCGATTCTTCTGTTACAACAGACTTAAAAGAGAAAGAAAAAGACGACCTAGACAGGACTGTGGCATTTGGGTTATCACCCTCAGGACTACCAAACTCAGACTTAGACGAGCTCGAACCTGATTCCGACTCAACAGATTCGGTGGAATCAGATTCCGGCTCACTACCTGACCCAGTGCTGCTTGACAAAAATCCCTCCTCATACTGCCAGATGAGAGAGGGTGCGATGGATGCATCCAAAATGTTTGATGGTAGGCCCGCATCCATTTCATTCCCGATCATGGACACCGAGAAGTTATCCCACAAGCACTTCTGTATGATCGGAGGATCTGAAAGTAGACAAGCTAGTGCTACCCCCATTTCAATTTCAGTACTCTCGGAATCCACATTTTTACACTGCTCAACCTCAGCTGATGGGTCGGTCTGCTCCTTGGCAACATTATCCCCGGATAACTGCAGGTCGAAGAAGATCTCAAACCCTAGCACGCGCTTCCTCTCCGCGTTCAACCATGGTTCCGGGAAGCCGCAGAATGGAAAATCTTCCCCCTACCGGATGAAACGTCCGTTTAGGGTACCCTGAATGGGTCGGTGCAGTAGCTCATAACGCTTCCCGGCCTTCTTTGCTTTGGCTCTCCTAGCTGTTTCCTTGCCTTTCCTTACCAGGCCCTCTTTGGTGGGCAGATAACCCAAACCAAAGGTATGCGGGTTGTGCGGTGCTTCGGCTGACACTGCGATGCCTTTCCGGCCACTCTTTCCCAATCCCATCCCGGGGATATGTTGAAGCTTGTTCATGAGGTATATTGATTGCGCGCTGATATACACCCCCTCATCAACAGCCAAGATGTTTTGCACGACTCGAGCCTCAGCCAGAGTAAACCCCGATAAGAACACATCCTCCGTGCCGTGCTCGATTTCCAAGACTGGTATGGACACCTCCAGCGGCAAATGGATTGATGAGTCTCCAAAAACTATAGTTACCCCCTTCTTGTGAGGGTACTTCAACATCTGATCCAAGGTGGAAGAGACTGCCTTGACCTGGTGCAACCACGGTCGCCCCAAAAGTAGGTTAAAGGTTGCGGGAACGTCCAAGACATGGAATTCAATGTTGTGTTGTCCTGGACCAACCTGGGTCTGAATTTTGACAGTCCCCATCACCTCCCTGCTTGTGTTATCATAGGCTCTGATCACTTGAGTAGTTGGCACGAAGTCCGCGGGCTTCAACCCGATTGCATATGCTGTCCTTGATGGGCACACATTAATGGCGGATCTCGTGTCAACAAGAACCACCGGTACCCACTTGCCTCTACATTCCACATAGATGTAGAGAGGTTTGTTGTGATTTGCGCCTCAGGTGGTAGTTCTTTGTCAGGAAAGGTCAACGTCGGGGAATCTCTTCCCGAAAAAACCAATCCAACTAGCTGTTCTGGTGTGGTGTCTATCGAGAGTTGCCTTGTCCATGGCTGAAAGGACGGCCTGTCTGTGTACTCGAGAAGCCATAAGCAGTCCCCAGATGGAGATGTCTGCTTGTATCTTCTTCAACTATTTCAACATAGCCTCTTCTTCGAGTTGCTTCTCTTTTTGTTTCTCTGCCTCCTTGTCCTTCCCGGACGCTTCTGGTTGGTCTAAATGTGGGGGCTTGAAATACCACCCGCTCCTAGTTATATGATCGACTTCGCCGATGTACCAGGTATCGTCTAGTTGATTGCTCCTCCAATCCTCATCCGTGTGGGCAAGACATAGATCATCGTCCTCCCACCATATTCTGTCGGCAGCCAACAGACACCTGTCCGGCTCCGGTTCCACTGTCCTTGTACTCGTAGTACCTTCTGTCCACATGCTCGTAGCATTCTATGTCCTCGTGCACACAGCACTTTCAGTCCCCACGGGGGCCTTGGCTTTTCTGATTCTCTCAAACTCTTTGATTCCTTTTTGTTCCAACTGCATCAGTGCAGCTGGCTGCTCTATATTTCCTATATTCAAAATGCCTAGGTCCTAAACGAAATTCTTAGCACCGGTGCTCTCCGGCGATGCATTCTGATCTCCGGCCCTTCCGGCCACAATTGATATCGTTGCCCCTACCGAGCCCTGTTCCAACTGAGATTCTTCAACAACGTCTGGTAGGTCATCAAGCCACCCGATAACCTCTACTGACTCTTCAAAATCAGACCAGTTGACTGCCACGCCCTTTGGATCTTGTTCATTGAAAAACTGGAGGTTAGCAAAGTCCCCCTCCACAGCCACCAAGTCATCTATCCTTTGACGAAACCCATCCCCCTGTATCACACAAAGCTCTGCCCCTGCTAGCAATTCCACATTTGGCCCAACCTGGCCTATTGACAGAATGTAGTCACTCGGACTGTATACCTCCTCAGCAAAACTCCCTGATTCCTCAGATTCTGACTCAACAATCCCATTCACAACTGAAGTCTCCCCTGTTCTGTCTTCGACAGTCACCACCATAGGTTCAGGTTGGGTTCTGGAGATGTCCAACATGCACAAGTCAGTGAAGTCAGGAATGAGCACCTCCGGCTTGGGTAGGTGGGACGGGGTAATATATATGCTAGGATCGTAGGACACAACCCCAGTCTGGATAAAGTTGATGCGTTTGGGAGGTGGAGCTTCGTTGTGCAGTGGGAGAGGGTTGGTTGTGACGTTGGGTTTTTCTGGAGGCATAATCACCTGTTTGTTAATGAGGTCCTGAATCTCATGACGCAATCTGAAACATTGGTTAGTGTCATGACCGTGTTGTTGGTGATATGCGCAGTATTTTTCTGGGTTATGAGAGGGTGGGAGTGGATTTGGCAATGGCCTCAGCTCCAGAGGCTTCAAGTGCAACCCCCAGAGCTTTGGACAGGGGCATATATAATGGGGTGAAGGTTCTTTGACCTCGAGGTTGGTATTTGGTTTTTTGTGTATTGCTTTCGGACGCACCGGAGAAAGGTGCAGCCGCCATGGGTCTTGTAGGGGGAATGGTGGTGACCATGCTTACTTCTGAAGTTCTATTATTTGCAGTGTTGCTGGTGCTGGTATTGGTGTTGCGGTTGAAGGTTCTTCTAGGTTGCTCTCTGTCATTATCAATCAAGCCCTACTTCAAGGCATCCTCAATATGTACTCCCATCTCATGCAAATCTGAAAAGGGAGGGAAGGGGAGTACGATCATTTTCTACATAAGTTTAGGCTGGAGATTGCGTCCAGTCATCCAGATTTGATCCTTGTCAGTGGGCCTAAGGGTCATCATTGAGGCCTTGGCCTTCCAGCAGGCTACGAAATCAGAAAAACACTCCTTAGGCTCTTGCCTTGTTGTCTCAAGATCACGGGTTGCAATCTCGATTTGTGTGTTATAGAAGTACTGCGCAACGAAGTCCTCGGCCATCTCATCCCAGTTCTGTTTAACATCGTCTTCTAATTTTACGTACCAGATAGTGGCCACACCCGACAGCGTCCGGCCGAATAATGAAAGCTTTTGCGGTCTGGTGAGGCCCATCGGCCGTAGTAAATCTGAGAACAACCGGATATGCACCATGGGATCCCCAGATCCGTTAAAACGGTCGATTTGTGGCATTTTGAACCTATCTGGTAGCGTCACAGCCACGTCGCTATACCCATCCTCAATGTCTGGGATGGACTTTAACCCTTGGGATTTCTTGAACAATTTTTCAAGCTTTCTCATCTTCAACGCTGTAGGGTCGTCCTCGAACTCAAAGGGAGAGTCTGGTTGATTGATAGGCGTAGGTGCCTTGGATAGTTAAGGTAGAATCGGGGGCGGAGACAGCCCTGTCGGAATATCCGTCTCTCCTTGGACATTTGGTGCCTCCCCGGGTGTCGAAACTCCTATTGGGCAGGAGCTTGGTGTGAAGCAGATGCTTCGGTTTGCTGCTGTAGCCGGGTAATTAGCTATGCCTGTTGGGCCATGACAACGCCCTGCTGTTTGGCAAATTCTGCTTGACGAACAGTGTCCTCTTGCATGGCTTTCATGCTCTCCTGGAGCTGACGCACCATGTCTTCCATCCCTGACATATTGCCCCCTAACATACTGCCCTGATTTATCTGAACTGCCAATGTATCTATCTCTGTAGTAGACTCGGAAACCTCAACCTGACTGTTTAAAGACCATTGATCTGGAAACCTCTGCTCAGATACAATGCGTCTTTTTGACCTCCGTCTGATAACCGGGGGTAGAGAGTGGAGCACTGGTTGTCCGTCGACCAGATCCTCAGATCGATTGAGTCGGCGACCTCTTATCCAGAGTGCTTGGGAAATATCTGCTTGGTCTGAAGCAATTGTGCTAAACTACCCTAGCAAAAAGATAAATAAAGCAACAATAAGAAAATAAACAACCAGACAAACGGATAGCATAACAGCTTAAAATATACACACAACACACAGTTGGGCATAACAACATGCAGTCGATAAGCTGAATATACTGTTCTCAAAAGCACTGATCACTATTCCCAAACTACCGTCCCCAAAACTGAATCTGGTACCCGCAGATAACTGATTCCCAAAATATTGAACTAGTGCCCGCAGGCCTGATGCCCAAACTTGCAAACTGATACATGCATTCCAGTAGAGATGCACTTTAAAAGCACATAGCAAGCAAGTGAGAGCCAAAACACCCCTATGTTGGGGTAGGGTTTCCCTGCCCTATTTTGTCAGGAACTAGGGTTTCACTACGCACGCAGCAGTTTCAAACAACCTATGATCGTGTAAGAAACCTGTCCTAGTTTGGAATGGTCACTATGGATTCCGAATATGTGCTAGGTCGAATGGTCAAAGAGGGTGCCCCGGTAAAACTGGAGTATGTGTTCCCGTCATGGCAGAGCCCGCAACCGGTCAGCCTTATGGTGCGCTTCTCAAAGTGAGCCTCTGGTAAAACTGTTCAGGAACAGCATACGACAAACACGGTGTCCTAGGCGCACCAATGCACATGCAATGCAAAGAAACACATAAGTGTCATCAAAACAAGATATCATGAGTTTGAGTCAAGTTCTCTAAATCCCCAGCAGAGTCGCCAGAAACTGTAGACGTCCCCGAACGCCCCAGGAGGGAAATCCCATTTTGTTCATTGGGCTCACTACAGTTCAGGACTCAAATGTCACAGTCCTGTATCTAATCTCGCAGAGAACAATGCAAAACCGATGAATCATCAAAGAGTCCAAATCTGACAAATCGTTTTTGAAAATAGGTTTTTTTGAAAGAAGTGCCAAACATGGACTGCTTTTGGGGGAATTTAGGAAACCCTGACTCGTGCCAAAGGCCACGTGTCCAACATCAACAAAGTTGCCTCGGCTCGGGAACTTGGGTACGATTGGGGAAGGTCACTTCGTGAGCACCCCCGCTCGCCCGATCAAAGATCGGCCTCTACTAATCATGATATCGAGTTTTGAAAACATTATGTGCTCTTATTCTGGTTATTAGCCTAGATTTACTATGTGATGCACACAATATACAAGTATAGACTGGATTGCCTAAGTTGGAACAAAGCATCGCACATTCGTTTGTTTCGAAAATGGATTGAAGTTTGCTACTCGCAAGTAGGCTAAAACACGAGTTTCGAAGAATTGTCCCAACTCGAGCAACCCAACCTTTACCCACAGGCATTCAGGCAGGTATATCACATAAGCACATAGCCTCATGGTAAGCATGTTATCATGGCAGTCACTCACACACATGCAAGGATGCTAAAGCATAAATACTTACCGAGTACTCCAAGCCAAAACAGAAACTAGTTAGTAATCAATGCATGATCCTAGTTCATGTTAAGATGGCTAATGCAACACGTGCAAAAATACGACTAAGATAGGCTCGGCTATTCTAAAATGGCAAATGAAATGCAACAACTGATACACGTATTCAACTCATAATTGAAATACAATGCAGTTAGTATGATGCGCCGAGCCTGGTGCATTCAGTATAGATGAATGATGCAAACATGCAAGCATAAGTATGCTAATTGAAACATGCTCTAATCTAACCATGATAAGCTGGTAAATAAACGGGAGAAAGACGTGGGTTGGAAGACATACATCACACACACGCACACTAATTAAAATTGTGCCATCGCTCGGAGGTTCCGAATAAATAATACAATCCAAATAAATAATTAACTACTCTAGCAAATTAAATATTACAAAACCCTAATTAATCAACAAATTAACTAGAAAAGAAAATAAATTAGCATGCAAGCTAAATGGACCGCCTCAGCTCTGTCCCGAATGATGAAAGGTGTATGCATGCTAAAGTCGCCTTGTCGGTAAATTCCATCGCGATGCCTCGCCTCACCCTTGTTCGCAATTGATCTCAGAAACTTGTCCAAAGCTCCAGAAGGCTGAAACTCCACCTTGGGAAGGCCACCGACTAGTTATTAGCATGGGAGACCACCTGCCGACCACCCTTTGTGGTGGAGACCAAAGAGGGTGGCCGGTCTGCCAGAAAATCTGGTCGGCCGACTAGTTTCCACCTCTGGTTTCTAGTTTTTCTGCAACAAAGGCAAGAGAGAGAAAAGGCAATGTATTTTTAACAAATGTATGCATGACCACTATCCCTATCATTGCACAAGCTCTAGGGAGTGTAGTCCTCGATCCTCGTGCCATCAATCACGCATCTCAATGCATAATGGCCGAGGAGTCGAAATGCACGACTCAATGGAACACGAATGCACATATAAGCAACTAAAGCCAACGACTTTATCATGGATAGTCAAGAGTGTCGGCGACCGAGAATCGAGGCACGATTCGTCACTTGGAGTACGAAACGTCCCTCGTTTCCCGTGCTTGGACTAAACCCTACTCCAAACACAATGCAATATGCATGACATGCATGAATGTAGCTCTAACATGCAACCTAGATGCAAATGCCACTGAATGACGCAAGCATGCAAGGGATGACATGCAAAAATGCTACTAGCATACACAATGCTATGAAATAATCAATGGCATACTCAATCCAAGGTGATTCTATATGGCATACGCAATGCATATGAAGACTAACAAATACACAATGCAATGATCAAATCAAGCAACAACGTGAACTAAATGGCATATACAATGCAAGATGGCCTTAAACCAATATGAGTGGACCTCAGCCACACCCAAATCAGTGGCCATATGATGAAAATGAGACAACCGAAATACATGCAAACATGCACGGATGCAAAGGAACGATCCTAAGGCACAACATGCAACTCTAACAAAGCATGGTAAAGGATGAAATATGGCATAGAATGGCACATGATCTAGCTCTGAAATATGATACACAATGGTCCCGAATCGTGCAAACACATCACACGATGTGTGACGCCCCGATTCCACACTATAGGTTGCAGTCAAGGGAGAGTCACTAGTGAGTCCTATGGTCAATAACCGAGTAAGATCCCAGATCGCCGGAGGAGTCAAAATAGACTCCCTTCTAAGTCCAGCTTTCTTAGGCAGCGCACTACCTTTTTGACAGATCTTACAAGGCATTGACACAAGGTCTCATAAGCAACGATAAGGTTCATACGTAGGATATACATACATAATAACCACAATTATACTTGCTTCAAAAGATTGTTCCATTACATTACATCACAAAAAGAAAGTTTTAAACTTCATATGAGTCTTACAAAATAACAAAAGGAAATTTCTAGTATTCCTAAGATAGCCAAAAGTCTTCAAAGGTTTCCTGCTCGTCGTCTTCCGCTATGAGTTCCGCTTCGTCACCTGGCATGATACGCCGTGAGCTTTGAATGCCCAGTAAACACACACACACCCCCTACCCCTTTTTCCCAGTCCAATACACAATCACAAAATATAACATCAAGTAGTAAAGCATGATATTCCAGTAAATAAATCAATAATTAAGTAAATAGTTAAGTTAGATGTCAGTAAACTAGAAATCCCCCAAAGAGATTTCGTCCTCCCAACCACAAGAATCGGACGCGGATTATTCGGTATGCCCCCTCTTTTGCTGCTTTGATGCAGACCTAACCTCGGATGCCTACCAACGGTTATATACCGTGTAGCGCCAACCGCAGGTCCTCAAAAGAGACGGTAAAATAGGGCCTTGCCCGAATCCCTCCTCACACCAAACCACCTAGGGTCCGAATACAACCGCTCCGTTCAAGGGTTCCGAAAACCACTTGCGCAAGACTTTAACATCAAATAGGGAACGCATCCCAACAATCCATATGACCCGTATTCTCATCTTTTCAAGACTCAAGTGCTCGAAAACCCAATACCCACCCAATTACGTTTCCCGTTGAATTAAGTGTTTTAAGTCAAGGTTAGTCCAACTAAACGATAAAATAAAATTCACATAAGCATGCCTCCTCAAGATAAGAAGATAATTAACATAACATACCCATACAACATTATGCCAAGATATGATAATAGGCCACTAAACATTTTCATGAATACAAGGGTATAAAACATCCAAACACAGCAAATTTCCAGATTTAACATCACAAGAAGGTTAATATGGAAGGACTACTTAGGTTCATCCACCGGACTCGGTTTTCCTATGGTTCGTACAGAATTTGATCTAGTTCCTAGAACATTTTTCGGAAATGGGATTGCTTTTCCCGATTTTAAGTTATTTAGAAAATAGTCCAGCACTGTTCCAGAATCTGCCCAGATCTGTCGACTGTTACGAAAACTTGATTTTCTTGCAAACCACTCAATGTTTTTCGATGAAACCACTTTTAGTCGAAATCTAACTCCTTAAGGAAGGTTTTGTCATAAAATAGAGGTTCAGAATATTTTTGTACATTTTTCGGGAAATTTTGAAAGTTGACTGAAAAAAACAGGTTTTAAGGTGGAATGCCCAAAACAAGAAAATTTATAAAAAGGGGGTTCCACAATGGAAAAGTTTCATTTCTTTTGTGAGGAAAACATGCTAACTATCCCATGTTTAACTCATAAAATTTGTTTGAAAGGGTACCCTTGAAAAGTTGAGAGATTTGTACAAAAAGAAGATGGTTTGTACCAAAATGAGGAAAATACAAGAGAGATGGAAACAATACTCAAATCTTGGTATTTTTAACATGAGAACATGATAATAAAAGATCTGAAACATCACTTAAAATCTTTAAAAAGAACATGCATTAGAAAAGAAAATGAAGAGAATGTTGTGTTGGTGGCTTACCTTCTAGCATTGCACAAGAAACTCTCTTCTTCTTCCCTCTCCTCCTCTAGACTCCTCTTCCTTGCTCTCCTCCCTCTCTCTAACCAAAATGTGTGTGTGAGTGAGTGTGTTGTGTGTATGTTTGCAAGCTAGGGAGGGTGTGGTATATATAGGCAAATTTGGGGTAAAAGGACATAAAAGCCCTTTAGTTGGAATTGGATGGAAAGTTAGGATTTTGCTTGAATTCTAAAGGAATGGAAGGGACTTAGGAGGTGTGTTCCATTGGTTTAGGCCACCTCTAGTTGTAATAAAACTATTTCTTGGATTTTGTATCCTAGGTAGGTCACTAGGTTGTGCTTCTCTAGGATTTCATAATCATGATTCTTGAAAATTGGCTCCTCTCTCTTCCCTAGGAGTGTGATGGGTTATTATTTTATTGGTTTTGGTGCTAGAGCACACTCTTCAAGGTGTGTGTATATATATATATATATATCTAGCAAGATTGATGGCATACCAAGGTACAAAATATAAGTACTATTTTGGGCAAGTTTAGGAATAATAAAATATATATATATATATATATATATATATATGAGGGCTTAAAGTTAACTACATGCAACCTAGGTAGAATTAAATTAGGTTAGGGAATTTCTGTTTTGATAAAATAAAAATAAAAGAAATAGAAATTTGCTAATTGACAAGATTCGAATTAATTCAAGTAACGAGGGCTTTAAGAAAATAATTCATCATTAGAGTCTTAAAAGTAAATACATATTTTAGGGGCCTTACAACCTATCCCCCTTAAAACAATTTCGTCCCCGAAATTCAGCTACATACTGCCTTCGAAAAGCTTGGAGTAATTTGCCTTTACCCAATCCTGGCGCTCCCAAGTAGATTCTTCAATTCCCCGGTGACGCCATAGCACTTTTCCCAAGTGAACCGTCTTGCCTCTGAGGTTCTTCTCTCGACTGTCCTATATTGCTACCGGTCCTTCTTTAAATGTAACATCCTTGTCAAGGCTGATATCTTCCCATTTGAGGACGTGTGACGGGTCAGCGATGTATTTTCTCAACATAGACACATGGAAGACGTTGTGTATTCCTGCTGACTGCGGAGGTAGAGCTAGTCTATACGCTACTTCGCCCACTTTTTCCAATACCTCAAAAGGCCCAATATATCGTGGTGACAGTTTTCCCTTTAGGAACACGTGGCTGCCTACCTCAAACATCAATGGTCTTCTCCTCCTGTTTGCATAATTCTTTTGGCTGTCTTGGGCAGTCTTTAACCGTTGTTGGTTCAATTTGACCTTCTCAATAGTTTCTAGAACAAGTTCGGGTCCCACCAGATTTACGTCACCCACTTCCGTTCAACAAGTTGGCGATCTGCAAGGTCGTTCGTATAATGCTTCAAAAGGCGCCATACCGATGCTAGCTTGAAAGCTGTTGTTGTAGGCGAATTCAACTAGGGGTAGGTATCGTTCCCAACTTCCTCGAAAATCCATTGCGCAAGCTCTCAGCATATCCTCGAGTGTCTGGATGGTGCGTTCAGATTGTCCGTCTGTCTACGGGTGAAAGGCAGTGCTAAAACATAACTCCGTACCAAGAGCTTCTTGCAGGCTTCCTCAAAATTGAGAGGTGAATCGTGGATCACGATCTGACACAATAGATACCGAAATTCCATGTAGTCGAATGATTTCCTCAATGTAGAGTCTGCACATAGACTCTAAGGTGTCGGTCATCTTATAGGGTAAGAAATGTGATGACTTGGTGAGACAGTCCACTATTACCCATATAGCGTTGCACCCTCTAGGTGACTTAGGCAACCCTGTCACAAAATCCATCGTCACATACTCCCACTTCCATTCAGCTATTGGTAGAGGTTGCAACATTCCTCCTGTTTTCTGATGTTCCGCTTTCACTTGTTGGCATGTCGAATACTGCCTCTTCAAATCTTGGTACATTTTAGTCCCTCCTGGATTTACCGCAAATGCAGAATGATGACATTCCTTAAGTACCTTTTCTCTAAGTAACTCGTCACTAGGTACAAACAATCTACCTTTGTACCTTAAACTCCCATCGGGGTGAATTACCCAATCGGGCATGGGCTCTCCTGATTCCAAATGTCACTTGATGTAGGCTACCTCTTGATCGTGCTTCTGGGCCTCCATGACCTCATTCATTAACTTAGGCATCACCTTCTGCGCGCTAAGATATGCTCTTGTATCTTGAGATTCTACTTGGATCCTGAACTCATTGAGTGTCTTGACCATATCCCATTCCTTGATGGAGATCTTAGCCATCATCCCTCTGCTCTTACGACTTAGAGCATCTGCTACTACATTGGCTTTACCGGGGTGGTATGAGAGAGTGAATTGGAAATCCTCAAGATACTCCATCCATCGTCTTTGTCTTAAGTTAAGGTCCTTCTGTGTGAATAGATACTTCAGACTCTTGTGATCTGTGAAAATTTCGAATTGTTCCCCGTACAGGTAATGTCGCCATTGCTTTAGGGCAAAAACTATGGCTGCTAACTCCAAGTCATGTGTGGGGTAGTTACGCTCATGAGGTTTCAACTGCCTGGATCCGTATGTGACTACCTTTCCATTTTGCATGAGCACACAACCTAATCCTTCTTTAGACGCATCGCAATACACAGTGTACCCCTCTTCTCGTTCTGGGATGGTCAAAATTGGTGCACTAGTTAACCTCTTCTTTAGTTCTTGGAAGGATTCTTCGTCCCACTCATACTTTACTCCTTTTTGCGTCAAACGAGTCATTGGTTTAGCCAGTTTGGAGAAATCTTGGATGAACCTCCGGTAATAATCGACAATCCTAAGAAGCTGAGGATTTCCAACACGGTTTTTGGTTGTTTCTAATCTAATACTGCCTCCACTTTGGTTGGATCCACCGCAATCCCATTTTCTGATACCACATGCCCTAGAACTTTACTTCATTTAACCCGAACTCACATTTACTCCCCTTGGCATATAACTGATTATCCCTAAGAACTTGAAGGACAATCCTTAAATGTTGCTCATGCTCTTCTTCGGATCTTGAATATACCAAGATGTCATCAATGAACACTGCTACAAACTGGTCAAGGTATGGTCTAAAAATCTTATTCATTAGGCTCATAAATACTGCCGGTGCATTGGTTAGTCCGAAAGGCATTACTACAAACTCATAGTGGCCATATCTAGTACAAAAGGCAGTCTTTGGTGTATCCTCCTCCTTGACTCGTAGTTGATGGTAACCTGACCTGAGATCGATCTTTAAATAGCACCTTGAGCCTCTAAGTTGGTCAAAAGGTCATCAATCCTTGGGAGTGGGTATCGGTTCTTAATCGTGACTCGATTGAGTTGACGATAATCAATGCATAGCCTCGACGATCCATCCTTCTTTTTAGCAAACAACATGGGTGCTCCCCATGGCGAAGTACTTGTCCTAATGAATCCTTTCTTGAGCAATTCCTGTAGTTGTGTCTTCAATTCTCGTAGTTCTGCTGGTGCCATGCGATACGGGGCCATGGGTATTGGGGTAGTTCTAGGTTGTAGCTTAATACTAAAGTCTACCTCCCGGGTGGTGGCAATCTTGGTAATTCCGCATACTACGCGCGAAAGCTCTATCTCTCCTCGACCCTCCTTATTTAGAATTAGACTTGCTATTCTACCCGCAAGTTGATCGCGCCACTGCGTTCGATGCTTTGTTGAAGCCATGGGGTCTTGTCTACCCCCCTTAAACTGGAAACGTATTCCATCTTGCGTGTGAGCTACCACTTTCCTTTGACGACAGTTGATCACCGCTCGGTGGGCGAATAACTAGTCCATGCCCAAGATGATATCGAAGTCTGACATTTCCATGACACGCAGGTCGTAAGTTAGGCGTAGGTCCGACACCCCTATTTTACAGTCCTTACAGACCGATCCTACCCGAATGCATCCTCTCATGGGTGACATTACACTTAAGGCAGTTTCTAAAGGTTCACATACAAGTTCTAATGACTTAGCACAAGCAGAGGATATAAAAGAATGCGATGCACCGGTATCAAATAAAACATGCACCTAAGAATTGTATAGTACTAAATTACCCTCGATTACCGACGGGTCTGCTTCTTCCTCTTGCAAGGCAAATACTCTACCGGTTGCCTTTTGGTTACTTCTTTCTGGTCCCTCATGAAGTTGGGTTTTCTTTCCACAAGCTCTAAATCCTCTTGGATTCTATCTCCTTTCATTCTGAAGTCAATGTTGTGCTGATTATTTCCACAAAGATGGTAAGACTCCTCCAAAATTTGATTGTTGATAGGGTTTGGGATTTCAGCCACGGTTACTAGTCCATTCTTAAGGTTTTGATTTCCTGGTACCACATTTCTATTGTTGCTTGCAAGCTCGTGTTATTACTTGTCTCGAAGTATGGTCCACCATTTGTTGTTCTTTGAATGGGGTAGGGTGTAAGTCAAATTCTAACTACAGAGGTAATTCCTTATGGGTAAGCAACTAATCTTAAGTTAGAGTTTAATTATCATAGGGTGTTCACACAGCACAACTTCATGAATACAAAATAATAATTACAAGATTCTTAAAATTGGATTGAAGTGGAGACGAAGAATACGAAGTAGTTATGGTGATAACATCAGGATTAACAGAATATGGATTTCGAACTTCAATGTGATCAAGGTTATAGATGTTGTGACTGAACTAGATATTTAACTTGAAACTGTGTTGGTCATCCGCATTTCAAACTGAATATCCAAGATTCATCACCGAGTAAAGAAAATGAAATTATTTACAAGAAGTCTTGGGCTAAATAAAATAATCAAGGGTCAAAGGAGGTCAAATTTACAAGTAGTAGTATATAAAACAGGACTAGATGGACAAGACTTAATCTTGGGAAAGAATGATATTGAATAAAGGTTACGAATTCAAGATGAGGGTACGACAATCGATAGAAGACGCGTAGAACTAATAGCACCCTCTGTTGCACGATGTGAGGCCGCACTCAAAGTTAAAACCATTTCACGATCCTGAAGTAGGTCCTCATGAGGTGTGCCCGAAATTCGAAGAAATTCCCTAAGGTAGGTCAAGAAAGGTTCTATTTTTGATGTCTCCTTGTGGATAGAATAGGTAGTGTAATAATATAACATGGTCGGGGCAAGGTAGTCTCTAATCGCAGGTCGAAACGCGTGGGTAAGGGTTGAACCTAGGCTCTGATACCAAGTTGTGACGCCCCGATTCCACACTATAGGTTGCAGTCAAGGGAGAGTCACTAGTGAGTCCTATGGTCAATAACCGAGTAAGATCCCAGATCGCCGGAGGAGTCAAAATAGCCTCCCTTCTAAGTCCAGCTTTCTTAGGCAGCACACTACCTTTTTGACAGATCTTACAAGGCATTGACACAAGGTCTCATAAGCAACGATAAGGTTCATACGTAGGATATACATAAATAATAACCACAATTATACTTGCTTCAAAAGATTGTTCCATTACATTACATCACAAAAAGAAAGTTTTAAACTTCATATGAGTCTTACAAAATAACAAAAGGAAATTTCTAGTATTCCTAAGATAGCCAAAAGTCTTCAAAGGTTTCCGGCTCGTCGTCTTCCGCTATGAGTTCCGCTTCGTCACCTGGCATGATACGCCGTGAGCTTTGAATGCCCAGTAAACACACACACACACCCTACCCCTTTTTCCCAGTCCAATACACAATCACAAAATATAACATCAAGTAGTAAAGTATGATATTCCAGTAAATAAATCAATAATTAAGTAAATAGTTAAGTTAGATGTCAGTAAACTAGAAATCCCCCAAAGAGATTTCGTCCTCCCAACCACAAGAATCGGACGCGGATTATTCGGTATGCCCTCTCTTTTGCTGCTTTGTTGCAGACCTAACCTCGGATGCCTACCAACAGTTATATACCGTGTAGCGCCAACCGCAGGGCCTCAAAAGAGACGGTAAAATAGGGCCTTGCCCGAATCCCTCCTTACACCAAACCACCTAGGGTCCGAATACAACCGCTCCGTTCAAGGGTTCCGAAAACCACTTGCGCAAGACTTTAACATCAAATAGGGAACGCATTCCAACAATCCATATGACCCGTATTCTCATCTTTTCAAGACTCAAGTGCTCGAAAACCCAATACCCACCCAATTAGGTTTCCCGTTGAATTAGGTGTTTTAAGTCAAGGTTAGTCCAACTAAACGATAAAATAAAATTCACATAAGCATGCCTCCTCAAGATAAGAAGATAATTAACATAAGATACCCATACAACATTATGCCAAGATATGATAATAGGCCATTAAACATTTTCATGAATACAAGGGTATAAAACATCCAAACACAGCAAATTTCCAGATTTAACATCACATGAAGGTTAATATGGAAGGACTACTTAGGTTCATCCACCGGACTCGGTTTTCCTATGGTTCGTACAGAATTTGATCTAGTTCCTAGAACATTTTTCGGAAATGGGATTGCTATTCCCGATTTTAAATTATTTAGAAAATAGTCCAGCACTGTTCCAGAATCTGCCCAGATCTGTCGACTGTTACGAAAACTTGATTTTCTTGCAAACCACTCAATGTTTTTCGATGAAACCAATTTTAGTCGAAATATAACTCCTTAAGGAAGGTTTTGACATAAAATAGAGGTTTAGAATATTTTTCTACATTTGTCTGGAAATTTTGAAAGTTGACTGAAAAAAACAGGTTTTAAGGTGGAATGCCCAAAACAAGAGAATTTATAAAAAGGGGGTTCCACCATGGAAAAGTTTCATTTCTTTTGTGAGGAAAACATGCTAACTATCCCATGTTTAACTCAGAAATTTTTTTTGAAAGAGTACCCTTGAAAAGTTGAGAGATTTGTACAAAAAGAAGATGGTTTGTACCAAAATGAGGAAAATACAAGAGAGATGGAAACAATACTCAAATCTTGGTATTTTTAACATGAGAACATGATAATAACATATCTGAAACATCACTTAAAATCTTTAAAAAGAACATGCATTAGAAAAGAAAATGAAGAGAAGGTTGTGTTGGTGGCTTACCTTCTAGCTTTGCACAAGAAACTCTCTTCTTCTTCCCTCTCCTCCTCTAGACTCCTCTTCCTTGCTCTCCTCCCTCTCTCTAACCAAAATGTGTGTGTGAGTGAGTGTGTTGTGTGTATGTTTGCAAGCTAGGGAGGGTGTGGTATATATAGGCAAATTTGGGGTAAAAGGACATAAAAGCCCTTTAGTTGGAATTGGATGGAAAGTTAGGATTTTGCTTGAATTCTAAAGGAATGGAAGGGACTTAGGAGGTGTGTTCCATTGGTTTAGGCCACCTCTAGTTGTAATAAAACTATTTCTTGGATTTTGTATCCTAGGTAGGTCACTAGGTTGTGCTTCTCTAGGATTTCATAATCATGATTCTTGAAAATTGGCTCCTCTCTCTTCCCTAGGAGTGTGATGGGTTATTATTTTATTGGTTTTGGTGCTAGAGCACACTCTTCAAGGTGTGTATATATATATATATATATCTAGCAAGATTGATGGCATACCAAGGTACAAAATATAAGTACTATTTTGGGCAAGTTTAGGAATAATAAAAAATAAATATATATATGAGGGCTTGAAGTTAACTACATGTAACCTAGGTAGAATTAAATTAGGTTAGGGAATTTCTGTTTTGATAAAATAAAAATAAAAGAAATAGAAATTTACTAATCGACAAGATTCGAATTAATTCAAGTAACGAGGGCTTTAAGAAAATAATTCATGCAAGAGTGACCTAAAGCCCACTGAAACTCAGTCAATGCATGCAAGAGTGATATGTCCCTTTGAAAGGCCAATAAGAGGGTTATTCTACACATGTATAATGGACATACAAAATGGCAAAACCACCTCTAGACAGAGGTTATGGGGGCCCTAAAACTCACTGAAAAGTGCCTGAAATGAGGCTAGGAAGCATGCAAATGAAGGCTCCTTTGAAAGGCCATGAAGAGGATTACTCTACACATGCAAGATAGACACCTAACATGGCAAAATAAACTT